>NC_091687.1:95870000-97120000 GCF_041296265.1 Equus caballus
AAGAAAATAGCTCAAAAATATATAATTAGAAGGGGAAGTAATACAAATAGTACACTAAGAAATATATATTTAGCATCAAATAAGGGAGTAAGGAAGGAATAAAAGAACAAAAAATACATGAAGGTCTCAAATCAATAACCTATCCTCCCACCTTAGGAAAGTAGAAAAAGAGAAAACTAAACCCAAAGCAAAGAGAAGGAAGGAAATAATTACGTTTAGAGCAGAAATAAATGAAACAGAATAATCAAACAATAGAGAAAATCCACAAAATTAAAAGTTGGTTTTTTAAAAAGATTAATAAAATTGAAAATCCCTCAGCTAGGCTGACCTAGAAAAAAGAAGGAAATTTTAAAAGTAGGAATAAGAGCAGGACATCTCTACTGTTCTTACAGAAATATAGGGAACACTATGAACAACTCTATGCCAACTAATTAGATAAGCTAGACAAAAGAGAAAAATTCCTAGAAAGAAACAAACTACTGAAGATGACTCAAGAAAAAATAGAAAATCTAAATAGACCTACAACAAAGAGGCTGAATTCAAAATTACTGAATTTTAAAACTTCTCACAAAGAAAACCCCCAGGCCCAGATGGCTTCATTGGTGAAATCTACCAAAGCTTTAACATCAATCCTTCAAAAACTGTTGCAAAAACTAGAAGAGCACAAAACATCTTCCAACTTATTCTATGTGGCCAGTATTACCCTGTGTATTACGGTTCTCCAGAGAAATATAATCAATAGGAGATACATAGATATCTAGATAGAAAGTGTTGCCAAGGATGTGGAGGAATTTGAACCCTCATTCACTGCTAGTGGGATTATAAAATGGTGCACTTCAGAAAACAGTTTGGCAGTTCTTCAAAATGTTAAACATAGAGATCCAGCAATTTCACTCCTAGGTTTAAACCCAAAAGAAATGAAAACATATGTCCACACAAAAACTTTTACAGCAGCATTATTTATTATAGCCAAACAAATAACACATATCTGACAATTAAAAGGAAGGAAGGTCTGATACATGCTACAACATGGATAAACTTTGAAACCACTATGCTTACAGAAAGAAAGAAAGAAAGCCACAAAAGATCACATGTTGCATGATTCTATTTATTCGAAATGTCCAGAATAGGCAAATACATAGACAGAAAGTAGACGAGTGGTTGCCAAGGGCTGCGGGGACCAGGGAGATGGAGAGTGCCTACTAATGGATACGGGGTTTCTTTTGGGGATGATTAAAATGCTCCAAAAATAGATGGTGTGGATGATTGCCCAACTCTGTGAATATACGAAAATCTACTGAAGTGTACACTTAAAAGGGTGAATTTAATGATATGTAAATTGTATTTCAATAAAGCTGTTATTTAAAAAAAGCAGTCCAACTTCTCATAAGAACATATTGAGTTCAGTTATTCTGCCTAGAATTTATTCCTTTAAAAGTAATCATTTTGACATTATGGTTCATTAGTTTTTGGCTAGACTGGTTAAGAAGTCAATCTCCTGCTTTTCTAAGGAAAAGTGATAAAAATACACTTCTGAACCTCCAAGATTTAAAGCCAGAACACACAGGAGCCCAATGTGAAATAGGAGGGCTATCAGCGTCATCCAACTCAGTCAAAGGAACGCCTGAATGAAAGAACCACCAAATGAGAGATTAGTTACCATACCTCCCACACTACACAGGCATTGTCTGCTGTTCCATCAGGTGCATCCATTTTGCATCTTTAACTAGCTTTTTAACTCACTGTGATTATGACCCATGTATTTTAATTTTTTTGAAATTCCCCTCGTTAATGATTAGTTCATTACTAATTTTAAGTATTCAATGACATTAGAAATCATCTGGTTCAATTCGTCAGTACGTATATCTCCACATGACTGTTGAGAATAAAGAAGGAAAACAATGAGGCAGCAGGAGTATGGGGCATGGTTGTTTTCGGTAAATAGTTCCAGGACCTTCACAAGGCGAATGAGAAATCTCAGGTACCCAAGAGGTGTGAGGATCCCAGTTTCCTCATTGTAGGATGTGGCAGGGCGGGGCGTGAGGTTGTTCTCAACAGAATTGGCAAATATACACTATATCCTTAGAACAAGTTGGATTGATACACTATCCAGGTGGCTTCTCACTGGTTTCAGGAAAGGAGTAAAAGAGTTTGTTGCTCATTTTTAATAGGTATAAAACCAGACAAACACAAGATTGGCAGAGCAGAGATTCACCTCAGACTTGCTGGCTTCAAAGCTTATTGATAATCAAGGCTTATTTCTGAATTGTACACTCTTTGATACATCTCATATTATTGTTAAATTTTCTGCCCCCATCCAGTGTTCATGATGCCTAATCAACTATCTGCTAGTTGATCCTTGATAATGATATACTTGGCGGAGTTTGGCAGTTAACCCCTCCATCAGAAGCTAAAGCAAGAATTTTGTATAACTTGGAGCAAAGAACTGCTGCCTCACCTTAGAAAATACACATAGACTTTCGAGGGTTTCATCCTAAAATGCATCCTGATCAGCAGTGAGCTAAGTGCCGACTTTCTGTAGTACAATTGTCAGTGCTCTGCAATTTTTCATTGTGCAAAGTGTTTCATTCTACCCTGTCTAATGAAATCTTGTGCTTCTCCTCCTATCATTCTTATCCACTGACTTGTCATTTTACTTCAGGGGCCTGAGAAACTTCTCATGAGGCATGGCTCAGGGATCAGGAAGAGAAGAGAAGGGAGTATCAACCAATGCTAAAAATCAACTGTTAGGGAGAAAGTCAAATGTCCCCCTAACTTTCAAGTCAACATCTGACTTCCTTCTCTATGCACTTGTAATTCATACTCTCCCACTCACATGGAGATGTCTTTTGTCATTTCCTTAACTTCAGGGACACTCTTGATGTTGCTTTGAACATACAAGAAAGAAGGCAAAAATCAATGAAGAAAGGAAAGCAAGAAAAAGAAAGCAGATGGAGGGAGAATAACGAGAGGGTGAAGAGACCACCACTCTCCCCAAGCCCACCTGGCCTTGCCTATTTTCCTGCTATTGGAGCTGGAAATGGGATTAGGTTTCTGAACCTCATGAGCTGCTAAGAAAAAAACAACCAAGGTTGGAAAGAGCAAGGGGGAATGGACACCAGAAAAGTAAACAACAATGTCCTCTCCATCAGTATAGCTATAGAGTAGAGCGCAAAAACAAACACACACTAATAACATCAAAACATTAGCCCATTAGACCTAAAGACCAGAAGGCTTGGGACCCTCTAGTTCTCAACTCTGCGATTTTGAAAAAGTCAAACTGTAGGTTTCAGCTCCCAGTTTCACCAACCACAAAATGGATATAATTCTGACAGTGTAGTGAGTGGCACTGTCACCCTCTCTGCCACCACTACCTGCCGTGATGCGGGTCCTCACAAGAGAGTCTGATGAATCAGGATGGAGATTATTCTCTTTGATGACGTATCTCATTCCTAATCCTGAAATGGAAATAAAGGAGTGTGCGTACATGCCCAGACATGCACCCACTGGGGGTGAGGGCAGGAGGAAGAGGATTAGGAAATGTTCTAGGAGAAATAAATATGGGCTTGTGGCTGGGAAAAACATGAGCTGGAAGAACCACAGACCTCAACTCTCGCTCTGCGGGAAAAGGTTTAACTTCAAGATGCGCTGCCTGTCACATCAGGGGAAACTGCAAAAACGTCTGTTTGGAAAGAACTCTCTTCCAGCTCTAAATTTACTCCATCTCTCCCTTTTGTTTCTGACTTTAATCCTTTGTTCCAGTTGTTTTCACACCTGAAATCATAATAATCCCCTATTAGTGATACCATAATTGTTCCTAAGTAACCACATGTGCTGTCATCAATAGCGGTTATGGCTCTACGGGGGTGTGAGATTTGCCCATTGATTTGTATAAGCTCTTGCCTGATGAAAGAGATATTCTTCCTCAGGAGAAACGTGAAGGTGATTTGCGGAGATGCGCCAATTTTCCTGAGTAAATTTCATATCAGTGCCGAATTACAAAGGAGCCTTCCTTTCCTACCTGTCTCCTTCCTCTAACTCCTTCCCTTGCTGGGAAACAGTTTATCTCTGAGTCAGAGGAAGTCTGATGCGTGGCTGTTCTCCCTGCACATTTTACTCTGGGTTTAATTTAACTGGGTTTCATTTAACCAATATTTACTGACACTCATTAATACAATTTGTGAAGCACTGTGCCAAATATTACAAAGAATAAAAAAAGAGAAGAGGAAAACCCTCAAGAAATGTATGATTTAGGAGGTAAAATAAGCCAAGTACCGAAAGTAATGACTACGAGGCAAATCAAAAGAAGGATCACAAGGTAAGTATCAATACTACCAACAGGAAAGTCCAAATTCAGGTCAGGTCACTTGCATGAAGAAAAGGCCAGCCAAGACATCCTGGAGACATAAGTGGGCACTTAGAACATTTCAACATTTGGAGAGAAAGGATGGCGTGGTCCTTGCTGAGAGAGGAACATAGGTGAGACAAAACGAAATTCAGGACATGGTGAGAAGACCAGATTTTTGTAAGACACAGCCAGATAAGGCTTTCACACAAGGATGGATCAAGACTGAAGTTCTGCTTTACAATTCTGATATCAGCAAGCGTACAAAATGGATCCTCATAGGAATCCTCTTCACTGATGTCAAATTTTTTTCAAGTCATGCATATTCTATATCACCACAATTTTATTTGTACAACTTTTTATTTCTTCATGATGTTATTTTTCTCATCTGGTTTATCAACTAAGAGAACCCACCTTTCACATCTACGTGTCTGTCTAACAGATTTAACATATCATTTTGAAGACTCTTGAAGTTTTTCCCTGAGTAAAATTATTTCCCCCACCTACCTATGAATTTCTTACACAAATGCAGTTGCACTTGCAGGACTTTCTATTAAAATACAAATACTTTCCTGCAGATGTGACATAGGAAGTCCATATCAAATATCTTGGAGAACTTAATAAGCACTAAATGTATGTTGGACAAGAGCAAGGGTTTGAGGGTAAGACTCACCTGGGTTCAGATTCCAGTTCAGCACTCACTCACTGTATGATCTAAGCTGTGTGAGTAAATAATAGTATGAGCATGCGGTTTTCATTATCTGAAGAATAAGCTAAGAAGCATGTCCACTTTGCACAATTGTCTATTCTGAGGCTTGAATGAGATATCTCCTTTGTGAAATACCTGACAAACAGTAAGCACTCAATAAATGCTTTGAGAAGCATTCAACAGTAAGTACTTGGTTCCTCTTCTCTTCACATCTCTAGCTCCCAGTAAGATGCCTGGTATACAGTAGGTGCTAAATGCCTGATTTTGATATTGTCAAAAAAGGAAGCAGTTAGGCATCAACTTTGGACTTCCCATTCCCTACAGGATTTATGAGCTTCAGCAGTTGCTTGGCCTCTCTGAGCATCAGTTTCCTCTTCGGAAAATGAAGAAAATTACAGTTACTGTAAAGAGATTCTACAAGAAAAATATCTGTAACTTTCCAGGCACCTAAGGAAAGGTGAGTTTTTTCTGCTTTAATAAGATTTAATTGTTGGCTCTCTGTCCTGCTTTCTCTCTGGAAAAGAAGTCCTTCACTCATTCTCTCCTTTTAATGAGTCTTTCTGGCCCCCTGCAATCCATTTAACATAAATAAAACTATATCTGCTATTATAAATTATCCGCAAGAACAAAGGCAGGGCAGTTTGGAATTCTTTGAAGAAAAAATAAAAAGATTGGAACTGTTTTGGTGTTTTCGCACTGGCTGTTTAACACAGATACTAGCTGGGAGAGGATACGAAGGAATTCCTCCTGGACTTAGAGCTTGGGTGGACACGGGGAAGGAGAGGAAATGGGATATATATACTTTTTTTTTTTTGTAAAGAAGCCTGAATTTAAAAAACTATTCACAGCATGGCTTTGCCTATCCACCAAAAGAAATGGGAAATTATGTTCATCCTTTGAGAGTAGAGTAAAATTTCTGTCTGTTTAGTCTAATCTTACTTTGTAGGCTCATGTAGTTGAATGGATATTCTTTCCAAATCCTCATTCCTGTCTCCTTTTATATGTTCAACTTAAATTACTTGTTTTCTAAGTCTGTGTTTTCAGCTGTGTTTCCACCAACTCATTCTCAAAGAGAATAAGTTAAGAAAAACCGCAGAGGCAGCTGGGCTGTATATTACCTACTTGTTTATACACCCCTGTCATTAAAAACTACAGGTTGACACACATGGATGACTCCACTATTGTACTGATGTTATTGAGCGCTATTTTGCCAAGATGCTTTAAAAAGATAATTTCACTCTGTATGCCTTTTCTCTTTTTTATTTATGTTTTTTAACATAATAGGTTCTAGTTTGTGTACATCTCCAGTAAATCCGTCTCTTTGTCTTTCAGCTGTGCTTGGGGGAAGCGAACGCTGACTCACATTGGGTCTGACATCTCTATTGAGTGTGACAGCACTCTCCTTACCTGCCTGACAACCACAAGTGCCACTTCTGGTGAGGGAGTGAATGGAGAGAAAAGCTTACCACCCCCTCTGGTGTCCAGGGGGGTGGGCAGAGCAGGTCCCTGGACAGAGAGGAGACCCCCAGAGTCATTATGAATTGTTGAGGCAACCTGCTGGCGTGAGACTTCCTAGACAAGGATCCAAAGAGAAGCAGCTGTGGTTGGTTTCCCAAGCAGACGTGACACAATGATTTGTGACAATACAGTACTGTCCCCACTAGAAACAATGGAAAAAAACACGTTCTTCAAGGCCAAACAAGGGCAGTGCATAAGCATGCAACTGGCAGATGAATATGAAAACCTGCCATCAGCTTTTCTGAGCTCAAAAACTGAAATGATTCACATCTATTCTTGCTCCCATCCACAGCATTTCTCTTTTGCATGCTCCCCTTCACAACATTAATTCCACTTGCTCTCAGATGGGCATAAACTCTTAGAATTTTATAATTGGAAATACCTTCAAGATCACCAAAGTTCAAGCTCTCATTTTAAAGCTAAGGAAACTGAGGCTAAGAAAGGTGAAAGAAGTTATTTGAGTTCACACAGGTCAGCCAAGGCTGAGCCAATGTCTGAACTGTGGCCCTGAGTTGGAGCGAGCTAAACAAAGCATGAGGAGATCATCTCTGTGATGCTAAGCGATAATACAGGTGGCACTTGAATTGGGTAAGAGCGAGGTGATAGGGTATTTCATTTCCTCTTCTCGACCTCATCTATTATGAATCCCATGTGAGCACGAACAATTGTGCAGCCTCCCTTTTCTACCGACCCTGCCCATGCTGCTTTAGCATTCCGACTTACCAGATGAAGGTACCCACCTGAAAGACAGGAGAGGGGATGGCTTTAGAAGACAGGGGAAACAATAACAACAGGGATAACAAAGGTAGGGTTCTCGCTGATTGTGAGTATATGCCAAATGACCTACAACTTGCATTTCATTCATAGAATTGCTCTGAGTCAGGTGGTGTTATCCTCCATTTTGCAAAAGAAGAAATGCAGTCCGAGAAAGGTTAAGTAACCAGTCCAAAGTGATGGAGTCTGGATTTGAATTCCAGTCTAGCTGATTCTGAAGTCAATGCTACACCAGACTGGGAAGAACCAGGCACTGAACCTTTGCATCTGTGCTCAGGACTGAGGTTAGTAACAGAGCCAGGCTTCTCGTCCACCCGCCTACCCAGCAAGCATGACATCATCCATGCCAGTAACCCAGCCAGGGTGAAGCAGTGCAATAAGAATTGTACAAAATCCCTAAAGGGCTCTATTTCCACCCCCACACACCAATCATCACCACCAACCTAACCGGCAGAGGGCATAGGGAAAGGGGAGAACAGGACCATGCAGGTGCTTGCTTCCCCTAGCCTATGAGCCATAGGAAGAAGATGCTCACAAAGCATAAGGCACAAACGTAAGACCTATGCCAAACCCCTAAATCCTCGCTCACTGGAATAGTTTGCCATGTGTTTGGTGATTTGTCCTGTTTAATATGGAGACGAATTCCCAAATCTATCTGTGAAGACCCAAAATATTGTGCATCATGCAGTACTGAAATTATATGGGTTTTCAAATACTAGAACTTCTTTTTAAAATAAAATGTTTCAAAACCTTCACCCAGGATCAGCTTTCTTTCCGGTTTGGATGCCTGAAAAAATACATAATGATGAAAAGAGACTAGGAATCAGTAACACGTCCAAATGAATTTTGTATTTTGTCATAACAGTACCAAGGTACATTTGGAACAAAGAAATATTACATTTATGCATGAGCTACATAGTTCATGCAGTTTTCAGACTACATCAGAAGTGCAGACAGATTTATGGGCCTCCTGTAATGATCCAGCAGTTCACAGGAGAGCCTAAATGAGCCACCACTAAAGTGAAGTTCCCAAGCATCCTCTAGGCCAGTGCTTCTCAAACTTTCATGTGCTCACAAATCTTCAGGGGACCCTTTTAAAATGCAGATTCTGGGGTCCGGCCCCGTGGCTGAGTGGTTAAGTTCTTGTGTTCTGCTTTGGAGGCCCAGGGTTTCGCTGGTTCAAATCCTGGGTGCGGACATGGCACTGCTCATCAAGCCATGCTGAGGTGGCATCCCACATGGCACAACTAGAAAGACCCACAACTAAAAATACACAACTATGTACCAGGGCACTTTGGGGAGAAAAAGGAAAAATAAAATCTTTAAAAAATATATATATATATAGATAGATTCCAACTGAACAGGCTGCGGGGCCAGGCCTGAGATTCTGCATTGTAGCAGGCCCCCAGGTGAGCTCCTCAGGGGATGCTGTGCTGCTGTGAGTGAACACACTTTGAGGAGCAGGACCCTGGCGCTTGAACCAACCCAGGCCCCGCCCAGACTCACAACCACCTGCCTGTCCACTCGATCACGTCTCCCTTGCTCGTCAAGTCACACATCCTCTTGCTACCATTTTTCCTAAGGAGTGAATATGGGTGTGTGTGTGAATGTGGCTCCCAAAAAGGTGAATCTCGTCTCTCGGGCCTGGCTAATTCCCCTTTCACTCCCATTGCACTTACAAATCAGACTGTGTTACACAGCCAATTAAACTCTCTACCTGTGATTGCCTCATGTCTGTTTTAATTGCATTTGTGTTGATGTTGTTGGTGTTCAGCTGTAATTTCCTTGAGAGCAAGGACTATGTAGTTCTATATATTCTCCACAGCAACCAATACTTGCTCAATAAATACTTGGTGTTTGATAAATTGCTTGGATGAGAAATATATGCATCCTGGTATAGATATTAATGTGTAAACAGTTGAGTATATGAATGAAAGAATTATATAGACTAATTAATCAGTAAACATTTATTTCATAAAAATTATAGGTGTCATTTATTGAACACTTAGAGACAGGCACTGGACTAAGTGCCCTGTACGTCATCTCATTTAATTGTCACAAGGACCCTGGAGGGAAAATTCCAAGCCCATACTTCAACAGAGCACTGCCTCTCATGAAGTGCCTACTATGTACCATAACTTGGTGCAAATCTGGTCGATGGTCATAGAACAAGGCACTGTCCTGCTCTCCAGGCAACTGCAGGCACAAATAATGAGGCTGCAATATGACAAGTATAATAATGCAGGTCAACGCAAAATGCCACGGGAGAAGAGAGACAACCATCTGGGAATGTTGAGAAAGGCCTAAGAACTGACATTTAAACTAGAATTAAAAAAATAAAAGAAGAAGAACCCAAGCAGAGACAGGGAGAAGAGCATACAAAGGTATGAGTACGTATGTGCAAGGCACAAGAGTGTGAAAGAACATGGTAAGTGTGAGGAGGCCCCAGAAGCTTGGCGAGCTGGAACCCATGTTGCACATGGTGGCATGCTGAGAAAGCAGAGTGTGACGCAGTGGTTCTCTCTGGGGAGGTGGAGGTGGCTCACTGTGGAATAAGTGGTCTCAGAATCACCTGGGGAGCTTTCTCAAACTGCAGATCCCCACCCCAGGCATGTGCTCTGTCTCCCTTCCCCGTCATCCATAAGCTGATCAGAATCTCTCTAGGGAAAGAGAGTTTGGGAAGGGAGAGTTGACAAGCTCCCTCAGGGATTCAGATATGGCTAACGTGGGTGAGAACCACTGCTCAAGAGGTACAATGAGCTCAGCATTGGGGGATTTATCCCCTCGGATAGGCAATGGAGGCAAGAGAGCGTTAGAAACGGAGAAATGACAGAATCAGAACTATTTTTAAAAGATGCAAAGTATGGATTGGAATGGAGGAAAAGTAGAGACAGGGAGAACATGAGGCTGCCGAAATAGCAATAATAAAGATAATAATAGCTCAGACTTATTGACGTCCCAGGCACTGTTCTAATTTAATAGTGTAATCAACAGATTTGAGAGCCTGATCTGAAGCAGTGTCAGGAAGAACGGAGAGAAGGAATTGCTTCAGGGGAGATCTCTAATTGGGCAGGAGATGTGCCTAGTGTTATAAAGGTACTTGGTCACTGTGTATCAGTCTGAAGTCTTGGGCTGTCCTAACCCCTGTCCCTTTCCCCTCAGTACTTAATGATGACACGATAGACATCTAGGGTGTGTCCTGATGGGAAGTTTAGACACAGGGAGAATCTCCAGGGTCAGAGGAATTTTCGTTTAGTTGAAACCACAAAACTGCGAACAAAAGAAAGGGTGAAAAAATCTTCTGGAGCCAGCGGCAGTTTGGATGCTGCAGCCTTGGCCAAAAATGATGCAGGAGTACGGGGTTCTCCTGCTTTCTTGAGCTAGAGTCCCATACGTTTCCTGGGTTTGCTGAGCTCGGAAAATGGAGACCTGGGGTGCCTCGTGCAGCCTTCTCAGAGAGGCCTCTGTGGCTATTGACAAGCCAGAGCAGGGGCTGTCTCTCATTGGGGGAGCCCTGAAAATGGAAAATAGTATGACTTAGAGTTGAGTTAATAAAAGAATGACTGGCAACAGCAAGTTCGGAGAGAGTCAAAATCTATAATGCTAATGGTGAGTTCCCTTCAAATTAATGGATTTATGTACAAATTCATTCATCACTCATTTACTGAGTAGCTGCTATGTGCCAGGCAAAACATTAAGGGCTGGAACAAAGAGATAAAGGAAAACTGTTTTTAAAGGAAAAAACCCACTAGACTATGAAGCTACTAAGCAAGTCTGATTGCCCCCAAGACATTTATTATTAAGGTCTTACTCAGACTGCTAGACAGACTTTATGGTGAAGGTAAAAGAAAGAACACGAGCACCATCAAGGTTACATCTTGACTGCTCACCGAAGTGCAAGCCCCCGACTACAGATCATTGCATTAGTGGGGATGGAGCAGGATGTCTGCAGGCACAAAGAAATGTCTCATTTGTTGAAATAACACCAGTTTATTTCTAACCCACACTGCCTGTCTATAAAGGGCTGGCTGGGGCTCTCTGGGACCCAGGCTGACAATGGAGAACGGTGCCTGTAAACTGTAGCAGAAGGAAAATAGATTGCTGGAGGGGCTTGCTTTGGCAAATAAACATTCCAGCCCAGAAGTAGCATACATCCTTTCCAATCACAACATAGTGTCCCGAACTAGTTATGTCCCGAACATAAAGGAGCCAAGAAGTACAACCTACCACACTCCCAGAGTGGAGACAGAATATTTGGTGACTAGCATCAATGACTAACATAGACACGTGGCAGAGTTGGCCCTGTCTTAACTGACCATAATCCCAAAGATTGAGCTCATGCATCAGCCTTGATCAGACAGTCTAACACGTTTATTGTCAAGAGAGAAACTAAAATTGTTGCTGAGTTCTGCACCTGAAGCAATGGTGTGCCATCCAAAGATGAAGTGATAAAGAAAGGGGATGGATCTAATAACACACAAAATTGAGCTTAAAGTGATTAAACAGTAACACCCCTGAGCTACTCCTTACCTACTGCTATCAAGAGGCTCTTTAATGGTATTACACTGGAAGAGTTACGGGGTTTCAAAAATGGCAAGATCCATTCTGACCAAGAACTCACAAAAGGGATTTAACATATCCCCTCCCATCTCCCCACCCATAATCACAGCCTGCAAAAGCCACCTTCCCCCTAAAATAATTTCCTAACCAACCTCAGAAGAAAAGAAGCACAAAATAGTCTGTTAGAAAGACCAAGAAGTACCAGCATTTTATAAAGCCTATCAGGAAGAGCCGAAATCTGTCATGTAAATCCCTTTGATGTGGAGAAAGACTGAGACTTAGTATAAGGGCTGTGATGCAGCCTTCCAGATCAATCAGAGTGTGCAGGACAAGAGCAACATGTATACCCATTTTGGACCAAGTCTCACCGGTTAAAGGTGATTGAGCTCTGGTTCCATAGTGAAGAGAAATGCAGCCTGATCTCAGAACGAATTGTCCTTCCTTCATCATCTGTGTTAAACAAGTACAGGAAATGGAATCTTCATAATTTCTGATTGCCCTGGCAAAGCCAGGTAGGGAACAACTCTTGAAGTATCTATCTGTTCTAGCCTGGTTATATATTTTACTTTGTTTTGTATCTTGCAACAACCTGTGCGGTAATTGCCATCTGTAGTTTACAGATGAAAATTCTAAACTTCAAAGAAGTAGAGAGGCTTGGTCAAGGTTCAACATCTCATAAGTAGTAGATCCCAGGAAGATCTCCTTCACTTCCCATTCCCCCAGGCCTCCAATTTGGAGGAGAACCAGTCTATTGTTGTAAAAAAGTTAGTTTATAATAATACTTAATAGTGAAGGGTCTAGGCAGAATGACCTGGATATGAACCCAGCACCAAGTCTTCGAGTTGCAATTTGAGTTGCAGCTTCAACTTAACTATAAAATGGAGACAGGCGTCCCATCATATAGTCTTTATGATGAAAATAAGATTATATATAATGCTTAGGATGGGTCTGGTACATGATAAGAGCGCAATAAATGTCAGCTATCATCATCATCATCTAGGTTCTATATCCTAGAAAGGTGAGAGGAATTTAACTGTACCAAAAGTTATACCCAATCTCTCAAGGAGTTTCACATATATTTCCCTGGAGTCATAACGGACAGTGAAGTGCCAAGGCAAAATGACTGATGAAGAAACGCTGCTCTTTTAAGGTCATTATACTGAGCCCCTAACATGATCATCATAACTAAAATTTGATATCTCAATGTGTGAAAGACACTATTCCAAGCCCTTTGTGTGTATTAATTCATTTAATCCTCACTCACAATAACCCTACGAGGCAGAGTCTATTAATATCCCCATTTTATAGATAAAGAGATCGAGGTCAAGAGAGCTTAAATAACTTTCCCAACTCCATACACCTAGGAAGTGGTAGAGTCAAGATTTAAACCCAGGAAGCCTGACCTTAAAGCCTGTGCTCTACCCACTAAGCTATGCTGATCTGTGTAATGTTAATTAGGTGTAATTTTTGAGGCAATAACAATACAGGATGTGTTATATGTGTAAAATGAAAGATCGCAGCCTCCCAAATCATTGTTGCATGATGAATTGAAGTACGGCAAGCATAAGTTGTGAGAACAGTAGAAACTGTCAAGACTTCATCAAGGCAGAGCCTCAAACAATGACACTGTGAAAGTATGCCAGGACACAACTTGACATTCAATCAGAAGGAAGGGAGCCCCTCTTTTTAAGCAAAGTAAATAGACCAACGATGACGCTAAGAGGCGAGATCCACCCACGCAAGAGCAGACTTAGGGGAACCAGCTACAGTTCACGAGTGATTGGACTAGTGCTCACAGGTCTCATCAGCATTTCTAAGACAAAGAGAAGAGAGTCACCCTCAGGAGCATCACCTGCACAATAAAGAACAATTGCATATGGGCCTACTTTGGTGAAGAGGCTAAAAACCAATTCCTGTTTAGCCTTTGATTTCTCATTTGGCTTTGGCAAACTTAGAGTCTTCTTCATATGTGTTAGAGTAAATAAGTAAGAATGAATCCAATGCTTATATTCCCAGGGCAGATTCAGATCAGGGGGAAAGGATGAGAAGTGACCATGACCATCCCTTTGGGTCATGTCAGATTGGGATTTGCAGGGCTGTGGACATGAACACTTTAGGAACCATCGCCTTGGGTGCTGAGTGTGCTGGTGTTGACTTTACAGTATTAGACGTCTACCATTCAAGGAACAGAAACAGAAAGAAACTGACATCTACTCAACTTCATCCTCCACATCGAGGACTTCTCCCAAGGACCTACAGTCTTTATCACACTCTGCAGTTCCAGACCACTTTGCAAACATGGCAGAAAGTCCTTAGCTATAAATTTCAAATCCTAAAACAGCTCTTACCATGAGACAGATGGAAAAATGCATTTTTGGCAAGATTCTAACCCACTCAAATGTAGTGATTTTTCCCCAAATTGAATTTATGAATTTCAAGCTGCATTTAATGCTGGCAAAATGCAACTTCCTGGTTCAAGATATTTAATAGCTCTAATAGTTATTGAGTGAGATGTGGGCAAATGAGACTAATATATGGATATAATTTCCCTTGAAATAATCTCAGAAGCGAAAGCCCAAAGGAAAACATGTTCACAATGAGGCAAAATGGATTTCTCCTCAACATAAAAATAGTGCAGGACACAATATTAAACCCCAAAGGGCAACTTTGCTGCCTCTATTGATCAATAGTTTGTCCTTCCAATTCTCCTTTTTCAAAGGATCTCTGCAGTGGGATGAAGGAGTGGATGTGGAGGTATGATAAAGGATGGAGGGGAAGAATGAGGAGAAGAAGCTACCAGTGAAGGATGATGACCCCCCACTCACAAAAATCTTCATCAGGCCATTTCTAATAGCAGGACTGTCAGCTCAGGAGTTAAGAAAAACTTCTCAGCTCTGGAATGGAACACTGTCAAGTATTCTTATAAATTGGGGAAATGCCAAAAAGGGTTCAAATTCCATCATCAACTTCATCCCTCTTAGAAGGGGTGAGTCTCTTGCACTCCTGAGCATTTGACAGCTCCCAGTTTCTCTGACTACCTGGATTTGAGCTGCTCCAAGCAATGTGGCATACAAATTGAGGCTTGGAACTAGACTAAGAAATGCCCCAGACTCTCAATATATTATTAAATAGTATAAGCCTCCCTAGAGAACCAGCATAGAGAAGAATCTGAGCCTACAAATATTCCAGAAGCAGAACAAACTACGTAGGTATATACTTTATATTTAAAAACAAATAGTACATTGTTTTTAGGTCAAATAGGTATATAAGCTCAAAGAAAATACACTCCATGGGCAGCAATTTCCTGGCTCTGGATTAGTCAAGACATCTCCAACTTTGGACAATGGAAGATTAAGCTTCCCCTTAGCCAGCCTGAATCTTACTGCAAACATGGAAATATCAATAATTATCTAAAGGATTTGCTCTCTTTTAGCCTCTCAGTAAAAAACAGGACTAAATAACATTGGCTTTCCATTCATAAAAGTAGAATTATTTGTTTTATTATTACTTTTCTTGGGTATTTACAGAATCCGCATTCCTTCCACTGAATCTTGCAAAAAGTCATCCCCCCTTTCTCCCGGGAGCAACTACAGAAAAAAAACCACACTGTGAATGCACCTTAGAGCAAGGAGAATGCAAGAGCCTTCCCCTCCATATGTGAAGCCAGCACATCTGATCCCTCTTAGGAAATCATATTATTTGAGTTGCTGGTCCAGCTTCTGCAGATGGCTATGGTACTGAGCTAACTGCTCCCTTTTCAGAAATTAGCTAAAAGCTTTACTTAAGAAGATGGGAGTTGAGTCTATCGTGAAATACAAAAAAGAAAAACCTAATTGGTCTCCAAGTTTCCTCTTCCTCTGATGTGGGTTAGAAACAAATTTTCTAATGAAATAGTACATTCAGTCTCTCAATAAACATTCTCTAATTCACGTATTCAATATTATCTAACTGTTTATTGAAAGCCTACTACACATCAGTCACTGAAGTTCATACAAGGGACATGGACATGAAAAACAATGAGGACCTAGGCCTAAAGAAACCTACAAGCTTGCATGATACTCATAACACCAGCTATTGTCTAACGTCTCTATGATATCACTTATCACGTTGAAAATAAAAAGTACTGTGGTAGAATAGAGTAAGAAAAAATGAATTCTACAAGGGAGAGGAGAGACTTCAGACTCAAGCTCACATCTAGCACAGATCTTGAAATGAGACTCTGTCACTCTTTCTATTTCCTTTGTGGCTCCTTCTTATGGGCCCTTATACATTGCCACGACTTTACAGTGTTCTCTAGGTCCCCATTTCTTCTCATCCTAAAGACTATCTCCAAATAATCATGTTCACTCTCATGATTTCAGTTCTCATTGCAAAATCTGCACATCTACCCTAGACCATTCTCTTGAAAGTCAGATTCCCTTTCATGTTTGCCTTTTCCATCCTGATGGCTCACAGGTACCTCACATGCAATATAACTGACATTTAATTCAACATTTTCCCCATCCGGTGTACCTCATCATCCTCTACGCTTTACCAAAGGTGGTAGCTCCAATAACCAACCAAATCTGAAACCCAGAAGTCATCCTTGATTCTTCCTTCATTCCCAGTAAGTCATACTCCCTTAATCATTAAGTCCTCTTAGTTTTACATTCTAAAGATTTCCCACATACCCTCCATCTCCTAGCTCTCCCCTTGCCCATTTTATTTCACCTAAACTAGCACAAGAATCTCTACTGACCCATCCTCTGTGCAGTCATTTGAATAAACTAATTGAGAAGCAAATCTGAAAAACTCCCTTATCTAAATCCTCTCAGTAGCTACCCATACGAGCCATAAAATGGCAACAAGTCCTCCATTCTCAATACTGGCTCACTGCCCTTAGCATCAGCTTCCAGTGCCCAGGGCTTCCCCATGAAAGGCCTCTTTCTCTGCATAATATTCTCACAGAAGCTTCCAGGTTTTCCCTCCTTGTTCTGCTCTTCCAACCTGTGGGTTTCACCAACTCAGTCTGACTCAAGTTTTCAAGTCCAGACATAGTTGTATGGATAACTCAGATTAGAAGTCTCCCCTGCTGCATCCTGCACTGTTAGACATCAGTTCCAGCCAGTCCTATGCCACCTCCAGCTTCCGGAAACCTGACTTAGGCAAGAGTGCCAAACTCCTATTACGCAGGAAGAAACATCAAGACCTTTTCTTTCTGCGTTCATGCCTAAGAGGGTCACCCTAGGCTTCTGCTATCATCTACGTCTACCTGTTGTCCCAGTTGGAACTATTCCTGGCTGGATGTAGAGGAGACTGAATCTTTCAACAACAGGTCCCCAAGCTCTTTATATTCTAGTACCACCAGCCCCCACTCATATCCGTGCAGCAGCCCTCTCTACCCCACTCCTCATAACCTAATAGTGCCCTCCAGTGTCAGGCAATCTAACTGCATGTGAAGAAGCGGTAAACTGAGAACACAATACGCTCTGCCCCATTAACCCCAATGGCCCTTCCCACAGGTGGTGAAACGTACTAAAGACCCAGAAATCCTCCCCCTTTTCTCCGTAAGGTGTATTTACATCAGGACTCACTGAGCTCCAACTGGTGGCTCTACTATTAGGAAAGGGAAAGAAGGAGAAGGAAACAAAGTAGTCATCTTCCTCCCTCATTTCCAGGTAGTGACAGTGGTAACCACCTGGCTTCCCAGCAGTGCTACCCAAGGCCATCAACATTATCTGCAGAGGTCAGGTCCACAGTCTCCTGCAAAGCATAGATTGGGTTGTTTAGACAGGAACTAGAATAAAATGACCCAGCTGCGTGGTCTTAGTTCTGGCAACTCTAGAGCCACCAAAAGAGGAACCCTGAGATGTGAGTGGTGAACAGTCCTACAGTAATGAGAAGTAGTTCTGCCACCCAGCCACAGAGACTCTGCCCCAAGGTTGCCTCTGAGCCAACCTGTCATCTTATATATCTCTGTGGCTCAATCCTGACATTGAAAACAGCCTGTAGAAACTTCCGAAGGGCCTATGTCAGGAATCTTGCTCAGCACTATGCCACCACTTAAGACACAATTTCCCAAGCCCAGGCCTGACTTGGAGGGCAGTGCTTATTGTATCTCCCTTCCTAACCAAAATATTCCCTAAGTAAGAGCAACCTGGTCATCAGCTTTGACCTATTGAGGTCATTAGATGCCCTCACTAAGGTAGCATACTCTATCCCCTAGAAGGCACCAATCTTTTCTTTATTAAATCTTCTCTGTCCACTAACCACCCACCCTCTGATTTCTATCTGATCTGGCATTTCTGTTTGGAGGCACATTGTTTGAAATTCCTCAAATCCAGTTCACAAGTCCCCTACCCAGCCCCACAGAATACTCAGGCTAACAGCCATAAAGAGCACGTGTGAATACACAGACCACCCGAGGCACAGACCACCCGAGGCATTATACCTTCCCAGCACTACCACTTGCAAGACGTAAAATCTTGGGAAAATACTTAACCTGTCCTCCTCATATATAGAATGAGAATAATCATAATACCTACCCCCACCCTGGGATTGTTTTGGGGAATAAATGAGTTAATACATGTAAACTTCTTAGAACAGTGTCTGGTATTATACATAGTAAAAATAAATGTTAACTACTATTATTATTCCAGCAGCACAGAATCTGTATCCAACTTGCCGCATTCTTCCACCCAGAAACCCAGATATCAAACTTTTCCATGCATTTGCCTATGTGCCCCACACTAGCCTAGGTGTTAGAAATATAGCATCGAACAAGTCAACAACCTCGTGGTGTTTATACTTTAAAGGAGAGACAGATAATAAAAATAAACAAATACATAATATAATATCAGACGGCATCAAAAGGCACAAAGAAAATAAAATAGGGTTGTGCAACAGAGAGTGATGGAGAAGGAGAGGCAAATTATTCTGTAACAGATGGGGTGGGCAAGGCAGCCACCGAAGAACTGACTTTTGAGCTAAAACTTGAATAACGAAAGACATGAAAAGATCGAGAGCAAGATTTCCCAACCTTGGCACTACTGACATTTTGGACCAGATAATTCTTTGTTGCAAGGGGCTGTCCTGTGCACTGTAGGATGTTTATCAGCACCCCTGACCTCTAACCACTAGATGCCAGTAGCATCCCTGGAGATATGACAAAATCATCCTCCTTGAATAATATTGAAACGACAAATTAAATGATAACGTTCTTACTATACTGGTCTCATTCCTTGACCCAACCTATCCACTTTACATTCCTGAATTATCAACCCACTTTCAATTTTCTATACAACCAAGTCATTTCCCATGGCCATGTCTTTGCTTATGTTGACTTCTTGACCTTTGTGGAAGGCCCTTCCCACCCCTCTTCAAATGAATAATTCCTTCCATTGAATAACTCAACTCAGCTCAAAGTCTCATTTTCTAATTTCATGTGTACATCTCTATCATCATACTTTACACACATACAGTTATGTTTTATAATTATCTGTCTACTTATCTATCTCCCCCCAACTAATCTGTGAGATTCCCGTGGTCACGGAATGGTTCTTTTTCATTTGTATTTGGTGCCTAAAACACACATTGAGTGCTCGACACACACTCGATGTTTCATAAATGTTTGTTGAATGAATTAATTGCTAAGCCCTCAAAGATTTCACGATAATTTAGAGGCCAACAAGATATACACAGACATAACTCTCAAATAATAGCAAAAATGATACCTGATATAAGAGAAATAACAACAAAGTGTTATTAGAGTTCAGATTGAAGAAAAACTGCTTTCCAATGAGTACCGTACTCATTTCCATAGGACAAAGTAAATACTGGATATTGTTAAATTGTGCCTCTTCCCAGGCCCCAATACAGTCCTATAGTCATAGCTGATGGTCATAATTTTACTAGTGATCAAGAAAGGCCTCAAAGACAGGATGTGAGGATGTTTGTGCTTCATACTACCATCACCTCTACTGGAAAGCCAGTCTGGAGATATCAGTGGATTCTTTCAATGCTAAGAGCCCTAAGAATGCAGGAGACCCAACCTGTGTGTCTGAACAAGACCTGTGCTAAAAAATATCTTCTGATGTTCTTCCTGCCCAGCCTCTTTAAGACATCACATCTACTAAGTTTGATTCCTGTATGTGTGTGTCACAGGCCTCTCCAGCCACAGCAGGGCTAACATCAGACAGTGTACACTGGTATGAAAGTACCAGTTGTCTACAACCAGTGTCCACGCCCACACCTTGTCCATACTTCAAATATTGTTGTTCCACCCTTCAAATATAGAACTTATAGTTATTCTGCACTTCAAATACCCTTCTTGGCTTCACCCATATTTGGCTGTCAAACCATGAGCGACGCTGTCTCAGAACATGGGAACCAAACCACATAGAAGTCATTTATCCCTTTGGTACAAAGATGAGCTAACTGCAGAGTATTTTGAGAAGATGGGCAGGCCACTGCGCTACAGACTCTCAAGACAAAACTGAAGAAAATACACCCAACTCAAAAGCAAACAGACAACTCAGAGACTGGGAAGTGTCTGGAGTTGGGCCACAATGTGCGTCATGTGGTTCCATAAAATAATAATCCCCTGGGGTTTAAAGTTCAACAGCATAAACTAACAACTTAGGAGTCCAGGAATGTGTCATCAACCACACAAGTGCATTCCTAAAATGGCCCAGCTGGAACATTCAGCTAAAGCTTTCTGCGTCTGTATGGTTCGCTAAGTTAGTTCCTGCCACACAGTTTTTTGCACATATTCCCATCTCCCTACCCCAACTCCCACCAGATTCCTACTCCAAATACGAATCAAAACTCAAGACAAGTGTATTACACAAAATTCATACACAGATAACTTTTACTTCTATGCTTGTTGAAAGCTAATAGTACAATTAGAAATAATGCTAAACTTTAAATTTTTTCTTCCCCTCAACTGCCCTAAACCACAGCAAAGTAATTATCAAATAAAACTATTCAAAAAAAAAAAAAAAACCAGGGCCACCCCAGTGGCATAGTAGTTAAGTTCACACATTCCGCTTCAGCAGCCCAGGGTTCACCGGTTCGAATCCTGGGTGCGGACCTACATACCACTTGTCAAGCCATGCTGTGGCAGGTGTCCCACATACAAAGTAGAGGAAGATGGGCACGGATGTTAGCTCAGGGCCAGTCTTCCTCAGCAAAAGAAGAGAGGAGGATTGGCAGCAGATGTTCGCTCAGGGCTAATCTCCCTCAAAAAAAATAACAAAACAACCCTGCCGACTGCACAGAAGTGAAGATTTCCATTTTGCATGTGGCAATCCTGAGGCACAGACAGGTCAAGTGCTTCAGTCAGGATCAAAATCGTGATTAAAGGCTGAAAGAAGACTTGGATATTTAAACTCCAGCTTAACTCAGAACCTGGTGCTCCATGCCCCGCTTGATGTTACCTCTTAATATAGCTATTGAGTCCAGCCCACATTTAAACACCTACTCACAGACGTTACACCAGATAACACTCCTCAACGAAGCTGTGTTCCCAGACCCACATCTTTGTACCCACACAGCAAATCCAAGAATTTCAGACTACAAGAGATCTTAAAGATATCTAGCCCAGCCTCCTCAGTTAGCAAATTATCACAGTTCTCCATAGCCCACTGCAACTTCCCATCACCAAGAAGGTGAGGTCGAAGCTCATATGGCGAGCAGCACTGCATCACCTGACCCATCATTTCCAGTCTCATAGCCTGCCAGTCCACTGTGAACCTGCACCCTGGGATCAATAAACAACTTGCCTTTTCTAGAATACACCATGCTTTTTCAAACATCCATGACCATGCTGTGACCTCTTAGGAGCACACTTCTATTCCTTGCATACCTACAGAATCAAGCTTCAACAACCTGTTCAAATGTCATCCCCACTGTAAGGCATTCTCTGACCCTTTCAGAAAGCATTACTGCCCCTTCCTTCATCATCCCATGAGCTTTTCACATGCTTCTGACATAGTTCATTTCTTACCATGTGTAAATCTATGTTGTTTGTATTTCTGTCTTCTTCCACTAGAAAGTGAGCTCCTTGAAGATAAGGACTGTATTTCATGGACCCATGACAGAGGGAACGAGATAAAAAGAAACAGAAGAAAAGACAGAGGGTGCTCAAGAAAGAGAATTTAAGAGATTTGCTCAAGATCACCCAAATGGCTACATGAATTCCACATCACGGGGGCCCCAGTCACATTCTGTCATCCACAACAGGAGGCACAAAGTAACTTTGCAATCAATACAACATCCCACATCCACCTACTTCCCTTCATTTTCTCTCCACCAGGACATAGTTTCTGGTTCTGAACATAGTTTCCTATTCACAGTTCTGCCAAAGCTCTGGTGGAGACACTTGCAAGTGAAAACCCCCTGCGAGGAGAAGACATTTGAACCTAGCATAGAAGAGCAATTGATGAGGGCCCTCAAGTGAATGGTTTAGTAAATGAGAGTCTTCCATGCAAGACTGGAGGGCAAATGCTCAGAAGGAACACATACGCTTCCTTCTCCCAACAGTTGCTACTGGAACCGCTATTCCACCCCAAAGCCTCAACCTCTTAAGCTTCTAGCATACCAACCCCAAGGACAGTATCTCTGGGGGCTGTGGGTCTTCCTGGTTGTCTCTTGGATGTCTGGGAAAGCCCCATCACTGATCACAGCCTCTCTTACTTGCAAAGAAAATCAGCCAGGAACACTGGCCAAGAGATTAGCCAGCTGGCAGCAGCTCCAGGGATGGCGCTCGGTGAGCCCAGACCAGCCTCCCAGCACTGCGCAAGGGCCTCCCCTGGCCAGGAATCAGACTTTCCAGCCTATAGCCGGCCTCCTATGAAAGTGTCATGGCAATCTACCCCTCCCCTGGGCCTAGCCCAAGAGGGCAGCCCCTCCCCAGCTGCTACCAATTTGCACCTCATTAGCAACAGCCTCTCCCCAGTGATAGTCCCTCAGAAATCGCAGACTGAGCACCTCGTTGGTGCTAAACGAACTCTGGGTGTTTTGGGAGAATGGCATCTGAGCTGCTAGGAGAATGAAAAGTCTCAGGGCTTCCCAGAAAATCAGGAGCGCACAGGCTACAGACAGAAGACGGAGAAGAACATTCTGTCTGGCAGGAATCAGTGGTTCAAGGTGAGGAGGTGCTGGCAATCAAAGGGATATTCTGAAACTTTAGATGATGGCTGCAAGGCAAATGGTGAGCTGAATGAATGCACCTGGATTGTGGCAGAATGCCAGAGGGAAGTCACAAGAGAGATCTCCTCTACTTGGATGCTTGAAAAATAATGTAAAACTACCCATCCCCTCCTGTGTCACAGAGAGAGACAGATGAAATGCCTATGAAATTCTTAAAAGTCCCTTAGAAGTAAGATGCACTAAAAACATTATTGTCTGTTCAAAAATTCTAGAGAAACACTCTGATTTGTCAAATTTCCTATTGTTCTCACTGAGGAAGAACAGAGTGAGCAACTTCCAGTTCACCAGGGTGAGTTGGACACATACCTTTATCCCAACTCCCTCCAGAAATTCCCACTAAAATGAAAGTAAAGGAAATAAAAGACATAATTTCACAAGAAAAAATAAAAAGGCAAGACGACAGCAAAAAGGATGACAAGAAGATTTCTGGAAGCAGGAGAGTGAATTGAGTAGAGGTCACTGAATGGAGGCAGAGTAGAGAAAGCTGGAAATTAAGTGTATTAAGGGAGCAGAAGCAAACAAGAGGCAGATTCACCCCGGAGAACTCCAGGAAAGCTCTGGAATTGAAGGCATCAGGTATCGCTAAAGGGGAGGGTGGGAGGAGGGGCTGAAGTCTTTAAGGAGACTGCTTAGATCTCCATCGTGAGCAGCCTAGTGGCTGGCTACTCCTGCCATACTCCAGCCAGGAGACGGGAGATTTCACTTCTAACCAGAAAGAACTAGAAACACCAACCACAACTGAGTTTGAGTAGGAGACCCTCTATTGAAAGCAGAGAGATCTACTGAAAGTCTGTAACACCGAATAATAAAAACTCCAGCCCCAGAAAAATAACAGTTAGACGTAAACTTCTTAAAAGGAAAGTGCAGCGTTCTTCTCTGAGGAAACTAAACAGAAAATATTAACATTTAGGGCTTTCCCAATAAAACAAAGCAGGTCCCCAAACAATCGCTCCATAGTGAAGCTTAATGGTCTAACAAGTCACATTCATGCAAACACACACACACAGAGCTTCCATTCAGCCTTTTGGGGCCTCTCTCTTAAATACAACTGGATCCTCAATATTTCAATAGAGTCTCCAACATGAAAAGAAGATACTAACATAAAAGAAAAAAAATTTTTTTGAATAAATCAGAGCTAATACAGGGTGACTAAAACTTAGGGTCCAAAAATTATCATTAGTATCCTCAGAGAAACAAGAGAAGATATTAAAGCCATGAAACAAGAATAGAGTTCTATAAAAACAAACTCTAGAAAACAAGAACTTTTAGAAATTAAAAGTAGGGTCACAAAAAAACTAAAAACTCAATAAAAGGATGGAAAATAAATGAGGAAATCTCTCTGAAAGCAGATAAAAGGAAAGGAGAACTTCAATAGAAAAAAAGTTAGAGGAACACTCCAGTAGACACAATAGCTATACAATATAAATTCCAGAAAAAATGAATAGATAAAATGAAGAAAAAGAAGATATTCTCCCCTCACCCCCAAAAAATAATACCAGAAAATGTCTTAGAACTCAGTTTTCAGATTGAGGAGATCTAAAAAGTTCTCAACACCATGAATATATGTACTCATGCTAAAGCACAAAGCTTTGAAATTTCTAAACAGTAAATATAAAGAGAAAATTTTTCTTTAAACCCAGAGAGAAGAAAAAAATATAAAGTTACTGAGAATCAGAACAGCACTGGCCTTCTCATTGCAACTTTTGGAAGCAGAACAGCGATAGGAGAATGCCTTCACCATTCAGAGGCAAAATGATTTCCAATCTAGAACTCCATACCCTGAAAAACTCTCAATCGAGTGTGAAGGATAAATAGATACCCTCAGACATGAAAGGACTCAAAATACCTACCTCCTAAGCACCCTTTCCAAGGAAGCTACTGCAGGATGTGTCCCACTTCCTGGGAAACTTTTTCAACTCGGTCATCTAAAAATATGATGAAAGTTCATGGGGAAAAAACCCATCCAGGAATGTGGCATCATTGTTCTTAAAATTGTTGTGTGCTCCAGTGAACTAAGCATAAACCAAAGAAGGAGACATGCAATCTGGAAAATAGGGGATTCAACTGTGGGAAAAAGCAATGAGAAATCAAGAAAATGAGGAAGAACGAAAGCTGTGCTACAATAAGTCCAGAAGGGGCGAGATGATGGAGGGAACCAGGTGGGCTGTCTACATGAAAAATAATGAAACGGATACATTATTTGATATGTTTAAATATAATAGAAGATTTATGGTTCTGCTAAGAAGTTTGTGGAAGAATTGGAAATAAGCCCACATAAAAATAATTTTTAAAATGAGACCAATAATACAAGAAAGGAAATGTCTTCAATAGCACACTGGGTGGTTCAGCTATGCATAAGATTTACAACATCAATAATAAGCTTTTATTAACGATTTAAGTAAAATTGTGATATGAACATATTGAAAAGATGAAAGAAGGGATACGTGCCGGGGGGGATAAAAGAGAATGAAATCCTCACCTTCTTATAGGAAACAGTTGAGAAAAATTACGGAACAGCACTTAGTGGAATATTATTTATAAATACAAACGTAGAATCCAGAAGAAACAGCTAATGTATCACAGCAGCTTTGGGGAAAAGGGAGTAGGAGAGAGACACAGAGAAGGGAACTGCTGAGTTTTGTTGTAAGCTCTGTGCTTCTAGTTAACTATGAACTATGTATTAAGCTACGCTTATGTATTGCCACACTTTGATTAAATAAATATTGTATTTAAAAACTAAAGCAAAAGTTGGCTAATCCCCACATATCTGCAATGGCACATCTCCAAAACGATGTGTCCCATTAGCAAACCTATGCTCTAGAGCTGTCATTAAGAAATTTAATTACCCTGAGAAGTTCACAAGGTCCCCACATTATTCCATGGCAGATGACGTACATACGATTCAGCATGGTGATGGCATAGCAATAGCTTGCATTTATAACAGGCTTTACAATTTACAGAGCGCATCCGTTATTCCACTCAGTCTCAAAAACCATGCCGCGCAGTAGGTACCACCAGCCTCATTTTTCAGATGAGGACACCGGGCATCAGAGACAGCAACAACTATCTGAGGGTTAGCAACTGACACACAAAGCAGCAAATCCCATCTACACACATATGCACACACCTACACACACACACACACACACACTCGCTAGTAGGCAGTCATATTTTCTAACACAGATGAACAGTGACACATCACCAGACTGATGTTCTAATTATACTGATGCTGTTGTCAACGTAGGGCAGTGAGGAGTAAACATTTCTGAACGAAGGCTATCAGGAAACAAAAATGCAAGTCGCTTTTTTTCATTTAAAACAAAACTGGCTTCATTGAGTAACATGGAAAGATATATGAAGTTTTGCATCCAGAGTTTAGTATTAATGAATAGAATTATGACATTGCTTGGTAATCTCTACATTCGTAATAACTGGACTTGGTTGAAAAGCAGGTAAAGAGAGTTTTTTAATCTTAATCCTGAAATTAGTTTGCAGGCTGTATCCCATCAGACAGGTCGTGTGAGCCTGTGAGCCTGAGACTGCTCATCACTCCGGCTGGCCTTGAACAAAGATCCTATTCCTTCCTGCCGTTTAACATCCCTTTGATCTCAGAGTTGCTCTCTCTTCTACCCTATTTTTCTCTATTTTCCATTTATATGAGAAAAATGATGATTTTCCAAAATGCAAGACACGAGCCAGCTCTCAGGCATTGCAATGCAATGTACATAATGCAGAGAATAAGTGAGGCATCTTCCTAACCCTTCAGGAACAAGCATGAAAGCCAGGGGACAGAATTGGTCACACTGACTTTCCACCACAATGCTGCACTCCATTTACTGAAGATTGGGTCTGAGAAGAATGCACAGTTGGCAGCTGAAAGCAAATCTTTCCTAGCTGCAAAATTATCTGTATTTCTATTAACTGATCCAGCCAATCTCTGTTCATGTAATAGTGTAAGACAGCAACACAGCTCTCTAACAGTGAAAACAAGCTGCTTGACTACTATTTTTTTTTTAAAGACTGGCACCTGAGCTAAGATCTGTTGCCAATCTTCCTCGTCCTCCTCCTCCCCCTCCCCGTCCTCTTCCTCCCCCTCCTCCTCCTCAAAGCCCCCCAGTACATAGTTGTATATTCTAGTTGTAGGTCCTTCTAGTTGTGGCATGTGGGACGCCACCTCAGCATGGCCTGATGAGTGGTGCTAGGTCTGTGCCCAGGATCTGAACCAGCAAATCCCTGGGCCACTGAAGCAAACCACGTGAAGTTAACCACTCGGCCACAGGGCCAGCCCCCTTGACTACTATTTTCTAATAAATTCAGAAAACATATTTCTCCCATCAATTTGTTCAGCGATTTCTAAGCATTGTAATCTGGAAAAGAACTTCCCACTTCATTTAAAAAATTCCAATGATGTGATATTATGGGAGTTTCTCCAAACAGAGAGAGAAAGTTCCCAGCTCAGAGGCAAGCCATTTCCCCAAATTTTCTGTTCAAAACTTAGGACAAAGTTGCTTTTAACTAAAGCATTACTTAACGACATCAAATCTAACCACTTATTATACTGCTTTATGTAAAAATGAGTTTCATGTTCAGACTCTGAGGACATCACAGTCTTTCCCAAATTCTCGTAAATTTGAGATTCACCCTCCTTCCTCCTTCCTATTGTCCTGGAGGCCTTAGGGGAGAATGACTCTCAGCTACCAAGGCCACTGCAGAGAGAAAAGGGGTCTCCCTTCCCACTTTATGACCCAGGGGAGGGAAGAAAGCTCTGGTCCAATCTGGAATGTTGAGTGGCAAGGCAGGGTGGAGGTGTCGCTTCAGCAGCAATGGCCTCTGCAGTAACAACAGTGGCTCGAGAAGGGGAACTGGTAATAGATCCATGGAGAACAAGGTCTTCCCACACTAGGTACAGGACATCACCTCTCTGCCCCCAAGCCTGAACGGCTTTCTATTAACTACAAAATCTAAATTCTTCTGATGGCATGCAAGGCCTTCTGTAATGAGCATTCCATTTACCTTCCCTGCCTGATCTTCCAGTACACATCTCTAGGAACAAAGCAAAATTATTCCATAACTCACACTGCTGCCGAAATATGTCACCCATTTCCACCCACCATGTCCTATCTCATATGATTCCTACTGCCCGGATTGTTTTCCATACTCTCCCTCCTTATGTCCCATCTCCTCCTGTTGAAATCCTACCAACCCTTCAAATTCAATGCTCCAAGAAAACTTCTCCCAAGTAAAACTAACCTCTCCCCTACTCTTTTGTGTTCCTCCAGCCCAGATATGACCATGTGCATCACTTTATGCCTGCTGTTTACCTTTGTTCAAGCTGTCTTAACAAGTATAGAGTAGATATAACTCCTAATGAAGGCCCTTTATGCATGGATTTCTAGGTAGTGGAACCTTTTCAAAGATCTCCATTCCTTCAAAAAATTCAAATGTTGGATTTCAGGGGCTGTTCAAAAGAGACTGGAAGCAAATGGACTGTGTTCAGAAATTCTGTTTCTATTTTGCCATTTAGAGCTTAGGGCATGTTTCCTCCACTGAATCAATGATATGAACAAATCCACCTAGCTCTTGCCTCTTCCTCCTTCAAGGGACATTCAGCTCTCACCTGCTCCAGAAGATCTTCCACTCTTCAATCAGACGTAGGTGCCCTTCTTCTGGGCTTCCCCACCCTGTGCCCTGAACATCCATCTCTCTTGGTATTTATCACTCTGTATTGTTATAGGTCAATTCCTTGTCTCTCTCCCTCACTAGACCATAAATTCTTGATAATAGAGATTCTTATTTCTCTGTTATTTCTAGCACTTAGCACAGCATTGGCACATAGTAGGCATTCACTACATTTTTCATTTGTTTCCCCGATAAGTTATAAGCAATGTGAAGCAACTTTAAGGTGGAAATCAGACATTCTTCAACTTTGGATTCCTCACCAAGGGCTTGAAATAATGCTTTGCACATATAATGAGTATTCCATAACTATTCCTATAACATAGGTAAGTTTCTATCCAGGAGACTGCTCATGTTATAAAACATAGGTGAGAAAAACCCAATGGATCTCCCAGTGATGCTTTTTTTCTAAGTACTTTTTCCTGATTTTCAATATCAAGACATCCAAGAAAGCACTCAGTCAGTGGGAGAGCCTCAGAGACTATCGAGATTCATGAATTTCATTTCTCATCTTCTGAAGCTCTCTCCTTTTCCATTTCTCATCATCCTCACAAATTATCTCACTGCCTTCAGCAGAAGACGCACATTACTCGGGTTATTTTTAGAACACCCTTGTGTGCAATATTGGCAGTTCAAAGCACCAGAGAGAATCCACACAAACACACAAGGATTCTCTTGGGACTTTTTCTTTGTCCTTGAAGCTCTTTTCATAGCTTCCTAAGGTCCTTTCTCCAGGAACCAGGTGACCACATTAAAGCTTTAAGTCCATGCGTTTATTTCCATGCCTCCCTGGTGAATTTACAATAAATATTTATTGAACGTGATGGGAACTAATGTTAAGAATAGAACAAGGAGCATAATGAGCAATTTATGTGACACAGACACAACCTGAAGCTGCATGTCTATACTCCAGGTTTATACCCTACGTCTTCAACCGTGCCCTTGCCCAAATGTCAGGAATCAGTAGATTCCCAAAGGAGGAGCAGTAATGCTTTTCCCCCACCCTTCACCCTATCCCCAAATGCAACTACCACAAGCTGAGCTAAGTATTTTCAATGGCAAAACAGCCAGTCCACCCAAAAGCTAGAGAACATGTTCCCTCCTGCATATAGTTCTGTATGTCTCGCAACAGAGGGGAAGATGCACTTTACAAAGAAGAAAGAAGACCAACTCCCTGTCTTTACCCTCATGGAAATCATTCACCACTGTAGTGAGGAGAGAGAGAAGACATGACAAGCAGAATGATCAAAAACACCAAGAATGATTTTCCCCTTTTCCCTTTCTACAGTGTTTTCTCCTTCTTAGTTATACCTCTTAAGTATAGCTTCTTAATTAGGGAACTAAACTTCTTAATTCAAGAACTATATCATCCAAGGTGTGATTCAAGGATGACTTGCTAGAGGTGTCTGGAGGTCTGATAAATCAGTACCTTGACACTAATCCCTAAAGCAGCACTGTTCAATAGAATTTTCTGCAGTGATGAAAATGTTCTATATCTGTGCTGTCCAATACGGTGGCTACTAGCCATATGAGGCTATTAACACTCAATGTATGGCGAGTGTGACCGAGGAACTGGATTTTGAATTTAATTTATTAAATTAGTTTTGATGGGTACATGCAGCTAGTGTCTAATGTATTGGACAGCACAGCCCTAGGACCTGAAACAGTAAAATGCTATCCTCTTGACAAAATAAGTAATCTTCTTGGCCACCAAATATATGTTTATCCAAAGTGCAGATGGATTTCTTTATCAGCTCTGTGTCAACTCACTAAAAGAAAGTTCTCCAAAACCGCCCAGACAAATAGCTTACGCCATTTTAGAAGATTTGACCACAGGCGTTTCTCCACCTGCAGTAGGGTCAAGGGGAGGGTGGTGCTAGCATAAGTCTGAAAAATAGAGATAATAGTAAATAGTACTTAAAGAGAGAGCTTGCCCCTTCTCACTTAGGAAAGACAAGAGAAAGGGAGGGAGAAGGGCAGGGAGGGAGGGAGGGAGAGCCGGAGGGAGGGAGGAAGGAGGAATCTTAAACATTCTAGAAGTGTTTGGCATATGAACTAAATACAAAACGTGCCAAATAAACATTTAGCCAAACTGAAATGACAAATCTTAAGTGAAATGGCTGCAACCTAAGCAAAACTTTGGAAATGTCATCAGTAAGTTGTTGAATTGGCAGTCTGGAAATTTGGCTTTTGGGAGGAGTTTTATAGCAATTGGCCTGCACCCATGCTAACCCATATACTCATGGCAAACAGTGGCCACAGAAAGGGAACTAAGTCCCCAGAGGCATACCTACAGTGTGCAGGTTGTGCCCAGGTAGAGACTGAAATCCAGCCTAAGTGCCACCCACCTCATGCTCGATCCTGGCTCTGGGGCTGACAGAGCTCAGGAGTAAGGGAGGATTTGTGTTAATTTGCCCACCCAGTCTTGGGACCTGTTTCTAATTTGAACAAAGACACCATATGTGCTAATGGTGGCCCTGGTTAGACCACATTTTTAGTTTACTGCTCAATTCTTATGAAGAAGGCCATGGACAATTCAGTTTGCTATCAATAGCTAGAAAAGTGAAGCTGATTAAACACTCCCTTAAGATAAGCGAAGAATAAAAGTGAAGATGGTTAGGCTAAAGAAAAGAGGGCTAAAGAGAAATGTGAGTGTTGACTTCAAATATTTGAAGACCTAGCATATAGAAAAAGCAGGAGAGTTATCCTGAATATCCCCCAGAGGTGAAAATGTGATACCAGTAGGTAAAAATAAAGAAGTCAGTTTTGGACTCAACATGGAGGCAGCATGGTATAATGGAAAGAAATGTGGGCTTTGGGTGATTTAGAACGGAGTCTGAATCCTGACTCCATCAATTAACACTTCTTTGACTTGAAGCAAATTATTTCCCTTCTGTGAGATTCAGCGTCCTCATCCATAAAATAGAAATAACTCAGAGAGTCGTTGTGATAATTAAATAAAAGAACAATTAAAAAAAAGGAGGCACTAAGTACCTAAATCATGTTAAGTATTCATTAAATGACAATACTTTCATTTTTCCTATAACAAAAACTTTCTAACAATTAGACCTAACCAATGGTATAACTATCCCCCTAATGTAGCCAAGAACTCCTGGCACTGAAGACATTCACCAATAGAGACCGGTGGACCATTTGCCAATGATATTTTATCAGTTAGTTAGTTAATTTCAGTTACAAACGACAGAAACCAACCATGGTTAACTTGAGCAAAAAGGAATTTCTTGGGAAGTTGGGATAGTTCACAATTCATTAGCAAAGCTGGTGATCCATACTTGGAACAGACAGGAACCAGGGCGGCAGGAACTGTCCTACCAGGGCACTGCTGCTGGATATGAACAAACTGGCATCCTTGCCAACAGTCTTCTAAAGAGTCCAAGTCCAAAAGAGCCCGGGTGTCCAAGCTCAGCTCACACACTTGCCCTAAGGCAGTTTGGGGTGGCTGAGAAGAAGCACCCGCCGCAGCTTCCAAAGACCTCACTAGCTTCTATGGTGGAGAGCTGGGCACCTTGATTTACAATCCCACAAGAGTGCACACGACAGGGTAGAGGTAACTCCCGAAAGCAAAATAGGGTATATTTATACATTTACAGCAGGATATAGCACAGAGTGCTTATAGTGCACTCGTGCTTAAGGGCATTGGCCAGGGAGTTCTCCTGGCATTCAAACCCTGGCTCCATTGCTTGCTAGCTGTAAGGCCCTGAGATGTTACGTCATTACCCTGTGCCTCAGTTTCCTCTTTTGTATAACTGCAGATAGTAATAACCACCCCATAAAGTTGTTGTAAGAATAACTGAAATATGTACAGCACCTAGCACAGTCCCTGGCTAGTAAGCCCTCAATAAATATTATTGTTATTATTATTAATATCACTATGAATAATGCCAAAGGTGCACCACTGAGGACCTCCCAGATATGCTTTTTCTGAGAGACTCTTAGGATCTTGCTCCTCTGTGGTTTCACTCCAGGCCCAAAAGTCAATGATTTTTAGTCCCCTCCTCCCCAACCCTCTTGACTTGATTTCCTTGTGTAGATAATGGGTTCCAAGAACACCAGAGTTGCTTCACCAAAACTGTTGTGAGTAATTGTAAAAAGTGCACAATAAAATATATGAGAAGCACTAATTGCTGGAGAGATGCTCCAAACAACCACACTAATGAATCCAGCACTACGGTGGGAATAACCATTTGCCATTTGTGGATCCATCCGTGTATTATTTCCTCCAAACGCTTCCTTTAGTTCCTGGAAGAGGTACTTTGCCATAAATGGGAGGACAATTTACTGGAAGTCAAAGCCCAGCTTCCACGTATCTCATCTGCTCCCAGAAAGAGGTATTTTCTCTCAAATGGCTTGAGAAGGGGGACTGGGGAGCGGTGTTGTGCAGTGCACTCTTAGAAAACAACAAAGTTTGCTCTCTTAACAATTCCCATGAAGCAGTTCTCTGAAGAAAATATATTTGCCTAGATCTGCAAAAGTTTCACAACAGTTTTGCAAGTTATAGCAGAGACGGCAGAAATGCCTTGAAAGGCAGGGCCACGGGCTTCCACACATGGATCATGTAGCCTTCAAAGTTAATGGCAGCGCAGACAGAAAAATGTACCACCAGACAGCTTTGTAATTTGACATCTCCCCTTTTACACACATACTTATAGACATTAAATACACGTCTTCCTCTATACTCACACTCTTTCTCCTGATAAAACGGAACTCCATGACTTATGCTAGCCTTGTAGGGGATTTTCTTTCTCTTCATTTTCAAGAGCATTCAATTGCCAGAAAACATCTCGATAGAATGAAATCTTGCCCACAATCCAACCCCATGGCTGCAACTAGATTTGGTTCTATGCCATATTACTTCAAAAACTTAGAATTCTAAATTACCCAGAGTATTCCATTGAGATGTTACCAGTTAACATCAAATATGGCCTCAAAAGCGTACCTGTTCGGCAGTCGTATTTTCTGGAAGTACTTCCAAATCCTTAAAGCTGCACGTAGCTTGTGCTTGCTGCTCACTCTTAGTCGCAGAACCTGGGGGTTTGGTTATTAGGTGGTCACCTATATTGAATTTTCTCCATATATTCAACAAAGGTGTTGAGGTGCCTATTTCTTCTCCTAAAATCAATCAGCCACAGGAGCATATGCTATATGAAGATGAGAAATGCAGTTGCTGTAAAAATGAAATGCTATTCTTGGAACACCTATGTCATTACTTGAACTGAATCTCCTTTACAATGAAATGGCTGCTGCTTAGCAACTAATGCAAAGGAAGAGCCTGACTACTTCTCTTTTTTTTCCCCCAGTAGGAGGAGTATTAAACATAAACCATCACACTGTGCTTTCATGTCTTCACGTACACAGGAAGAGTAATGGGGATGACAATGAAGTCATCCTCCTCATCAATGCAGTATGGATTTCGAATGTCAGCCAGTAATCGATTCCAATTTTGTCCATTATGATCAAGAATTGAGATAAATTCAGATAAATGAAATTAACAAAAGGGAAATGCTGCTAACTATCTTTCCATAGAGAGGTGCATGGAAGCAGTGCCCTGAAGTGGAAAGAACATGGGACTTCACATCCAAAAACCAGCCTGAGCCTGGCAGTGCCCCTTGCTGGCATGTGGCTTTGGGAAAGTCTCTTAGTGGTCATGCCTTCTTCCAGAATTGTACAAGGGCTGTGAAAACAGCACCTGCTCTACCTGCTGCCTAAGATTGTTTTGAGGGTAAAATTAGATCAATTATGTGAAAGCAGTTTATAAATGGTAAAGCCCTAAAAGCACCAAGCACATTTTTACCATAAGTACCTAAATTTAGTCAATATTAACAGTTTAAGAAATCTACCGAAATTTGTCTTTTTTTAAAAATCCCTTAGATTTTGTTATAATTCCTCACTGGCTCATAGAAAGCTTCTGTTTTAATCTTTAAATAGCTTTGACATTTATTTTTGAACTAGAGATATATTTTCCTAAGAAATTCTGAAGGTTTTCTTCAAATGTGAAAGAATGACTCAGGTTTTTGAAATGATCCTTTGGAACTTTCTAGGTGCCTTTAACTGAACACACGAACATACTTACGAATTCTGAAGGACGTTGTTATGGAAAAACTTACATTGCAAGTACTTGCAGCCTGAATAGGCTCTCCAGTTAAAGGTGAAAAACTCAACTCTTCTAAGAATATTTTTAAAAAAATAATAGAATCATGCTTACTATGCCATTCAGCCACATAAAGCGCACATAAATTGGTCCTAATTTCTTCACTGGACCCCAAGCGATTGCGCCATTACCCGCCTCCCTTCAAGTTCCACTCTGATTTCAACAAATCATAAGGTCTTGCACTAGAGATAGAATTTGAAGGGGGGAATACCAGGCTATAATCCCCATAAATCACTTCCTGGCCGCAGGAAACCAGATTTATTCTCCCTCTCAAACAATGGAAAATTCATATAGTTTTAAAAAGAACCACCACGGAGCGCTCCGTCTTGGCCTCCCTACAACTGCCAGTAGCACGCAGCTATTCACAGAGCTGAGTCCACGCTCGCTCGGACAGGAAAGGAATTCCTGTTCTCTCAGCCCATCAACTTCTGTTAAGGCTTTTCTCTGGTCCTGTGGTAGGTCTGGCTGGGCCCCTAAGATGAAAAACATGGGTCTCTCCTCTCAAGGGATTTCGGCCTAATAAACCACTAGATGGTGAAAATACGGCTATTTGCACACAGAAAATGGGAAAGCGTGAAAGAACCAGAGTGAAAGAACCAGAGTGAAAAGCTGCATTAGGGAATATGCAAATGAAGGCAGAGATCTTAACTCTGCCTTTTACCTAGCTATGTGACCTCAGGCAATAAAGACCTCAACATCTTTATCTGTAAAATGGAAATAATATAATCTCTGCTTAATTGAGGGTTAAATGAAATACTATATATACAATGTTTAGCAGCTCTGGGCACAGAGCATTTATCAAAATCAGTAACTTATAATGATTAATCTTTACAAGTAGGTAGGTAAGTAAATTAACACTTGCGGTCCGAATTTGAACCAAGAAAAGCTTTTTTCTTCTCCTGGCTGCACTTCGCAAAAACTCTGGAAGTGTACAGGCTGCCTTTGCTGCCACTGGGAATGGTGTATCAGAGGCCAGTGGCAAGGACATGAAGAGTGGTGTCTGTTGCTTCTTGGCCATTGTAAGAAAAGGCAGGAGGCTGTGGGTGTTCACTCTGCCAGGGAAGATCACGCTCTGTAGCTTCTGGGGTTCAAGGTTGTTCTACTTCCTGTGTTACTTTGGACACTGAGGACAGTGCTTCCATTGGAGAGAAATAAAAATATGCTTCAGCTTAGTCTCTACATTGAGAGGGGGCCAATTTAAAAGAAAGAAATTGTTTTAAATCAGGCTTTCTTTTCAGAAACCTCCACAGGGAATGCTCTCCGTCTGAGAGAGACTGCCTCAAACCCTGTCACACACATAAGGACAATGATGAGAACACAGTCCTTTCAGTCTGAAGAACGCTCCAGAAGTTTGTCTCAAAGTGATACTTGGAATCCTTTCCAACTGCTTTCACATAAGCTTATATAAAGTTCTTTTTTTATCTTTAAACAAATTGCTTTCAAGTGTTTTTAAAACAAAAACATTTTTCCATAGAGTTTTGACATTTTTCTCGTATACAAAGGAATGACACATTTTAAAAATGTACTTGGACCTTTCAAGGAGTCTATTTTCTGGCTATTTCCTGAAAATCTACGTGATACACAAAAAACACAAACTGCCTTTTCTTTGCCTTTTGAAGAAAAAAAGGATTTACTCCCTCAACACTTAGTCCACTGTCCTGAGCCAACAAGTTTTACTTGTTCAACAAATATTTAATAATCATTTAAAATTTTTAAAAATAAATTTTGTTTGGCCTGGTTGAGATAACTGATAGAATATCCCAGAAGGCTGAGCCTTCTATTTTCTGAAATAATCCAGGACAGGTAACATCTGGAAAGCTGTTTTCTCTGATGCCAGGACACGGCAGCCAGCCATTGTCTGTACATACGAAGCAAATATCATCAAGCCAGGCCAGGAGAGAAATAATCTCTGTCCTAGAGCCCCTGGTGACAACTCTATTTCTAGTACCCCTGACTTTATCTACTTATCTAGTCCTGGCACTGAGAAGCTCTGAGACCTCTGTCACCTAACCCTCCATTTCTGGCTTCCTGCTCGCAAATGACCAGCTGGGAGGGTGGGCCACTGATCCCTGACCCCTCTGCACACTGATGGTGCCAGTCTTCTCTGACCTTGGCCTTCTGCCCGCTCCGATTCCCAGAGCACTCAGGAGCAGCAGAAAGCTGCTCCTTCATATCCTCTGGTAAGAGTGAACTATTTTTTAATAAGCTGTGAAAGGAAGAGTACATATTTTGTACCTTAATGAATGCCAAAATCTTTAAATTAAATTTCTTAAGTGTATCTATTTATTTTCATATTACCTGAATAATGTTATCACTAGCTCGTGACATTTGATTAAGGCTCAATATTTTGAAGAAGAATAAACAAATTTGCTCTTATTTGCTCAAATTTGGACTTAAGAACGGAAGACTCCCCTCTAACAAACACTAACAGCACTTACTTTGTGACAGAGAACATGACAAGTTCTCTGTCCTTCAAACAGTCCTACAAGGGGGTTACTATATCACTACCATTTTACAGGCAGGGAAATTAAGTCACAGAGAGGTTAAGTAACTTACCCAAGGTCATACAGCAGGCAGAGGTAGAGAACTGAACCCAGGCAGTAGGGCTCCAAAGTCAGGGCTCTTAACCACTACTCCATTCTGTCTCTTAGGGGATTGAAGAGCAAGAATAACGAGATTTGACTGCAGTTTAATTATCACAATTTCAAGCTTGGTTATTCCCCCTCCATCCAACAAAAGCCAGACCATTAATATTATAGCTTAAATCAGAACTGGTTCCTTATTAGGGCATTATTTATGAATGTAAAAATCTAAAAGCAAATCTCCCCTTGAGACATAAGGACTAAGGAAATAAGAACTACAAAAGTCCCTCAAAAAGCCGTTGCCTTTGAAAAACAGTATTTGTTCCGTTTCAAAGGCTCACAGAACCTCAGGGCTAGGAGGAAAGAATGTCCAAATTGATCTGCAAAGACCCTTCTTCCCACCTTTACCTGGCCATGGCCCCTCCCTCAGCCAACACACACACCTGATGACTAGATTTCCTCTAACATAGCCTGAGCAGAGTTCACGCCACCTCTCTTTGAACGCTGTGGATGTCAGGAAACTCACCAGCCATTCTTCAAGTGCTTCCTATGTTATATGAATCAAAAGAAGCTGGCACTTTTTCAAAGACTTTGTTATTAAGAGAGTTAAAAACAAAACAAAGGCTTAAAGTCACTAGGCCAACTAAGGAATTCTTCCTAAAATAACTTTTCCACCAAAGTCAATCAGGTGAGGCGGAAGGAGAGCTTGAGTGAAGTAATACAAAACAGAGGCTGCTGGAGGAACCTCAGGCCGGCTGGACGACGGTCAGGACAGATTCCAGGAACGCGGGCTAGCTATCTTTCTGCATTTCCAAGTTCTAAGCACAGAAGGAAAAGTCAACAGAAAATTCCCTGAGGAGAAAATCAATGATGCCCCTTGGAAAGGGATGAGACAGACAGAAAGAGAGCCCGAGAGCTAATTAGTGCTACTCAGAAGGCAAATTAAGGCCTTTTCTTTGACAAGCTGCAAATAGCTGGTTAAGTGAGAGCTTCTGCCACCCCTCTCCAGCCTCCAACAGCTGGCTAAACGGCTGGTGCAGGTACCCACACAGGAAGCTGCAAACAGAAACACAGTCCTGGGCTGTTGGGCCAAGTGTAAATGAGAAAAAGGCAGGTCTTTCTCTGAGTCGAAAGGAAATCACAATTGAGATGGACAGGGAATGGATAACGGTAGTAGTTTATTCAAAGAAGGCAATTAAATTCATTCATTCAATAAATATTTATCCAACACCTACTGAGCAAGAAGAACAGGACTTGGAGATTCAAATGATAAGGTGCAATTTCTGTCTTCAAAAGAGCTAACAACTTAGCGGGAAATAATAATAATTAGAGAAGTTAGATCCATGCAAGTCACTGTTCTGAGTCCTTTGCATAAAGTAACTCATTTAATTCTCATAACAAACCTCTAAGGTAGGTCTTACTATTACCCCATCTTAGAGGTGAATACGCTGAGCCCCAAAGGGGTTGCATAACATGCCCAAGATCAGCTAGAAGGTGTCAGGTTCAAATCCTCGTCTAAGTCCCAGAATAGAAAATTACAATTCAGTCAGAACACAGCTGTTTGAAAGTGCCATGTGAGGACAGGGCAGGGCTAAGCATCAATCAGAGAAAGTGGACACATTTGAGCTCAATCCTAAGGAGTTTGCATGGTGAACAAGCCAGAGAAGAATCACAGGAGTATTCTGTGCAAATAGACATCACTTAGCATTTTTCTTTCTTTAATCTCCTGCTTTGCATTGGTTTGTTATGCCTTGCAATAGGCATAACATTCCAACCAGTTCAAACAATTTGAAACTAGTTCATTTTTATAGCTATTTCAAGCGAATTAAATTTCAAAGAAAAAAGAAACGTAATGCTTAGATTTTGTTTCTCTCCTCACCTTCCTTCCTCAGTTATCCACCATAAGAAAAGCTCTCAGAGGGGGCTGGCCCCATGGCCGAGTGGTTAAGTTCGTGCGCTGCGCTGCAGGCGGCCCAGTGTTTCGTCAGTTCGAATCCTGGGCGTGGACATGGCACTGCTCATCAAACCACGCTGAGGCAGCGTCCCACATGCCACAACTAGAAGGACCCACAACTAAGAATATACAACTATGTACCGGGGGGCTTTGGGGAGAAAAAGGAAAAAAATAAAATCTTTAAAAAAAAAAAAAAGAAAAGCTCTCAGACCACCATTAATTTGCGGTAACAACTGTCCTAAAACTACAACTATAGGGTCTCAGAAAAAATAATTAGGATCAGTGTTACCAACACAAACCCACGCAAGAAAGCAAGTGTCACAGCCCAACATGTAGGCAATGGTCCTTCCAGATGCTTCTGGTCTCGGAGAGGGAGTGCCTCTGAACCCACTTCAAGGACACCTCAGGATTGCATAAGGGATGTGTATCCCAGATCCTAGCCCAGAAGGACATGGCAAGTGCAGCCAGCCTGAGCCCTCACTAAGAGTCCTCATTTTCTCAGATTAGAAAGTGAAATATTTCAAAGAGCGAGCCCTAGTCTACTTTAATCTGACCCTACGAGGCAATGCTCTTGCTGCCACAGCAGAAATAAGCACCAGCAAAGCTCCCTTCAACTTCTCCATCCTCTGATTCAGCAGGACCCAGTGCTGTCACCATCCCATGTGAAAACCAAGCCTCTGAAAGGTCAATCAGAGCATATTAAGTACTCTGGACAGTGGTTCAAGCGCAGTCTTGCATGTGTGTGTCCTGATGGCGGAAGTCTACACTTAGCCAAGTCCCAAGTAATTACTGGGGAAGGAAACATTAAATTAGAACCAAGGTTTTCATCCAATCTTAAAGTCTCTAAATACCTAACCAATATATAAAGCACAGGCAAAGACATTAAACTGATTTACAAAAGAGGATGCTGCATGCTGGTTGTGTATGGGGGAAAAGAACACTTCCCCCATACACAATCAATTCCCAATCAATTTCCCAAGAAAGAACAATGTCCACGCTATCCTGTTTGGCTTTCAACATCCCAATCATCCTTCTTATAATCACATAATCTTGAGCTGCAGGCCAAAACACAAAATGGAAATACTCTGTTCTTATTCCCAACCTATAAAGAATAATAGATCCTTTTTTACCTAGTTGCCTAAGCTAAGAAGTTTAATCCTCCTTGCTGCTACTTCTGTCTCATACCAACAACTCCCCTTATGGAGGGTCTGGTATTACCATCCTCATTTCTAAGTAGAGAAACTGAAGCACAGGCATCAACATCTCTTAAGTAATGGTAACTGCTCAGGCCTCCTTACAAGCAAAATCACATTTCCTCATTGAGTCTGTGCTGCTCGAGGAGGTACAGACAGGCCAGCTCTTCGCTGGATCTAGGTTCACCTACACAACACCTGTGTAATCTTAATTAAAAGGCATATAAAACTCTACAAGGACTATCTTCAGAGACATGGCAGGTGTCATGTAGGTGGTTTTGTTCTCAGAAGCAAAACCAATCTATTTCCTGATGATCATGAATTTATATTCATTTTCATTTCTGAAACAGTAGAGGAGTTCCTTAAAATTATATAGCCAAAGGGACATGGTCCAGAGAATAAAGTAGACAAGAGATAATCCGCAATGACCTGTGGCATATTATGGAAAAGGTGAAAGAGCAGCGTCCACTGCACCCCGACATGCATACACATACACACCCATGGGGAGAGGTCAAGCCAGAAATGAATGTTTAGGAAATCATGGTGCAGTCGAAAGAGAAAGTCACTTAGAGTCACATCTGGGTTTAAACTCTGCCTCCTACCCAAGCTCTAAGCCTCAGATTCATTTTCTGTAAAATAAAAATAACCATAATCACAACATAAGACTGTCATGAAGAGTAAATAAGATAAAATATACCATAACACCTAGGGCAGCGCCTGGCACACAGAAGACAATAAACATCGGCAGCCTTCTCCTTCTCCTCCCCTGTGTGCTTCTAAAAGATTTTTTTCTTTAATTTTACTGACTTAAATGGGAATTCTTATGGCGGTTAAAAAAAAGAAACCCAGTTCCTACACATTATATAGTCACTGGCACATATGTATCTGTTGCAGCACCATAATTTGCAAAGAAAAAGGAAGTAGTAATTTTAAGAGAAAAGTACCAGCTCGCTTGCACTGCCTTCTAAACCCTTCAGCTTTACAGTCTCCAGAGACTATTTGCTCTAGGGGAGCCAAATCTAAAATAAAGGAAAAATTCTCATGGGAAAAATGGTTCCCTAAAAAAGGAAGAAAAGATAATGAGGGGAAATCGAGGGGTATATAAAGGAGTTTATTTTACTTAACAAAGTAAAAGTCAAGCAAAATGAATAATCTGCCTCCAGAAATAGTTATTTAAAGGCTTTTTGTAAAGGGCTCTGGTTCCTAAAAAGACAGGAGTCACTGCATATGCCCACCCACTCCTCATTTATTTTTAAACCCTAGCTTATAGGTTCCTTAGCAACAGAAGGAACAGATGAGACCCCCCTACACACACGCACACGCACACCCTAGCCCAAAGCCCCCTTCTTTCCTAACAAGTGTCGTTCTGCAAATATCTGTGTTCTTCAAAAGATATTTTTGACCTACCTGCAAATCTCCTCTTCTCCACCCCAAATGATCCCCCTTACACAGCAGCCATACTTCTCACCCCAGCTGAACCCATCTGCTTAGATTCCATTCTGTGAGGGCTTCCTGACCCCTCTCCATGAGCTCCCACCAGTCGTCATGCTCAGATGCACCCCGCAAGTGAGGCGGTGTGGTCCCCACTGAGAAGCCAACACCCAACTCCAGCCAAAGCTGCTTACAGACCATTGGTTAACCCACCAACAAAATGGTCAGGCCCGGCTACATCTGAATCCAGAATGAATGGCTTCCATGGCAAGCGGGTAGGCCATTCACCATAACTCTAAAAACAAACAATCATCATCGAAATGGAGACACTCTCTACGTTACCCAGGACAAACATGTGCCAGATAAAATCACCTACCTTTTCCATCTTTCCTCTAGTTTGGGACTGCCTGGCCTTGTTTGGCTGGGCAAGGCTTATGAGTTCAAAGATCAATTGTTTAGCCTTTGGTAAAAAAATAGAGCAGCAATCCTCAGATATTAGTGTGCTTACACATTGCCTGAGGAGTCTGTTAAACATTCCCACCCCCAGAGAGCTTGATTTTGTAAGTCTGAGGTGGCGGGCATTTTTAACCAGACACCTGAGACGATGCAGAATCAGGTGGCTTGCAGAACTGGAGACTGTAAAGCTTTATTTACCAGGAAATGATGTTCACAAAGGAGGACCACCTCTGTGGATTGTCAGGCAGACACAGTATTATTATTCCTCTAGAGAAAAATGCTGTGTCTGGGTCCATGTCTATGTTTGCATGTGTACACACTTACACACACATGTGTGAGCATGCAACCCAGAAAGCCACGGCACCACACAGTACCCATTTCCAGGAGAGAGGCTCAGAGAATGATCTCAACCAAGAGGCTAGCTAAAATGATTTCCCTTGCAAACTCCGGCTCTGTAGCCCTACCCAGTGAGGAGTCTGATGAATACCAATGACACAGGAGCGTTTCTCAGCCCGAGAGGCCAGACCCACAATGTGCTTCACGTAATCAACTCCCTCTCCCACTCGCAGTTCCTAAATTAGGCTGAAGTTAGTCCCTGTTCCCCTAAGGGCCAGACAGGCCATCGTACCTAGGAAGTGGAACTGCCTGTGTCCCAGCATCCCTCCCTAGAGCTACTCCACTCTCCACCACCTGTCTATTTTTAGAAACCAAAAATATAAAGAGAAAGATGTATTTGGTCCTGATCTATGTGAGTAACTAAAGGAGCAAGTCAGGTGGGAAACTCCCTCAACGCACAGCGAACAAAACACACTCTTTTGAGGGATGCGAGAGCAATAACCTCACCAGGAAGACCATTTCGGAGTCACCAGAAGCCAACACGCAGACACAGAGCACATGCCCTACTGGCTGGGACCTCCAGTCCAGCATCGCCTGCGGGGATCCCAATGATTCATACGCATACCCCCATAAACACAACGCACACTCTCACAAACCCACACACCTCTATCATCTGCTTTTGCTTACATAACAGCACATGGTGTGACAGGCTTAATACTTTATATGGGTTTCTGGAAAGGACTGCTAACTTAAAGAAGTAGGGTCACAAGAATGCTTCTACTGACCCCTTTTCAAGAAATACTCCGACCCTAGCAAGTGCAAATTTTTGTAATTCTATGCTTGTGTTATCACCACAGCTTTTAAAATTAACAAGCAGTAAGGGTAGTTTCCGAAACTCTCCCACCTGTCCATATTTTTATTCTCCCCTGGGGATGGAGTGGAAGAGGGGGCAGAGAACCTACTGAACATTCATTTCTCCTTTTTGGATCCTGACACAATTGGGCGTAATCTTTTATCATAATTTGGGGGCCATGTAACCCACACTGTGCTTGTCTCACAAATACATCCATCCTCAGGGGCAAGTATGGGCCCCTTTTGCCCTCACCCCTAGCTTGCCAGCGGGCCCCCCCCCCACCCCCGCCCCGGTTGTCCTTCTCGGCACACCCAGGAGAGAGGGAAAGCCCTCCGTAAGTGTAACCCCCGTAACCAGTTGCCTATCTCTAGACATGGATTCACATCTGACTCTTCCTTAGTGGGGAATTTCGATGCAGGTCCAACTTCCGTAAGGATTTCCCTTCCGGATAGCGCTGTTCCTTTCTGCCTCCCGGGTGATCTCAACTACCAAGTTAGTGCCAAAGGCTCATCCAGGGAAACCTGGAAGGTAGGGGGAGTGGCTGAAGATGACATCGGCTTAGGGACAACTTTGAGGACTTCTCTCAAGCAAACCAGCCATCTCTGTGTGTGCCTCCCCCTCCCACACACACGCGCGCGCCTTTTTGTTGCTGCTCTGACCTCAGGGACCCAGTCTTCTCTCCGGTTACAGGAGGAAACCAGGCGCACGTAGCTTCCCTCCAGCCCAGAATGATGGGATGAGAAGAGAACACATATCCCCAGAAAGGGGAGGGAGAAGCAGAGACAGACAGAGAGAGGGAGAGAGAGAAAGAGAGAGGGAGCGCCAGATGCCCCCAACTCCGTGGAAGCGCCTCTCGGCGGGAGAAGTGTGGGTCTCCCGCCCGCGGCGGCGGCACCTGTCTCGGGCTGCCGGGCGCCGGCGCCTACCTGTAAGAGACCTGCTTCCGGAAAGTTAAGTTCCTCAGCTTCTCCTCCAGCGCCTCGTCCTTCTCTTTCGGGCCGGCGGCCGCGGGCTCTTCCAGGGCAGCGGCCCCGGCCGCCGCCGCTGCCCCCGCGCCCCGCGGGTCCGCGCCGCCCTCGGCGCCCAGGCAGCAGCTCCCGGCTCCGCTTCCGCCGCTGCTGCTGCCGCCTGTCGCCCCCTTCTCCTCGCCCGCCGAGGAGCTGGGGTTCATGGCGACCGCTCCTGCGGCCGCGGAGGGAGGCGAGGCGGCGGCGCCGCAGAGGCCGGGCCGGCTGACGGCGCTGGCGGCCGCCGCTGCAGGAGAGCCGGCGGGTCCGCGCGCGACTGGCAGGGGCAGCAAATGGCAGCCCCTTCCCGCAGCATCCATCCGCGGCTGCACCGCACCGGGGCATTGTGGGAAACTCCGTGCCTCCACTCCCCCTCCCCGACCAATCAGAGGCCACCTCCCTCCGACTCGCCTCTCCCTCCCCCTACAAACCCGCGCCCTCCAGCCCCCTGGCCTTTTCCTAAACCGGGAGCGTGAGCCAGAGCTGAACCTGAACTCTGCCCTGAGGCGTCGGGCTGCAGGAGAGGAGGACAAAGGAGAGGGGATAAGGTGCCGCCGGGCTCGGGGCGCTGGGCGCGAACACAGGCGGCAGGAAAGGAGAACGCCGGAGGGAAACTCAGAGGAAAGCGTGCCGCGCCCTGGATAATACACGAGGAAGCTGCGACCCGGACTGGCGCGCTGCCTTGCCCGCGCAGTCGGTCCGTGAGCGGTAGCGCTCACCTTGGTCCCAGTCCCCTGATGCTGAATGTCCGGGGCAGCAGGCTCTCCACCCCGGTGTCCGGGTGTGCAGAGCTGGAGCCAGGCAGAAGCCGCCCTACGCGGGAGACCTTTGGGGGATGTAGGAGCGTGGTCGGTGCAAACCTGGGAGAGAATTCGTGCGCATTGTATATAAAGGGGGGCGGGAAGGTCAAGTTTAAGATACAGGAGGATCGCCTACCTCCTCTCTAGGGGCGAAGGGTGGGACTCCATCCCTGGATCCTCCAGCCCAGCGTCTTCCTTAAACAAAGCAGTCTCTCCCTAAACAGCTGTTAATTCGATTGAATCGGATCCCAGGGCCCTCAGTGAAGAGGCAGAGAATCCAGGAGGCAGAAGTGAGGACAGGAGCGCTGGGGGCTGCTGCCGCGTCCGAGCGAGAAGGAGAGAAGGGCCTCACCCGACAAGAGGCTTCGAACCAGTTTGCACCCCACTGCTGAAACGAACCCAGCTTGCAGTCTCTGCAGATTTAACTGTCCACCTCACCCCTGTTTTTGTTTCTAACGTTATCGAAAACTGTATGGGGTTTGAATGATTTGTTACAAAGTGTGTGAGACAGTTTTCCAAGTTAGGAATTGCCACACAAGAATCTGCCGTAACAAACACGAGAAAGATCCATACTTAAGGCTAAGTGTAGTCACCAAAATATATACGTACATGTAAGAGGTAAGAGAACCAGACCAGTGAAGAATTTCAGGTCGGTCTTGTGCAACCCCGGAGAAGTTGCTTGATTTCTTTTCTTTCATTTTCTCATGAATGGAAGTAGGAGATTGAACAAAATACCCCAAACCTCTCCCAGTTTCCACATTCTGTAATTCTCTTCTTATGTACGTCATAATAAGCCAAAGGTCGGGGCATTTCCAGAGCGGAGTGAGGAAAGGTAATAAGAATAAAAATTTAAAAAATGGCTAGTGGTTATTAAGCCCTCATTTTCACGTCACAAGTATGGTGCGAAGCACTTCACACCCCTGTCTCTTTACATTTTCACAGCACCCCTCAAATGTGAGTAATTTCCCCCATTGCTCAGGCTCTGCACCTAGAAATTGGAAGAACGAGGGATCACACCCAGGCTGCCTGGTTGTAGGTCTTTGCTCTTCACCCCCATACAGTGTGCCCCACCTTCAGAGGGGACTGGGAGTGTTAGGTGGTTCTACAGTAATGTTAAATGAGAACACAAATATCTAAAACCAAGGAAACATCATCTTACATGGAGTACGGGACTGCTTCCTAACTGCTCTCCATACCTTCTCCAATCAATTCTCTAACTTGACCCCTAAGATACTTCTGATATGTTATCCTCTACCTAAAAACTTTCCAATTATATCATATTGTCATTACGGCAAAGTTCAAACAACCCTTTAACTGATTTTCAAGGCCACATTAGCAGTTGGTGTGCCAGCCCTGCCCACCTCCCCCTCACACTGACCAGATAGTGCCACTCTGAGTTGGACTTTGTACAAGTCCCAGATGCTCTCTGCTCCTGTCTTTGCACACATGGGTCCACTGTCTCTAGTTCCATGCTCCTCTCATTCCTAATATTCACCTTGTCACTACTACACCTCCATCAGATTTTAGCTTACATGTCTCTCCTCATTAGAAGCCTCCACTGATCTCCTTCTGGACTGTGATGGGTGCCCCTCCAACAGGCTTCCATTGCACCATTAGATCAAACTTCAACCACTGTAACTGTTGGTCCCTTGTCTGTCTCTCCCACATGTAATGTGGAGGCTGTATGTTGTTTATCACCACATCTCCAATAATTAGCATGACAATTGTGCGTATTATAGGCCATCATTAAGTGTTTATTGACTTAGAAAAGAAATATCAGTGGTTTTGAACATATGCTCAAATTCACTCATTATAAAAGAAATTTAATTTTAAACTATAATAATATGGCATTTTTTAGAATAAACAGCTTGATAATAGATAGTATTGGTGAGGGGCTAGGAAAACCAACACTTTCGCAAATTGTTGGTGTAGTTTGGTGTAGTCTTTCTGATGGGAAATTTGGTAATATCTATCAATATTTGAAATGCACAACCTAATCAATCTAGCAATTCCACTTCTAGGAATTTGTCCTCTGATATCCTTGTGGGTGTACGCCAAAAATTTAAGACCGAAAATAACCTCAATGTTTGTTAACATAGGATGAATTACCTAAATTATTATTTATCCAAACAATGGAATTCTCTGCAGCCACTAATAGGAATAAGACAAACTGATACATATTAACATAAAACAATCTGAAAACTATGGTGATTAAAAAAGAAAAGCAGTTATTTAGTATGTTACCATTTACAGAAAAAAATGATAGCTGTTGATATAATATTTCAGGAAAGAGGCACAAGAAAACAAGGACACTTAGGCAGAGTTGAGTGGCTCTAGCTAGAATCTTGAGTTTTTGCCTGATTGAATCAGTACATACCAACAGGAGAAAGAATGTCTCCCAGGCTAACAGGAAAGCCAGCTGAACCAATCAGGTGTGTATTCGCCTGTTTACAGAGTGTAACAAAGATGGGCTAAACAAAGGAAAATAGGGTAAAAAAACATGGTCATTGAACATGCACCCAAATTTAAGAAAGAGAGAAACCCTACACCTGAGAAACACAAATAATTCCAGCATGAGACAAATGAATTCTTGTTGTGGGATGGCCTTCTGAGAAGTGACTTAACATTTCATTTATCATTTTAGACAATATATTTTCCTTTTCATGTTTCAATGGTCACTAAGCAACCTTGTAAATATTCATTCAGCTTCTTAGTTTCCTTGACTCTAACAAGTGGAATCCTTGGAAATGGGTCAAAAGCATTCCAATCACAAGAAAGGAAATTGACGCTCAAGTTCAAAAATGCATCTTTATGATTTTGAGTAACATAAGTACATAAACAGGAAAATGAGCCTGTCTGGGTATGTTAAGCATCCCGCTTCTAATCCCAGACCTCACCTGGACAGTATCTTCATCAGTGGACCCAAAGCCATGCCCCCTTAGGTGGACTTCTTACCTCATCTTTCTATGATCAATTACTGTTCATTCTAAAAAGGTATCGTCCCTGTCTTAAATACCAAACCTGAGTCTCCTCAATTCTAAGCCTGATCAAAAAAACTTTAGGCATGAAGTTTTAAAGAAAGAAGAGATTTTTTTTTAGAGTTTAGATAACACCGCAAGATCAGTAATAAAGAAAACACTATATCTCACATCTAAAAAGTGTATGTAGTGATCAGAAATTTTCAGGAAATAACACAGAACCACCTTTTTTTAAAAAGCAAGTAACGCACGTAAACCCCCTCCACACAGACACACATGCACGTTTAGAATCTCGGTTATTAAGAGACCAACCTAAGGATAATAGAGCTTTTGAAAATATTGTCACTAAACTAAAAAAGAAAAGGAAGCTTCCAGAGTTGAGCTGACGTGTGTAAGCTTATTTCTGTCTCCCAACCTTTTCACTTGCTATTTTTACTGCCTGGAATGCTATATCCCAGAGGTTCCCAAACTTTCTCAGTTCACAGGACCCTTAGTGTCTCCATAATTATTTTTCCTGACGCCTCTAAGCCAAAAGAAGAACCTAACATTTATCTTTTTTAGGTAGTCAGGTCCTAACAATTTAATAAGCACTTATGTCTTAAACTTAGTAGGTGCTTAAAAAAATAATACTCACAAATTGGAAGGAAAAAGTGTTTGTGTTTCATTCTTAAATAGCCACAATTATTTACTAATGGGATATTAATGGGCACAGAACAGCTTCTCAAACCTCGGAATCATATTGGACACCACCACCTCCATTTCCTGTTCCACATTAATTTTCACATGGTATTACTGTTTGTTTTTTTTTTTAAACACTGGCACCTGAGCTAATGCCTGTTGCCAATCTTCCTTTTTTTTCTTCCTCTTCTCCCCAAAGCCCCCCAGTACATAGTTGTATATTCTAGTTGTAGGTCCCTCCGGTTGTGCTATGTGGGATGCAGCCTCAGCATGGCCTGATGAGCAGTGCCATGTCCGCACCCAGGATCCGAACCAGCCAAACCCTGGGACACCAAAGCAGAGCACGTGGACTTAACCACTTGGCTCTGGGGCAACCCCAGTATTACTCTTTATCAGAGCAACTACTGAAAACCCAGCTTTGCCAAGATAATGATATTATCGAAAGAAAGTAGCGTGATTCAGCGTTGAAATTGTCAACTACCTTGAACTGGTAGTTTGCATGGTGTCTAATAGATGTCAAGCATCACTGAGTTTCCCTCAAAAATTTAAAATTTCCTGCAATGCCCCTGTGGATTCACAGCAGAACTGAGCATCCTTGTGCACAGTTTGGGAACTGTGGCTCTACCCCAGAATTTTTGCATAGTGTTTGTGTTTGTGTGGGTTCCCTAGAAAACAGATTTGGAGGCAAAGCTTACAAGCCAAAGCTTTATGGGAGATTGTAACCCTAGGACTTTATGAAGGGGAAAGAGAAGTAAGGCAGCAAAAGAGGGAAAATAAATTCAAGGCAGTGAGTTATGAGATGGCTGCAACCTCACAAATAAACATACCTGGTGGCTTAGTCACCAGAACTTCTTCCAGGCAGGCCTTACATCATCACTTATCTGGGAACATTCTGCCTGCAGAAGGAGAAGGAAGTTCTCTGCCAGTTTCCTTCCAGTCTCTTGTCTCTCACTGGTTGAAGTATGTCTTTTAGGGAATTAACTTATCCTCACTTCCAGGTTGTGTTACTGGTTCTTTATGGTGGCCTCTGGGGAACCCCGATCCCTACCCCACAGCAGGACTCTTCATCCCTTTCTGGAAGTGATGGGAGGCACCTCTAAGGATAGAGGCTGGTTGGGCCTGACACCAAGCTGTTGAGTCTCCTGCCCATGTGACCTCAGTGGAGGCTGTGCCAGTGTCTGGGCCTCCTTGGGGGAGGCTGAGAGAGCTGGCAGGGGTAGGATATGAGGCCATGGCAATGGCAGCTGGGGCTGTCCATCAAGGAAGCAAAGAAACAAGGGGGTGGGGAGGCAGGTGGAGAGGCACATAAACTAGTTTTACACGCTCTGCTTCTTCTCATTCAGGTCTTACTTCCCATTCCCTTACTTACCTTGTCAGAGAAGCCTCCCTGACACTCCTTGAAATGCCCTTCTCAGCCGTAGCTGACATACAACTTGGTTTTATTCATTTTGTAGCACTACTCACTGTCTAAATGGTTTGCCTATTTACTGTAGTCTTTCTCCTCTCATTAGAATATGAGCTCTATCTTAGCTAACGTGTTCAACAAAACTATACCAGGCACACAGGAGGTACACAACAAGTGTTTATTGAATGAATGAATAAATGTTATCCAATACTCATTTGCCTAGAGGGAAAATCAGAGGGCCAATTGGGAAGGTGCTGGGATTGTAAATTTACCAGCCAATAAGGGAAGAAGGGATCTAAATGAGGACTGTGTGTTAAACCCAAGATTCTCAGGCCTACCCCACTGCCATACAAAATATGAAGCTGCAGTGGAAGCCTGTTGAATTAGAATGGAGAAAAATTTTTTGGATTCTACTGATAGGAATCAGTAGGAATTCCTTAGCACAGGCAGTCTCTAAGATAGATTTAAGTAAAAATGGAGCTATTACATCTCCAGGATGTAAGGGGTCTTCAGAGAAACCAATCCAGCCTTCCATTCATGCACGGTGCTCCCACCGCATCCCTTCATGGGATCCTTTTTGGCCTTAACTGATATTACAGGGGAGTCACTACTTTCTGAGACAAGCCAGTCATTTTCAACAGGCTGTATCATAAAATTCTTCCTGTTTTTTCATTATTATTCCCTTATTCTAGTTGTTGGTGCATCCCCCTGCCAATAACATAATTTATGCTATTCCTTTACTTGAGCAGCTGGTTTGTGGACCAAATTGAAATAATTAACATTTATTTCCATTAAATTTCCTCTTGCTGTGTTCTGACCATCATTCCCTCATCCAAAAGTCTTTGGGATCTGAAGTCTGTCATTCGTTGTATTCATAGTCTCTCTCGGTTTCCTATCAAGAGCAGGTCTGATCTGCAACATTCTGTGACGTCACCGATAAATTTCCTGAAAGGATAAGGTTAGGATCAAAATGTGGGGTGTACCCCTAGAAACCTCGATCCAGGCTGACAGTCATTTGTTTCACAGGCTGTTACTAAATGTTTACATGTGATCTACACTGTTCTAGGCGCTAGTGATTCATCAGAGAAAAACTAAAGCCCCTGCTCTCTTGGTGCTAACATTCTAGCGCTCCATTAATCAATAACATTTGCAAATAGTTGTTAAAATCCAAATTAAAACATCGAGTTGAACTTCCATTGAATCCATGTTGCTGTATTAATGTACAAAGTTCTGTTGAGGGACTATCTCTAATACTCTATTCCTATTGCATTTCCCCAAAGTATCAGACAAGAAACCCTATCAAAGAAAATTAGGCTAATCTAACGTGACTTTCTAATTAACCCATCCTAATTTCCAAGGATATCTTTACTTTTCAAACATATTATGAACATTTCTTGAGCTTCTTCTTTACGAACACTATGCTAATGCTAAGGATTCAAAAATGGGCACAGTTCAATAAATTCCCTGAAAGAGTTTATCATTTAACTGTAATAAATAAAAAACACTTCCTTTCTTTTTCACTAAAAGTAATGACAGTCATGTGGCAGACACTATGGCCTTTTTACTCACAAGCCATTCATGTCTCCTTTCCCTCTCATCTTCCTAGACTTCAGAGATATAAAAGATAAAATACTCTTTCCCATACCGCCCTGCAGTGAAGTGTGACTGTGTGACCTGGTTCTGAACAAAGAGATCGAAGCCAAAATAACCAGATGGGGCTTCTGGGAAAGTGTTTTATTAGTACAGAAAGATAATATGCCCCTTTAGTCCTTTGCCCTTCTTCTTTCTTCAATTCAATGCCTAGAGGTATAATGCCATCTTGCAAACATGAAGACAAAAACCATTTCCTAAGGCTGGAGGAGTCGGATGTAATGAGCCTTGGTCCTCAATGACTTCCTTGAGCAGTTGCCAGCCCAGGACAGCTCGCCTACCACTAGACTTTCTATTACGAGAGAAAATTAAACTCCAATCTGTTTAAGCTACTGTTGATCGGATTTTTTAAATTTGTTTGCAGCCAAATGCATTCCTAACTTTTAGTTGGCAGAAATGAATTCAGAAAAAATTTAATATATTGGTTGAAATATTCATAATAATCTAAATCAAATGGAATATTTGGGCTATATCCCCCCAAAAGGCTACTTTTGTGAATAATTTCCAGAGTTAACTAGGAAATTAACAATATTACTCTTTAAACAAATCATCCTACTTCTGGAAATATATCTTAAGTAAAAATCCCAAGTAAAAAGATTCTAAGTAAAGGAAGATATTTGTTGTAGAATTGTTTATAATGATGAACAAGTGATCTAACAGACCAAATATAGGAAAATAACAAAGTAAATTTTTCAAAGCCCATTGAAGGAATATTATAAAGACCCCGAAAATAATAGTTATAAGTCTACGTGAATTTGTCATACAAATTGCTGGTGAAGTGCTAATGAAAACACAAGATATAAAGTTGAATACCATCATTGAAACCATATAAAATATAGGTATATAAGTCAGAAAAGGAATGCACAAATAGGAAAATAATTGGTTCTGAGATGACTTCTAATTTTTTTCAAAATTATTTATAGTGTTATAATTGTAAGACATTTTAGATGATAAATATTATTTTATTAAATATCATATTCTTTCAAAAATATCTTTTTGTACTTCCACCAGGAACAGAAGTATCATAAACTTTTGGTTCGGAATCACTGGAAATGTAAACAGAGCTATTTAACTTAAATAAATGGCATAAAACATTTTAATTCCGTAAAGGAGTTATTCTTGTAATATTGGGAAAGCTCGTTAAGGTTAGAATGGTTCCTCTCAAGAATGAACATGCAATGTGGAGTCAAACGAATTAAGAAATTTGGGGTTTTTTCATTTTCCTTGCATATTATGGACAATGAAATTATTTTCATAATTAAGATTGTCTTTTGCAAGAATAAAAATGGCAATAATAAGATGTCAGAGCTGGGGAATTTGGGAGATTATCTGTCCCCACCTTTCATTTCACAAGTGAAGAAACTGATTCCTAAAGGGGCTGGCCCAGTGGCGCAGCAGACAAGTTCACGTGATCCACTTCGCTGGCCCAGGGTTCACTGGCTGGGATCCCAGGCACAGACCTACGCATTGCTTATCAAGCCATGCTGCAGCAGGTGTCCCACATATAAAGTAGAGGAAGATGGGGACGGATTAGCTCAGGGCCAATCTTCCTTACCAAAAGAGGAGGATTGGTGGCAAATGTTAGCTCAGGGCTAATCTTCCTCAAAAAAAAAAAAAAAAGAAAACCCTGATACCTAGAGAAGTTAAGTGACTCACCAGAGGTCACATAGGTAGTTAGTGAAGAACAAGGAGTAGAGTCTGGTCTTCTTTAATGTTATTCATCCCCCAGAATAAACATTTATTCATTAAATAAGCATGTATTAAGTAGCTACTTTGCACTGGACACTGTGTTAAGCACGGCATTCAAAGATAAGTTGGAAACACACTACTCTTCAAGGATCAGAGTCTATGGGGTGAACAACAGGATAATAATTATAAGACATATTGACGTAAGTACTTATGTTCTGCTAGATTCCAAATGCCTTGGAGCATGACCTTGAAAGACATAACAATTGATGTCTGAGGAGCCCAGAGAAGAAGTGATTTTTACCTTGCTTCCAAAGGTTTGAGTGGAATTTCACAATCTGGAAACAGTATCTTGCAAAAGCATAGAAAAATGAAGGAACCAGGTGTCCTGGAGAATGCCAAACACTTTAATATGGCACTGACTTGGAATGGAGGGGCAAGTGAGAAGTGGAGGTAGACAAGGCTAGAGTGGCATGTTATAGACACTTTGAGAAGTCCTTCTATTCTATTCTGAGGATTTTGAACTTTGGGGAACAGGCAAATAAAAATCATGGATTATTCCTAGGTAGGGAAAATAGTATAATTAGATATGTTTTGGAAACTTATCAAGGTGTGGAGGACAAAGCTAGACAGGAAGAGACAGGAGGACAAGTTATGAAGTTATTGAAATAGTCCATGTAAGAAATACTAAAATACATTGGTGGTTAGGGCTTCAATATATCAATTTTGGGAGGACACAAACATTCAATTCATAACAGTTATCTTTCACTATATACAAAAATTAACTCAAAATGGATCAAAGACCAAAATATAAGATCTAAAACTATAAAACTTTTAGAGGAATATATAGGAGAAAAGCTTCATGACATTGGCTTTGGTGAAGATTTCATTGATATGACACCAAAAGTACAGGCAACAAAAGTAAAAATAGACAAATTGGACTTCATAAAAATTTAAAAGATCTACATATCAAAGGACGTAATCAATACAGTGAAAGGGCAACCTACAAAATAAGAGAAAATAATCACAAATCATATATCTGAGAAGAGACTAACATCCAGAATGTAAAAAGAACTTCTATAACTCAACAACAAAACACTAAATAACTTGATTTAAAAATGGGCAAAGGATCTAAATAGACATTTCTCCAAAGATGATACATGAACAGCTAAGAAGCGTATGAAAAGACTCTCAACACCACAAGCAACTCAGGAAATGAGAACCAAAAACACAATGAGATATCATCTCACACCCATTAGAATGACTACTATCAAAAAAACCCACAAAAACCCCAAACAGAAAATAACAAGTGCTGATGAGAATGTGGAGAAATTTGAACCCTTATCCACTGTTGGTGGGAAAGTGAAATGGTGGAGCCACTATGGAAAAGAGTGTGGCAGTTCCTCAAAAAATTTAAAATAAAATTATCATATGACCCAGCAATTCCACTTCTGGGTATATATCCAAAAGAATTGAAAACAAGATCTTGAAGAGAGATTTGCATACCCCTGTTCATAACAGCATTATTCACAACAGTCAAGAGATGGAAGCAACTTAAGTGTCCATATGAATGAATGGATAAACAAAATGAAGTATATACATACAACGGCATATTATTCAGCCTTAAAAAGGGAGAAAATTCTGACACATGCTACAACATGGATGAACCTTAAGGACATTATGCTAAGTAAAATGAGCCAGTCACAAAAAGACAAATACTATATGATTCCATTTGCATAAGCTACCTAGAGGAGTCAAATTCATAAAGATAGAAAGTAGAATGGTGGTTGCCAGGGGCCAGGGATAGAGGAAATGAGGAGTTGTTTAATGGATACAGTTTTACAATGTGAAAAAGTTCTGGAGATTGGTTGCACAAAAATGTGAATATACTTAACACTTCTGAACTGTACACCTAGAAATGGTTCAGATAGTAAATTTTTTTATGTTATGCTTTTTTTACCATAATAAAAGTAAAACAACAACAACAACTTGTGGAAAGCTTCTGAAACAAGAGGTAAAAAAATATATTTGGGGGAAAAAGGAAAATGAATCTATGCTGAGACCACAAATTATGGAATCTGTCTTTAAGTCTCAGACCATGAGCAAGGAAAATAAATTCTCCTAAGAAGATGGGTCCAAATGAGTAGGAGCCAGGTGAGGGCAACTGCAAGACAAGGGAAGAAACAATTTCCTGATGGAGCCATCTAAGTCAAGATGCCAACCCCTGCGCCAGATTTCAGGACATTGGAGATTGCTCTTCCCTCTTCATTAATCAAAGATAATGCAGAAATACAGGGTGGAATTACTTGGCAAAGAGTTTTCCACTTTCTGCCTCTCTGAGATGAAGCTGATTGGAGTGAGAAAAGTTCCCTGAGGACAAACGCTCCTGCTCTTAGGACTAGAGCTTGCCTGCAGCAAAAACACGATGCTCAGAGGGCTGCTTTTGTTATCAATATTCACAGTCCCTCTGGTGACCCAAGTGCAATCAGCAGCACTCACCCAGGCCAATCGACCATCATGGAGTTTGCATTTCCCCTTTTGTTTCAAGTGAGTCAGGTCTTTAACTGGATTGCAGTAAAACCTCCCTGGTCCAACATTGCTTCTGCTGTCCAAGGGGCTTGAAAGCAGCTCCTATTCCATTTCATTGAACTCCTGTTTGACTCATAGTTTATACTACTCTTTCTCAATCCTCACTCATATACCGAACTCTCGTAAAGGAAAAAAAGATTCTTATCATCTCCTACTGACTCATTTAAATTCTTACAATTATAATTTTTACAAAACAAGGCACAGAGTCCTTAGATTAGTTACACGACTATAAAATCTGAATCATTTCCAAATACAATACAAAAGCAGACAACCCAAATATTCAAAATCACAGTTTTAATGTATGACGGGTAACGCTGTTTTCCCCATACTGAACCACCACCTTCAACATGCATATGGTCCTGTTTGCTCCAGAGCAGGTTCTTTTGAGATGGGTGTTTTGAGAATCCTCAGCTCTCTAGTCACATTTCTATACTACAAACTGTGAAGCCTTTGCTCTCACAGCCCGTTCTGGCGCCATTTGGCCTTACTTAGCACAAAGGCATCGTTTACATAATAATTCCATCTCTATCCTTTTGTGACTCATAAGCCCACAGTCACAAACTAGTGCTACTTGGTGATCAGTGTAAACGGGGCTCCTGAAATCACAGGTCATTTAGTATTGAGAGGATAATCTAGGTCACGCAGAATGGACATATACTATATTAATTTTCTAGATAAACGTAAATAAAAACAAAAGTTTTAATTTTGAAGAGAAATAACAGAAGCCGTAGGTTCTTGGGGTCAGTTGAGGAACACTGCACCATACATCCTTTAGCATCCACTTAATACTTAAATAAAGTATTTCATCGTTTCCTACAGGACCCAATAAATCTGTGCCCATTGTGCGCTGGAGACATGAACAGACATTTCTCCAAAGAAGATATACTGATGGCCAATAGGCACATGAAAAGATGCTCATCATCGCTGATCATCAGGGAAATGCAAATCAAAACTACACTGAGATATCACCTTACACCCGTTAGAATGACGAAAATATCTAAAACCAGTAGCAACAAATGTTGGAGAGGTTGCGGAGAAAAAGGAACCCTCATACACTGCTGGTGGGAATGCAAACTGGTGCAGCCACTTTGGAAAACAGTATGGAGATTCCTCAAAAAATTAAAAATAGAACTACCATACGATCCAGCCATTCCACTACTGGGTATTTATCCAAAGAGCTTGAAGTCAGCAATCCCAAAAGTCCTATGCACCCCAATGTTTATTGCAGCACTGTTTACAATAGCCAAGATGTGGAAGCAACTTAAGTGTCCAGCAACAGACGAATGGATAAAGAAGATGTGGTACATATATACAATGGAATACTACTCAGCTGCAAAACAGAACAAAATCATTCCATTTGAAATAACATGGATGGACCTTGAGAGAATTATGTTAAGTGAAATAAGCCAGCGAGAGAAGGACAATCTGTGTATGACTCCACGCATATGAGGAATTTAAAATTATGGACTAAGAACAGTTTAGTGGATACCAGGGGAAAGGTGGGGTGGGGGGTGGGCACAAAGGGTGAAATGGTGCACCTACAACATGGCTGACAAATATTAATGTACAACTGAAATTTCACAAGATTGTAACCTATCAATAACTCAATAAAAATAAAATAAAAACTATGCCCATTGTCATAGATTATAATTGACCAATTGTTTGCTTGCCTCACAGGTTGCTGAACTGATTAAGATTCCTGTTTACTGCTTTGGAATCAATACCAGACAATTTATTTTTTTCCAGTTTTATTGAGATATAATTGACATATAAATTGTATAAGTTTACGGTTTACAACATGTGCCAGTCCATTTATTGGGTTTAAAGAAAATATTATTTATCAGGCCCAGGAAATGGATTTAGTCCACCTGTGGGTCATTTTAGGGCATGAAAAGAAGCTCTGTCAGCGCACCACAGGTCGTGCTCCAATTACCTGCATTCAGACCACAACACCTGAGCATTCACACTTCCTGACTTTCATTCGGCTAGACCCTAAGCTAGAGAATGGGAACTGGATTTAAAACATGCAAGTATGGAAAAATCTATACCAGTCTTTCCATGGTCAAACCCTATCTCAGAAGGAGTTTGTAGTGGAAAGGATGCTGGATGAGAAAGCCAGAGCCCACCCTTGCTCTGTCTTTGTCATCAAGTAGTTGTGAGGCCTCAAGCAAGTCACCTAACTTCTCTAAAATTTAATTATCTTATTTACAAAATGAAAGAGTTCAAATAGAGATTCTCTGAGATTCTTTCTCTCTCCAAGAATCTAATAAATATGAACAAGGTGGAATCTGGAGAGTTGAGGCAGACTGCCATCTTCACGTATTTTGTTGTCCTAAAGCCACCTGAAGGATGCCTTTACCACTCAATTGTTTCATTTTCCCCTCACGTCTTTCTCTTGCTCCAGCTTCCCCTTTCTTCTCTTATTCCTCCCTTCGTGCTCCAGATGGTGATCACCATCCAGGAAGAAAGAGGAGTGGCATCAAGAACACTTTCAAAGGGTATGACTGCAGAAGTTCTTAAAGATACCAGTGTGTTCTCTCTCAGGAGCAGATATGGATCCTTTTGATGTTTTTCTGTCTCAGAAAGTAATTTCATGAGTGCGTTTGCCAATCTGAATGTTGAACTCTTTCCAAAAGATCACTTCATCAAAGCTAATGGATGACTGCAGTCTGGTAGTCAAGAGTTCCTTGATGTGTTTCCTGCTTCATTACTCAATAAACATTAAATAACAATAACAGAAACGATACTATTAAAATCACTCTGGGTGAATTCTTTGAGATGGAAGGAAATAGGAAGGAAGAGGAGAGAACACATTAATAATGCAGGAAGTTGTAACTCATACAGAAAGAGATGTGTTTGTTTCCCCCAGCTCTGAAGTTGCCAAACTGACTTCATGATTTGCTTTGAATCTGTGAATGCTGACTGTTTTCAGAGTGTTGCTCTGCCAGGTGATGAGGTGGAAGCATCTGCCCTCCTGGAGGGATATGTAATCACACTGAAAATAGTAGCTCCACTGTGCTGGTTAAATTGTCATTACTCTTTAAAAGACGATATGGAGAGATTTAAGAGAGTTCAGAGTCAAGTAATGAAGACTACAAAAAAATTTAAAATGAGGAAAACAAAATGAATTAGAAATTTTATTTATTTATTTTTTGGTGAGGAAGATTGTCCCTGAGCTAACATCTGTGCCAATCTTCTTCTATTTTGTACGTGGCACAGCTTGATGACTGATATCATTTCTCCCTCCAATGGACCTGCAGCAAAAATGCTGGTCAAGAAGGGAGGACTCTAAGTGCCCCTCTGATGCAGAGTAAGCAGGAACAGGCAGCCTCTCTCCCAGCCAGCTAACTGCTTCAGCCTCTGCTCCAAAAATTCCATCAGCTCAGCCAGGTAACTGCGCAAGGCAGCGAAGCAGATGGCAGGCCTCCTGTGCAGCTTTCTGGATTGGGGATCATCTTATCCGGCACAGCTATCTGGGCTGTCCAACAGGTTCCTAATTTGGAAAATGGTCCTATATGGACTGTCCACCAGGTCCCAATGTTTGACCACTCTAGTGGTTGAGGTGCTCAGGCAAAAAGCAGAAAGATTAGGGAGTCAGAAATCTGCACTCAAGTCATCACATCCCCCAAATCTCCCAGGGCATTAATTTAACCTACACCTTGAGAAAATGCTGGGGAAATGTCGCATTGCTTTTGAGGAATTCTTGGAACCTCTAGTTAATTTATTGGTTTCTCTCTTATTCTCTGTTCCACCCACAGTTTCACATATCTATTTCCATTTCTTGGTGCTCGTCTTGTACCACTTACCTGTGTGTTCCAGTAATCATTTTTCCATGCAACAAACAAATTCTTTCCCCCTCCCTACTTGCCCATTCTTTTGCACATGTATAGCCATTAAGATAAACAGGAATGTTTACGTGTTTCGAAATGTGAGTGATTGTCTCAGTGGAAGCGTTTAATAAACACTAATGGCTGAAATTCACTCCAGACCAAATTATTCAAACTCTCTTGGAATGGAGCACAGGCATCAGTATTTTGAGAAAAACTTCCCAGGTAATTCTAATGTATAGTCAGGTTTGAGAACCACTGATCTGGAAGTTTATTGGTTTCTCCTGGGCACAGCAATCTGGGCACTTGCCATGAAGTCAATGTTACTTGATAAAGTAGCCTGGTTTCCCATGGCCCTTGAAGCATTAATCAATAGGTGTCACAGTAGTTCCTGGAGCGGAGACATTTCTGTGGGGTGGGTAGGGTCATTAAGGAAAGTGTTTTGGCATCAGTGGGAAGTCATAGAAAGGTTAAAATTCTAGGTATAGTTCCACTCTGTGAGGAATCTCTATCTAGAAACATTACATACAAGTAATAATAATTATAACAAATGCTTATGTAGTGAATGCCATGTGCCAGTTATTAATATATTACTTATGTTAACTCACTCTAAATTCACAATAACTTATAAGGTAGATACTATTGTTACTCCCATTTTGCACATGGAGGAACTGAAGAGAGAGGTTAAGAGACTCGCCCAGGACAATGAAGCCCATGCATTGCAGAGTCAGGATTTTGAACCTTCACTGTCTGGCTTTAGGATCTGTGCCCTAAATAAATCTAAGATAGTAGAATATCTCTGGGGCAGAATCTCGTTATAGAACCATTTAATTCATCTGTGATTACTTAAGCTGAACTAAACCTTTCCTCTTTTCCATGTCTATTTATGGGTTCTAATTTTGCCTTTTAAAGACAAATCTGTATCGTACAATGAAGGACTCATGTATCTAAGATTATAGAATGTTAGAGCTGGAAAGTCCTCATGAATCAACCAGCGTTGCCCTGCCTTTTATAGATGGTGAAACTGAAGGCTAAATGTTTGAGATGGTTCCGAGGCTACACAGTTAATCAATGGCTCCACCAGAACAAAAGCAAGACTTCTCCTAAATTCCAATCCAAGATTCAATCCATAATGCCTCTCGAAGACAGCCTCTGTTCTCCTCCAAGATAAATAACTCAGTCACCTTCTACTTTTCTATATAGTGCATGACTCTCAGCTTCTTTATTTTTTGCCCTCATTTTGCCCTACTTCAATTTATCAATATTCTTCTTTAAATGGAGAACTCCACCTTCATTCCCGGCCATTTGGTGGATTAACTTGTCCAAAAACATTTCCCGTGGTATAGAATACCTACAATTCTGGATAAAATATAGAAAATATCTCTTTTAATATGTCTGCTTCATTTATTAAGCTGATTTTAAAAGTAAGGGAAATACTCAAAGAGCCAGAAATAATGAGAAAGTTTGCGCTAGAGGAATTTGCTGAGCCTTGTTAAGTAGAAGTGGATCTTTAATGGGCTCTGGAGCTGGGGGATATGAGATAAAGCCTAGATAGGCTAATAAGTTGGATTGGAGACCCCCACATAGCCAAGATCCTTGAAGCATTGCATCCACGGTGGGAGACCCAGAAAAAAACCCACAACACAGAGGAAGTTGGGAGGGTCAATTGCAGTGTGGATGCTTGGTGAGCAGACAGATAATAGGAAGAAAAAGTGGAAGAAGAAGAGGAGAAGAAGAGGAAGAGAGAAGAAGAAAGTCTCCTCAAAAATTTCTAACTACATTTGTGTAGATTTGGGGTCAGAATTCGTACTAATTATATGGACACAACTGTATGAACACAAACTAGAAACTTAGTTTAAAGTAGTGCCAGGTAGGTAGAGTCTTGATACCTAGTAAAATAAAGGCAGATTTTCCTTGGAGGAAAACAGTTTAAATCTAGGCCTCAAAGAATTTCCACAGATAAAGTTTCAAAGAAGATGAGTTCAAAATCAAATATCACAAAACCCACAAAAAGAGGCAAGCTACCATGAGTGAGAGTCCAAAGAAAAACAAACTGCAGAATCATCCTGCAAAAAACTGCACATCTGGGAAATATTAATACAGAATATAAAAGAATTGTGTTTAATATGTTTAAAAAATAAGAAAAGATATTGAAAGCGTGATGTAAGAACAAATGACGATCAAAACAACTAGGCATTTCCTAAAAAACCAAATGGAGCTCCAAGAAAAATTAACTGCAATTAGAAACGCAATGGACATATTAAATAATATGCGGTAGACTCAAAGATGTGCCACCAGATTCCCCTTCAAAGAAGGACTTATCCATCTGCAAGGTGTGTGATCATCAGACAGCCTCCAGCTATCAGCTCCTTCAGAATTTGCCTCATTGCCTTTCTCAAGGTCACCGGAGTAGCCCGTAACCAGTGACTGAGTGATAAGGGGATATAAAGTTTTTGACTGTTCCATCCCAAGGCAGGACAACTCTGATGGGAAATCTTTCACTTCAGAGCTCCCTGCTGGATTAGCTAGGACTTTGTTAAGGCTCCATTGCAGCTTGCCTTTTCCCTCCATCCAGTCCTGCTTCCTTCTCTTTCCTTTCAAAGGTTTTGCTCCCTAATAAACAGCTTATACCCCAAACTCAATTCCAGATTCTGCTTCCAGAGAACACAACCTGTAACACAGCAGATTAGACACAATGATAAGGACACCTATTAACTTGGAAAATAGGTCTAAAGGGATAACCGCAGAAAGACAAATATGCGAGTTAAGAGATACTGCGGATAGAATAAGGTCTGGAACAAGAGAAGTCAGAGTTCTATGAGGAGGGAATAGAGAGAAAGGGGAAGAGGTATGATTTGAAAAGATAATGGCAGAGAATTTCCAAAATTGATGAAATATACCAATTCTCAGATTAAGGAAACAATGAATCTCAAGTAAGGTCAATAAACACATCGTTGAGTTTATTATTAGACAAAGAAAAGGTCAAAGAAAAATAGCAAAAGAAAAAGTCAGATTACCTTCAGATAATCAAGAACTAGAAAAACTGATTTCTTAGCAGTAAAATTGGAAACCTGAAGACAATGGACTCGAAATATTGAGAGAGAATAACTATCAATATAAAATTGTCAAAAAAAATTAATTATGTGATAGAAGCGTCAGCTAACATGGTAATCATATTGCAGTATATAAATGTATCAAATCAAATCAAATATTATCTCAATAAAAATAAAATAAAATTGTATACCCAGCAAAACTATCTCTTATGAATTAGGAAGAATAAAAGACAATTATAGACAAACTGAAGCTTAGAACAAGACTCTCACATGACTCTTTTCTTGTATAACACTGAGCAGGTATTTTTAAAATTCTGCTGCTGCAGCCTCCTCATCAGCAGTACCTGCCTCCCCCTCAGGTTTAACATTTTTCCTATCTTATCACCTTTTGAAATGTGAGAGGCAGCCAGCACTAGCTGAGAAGGGTTTAACGTTTTTCTGACCCTGGGTATTGTGACCATCAGTTTCTTTGGCTTTGGGTTTCCCAACAGTGCTCTCCACTATGCTTTTTAATCAATCCTCATCTCATGAATCCAGAAATCTAGCTGCTTTTCCTTCTTTATAGCTTCATTACTCATTAGAGATGTTACTTTAGCACTTGCCAGAGTAGCCTCACATACAGGTTGGGATTTCCTCTTCCTTTTTCTTGATGTGCTGTGTTGTTGATTTATTAGCACTGAACTTATGGCCAACAGTACTATAACTCATGACTGAATGGAGCTTATTGAACACATATATTCTCTGTAAGGCACACCACAGCTTTTTGCCCTTGGGAACACTAGACAGAACTTTAACACTATGCTTGGGGGCCATCTTAAACAGCAAAATCACCAACAAAAAGCACAAAAATGGGGGAAACATGGCATAAACAGATCACAAAAGGACATTCGTTTAGAGTTTGAGAGCTGAGATGAGAAAGCAAAGTGTCACCTTGTTCGACCTTAACTGAGAACATGTGCATTGGGCAACTCAAAATTTTTGCTGCTCTGAGCAAGTCCATAAATTATCATGAAAGTGCTGTGAGTATTGATTTGGGGGTTACAAATAAATTTAAATGAGGAGGCGAATTCACACATAAGCTATCTGTGAATAACGAGGATCAACTGTACAACTAAAATATTGCACAGAAATTGCATGAACATGGGAGAGTGGCTCAGAATTAAGGCATTCTAAAGTCCTTAAGTTGTTCAGGAAGAGAATACTTATAGTAACTAATGTTTGATGTTTAAGATAAATATGCATTAAAAGAATAAAAATAGTGTGTTTCAAAAGAATAAAAAGAATGTGTTTTACTTCAAACAATAACAACCAGGTGTCATTTTATACCCAGCAGACTGGCAAAAATTAAAATGAGATAACATCAAGCATTGGTGTGAGTATTTGCAAAACAGAACACATATATTGCTGATGGAAATATAAATTGACACAACCATTTTGACAAAAGTTTGTCAATAGATAAGAAGGCTTATGATACGTATTTTAAAATGTGGTACCCAGAACTGAGTGGAATACGACATACATGAATCAGTTAACTCAGAGTAGAGTGTACTGTTGACTCCTATGACTTGAGGTGGGTTCTGACTTTGCACTCACTCCACAACAGTCACATTCCAATGTGTCAACAGAAATTTCTAGATATATCTCTAAGCCAGAGCTTCCTCAATCTATTATTGGAAAGGTAAGGTTTTGGATCTAAAAATAGGTTTTCCATACACCAAGCGCTCTGCATCTATCTCCCACCATCCACTTCACCCTCTTAGCTCTGCCTGCATAGCTGCCACCACCGTCAGGTACCCAGGGAAGGCAAAGACCTTGTAAAGCTTACAGAGGAGGTGTGAAATGCCATGCGGTCCTGATGGGAGCTCTCCCCTTTGCCATACTATCTTCTCCTCCTTTTAACCCAGGACACATTCAGCTTCTATGTTTTTGATCCCAGCTTGAAGATTGTTTTTAAATTTGTGTCAAAAGTTCTAGCTCCTAATTGTTAATAACATCTACTCTTTTAGACATGCTGAGCCCTTTATCTTTGTTTGTGCAAAAAGTCAGGCACCTCCAGAGCAATGACATCATCAGAGACCCTGCAGGTTTAGCAATGTCAGAGGGAGACGGAGTTTGGGCAGGGCAGAGAGAGACTCACTCACTGTTAGCCCTTGGTGCCAGCCTTTTACTACTACTTAGGCAAAGGTGGAGTGAGAGCAAGTGCTGAATCATCTAGAAGATTCTTGGAGGTTATTTGATTGAGATAATACAAATAGAACACTATACAGATATACACACACACATATATGTATATGCACACACACACACAGGAGAGAAATTCAAGTTACATTAAACAGTGCTAACCTCTACTCGATGTATTCTGATATTTTCTATTTTATTCTGTGCAATGTCATCCCATCCTATCCCATCTCATTCCATTCCATCCCATTCTGTTCCTCTTTTTTAAACTGTTGATCAAAACACACTGAATTGATTTCCCAACCCCTCAACCCTCAGTTTGGAGAACACTAGGCTAAAGGAAAAGGAACATTCTCAAATTTAAGACAACCAACCACTGTACACCATTAACGTTCTCTGACACATGTGAATGGACAACAACAGCCATTCAGATTTTTGAGGAAGGCTGATAATATAAAAGAGAGAGACCAAAATGGGGAGGAGAAATGAGAGAAAGAAGTGCGTGTGTGTGTGTGTGTGTGTGTGTGTGTGTGTGCTGGAAGTGGTAACATTTTTATATACCATAACAGAAACTAATAATAAATGTCTAAAATTGATACATCAAGTATTAGCAGCATAAACACATAATTTAGAAATATAGAGACAAATGCTTTTCTAAACTGAAATTGGTTACTTTCAAGAAGTAAGACTGGTGAATGGAAAAACGATAGAACAATGGACTCCTATTTTTCAATAAAATCTTTTTAATATTCTAATTCTTTTAGTCATATACAATATCACTGCAATAATTTTTTTTAATTTAATTATATTGCAGGAAACTTTTGTCGTTAGTTCCAATAGCACTCTTTCTACCTCTTTTTTCCTCATTATGCCAAACATGCAGTCCCTAATTCTAACTGACTTTCCCTGTAGCCCCCCTCCTAGTTCAATTTGTACCCCCTGTCAAGTACTGCCCCTGGGGTAGGATTGCACAGAATTAAGTGTTCAGTAATGCAAATACCATTTCTACCATATTTTTTTTCTGCATTCATTTACAATTTAAACTATCTCAACCATGGTAAAAAGCAGTACCAACCAATGAAAGTATTTAAATGATAACTAAGCCAAGAAAGGAAACATTCTGTGGATTGGGGGCACCTTTTCTGTCCTAGCAGTCTCTAAATATGCAGGTGGGTTTATATTTACATTTTTTTCTTTGAGGGGAGGTCTTTTCTTTGAACCAGCCCAAGCGCATGGAACCTCTCATGCACCCATCAGGAGACTGAACTTGCCGTCTGTTCTATCGTAATACCAGGGAGGACATTAGTTACGAACACTCTGGCAGCCCCAATTCCCAAATACTTTTCACTTAAGAATCATTAAACATTTTGCAACAGACTTCTTGGAGAACAGCACAACAGCTTCTCTGGCAGCTTTCTTGGTATCCCTCAATGGTTATTTTAGTTCCTCCATCTAAAAACAACAGCATAGCAGGAGGAGGAGAACACATGGGCTCCCCGTGGGGCCAGAACTCTTCTTTAAAATTGCCAAAAGATCCAGCAACAGCTGTGCCCATTGGAAGACAACATCAACTTGTGCAACCCACCCAGGCTCATCAAACTAAGAAGGATCAAGTATAATCAGCCTCTTGAATGGTGACTTGGATTATTTTGCAGGAAACGACTGAGATGAGCCATCTTCCTTCTTTTTCCCTCTCTGTAGAGACAGGGGAGTGTCTGTTTGGGAGTGTCCCAAATCCTGGGTTAAAACTCAGTCCTGGGGCTGGCCCTGTGGCCGAGTGGTTAAGTTCGCGCGCTCCACTGCAGGCGGCCCAGTGTTTCGTTGGTTCAAATCCTGGGCGTGGACACGGCACTGCTCATCAAACCACGCTGAGGCAGCATCCCACATGCCACACTAGAAGGACCCACAATGAAGAGAATACAACTATTCACTGGGGGGCTTTGGGGAGAAAAAGGAAAAAATAAAATCTTTTAAAAAAGAACTCAATCCTGCTAATTCTAGGAAAAAGAGTATGACAGTGGCACCTTGCAAAGCAATTCCATTGGAGGGGTCATGGATGACTTGGACAGCGAGGTGTCACCTGCCCAGATGAGGCAAGACGAATGGAGATGGTACTAGGTTGGAAATCAGGACAGCTGGTTCGTGATTCTGCTCTGCAGAACCTCACTCACTGTGTAACCTAACGTGGAGCCATTCAAGTCTCTGCAGCCCCCATTTCCTCAGCTAAGTAACAGAGACAGTAATGACTGCCCCACCTTGCTCATGGATGACATGTGAAAGGGATCTATATAAAGCACAAGGTCTTACACAAGTGGGGTCATTAAGAAAATTTTGAAACATAATTTTTGACACTAATGAAGGTTCCTCTCTGGGATTAAGAAGAACAGACCCCAGACTGCAATTTTTTTCGTGTAGTGCAAAGAAAGGCAATCGATATGCAGACTCCTCCACCGCTCATAACCCAGCTGCCTCCCTACTCAGGCCTCTCATTTCCTGTCCCTCAGGGTGAAACTAACCACCCTCCCCACCTCCTAGACCCATAACCAATACAGTATCCTTTATTCTCTTTCTTGTGACACCCAGAAAGTCAGCCACCAACTGATCTAGAAGCTGTCAATTCACATGACAGAAGCACCAGGTAAGTCACATAAACCAGTGAACCAGCCTGGGAGTTGGGAAATGTGCCCAGCCAGAAACGACTTACATCATCTCAGGGGCCGCCACTACTCGACGCCTGAAGCTGCCAGGTCGTCCAGTCTCTCTGAAGAAGACAGAAATCGAGTTTTATGAGAAATCTTTGGATGCTGAAAGGTTAACTGATAATTTTTAAATGTTTGAGACATCATGAGACCAAACCAGAAATATGTGTGCATGAGCTGAGGGTTTGCAACCTCTGATCTAGGTTAATCTGTTTTTGCACAAGTAAATATCCTCCAGCCCTAAAAAGAAGCCTAGTGTAGTTCAAAGACTATGTCCTTGGAGTCAGTGAAGACCAGAGCTCAAATCTCTCATCTGCAGGTAATTTGCTGTATGACCTTGAATAAGCTTCTTATGTTTTGAACTCCAGTTTCCTCAACTGTGAAAGGGAGTAATTATATATCCTCCTTAAAGTTTTTGGAGGAAAAATGTAAGATCATAGACAATACATGAAAATTACCCGGCACATTAACAGGCACTCGATAAGTGTCTCCTTTTCCCTCAAGGCCAGCAAGTTAGCGGCATAACTATGCAAGAACTCACAACCCTACTATCTCCTGAATCCAGTTCAGTCTTTTCCCCACTGTTCCCAGTGTTTCCTTGCCTCTCTAGCTCTCATTCTCAGAGATATGAGGTCTGATTTACCCTGAAACCTGAGCACAGGACTAGGACTTTAGACATCTGCTCTCAGATTTACCTCTTTTGCCAAGAACAAGCCCCACCACACTCTCCAAGTCTCAATTTTATTCTACAGAACAAAAGTGACATCCAGTGAAAAATGAAACAATACATCTGTGTTATATTATCCTAAATCACGTAGGCCCATTAGGAAAACCCAGAATGCCCACGAGTCTGGGATCAGCCTCTGATTCGTCATTTCAACACCTAAGGAATTTGCTTTAAAATTTAGGTTTTATTAGTATTCAGATATGGTGAGGCCAACAGATCAAGAGACAATTGCCATTGAAAACACAGCTTGCTTCTCATAGTTCCCAAGATGGGGGAACATGCCATTCCATGCAGGGCCACATAGGAAGCACCAGGGTCAGTCAGGAGGCAGAGGGAGTGAGGGGGAAAAGTAGGCAAGAGAGTCTATTGTGGTTTCTGCAGGAAGGAAGGAGCGAGGCGAGGTAAGCAGGCTTAGGCTGGCTAGTTTGAATCATTTCATGGGGCTCTGGGGCATAGAGACTATCTCTAGTTGTCTGATACCTGGCTCCAGGATGACAAGGGCAGGGAAACAGTAGTCCCTGTGAGAGCTGATTGTTTAGTTTGCATTCAAAAGGTGTGCTTGTAGGCAAGTCCTTCACTATCTCTAGGAATTGGCTAGCCCTGGGCAGGGCGGTCCCACCTGGATCAGCAAGGCCCCAGATGTCAAAGCATTAGAAATACAGAAAATATAAAGGCATGGTTAATACAGGATGTTCTCAAATCAGTATTTGCCCCCTCTACACATCACTGGAACGGTATCAGTATGTCGAGGAGAAGGCTTCCATAACAGGCTCCCAATAGAAGAAAGAAAGAGGGAAGATGTGTTACTAGAAGACTCCACAGGGAAAGGCCCCTGGCATGGGAACAGAAGAAGAGAAGGTCAAGGTGCTCAGAGGGGAAAGGCAGTGGGAGATTAGTGCACCCCCGAGCCCAAAGCACGGTTAGGCATGCTGCTAAGAAAGAAAAGGGTTTTTTTCCAGGTAAGCATGGTTCATGGCCTCAGTCTCTAACATCCTGGGTACTCTCTCTGAAGCTAAATGAAGCCCCACTCCCTCTGAGAGGAGAAAATTAAATTTGAATGCAGAGATTGCAATGGAATGAAGATGATTCTGGTTGAGCGCATTGACCTTTATCAACTATTTCATCCGAATTTCTGGAGCATGAATCTGCGTGAGGCGTCCTCTGCAATGGTTCATAGGAAGAAGGATCCTTCTCTTCTGGCTCAAGTCCAAGCCATCATTCTCCAGCATCCCGATATGGGGAAAGCAAAATCAAATCCACAGAGTTCTGAAATCCAGTTAGGGAACAGTTGTAGGAGACAACGAAAATAGCAGTCAGGCAGCATCAATCTCTAGAGAGCACTGCTTTGCTTCCAGTGACTGACTGAAAAACAATTACACTCCTCAACATTCCTCCAACTGAGACCTGGATTCAGTACGAGATAACATACAAACTGCCAGTTTGAGACGCTTCTTTCAGTTCGACCAGATAATCAGGAAACGCAGACATACGCAAATTAGGCAGACATATGCAAAGCCACACTTATAAAAAAGGCAAAATGCTTTTAAAACCAGATGACCAGGATTTTTAGGACTGGACAGCATTTTACTATTTAAGAAAAAATATTTTTATTTGCAAGAAATGGAAATACAAAAGCATAACAATTCCAATTCATTTTCCAAACTAAATACAAGTACTCTACGAAGCTTTTTTTTTTTTTTGTATTTATTTAGCTATGATAAAGAATAAAAAGCCATAAAGAACAGCATAATATGACAGATAATAGACTCAGAATGTATTTAGACTTAAACACTGCTGGTCTATATAACCTGTTACAAAAGAGAAGAAAACTCAGCCTGTCAGCGTATTATTAAAGCTCACGGTTGATTATAGCCCAGGGCCTGCTCAGCATTGTTTAAAAAGGGTCACTCACAATTTGTCAAAGACTGCTGGTGTTTTCCATTGACTCACAAAGCGTTCTATCTGAAAGGGAGATTTTTCTAAACTGTGTAGGCCATGGGTCCATGGTGCAAAAAGTTCATGTTTTTGTACTATGGACCCAGCTGGTGAGCAAAGGATAAGAGCAGAGAAAGAGAGCTAAAACTGCTGGTTTTTCTTTTCCAGGATGCAAAGCCTGCTAGCTGGAACTCACAGAAGACTGGATGAACAACACAGGAGATAAGCATCTGGTGGCCATCTCCAGCATGAGGCAAAGAACCAAGCATTGCACAGCGGGGCCAGCACAGGGAGCAGACACTGCATTTCCCGCCCAGAGAACCTTAAAGTTTGTAGGGTGTTCACAGATAGGAATCCATTCACCCTAATCCACAAATTGCTGCACTTCCCATGACACTTAGCTGTTTACTCATCTCATAGTAACTAGTTGCCCTTGTTTTCTCTTTCTATAAAATTGAAAGACTTAAACTTATTTAGCACAACACCCAGCACTTAGTAAATGCTCACGAAATATTATTCCCCTTCCTTCTAGAAACCAAGACAAAATAAAGCATTCCTGAATTTTATGTTGCTCAAAATCACAAAACAAAATAACGCCTAGTTTTTTCCTGTGGCAAGTGATGATCCCTTGGCCACAGAGGCATCGACCATTCATCTTCAAATGAGCCAGGTTCCTTTGCACTGAGAAAAATGTTCCGCTATGAGAATTTATAATATCTTTAATCCCGGCTGGCCATTTTTGATGTGATTGCACTTCTACTAAACGGGATTTTCCTCATGGGCAGAACCCCATGTCTTTTCTCCTGATGTGCAAATCTGATCATGGTTCACTTTTAGGAAACCATTTTTGAGCCTTTTGAAACAAGTTCCTTCTCCCACACCCACTTCAATCGAATTCTGCAAGGCTATCTATAAAATCTCCCAGGGACAAAGGAGTCCTTGGTCATCCTGGATTCATATATAAGGCACATGTAAGGCACAAAGGAGTGTCCAAGACAAGGAGGAATGTGTGTGTGTGTGTGTGTGTGAGAGAGAGAGACCTAGCTCTTGTGTCTTTTGAGTATCTATTGATCAATGAAGTTTCCTCAGCCCCCTTATTCCTCAATAGTCCCTAGGGCCTCATGCAGCACTCTTCCTCAGGAGTGAGTGACCGACTCATTGAATGAATGAATGAATGAATGAATGAAAAACCTGAGATCTGTCTCTGGCTCCTCCATAGCCCCGACTCTCTGCTGTAACTGCCCTCCCAGAGGGGTTTATCCTACCCCATGTCTCCTAATTGTCTTTGCTGCAAAGCATTCACATAATTGGATTCTCACCAGGGCACTGCCTGTTCACGATTCCACAGGTCCAGCCAGCACTGCAGGCATGAGTGCTGGTGTCTTTAATGAAACTTCTCAAAGACTGCATTCAACGGAACCAAACTCCTGACTCCTGCAGACGAGGGGAGGCTGAAAACCTTCTGCTCCACCTCCGATCTACCCATGTTAGCAAGACTGGCATGGATGGTGCATTTCCTCAACAGGGGGCGGGATGTCTCCATTTGCGCCTCCTGTTCAAGTACACATCCCATAGGACATGTGTGTTCAGGCGAGCTGGCCCTGGGAGGGCCTGTCTTTCTGGTTTCGGTTGGTCTGAGGACATGGGAGGAAGAAGCCATGAAATGCTGAAAAATTTTAATGAAACGCTTGTGACAAAAATCCTGGACACCAGCTCACTGCCAGAATGAAGACAAATCAATCCAACACTCCCACTCTACAGGCACATGAGATTCACAGCCCTCTTCTGGCATTCAGGCTAAACCGAGAGATTTAGGAAGCAAAAAACATGGTATTTACAGCTGGTTTGTAAACAAGTTGAGCTAAAAGCCACTTTCACAACCTACAAATTAAGTCTCCAAATCAAAATCATTTACATTAACCAAAAGGTTATCGAATTTTGCCTACACTGGTGTCAAACCTCACTCCCACCTCCTGCCCAAAAGGAGCAACTTGGTCCAGCTGTCCGATTTTTATATAACACTCTCTTTCTGCGAGCTAGGCTCCAGAGTCCCAAAGCTTCACAGAAACTCCTTCTTCAAACTGGCCCCGAGGCCTTTCGTTTGCAGTATCCATTTCTAAGTGCAAAGCCGAGAACTGTGAAAAGAACCATGCTGGGGGGTCTGGGTTACTCAGGTCTCCTCCAGCAAAAAAGCATTTGTTCTCTGAATTTTTGCAAGACATCTCCTTCACTAGGGTAATCAATGAAAGGCAAGAAGAAAGCTTGTTTACATGATGAAAAATATAACTAATCTATATTTTAACTAACATATTTATTCTTTATGGCTTATGGTCGTGCTGACGGTCTCGTATTTTTTGAAACTGAAGTTTGGAAGCCGACGTCTGCTACTATTTGGAATCATCGAGACTAAGGGGTGTGACTGACTAGTCTATGGGACTGCTCTTGGGGGAAAACAAATTTGCTGATATTCAGGGCTGAACCCTAGAACAGAAGACGTGCACCCATCCATTAGTTATTTGACACAATTTGGTATTATTCAACTCTTCTGTGCCCTCTTGACCTCATTACGTCCTCCTGAAGAGATAACTGTTTAGTTTCCTCTTCTCACCCACGCAAGGAGAAGAGGGCAGAATGTCGGTTCTTAGAACCCCCTTAAAATGGCCACTTGAGCTCTCAGGCTGGTGTCCCAGGTCCCTAGAAAACAGATTCAGTTCTGGAAGAATAGTTTCCCAGAGAGAAAACCCTGCTCTTGGAGGTCTGGAGAGAGTGAGATCAAGCATAGGTAGGAGGGGAGAAAAACGAAATCCTCGAGCTAGAAGGAGCTAGAAGCTCACCGCCCTTCCCCTCCTCCTTCATTCTGAAGAGCAGGTTTTCCACTCTGGCTAATCCAGGAGCCTTAAAAACCCCATTTGGTTCAGTTGTGGCAGGTGGGCAGGCTGATCCATTCTCACAATTCTGCCCCTAAATATGAAACCTTTCCCTTCTCATTGTCCAAATACTACTTGAGTTAATTCTATCGTTTTGCCTCCTTAGGCCCCCACAGGCTGCCTGTGCCTGATACTTAAGCCCAGGAGGACCTAGAGCAGAACAGCGGGAGAGAAGGAAGTAGACAGAAGCAGGTGTGGGGACGGGGCGGGGGGCGGGCTAGCATCCCCTCCTCGCACACAGCTCAGGCGGTCTCAGCCCTCCCTGACCCACGCAGTGGACAGTGAGGACCGTGCAGACAGCAGGGCTGCCAGGACCAGTGCAGTCCCGATCTGCTTTCACACACTGCCGAGAAGATGAACTTGGCCATCTCCCAGTCTGGAACTCTCTCCATCACCGCAGGCAGAGAGAGGAACCACTCGCAGTGAGCCCCAAGTGTACCTAGGCAGACAAAGCAGGGATCTGCTTACGAGGTATCATGGCCAATGTTAACGACACCAAATCCTGGATCTGATATGGAAGGGAAGGCCCAGGCATGGGCTTAATCCCTCCTAAGTAAAGCTTCCAATGACAATGCAGTTGGTGGGTCGAGTTAAAGGCCCTTCAGCTAGTACTAAAAATAAAATACAAAATGTAAGCAAGTTCCCTATACAAAATCTTTTACAAGCTAAGGAAAAACATTTAAGAGGAGTATCTACATTATACAATAAAAAGGCAATTTCCATTTCTTATTCGTATGAAAAAGGAAAGATTTTTTTAAACTACAAAAGTTACTTTAATCATTAAAAACTATAAAAGTAGGTTTGGGGTTAGGTTGTATCTCTTTGGGTGAGCTGTGAAGTAGCCAAACCTGACTACGGAAGGTAAGACTGGAGACACGAACGCCACCTACTCCGACCCCAGGCCTCAGGCCCACCCCTGTGTTGAGGCAGAAGAGGAGGAGAAAGCAGAAGAGCCTGGGGAGGTGGGCAGGAGGGACCAGGAGCAGGCGTGGAGAGACAAGCCAGCAAGGTTGCCGAAACGCCTGTTGTCAGGGCCAGGGCTTCCCTTCTCTGTTAGGGGCACAGGACAGAAAAAGCCTCTGGCCACAGAGCCACAGGCCTGAGCACGGCACTGCTACATCTCTCCCTCCGCGTTCATTCCATCGGAGGACACAGGCGTAAGGGGACTTCCCAACTGTAATCCCAGGCCTCCAGTAAAAAAAAAAAAAAAAAAAAAGGAAAAAGAAAAGGAAATGAAACATGGCCTAGAAAGATTGGGGGTCCCAGAGCCCAGGGTGTCCTCCTAGCTCCAAAGGCCAACAGCAGACTTCGCTGGCTTGGAGGGAGGCATCAGATCTCTTCAGTGTGGTGGTGCAGGAAGCCTCAGCAAGCTAATAAATACTATTTACAAATGGGGAGGAGAAGCCGGGGAGGCAGAACTATGGGATGTGGGGACACAGGTTATGGAGAAGTCCTACAAGCAATAAGATGGGGCAGGTTTGCCTGGAGTAGAAGAGCCTGATTCCTTCAGGCATTGCACGTGCGGCCTGAGAATATGAAGGGGGAGCCCGCGCTCCAGTGCCGGGAGGACATCGGTGAGGGCTGGAAAGGGCATGGCGGCAGGGGGTGCTCACTGGAGGCCCTGGCCTTCCAGGGTTGATGGGGGTGGACACACCAGAGACCCAGGCTGAGGAAGGCAGGACATCTGTCGGGGCTTTGCCAGATCCCAACAGGCATCCTGGTGTCTTTGTGGCGAGAGTCTGGGGTCTTAAATGAACAACAGTCATCTTTTCTTCAAAGAGGTGGTCAAAACCTCCCAGGTGAGAACCAGGCGGCATCTTTTTGGCACTATCGGTAGAAACAAGCCGGCTTGTCCCACCCCTGACCCTAAAATAACTTCCTATGGCAGTAAGCGGAAGGGAGGGAGCGATGCCAGACCCCCTTCTGCAGAGGGGGACATGGGGCTGCTGCTGAGGAAGGTGCCGTCACTGCAGGTGGAAATCGTAGGCTGTCCTTCCATCCAAAGCCACGACTGCTCGTACATGTCTTCATCCAAATTGGGTGACAAAAAGAAAAAGCTTATGACCAAGGTGGTTTGGGGACATAAAAGTAGAGTGAAGAGAAAGGAGGAGGTGGGGACTGCCTCTTTAGAAGGTGGCGTTCACTCTTCTGTCGAGTTCTACAACTTTTAGTGTTTCGTTACCCTCCAATTTGGCACTGACCCTGTGAAGGCAAGGAAAGGAAAAAGAAGTATTAGCCACCACTGTCAACTATGATCTTCATGCTTGGTCGACTAACGCAATCAGTCCGTGACTGCAACTTTGCCGGCTGCCCCAAGCAAGTTCCTGTCCTTCCCCTTCCTGGCAGCAATCCTCTGTCCCTGAAGTCTCTCACTACCAGCCTATCCACTAGTCCACATTCCTGCCTTCCTCCTCACCCAAGAGGAGACATCCCCAGCCAGAGGATAAACATGGCGGTTTGATACTGAGCTGTCATAAAAGACTTTAAATTATTGTATTTACCGAGGATGGTTAGTCCCATGCTAGACTCTGGGAAGAGAAAATAAAAGGATAAAAGCTGGTCCCTGGTCTAGAATAGCTATAATCTAGATAAAGATTAAAAAAAAAAAAACTCGAAATAAGAATAAATATGTAACAAAATAAATGTTATTAAATGTAATATAAACATGTTATTAAATATAATGTAAATTAAATGAATGTAAATATGTTATTAAACAGCCTAGAAAGTCTCTCGGCATTCAGAGGAGGGCTATGAGGGCTTTGTTATCCAGGAGACATCCCAAAACAGGTGGGATTCCAATAGGACCTTGAATAGCTGAGCTGAGAGGGAAGAAGACTTCTTTCAGGAGCCAAGAAACCAAGCAGCTGAGTCTTTTCACTAGCTCCCAGTGGCAGCACTACAATTTCTTTATAATGGGAATAATAATAATAATGCTTAACCTCTTAAAGTATTTAAAAGGATTTATATATCATATTTGCATAGTGTTTAAAATAGTAAGCACTAGTAAATGTTAAATATGCATGTACAAGGCAAACATAGAAAAGTATAGATAATTATGAACCTTCTTCCTTTGTAGCATTAGGAGAAGAAAGCTGAAGAATTTGAAACAATCTCTCCCACTTGCGTTGGAATAGCATCATTTCTGGGTAGCAGAGAGTTCAGCTAGATCACCAACCACACCACTCACAACCAGGAGCTGTGCATGCAGACCCTCCTTCCTGATCTGTCTGACATTCCCAGGTACCTCCCCTGGCACAATAACAATACTGGCAGTCACACAAGCCTTTATGTTTACAAAAAGACTTTTCCCCATAACGATCTCAGGGAAACAACTCATGGAGAATTGGAGCCAAGTATATGTTATTTTCAACATGGAAACACATATGCATAGTGTCTCTCAAATGAGGTTCCTCAATACAAATATCTAATTATAAATATGTGATTATATTGGGGCTGGCCCAGTGGGGCATTGGTTAAGTTTGTGCACTCTGCTTTGGTGGCCTGGGATTCACAGGTTCAGATCACAGGCATGGACCTAGCACCGCTCATCAAGCCACATTGTGGAGGCATCCCACATACAAAATAAAGGAGGATTCGCACAGATGTTAGCTCAGTGAGAATCTTCCTCATGTACAAAATATATATATATATGTACTTATAATTATTAATATATGTTTATTTACATACAAATCATAAAACTATATATTGATTTATAGCATAATATCCATGTATCTATAATTAGAAGTCAAGAAGGTATCTTGAGGCTGCATTTGCATAGCAAGCACACTGCCGTTACTGGGCTGTATGTTTACTTGAGTGGCTTTGAGGGGAGGTTGAAGATAGCAAGGAAGGGATTCAAGCCCTCTGCCCACTTCTTGGAGCCATCACTGCCAGCTCCCTAATGACGCAGCAGACATGAGGGGAGCTCATATTAGGTCTTTTCCCCATCTCTGCTAAGGGCAGCTGTTGGTAAGCAGTGGATTCTCCAGGGTCCTTGGTCCTGAGAACAGGTCCTGAAAGAGCTGAGGGACTGGACTAGGCCAGTGGGAGAATCTCCACCCCACATTCCAGGTTGCTGACTCATAAGCCATCATCTGTGCATCAGAGGAGTGGAATCTGTATCCGTTTGACTCACAAGTGCTGCTGCAGCTCCAACAGCACTGACTTCTCCAGGCTGGTCTCATTCGAGAGAATGAAATGAGGAAGATCCACGTCTGGCCTGGACTCCAGCCCTGAAGCCCTGAGCAGGGAGGAGCCTCGGTCCCAGTGCCCAAGCTCCCCAGCCGAGCCTGGGGTGGACGACTCCTCCAGGGGAGAGTGTTCCTCATAGATCAGCAGGTTCCTGGATCTCACTGAGGACAGAGCAAAGTAACAGATATTAGCAAGAGACCACAGGGGCACACCACGTCCTGCCACTCAGTGCCCAGGGCCGGGGGCAGATGATGACAATTCGTAGGTTCTTCTTGCCCAGGACTGAGGGTACCAACTGGAGCTGGCTTCCTATAAAGCCTTCAGGGTTTTAGAGTTTTCTGCATTGAAAAATTATACCAATTATACACTGCTGGGAAAACAAGAGAAAAACAAATAAACACGAAGCAAACTGCTACCCCCCTGCTTTCAAAATAAAACTCGCCTCCGTGTCCACCCATAACTATCTGGGGGAGACAATTCACGGGGAATGAGAGTCGAACACTTGGAGATGTCTAGACTCAGCTAAAATAAGAAGCATGGAGAGAAGGTACAAGGGCAGAAAACTGCATTTTCATTTAGAAACTGGAGAGAAGACGCAAAGCCAAGGCCATAAATCAAACGATGGAGACAGTCCCTTTTGTTTTATAGGATAGTTGCATAACTAGACGGCTCTGTAGCAATTTTCCACAACATAGAGACTATGTTTCCATTGGCTTCCATTTAAATTTAGAGACATATTCCATTAGGAAAAAAAAGAATGTCCCAAGGGACCACTGAAATTATTTGGTTGAAATGCTAGCATTTCAGTCATATACCTGGCAGGGATACACCTGCCTGGTGAAGACCACAGGCCTTTCAGAACTGCAAAACTGTGCCTACCCTAAATCTGATACCCCCTAATTCCACACTTGATCCTATTAGTGTATATGTGTACTAGCGCATACATTATGATCCCTACACACATTTATTTCCTACATTATTCAGAGACCATTAATCTAGGGAAGACTATCACGTACTTCTTGTCTAACATCTGAGTCTCCAAATTCTCCAAATCTTGGGCATAATGTTTTGTAAGACAGATTGATTCTTTAATGTCACTTTGCAAATTCTTACCATAATAATACACAATTCCACTGAGTGGGAGCAGAAATATAGGAATTCCCTTAAAGTGTCATGGAAAGCTTAACACTTCCCCACACTTTTCCCTTCCAAAAGCCACATCTCTTCCCCTTAACAGAACTGAAAGAGGAGACATCAGAATTTGCCAGGGAACATGGTCTAGAGCAGAAGTTGGCAAACTGTGCTTTATTGATCTCCAGAGAATTCCCAGAGGTGCCTCAGCCCAGTGGTTGAAGGCACATGGGGAGACCCAGCAGCCTGGGCACCAGACCCCCACGTGCCTCGTGCTTCCCTTCAATGGAGAAATTACACTTTTATTACTTTTTAAAAATTAGACTTTCATATAAGACTCCCTTCAGAAAGTTGAGCTTTCAGAAAGCTCCAGAGAAATGAAACAAGACACTTCCCAAGTTGTTGAGTGCTGTCTTACCAACGGAGGCTGTGTACGGCTCCGACATGGAATTCTGGCTGGGCAGAGCCATCTTGGTGGCAGAAGGATAGGGCCCGTAGCCCTGAAAGAAGCTGCCAAATGCAACGGCAAAGCATAACACAACGACCTGCAGGGTGAGGGAGAACACGGAGAGCTGTCAATTGCAAGATCCACACAGCAAACCTTTAGACCTGCACCACCTGGGAGGTCCAGGGAGACAGACCTCCCGCCATCAGGCCAGCAGGCTGCACCCACAGGCCAATCGCTGTAACATCGCAGCAGAGAAACAGCCTGGGAGTGAGCGGCATGGTTCCTCCAACCCCACAGCACTCGGACTTGTCAAGTTGCGGAGAGACAAGCTTGGGGAGCGGGCCAGGACAGTTACGGTGCTGTTCCTTTCGGAAACTCACCATGAGGCAGGTGCCAGTCTGCGTGCCGGCCAACTTGCAGGTGCGCGAAACCTTGCCCATGACCAAAGTCTGAAGCTTCTGTAGTTGCTGCAGGAGAGTTCTGCAATTCAAGAAATCAAAACCATGAAGGAAATCTGAGAGAGAAGAGAATGCTTTTGGGTGATCTCTGCCCCTGTGCTCCAGGGATGTTGCTGGGACTTCGTGCCTGAATTGGAACAGAATACCAGGGAGTGTTTCCTTTGGAAGAAGATGCAGACGGCAGCGCCTTCCAGCATCAGTGTTGCAGAGCTTCCCGGGGCTCAGAATCAGCCCACTTTAACAGCTTGTCCAGTCCCTGTGCTGTCCTCAGTAAGAGGTGAATGTCCCAAATTAGCCCTGACGTGCCGGGACTTGTCTGTCGGCCATTGAGAAAAAAAGAAAAAAGAACATGAGAACAACTGAAGAGGTGGCCAGAGATGGTGGCCGTGACTGGAAATGGCAACAGTATCACTGAGCAACGGGCACTCAGGTGGCAGATTGGAAGAGAGAGAGAAAGAGGGAAAACAAGAACGGCAGGGAGGCAAACAGCAAAGGGCGCCTCAAGCCCCTGGTCCTTGAAGGCTCATAGTACCTCCACAGCCAGAGACAAAGGCAAAACAACAAAGGGAGAACAGGCCTGCTCAACTGGACACATGCTCAGAGCCAGGCATCCTGAAAACCATCTTGTGATACAGACTCTGATCTTTCTCCAGGAAGAGACAGAGAGCAGGAGAAAAAAGAGTTGTTCTGGCCCTACAATCGGGTGTGTGCATACCCTTAAAAGGGAAGGGTTTGGGACAAGAATAGTATATTCTGCTCTGTGTGACATCAAGCCGCAGAAAGAGCAGATGGGGAAATTCTTTGCAAATTCTGAACACTGCAAACCACAGAAAAGGATCTCACAAGACACCCGCCTGAATCACCCTCGCGATGAATTCTGCCTGAGCAAAGACTTGAGGCCCCTCCTCGGCCTCACCCCTCTTCTCTAAGCCAAATGCACATGGCAAAGTGGGAAGATTTTACAAGCAGATGCTTTTTCTCATGTCTCGAAGATTTTCAGAAAATTCATGCTGTGATGTAACATTGGAAAGCCAGACAAGTTCACTGGAAAACATCAGCAAATCACTCACTTGCAGAAGAATCCTGGGCTGCCATAGATAACTTGCCTCTCACCGGAATCCATCTCCTGAAGAGCCTTCAGATGCCAGAAGAAGCAGGGTTTCCTAGTGTATCCAACTTCCGTCCGGCAAGTGCCAATGAAACGAGTTCTCCTGGGCTTCAGGCAGTTAAGGACAGGTTGGGACCGAATGATACTGCTTCCAGCAGTGAGATGGATAAGAGTGGGGCAGCACTGGAGTAGCCCCCAGCACATGCAGTGGAGGGCTTCTCACTCAGAAACCCTGTGTGGCCACATCCACGTCATATTTTTAGCTTGTGCAGTGATTTTAATTTAAGCAAAACAAAATCGTCATCCTATTAATTAATATCGTTAATTTAAATTCTATTAATATGGAGGTCTTTTTAGTACTTAGTTGTACCTTTTTTGTTTTACGGTTATCTAGAAGTATAATCACATGTAGTTTTGACCTGGTTTGTTTATGCATATTTAAGCCACACAGTCTTTAAAAGCGTTCTGTACATTACTCAAGGCTGAGAAATACTGATGGCATGATTACTTTAAACTCTACTTAAAGAAATTCTGTCATTTGTGACAAGATGGATGACCCTGGAGAGCGTTATGCTAAGTGAAATAAGTCAGACAGAGAAAGACAAATAGTGCGTGGTATCACTTATACGTAGAATCCAAAAAAATGTCGAACTCATAGAAACAGAGTTTCTGGGCTGGGGTGGGGTAGGGATGCAGGGAGAGGTTGGAAAAAGGGTACAAACTTTCAGCTGTAAGATGAATAAAGTCTGAGGACTTAGTGTATAACATGGTGACTATACAATTGATAACACTGTACTGTATAATTGAAATTTGCTGAGAGAGTAAAACTCAAATGTCTTCACCAAAAAATTAAAAATCAAAAGGTAAATATGCAAGGCTATGGATGTGTTCATTAGCTTGATGTAGGATTCCTTTCACAGTGTACATGCATATCAAATCATCACTGTGTACACTTTGAATAGCTTACAGTTTTACTTGTCAATTATACCTCAACAAAGCTGGGGAAAAAGGAAAAAGTTTGCAACTAAATGATCATCTGATGCAGCAAGTTATTTTCCTCATGACACTTTTTCTCTCTTCTCCCAGGACCTCCCAAGAACACTCCATTCCTACCCAGTAGTGCAGCTGTCTTTTCAAAACTGAGAGCTAAGCGACCCACTGCATACCCACTTCCTGGTGAGCATTCATCTCACAGCGCTGAGATTTGGCTGGCAAGAGTATGCATTCTATCGACCACCATCTGTGACGCCAGCCCCAAAGCCCTCACTGGGTTCTCCCTGCTGTATTTCTGGAAGTCCTGGGGCAGATATACAGGTGAGCCCACAGATAAGACCTGCGTTTGACCATGTGACACAAATCCTCTTCCCTTGTATCTTTATATTCTGACCACCTCCCGTGGTACCAGTTTACAAGGTCTTTGTTGCCAGCTAAACTATGGAAAGGAGCCTCCCTGTTTCCTGGGTTGCCTGCTGAAGAGTCGCATCTGTAAGTGATGTGACTGCCACTTTTGCTGGGCACCTCAACTCCCACAGGACACTCCTACTGCTCATGCTGGCAGCCCAAGGTGCTGGAGTTTGACTGTGCTCTGTGCGTAAGTCGGCTCATTTCTCCATCCAGGCCTCCATTAGACAGCAGCTTTCCAGATGTTACCAAAGCCATTTACTTTTGCTCTAAAGTCTTAAGGTGTTTTTAAAGTGAAATCACCATTTCCATTTTTACCAACAGTCCCTTTTTACCCACAATCATCCCACACTTTGTCCCTGCCTATTCCCTGCTCCTTGGCCTGTCTCTAGAGCATGAACCTCCAAGAAAACCAATTCCACGCAATACTCAGAATCACTCCTCCCTTCCAATTTCTGGTTGAGATCACTAGGCCTGGTACCCTGTTTCCTAGGATAAAGAGTCTCTCAGCTGGCTCCACGGTCCCTCCTGAAAACAGACCTCTAGCGGGCCAGATACACCTAAACCCCAACGGTAGAATGACTTAGGCTCAAGTTGGGACCCCCAGCTACAGGTGCAAAGTGCTACAAGTTTGGAAGAAGGACCATATAAGTCTGGCTGGGCAATCAGGGAAGGCTGCATGTTTACTAGTTGTGTGGCACTTTACTTGGCATTCATCAGCATATCCTCTCCAAACTCAAAGATAATTATATTCTGAATCCATTGCAAATGAAAATGGTTGTTTAATGGTCCCTGATTTCTAACAGTTTATAATTCAACTCTTTAAGATGAGAAAACATATAGTTTAAAATAGATTTTTTTCTAGCTTGAAATTTGGGCAGAAAGCAACAGTGATTTATAACGTGCTGTTTGCTGCTGCTGCTGCTTCTACTCAGATTAGCGCAGGTGAACCAAACCGATGGGGGAAATGATGAGCCATCAATCAACAACACTGAGTGATTTCACCTGAGGAGAGTGGGTTAGCTCATCCAACCCAAATCTAAATAGATTTCTATGATCTGATAAAGCTTGGGAAATCCATATACACACATACAACAGAAACACTAATTTTCGTCATAAGGAAAGAAAATTAATAGCAATTGAGTGCCCACTGATTGAGTTCTAGAACTTCATACACTAAGATACTAAGTAATTGTCTCAAGTAAGAAGAAGACCTAAGATGTAAACCAAAACCCATCTGACTCCACAGTTCATGTAATTTTCAAGGTGGTACAGATGGTACCTAATCTATAACCTAATAAAATTAATAAGAAAGACTTCTTACTAGTAGATTCTTTCTTAAATCCAGTGACATTAACAGCATATTGACAACAGCCCAACAAAGAGAGATGTCCACCATTAGATATGAAAAGGTGACTATCAACAGGGACCAAGCTGCATACAGAAGAGCCACAATGAGACCCAGTCCAATGGCAATGAGATACATACTAACAAAGGTTCAGTGAAATGATACAAATGAAAACTCTAAGGGCAAACATACATGTCCTGGTTCATCTCTGGATACACCAAAGATAAAAAGTAAGTGATGGATAAAAGAATCAAGGATGCTCCATGCCCTACTTCAAGTGTCAGGAAGTCAAACCTCGGCTTTGGTTAGAAAATGGAAACTAAAAGACCTGTTTTTCTGTCAGACACCAAAACAGCTGATGAGATGGCTTTAGGATTGCTGAACTGGTGCACATTCACTGGAACAGGGGGATAGGCTCTCAAGGCAGAGAAACCTGAGTTTAGATCTCAGTACCACTGCTATGTGCCTTTCATCCTTACTTAAGTCCTGAGTTTAGGCAGCTAGGCAAAGTTAATTCCCTTGACCTCATCAGCTAACAGAATAACGAGAGAATCCCCTCCTGGGCTACTGTGGGTTTGCTGAAGCAAATACACCTTTGAAGAGTGCTTGCTGTCTCTTTGCACTGATGACAGATGAAGCCAGCCCTCTTCATGGGAAAGCCTGGGACCTCATAACTGAGACGTAGGTCTGAGATGATGTGGCACTTTCCCTGATGCCACGGGGACAGATGCCACGGCCTGCTGCGTTGGGAGCTTGGATGACAGCTATTACCCAGCTTGCATGAAAGCCTGGGAGGAGAAAAGGCAGCCATCAGATGAAATGGAAGAATGAGTTTAAAACTAAAGCTTTAAAAAGTCAACCATAGGACAGACCCCAAGGTGCATTCACAGCTCAGCATAAAATTCTCCTTTATTACTGTATTTTAAATCATAAAAGATCATGGCTATTTATGGCTTAATGAATCCTTGGTCTTCCAGGAGCAACGTCTTAATTTAGAGAAAGGAGTACTCTTAGCAAATATTTATCTGGGCCAGGAGATATTTCACAACTTGTTAAATCGGAGTATCTAACACTCAATTGAAAATGTGGATTTTCGTCCTGTGGTGAGATGTAAAAATAAACTTAGTGGCTGTCCTCATACAGTTCCTTGCAAACGAGCAGTGGAAGGCAGCTGCCAGCGTTGCCCAAAATAAAGCATCACCCTGTATCTTGGGAGGCATATTAAAGGAAGTTGGGCAAAACATTCAAAAGTAGCCGAGAATGTGAAACACCATCTTATAACAACTGAGTAATGCCTCAACAGACTCATGTTTTCTTTGTATTTGGTTTACTTTTGTTTTCTTCTGTTTCCTTTATTTACAAGAGAGAGTAGGGGAGAGAGAAGAGTTATACGGTTACTGCATGTTATACTTTGAACACTCAAGTAGCTAATTTCCCACTGGAGTCAGAAACCAGGACCCAGGAAAAAGAAGAAACCGATGGTTCCCAATTACTTGCTGTGCTGGGAGCTTCAAACCAGGCCACCTCTATAGACATACTTTCTACTGAATCTTCTAACACATCTCACTCAGAAATGGAACTAGCTGGGCTCGGGTGTGTATATGCACAAACGTGTGTATATAAACTCTCTGGGTAAATCATCCTCCTACAGAGAAGAAGGAACTTTTTTCATATCCTTATGGAACTATCTAGAGCAGTAATTTCCAAATTCCAAATCATAGATCATTAGTGGGTCATGAAAACAAGTGCATTGTGACTGGCTTTTAATGAAACAGAAGCAAATAGAACATACAATATCCAAGAGCATCATACCTAGTAAAGACGTCTTCATTTGCAAAACATTCATATTAGTTACGTATATGACATACCATACATGCAATATGTCTGGGTTCACTATACCAAACGTAAAATGATTATACTCAAAAGTGTCTATGTGCCACTTATCTAGTGCAAACATGCAAAAAAATTAAATATCAGTGATTATCAGGTGGCTTCATGATGGAAGAGCTCAGCATCCATGTCCTTCTGAAGAAAAATCCCATCTGAGTCCCTCCTCACTCCTAGTCTTCTAGAGTTGGTGTCTAAGATTTGAGGGTTAGGAGCGGGGTATCCAAAAGCTGAACCATCCACCTCAAAGTCCTGGGGTGGAGAGTGAGAGGGTGGTAGGATCCAATGTTAATAATTAGGAGTCCTATATATTATATAACAATATTTAAGGAGACTCATGAACTATCTTAAAGACTTTTAAATACTAAAGTGAGACATATACAAAAGACAATCAATCACATTCCACTAAAATCCTAAACTCTGAATATTCATTTATTTATGATCATTTACGGAAGTTTCGAGGATTGTTCCTGGGGCTCTGGTCTAAATGAAAAAAAAAGAAAGCATAATTTTCTCCTTTCTCTTTTGGTGCAATTGCTACATTACAAGAAGAACCAGAGGGCACTTCTGAAATATTCTATTACCTACTCACCCAGGAACACAAAAAACAGAGTTCTAGAATGTTTTCTGGGGCTGCGAAATTTCTAATTTCATCACTAAGTTACTCTAAAATGCCTTCCTAATCTCTCCAGGGAACTTACTCTGGTACCCAACAATCCTTGAAGTCTGAAATATTTTCACCTAAAAAGAAAGCTTCTACTCTTCACACAACCAGAAGTTAGAGAAAATGAGAAATGAAAAGTGAATTAAACCAAGATAAAGGTCTACAGAGGAGTAACTTGGGTCATTCATCAGCACTCCAATGGCCTCTCTGTGTACAGCAGGGGGCTGGGCCCATCTGGTTATGGTCAGTCCAAAGGGAAGAGGAGAACTCACACGTGGAAAATCCTAAGAGTGCATAGGGAGCAAATATACAAAACTGGTGCAAATGGATGCAGCAATGTGGCAAAACAAACAAATTAGGAGAGCAAAACATAGTCAAAGCTATGTAGACTCTGTGTTTTAGAGGATCCTGCTCTAGCTTTCCCGTAGGCTTAGCTGGAAAGCACTTTCCCAGGAATTGTATATAGATTGTAAAGAACAAGAAAAGTAGAGGTAGACAAAAAGAAGGACTATAGCCAAGAGGAAGCTCAAAGAGGAAAATTAAGGAATTCTTATTTCTGATAACAACAGAGATACATATCAGAACAAGCATGTCCCTTACTTCTGTGAAGTCTGGAGAAAGAGTGCAAATGAGGTCCACATATCACACATCTCCTCCTCATCCAATCTACCCCAAGACAGGCAAACTCTGTCCATAGGTGCCCCAAATACCTGCTCCTTCCAACTCTCTCCAAGACTGGGTTTGAATTCAGGATTCTTAGATTCCCCAGCGTTCCTCACCAAAAAGCAGTGGTATGGGCGGAACTTCTCCTGGCCACAGGCTGCTCCCTTTCTCTTCCTATCTCTGGCTCTGCCCCACACAAGTTGGGAGAGACAGTTCTCCTTGGGTCTCATGCTCCTACATGTTTCACTGACAACGCCATGACAAAAGTCCTGATTGCTCTTCTCCACAGGCCATAATATAGGTTGTTTATGAAGCTGGTAACCTTGAGAGAAGAGGTAATGTCTCCCCCTGGGTGAAAACCAGGCTTAATTACTGCTTGCTATAAAAGCAGTGGATTCCCTAAGCTTAGGTTCCTTAGCTGTCACACAAACCCCCTGAGAACACAGCATCCACCCAGATCCATCACAGAACTTGAGGGCGAGGAGAACCGATGCAAATGTGCTGATGCGCATGCTGCTTGCTGTGCTGTGAGTAACCAAGTCCTTTGTCTCTGACCCAGGAATTTCATGTCTTCTGTTAATAAGATCAAATGGAATCCCAAATCAAACACACTGTGAAGGATTTCAGACACACATCTGCCAAGGTTCAAATTCCATACACAGCCCTCACAAAGAGCTATCTTTGGCCACCCTATCAGCTTAAGGGGTGGCCCACTGGTGGCCAGATCTACCATTTGGAGAAAGACTTGGCATAGAGATTCACACAGGCCTTGAAAATGGACTAAGGCCCTTGAGGCAGGGAATTCCAGGATCCCAGGTACCAAGGAATGATCTAGAAGGGGGAGAGTGAGAGCTCTGGATAGACACAACTCCTTGGTCCTGCTGACTACTCATCCCCTGGAGAGGGGTGTGGCTAGAGGAAAGCTAGCGCAGGATCCTCTAAAACACAGAGTCCAAAGCAAGCCCTCTTGCTAAGGTTTAGAGTTGGCCCTGTGCTGGGGAAAGGCAGTGGTCCTTGAAGGAGAGAGGGGCACAGCAGAGGAGAAATCAAGTTAAGGACAGATTTAAAAATTAAGAGGCTGAGTTCTAGTCCCTGTTCTACCTTTAAATGTTTGGATGACCTTAACCTCATGAGGTCTCCGTTTCCTCTTCTATAAAATAAAGTGATTAGCAGTTAAATAAAATGACCTCTAAAGAGCATTTCAAGTCTCAACGCTCCTACAAGTCAGGGCTGGAGGAGGGGATCTGTAGCTCACTGCCCTATAGAGGCAGGAGAGCAAAATAAGAAATGAGTGGAGGGGCCGGCCCAGCAGCGCAGCGGTTAAGTGCGCACGTTCCGCTTCGGCGGCCTGGGGTTCGCCGGTTCGGATCCCGGGTGCAGACATGGCACCGCTTGGCAAGCCATGCTGTGGTAGGCGTCCCACATATAAAGTAGAGGAAGATGGGCACGGATGTTAGCTCAGGGCCAGTCTTCCTCAGCAAAAAGAGGAGGATTGGCAGCGGATGTTAGCTCAGGGCTAATCTTCCTCAAAACAAATAAATAAATAAAAGTTGTTTAAAAAAAAAAAAAGAAATGAGTGGAGCAAATTGAATCACAAATGCCCAACACTGCTGGGCTGGGCAGCGTCTGCACATCAGTTGTGCAGAAGACAAGGATATAAAGGGGGAAAGACAGGATTTCTCAGGAATGAGACAAGCGTAGGGCCATCCAGAGAGCTTGTAGCTTAGAGAGGTGAATGATAAGCATTAGAAAGCCAAGAGGATCCTCTAGCGGCCATGCATGGGCCTCACCTGGACTTTTAAGTGAAAATGTATGTCCTGATTGAGCATACATTTCCCAGGGGGCCCATACAGAGGGCCCACTGGGAAAGCATCTCTCATCTTACACGTTTCCCAATGGCATTCCATTAGTGGACCGCCTCAGCAAAGGAAGAGTGAAGGTGCCTTCACATGGCCTCAGCTCTGCTCCGAGAGCCTCCTGCGGTCAGGCTGCAGAAGGGTTAAGAGGACTTCTTCATCTCTCCCGTCCCCATCCTCTTGCAGCTTCCTGAGCTCAGGTGAAAGGGTCTTTTCACCTAGAAGCCAGCAAGATACCAGGCAGCTGCTGCTGAGGCCAGTACAAACCAAAAGATTCAGGACCGACTCATTTCCGAGCACACATTTTCATCCGGATGGAAAAGTCCCCTAAGAGGTGTAGCACAGAAATGCTAAAACGCAAAGACGTATACTTTTTCTTTAATTTGGTCAATGATGAAATACCCACTCACCTTTCCCACCATGTCATGCCATCGGAAACAATGGCACCCAAGGTGTCCCCCCTACTTCTGGTCTCCCAGCATCCTGTTCACATACAGCAGTCACTCCTACCTCTGTGCAGCTCCTCCAAAGGATAATAATACAAGAAGCATGAGCACGAACACAAACACAGGTGTGTGTTCATTAGGCCCAGCCCTGTACTTAGTTCAAACACTGGGTCACCTACACGACGTGACATGAGCAAAGGGTCCAAAAGTCTCCCCTTACCACACGCCCAAAGCACCGACTCCTCTTGACTGGTTTGGGCAGGAGATTGCCAAGGCTTACGTTACAGTCACTTTGGCTAGTGGGGTGCCCTCTGAGTGGAGGCCCTCGCAAGAAACAAGAGGAGAAAGGGGGAAGGGGCAGCCGCTGGGAAGGCAGGCCCACCTGCCCTTTGCAAGAAGCGCAGCTCTGCTTTTGTTTCTTGACCTCTCAAGTCAAAACACATCAAAAGCTGCTGCACTTTAGAAATGATGACCCTAGGAGCTCCCTGATGAGATTTCCGTGAGAAGATTAAAGATTAAGACATTGTCAGCCATTACAACCATGAAAGAGTTGTCCACGAGAGGTAAGCTTTGAAGAGAGAAGAAACGGGAGAAGACGCACAGGGCCTCTGGGGGAACCACAGAGGAGGCTCCTGACAGACAAGGGACAGAGCAGAGTACCGATCTCGTGAGGCAGACTTCTTTTCTTCAGTGGAGGTTCTAGTCAGCTACACGACGGGAGAAAGGTTCCACAGCCAGTAAAGAAGAGAAGGAAGATTGTCACTGACTCTCAGGGAAGAACATGAGCTATGCTGACCCCAAGCTCAAACATGTCATATGTTCCCATACCTCATATGGTATAATAACCAACATCATACTAAAATAGCTACAGCCATTATTTAAAAAGATAAAAACAACTGGCAAAAATGGATTGTTGTCACATGGAATCAGATGTGCCTTATGTCAATGTCCCTCAGACGAGAGCTCTTTACCAAAATCTGATAGAAATAAGGATTCTGTAGAAATACATTTATTGGTATGAAACTATGGCCAGTATATTTGGTTAAATGGAAAAATTTCTTAACAAAACAGTATGTACAATATAAATACATACAAAATATTCCAAAATGTAAGCATCTCTCTAGGTGAAAAGATGGCAATTTTTTCTTCTTTTTTAAATATATTTTCTAATTTTTTCTACAATGGGTCATGTGTGGGTTTTGGGGTTTTTTTTTAAGTTAAAAAAATATGATACAACACTGTCAGCCTGGAGAGGGGAGGAGAGACACTTCATCCCAAGCGCCCGCTGCTCCCCAGCACAGCCCGTGCTGCACCTCTGCTGCCCCCATGTGGCGGCGGGAAGACCTGACACCCAGAGCCCCTAGACAAGACCAAACCTGGACCAAACTCGACAGTTATCTTGGATAGATTCCTCTTCCGTTTTTCACCAAATCATGGCCTGGATTTGTCCTACTTGTGAACAGGGGACTTCTGCGGCAGCAAGTGCTAGGATGGGCGTGAGAACTCCTATCTGCTCAGGATGCTAAAGAGATGGATACAGACTCTGGCAGGGGGTCAGGACCCAGAGAAACACTCTAGCAGGAGTGAAGGTGGAGATAAGAAGGGATGAAGCCTCAGGAGACTAATGGCCAAAGGCGACCGTGAAACCAGAATCCTACAGCGGTTCTGGAAACCATCTCCTCTGTCTCAGGGGATCAAGGCAATACCACATGGAGCTGGTAACAGTTACTTAATTCTGCAGTCTGTCTACAGGGCACTTAAAGAGACTGCCCTTCACCTGCTATATGAGCTCACGTTCCCAGAAACGCAGAGGCAAATTCAGCGGGGCCACAGTGTCCAATATTCCCACTGATGGCAATTTTAACTCACGACTAGATTAGCCTATTCTTTGAGCAACAAACCATGAATATTTAGGAAATGGGAGCCAAATGTAATGTTATTATCAAAAGACATGCAAATAGATTTAACTTGATCCATTAACATTTGCAAAATTGTTATTAGGCATTAATGCTAAGCCTTAAAATGATTAATTAATATTTTGCTTACCTAAAAGTCAACTTTTCCCTGCTTGAATTGTCAGATCTATAACAACTAAGAGCAACAGGATCCCCTGACTCACAAACACCTTACTTTCCAAAGCACAGGTATGTGCCACATACACATAAACACACACATTCTGGATGAATGCTCCCCAACTCCAGTTTCTTAACCCTATACTTTAACCCTTTTCTCTTGCATATGACCCAGGGATAAAGCTCAATACTTGTTGTGGATAGCAGAGTGGAACCCTGCCCAGTCTTTTTGTGCCATCCTTTCACCTTCCAGCATTCTATCAGACAATGCTCTGCTGCTATTCATAGGGTTTTCATGGCCAATTTTTTGGGGAAGTGGGTAGGTGGGTGGTCAGGTCCTTCTTTCTAGTCTGTCTTAGTCTGGAAGATGAAACTTGTCCACCATGGGTGACTCTGCTGGTATTTGAAATCCCAGTGGCATAGCTTTCAGCATCAAAGCAACATGCAGCCACCACAGTACGACAACTGATGGACAGGTGGTGTGGTTCCCTGACTGGGAAATGAACCAGAGCTGCAGGAGTGAGAGCACCGAATCTTAACCACTAGCCCCACCCAGGCTGGCTTAGGCTCCTTCCATACTGAGGCTCCGGACCCAGATTGTCTGCATCTAAATGTAGCTCTAGCATTAACTGTGTGACTGTGGGCAGATGACCTGACCAGCTGAGTCTCGGTTACCCCCTCTGAATGATGGAGATGGTAATAGGACCACCTCACAGAGCTGTTGGAAGGTTAAATGAGTTAATACGTTAAAGTGCTGAAAACAGCGCCTGGCACAGGGCATGCTGGAAGAACTCATTAACTCACTCTGTCCTGCAGTTATTTTTCAAAATGGGTTTGAAATGTAATTAATTAATTAGCTAATTAATTTTCAAAACTGTAATTTAAAAGAATAAACTTGATTTTCTCTTTTTTTCATGAATAAACACCATTTCTTACTCAAATTGGGCGACAGGGAAGTGGCCAGTACCTCCTTGTCCATGTCTGAAGTTTGATGTCCTTTTCAGGAGAACCAAAGATATTGACTTTATTTTCCTCCAAGCCTCTTCCTTAACCCGCTTATAATAGCCATGATCAGCCTCTTCATTAATCTTACTTCTTTTAGGAAAGTAAAGAACGTGGATGCGCATGAGTGTGTATATGCTGTGGGTGTGGGGCAGGAACAGGTGGGTGGAGTAGGGCTGTCCCGTGATCTCCATCTTCCTTCCGGCTCTGGTCCTGGATCTGCCCCGTCTTCCCTGCCTTTCAGTAGGCAGCGCCATCAGCTCCTCACTCCAGCGACACTTACCTATTGGTGTTCTCTAGAACCTCTACCTTCTTCCGAAGCTCCAAGTTCTCAGTTGAACAAGACTCCACCCTAGAGAAGAGAGAGAAAGAAGAAAAGTAGTTTTATTAGAAGAGCAAACACTAAGCCAGCAGCTAGGGTGGAGGTAGGTGGAGATCAGAGAAAGAAGACGGGTGTTAGTTGTTCTAGGGAGGTGAGGGAGAGAGCTTGGCCAACCTGAGTTGGCAAGAAGGAAAAGGAAACAAAAGAAAATAAAATTAGACTTGAGTAGCAAGTGCCTCAATAGTGGAAAATTGATAGGGATGGTACACAATATAAACTCTTTTAGGGTGTTGCAACCTTGTTTTCTCTCAGCCCTTCCCTACTGCTCTCAATGCCCACCACACTCCTCCCTCTACACTACAGGAGTCTGGGTGCCGTTAACTGTGCTCTTGGCCAGAAGGACTGACAGGAAGCCATGGGGTTTTGGATAGGGTGAGAGGGGAAGACAAGAACCCAGGACCTCAAGACAAGCAATCCGGGCGGTGGAGCATGCATGCCCCAACGAGGCAATAAAGAGATCTTCATTGAAACATCTTGACCCTGGATCCCTACAGAAAATGATGGAACAAAACAGGACTACTTAGCGCTAAATTACCACTATCTCAATCAGGAGGTAGAAGCACTAACTTTCAGTAGGAACTTCAAGAACCAGCCAGGATCCACTGACCACTCCTTTCCCCAGAGACACAAGAAGACTCATTGCTGGGGCTGGGGCCACATTCCCGTCTGAAACTGATATTAGTTGGTTAGCTGGAGAATTATTTCTAGGGCTAATACAAAATTGAATTGAATTCATATTTTTCTAACAGCCCTCCTGACCTTCCAGCCTCTTCAGAAGAACAGAAGGTGCCATCAGGTGTCTTTTGTAAAAAGTCACTCGCCCATAGCATGAGCTATACTGGACAGAAATAAAGAATGCCACCTGACTTATTTCATTCTCTGTCTGCTTACTCTCAGGAGCGAGGGAATGTGGCCAATGGGAACTGATTAATTAACACTGCTCCTTCTGGCCAAACAGTGCCTCTCCTCTGAGGAGTTCCAGGAACGTGCCCAAACGTTAATATTTGTACTTGCTTGAAAGGAAGCCCTCAAGGACTCAAGGATCCTAAGATTGAGTGTACTAATTCTCACCGTCCGTATAAGCTTTTCCTTCTAAAAACCACTAGGGGGCAGTCAAAACATAGCTGATTAACCAACCAGCTTTCATGGCAGCCAGAACGAAGGTTTCTCATGGAAAACAGATGCTCGGCACACACATTTCTCTATGTATATCGCCCAATAAACACAACCAGTTTGGCAGAAGGCTTACTTTTTCTCCAAGCTGTCCATGTATTCTTTCTTCTTTCTCCTACTTTCCTGGGCAGAAATCTGAGATATAAAAGGAGAAAAAAGGATTAAGTTCCAGCTATATCAGTAAACCGATTATGCATAAATGCAAGACACGGAGGCCATTACCACAGAAATCAGCAAAGTCTTGCTCACTTTTGTGGCCACTCCTCATTTATTTAACCTGCTGGTTCATCTGTTAATCACTTCTCTCCTCTCTGGTTTCAACCAACCTATGCTCTCACCTACTTTCCAACAAACTAGGCCCTAGTGGTCAGAACAGAATACGTGGGTCATAAACCATCTTATGGTCTTAAATGATTTCAACTCCATGGACCTCCGGTGGTTCGACTATAAAATATAAAAGAAGACAGATGGGCTTGGCCATATACAAACTCCCTACTGGTTCTGCACATGGATGAAAGTTATAACTAAACTCATTCCTTCTTCCTCTCTTTGCTTCCTCCCTCCTGCTCTACACATGCCTTAGGCTTGGCCCTGGGCCTCACCAGCCCTGATTCACACTGTAGGGGACTAGAACCAGGAGACTGCTGGACCCAGGTATAGAAGGGTGGTCTGCAGAATCTTTTTAATCAAACCTCTATCAAGAAAAAAAAGTTAAGCAAACACCTGCAATGTATTTATATTTATTTACAAATTATATACATGCCAATTAGAAGGAAATACAGTGCACATCATAAAACAGAAATTTAAAAGGTTGCAACAAAAAAATAAATGTAAATGGAAGTTCTAATATTTTCCTCCCATCCCTGAATGGATCGTCTTGGGCACTAAGGAGGGTGCACACCCGATTTGGGAGTCCACTGGCCTAGAGGATGGATGGAGGGGTTGGAGGAAGACAGGGGCAAGCCTTGGTCCCCACCATGGGCTGGGCCAGTGTTGGCCATTGGGAAGGGAGGGAGAGCATGTGGGCTTGGTTCTGCTCCCTGTCTCTGCTCACAGAAGTGCCTAGATTTGAAGGGCTCACCTTATTCTTGATTTTCCTCCGGATTTTCTTCAGCGCCTTCTCCTCTGATTTTGTCAGGGGCAATTTGGTGGGGATGGGATAGCCCTCAGCAATCAGGGTCCTCTTCTCCTCCTCTGTCAGGACCAGTGGGCCTGATCCCTGCAGTTTCTATGCAGACCAAGAAGCAGAAGAGGGTCAGAGAAAAACACCCAGGACACTGAGGAATCTCCTCCTGGGGGTGAGGAGAGTCTGTTATAATACCTTGCAAACGGCTGAGAGAAAAGGATGCCCATCTGCTTTTGGTGGTAAATAGGTACTTTACAGTGGAAGCAAAGATGGAGAAGACACTCTCATGTGACTGCTATAACCCAAGATTTATAATTCAAGGGAAAAGGTAAAGAAATATCCACCCATGACTTCCCAGAAAGTACCCCTCTAGCTGAAAGGTCAAAATTAAAGGACAGAATTCATTTCCCACATCCCTAGAGATTTCCTGGCCTTGAAGTGATGAAGGATTTACTTGGAGCTCTGTTTGTGGGAAAGAGTTTGGTTGTTCTCTTGAAAAAACAATTTTGTAAGATGCTCTCTACACACGAGGGGTCACTCCTTATCCTCCACTTACAGCTAAGGAGCCAGGGCTCTCAGGGATACACCTATGGGCACTTTCCATGAAAGTCGCTGGTCAATACGGTCACAGACTGTCCATCATCAGCAAGGATGAGAAGTGTAGCTCATCTCATTTAACTCAAATTAGAATGACGTGTCTATAATTAGTCAAACAAATTTCATACCTGTTGCATATTAGCTCCACGTTAAATGCCGTGGAAGACTGAAAACAAATTCCACCTCGCAAGCAGCTAATGATCAAGATTGAGACTGAATCGATACACGAGAAAGGATGAGAGCAATTAAACGCTACACCGTAATATTAACTCAGGGCACATTAAAAATTTGGAGAAAGAGAACACTTGAATTTATGTGATTAAGGGAAGGATTAGGGTAGGAGGTAAGACTTGAATTGGGCCTCCTGAAAGAAAGGGGATGATTTACGTAGAGAGAGGAGGGCCTTTCATGCAAAAGCCAGTATTTTGAAGAGTAACTGAAGCAGCCGCTCTGCCTACCGTGGGCAAGAAGTCCTTGAAGCAGCAGCGGGTTGGGGCACACATGGGGGGGCCCTTGGTACCAAGCAGAGGTATTAGGGCTTGACACCAGTAGTTAACAGGGAAACACAACATGGTTGCTGAGCAAGAGGATGATATGGGGGGATTTCCTCCATGAACACGTAGAACAGACTGATTGTGGGAGGACACACAGATACACAGGATGAACACTATTCCAGTAATCGAAGGAGTGAAGTGTCCGGTTAGAGCCGAGAAGGTAGAGATAGAGATGGAAAGAGTTAACTGCCTTGACTTCAGTAATAGTGATACATAAAAATGTGGCCACAAATCTAGAACTTTCTGAGGCAGATTAAATTCAAATTTTCAAAATTATGTTCATCAATAGATGGTTCTCATAGAATTTTTAAATATCTCATTTCATTTAAATTTGCTCTACGTGATATTATAAATTCAATAAGGTTGACTATAATTTTTAAATCTTGAAAGAAATCAATGAACTCTTCAGAACAATAAGAAGTTAATTATCTATCCCTATTTTTTATTTGGAAAATGGTGTCCTTATATTCGTGAGGGATGAATGACAACTCATGATTTCTACACCTGAGTCGCTAGGTTAAGAGCTGACCCACAGACAAAAGAGGGTTAAATTGTATTTTTGAGATTTAGACATCAAAGCGTCTAATCTCAGAGAGATTTCCAAACTCATGAAAGACTGCTTATTTAAAAAATAAGTTATTTCCTATTGTAGGTCATAAGGACCACCTAGATTGATGGTAAATATTTGTGATATAACTTTGAGGAGAAAAACAACACGTTTTTATTCCTCATGCTTATAGCTACATAAAATAAACGTATGAATAAAAACTGGAAGTGTGCACAGGAAGAGAATTGTGTTAGCATTGTGAGATTATGGGCAGCTCGTAAAAAATGTTCTTTTAAGATTATCACCTGCTTTGGCAGTTAAACATAAACTTTCTGATAAGAATGAAAATCAAGTGGCCCTGAATGGCACCCACTGTGGGCGAAGCTCTGAGTGACAGAAGGAAGGGGCTCAGGCCCAGAGACGCAGATCGAATACTCACATGAGGCGCTGTGAGGAGAGGAGAACTGGAGAGGGCCGACGGGGCCCGGGCCACGGCTCTGGCCGGGCTGTGGGTCTGGGGCAGGCCGAAGGGGTGCAGGCGTGGGTTGGGGCTCAGGCTGCCCTCTGAGTCACTGCTGTGGCTGCTGGGTGGGGTGGGCGGTAAGTGCAGGTGGTCCACGGAGGCTGAAAGAAGAAAACAGATTTCATCCATCAGACAGCAACAAAGCAGGACTCGGGGGGGTGGGGGGGGGGTGGATAAACAACTGCACATCCTTACAGAGGAACCCGGGACAGCTGAACAAAAGAATAAGGAATCTCCATGTGCCGATGTGGAAAGATGTCCAAGATGTATGGTCGGGAGCGGGTTAAAATAAATCAAGGTGCAGAACAGTGTATAATGGAGCCCTCCTTTTGTATGAAAAAGGAGAGAAAGAGAATACAGACTCCTATTTGTTTGTATCGGCGTAAAGAAACACTGGAAAATAGATAAGAAACTGATAAAATTATGACCTGATGGGGGCAGGGGGAAATTAGGGTAGATAGGGACTGTGTTGGCATAACTTTTCACTGTATTCATTTTGTGTAGCTTCTATTGTTTGAGTGGTAAACCATGTTAATATGATGATCTTTAAAAAAAGAATCGCGAAACCTGGGAGCCCATGAGGGTTTGAGAATAGTTCATTTATTTCTAGAGGAATGTGCATGGTAGGACCGCAGGCAAGATGCCAGGCATTCTTCATGTAGAAAATATGAAATCCATTTGTAGATAGATAAATAGGCACTGGGAAATAAAAGGAGCAGTGAGGCTTTCTCCTGCAAAGTCTCTCAGCATCTAAAAGTCCATCCCTCGCCTCTCCTTGGGGAGGCACACACTGGTTGCCTGGGCCCGCGAGCTGCAGTGGGCGTCCCTTTCCAGGGCAGCAGGAATGGGCTCCTGGAGGAAGAATCCACTCTGAGTTCAACCTGATAAAAAGAGTTCTGGGGTCTCATTCTTCTGAAATACCTTGAGAGCCAGCCACAGTTACTAAGCCAAGGGACATAATCTTGGGCAAGCCTTTCATGACTACACCTCTCCCAGGGCCCCCAGGACAACGGAGCCCTTAGCACAACAGCTCTGAACTGGGCATGGTGCCTGGGTGCCTCCCACACCCCTGGGCTTGTCTGGCTAGAGAACTGCCTGGGGCCACGGAAGGGCCTCAGCCTATTCCTCTTCTCTTCATCAGAGACTGCCTGACGTACCGTTGATGGCAAGGCCTTTCTAAGGCACAATGACCAACCTAAGAAAAATGGCCCGATCCAGAGCTGCCTTTGGAGGTGACAAGCAACAAAGTAGCTCTCACTCCTTCTAAAATACCTGAATATCCGAGGTAACAACAGGTGATGTCCCTCTCAGCCACCCCCACCATTCACAGAACACTTTTTTCCCCCTTCTTTCTCTCTTCTCTCTCTCTCTCTCTCACTGTAACCTTCCTCTTACTCTTTTTCTAACATATTACTTTTTGCTAGACGTTTTCCTTGTTCTCTGCCAAAGAGCTACCTGGATGTTTTAGTGTCTGTGAGCACTGAGAGCTAAAGAATATTCTAAAACAATCCTACATACCTCTATTGCCAACAGTTCCAGGCAGCTGAGCAGGGTAAGCGGGCGCCTTAAATCTGTGCTTGGCTAGAAAGGAGTCCTGAGAGGGCTAACCAAGGTTTTCGCAACGGCACAAATACCTATGGCACCTTATAGTGTTAAATAAATTAAACAAGGAGGCAATTAGACTGAGGTGGCCTTAATGCTGTGGCAGCCTACGTAAGCAAACCAAAATCTAAGCCTGTAAATGCCTCAAGGTTATGAAATCAAAACCTAAGGACAACCAATCACAGACAGCCACCTGGGCTGTAAGCCACAGCCAACAATCATTCCCCTACTTTGCTTCCGCCTCTACTCTATAAAAGTCCCTCGGAGCTTCTGTTGGTGGGGCACTCCCTACCACTTCCGGTTTGGCACTGCTGGATTCGAATTGCTTTTTGCTCAAATAAACTCAAAATTTATAACACACCTCTGTTTATCTTTTAACAATGGTTAAAAGAAAAACAACACCGGGAGCTGACTAACCTGTTAGGGGCTCCCGTTGTCTGCACGCTGTGCTGGAACATTCAGGAGAACAAGCCAAGATGACCTACCCAGAGCCTACCTGTCCCTTTCACTTGGCACCAGCCAAATAATACTTTTCTCCTTTCTAGGCAGAGGGTGTCCCACAAAAAATAGAAATGTATGACAGGAAACACGAAGCAAACTTGAATCTCCTCTTTCCCATCTATCAAGAGCTACTGACCTGGCCACAGGTGCCTCAGTATCAGATTTCTAAATATCATGTGAAATGCCACTCTTAGGTTACTGAAAGGGCTGGGGACAACGAGGTCCTTTGCCTAGAAGCCCTGAGGTATCAAGGGGATTGAATTTCCTAATCTCTGTTTGTCTAGGATAATGAGAAAGGACCGCCATTCACTTTACTCTTGAAACATTTCTCCTCCAGCGATCCCAGATTCTGAAGCCACGATGGGATTTGCTGTTACACTTATGACACTTTCTGAAACATATTGCAACATAAATTAAAAGAGCAAGTGTATTCCATAGCGATAGCAGTAACAGGTGTCATAAAAACAAAAGGAATTACTTGAAAGCAAGTAATATATAAATTAGTAATATTTAGTATATAAAGCTGAAAGGAACTAATAATACATGTCACTCAGTGCAAAGAAATATCTCAATATGGATTCTAGTCATATTATTAATTTTTTAAATCTAATCCTTTCTTTACTGATAATAAAGGCAAATGCCAACCCTGATTAAATTCTCACAAATCAAATCCTGACTTAGCTTCTAGTGGAATGAAGGTAGACTAGGCTTCCATGAGAACTGCTCGTGTGTGACATCAACACGTTAAGTACACACCACAGCACACATAGCTTTTCTATGACAAAGACAAATACAGATTTCTTATTTGTTGACCACACGAATAAACTGTCCTGCTAAACTTGGACTGAAAATATAAATACAAAGGGGGGTGATGGCATGACCAAAGGCACAGAATGAAGAAGAGCACGGCCCATGCAGAGGATCTGAGCCAACAAGGCAAACAGCTTCTCTACCTTCCACGAGACTTAGGGGTCTGTGTTCAGAAGTCCTGACAATGAGCTTCACATGAGAACAAAAGGGAGAAGTCAGAAAGAAACCGACATAGAGAAGAAAACAAAGGGAAAGCATGACAACTTCAAGTATGACATTATTTAGTTCTAAATGGATGGCAAGAAGCCCATGAGATACATGAACATTACAAATAGGTAGGAGGCTCCTTGCAACTATTGTCATCCAAGATCAACGTTTAAAAACACTGAACGGATCAGAGAGAGAAACTGTGAATTCACTTTACAAAGGGTTTCAACTAGAGTTGTTTTAAACAGGCAAGGTGCCTTCATGGAGTCTGTTTCCTCGCTTCTCCTGGTCCTCACTCCAGTGCAGGGAGCTGGGTTCTATTCACAGGTTCACCAGCGTGGCCTCAGAGCAGTAGCGCTCCTGAGCGCCAGCACCCAAGTCTCACAGCAGCCTACAAAGGTTTGAAAAATCATCCTGGCCAGGAGTAAAAGTAAAGTAAAAGCTTCAGCTGGAAATTAAGCATGTACATAGATGGGTAAATAAAATTTAGCTTTCGAAATTTGTATTTAGAATCAAGATTTTTCAGAAGAGAGCTCTTTCATAAAGCAAGCTGTGCCTGTGGTACGAACGAACCCCAGCACATTCTCCCACATTCCCTTTCTCTTTAGACGCTGCCCCGACACCTCGTAACCCGAAGGAAAGGAGGGAGGGCACACAGACCTTCTTTAGGAGACAAGTTTAGGAACTGATCCACTTCATGAGGCTCCAGCTTAATCTTTGGAATTATGGTCTGGCACGAGGAGTCAACCTAAAGGAAGGATTTCAAACACAGATTTTAAAAACCAATAACAACCCTGAAGAAACACACAGGGGAGCTATCTGTCATCTGTGTCCCCTTCTCAGGGCAGCCTCATTTCTCGGGAGCCGGCTGAGGCCCCTGAGAACAAGCTGCTTCTTTGACAAGGAGGAGTTTTAGTTCTTAACCTTTCTCTCACTGCCAAACCTGGCATTACCGTTGATGGAACCCTCACAATTCTAAAATTAAAAACCCAGAGCTCACATATCAGTGCTTTTTTCTACTGTTTTTAATGTAATATGGAGGTATTTTATCATGAAATAGTCTGGTAAGTTTTTAAAGGACCACAGGCCTCCACCAGTTTATCCTGCAGTAGGAACTACGTGAGCCAAGCCCATCCATTCTCTCTAGGATTTCTGATAACTGACAACATCTAACCATGAAATACTCAGTAGAGAAAGGAGAAAAGGCATCTGGCCCAAGCACAGGAAGCAAGACCATAACCTAACCTTTCTGAGTTACATACTTAAAAATCAATTGAACTAGGGGCCAGCCCAGTGGCGCAGTGTTTAAGGTCACACATTCTGCTTGAATGGCCCAGGGTTCGCCGGTTCAGATCCCGGGTGCGGACGTGGTACCGCTTGTCAAGCCATGCTGTGGCAGGCATTCCACATATGAAGTAGAGGAAGATGGGCACAGATGTTAGCTCAGAGCTAATCTTTCTCAAAAAAAAAAACCTAAAAAAAATCAATTGATCTAAAATCATGTCCAGCAAGGAGACTAACACATACTCTAGAAGCCCAGTCCAATAAAGGGACTCAGGTAGCTACTGAGAAAGGAGTGACAGAGGGCAGTTGCAGAGGCGTTCATCCTACAAGGCTTCATCTCCCACACAGATAGCGTGTAGGAGCACTAAGAATGGATATGCAGCTACGCTTCGGGGCTCTATTGCGCCTGAGTTACCTTGTCCAGGCAGACTACTCCCCCTTGCTCAGAGGAGACCTGACTTGAAGAATGTCAGGGGAGTCATTGTTAATAACCTGAGGCTTTGAACTTAAGGAAAGTTAGGACTGGCTTCCAACATCTGTAAGATGTACAAGGATGATTCAATCAAGCAAGGAAGAAATTCCAATTTCTTATGTTCTCTACAGGTAATACAATAAGAACAAGTAGGTGGGAGACCCCTGTATTGGGTCAGGGCAACTCAGCATTGCCTTAGGAAAGTAAAATGCAACATAGGAACTGGCATTCCCGAAAGCCATAGCCCTGTAAGCCATGGATTGCATCATCTTAACCACTCCCTTGCCACAGGCTTAAAATCAGTCCTACAGAAAATTTTTTTTTTACCATGGATATTTATCTGTTTTATTTTGTAATAGAAATCATAGAAAAAATAAAATCAGACTTGCCACCAGTTTTTCTAGGCAATGCCTTTAAAGGAAGTAGATAATTAATGCTGACACCAAATCAATATATCCTTGATACATACATGCGTACATACATAGTCATATATGCTTAAACATAGACAGCCACTAGCTCTAAAAAGATTAAATGCCTTATTGGAGAATGAGGATCTGTATCTTTTGATCCAATCTGTTTATATGGAAAATTGAGTATACCCCAGCATTCATTTCCAGAGGAGGTTCCTCCTTTTCAAAAGGAGTGGAGATGGCTGTGATGGTCAGAGTGACAGAGGGAACGAGTCCTGGGGGTGGTTCATCCGTAATCGGCTCTGTCTTGATGGTTGTTGATGGGAAGTCTGCAGACAGGTACCATTTCTCACTTTCCACTTCATCTATGGGAAAAAGACAAACACACATGTGAATTTGTTCGGGTCATCAGGCATAACTAAAACAAGTGACCACTGATCTTTCTCCTCAAAGAAAGCTCCAACAAAGAATCATTGAGAGTAGAATAACAGGAAATAAGGTGAGGATGTGAGAGAGAAGATCAATTGATAAAGAAATGAATGGCAAAGTAAGAGTCTACATTAGTATTTGCTTGAGTGTAAGTGTGCCTAAAGAAGGATCATACGAAAGAGAAAAGTTGACTTCCTGAGCCAAGCAGGAGGAGACTTGGTGGATGGGGAACAGGATAGGAGGGAGAATTCCAATGTGTAATGTTCTATACTTTTTGGTTTTCAAACCAAGCGAATGTATTATCTATTCAAAAATAAGTAAGCACATTTAAAAATAAGAAGTGAATGGTTAGCAACCAGGTCTCAGGAGAGAGGACCAGAGATGATGGAAACGAGGTCTCTATCCTTCTCACTGTCGGAAAGTTGTTTGTTTTCTTGGCTTTTTTCTTCTCACTCTCTGCCTTTTGTGCTCTTCTGTTTCCCTATGACCCCACTTATGCCTTAAACCTGATCTGGACTTCTAGAACTTTACTTAGCCCTCTGGGAAACTTCAGAGTTTGTAACAAACATCGGTCCCTTGCTGAAATGGACTAAATACTCATGCAGAGAAAAGGAATGGATCTTAGCAAGCCTGGGTCTTGCCTTGCCACTGGCTTTCATGATTATCACAAGGCCTGGGGATGGCAATGAAGCAACAAGACAGAACAGACAGAAGCACCACTATCATTTAACACACATTCTTCTAGGAGCCTACGCAGTACCATGTGATTCTTACCAAGTTACTTCAGAGCCAGTGCCTCAGCACAGCCCTGGAGAAGGGGGGAGGAGGGTAGGAAAGGAAAAGACAAGGAGGTTGCAAACAAGTATAGGATAAGAAAAAAACAAGTCAGAGATTCCCAAAGTCAGTATTCCTTACCTGATCCCAGTTTTACTAAAATGAGGCTAAAATAAAGCAAAGATATGCTCCTTGCTTTATAAAAACACTTAAACACACACACCACATGCTTAGTGAACCATTACTGTACAGGCAAGCAAAGTCATTCACATTACACTCAAGAATTAGACTCAAGTTTCCTTACGAAAAGGTAGATAAAAATCATTCACAACTGCTAAGGTTCGGGGGAGAGCGGGCACAGAAGCTAAAAACTGAAGTTCGCAATTATTAAAATGGTATTTCATAAGCAACTTCCTTCAATCACAAGAAAAAGTTAGATTCACATTCACAAAGAAAATTATTTTCTCCCTAAATCCAACTTATAATTGATGATTAATTATCAGAGCCCCAATTTATTTCCTGAGGTAAAGTAAAGATGCGCAAGACTTCTGTTGGCCGAAGATGTTTTGCTTTCAGAGGTGGTTCTGGAGAGCTGCTCGGTGCTGTGGTGTGCTGGGGGATTTCCATCTCTCTCGGGGTGAGTGCCACCTCCTGGCCGAGGGGGAAGGGAGAAAACAAAGGGGCTTTTGATGGCGGCCAGAGGAGGGAGACCACACTGTACCTGACACAGACCTCTGCTGGCCAGATGGGCGCCTGGCTCAGGTTAGGGAAGCAACTGCATGAGGAGCCAAAAGAAGATTCTAGAACCTCTCCCCAAAGGAGCTTAGGAACTAGAAGGCTCTATCACATGTGAGGAAGACACCCTCAGGACAGATTTGAGGAAGGGCTGGAGAGACAGACAGCGCACAGATCACACTTTCTCCCTTCAGCAATGATATGCTGATGCCTCTGCTTTCTGCAGTCAACACTTACAGCCTGTCCACATTGAGCAATATTTACCCTGGCAGAGGCTGGAAGAGAGAGAGTAAGATGAAATACAGCCTAGGTATATATTAAAATTAACAAGAAGGCGGCACCCCTGAGAAAAAGGTCACATGTAATTACCAGGAAATTGTGAGATCAGGCCCGACCCGCTGTCCATGCAGTTCTGATTATGGTGACGAAACTTAATCCACAAGGCAAACAAAAGAAACGGCAAAAACAAATACAAAAAGCAAATACAAAGTGAAATCAGTTCTTCCAGTCTAGCTAAGCCTTTCTCAAAGCACACACATTCATAAAATAGGTCAAGATAGATTATAGTCTTAATGTTCAGTGTCCTACACCTCTACTTAAAAATTCTATACATATATAATCATTGCTATAGCCGGGATGGAGACTGAAGGGCAAATGATGATGCTTGAACTGTGAAACAAAACTTGCTCTCTCAAAGACAACAAACTCCTCCAATGAGAAGCCGACGGAAGCTGCCTCTCCTCCCAAGCTTTTCTGAGGACAGACAACTGGTGGTGCCTTCACGCTTCCACTTCAATACAGCAACTTATTACTCTATCTTGAAAGATGTTTTTTGAGTTAGAAAGAAGTTTAAGGCCATCAAGCTCAAATATATTATTTTATAGATAGGAAACTGACACGCAGGTCTAAATCACACAGCAATTTAGTAACAGAACCCAGATCTTTGCACTCCTGACCAGAATTCTTTCCATTAAGGAAACGGCTAAACATGTGGATAAAGATTTTTGCACAAATATGCTCACTGAGGCATTATGTATAATCACAAAACACTGAAACAACCAAAACATTAAAGAGCAAGGGAAAGGTTAGTGAATTTTGGTACATCAATACAATGGGATATTTCGGCAGCCAGTAATGTTACACGTACAAAGACTTTTTAATAACAAGGCAAAGATTTACAATAGAATATTAAGAAAAAAGCCTGGATATAAATCTATATACTAATAATGAAGAAAGTGATAGAAAAAAAGACTGAAAAGAAATATGCCAAAATAGTGCAACTATCTCAGGGGAATAATTCAGAACATGTGTGACTTTCTTTTTCTCTAAATGTTATACTATCTCTAAATTTCCTGTACTGGGAATATACTGTCCCTGGGTGATCACACGTGGACATGGCCTGCTTCTGCCTGCTCTACTTTATGCCTTATGACGGTAATTATTAGATAGAAGCCGCAGGGGTTCAAGGGGCCCATCCAGCGTCCCCTGACTCAACAAGAGTCAATGAGTACCTTAACATATGTAATAAATGACATTGTGGCTCCAGTTCTTCACTCCTCCCTCAATCCATGTCCTTTACCATGTAATTTTGCAGTGCCCTCCTATGGCAGACTACTCCCCATCCTCAGACTGGTCACATGACTTGCTTTGGCCGATGGGATCTTAGTTTCCTAACATAAGAAGAGTCCTGAAATGTGCTTGCATGACTGGATTTACACACTTGTACTTTTGCCAGCACATGAGGAGGATGTGCCAGGACAATCTACTGATCCCAGCAGAAGGATGACAGACACATAAGAGCTACCCCAAATGAACCTGGCTAAGATCAGCCAGCTCTCAGCAGGCCTTAGACATGTCAGTGAATCTAGCTGAATACAGCAAAATCACTCAGCTGTCCCCCACCTGAATCAGCTAATCTCCAGCCAGGGCACAGATGTGTGAACTATAATAATAAATGATTGTTGTTAAAGCTAATGAGTTTGGGGGGGGGGTTGTTACGCAGTAACATCACTGGCTGATACAATGTAGCTGAATATATATACAAGAAGTTAAATCCATTTCATCAGAACCTATTGCAACAAAATAGCTGTACCTTGTTTCCGTTATAATTCCCCTAAACCATCAATTGTGACCAATATCAATAAATATTTGTAGACTGACTTCTTAGACCTACCAGTTATATCACAAAATAAGTGACTAAAGATGAAGAAAGTCAGTCAGTAAGAAGTTTGCTGAGAACAACATTCCAGTGGCAGCTGAAATTAGAGAAAAGAGCTTTCACACTAAACTACTGGGTGTTGGCTTGTACTCTGCAGATGTAACCTATGAGGTAGGGGATTAACAAAGGATAGAGTGAAAGGGGATAAGTAGAACACGTACGACAATTTTTCTACATGACCTTATTTTTGTAATTTTATTTTAACGGTAATTTTATTTTAAAGATCAGTAATGCCACCACGGCTTAGAACTGGAATTACCCTTAGATGTTTGAGCTACTGGATAAATTACAAAAACAAGAGTCTACACCCTCTAATTCCTAAAACTTGAAGTTCAGACTTTGAATGAAAAATTTTTTTTTCTTAAATCGTGTCTACATGCCTTTTAAGTTTCATTTCAAAAGGAAAACATCACCCAATTAGGTCAGTAGTGCATACTGTGAGGCGTAAGAAGAACCCCCATATCACATCTGATTTTATTTAAACAGCTTCCTGTCCAAACTCAGTATGCCAAACTGAACTGGCACGTGTCCTCAGTATTGCCACATAGCTATCAGCAACGAAACAAGAACAAGCCACTGTCTCACGGTGATGAGCTAGTCCATCACAGCCAAGGACGAAATGGAGCAGCTACGAGCAATGGGGCTGGACACCAAGATTACCAAGACAGCAGGGTGGACAGAGGGGCTAAAAAAGACGCAAAATTGAAGCCAATGCAAAGGCAACACCAAAATGCAGATCCTCGACCACTTTCATATGTGCTTCACAAATAACCGCACTGAATAGACACCGACTCCTGGAAAGAAAGATTAGCTCTAAACTGGGAGTAGGCAGCATCTTTATAAATATGTTATAAATATTTTTATATATATACACACACACATACATATGTATATACACAGTGTGCGCATATATTCTTAAAAAGAGAATCACATGGGACAAATACCCCTTATATGATGTACACACTTATACATCCATTTGCTATTTATATGACATGTGTAAAGTGAAAGAGGGATTTTTGTAAATTAAATAAGTATGCCTCATCTACATTCCTCAGCATTTGAGAACTGTGTCTGCCCTCTGAAATTTTTCAAAGGACGTGGCAAATCTTGACCGATTTTTGATACAAAAATCTCTTAACGGAAAAATGCTAAGGCTGGGTTCTGGAGGCTGGGAGAGGGGCAAGAATTCCGTTGAGTGTGTCAGAGTCATTTTAAACTACAGCCCACCGCACGGTCAAGTGGAAGTTGGAGGACTGTCTGCCCATGGTCCCTCTCCGAGTGCCTTAACCCTGAAATAACCTTCAGCCGTGAGTGACATGAAGAGGTGCTGATCACAGTAAAAACAGCAAACATGTAACTATGAGTGTTTACTGTGTGCTAAGTATTGTTACATCTTTACACATATTAATTAATTTAATCCCACAAGGAACCACGTAAGGCACGTTCTACTATTACCTCCACTTTACACACAAGGAAACTAAGAGAGGAAATAACTCATGCAAAGTTACACAGCTGGTACAGAGCAGACCTGGCGTTCATACTCAGGCAAACTAGCTCCATGGCCTGTGCTCTTGGCCACTATAGTATATTGCTTTTCAAGAGACCAATGATTAAACAGATCTCTAGCCAAGAGTGCTTATTCTTCAATTAATGTTATTTTGAGCCCATAATTAGCCACGACAAGAGGTGCAATATTGGTTTTTTCTATACTTCTCATCTCAGTTTATACAGATTTCTCATTCAACGTTCTCAAGGTGAAGAACCCCAGTTTAAGACCAGCAATAAATAAATTTTGAGGGCTCACTGTGTGCCAGGCCCTATTCTAAATGTTTTCATGTATCAGACAGGACTCCATGATCAACACGGCTTCTCTCAGATACCTTCCTCACTCCGTGTTCTTTCTCTGGTTGTGTATATAGAACCTCTTTGCCTTACAGCTGTCACTCATAGTGTGGCCAGAAATTATGTATTCAATTATGCAGTAATCTGCATAACGCAATAATAATAATAGCTGATATTTATTTAGTGCTTACTAACTGCCAGGCACTGTTATAAATGCTTAATGTGTATTAATTCATTGAATCCCTACAACAAGAGTATGAGGAAAGTAGTAGTATTATTCCCATTTTAAAGTTCAGGAAAGTAAGACCCAAGAGTTGAGCAACTTGTCCAAGATCACATCATTAGTAAGCGGCAGAACCCAGATTTAAATCCGGACAATTTGATTCCAGAGATTAATCGCCATACTCTACCAGTGTTCTGTTTAGCATCTCCGGTCCTCCTGCAGGATACTGTGTTTAGAGTATGAATTAAATAAATATCTCGGAACAGATGATTGATTTCAAAGGATTTATTTAGTGCACACACAGATCCTCATGTATATCATATCAAGGTCATATCAAAACAGGTGATGAACAGCAAAAGAGCATACACCACAAGCCCAGGTTTCAGACTTGGAGAGGACAACTGTTCCTCTGCTTGTCCAGCCTAAGCACATTCTTTCTTGAGCCCACCCATGTCAGAGGACCCAGCTACTCTCTGCAGGCGGAGGACAAACACATCTCCCTTTTCTACCCCTGAATCTACCCCTTCTAAGATGGCTCAAACTGATATTCTTGTCAGTAGCTCAAACTAAATGTGATGAAGATACAGCTATTCATTACTTCTCTGTGACTTTCTCTCATGTCTTACTTTGTTGGAAACATTTCAACATCAAGATGTCTTCAACACTGCAAACAGAAAACCTAAGTCATGTATGACTCATCTCTCTCCTTTACTCAGCATCCTGGATCATGTGCTAATCCTGCTCTGGGTTTCATCCAATCGTTTCAAAGTCCATTTTTTCTTTTTTTTTTTTCTTTTTAAAGATTGGCACCTGAGCTAACAACTGTTGCCAATCTTCTTTTTTTTTTTTTTCTGCTTTATCTCCCCAAATCCCCCCGTACATAGTTGTATATCTTAGTTGCAGGTCCTTCTAGTTGTGGGATGTGGGACGCCGCCTCAACGTGGCCTGACGAGCGGTGCCACGTCCGCACCCAGGATCCAAACCCTGGGCTGCCGCAGCGGAGTGCGTGAACTTAACCACTCAGCCACGGAGCCGGCCCCGCATTTTTTCTTTGCCATGCGTGTTATACACCTTTGCATTTCTACATTCATGCACACCTTCCCTGCTCTGGAATCATCAGCATGAGACATTATTTTCTTCTTCTAGTCTCCAAAAAACACCATCCCATTTTCCTAAGGCCCTGATTCCCATCAAACCCTGAGTCTTTGTCTTCCACCAGGCTTCCACCACCCATTTCCCCCAAGCTATCTCATATCAGCAGCATCTGCTCATCTTTAGCTCATAGACTACTGTTTCCATTCCCACCTGTGAAAACAGCTCCATAAATTTAGGGCATCCATACTAAGCCAGCCTACCCAGCCATTCCTTGCCTCTGCTAGCTCAAGAAGCCCAACTAGGTTAATGAGAAGGAAGATGATTACTTATGTTCCTGGCCCCACCCTCTCTAGACCTACAACAGCCACAGTTGTCATCCTTTATTCCACCCAAAATAGTTACCTTGATTTGTGCATGTGCAAATACCATAATAGATCACTTGATATCAGCATATTATACGCTGAGTCTGTTGAAATTTTATACACTTTCTAACTTGGTTCTTGTATCATCTTAGGAAGAAGACTGAAATTAAAGTACAAAGCAAATGGATACCTAGCATCTCAATTTGATTACAAAGGAAAAGGACTAAAATAATCATGAAGATACCCCCACATATGGAGGCTCAAGCCTTGGTCATTCAAATAGTTTCTTATTCCTCAATCAAAGCATAAAATATCCACAAATATTCTGCTTGGATATTTCTGCTTATCTCTTTAAAACTTCATTTTTTTTTAAATAAAAACAGAAAATCCTGCTTAGCATCTGGTTAACAGCCTTAACCATGGGCAGAAATGAATGAGCTGGATGTAGGATGTTTTTCTGGTGGTTTCGAAGACCAAGCCCACATTCCTAGGACTGGCTCCTGTGGTTGCAGAACCACATGAAGTTCTTTAGCTCCAGTGTTTCAGAGAAGTCTCCAGTCAAATTCAGCCCCGAAGAGAGATGACGCCTATGTAATCTTAGACCAGTATTTCTCAACCTTTTTTTGGTCACAGACTCTTTTGAAGATCTAAAAAAAGTTATAAATGCTCTCAGCAGAAAAACTGACAAATGTTGATAGCCCAAAATTTTGTATATAATTTTAGGAATTTACAGTCCATCTGAGGTTCACAACAGAATAACAGAATAAGAACATCGACATCTGCCCTATAATTGGCCTGGTGTTCAAGGAGGGTGGGAGAGGGAGGAGGGAGAGTAAGGTAAGCAGGGAGAGAAAAAGGAAGGAAGAAGAGAAAGAAAGAAGGGTTATGGTGGGAGGGAGAAAGAGAGAGAAAAAAGGGAGAAAGAGGGAGAAGAATCAAGAGAAAAATCCTAGTAATCTGGGAAAGTCTCTACTCAAAGCATTTATCTTATCACTTTGTTTCAGGCTTAGAAGCAATTACAGAAGAATTGCATTTAATCTAAGTAATACGGGACAAGAAAATGTGAATCATTAGCTTTCCCGGGTATAATGAAATACTCACTCACTATCTATCACTCAAAACAATGACTCCTAGTATTGCTTAAGCTGTTTTCACAACGTTAAGAGATACAGAATATCAAATTTAATGCAAACAGGAATTTTTAAATGGTGCCTATTTATGCGTCGCCTAAAGAACCGTCCTCCTCCGTTGGGGAGGTGATCTGCCTGACAGAGCGCTCAGCTGAAGAGGCAGCCCTGTGGACTGACCCTCCCATAAGGGGGATGCAAACTGGGGTTCAAATGAATACAGTAATTCTCTTCCCAAACATTTGCCCACCCATAGAACTCAGAAAAATAATTGACGCTAAGACCTAGAGCCAGCTTTCCTGGGCAAACTCCCCATCCATTCATGCACCTGCCTAACTTCAATTTCATACATCTTAAACAGTTACTACCTGTGTTCGTTATTTCCTACTTATGAAAATGCTTTTGCTGGCATAGGAAGGTAGCTTTTACTCCAAGAAAAACTGGTTCTTAACGAAGACAAACTGTGGATCAGAAACTGTTTGCAAAATATATCTGCCTGCTGTACCTGTTCTCAGCAAATGACTAGCACCGTGCATTGCCACACAGGATCTATAAATAGAATGAGCGCCAGTTGGGGGAACTAAATGGTCTGTGCTTTGGCCTAAAGATAAGAAAGCCTTCCTGGAAAAGATCAACTGATTATTTCTCTCCACACTAAGCTATTACCATAGGTGGCCCCCATGGGTTCCTTTATGTTGCATTTATATTGATTAGAATTAAGAAACAAAGAATGGCATCATCACGGAAGAGAAATGGACCCTGAACTTTGGGAAATCTGCTTATTTGCAGTCATTTCACTAGGAATCTTGTTTTAGAAGAATCAATGTCCTAGCCTTCTATCTGCTTGCCTCCAACCATTGCCACTGTTTCAACTCTACTTCAAGCTTCGAGGCCCGAGTAAAATTCTGCCTCATTCATGTAACTTTCCCTTTATCTTCAGTGCACGTGTTCTCTCTGCTCTGAACTTCTACAGTGTAATTTCCTCTTGGGACATTGCTCATATCCTGTCTGATAAAGTAGTGGAGTACATGGCATTTTCAGTAGACTCTGAGCTACAGTATAGGCAGGATCTAAGTCTTACTATTGTGTCCCACAAGTATCTAGGACTATGCCTGCCACACCGTAGGTGTTCAACAAACATATGTGGAATTGAACAGAAAAGTGAATCTGCCTAGATTGTTTAGGCCATCTCTAATCTGCATATTCTAGAACTGCAAGGCTGTGGAACGGCTGACTAGTCCACAGATGATAACTGTCTGAACACAATATAAATATCACTACATTGTTATCATATGCCTGCCACAGGGCCTTTGCACTTGCTGTTTCCTCTGCCTAAAAGCCTCTACCTGAGACATCTAGTTCTTTCCCTCATCCTCTGCTGATCTTTGCCAAATGTTACCTTCAAAGAAGGGCCTTCCCTGTCTATCCTATTTAAGGTTTGAGTTCCCCCTGCTATGGTTTGAGTGTTTGTGTGCCCCTCCTAAAATTCATATAGTGAAATCCTAATGCCCAATGTGATGGTATTAGGAGGTAGGGTCTTTGGGAGGTGCTTCTATCATGAGAGTGGAGCCCTCATGAATGGAATTAGTACCCTTATAAAAGACACTCCACAGAGCTCCCTAGCCATTCCTTTCATGTGAGGAAACAACGAGAAGTCTACAACCAGAAGAGGGCCCTCCCCCGACCATGCTGGCAGCCTGATCTCCAACTTTCAGACTCAAGAACGGAGAGAAATAAATTTCTGTCGTTTGTCAGCCACCTAGTCTGCTGTCCAAATGGACTAGGATGCATCCTTCCGCCCCTCCTCCAGCAACTCCTTTTTCTGATTTATTTTTCTGTCTATCACTGATCGCCATCTAATATACTACATATTTTACTTCTCTATTTTTTGTATTTTCTATTCCTCCCTCTCACGTCCTAGAATGTAAACTCTATGAGGCAGAGATCTCTATAAATTGTGCACATTCCTTTGCCTCCTCTCTCAATGCTTAGAATAGTCCCTGGTAGGTTAAGCACAAGGTTGGTACTCAATAAATAGCTATGGAATGAATTTTAGAATGAATCATAAAGCAATTACAAAACACCAATTCCTACATGGCACTGTGCCTGATCCTGTAAAAGACAATTGTTATAAGTGAAGAAATCCACCTGATCAAATACATGCAGCCCAGTGTGTCTGCACAGTTAGGGGGCAAGCGATGCATGGAAGAGCAGAGCAGGGGTCTGTCCTGTTGCCAGCACCAAAGGTGAGGAACATGCTTTAGTCTTCCACACTTTCCCCCTCAACAACTCAAGAACCACTAGGTGAATGAATGGCTACACTGAAGGCACTGGTAAAAGGTAATAAAGGAGTTCAGACAAGGAAGCAGTCACTTTACAGACATCACTATGAGGAGAAGTGTGGCAGTGAGCTTCTGAGTCATTCCCCAGTGATCCTGTCCTGGCGTTCATGTCCTTGTATGGTCTCCTGTCACAATGAATCAGGACAGAACAACTTTCAGAGCTGGGTCAGAAAGGGTCTCTCAGCTTCTGCCTTGGGCTCTTGGATCCCTCACTCTTTGGAGGGCAGCTATGCTCCCAACTATACCAAGAATGCATTCCTCACTCTTTGGGAAGCCAGCTGCCATGTTGTGGTAACACTCAAGCAGCCCCATGGAGAGGCCCACACGGAGAGGAACCCATTCACCAGCATCAACTTGCCAGCCATGTGAGGGAGAAACCTTGAAAGTAGATCTTCTAACCCTGGAAGAGTCTTCAGATGACCTCAGCCCCAGCCAAAATCTGATTTCAACCTCACGAGAGATCCTGAACCAGAACCATCCCAGTGAGCCACTCCTGAACTGCCTACCCACAGAAGTCATGAGAGGTAATAAATGATGATTATTTCAATTCATTAATTTGGGGAGATTTGTTAGACAGCAATAGATAACTAATACAAGAGGTATTGGAAATGACTTCCACAAAGGAAATAGGGCTTGAAAACAGAGGCATCAAAGGAATTGCAGGAATAATATAGGCAAGGCAGTGAAGCGAGTACGGGGGAAAACCATGAACAAAGGCAGGTACGAATGTGAAACAGAAATCATATCCACACAGAACCTCAAGATTGGAAGGAATCTTAAAAGTCATTTAGCCCAACACTTCATCTAACAACAGAGTCCACTCTTAAAATAATAAAACTAAGGCAGGGATTGCACGAATTTCTCTAAGCTGAAATTTTTGTTTTAGTTCTGCTCCCTCCGTTTCTTCCCAGGAGACTTGCCCTCACCCGACTCTCCTGATCTGAGGTAGAGAAAGTGGACAAACTACAGAGAAGGATTAAGTCATTATGCACCTAACCTCTTGCCAGGAAAAATCTGAGCATATAATTAGGCTCCAGCAGGGTCCAGCCAAGAAAGAATCCACTCACAGATTTGGGGCATTCCCTTCACTGAGGATATAAGGTCAAATTTCCTGGGCTGCTGATCAGTGCACCTCTACTCAAAGGAATAATGTATCTGAGATGCTAAAGAAAAAACCTATAGCATTTTCTGTCCCAAGATATGATATTTTATTGGTCCCAAAGTTGGTTCTTTCAGAGGCTGGTAACAGATCTGAAGCCCAACTGAAAGATGCATCCCCCACAAAGCTGACACTCTATTTGAAGAAGTAGATACAGGCATTTGCCGTTAACGAGAGGAAACATGAGGGAATTGTTCCCTAGGCAGCCACTGCAAAAGATGCTGCCATATGTACAGTGGTATAAGGAGTCAGGCAGGACACCCAGGTCAAGCCAGAGGAGGTCAAGTTACTGACTGTTTCCTATCACATCATCCTCTTCTGAGGAGAAGGCATATGTTGAACTAAGATTAGAGACTACAGTTTTTAAAACTTACTAAAGGCATTAAAACAGCTGGTTATACTTCTAGGAAAACAAAACATAGACAATCAAACTAAAAAGGTATACATACCTTAGAGAGTTGGGAAGATATAGCATATACCAATTAAAGGTCTATAGAGAAACGATCAAAACATCTTAGGCCAGGAAAACTAGACCTTTAACAAATACCATACCAATGGCATTGATCGTGGGCATAAAAGGGTCACCAACAAGAAAGTCTAGGAATGCTCACCAAGATCTCATATACATGGGGTCAACGGAACATGCTGAAAATGGGTTAAGAGGATGCCCAAGGAGCTTCTATGGAGAAGAGTGGTCACAAAAATTCTTTCTCATAAAAAATGACATGACCTCTTGAAATAATGGACTCACTGGAATTATCAATCAAATAGGCCAACCTGATTTGTAAAAGGATGCTGTGCTGCCCAAACCACAGGGTCAAAGAAAGCAATTACTATCGTTCAGTTACAAGTTCCCAGAGTACAGTCTCGGGTAGATAAATGTGTCCTGTGCCTCTCTGCATTTCCCCTCAGCCCAAGCACAGAGCTTTACACACAGCAGGGGTGTGGCTAAAGTGGGTGCTGACGACAATATAACACACACTCCACACCCTCAAAGAGCTCAGAGTCACAGGTGCCCAGGTCCCAGGTGTCTCCCCTGCTCCGAGTTTACCATCATTGAAGCTGTCACTGGTGGTAACGTGGGTGAATGGTGACTGGGCCCGCGGCTCCTCGCACAGGGAGTAGCTGTGCTCAGCCTGGATGAGAGGCGCCGGGGACGTTGGCGATGGCTCCACCTCCATCGACACACTCTTCTCTGAGAGGAAAGGGTCATTCAGGAGCTGACCCAAGACGTTCTGGGAAAACTCATCCAGAAGTTCTGAGAAGTGCTACAAGAAACAAACAAGGAAGAACTCAGTTTCTCTGAACCATGATCTGATATTTACACACAGATTCTAAGGCAAATAGATCACGCACTGCTTTAAATGAAGTCACTAATATACAATATCCAGTTATCTATGGCTGTGTAGCAACCCGCCCCAAAATTGAGTGGCTTAAAATAACCACAAGTTATTATTTCTCACTACTCCATGCTTTGGGGTTGGGGGGTGTGGTGAGCTGATTTCTTCTGAGTTCACTGATAGAGCTACAGGGAGCTGGAAGGTTAGCTGGCAGCTGTGCTGGGCTGGACAGCTGGACACCTGGGCCTTTTGCTCAAAGAGGCTTTATCAGGCTGGGATTCCTCACATGATGGCAGAAATGTTCCAAGAGGGAGAAAACCAAAATAGACTCCACCTCTTGATGAGAAGAACAGCAAAACCCATTGCAGACCAGTGTGGACAGAGGCTAGCATGACTCACTAGTGGCCATCACTCTATCTACCACTTTTTGCATTGGGAATATTTTTAAATAAGCTATCCTGTATTTCTGTTGCATGAGAGTGCTATTTATAGCAAGGTGCCAAGTTCAAAGGCATCACAGGCAGCTTCCCTCTACTCTCCCCACCACCTGGACTTTGTTCCTCTGCAGCTTTTCCTGAATCTCCTTAATTTCTTCTCATCTTCCATTTCCAACACCATCAACTCCCTAACCCCCATCACGCCATTAAGATAATACAGGAATGGTCTGTACATATATTCACGGGGATTCCTACATTGCTTGGTCCTCTCAAGGAGCTGCAGCCCTGTCCACTCTCTCTCACTGACAGGAGGATATTCATGGTCTAAGGATCTGTAAGGCAGGTTTCTCAGCCTCAGCACTATTGGCATTTTGGACTGGATAATTCTTTATGACAGGGGTGGAGTTGTTCCGCGCGTGAGAGAATGTTTAACAGCATCCCTGGCCTCTATTCACTCTATGCCAGAAGCACTCCCCTAGTTTTGAAAAAAACAAAAATGTCTCCAGACACTGCCAAACGTCCCTAGGGGCAAAAATCATCCTTGGTTTAGAACCACTGCTATAGAGTATATTAACAATAATAATAACAACATTCAAATTAAAAGTCCATTTTGGCACCAGCTGTTAGAGCCACTTCTTCCTTCTAAACATTCCCTGAGTCATATACCAACAGGTGTCATCCTGATGGATTAAACTTTAGGGACACTTCTGGTATAGAAAGGCAGTCATGAAAGCAGGTACAGCAATAAGAGAACTGACTGCAAATGTGGATTCTTGGGGTAGGCAATGGAAACTCTTGGGATTCCCACGGATAACTAAGTGCTACCACTGAACTGAAGTGTCAGTGAAGGTGTTATGAAAATGAATGCAGCTTGGGAATGGAAGGCAGGAGGGGACCCTAAGGTCAGAGCTCTAAGATTAGGGTAGTTGTAGGACAGAGCCTCTCCTCTAATAAAGAAGAGAAGCAGACAACAGAGAGGAGCGCCTGGTAGGCTAGGTCCTTAAAGCAGAGTTAGATTGGTGGGGCTGCATCTCATCAGGACAGAATACAGAATGCAAGGAAGCCACAGGCCTTGGGCAAGTCCTCCTAGGCATCGATCATGTAGGAGAACACAAGAGGGTGGTTCGGTGGTTTGGTGCGTCTCTGTGTACAGACACACTGAGAACAGAAAGGGCCCTAGGAGCATCTAAGGCAAGAATTCCCAAATGCCAGCACTCTGCATCACAATTACCAGGAGAGTTCTATTTCAGTCATTTTATAATAAGATATTTTAAGCATTCAGAAAAATTATAGAGAATAGTACCATGAATAGTTACGTAGTCATTCCTTTGGAAAAAATCTTATTTTTCCATGTTTGCAGCTGCAACATTTTTTTCTTTACTCTTTCTTTCTTTATTAAGAAATAAAACATGAAGGGACTGTTCAAGCTCCCATCCATTCCCCTTCTTTCCTCTCAAAGTTAACTACTACCCTGAACTTGGTGTTTATCAGCCCCATTAAAGTCTTCACATTGTTACTACATACGTATATTTCAATTACATACATATGAATTTTTTTAAACTTTAAATAAATGGAACCATATGTCACACATCCTTCTACAACTTTATTCTCTCAAAAAAATTTTTTTAAATTTATTCATGTTTATACATGTAGCTCTATTTCCTTAATTTAAACTTCTGAGTTGTATTCAATTGTATTTATCCATTTCCTCTGGAGGGACATTTCAAGGTTTTTTTATTATACGTATATTTAATAAACATTTTTGAACATGAGGGGAAATTTTTAAAACATACAAATCCTATGACTCGCCTTCAGAGATTTTGACTTAGTAGGTCAAAGGCATCCATCTTAAAACCACCGTCACCACTGTGATTCTAACACTCACTTCAGTTTTTGAACCACTGAAAGTTGGCCCATTTCCACTCATCATCCCTCTCACTACACCACTTGACAATTAAATCCCTAGAAGTTTACAAAGAGCCCAGACATTCAGATAAGTTCAAGATCAGACAAAGATTTAGGGATTTGGAAGCTACCATGTGCTAAATTTTAAATAGGCATTGGGGATAGAAAATAAAAAAGAAGATAGAAACAGTCTATGCTTTCCTTGAGCTTAGCATTCAGGCCAGCGCTTCTCAAACTTCTACGTGCATATCAATCACCTGAGGATCTTAAGACATAGATGCCGAATCACGTGTCTAGGTGAGCCCAAGATTCTGCATTTCTAACCAGCTCCCCGGTAATCCTGCTAGACCATGGACCACACGTTGTGTAGCAAGGAGCAGAACAGCTGCAAGGATAAGATCAGAACCCAGCTTTCCTGATTCTACAATAACCTGAAGTCAGAGTGTGATTCCCTAAGCAGCTCCCCAAAGACAAATTTACTGCTTGCCTGATGGTGAATATTCTGCAAGTGTCTGACGGAGTTCCTTTCGAGACCAAAACTGAGGTAACAGAAAGAAAAATACATAACAGCATGTACAATGCAAAAGCAAGAGTTGAACTCACAGACCCGCATTTGCAAGCTACAGTTCTGTCGCTGGAGCTGCAGTGTCAACTCCGGCCAGCCGCGCCGGCCCTGCTAAGCCTCTGGAATCCTGCTGTTCTGTGAAGCAAGGCTCTTCTTGACTGCCTGTGCTTTCCCATGGAAGTTGCCAGTTGGGGTACTCTGCTGACACTATGTTTTCTTTCTCCTGAGCAGCACTAATGAATGTTTTCACGAACATCCCCTGGATAACCAATAATAAACCTTCTTAAACTCTGCTCAAACCGTCCCTGAACTCCCCCAACTTTGGATTTTGTAGTAATTATCACGTTACCAAAGAACTTAGTCCTAAATGATAGGGAGTCCTAAAGAACTCAAGAGTTGTTATCAAGCACCTTATGGCAACCTTTCCTCTAGAAAAAGAAACTCCTCAGAAGAAGGGACCAACTGTGCCTCACCACCACCCACACCTAGGAACTTAGCAAAGTACTGAGCACTGAGTAGGTCCCGGGGAGACACTTATGATTCAAGTGCCCAACTTGTCCCAACCAGACACTGTGACTCAGCCCAACAAATTGGCTCCAGCTGGGTCTCCTTGGCAGCCGTGGGCTCCAGGGCTCAGCAGACAGGTCAACATTCCACTGCCGGTGCAGGGACCAGGCCAGAATCAGCCCATCATCAACGCCAGCCAGTGAGAGAGGGGCACATGGCCTTGGAGGCAAAAAAACAGAGAAAGCAGCAAAGTGAGCCTCAAAGAGGGAGCCTTTCTGGATCCTGCACACATGTTAGCAAAGGACTACTCATGTGAACCCAAGGCTTATGAAATTTTAGTTGAATTCTTTCAAAGATATAGCAGAATAGCATTTTGCCACTCGGCCTAACAGTTTAGTCAAGCTTTATGTGTTTACAAAGTACTTTTCTAGCTTTCCCCTCAATCAGTGCTCATAATAATCCTGTGAAGGTGGTTTTAAATCCATTGTCCAAGATCTCAGTCACCTACTGTTTGAGCTGGCCTTGATCTAGGGTCATCTTATTTCAAGTTGACTGAACTTTCCCCACATTGTTTCTCCTTGAAAAGAGGTATTTGAGCTTCACAGTCCAATGGCATGGAGAAGTTCTAACAAGTGTAAAACCAGGATGCCGATGCTGATGATTGATGACGATGTTGATAGGGTCAGGTGCTGGGCTCATCTGATGGACGAAGTGCTTAACATAGTGGACTTTGAGAAAATGAGTGAGGTGCTTTCCTCTAAGGTGGACATGTCCCTATTTATAGGTGAGAAAACTGGGGGCTCAGTTTGTTAGGTACATTGCCCACAGTCTGGGTTGCACAACTGACAAAAGGTGGAATTGAGATTCCATCCCAAGGCTAACCAGTTCCAAAGCCCATGCAGTCTCTACTAGAGCACCCTGCCTCATTTAGGTCAGCCTCTAAAGCTGACACGTAGTGAAGACTGGAGTTTAAAAAGAAACATCTCATTGACAGCCCATCCACTCCTCCACTATGGACACACAGTCTTCCACATTCAAAGTGTACAAACACGCCAGGGGGTTGTTGGATGGAGAGGCTCCTGGTATCACTTCTGTGGGACATCAGCAATAAGGATGGAGATATTTACTTGCCCTTAGCGCATGGTTCTACCCAAGAGTTCAAAGTAACATCACAGAATCTCTGGGTTAGAGGAAACCTCTTGACCGGCTTAAACCTCTGACTCAAGACATGAATGTTCCTCATCCACCTCAGTGAAGACCCTTAGTAGCTTCCTTTAAGAATCCACGCCAAGGTCTCGTCTCCCCATTATCTAAAGACGCAGCATTTAATATCCTCCAACGTGACCCCAATCGTCCTGTAAAGTCTTGTCTCCCTTTATTCTAATACGTGATGCTTTCATCCTGACTCTAAGAGTCTCCATATGACATTGTGGCCATGCAGCTTTGGAGCCAGGCAGGCCTGAATTTGAATCCTGGCTCCTGGCTGTGCACGCCTGAGCAAGATCATTCAGTTCTCTAAATTTCAGTTTGTTCCCCCTGGAAAGTGAAGGTAACAATAAATAATGCATGTAATGCACCTAACACTTCACTGGCATAGCAATCAATTTTTTAAAAAGCTCTTTAAAAAAACAAAACCCTGGGGCTGGCCCCGTGGCCGAGTGGTTAAGTTCGCGCGCTCCGCTGCAGGCGGCCCAGTGTTTCGTTAGTTCGAATCCTGGGCGCGGACATGGCACTGCTCATCAGACCACGCTGAGGCAGCGTCCCACATGCCACAACTAGAAGAACGCACAACGAAGAATACACAACTATGTACCGGGGGGCTTTGGGGAGAAAAAGGAAAAAATAAAATCTTTAAAAAACAACAACAACAACAACAAAAAAAAACCCTGTCAAAATTAAAACAATAAAATGTTGGTGTTTTCTTCCTTTCTTTCCTTTTTTTTTGTGTGTGTGTGAAGAAGATTGGCCCTGAGCTAGCAGCTGTGCCAATCTTACTCTACTTTATGTGGCACGCTGCCACAGCATGGCTTGACAAGCAGTGCTAGGTCCGCACCTCGGATCCGAACCTGTGAACCCCAGGCCACCGAAGCAAGGTGCACACACTTAACTGCTACGCCATGGGGCCAGCCCCCTACAATGTCATTTTCTGCTTGCGCACTGGCTTCTCACACTGTTTTTCCTAGAATATCCTTTCATTTCCCTCTCTATCCATCAGGAAACTACCTGAGACAGAACAAATCTATTTCCTTTACAGTCATCCTAGACAGACACAGCTCGAATCGATCTTTCACTTCCCTTTGAATAAGTATCTCTTAATTTCACTCATTTTTACTCTTCTTTGATGTTCCTTTCATTGCCAACTTACTTAAATCTTTTATCATTAGACCTTATAAACTCTGTAACCCAAATGTAAACATTTTTACCCACCTCCTCTGAGCCTACCACAGATCACAGACCATCTGTGCTCAAAAACTATCCCGGGTTTCCATCTATTATCATTGTACAAGATCCTAGTCAAACAGTAAATCAATCTGACGTGCTCACAGAGCAGCTCTAAAGTAGCTTTGCCCTCCTAAGGTGGGCCCAACAGGCACCTTCGTGCTGGAGCTACCTGAACAGTGCTGCACCAGAGCAAGGCCGGGAGTTCGAGTCCCAGCCCTGCACTCCACTGGTTGTCCTCTACCTCTTCTTGTAAAACTCCACCTTGTCTGTAAAATTCGTGTGTGTGTGTCCGTGTGTGTGTGTGTGTGTGTGTGTGTGCATGTGGGGGAAGAGAGATGGAGGGGACTTTGGACTTGATCAGTAGTTTTCACCTTTTTTTTGACTTGTGGACCCTTTGGGGAATCTAACGAAAACTTCCTGCCTGAAAACTGCCCACAGGCACTACATACAAACAAGGCGGGAGATTCCAGGCAGCTCACCCAACCCCTGAAGCCTGTCCAGGGATGGGAAGAGAGAGGTATGGGGGACGGGGAGGGGGAGGAAAAAGGAGAGGGGGCTGGGGAGGGAGAGGGAGAGAAGGAGGAGGCCATGGACCCAGTTCAACACCCCCAGCAGAGCGAACAGTGACAACACACCAATAGTTATAGGTCATTGCTAACAACCTACTTGGCCCTAATACCCTATAATTTTCTAAAATGTTGCAGACAGTATAAAATGGAGCTACCAAAGCTTTTCAACTTAGAAAAGGAAGAGAGAAAATGCCTTTTTTCTGCTTCTTGGGTTTGTTAGCTTTGCCCTGTTCCCCTGCCAGGGGCACAAAGCAGCCGGGGCCCAGGAGGGAACCGTTGGTGCCCAAAGCAGATGCCGCCGCGCCTGCCGCCTGCAAGAAGCCCGGGTGCGAGGCCTGTCCAGCTCCATCTGCACCCAACAAAGATGCTCTCCTCCAGGCCTGCTGCCTGCCGCTGGCTGAAGGCTCACAGCGGAAGACAGGTTTTACTGAAATATCGCAGCTAGTAGCCTTGCCCAGGGCACAGAATGCTCCAACGATTGAGCCATAGATGCACTGGATGCGGGGCAGGGGGGGGCAAGATGACAACCCCCAAAGCCTCAAAGAAATGCCGAGAACTAGTTTGGTGGGCACATCTCAAATTCACTTTAGAAACCAAGCTTTCCCTCCAGGAAAACATTTTTGCCAGTATTGCACAGGAGGGAGAGAGAAGGAAGAAAGGGGGAGGGAGGCAGGAGGGAGGGGAGGAGGGGGGAGGGAGGAAGGGGGAGGGAGGAGGGAGGAGTTGTCTTCCCAGCTCCCCTCTCCCAGGCGCCCACCTTCAAGAGGCTGCACCTTAGACCTGAGCTGCTCTTGCCCTGTGCACACGCCCTGTGCACATACCAGAGAGAAAATGGCCAGATGCCTACAAGGAGGAAAAAAGGCAACTTTGTCAAAGTCACAAGAAAAACAAAATGGCTCGTGAGTCAAACCCTATTACAGTGAAATTTCATGAGCACCCAATAGTTTTCTGGTACCAAAATTTAAGTACATTACACATTTCTCTAAATAAAGAAATTTGGGCTTGAGCCTTAGCACTCTCTTATTACACAAGAAGTTTTAGGGGTTTTTTTGTTTTCGTTTTTTTCGGTGAAGTGATAGATGCTTCACTGAAATTTCACAAGCTGTAGCAGAAATTGTTTTTTAAAGAGCCCTATTCCAAAACATACATACATAGGTTTGTAGTATCCAGATGTGCATTTCTTTGTAAAAGAAGTACGTGAAATAGGTTGATCAAATTCTAAAGGCATTGGAAGATGCTTATTTAAAGGAATCCTATTATGACTCTATTGGTAGGGTATACTGTATTTGTTGTAAAAAAAGTCACCCTAATTCATTCATTATGCAAAATGAATTTTTACATATGATATTTGCTTCAAGAGAGATACACCAATACTGATGCCTTTTAAACACATAATTTTTCATCATTAAAACAAGTAACAATACACTGTCTCCAAATGCAATCTAATCCTGAATGCTCTATAGCACTTCTTCTTAGCTTAATATTTGATGCGAAAAAATTCATCGTTTCATTCTATACAAACAAATTAATTAATGAGATGAAGGGAGAAACACCCCGTGGGTGGCTCCTGCTGGCAAAGGAGAGCTAAGAGATTCAGAGTTAGCTGGCACAAAGAAATTCAATATGCCTACTTCTTGGCATATACATATATATATATATATATATATATATATATATATATATATAGCTGCAAATGTCCCAAAATGCACTTCTTAGTTCTTTCTGAACCCAAACTAGCCTTAGCCTGGTAGAAGGCCCCTTCTCTGGCTTAATGGTATCCAACCAGTCCCCAAATGAATAAAAATGATATGAAAATATTATAATATCATCTTCCATGTTCAACACATAGAGTTCTACATATGACAAAACACTTCTACATCATTACTGTATCTCATCTTGACAAGACCAAGGATTATCCAGAGGGTGGAGAAGGAGATTGTGGAGTAGAGTGAGTAGGGCAGGATTCCTGGTTTCCGGCTCCCATTCCCGCGTACTTTCAGCATAGCCTGCTGCCTCCCGATCACTAGCACAGAGAACTCAGCAACCAGACTCCTGATTGCCACATACTTTTTGACTGGTAATTTGGGCCTGAGGTTAGGCCAATCTCCTCATATCACGGGAGGAAATCCTTAGGGTCCTTTAAAGCAGGCAGAGCTGCTCCAGAAATAACATATAATCCATATGAGGTGGAGTAGTCCTCTTTGATTTGTTTTGAGAAACTCAAACCATCCCGGGAGTACTTCTCTTGCCTCTTCCTTCAGCCGCAACAGACAGCTGAATCTCCCAACAAATAAAAGCCCTTCAAAATCATGATCAAGCCAAGCATTCAAGGCTGAGGCAGTACAGAATACACCATGCGTTCTCTCCATCTGTAAGGGGAGGGTCACAGGGACCCGGGATGTTGAGAGGCAGACATCTTGACAAATGATTCTTCCCTCATCCCTTTTTCTTCACTTTGATCCCTAAGTCCAGAATCTTCCCCACACCCTCAATCCAGCAGAGCTTTCTGTCTGATCTATCCTACATGCCAAGAGCAACAAAATGTTTGCTTTTAACCTTCTCATTCTTAAAACTCTCCAATAATTAGATAATTCAATCTAAGTCCAAACTCCTGCCGATTAGAATTAAAATCAATTTAAATTTCTTATTCAGCACCTCCCAGTTAAATTCCTTGAAGAGGTTCTTCCTAATTGATGTTTTATCCTCTGTTGACACTCCTCCTTCTGTCCTTTATCTGCAATTTGCAGTTTTCAGCCCTTGTATGTTCTCTTTCTATAAGTAAATTCAGGGGCCGTTTGGTCAGTCTCTTCTCACTGGGACGCCTGCCCCCTCTACAAACATAACCTTCTCCTCTCAGATTCCTTCCACTCTTAAATGGAAAGCGACCCCAGTCCTCCCCCACCACACGCCTTCCATATCAACATTTCAGTCTTTACTCCAGGAGGAGATACTCAGGGCATTCGCGCATACCCTTCCCTGAAGGCAAAAGCTAAGATATTCATTGTTTGTACCGTCTTGGGTCCCACTCTAAAATAACTAAAATCTGGTATTTTGCCATTCCAGAAAAACGTCTCGTTGTGCTAACAGGCTCCCAATCTCAGGCTGATGAAGCTTGCAGAAATGTTGGGAATCATCTGGGCCAACCTATCGTTCTAATTTGAGGACACTGAGGTCCGGGGTAGTACACGAAATCAAAGACTTGAGGGTTCACCTCTTTACACTGCAGATTCTGTAACAAGAAGGACAGTCACTAAACATGAGGATCACCAAAAGGATGACTAACGAGGGTTCCAGACATTTCCTCCATGGATTCTCTGAATAGGACAGATGTTTTGTAATAGGACAATTCTGTCTCCAAGTCAAGATCCCATGCCAAAGATGTCAGGTTTGAAAAATTAAAGGAGTCATAAAGTTTTCAGGAAAAAAAAAATGGCACAGTCCCTCAAAACGTATCGTTTATTTATGAGCCTGATATGTTGTAAGAATTACTGAGATAATCTCATTCCTAGAGCACCAGGCAGAAGAGAAAGTGCTTCAGAAGTACAGGGTGCTATCTGCCTTGTTTAAATGTCCAGGGAATGACTCACTGCCAGGAGGCACCCCTTCACCACCCCCAGATAAGAGCAACAGGAATCCCATAGGTTGTCAAACTGGGAGACCCAGGAAGGTTCTGGCTTAAAGCCACTTAGATTCTTGCTCTGTCAGATCTCGCATGCATGTTCCACCTCTCTGGAATGCTGGCCTGCTGAAACATACCAGAGGATCTTAACCATCTAAAGGAGTGTTTTATGCACTGGAGTCATGAGTCAGAAGACATATCTTCTAGATCAGTTCTGTAATGATTAGCAATAAACTTGAGCCAATCACTCATGCTGTCTACTCCATTTGAAACTGGGAAAAATACAATCTGCCTGTCAAAATTGTCATGAAGACAAAATGAATTCATCAGTAGTCTGAGCCAGATATAATATGGTTCTACAGTAAGTGAAAATTGGCTGAGAACCATTAGGGGAGTAGGAACATGAAAGCTACTTCACAGTCATCCATGTAGTTATTTCTTACCTCCACCTTGACTAGCCAGTTAGCAATGGCAAATACTGGGAGCAGTGGTATGTGTTGGCTGTCTGCTCCCACATATTCTTTCCTCTTATGAAACCCAACCAGCTGAGGAAATGAACCCTGTTCTATCTCCAAGTGCTACTAGAATCCAAGAGCTCAACAGTCTGGTCAAGACAGGATATCCTGGGGCCTGCCCCGTGGCATAGTGGTTAAGTACGGCATGCTCTGTTTTGGAAGCCCAGGTTCACGCATTCACATCCTGGGTGTGGACCTCCACCACTTGTCAGCCATGCTGTGGTGGTGACCCACATATAAAGTGGAGGAAGATTGGTACAGATGTTAGTTCAGGGCTAACCTTTTGCAAGCAAAAAAAGAGGAAGATTGGTAACAGGTGTTAGCTCAGGGTAAATCTTCCTCAGCAAAAAAAAAAAAAGACAAGATAGCTTATCTTGGGACAGTGGAGAGTGAAAAACCACTGGTTAGCTCTCTATTGCCCCCCCCCCACCCCACCACCACTGCCCGCTCCAAGCTGAGCCAATAATTCCAGTCCACTTACTAGAAACAAGAGAGATTGGAAAGGCAGGCTCCATTATTTTAAATGAAGAACCTAAAGTTAAGAGATGCCAAACCACACACCCCCCAAAAGAAGCAAAATTTGATGTTTTTTCACTGAGAACAGTTCCTTTCACTAATAAGAGCTCAATAAATGTTAGCTGTTTCATTGCTGTTATTACTTCATGTCTTGTTGAAATTGGGACAATTTATTAAGCATTTCTCTGATCTATTAGCCTATTAAGACAATAAAAAATTATGAGGCTCATTAAATACCATTTATCCTTGGTGATATACTAGACTCTAGTTCGACCATTTGCTTACTAAGAGGCTCAGTGTTCAATTTGTCAATTCATAGTTGATAAATCTTCCTTTTCCCCACTGAAAACCAGGCCTATGGCTCCAATCTCAAACACCTCTCCCCTTCCTCCAGCTCCTCCATAGGTCACCCTTCCAAAGTCAACAACACTTTATCACATCCATATGCTTCTTCCGTGCCCTTTCCTTTTAAGCAGCAATCAGAATTGCTATGCAAACCTCTCGCTCCAACTTTTATAAGAGAACTGGGCACAGCCAAGCTAGATTATCAAGTTCCCCCTTTGGTGACACTGATGAGCAAAAAAAGGCCAGAAAACCCAAAGTAAGCCTTAGTAAGAAGAATGAGATGCTCACCCAGTGGGCAACTGAGAGCCCATGACAGAGCCCAGCAGAAAGGGAGGAAAATGGAACAACTTGGTTGTGAGAAAATGTCCTGGACATGCTCAAGATTCCTTTCTCTGATTCTAAGCAGCAGCCAAATTTTTCCCAAAAGATGGATATTTTCAGGTTCTCAAGTCTTATCCTGGAAGTGGAGTGCCATGCTCCAAAAGGTATCTCTCTAAGTGCTCTGGCCCACAGGATAGTCCCTGTCGTCAAGCCACAGCCCTGCCCTTTCTCTTCATTGGACCTTGGAAGAGTTGGAGAGTGTCCAAGGAAGGTGAAGAAAAGAGGCCATAATATTCTCTTTCTAAGAAAGCCCATAAACGGAATCTAGTGATCTCAGAGAACAAGCAAACGGAAGACATTCTGCAGTCCCTCTGGCAAACACGTGCAAACACAGCGTTAGAACTTGTTACCAAACAGCTGAACTGAGTATTTTTCTCCCAAAAGACAATGTAGAACAATGCTTCTACATTTTTTTCATGATTGGTCAGTGGTGGATGCTTACTGCATGATGAAGAGCAAGCATTTGCCTTCTGGTCACAAAAGATTCTTTTCCAGGACCCGTGAAGCCAATGGTCTCAGAAATTACATAAGGTTTGAAGTAATAACAATGCAATGCCTTGGTGGGGGTGGGGGAATATTTTGGAAAGAAAGTCAGCAAAGCTTATTAATAAATAATATAAGAAGTCAAAAGGGTAGCTACTGGTGTAGTAGAAAGAATGCTGTGTTTGGAATCAAAGGTTTGGATTTAGACTTAGCTCTGTCACAACCTGGCTCTGTGACCTCAGGCAAGTCATTTAACCTCTCTGGGCCTCCTTCCTTAGACTATAAAATAAAAGAGTAGGACAGCTGGTCTCCCAGGCTCCCTGAAGCTCTGACATTCTGAGACCAGTTATGATGTAGGTGGCCTCTGCTTCCACTCACCTAGGGGAATAAAATAGCCTGAAAACAAATCTTAAGCCTGAGTCATTATTCCCTGCAACTCCCTCTCTCTGGTCTTTTCTGAGCCTATTTTGGCAAAGAATTAGTTCCCCTGGGGATGGCTGAGTTAACAGCTGGATGGTACTGGCTGATTTCCGCCTTTAAACAGCTGGTCTGTGAGACAAACAACCAGACAGGCTTTTAACAGAAAAAGTGACTCAACTTTTGCAGACCAAGTATAGATGGAGAGAAATATCAGAACTAAAAAGTGCTTTCCCCTGACCCACACGCCCTTACGTGGACCAATAGCTTTCCAGCCTTAGCTATGCAGGACCTTTCTGAGAAACGAGGGAGAGAGAGAGGACAAGACAATTTCTAGGAAGCCCCAGAAAAATTCATGGCCATAGTTTCATGTTTTCTGCTCCATTCCTTAGACGAAACCAAAAGTTGTGAAGTAGTTAGAGGTTCTCAACCAGACCATGTTGGTATTTTAGGTAGAAAGGGTCTCCACTGATTGGGATTGTCCTGAACAGAGCCCCTGAACACCAAATGCTAGCTTCCCCTCCCCATCATGACAACTCAAAATGCTACCATATATTTCTAAAAGCAAAAGAGGCTAACTTTCAATATGTAGACTCTGCTGGATCATGAGGAATCTATATGTTAATTATGGTTCTTTCCATGGGCCTGTTTTCATTATTTCTGTGAAATGTGGCACTATGTCAAAAAATTCTCTTGATGACCGTCTGAGTCATTGAATTGTATTCCGTCCACTGCCTAACGACCCACCAATATCTGACTGCCCTTTTTCCCATTCGTCCTAACACTCTCAACATTTGCAAAGCTCAGGTTTCCAATAGGTTAAACTTCTAGCTAACTTTTAAAGTCTGGGCTTGTAATAAACTGATCCTTTCCCCACCTTTGTTTAAACAGACTTTCGCCACCAGCAGCCCATTTAGAAGGAAAGGGGAAAGAAAAACAGCAACTCAACAAAGCTGTACACAGAGTCCGTGAGGAGAAGGAAGGTGCAGCTGGACCACCTCACTGACTCGTGATGTCTGCAACGTGCAGTAAAATTAGTAAACTGTGCCAGTGCTCACACTCCAGTCTCAACAAAGTGGTTTGTTTATTAGGGCTTCTGGCTCACAAAAGAAGTATTTAAAAACTCTACACGTAGCCTTGGGAACAGACCAGGGGAAAAGTAAACATAAAGCACAAGTTTTGCCTTTGCAAGCAGCAAGCACTGTACTGCCGACGTTAGCGCTCCCAACAAGGGAAGAAAAATGAGGTCAGCACTGAGGGAAAACAATGGGATCACAATCACCGAGAAAGATTTACTATTCAGAGTCAGATAAGCCTGACTTGATAGTACCATCTATCTGTCTAGCTGAAACTTCAAATAGCCCAGATAAGATTGTTTCAATAAATTACAGTATATCTAAGTAAGCAGCTATTAAAAACGTTGTTGTCAAAAGCTGTTTGTTAATAAATGCTGCCATATATATCACAACAAAATGTTCACAATATATATCAAAGTGAAAACATATTACAAAAACTGAATTCCCCGTATTTTCAGTTATAACGTAGAGAATTGTCTATAAACACTATAATATAGAAATATATGAAAGGATATCTGACAAAACATTGACAGGACTTCTGCACAGTGTAACAGATGTACTTTTTTATTCTTCTTATCTGTATTTTCTAAAATGGAAACCTATGAGTTGATAACAGGGGGAAAAAGCATTTGTTTTTTAAAAACAGACTCCATTTAATCGAATCAAGCGAGACCTGTTTTAAATAGTCCTCGGGGAACAAAGCATAGTGAGCATGACTAGAGTCAACATTTTCTGCCCAGAAGATGGATAGTCTATATTTCGCTCCTGATAAAAAATAACCCATTGGCAGGCACAGGCTTAAAGGACCACTTTGCAGGACAATAACAACCCACTTTTCCTCTGACACTTTAAATGTTAAATGGACAGAAATCTCTCTAACTTTGTCCTCTGTGTTGACAGCAATTAGGACCCACAACAACTGGACCTTTCTCCAACTAGCATGGTTACCTGCAAGTGAACGGGCCAGGTCTGTCTTCAAAAACGGCTTCAGTCAGAAACTCTGCGTGCGATAGAATCACAAACACTGGAAATGAGCTCCTCTTGATTCACCCTCTCCTCACCAGGGTGGGCCCTGAAACATCTCCCAGCAATTGGCTGAGCAACAACACGTTTTCTTTTATAAATCAAAATTTCCACCCTGAGCCACAACAATTAAGGTTGTACCCTTAGATTGTTATTTAGTGGTAGTTTCTGTTCTCTCAGGACTTGGGGCCACCAGCCAAAAAAAATCTAAAATAGCATCTTTGATCCTGCTCTCCAATCCGTCTTTCCCCTTCCCAAATTACAGTCTACAACATGGAGGGAATAGAAAAGCACTGGCCGCTCACTCTCTCTTACCCACTGTAGAAGGCCGAATTCTAGGATGACCCCAAGATTCCTGCTCCCTGGTGGACAGACTCTGTAAGATTGCCCTTGAGTATGGCCTGTATGACCTAGGGATATGATTGACGGTGCTCCTTTGAGTCCCAGGTTACATTATGGTGAAGGTAATTTTTTTTTTAAGTATGCTTTTTGGTGAGGAAGATTGGCCCTGAGCTAAGATCTGTTGCCTATGTTCCTTTTTTTTTTTTTCCTCTCCCCAAAGCCCCAATACATAGTTATATATCCTAGTTGTAGGTCATTCTGGTTCTTCTTTGTGGGATACCACCACAGCATGAAGCGGTGTATACGTCTGCACCCAGGATCCCAACTGACGAACCCCAGGTCGCCAAAGCGGAGCACGCAAACTTAACCACTAAGCCACAGGGCTGGCCCCGGTGAAGATAATTTTGCAGACATAATTAAGGTCCCAATTCAGTTGACTCTGAGTTCATCGAAAGGGAGATCATCCTAGTGGGTCTGATGTAATCAGGTGAGCCCTTTCAAAGAAGGTCTAGCAGTCAGAGAGAGTCTCCTGCTGGCCCGGAAGAAGCAGGCCACCAAGAGATCTACAGACGTGAGAAACTGAATTCTGCTAACCACCACATGAAGCTGAAAGAGGACCCCGAGCTCAGAAGGTACTGCAGTCCCAAGTGGCACCTGACTTCAGCTTGGGGAGCGAGACCCTGAGCAGAGGACCCAGCTAAGCCGTGCCAGACTCCTGATCCAGGGAAACTGTGAGATGACACACACTGCCGTTTTAAGTCACTAAGATTGTGAGAATTTGTTACATAGCAATAGAAAAGCTAATACACCTACCGACCGGCCACATATTTGTCCACTCCCTTGCCCACACTCCTCTTCTTGCCCATCTTCTGAGGATGTTTATGTGGAAGAAAAAAAGAATCCTGAGGACAAATGTGAGGGCTGAAGACTCCATGATCCTTGGAGTCGGCATCAAACTGGAGAGGGAGGCACTGCCCCTCCCTCACCTTGTCTGAGATGCTCCACCCCTGGTTCTTGACTCTGATGCTGTGCCTCACCTCCCTCTGTTTACTTCTTCTGGGAAGTCGGGCTGAGACGGTGGCTGTGACTTCATACCTGGCCTCCTGGATCACAGATCTAGGTTCGGAGAAACGTTTTTCCTGATAGACTGGCCAAGACCAAGTTGATTTTGTCTTTTAAGAAACTTTTACAAGAAAACTGAGGGGAGGAAGGGGGAAGAATTTTTGAAATGAAAGGAGTAGACAGATTTACACAGGACACATTTCTTGCTCTAACTTAACTAAAGGCTAGTCAGAGCCTGGCTTGGCTGGTGTGGCTCCTGGAATAGTCGTCTCCACATCCGCTTCCTTTCCCAGCACTGTCTTGCAGGAGGTGTACAACTGTGCCAGGCTCCCTCTGGCCCGACTTGCATTTGACTTGGCACCTTACTAGCTCTGGAGCCTCCCTCCCAGGTCCTCTCACTCCGGTTTCTGGCTCCATGGATGAACAAGGCCCTTCCTCATCTGACCTTAACAACTCCTCTCCCATGCCTCATACTGGGACCTTACAAGACAACACTTCTGCTTCACTCACTGCCTTTAGGCCTCTGTGCTCCTGTGTCTTACTCTCGTTTTCTGATCTCTTTGGCTTCAATTCACCTAAGCTATATTAAGAATTCACTAGGTGTAGAGGCAACTGTGCTGAATTCTAGAGATACACAGATACCGTCATGCAGCTCAAGGCCTACTAGGACTGCTTAAAACACACCTGCTAGAGGCTGGCCCCATGGCCGAGTGGCTAAGTTCGCGCACTCCGCTGCAGGCCGCCCAGTGTTTCGTTGGTTCGAATCCTGGGCGCAGACACGGCACTGCTCATCAAACCACGCTGAGGCAGCGTCCCACACGCCACAACTAGAAGGACCCACAATGAAGAATATACAACTATGTACTGGGGGGCTTTGGGGAGAAAAAGGAAAAAAAAAAAAAGAAAAATCTTTAAAACACGCCTGCTAGTCCATTATTGAGGCTGGTACTACATTATTCTGAAACTTAATTCATGGTCAACCTATATTTCTCAGCGAGTGCCTAAGCTTCATGTAGCTGGTAGTCAAAGGAGCACCAGGGTGTGGACCAAAACTTACCTGCAGCTTCTCTATCTCCGATAACTACACTCTATAAAATCGGGAGAAAACAAACGTAATAGAATCTCAGTGCCTAAGGTCCATCTCCCTACTAGACTTCTCACTATTAGACTGTTTATTTGCAGATACCCACTGCAAGTGACAGAAGGAATTAGAATACTGATTCACCTTGGCCAACGTGAATCAGTAGAGGGAAATATTAATCTCTAAGGCTGTCCTCTCGGCCATCCAAATGTGTTCTGGGCTCAATACAAGGATTCCCTCGTTTGAATGTTCCCACTGAATCTACCAGCATGAATATTAATGTTTTACTGAAAAACAGCCTCATGAAAATAAGCTGACCATCTCCATCCATGTATTGTCTTAGACTGCAAGCTCCTAGGAGGCATGTCGATGCTTTTTGTTGCCTTTGTTCTGTGACCCACACAACGTAATGAACAAGTGGCCATTCAAATGAGTTCCAGTGATGACAATGAAAACCAGCATAATCACCAGGAATTGCCCATGTCAGTTTGTTACCCCATCCCAACCTTAAGGAGGGCTGTGCATGTGTTCTCGGAAACATAATGGGACATTCACACAAGAATGGGACAAATCCCAAACAAGTTATAGTATATGAAGGTACCCCTCTATCTAGTTGGGAAATGAGCCTATAGTTTACCTCAGGGTCCAGAGATCACTAGTGTCAGGGTAATCTCTAAGGCCAAGCCAGCAAAAACCAAACGTTGTTTTCTCTCAAGCAGATACCAGTTATCAAAGTTCAGGAAGAAATAGCCACTTGGACCTGGAGTTTAGCATTTCGATTGCTGACCCCATCATCCCTGCCACTGTGAAGTTTATGGTGACTTTATAAGAGCACTCCAGCAGTTGAGTTTCCTCTCCTAATGTCACACAGATATTTAAAAAGGACACGCTGGAAATTGTATTGTATAGATGTAAACTGGATCTAGAACATTTTATTAAGGACCCACATCTTCTCATTTAATTGCAAAATTATCAGGAGAAAGGGGATCTTTTCACACTCCCCTGAGGCTAGTAATTCAAAGGTTGGCTGCTTGGGAAAGCTTTACCTAGTCTGGAGATCTTATTGTGCAAGTCATCTTCTTATACTTCACTTTTCCCATCAAGAAAACGGGCATGGTGTTGCTCTAGCCTCTTCCCACACCACTTATTTGACCTGGGTCTGTCATATGTAGCAAGCCTATTGAACACTTCATTCAACAGCCAACACGTACATACAGCTTATCAGCATCCCAATCAAGATTAGGAAAAAAATCTAAGGGGGACTTCATTAATATTTATTTTGAAAGATTTATGTTTCTTATGCTAGGAGAAAATGATGTGTTATGGAAGATTAAAACTAAATCGTGACATTAACTTAGACATGCATTGATGCAGAAGCCAATGCACACTGTTTATTCAACAATGGTGCTTTTGAGGGTGGTACTCTCCAGGCAGAGTTACTAGGAAACACAGGTGACTGTCAAGATTATTTATTGATTTTCTCTAAGGATCAATAGATAAACTCCTTGTCAATATAGTTCTTACCATCAGAGGCACAATGAGAAAAATGGCCAAATATATTATTTCATTAAATCTTCACAACAAATGTATGAGTTAGGTAATATAATTATACCCATTCTGCCAATGCAAAACTGCAAGCTCAGAGACGTTTTACAACTTGCCCAAAGTTGCAAAGCTGAGGAAGGGGCAGAGCCAGGAAATCAAAATCAATTCTTCACACTCTTTCTACTCCACCATATCCCTCTTGATCCTCCATGGTGAAAATGCAGGTGGATACTACTGTGCACCTGTGGGCCACATGACAGGTACTGTGATTTCCAATGGGATATCTATTCTCACCAAGCAGGAACTGGTCAGAGAAAGGACCAAGATTCACTCTCAAGGCCTCTGCTGAGGACAAAATGCCTGACAGTCATTTCAGAAAGACAGGTTAGGTTAGGTACACTTGCCATCAATTCACATTTGTGTCTGTTTCTGGGAAAATGAAGGTAACAATTCTATCTCCCTCACTGGTTCATTGTAAAGATCAAATTACATAGACCACATCAAAGACCTCTGCCAATGCAAAAGCCCTCAAAAATGGAGGGTGGTATTACTACATTGTCCCCTAGAGAGACACAGAGGGCAATTTTTCCCTACTCCGTGCTTCTGAGCTATTCCCTAGTAGTGCTGTTTTCAGGATTTGGTTTGTTTGGGGTGGGGAGTGAAGAGGATTATGGAGGTTCCACAAACACCAGAATAGAAGCATGTCTGTGTCCTGTTCCAAAGTGAGCCATTTATGGTTCAGTTAACTGTGGCATAGCCAGGCAGAATAGCATACAGCTGATCCTCGTTACTTGTCGCTTCCATATTTGCAAATTTGCCTGCTTGCTAAAATTTATTTGTAACTCCAAAATCAATATTTGTTGTGCTTTCAGAGTCATTCACAAACATGCACAGAGCGGCAGAAGTTTGAGTTTCTTGAAGTGCACATTTTCAGCTGAGGCTGAACAGGGCAACGCTCTGCCTTCTTGTTTTAACTCTCATGCTGTAAGCAAGTGGTCTACAGAGTGTCACATTTTTCACATTTTTGTTCTTTTTTGTTGGTGATTTTGCTGTTTAAAATGGCCCTCAAGTAGGCCAGCCCGTTGGCACAGTGGTTAAGTTCACACGTTCCACTTCCCAGGTTCGCTGATTCAGATCCTGGGTGCAGACCTATGCACCGCTTATCAAGCTATGCTGTGGCAGGCATCCCACATATAAAGTAGAGGAAGATGGGCACGGATGTTAGCTCAGTCTCCCTGCAGGCATCCCACATATAAAGTAGAGGAAGATGGGCACGGATGTTAGCTCAGTCTCCCTCAGCAAAAAGAGGAGGATTGGCGGCAGATGTTAGTTCAGGGCTAATCTTCCTCAAGGAAAAAAAAAATGGCCCCCAAGTACACGGCTGAAGTGCTGGCTAGTGTTTCTAAGCACAAGAAAGCTGTGATGTGCCCTATGGCAAAAAGACATGTGTTACACAAGCTTTATTCAGGCATGAGTAACAGGGATACTGCATTAGTTAGTTCAATGCTCACAAATCAACAAAATATATTAAACAAGGTGTCTTTAAACAGAAATACACATAAAACAAGACTACATATCTACCAGTTGATGAAAATGTATATATAATGAAAATGAAAATATAGTGCATAACTACCCTCAAAATCAGAATGGACTGTAGTCATTAAAAGTTGTAAGTACAGAATATAAATTTGAGGCAGTGTGGGGAAATGACTGGTATGCATTTAAAGGGGTACCTATTAACTATCTAAAACCACACACATGAAAACGACTGGGAGGGAATACACAAAAGAGATAATAGTGCCTCTAGGGTAGTGGCATCATAGAAGATTTTTTTCTTATTTCTCCAAGTTTGGTAATATGTTATTTTCATGGTTTAAAAATAAAATTTTAAATGCAAAATAACTCCTACCATCAATATCTGTGAGAAAAATACCAAAGTCCTTATTGTCAATTCTATGACTAATACTATGTTAGGCAATCCCCCCAAAGGTAATTAAAACGATCTGGAGGCCTGGTGCAGTCAGGTTCACTTTTCTGAGAACTTGAAAATGATCTTCCTTAATACGGATCTGACTTGTCCTCTAACAACACTGAAGGTTCTCTTCTTGCTTTGATTTCTACTATTCACTACGTACAGTCAGCCTCCTGCTCCACTGCCCCACTCTGAGAGGACATGGCTCCCAGTCCCTCAGATTCTCAGCCCCTCCACTCAAACGTCACCCCCGAAAGACAGTGCCTATGCCTCCTGCTGTAGTCACAGACCATCTTCATGGCATTTATCATTATCTGAAATTATTTATTTATCTGTTCCAGCCTTTATGGCCTGACCTCTGCCCCCTCACTAGAATACACTGTCCATCTTGCTCATTGTTCCAAAGCCACCTCATCGCACCCCACCCCCTACCACACCTAGAAGGGCCAACTGGCAGATAGCAGGAGCTCAATAAATATTTGCTAACTTACTAACCCTTAGGTTTTCCTGATTCCTTTTTCTCCTTTGACCCCAAACCTGCCATGATCATTTATTTACCTATCTATCTTCTTCCAGGAGGAGTTTAGGAATACATCAATCATTTAATAAGTCCTTTCAATTTATACTTCTCGACATCCCTTGACTCCATCAAGATTTATTTCCTGGGAGACAAGAGCGTTCAGAGTTAGAGATTTCGTTCTCTCTAACTCACCGCAGTAGATTTAAAGTGGGATACGCCCCTGGTGGTGTTTTGTTGAAAACCTGCTTATCACTTAGCTGATTAATTGCTACTCCACATAACACATTCCTTCTTCGTGACCAAATTACTGCAAATGCCTTCCAACTTCTCTACGCACACTCCGGTCTGGCTGAGGGCCGAGGGACTGATGCATGAACAACAGTGTCTAAGATGCGCTGTTGGTCTGTGTCAATGTTCTTTATAAAGGGCCAACAATCCGCAACACAGGACCCTCCTGAAAGGGAGGTGTGCGTAGGGCTGTGGTGGAGGGGCGATTTGGGTGGGTGATAACCATTTGGAAGTGCGATGACGGAGAAATCATTTTATCACTGTTGAAAAATTCTTTCTTCACTTACATGTGTTTTGAGGCCATGAAAGAGTACACACTTAGCTATCTCTAACATCACGTCTTAATCAGAAGGCAGCTGTAATATAGAAAAAATGCTTTACCTAATCCTGTTTTCATGATGGTTTCTAGGCAACTGCTTGATGCTTGATATGATCATGGGTTTTCACACAGCCCAGTAATATCACACGATCATGTCACTTTGCCAGGTGGAAAAAGAAGCAGGGGTTTGTGAGCAGCAAACATGGAAGAATAAATGGAACTTCCTTGAGGAATCGTAAGGAGAAAAAAATCCAGTCACTCTTAATAGAGAACAGATCAAAATCTTGAGAGGCCCCTGTGCGGGCTTTCTGTCTGGTATTTTGCAGTTCCACAGCATAACTAGAATTCCACCCTTTGATCTTGAGATACAGGTTGTGTTTGTACCACTTATGCATGAGGGATAACTAAAATGACAACTAAAATTGTGAACTTACCCATAGCATTTAACAATCACTGGGGTAAAAGTGGAGGGTTTTAGTGTCTACTTAATTTTGCTCCAATTGTATATTATTTTTCCTGAAAAGAAAAGACTAGAAATCAATCCTAGAAACACAGTTCACAGTTTATAACCATGTCTGCTCTTCCAGGTGGGGACAGTTGACAGCTACCCAGAAGTAGGAGCGGAGCCAGGAGGGGCTACGGGCTTGGGACCATCTCAGAGGTGCCTATTTGCTCCTGGCTCTAACCACAATGGCCCCAGCTTTCTATTTTCAAAACTGTTCAGCAAAAGGAAAACTAAGGCAAAGAAACAATCAGGATGCCACAAGGCGGTGCCAGCTTCTGCAACGACAGTCACACTTAAGTCTGAACTACTTAAGGAGAACCCTATTTTTAAAAATGGATTGTTTTGTTTTTCCAAGCTCCCCAGGTCCACCATGTATGAAGTGCATCTGGAACAGCGAACGAAGGTGTTTGGGATGCTCACTCATTGTGCGGCAGGGAGAGGGGGCAGAAGAGGAAAGAGACAGGCAGGGGCATGAAGGGAGGGTGACAAACTGCCCTAAGTTGCCCCAGACTTTCTGGTTTCAGCACTGAAAGTCCTGCATCTTGGAAAACTCCTCAGCCCCAGGCAAACCGGGACAATTGCTCAACGTACAAAGGAATAAAAAGAAAACTGCAGACATTGCCTAAGCCCCGGGCGTAATTAGTCATTCAACACTCTTAGTCTCGAAGAACCCAGACTCAGGAAACTGCTCCGCGGTGTCGCTGCTCTAAAGCTGCAGAGAGCCAGCGTCTGCGATGTGAGAGCTTCCCCGCCCTGCTCCCTCCACTGGGAGTCTGGGTTCTTATTTAACACCAAAGAAACTCTACAGGGCAGCATGCCTCTACACAGCCACTGGCAAGGACACCATTCTTCCACCATTTTAACCTACACTGAGAGGTAAATTATCGATGGCCATGACAGATCAATTACTTTCCTGACCTCTATTTCTCACCAGGCCAGCCTTTTCTAAGTGGTTAGTGTATACACTATCTCTCCATCTAAAAATCCTTGCCCATTTTCCATCTTCATAGAGTGAGAAGCCTTCCAACAGGCATAGAAAAAGCACACATTCACAGACATTTTGTTGAAGAAGCCAGCGGCAACAGCCCGATGGATGGAAGTGAGTTGCATCCTACTTTGCTAAGAGCCACAGGAAAGTGTGACAATGGCAATGTCATGACTCAGTATTGCCACCCCACTCATCTCCCCTTAAGGCCTTCAAGCCAAACATAAACATCAGGTTCAAAAATACTTATTGAGCCTAGAAATATATACATCGGGGTGCCTGGCACATTCACTTATAATTCGTGATTAAAATTATGTGGTGGTTATTTTTTTTACCTATATGAGCAATGGATTTGTTAACTAAACTTATTGTGGTAATCATTTCACAATATATGGGAGTCGAATCAATATGCTGTACACCTTAAATGTATACAGTGTTCTATGTCAATCATATCTCAATAAAACTGGAAGAAAAGAAAAGAAAATTTGGGTTCTAATCAGGAAATAATTTGAAATAAAGAGTAATTCAGAAACTAATTTCACAGACATTCCTGAAACCCACCACCCAGACTTTTTAAACGTAAATCTGCCATGCGGGCCTCAGACTTCCAAAAAAGACTTGAAATGTTACAAATAAAACTAGAACCCCACTCAAAGAGGGAGGTACCAAAGGAAAGTGGAACCTGAAGCTCAGAAAGATTAAAGAACATCCCTAAGGCTACACAGAGAGGCCCCCTGGAACTTTCAAATCTTAGCCTTCCTTGCTGTAAGCAGAATTTCTCTTCTCTCACTGGGTACCTTTCAATCCACTTGAAATCATTCTTAATTTTACGCTTTAAACACTAATGAAGGCACTTGACTGCAGGACTCAGATTTTGCTGCCACCAAGTGCTAACAGATGCCACGTATTTGGGGGCAAGACCAAACAGTCAATTGACCTCAGGAATGTAAAATTTTGAATCAGAAAAGACCTAAAAGGCCTTGTAATTACTTATAAACAGTTGTTTCCTGCTTATAATTAAGTGGAAATGAAATTAAAAAGCAGCAATTGTGTGAAGAGAACAAGATAGAAGTAGTCGTGTACAATTTCAACACAATCGAACATTTTAAAGGATCAAACATCAAATCAAAACTGAGCTCTCTTATTCACAAAAGCTCTCAAGCCCACTTCAGCCCCTTTCAGATTGCCATTTTCACCTACATTTTCCATCTCTGGGGCCCTGACAATCAATCAGAGTGTCATGCTGAATATTTTCTGAGAAGCCAAAGCCCAGAAACGCTGTATTGAAACAGCACAAAATCACAGTGGCAGTTCTTTCATTTTGATCTGTATTTCGCAATCCAGGTTCTGAATGCCATGCTCAGGACGTTTACCACGACGTCTCACCTGAAAAGCTAGACCATGCAAACAGGTGAAACCACATTCCCCAAGGCTAGATGAATTTGTTCACCCTTTTTTAGGAAAACGGATCTGCCCCTTGAAGGAAAGTGGCAAAACTGAATTAACCCAGTTGTTGAAAAGCTGCTTTTAGAGATGAACAGCATTTCATTTGGTAAAATAGAGGCCTTTCTAAACACAGCGTGTGTGAATTTAATCCAATTTGCTCCCTGATAGACATTAAAATTCTTAGAATGTTTTGTCTTCCTTTTTTCCTGCCTCTCCACTCACACAGCTCCCACTAGGGTCTAAACAGACATAACGACATGGATTTCCCTAAACATCCAGAGCTCAGCACACCTCCCCGCCTTTGGACACAAGATTTCTGCAGCCTGGAATTCCATTTCCCTCCCTCTCCACCTGGAAAACTCGTAGTTCACAACCCAGCTTCTTCCCAGCACCCAGAAAGTCATGTCACTGTGCACCCACAGTGCACCCAGATCCCCTTACATATACTTCTCTGACTGCATTTATCACTTAACTTTGAGCATTTTCAGCTATTCCTCGCTCTTTGAGGATATGACCACAGGATCTAACACGGTGCCTAAACATGGTAGAAGCCAAATAAACACTTGAGAAGTCAGTAAAAGTCACGGCCCCTGTTGCTCTCCCTGCCCTTCTGTGCCGCATCCTGACCATCCACAGGGCTGCCTAGTTAAACCATTCTGGGGTCACCCTTCACACTGAAATCTCAATTCAACCCTGACTACTTCCCTCCAGAAAAAATACAGCAACTGCAAGCTAAACAACCAGGCCATTCCCTCAACTGATAAAGAACCCTTGAACTGGAGAGAAGATGGATAATGCATCGTTTTTAGAAAGTGAGAATATTTTGCTAACCCAAATAATTCCTACTCCCTCCATTCCATTTACCTGCCTCCTAAGTTTTCTTCAAAGAACACATCTGTAGAAAAATGACTGGGTGTAAAAGAAGAACGGTAAATGCAATGACATTTCTCTCTCCTCTGCCAAGGTATTAACTGATCAAGAAGCAAAAACACTAATTTTTGCTGCAACGTAGGGTGAAATAATGAGCATGATATAGCATCTCCTTCCAGAAGGTGGAAGCACCATGTCTGGCATGTTCTGTCCCAAGCCTGACCCACTGAAGTCTTGAGGAGCTGTTACCAGTTCATCACTGTATCTAACCTCCACGGTCACCAAGGGAAGCAGGCAGCTCCCTGACCCCTCCGCTTCCCTCCTTACTCATGCAGTTCCCCGTGGTCCATGGGAAAATAGCTGAGTCTAGAATTTATAGGCCAGAAGACAATTCAGAGAGTTAGTGCTACCCAAGGCATACAAGGGCAAGGCTATGGGTTACAGACTTGATGGTCTAACACAAGTTAAAAGAGCATTCATGTTAAAAAAAAAAAAAAAAAGAACCCCATTAAGTCTGAAACTTAGAGACAAACTACTGAGATATCAAATCTGGTATCTGGGGAAAAGGACTGGAATTTTACTCCTTCAAAATGATCAGAAAATCAATTCTTAGCTACTTAAAACAAACCCAGCAGCTTGAGATCATCTGATCGATTAAAAACAGAACGAAATAACTTTATTTAAGGAACTACCTTATCTGTTTAGCATTTGCTACGATGCAAGGTTTAAATGTTCCAAGAGATCCAGTTAATTAAGCGGAGAGGCTGTTTCCCATGTCACACTTTCTACATCAAAGGACAATGAATAAGCTGCTCTTGAGCCAGGACCACCTAGCAGCCTCCGGCCAGGCCATCCAGCTGAGACTTCCCTATACTGCTGGCCCCTGCCTGGATATGGGTAAGTGCATCTGGTCAGGGATGAAAGCCAAGGATGATCCTGTGGGGTCAGGGTCAACCTTCTGGCACCAGCACTTTGCAAACTTGAGCTCTGGACAAAATACCGTAAGGGAAGTAATAACTTAAGCATCTCTTTTCAGTCTTCAGACTAGCAATTCATCAGGGGGAAAAAAGGATGAAAATTAAAGCAGAAGAGAAAGAATCTAAGGAACTAGAATTGACTTATCAATGAGGATTATAGAGTCCTCATCTGGGGAGGATTGCAAAAATGTCCTCAATCCTTTGCAGCTCCTCTCATTAAGAGATGGTCTCTATTTCTCTGCTCGTTGATTCTGGAACGGCCTTTTCCATTGCTTTGGCCAACAGAATGTGGTAGAAGTGATGTTGTCTAGGTTCTGAAACTGAATAGAATTTGACTAAGAGTCTTTGGCACTTTCAATCTCCCTCTTAGAAACTGGAGCTGCCATGTGAACAAGCTGGGGCTGGCCTGTTGGATGACGAGACACCCAAAGTCCAGCACCCCCACCATTCCCTTCCCCTTTTACTCCAGCTGATCACCAGCCATCCCTGAGAAGCAGAGCTTTCTAGCTGACCAAGAACTGACCACAGATTCCTGAGTGAGTTCAGCAGAAGAACTATCCATCTGAGCTGAGTCCAAATTTCTTGTCCACAGAACCGTGGGCTAAATAATTGGTTGTACGTTTTAAGTCACTAATTTATTATGCAGCAAAAACTCATACACCATTCTCAAAAACTTTCTGGAAGAGAAGAGATGACCTTACATCTGAATGGCATTCAACTCCTTGAAGATAGGGAACCAGACCAACGATTTCTCAAATAATTCTGTAAGCTAGAGTGAATGAAATCATGATGAAAATCAAAGTTATAAAGACCAAATTAAATTACCCAAGGTAAATTGCATCCTTTACCATTCAGTAAGGGAAGTGGGTACAAAATTTAGAAAATTTAAAGTAATTTTATTACTGAGCTTACCAGTACAGCAGAAAATTGAATGATAAAGTACTTACTTCCCTCAGTAACTTTTCACTTTCACTCTTCTCCCTCTATTTCTCAGAAGTCTACTCTTCCAGGTTCCCCTTCCGTAGCTTTCACAGTTTCCATTACTCCTTATCCCCATTGTAGCCCTCTAACAAAACAGCAGCAACAGCAGTAACTTCTGCTTATGGAGGCATTTTACTAGTGCTTGATATACACCATCTTGTGAATTCTCACGACCATCCTATTAGGTAAGTATAATTAGATCCATTTTATAAAGCAGTAAACTGAGGCTCAGAGAAGGTAAGTAATTTGCCAAGGTCACATGGCTTGAATGCGCTGGAGCTAGAATTTAAACCACCCTCTGCGTGATTACTCAGCTCGTGAATTTTCCATTACGTAACACTGCCTCTATGGAATAATAAGTGTTGAGCTATTTGAACACAGATTTTCCATGAGAATGCAGGCTTAAAATGTGACTATAAATAAGTGCAAAAATAAACATATATATACATGTATGGGGGAGAGAAAGTGTGAAAAACAATAAAAGAGAAAGATGTAGCTGTGCAAACTGCAATTCTGCCAAAAGAATTGGAATTTTATTGATTTTGCCCAAAGCCTTTCTGAGACTTAGAGGGAGAGAGAGAAGCAAGACTATATGATGGTTAGGATTAGTGGCATATTAGCCTGCAACCATCCAATAGAAGACATCACTGAACTAACTACCTCCGAACCCAAAGCATATACATGTGACAACAGCAGGAGAGGAACCACCTAAACTTCACAGAAACGCAACTGGTTAACTGCGCAGATTTGTGAACAGTTTTGCCATAACATAACCACTACTAAAATCAAACAGGTCCCATTTGAATGAACAAATATATATAATCGTATTCATCAACTACTTTAAACTTAAAAGTGAATTATTTCTTTTATTCAAAGAGAAACGTGGCCTTAAAAAGTAAATCTGTTTTCATAAGAAACTTTTTTTAAATTACATCTTTCTATTCTGTATTAAGTTTATTTCCTTCTTCCAAATTATTTATAAACTGGAGAGGAGAGATGAAAATTTTTTAAAATTTTCGACTCTCCCCAGTTTTCCCAATTTAAATTCATCAGTCCAGTGTCCCTGAGGTGAGACCAGCACACAATCCAGCAGCGGTATGGGGGAAAGTGTGTAGGTCTTCGGAATTAAAGGGGGGAAGGACCCTCCCCCTCCACAGCCCAAGCAAAGCTGAGTCAGATTCTCTCTGGCTGAGCTGCTGTCACTCTGCACATCCAAGGGCCCAGAGCTGGGGAGTCCCAGACTCTCCCCACTTTGCTGCCTCTGGCGGGGGTCCTTTCTTCCCACCTCCACCATGACAGGACACTCAGGGTGCTCCTTCTGTGGACCAGTTGCTAGGCCTCAAGCCCCTGCTGTGGTGCTTTGGAATCACTCTCCCATCACATGACCACACCTCCCTCTCCCCATTTCTACACCAGGCCGTCCTACCTTTCTCTCCTACCTTTCTCTCTGGTGCACTGGTCCCTGGAGCTCTGAAACTTTTTCTTACCTTGCCCAGAGGCACACCTCACAAGCCTCTGGACTGTCACCTTGATAGCTGTCTCTAAGCTCTGTCCCTGGAAATTCTCAGACTCATCCTTTGCTGTTTCCTGAAGGACTCTCCACCCCCCACCTTGCCCACCACACTGTCCAGGCCTCTCTCACCTGATCTGACGATTATGCCCTCCTCATGCCCCCACTGCTCGGCTGCCCATCCCTCTATGCCAGACTCCCCAACTTATCTGGTCCCTTTTCTAGGAACTCAAATTGCTCCCCTGAGCCTCTATGAAACTGTCTCCAACCCTCTATTTCTCTGTCCCTACCCTACTCACCTCCACGCCCCTGCCCTTCTTCCCCACCTGCCATCCCACGGAAAGTCAGGGCCAAAGTCAGAAAATTCTTGCTCTCCAAGGGGGAAAACTAGAGAATGTCCAAATTGAAAGGGACCTTGGAGGTTTTTAAATTTAAAACCAGGCTCCGTGCAGGTACGCAGCACTTCTGAAGAGGAAGTCCTCACTAGTTAAGATACTTAAATGAATTGTTAAGCTGTCATACACTGAACTAAAGGCTTTCTCCTTATAACTTTCACTGGATGGTCGTGGTTCTGGCTTTAGAACTTCTTTGAAGACTATCATAAAGAAGGACTCTGAGTATTTATTCTCAGATCTTATCACTCCTCTGTTCAAAATCCTGAATCTCACCCGGGTGAACAGCTGGCCCCGAGGCCCTCCCTTCTCTGCCCTCCACCCCCCATCTTCCTCCAGCATCATCCCCTCCCCGCCCATTCCTTTGCTCTCTCTGCTCCAGGCACTCAGCCTCCTCAATGCTCGCCATGCACCAGCACACACCTTCAGGAAGCAGTTTTCCCAGACACCTGGGTTAAGAGCTCCTTGACCTTCACTCCCTTGAGATTCAAATGCTACAATATCAGAGAGGCCTTTCCTGACCATCCTATGTAAACAAGCCACTCCACCTGTTTGTTTGTTCTCCTGTTTACGTCAGCTCCCCGAGGGCTGGACCTTTGCTTGATTCACTGCTGCATCCCCAGTGTCCAGAACACAGTACTTGGCACACAGTAAGGACCCCATAAATATTTATTCAATTCCCACCCGCTTCCATCCTCACCATTCCTCATCACTCACAGACAGATTTGCTTTCTCTCACACTGGCCTGCACATCTAGCTTTCCTACCTAACAAGGTGATTTTGAAGACTGACTCTGACACATGAGCAGTCCCTCTCGGCTTTGTGTCCCTTGAGTCTTCAGTCCCTCCATTTCTCCTCCCCTCCTTTCCTCCCTCACACCAGCCTCTTCCTATACTCCCCTTCCTGATCTGCTAACTTCTACCCAACGAAAGTCTTCATAAGGATATGGTCTATGTCATCTTCCAATTTGCTGATAAGGAAGACGAACAGCCACAGCCCTCCTGAAGACGCCTCTCTCCTTTGGCTTTAAGCCAGGATCTACATTCTCTTGACTACCTCTCAGCAAATCCATGCTACCTCTTAACCAGCACTGCTTTCTTCCTATTCACAAAGGATATGTTTAATAATCAGCTCTGGATGTTTTCCAGATATGAATGTCAAGCTTTTCACTTTTCAAAAATCTGTACCACACTTACCTGTCTCTAGTTTTCTGTTGACTCATACTTCACTTTGATGTTCCTTATACTGGTTTTTAACAATCCAAGTGACTTTTATATTTGTTCGAAGATAAACATCAATCCTTCTATTTTCTGGATACATTCTTTGAAATCTGGCCTTACTAGAAAATTCTCTAGTCACTCTCTGTTGTCATTACCTCCCATCTTTGTTTTATTGTTCATCTTTCTTATAGATTGAATTTAAATTTTCTTCTAACTTCATCCTTCATGAACTATATTTATATTAGAGTCTTCGGCCATGGAGCTTACTTAATTTTTTCCGTGGATTATTTGAAATCCCCCTCCCTAAATTTCTGATACAGGCATAATTATGTTCAGGTGTTACTTGATTTGTTTTTATAACCTTAAAATAGAAATGGTCATTCCCTTCTTAGTTTGGTATTTTGTTTTGTTTTGTTTAGCCTATTTTGCTCATATGTGTTTGGCATACCTATTGAAGAAAGAAAAAAATTAAATGAACAAATGATGACAACATCAAAATAAGAACTTATCACAATCTATTTTCAGCAGAAATAAATTCCTAGAAATCTAAACAGGCGCCCTTATCTCCTTTAAAATTACCAGGTTAAAGAAACCCTCACTTAATCTACCAGCAAGTCTATACCCTGGCTCCCAAAATACTTGTCACTCCGAATCAATCAGGTCTTTTGACAGGGGAATGTTTTCCTCAGGTATTTATCCTTCCCACACCCAACACAGAAACTGAAGCACCTGGGGCTATGGATCCAACAAATTCAAGAATTTTAAGCCATCCAGACAAACGAGATCATCCAGGTAAAGGCTTTCTGTGGGCCCCCTGCCCCCAAGGAGGGAAAGACAAGGACAGGCGTGATGTGCAAGGCAGGACGCATCGTGGAACTATCTGGACAAACTGCTTCCAAATTCTTCAAATTCTAGACTTTTCTTTAGATCAGAGAAAATCACAAGCCAGCATAGCAGTGAGTAAAATCAAGTTCCACTATGGGGATTATCCAATGGGGCAACAAGATAGATGAAGAAAGTGCCTGTGTGAAGACACTCAAAATGCAGCAAACCCCAAAACCAGAGTTAGATAGACGGACACTGTGGAGGGCAGTGCCCAACTGCGCAGACTCTTGCCAACTGTGTAATCACGTCTTCTTCAGACAGCTAACAATTTTCCTATAAACAGAAAGTTCGTTCTCCTCCCTCTTTCTCTCTCTCAAACACATATCATACACACACAAGCACACAAACATTTTTCACTCATTATAGGAGAACAAGAGTCAAAAAAGACAGAAAAATGTGGAATTCTGCCAGTTTAAGCATTTGATTTTTTTTTTTCTTCTAGACTAATGAAATAAAATCAATGACAAAAGCCACTGGATTTCAAGGCTTTGGAGCCTACTTCTGAAATATCAGAATATTATTATTAAAGTGTTAAGAGAACACACAGATGATTAAGCCAATGCTAGTGGTTCTTCTGGAATATTTCCTTGGGCCACCTTACCAGGAACCCTGGCCTCAGAAAGCATTGATTAAACAGTCTTAGAGAAGGAACATGGCCCATGTGAGGACCTAGGAGCTGAAACAGAAAGCCCTGGGTTCCCATCTGAATGATGCAACTGTCTGCAAAGCTGGGCGCCAAGCCACATGCTCTCTTCTCTGGTGAAGTGCACTGACTGGGGTGAGCTCTAAGGTCTTACTCCACTTAAAATTGTCCAATTCTACCTCTGAGGAGGAGCAAAATAAAGTGCTGTTATTTATGCCAAAGTCAGCAACTGGGAGATAAATCCACTGAATCTAGCTTCCTGGTCTAATGCAGAAATTCTTAAACTTTAGCATTATCTCAGTCCATTCAGGCTGCTATATCAAAATACCATAGACTGGGTGGCTGATAAACAACAGAAATTTATTGCTCACAGTTCCAGAGGCTGGGAAGTCCAAGATCAAGGTGCTGGCAGATTCAGTGTCTGGTGAGAGTCCACTTCCTAACAGACAACACCTTCTTACTGTGTGTTCCTATGGCAGAAGGGGCCAGGGATCTTTCTGGGGTCTCTTTTATTTTATTTATTTATTTATTTTTTTGAGGAAGATTAGCCCTGAGCTAACTACTGCCAGTCCTCCTCTTTCTGCTGAGGAAGCCTGGCCCTGAGCTAACATCGTGCCCATCTTCCTCTACTTTATATGTGGGACGCCTACCACAGCATGGCGTGCCAAGCAGTGCCATGTCCACACCCGGGATCCGAACCGGCGAACCCCGGGCCACCGAGAAGCGGAACGTGCGAACTTAACCACTGCACCACTGGGCCGGCCCCTGGGGTCTCTTTTATAAGGACACTAAATCCCATTCACCTCCCAAAGGGCTACCGCCACATGCTATTACATCGGGGGTCAGGATTTCAATGTCTGAATTTGGGCAGGACAAACACTCAGGCCCTCGCAAGCATGTATCACAATCACCTGGAGCTCTATTAAGACACAGATGGCTGGGACTCACCCCCAGAGTTTCTCATTCAGCGGGTCTGGGTGGGGCCCAGGAATATGCATTTCTAACCAGTTCTCAGATGCTGCTGCTGGTCCACGCAGCACAGGTTGAGAATACTGGGCACTAGGGAAGTGACTTGCTGTTCACTGACGGGATCAGGGACTTAGGGAGCTGGGGTTGGGGGTACCAGCTGACCAAGGCAGGGGAGTCAAAGAAGACACAGACCAGAGAAGAGGGACAAATGTGAACAGCCATGAAACCCTTCCAGAAAGTGAAACCACAGGGCTAGCTGCCTCTTCTCAAATTATATCCTAATGCGTATTACTTTATAATTTGTGAAATAGATTGTATGTTATTTTGATTATACACCTTGCTTAAATACTTTTAAAAACTATGTCCTAATAAGCTTAGATTGCAACTTAATGCTCTTTCAGAAAGCAGGTAAGAACAAAAGCAAATTCAGTCAACAAAGAAAACTGGAAACACATTGATGAACCAGTGCTCAGGAGAAAGGAGTTCTTCTTTGGTTCACCACGTTCTTCCTGGTGTTGAATGCACATATTTAAGAAGTGTGTGTTGATTCTAGCCATGGCTCAGAAAAGGGAAAGCTTGGAACAAGCTAATCTTTTGGAGAGAAGGGGAAGAATGCATCACTTTTGGCTATAGAAAGTTCAAACTGGAAGTTTTACAAAGAACATATTTTGCCTCAGTTTCGTGTCTCTAGAATGAAAAATAATAATAATAAGGAAATTATAAAAATTAGAGGGAAAAAGGAAGAACCAATGCAATAGGAGAGTCAGAGTTCCCTTGTAAACACTTTTAATTGACCAGCTGCAAGAACTGTGGTTCTGAATCATTTTTCTGCTTCTCTATAATACATATGAGCAGCATGCTCCTCAAGGTAGTATCTCTCACTACATACAGATTCTCAAGTATCTGGGAATGGGGGCGCGGAAGGAGAGTGTTATGGACTGAATGTTTGTGCTCCCCCCAGATTTACCCATAGAAGCCCCAACCCCCAATGTGATGGTATTTGGAGGTGGGGCCTTTGGGAGGCAATTAGGTAAACATGAGGTCGTGAGGGTAGGGTCCTCATGATGGGATCAGTGCCCTTACAAGAAGAGATCTGAGAGTTCACTTGCTTGTACTCTCTCTTTCCCTCTCTCTCTCTCTGAACTGGAAGAAATAAACCTTTGTTGTTTAAGCCAGCCAGTCTATGGTATTTTGTTATGGCAACTCAAGCTGACTAAGACAGAAGGGGAGTGAATCAAGATCAGCCCAGCAGTTTGGGCTCTGAGCTCATAAGCAAGGTATGATCATCTACAGAGAGACAATTTACCTAACTTCAGGCCAAGTACCCAAGAAGAAAAGAGCCTCTTTAATGTAATAGTCTCATCCCACCAACAGCAGATCTAAAAAGAGAATAAATGGCAGGCTTAGCTTGAATCTGAGCCCCCTCCCACAGCGGATCCTTCCTGGTTCCTTCCCAGTGCTAAGCCAAAACAAGAGATGCTCCGCATGGTTCAGCAGCATGTCACCCTTGTCATTCACCTGAAGCTGATGGGATAGTTCAGATCAGGCACTTGGATTTTCTTCCAGATCCCAAACCCCATGGCTTCCAACTGGAGCTTTGTTCCTGATTACTGGAAGCTGGCTTACACGTTTCCCTCCCAGTACAGGAAGCCTGCCCTGAACTCCATTCTGAAGGATCTTCTTCCATTCACTGACAGGTCAGTCTCAAATTGGCCACCTGCGTGAACTTACAACCATTACCTACCCAGGATTCCCTTCACTGCAGCGCTCCATCCACCTGTTGGGACACTATGTAAATACCTAACTCCACATAAACACTGTTTATTGAGCACTGACTGTGCCAGAGTCTTTGCTTTAACACGTATTATCCCTAATTCTCAATACAATACTCAAAGTAGATATTACTTTTTCCATTTGTGGGTAAAGAACACGAGATGTAGAAAGTGAAATTATTTTCCTAAGATCGTACTGCTAGCCAGTAAAGACTTGCTATTTTAAGCTGTCTATCTGACTTCAAAGTCCACAGTCTTTCCAATACACCACAGTGCCATTTCTACGCCATCTTGGCACAGCCTGTCCTTTCCCCATCCTCCACTGCTGATGTCTCCCCGGACTGGAGCTGGTCACTCTCACATCCTCTTAGCCTCATGCTGTGCCAGGCTGTCTGAGCCTCCTCCTACAGGGTCTACGCTCGGTCAGTCTCCCAGTACACCCCCCCTCAACCCCACCACCTGCTCTCTGTCCCAACCCACAGATGAAGCCAATGTGGCAGCTCTCCCCCACCACACCATCAGTCTCCAAGTTGAAGCATAAAATAATCACAGTGCATAAGAACAAGTCTTGTGAACAGTATAGGTGGTGAGGGAAAAGGAGGGAGAAAGGAGAGGAAGGGGAAAAGAAAATGAGGAAGGAAAAAGGAAAGGAAGGAGAAGAAAGAATGAAGAAAAAAAGCAGAGCAAAGGAGACAGAGGAAGAAAGACGATGTGGTGCCCAGTAAAACAAACTGTGTCAAGTGAGGACATTCGAGAGGCTGCTTAGTGGAGAGAGACGGGAGAATCTGGAGCTGCAGCAAAATCTCTGATCTTTGCAGTTAAGCCAAAGCAAACTGCCCCCAGTGTGAGAAGAGAATGTGCATGATATCAAGATCGCAGATCATAAAAGCAATGTCTGATCTTTCAGTGGATACTGGATTTTTAAAAATCCTGCTATAAAGGACATTTGGGGAATGACTGGGGTCATTTGAACGTGGACATATTAGGAAATCACAGTGCATCAATGTAAATTTTTTTGAGCGATATGATTTTCATTGAGGTTGCTTAGGAGTATGCCTTTGTTCTCCAAAGACACCTGCTAAAGTATTTAGAGATGACATAGTCATAATGTCTCAACTAACTTTTAAAGGACCAGCAAAGAAAACCAAAATACACACACACATATGCAGAAAAACAGAGGTAAGCTAATATGGTAATATATTAATAACTGGGGACTTTATTTGAAGGATATATGTCTTCACTGTACTAATTTTACAACTTTCTCAGGTTTGAAATTTTTCAAACAAACCTTTTTGCCAAAAAAATTTAGAGGAAAAAAAATGATAAATTAGCTTCAACCTAAGAGGCGAACACTTCCATAAGCCTCAGGACATTTCCATGTACCCGATAAGCTCCTCCTCCTGACCTTGAAGCACGGGTATGTGGGGAATAAAAGCTCATCCAGCTCTGGATTCAGGCTGCCTGCACTGGATACCGCGTACCACTGATGTGCAGGACAAGCGACTTAACCTCTTCAAGCCTTAGTTTCCTCACCTGCAAATGGGGCCAAAAACAGTACCTAACTCAAGGGGTTGATTGTGAGAGTTAAATGAGAACATTCACAAAGGTTATCATTATCATTGATATGAGAAAGTACAGAATATGTAACACTATCCCCACTTAACCTGCCCAAAGGACAAGGTGACTATTGTGTTTTAGAATTTTCTTTTTCTCTCTTCCTCTTACATAAAACACAGAGAAGCAATCTCAGAAAGATAGCATCTGCCAAAAACCATAGAAATTGGAATCGATCCTACGTCATGTCTTTAACGGGAGAACAGGGTGACGCCTCTTTACCAAATGAAGTTTCTCATAAACTCTGTTTCCTAATTTTACATTCACAGTGAAGCACTTGCAATGGAGAAATGGCAACTGTGATAAAGAAAAATGAGCCTCCATCTGTGAGGACAGTTCACGGAGTGGGGCAGGGGCTCGGTAGGAAGCCCAAAGTCAAAACAGATCCCTTCTCTTGGCAGGGAAAGCTCAGGCCAAGGACCTGGAGGGCTGGCTTCTCCCTTCCCCACAGTAACTGCCTTGATGACTGAGAGTGTGGCCCAGACAGAGCACATTCCACAGGGCCGGAGCGTGGGCGTGGGGCCAGCAGCCGTTAAACACCACTTTTGTATCCTCCAGCAAGAAAGAATGTCTGGAACCAACAGCATGTGCCTTGTTCTAAGAACAGATTTCTCCTCTGGCTATTTCTCCAGCCTACAGAAGAACCGTTATGCAGTGCATATCCACCTATGCCGTGCTGACTTTATAACTGTGTGTCTCGGCGTGAGACACGGCAGAATATCCACACTTCTAAAAAGTCTCGAGTACGCTTCCAGCATCAGGAGGAACATACTCCCTGAATTCAGTTAACAGGAATACTGAAAGATACACAACTTTGAAAGAAAAAATCAAGTATACACAGAGCCTAAAGTTGCCCATTTATTCCCAGAATTTGAGTTACATATTTAAACAAAAAAAGTTTTGGAAGACATCTCAGTTGTTCCACAGGACACTAAGGGAAGCTGCATACCCCACAGAACTCGCTCACTCTGCTGCAATGCTGTGACGAGTGGGCCACGCAGAACTCACAACCTTACTCTGTGCAACCGGAATGCCCTTCGAGGGGTCTCACTCCCATTGCAAACTCTCTTACCACATGTTCTTCTGCCCTTAATCACGGACTTCTCTGGACAGTCACAAAAAGCCACAGAATGTTTATAATACATATTCTGTCCCTTTTCACCTTTCTAAAATTATTAAAAATTAAGCCAACTTATTTAAAAGAGAATAAAAAGGAATATAATCTAAAATTTTAACACTTGGATATTTAGTTAAGAAATACAAACATACACAAAATTTAATAATACATAGGCATTAAAAAGTAATAGATAAGTATTAAAATAAGAAAAATGTCTATCATTGAATGTGAGTATGACACAAAAGCTATAGGAAAAATATGAATTATGGCTATATAAAAGAAATATTCATGGAAAAATGTCTGAATGCTGATTAAGCATAATAACAGTTCTTGATAAGAAAAAACAAAACAATGAATCTAGAATAAGGGTAGATTTCTTATTTTGAATTCCACAGTCATCAAAGGGAACTAAACACCAGGTCTCTGTAATATTCATTCATAAATCATTATGGATCAATCAACACAGGGAGAATTTTCACATCAGCAAGTTCCCATATGGACACCCGGGCAACACAGTCCTCCTGTTTGATTTGGGGAATGTCCCAAAATGCCAATGCAAGGATAGAGGCTTCAGAGCCTCTGTAAAAACATTTACACGTGGGAAAACGCGCGCGCACACACACATACACACAACAAACCCACACCAGAAAATTGAAGAAATAGGCTAGTATGAAGGACTGAAATGGTTTGAAATTCCTCAACTAATCATGGACTTAGTCATAGAAGCCTTGGGTCCTAAGGGGTGGAGATCCCGGCTGTGCTCTGAATCCATAAGCTCATGGTGGGTGTATGCTCAAAGTGGAGAAACTTTTACTAAGTCGGCTAAGAACTACAGCAAGGAATACTCGACAGAGTTTCCTAGACAGTGACCCACAGGGGCCTGTTCTCTTTGAACACAATGGAGAGCCACGTGGCCCTTGGGAGCTGGAAGAAAGCACAGCTAGAGCACATTAGTCTACTGTGTTCCTCCGAGGGAGCAAGGACAAGGTAACGGGAGACGTCCTAAAGTCAAGAAAGCAGCAGCATAGGGCCCATCTGACACCAGCTACATTTCTCTGCTCTGAGACTTACTATGGTGGATCTGAGACATTAGAAGGGACAGGCTTTTTCTCCTAATGCCATGCAGGCAAAATGTGAGAAGGGCAAGAGGCGTCTCAGTCAGCCAGAGCTTTACAATTCAGTCTCCAAACCCTCCTCTAAAAAACCCATTTCTATTGATTAAACAATGACTCATACAGAGTTTCTAATTAATGACTCTCCTATCCATATTCACAGTTAAATTCTCCAATAGTTAATTATGCAAGTTTTCACGAGATTTCTAGCCGTCCAAAAACATTCTATGAGTTGGCGCTGTATGTTCTGAGGAGCATTTCCAAACCAATGATTGCTCATCAATGACTCTGCTGGGGCAAAGCCGGAGTCAGCTGGGAATGAGAAATGAAGGAAGAAAGAACCAATCAGAGGCAGAAATATGCATACTATAAAATTAGAAATAAAAGAAATAATGCCAAACATCTGCCTTTTTTAAAAACCAACCTCCTTGTGTAAAGAATTGTGAATAAAAAGACTTGTCATACCTACCCCATTGAGGTAATTCACTGAACCAATATTTCTGAGTACTGCGTACTGGGGTACAATGGTGATGCAAAGCAAACAGATCCTTTCTCTATTGGGACTTACACTAATGAGACAGAAGATGTCAATCAATCAAAATAATGAACATAAAATACAAAATGTTGTAACTCCTCTGAACTAAAAGAACCCAGATCTCTAAGAACAGGGAGAGTTTCCTTAAGGCTTAAGTCAATCTAATGGATAAGCAGCAGTTAACTGGGAAAAGAGGAGGGGGAGGAGGAGGGTTCCAGACAGGGGGAATAGCATGTCCAAAGGCCCTGTGGCAGGAAGGAATATATTTAAAGAATTTAAAAAGACGACAGTGGTTCTTATGGCTGGAGCATAGATTGCCAGGGAAGAGGTATACAGAGGTCAAACCACAGAGGGAGCTGAAGGCCTTCTTAGGGATTGTGCTATTATCATGTCAGCAATACAAAGCCATTGAGGGGTTTAAGGAATGACAATGACCTAATCATATTTGCATTTTGTAAAGATTTCTCCTAAATTTGGGAATGATAAGAAGGAGAGAAGACAACATAGATGTGAGGACAGTTGATAATAGGTTACTGCAGTAGTCCTGGTAAAAGATGGGGATAGCATTGTCCTAATGAGGCAACTGAGGAGATGGAAAGTGGATGGAGTCAAGACATTTAGGAGGAAAAGGTCCATAGGACTGAGTGACAGATTGGATATGAGGGTTTAGGGAGAGGATGACGTCTAGAATGGCTTCTAGGTGCCTGGCCTGCTGGAACGGATGGATGACTGCACCATTTGCTGAGATAGGGAGCACGCTTGGGGTGGAACCTGGGGAGAGAAGCATCATAAGCTCAGTCTTTGATGTATTTTGTTGAGGAAACTTTGAGACAGCCCAGTGGAGAGACAAACTGGCAACTCAGGTCATGGAGAGAGATCCAGGCTCAAGATGTAAGTTATTGGCTTATCATAATATAGATGGTAATTGAAATGACAGAAGTTGCCCAAGAGAAGGTTCCAGAGTGAGAAGAGCTGACATTTCAGCATGGAGCCCCGAGACACTTTTAGAAGGTTGTATGACTCAAAGGAGAACATGGATGTGAATGGATTTTATAAACTGTAAAGCACTATAAAATTAGTTACTATAAACACCAAAAGGGCTTGGGGGCTAATATCTCTCTGTATTTTATAGGTGTAGAAACTGAAAGAAAGGTTACAGATCAAGCTCAACAAGGCTGGTAGTTGTAACAGACAGGACCGGGCAGGAGTTTAATCCATATCAAAGCTCCAAAAAGTCTAGCAGAACAGACTGTCTGAGTTCTCTGTGAGCCCAAGAGGCTCTGGGAAGTGGGCTTAGAGTTACTCATAATCAGCAGGGTATTTCTTTTCCAGAACCCACAAATGAGTCCCGGACTTAGGCCTCTGCAATAAGCTGGCTGCAGCTCCCAGGGGACTGGCTGACACACTGTAACCTCACATCTGCAGGATTCCCGCCCTTCTCCCTCCCTTAAAGGGCCTTTGTCATTTGTTCCCCAGCCCCACAGGCAGGACAGAAGGGCCTTTACTTCTGTACTCCTCAAGAGCCGAACGAAGTTGGGGGAGCAGGGAAGGTAGAGAGAGACTTTATTCTGCACATTTCAGGGAGGACTGCACCCATGAGTCAGTGAGAAGCGAAACACGAGCACCACACAACCCACTTCTCGAGGCCTCGTCATCTTCTACTGCCTCTACACCCAATTTTAAAATAGCAGGAAAGAGAGGGGCAACCAAGCCTTGCACAAAACAGCTTTTATTTCTCCCTTAGGAAAACTGTTTTCAACTATATTCATTTGCTGGAATTAAAAGTGATTTCACCCTCCAAACAGTGACCTTAGAATCATTCTGTCCAGCTGCACAAATGAAATGCAATTCGGAGCAGGCCATTGGGAAAGGCACTGAGTGGGAGGTTGGACCATACGACCCTCGTTGGTTTCTCCAGCTCCAAGATTCTTCTCCCATATGGAAGAACCAGATGTTCCTATATAAGAGTCAGCATCTTTCAAAAACATCTATTTTCTCTACACTAATATGTGAAGCAATGGCACTCAGAATTTCAATTAATCAAGTTTTGAGTTCGACATGGATATTTTATCAGCCCAGAGTTTGCTCTCACCAACTTTCTCTCTGGGGTCTTCCTGGGGTTGCTTTCCTAAATGTACAATGGCCGCCCAGCCACCAGGCAAGTACCGAAAGCTGCTGACCCTACACTCTTTTCCCACGACACAGATGCATGCTCTCTCTACCCATCTCCACCATCAAGCCTTGGGTGGCATCAGCCCCAAATTAATCATCTGGAGAAGTGTGGAAGGACTTTTTTCCAACATTCTACTTTGAAAAATGTAAATCAGAGCAGAGTTGAAAGAATTTTATAATGAATACTGTATGCCTACCACCTAGGTTCTACCCTTAACATTTTATTGTTTTTGCTTTATTACAAATCTATCCACCAATCTATTCATCTATCACTCCACTTTCCTTTTTACGTTTTACATGGTAAATTGCAGATCTCAGTACAAATACAAATCTGATCTGGGGACTACGTAAAAAATTCTTATGCCTCATCTCCAGAAATTTTGATTTATCCTTGAATGGGGTTCAGGCATCAGTATTTTTTTAAATCTCCCCAGGTAATTTGAACGCGCAGACAAAGGGAGAGGTGAGAATGCACCTGCTTCCCATGAGCCATGACGGGTGGGAGTGGGAGAGGCCAGAGGGTGGAGATGAAAGAATGCCACAAGCTATGCAGCCTGCAGCTCTCAGTCTTCTTGTATATGCACACCGACACACACAACCGACAAACGCACAAGGCAAAGGATGCAGGGGTGGGGTTGGAAAGACTCGCCTTAGAACTGAGGCTGCAGCAGGAGAGACAGCTCTAGAGACATTCCCTGGCTACCCGCCTCCATCCTTGCCAGTTTCCTTCTCCCCCTCATGCTGCCTCCAATCTACAGGGGAAGGCTGCATGGAAATGAGGCTGCAGGTCTTCTCAGAATTCTAGATTCTTCTCAGAATCTAGGGAGAAAGGAGGCCCAGCAACAAATCCTCCTAGGTTTTTTAGTCCAGATAATCCAGAAGCAGAATGCTCCAGTGGTAGCAGCCACTGAAGCAGCAGCACCTCCATTTCTGCTCTCATAGAGACCAAGAGCACACACGTGAAATGATTACGTGACAGCACAAAAATTGCAAAATGAAACTGTGGGGACAGATAATACCTATAGGAGTCCAGAAAAAGGAATGACAGATAGTGACTATCTTGGTATAGATAAGCCAGATTCTTGGGAAGAATCTTGGTATAACCCACTGGGCACCTAATCAAATACTTAGTAGCAGTATCAGAAAAGCCTGGATGTTAATTTCCTGTAGAAGACAATAGATAGCAACACCAATAAACCTTGGTTTAAGAAGTGTAGGAGCAGTACCCGGCAGTGTCTTTTAATTTGAACTTAATACCTTACAATTAGAGGGCATTCTTACCCTTTTCTAAAATGATTCCACATAAATAATCTCATTTAATCCTCATATCAACTCTGTAAAATCAGTGGGTATCAGGGTCGGCCCCACGGCCCAGTGGTTAAGTTCACGTGCTCCACTTCGGTGGCCCAGGGTTTCACCAGTTCGGATCCTGGGTGCAGACATGGCACCACTCAACAAGCCATGCTGAGGCGGCGTCCCACACAGCACAACCAGAAGGACCTACAACTAGAATATACAACTACGTACTTGGGGGGTGCACTTTGGGGAGAGGAAGAGGGGAAAAAAAAAGATTGGCAACAGATGTTAGCTCAGGTGCCAATCTTAAAAAAAAAAAATCAGTGGGTATTATCATCCCACTTTACAAATGAAGCAAATAAGGCCAAGATAAACAAAATTAAATTAGAGACTATCGAGCTCAATGAACCCAAAATGTAAATGAGCTGACTTCTGACCACATTTTTGTAATCTGAAAGCGGTTTACAGAAAAATTGAAATCAAAGTCAAATAGGATAAGCTCTCTCAAAACAGACTTAACAATAGAAAAGATGAGCTTGAAAAGCAGTCAGGACAAAGCAAATAAAATGTCCTGAAGCCATTTCTGGTTCTAACCCCGGAAGCATTTCAGATGGGTGCAGAAACAGCACTCTTTTTATGAAACGCAGATAAACTTCAACCTGGGAGGGCCGTGCCTCAGTCTGGGATGATGTCAGCTCAGTTTACACAGGTTAGAGCATCTGTTAAAGTTCTGTGAATTTCGGGAGAGTCCAAGCTTTATCTCTGAATGGCCTATAAGACAGCTGGTTTTTTTTTTTCCTTAATATGTTGGTGGAACATAGGGGGGCAACTTTTAAAAAGCAAGAGATTTACACAAAAACCTGTATTTCTGGCTTCTTTTAAAGCCAAATCACCTGCCAGTATTGAGTCCAAATTCCTGTCTGGCAAGAGTCTGTTGGAGCTGAGTGACTGCTGCTTCCTCTGAACAGGTCCCGAGCTCTCCCACTCTCTCCAGTACCTCCTGCTCCCTGCTCCCTGCTCACTAACTCCGATCAGCCTCACTCCTTGACCTGCCTGACGCCTGAGCTCAAGTCAACCTAAAGGCAGATGGTCCAGGAAGGTGGTAATGGTCGGCCCTGATGCTATGAAAGTTAGTAAATCAGGTCTCACCGTTTTCAAATAATGGGGGGTAGGAAAGAATGTAGGACTCCGTTCAGGCAATGATACTGGGGATCAGGAAGCTAAATGATCCAGTCCATCGATTGTTATTCCCACCAAGTGAAGAGGAACGAAAGCAACTGAGGCCTGTTCGAGTTAGGGCAGCAGGGGTGATTCAGTGAGGCAGGGGGCCGGGGCCCTATGAAGTTTGTGCCTCCCTAAGTCCCAGCCCACGGCAGCACTGACAAACAGTTGTGGAATGGAGACTTGGGTGACAATCACGGAGACACGGGCATTCATTGCACCAACTGCCTGGGAAGACAACTGAGCAGCAAGTGAGGCGAAAGGCACTGATGGCATCTCAGAGGTTACTGGAGAACTCAGAAGTTGTGCGACAAAACTCGAGAATCACAATAAGAGGAGTAAATGATGCCACCCTGGGAAAAAGAAAATTTGAAACAGTGGTATCTTAAGTGCCAAATCTGAGGAAGTGGCAATGTCTGCCTGGAGTGCCCTGCTGAGAGAGGAACTAGGGTCCAGTGTGAGTTCAGAAGGTAAAAGAGCCAGGTTCAGAAGGAGGTGTCTGCTGCAGGCAAGGGAAGGAAGAAAAACGCCCGTGCTGTGCACCTGTCATCTCTGCTCCAATCGTCCCAGGTCGAGCATGTTTTATTCATGACCTTTCACGAAACTTTTGTTTTAGTCTGATTTTCCTACTTCCACCCGACAGGGTCAGGGCAGGGCAAACTCTGCTGGGTTGACCAGGCACAGCACCCCGAGGTCAGGCTGTCAGGCCAAGATACCCCAAAGCACAGGCTGCAACCTGTCCCACTGGCCTCTAATTTCAGAATAGGATTGCTGCCCAGATCCTTGCACCCCTGTCAGTGGAACATGCTGGACTCCCAAGTGGATGGTATAAAAGGGATTAGTCAGGGCGCTGGCCCCGTAGCTGAGTGGTTAAGTTCGCACACTCCACTTCGGCGGCCCAGGGTTTTGCTGGTTCAGATCCTGGGCACGGACATGGCACCGCTCATCAGGCCACAGTAAGGCGGCGTCCCACATGCCACAACTAGAAGTACCCACAACTAAGATATACAACTGTGTCCTGGGGGGCTTTGGGGAGAAAAAGCAGACAAAAAAAAGAAGATTAGCAACAGTTGTTAGCTCAATCTTTAAAAAGAAAAAAAAGGGATTAGTCAGGAAGGGAGGGAACAGGAAGCTTAATCCAGATATAGAACTGACCCCCTAGAAAGGTTCATGAGGGGCCCAGTTTCCTGGGCTCCATCTAGCTTGACCTGGCATGGGTACTTGGTGCAGTGTGGCAGGGTGGGGATCCAGTCGGCCTCACAGGAGGGGCAGCAGGACACTCTAGCCAGGAGTTCTTAGACTTGAACACACAGGAATCAGATGGTGAGCCACTGATCCTCAGATCACCATCGAGAAAGTCTGGGGTGGGGCCTAAGATTCTGCAGCTGTGACAAACTCCCAGGTGATGCTGATCCTGCCAGTCCGTGGAAATTTTGAGTAGCAAAGCCCCCAACCAGCAGTTCTCAACCTCAGTTTCATTTTGGAATCACCAGGGAAGCTGTTAAAAAATCCTGCTGCCCAGGCCTCATCTCAGAACCAATTAGATCAGAAGCTCTGGGGCTGGGATTCAGGCATCGATATTTTTTAAGCTCCCAGGTCATTATAAGGTGCAGCCAAGATCAAGAACCATTGCTCTAGGCAGTAGACGTGGTCGCAGCAGGAGCCTCATGGTTCCAGGGGGTTCATCTGGCCTGAGGCAACTTGGGGGTGACGTCAGCCAAGCAGGTGACCAGAGGCCCAGTTAAGAAGAACTCAGATGGGGGGCCACACCCCTAGGCCTGGACAAACACAACTGGAGAAAGGGGCAGGAATGTTTTCTGGTGCCCAGGGCTTACCCTAAGCATCAAAGACACCAGTAGGGGCTGGCCCAGTGGCGCAGCGGTTAACTGCCCACGTTCCACTTCAGTGGCCCAGGGTTCACCGGTTCAGATCCAGGGTGAGGACACAGCACGGCTTGACAGGCCATGCTGTGGTAGGCGTCCCACATATAAAGTAGAGGAAGATGGGCACGGATGTTAGCCCAGGGCCAGTCTTCCCCAGCAAAAAGAGGAGGATTGGCAGCAGATGTTACCTCAGGGCTAATCTTCCTCAAAAAACAAAACCAAAGACACCAGTAAGAGCAAACCTAGATCCAGATTTCCCCAACCAGGGGACCAGGTTCCTAAAATACACGACTAGGCTTGCTCAGAGAGGCCCCAGAACTGGTAGAGTTACAGGCTGGAGGCTCTCAGTATTTCAACTAAGGGGGAAAACAAAACCAAGAAAGGCAAAATAGGAAAGAATTTTTCCACTGTTCGCCAATAAAATTCCTCAGTGACCTCTAAGCGTGCCTAGCTCCTCTCCTGCCTCCTCCTGCGCTTCATACATGGGCCCAGTTGCTCCACAATGTGACCCCTCCTGTGCCCCCACCTGCTCCATACATTTGGAAAGTCAGTTCTGCAGCTTCCAATCCCCACAAAGACCCTTAACGATGCACACCATTACTGTGACAACCTCCAGGAAGCCATCACCAGCTGGGGAGCACAAGTCCTTGCAACAAGGCAGGAGAATCTAAGACCAGATTCCAAACCCAGAGCTGAGGTTCTCACTCCATCAGGGCTGAGCCAAGTTCTAGAAAGATGGCAGATTTAGAGCACAGTCAGAGAAGGGAAAGGCCCAGGAGAGAGAGAGAAAGGAGGAGAGCAAAGGACACAAGAAGGGAAAAACAGGGACAGGAAGGAGACAAGAGGGAAGCCTGGGTGGGGACAGGCAGGATGGAACCCAAGCAAATGCTCCAGCATCCTTCAGGGATTGTGCCGGGCCAGGAGTGAGCCAGCGCCAGGCTGAGACCAGACTCTAGGAGGGTTTGTGCTTTTAAAATGTATTTATGTTTACTATGTTTCAAAAATGATTTAAACAGCTTAAAGGAAACATATATGAGGTCAAACAGAATTCAAAATGTATGTGGAGAAGAATTTGCGATGGGGGGAGGACCAGGGAGCAGAGAAGGAGAAAAATTAAGGGTGAGCTATGGTTTAGCTCATGAATGAAAATGTGGGCCAGAGCCCTCCATTTAAGGCCAGAAAAGACAGCTTAACTTTTGTCTACTTTGAGTCCGTATCTTGAGAATACTACAAAATGACTTTAATAAGCAAGATTTTTTTTTGCTTATGACATAAGCCACTCATTTCTTAAGCAGTCTCAAAAAAAGGGGGAGTTTATTCCCAAAAAACAAAGACGAAGCATTAAGTTTAGGGGGCAAACAGTCCAGGATTCAGGTGAAGAGCTCCCTTTAGTTGAGCTCCTCTTGAGAGTGGGACCCCCATGATGAGATTAGCACCCTTATAAGAAGAAAAAGAGAGACCAGAGCTCACTTTCCCCACCACGTGAGGACACAGCGGGAAGGCAGCCATTCGCAAGCCATGAAGAGGCCCTCAGCAGGAGCAGAATTTGCCAGCAGCACCCTGATCCTGGACTTCCCAGCCTCCAGAAGGTGAGAAATAATATCTGTTGCTTAAGCCAGCCAGTCCATGGTATTTTGTGACGGCAGCCCAAGCTAAGACGGCTAGATACTCTTGATGCCAAATACCATCCACCTGGTCCACTGTGGGGCTAAGAGCCTCTGAGACACTGCTCCCCTCATTTTTGCCTTCTCTACCACACATCCCTAAGGCAAGGCTAGAGAAGGCCCTGGAGCGCTAGGGGACACACAGATCCAGCACTGAGGAGACAGACTGAGCCCCCAAGGAAGGAATCTCAGACAGGAGAAGCAAGAGCAGAAACGCAAGGTCGGGGCCAGCAGGCAGTCCTAGGAAGGGAAGAAGAGGATTGAAACCCAAAATCCAAAGGGAAAGCTCGTCCAGAGTTAGTGGTCTTTCAATATGTTCCAATAAACGAGGCCAACTTAATACTCCCTGTGCACACAGCGAGGAATCCATAAACACTGTCGATTCAAGGCTGCTCTTCTAAAGAAAACACCCCAGGCTGCAGGCTGGTGTGATTAAATGGCTCCAACCAGACAAGGCTGCTTACTCTCAAACCAGTGTTTTTACACACCATCGCTCTCCACCAAATAATAAATCTTTACAAATCCCTGCTCACAGCCAGTTCCTCCAAGTCGCCCTCCCGGCCTGGCTACTTGGTCTGCCATGGGCTTTCTTCCTTGTTAGCACGCATCTCCGCTTTGTCTCACACAGGCCATTGTTCGGGTGGCCCTGCCAGGCTTGGCTCCTCAAGGGTAAGGCTAAGTCTTCTACGGCTCTTGTGATCCCTCCAGGAGGCCAGATTCCAGGTTCTGCACTCAGAGGCAGCCCAGGAATTATTGTTGGCTGGCTGCTTTTCCTGAGAAAGCATAATCAGACCTTTGATTGCCATACACACACCGCCCATGTGCCTGCCACTCTCGTCTCCAGTGAAAGGGACTTCTTCACAGCCCACTCACATTCCGGCCACAGTTTACACATCAGGGGATGAGCAGCCCAGCCCAGGAGTGCCGAAAAGTGCAACGGGGGTTTTTGGCACACTGAGCAGAAATAGTAGGAAATAAACAGTTCCCTTATGGGCGTCATGAAGGGGTTGTGCTCGACCATCTCAAAGGTCCCTACCAGACCTATGATCCTATAAGTTTGGGAAGGTGTCATTTTGTAGTGTAGCAGACACTGCTACTTGACCACTCAATCTCCACCCTGCCTCCCTCCTCATTAACGGACATACCAATCTTGTTCAGGGTAGCAAGTTTTGCAGCTAAAACACTCACCTTCTGCCCTCTCTCGCAGCGAGCAGTGGCCAGTGGGACCTGAGAGGAATTCGGCTTAGAGGTTAGCTTTTCTAATACCGGTACTACCCCACTTTGTCCTCCCATTTCCTCCCTACTGGGGAGGCTGATGTTATGCTGGAGGTGAAGCAGTCATTTTGCAGTCATGAGGCAATGGCCATGAAGACAAAGGGCTACCTGCTAAAGATGGCAGAATAAAAAGGTGGGACAATCCTGAGCCCCACCAGCACCATTCAATCACTACACCGGCCCCAGAAGGCCTAGCTCAGGACTTCTTGATTCATAACATAAGCTTCCAGGGTTAAATTATTATATTTTGAAGCCAAGTGATCTATATACTTGTAATCTTGAAACTTTTGTTCTTAGTTTTGTTTTGATTATTTTCTTTTTTTCTAAAAGCAAATTTGGCTCAGGTAATGGTTTCTCAAAAGGGCAATGAAAAAAAAAAATCAACCCACCAGGATATTTTTCTTTTGGTTGGCAAATACCAAAGAACAAACTTCTCCACGGAAGTCGTCAGCATTTCATGAAAAAACCAACGAAGGGCTAACGGGTCTCTGAAATTGCCAGCTGTTTTGCAGAAATGCAGCTCCACAGAGAAGAACCATCAGGGATTCGTTCAAACTCGTTAGCCTCTATAGCTAAGGAGTTTCTCTCTTTGGCATTCACTCCCACTATCAGCAATGTGTTTTTTTTTTTTGGTTTAAAATAAAAATGCATAACTTCCAGCAGGGTTGGACATTTGGGCACCAGTTTCTAACAGCTCTTTCCCAAAGCCGTACTGAAATGGCCGAAGTAACAACAAGGTTACAGAAGGGGGTCCATCCACATGCTAGAACCTACATGCAACTTCTGTGCATAGAATGCTGCTGATCCAGATGAAAGGAAGGCACAGAAGAGCAACTTAGAACCCTGCTTCCCAAGAAAGCAAACTCAGAGGAGGTCTCTTGCTAAACTCTACTTATATCAACTACGTTAGAAGGTCAAAGGCTGAACGTAGCTCAGGCCGTGGGTCAGGGGAGCGTGTGGCTTAAATGCCCTTTGCTGCAGCTTATCCACAGCACCCAAAGCTGCTCTGTGGGGAAGGCCCAGGGGCCGAGCATTGCCCAGCAGACGGAGAGCCCTTCAGGCTCATTCCAGACACTGTGGGCAGGGCCCCACTGGGGCTGTTCCCCACCACACTTCCCATTCCTTCCCAACTCTCCCCGTGTGAATGGAGTCCTAAGCCTATCACAATTAGCCCCAGAAATGCTATTTATATTAGAAAAACAATGAAAACGATCTCAATGTCCAGTTACAGATGGTTGGTCCAGGGGATGGCAGGGACAGGGAATGGGCCAACCCCTTCTCGTCTTCCCTCTTGTGACCTGAAGAAGGTTAACACCTGCCGCCAACCCACCCCCTCAAAACCTACAACGAATTTCAGTTCCACAGAAGCAGGTGCCTGAAAACTCGAAGCACGAACTCAGTCATGCAAATCAATACCGGCCTTGGAGCCTAAAAAGATTCAGGCAACAACTAAAGAAATTTTTAGGGGTTTTTTTTCCCCTAAATATCTGGTCGCAATCAGGCCACATCAGGGTAAAGGTGATCAAAAGCTACAAACTCCCAGTTGTAAGGTAAATAAGTCCTGGGGATGGAATGTACAGCATCGTGACAATGGTTAACAATACTGCATTGTATATTTGAAAGTTGCTAAGACCGCAGATCTTAGAAGTTCTCATCACAAGGAAAACAATTTGTAACTATATGAAGTGATGGGTGTTAACTAAACTTAATCAAATAACAAATAAATTAGGCTTACATTAGAGAGGCTTTATTCTATCTACTACTATTTCCTTAAATTTAGAATTCAGCAAGAGTTTTCTTCCTATACCTCTCTGAAATTATTGGAGTAGAAAAATGGAGGCCAGGAACCCAATATCTCCTTAGAGGCCATGTACCAGGCACGGAGACAGACACTTTATTTACATCATGTCACTCATCTTCCATCATGGCCCTGTGGAATAGCCTCAGAAAGGTACCCAGTCACTCATTCACCCATTCATTCAGCAAATATTTTCTTGGACACCTATGATGTGCTCGGCACTGTTCTGGCAGCTTCCCAACAAGGCTGCGTACAGAGTGCCCCAAGCGGAGGCTGAGCCAACAGAGCCCCTGGGTTGTGATCAGCCTCATCCGTTACTTCAACACACAGGGTGGATACCACCGTTAGATATGAGGGCCACGTTGACAGAGCCAGAAAGCACTAAATAAATAATTTGTTGGTGGTGATAAGGGCTATGAAGTTTGTGCTGACTCCAAAATCTCGGCTTTTTCTCCCAACCCTCTCCCACCATGGTTGAGCAATCAGCAGACAGCAGGACATTCAGAATCCCACAACAGAAAGAGGAAGGGTAAGAATAAGAAGGCTAAAAATTCACCAGGCTCAATCCACTCAACCATCCCACCCCTCAGCTGGGCCAGGCTTAATTTCAGTTTCCTCCTATAAGTCTGTATTTAAATAAAAAAAGAAACACTGGGTTTCGACCCACCTCATGTTCCTCCATATGTAAACACACCTGAAAAACCAAATGTTTTTCTGGCTGCTACTTTTCTGCCTCTTTCTCATCACACATGAAAATGCTTACATTAAGATTTCCGGGGTCGCTGGAGCCCTTTGGTTAGAACATGAGGTCCTGGAGCCCAAGGCGGACAGGTCTGTCTCCATCTGGGTTTGGTCTCACCTCCTCGGCCTCCTCAGCCCGAAGCCCCAGGCCTTCCAGCTGCTCCCAAATGTGGGTCACGGGCTGCAGGAGAGCCCTGGAAAGAAAACTTGCAAATCCAGAGCAGAACCAGAAAAACAACTCCTGGCAGTGCCTCAGAAATGAATACCATCTCAGGGTAGGAAGTTAAAAGTCATAGTTACAAAGATCGCCTTCGGGTTCTTCGGTTACAAAAAATATAGCATTTCTCCCACACGATCCCACCCTCCTTTCCAAAGGACAGTGTCCAGTGCCTACGCTATTTGTAAGTGGAGATGCGGGCAACACACCATATGTTAACTTTTTAATTTAATTATATCCCACCAAAATCTATAGGTCTGCTCCTAAATTGCTTGAAGTAGGTTTTTATTAAGACAAAACAAAAACAGCCTACACACAAACATTCACACATATATGCTTAAGGCCCTTGCCGGGTAATTTGGCTTCCTGTATGACTACAAAAGGAAGCTCGTCTGTGACTAATTTTAAAAAACAAAATTAAAATCAAAAGCTGCCAGAAGTAACCCTGGCTTATGAAGCCACATTCCAAAAGTGTCTAACAGTGGGATGCTGACAGCAGGGTAAGTTGTGCATGGTGGGAGGAGGGCAAGGGGTGGATGGGAACTCTGTAAATTCTGCTCAATTTTGCTGTGAACTTAAAGCTGTTCTAAAAAATTATCTATTTTTTTTTTAAAGTTTATAACATAGGTGCTTCGTATTCACAAGACGTTTTGCTCTGGAAATAATGTGATAGAAAGTAATCTGTTTCCCAGTTAGTCAAGAGACCCACTTAACCCACACTGAGTGAAACTGTGGGGTGAATTCTAAACTTAATTTCTGCTTGCAGGAGTCTGTTCCGCTCCAAACTGAGAAGGGCTGCCTCGTTCCTCCTTGTGCAGAATTCTCCTCACTCTCGACTCCCTTCTTTCTTCGGCCCTTAGGTGCCGACTTCAGTCCTGGCCACAGGGCTGCTCCTCCCACAAAAGCAACATCCTGGAAGCAGCAGAGAGCAAGGGCGGAATCCAGCCCAGAACGCTGGGGGCATGGGGAGGGGGAGGGTGTCCTTCCAGAACCTCCTTTGTAGGTCCTGAAATCCAGGCCCTGCTTGTAGCTGCACATTTTCTTTGACGCTGCATCATTTATTTTAATGTTCCTTCCGCTGGAAAGCCCTCAGGCTCATATTCTCATTACAAAACCATTTGTCCTCAGCTGCCCCTATTTTTATGTGATATAAAAAACAAGGCAAATTACGGTTTTCTTCTATTTTTCTATTATTTGAAAATTGTTGACGTCTCTGTGATCAAACTCATCTTTGGCACTCAGTGGGTCCACCTGACACTTTCTCAGTGGCAAGAGTCAGAAGAAATACAGAAAGGAAAAGACTGAAGCCTTACAGGCATTTGATAAAAACCAACCCTCTTCTACAGGTGTGAGTCCAGAGACCATCCTTTTGCATGTTCCAAAGTCTGAGGACCATAATGACATGTGCACACAGGGACACACGCACAAACCCCTCCTGGCCAACTGGAAGGACATCATGGAGGGATGGACTCAGGGTGGAGCGAGGAATGAAGAAAGGATCCTCATAAAACTGCAAGGGCACCGTGACAATCTCCAAGGCCATCTCTGAGGATTGATTTTAATCTTTTACAAAAACATAAAGAAAGAAAGAGGCAGTATTGCATATATCATCCACCCTGCCTACTTCCTCTCAGTTCCTGCCCTTCTGCAGGTTCTACTCTCTCCTGGAAACAAGGCCTCCACTCCCCGGGCACAATGCCACATAGCATGACCACAGGTACAGACCACAGGGAGGCCTCTGTGGCTCAGAAACACAGGTACTGCCCTGAGCTAACACACACACAGTCCTTGGAGTGCTTGGCAGTCAGCTGAAGAGCACACACAGCCGTTATTTACCTTGACCACTCTGCAACAACTCTCCCCTCTTTTGGATCCTGTGATGGGACTTTCCTGAATTTTCTCCTCATTTTCCTGCCAGTTCTTTCTGAGTTCCATCTGCAGCCTACTCTTCCCCTGCCAACTCTTCAAGTGCCCCCTGGGCTCCATCCTCAGCTTTCTCTCATGCTCCTCACTCTCACCTTGACCTCCCTGGACTATCTTAGATGGACTATTGACTTCACTTCTCCCCCACTACGCTCGTAACACCCAAATCTACATCTCCAGTCCAAACTTCCTCCAGAATTCCAGATCCAAATTTCCAAATGCCTTTTAAGGATCTCTCCTGAACACTCCACAAACACATCAGAATCACCAAGTCTGACACTGAACACATTATCTTTCCCACCAAACTCATTCTTGCTCCAAATATTTCCTTTCTGAGTCAATGGCAGCACCATCAACTTAGTCTGCCACTTCAGAAAACAGGAAAGTCTCCTGTTTCCCCTTTCATTCCCCTAGTCACCAAGTCTCCACGTCTAGCTCCTAGCTCTTTCTTGTATTCATGTGCTCCTCCCTGTCTGGTTCAGGCCCTCAGTGTCTTGTTCTGCTTCACGGATGAAATACCAGCCCGCAGATCATCTTGCTGCCGTTGATTCTGCCCTCCAATCCATCCTCCATAACAACTAAGATTTCCTTTTGAAATTACATTTCTACTCTTGTCCCTCTCTTGTAAAAAGCTTTAAAAGCCTCCCACCCTACTGCCCACAAAGGAACATCCAAATGATTAACAAAGCGTGCAAACCTTTTAAGATCTTGTTGCATCTCCCAACGCTCCCCACGGAGCACCCTATTCTCAAACTACCTAAAACTACTCGGGATTCCCAGAATCAGCCATGATATTTTACACATTCCTACTCTATATCTGCTGTTCCCACTGCCTGGAGATTTCTATTCCTATTTGTATTTCCTATTTAATTCCTATTTGTACTTCAGGACCCACTGCAAATACCACCTGCCCTGCGAAGCGTTCCCAAACTCTCCATCTCCTTCAGAATTGTTATTCCATCCTCTGTGCTTCAGAAATACTTTGAATACGGCTCTAAAGCAAAACGTACACCAGGTATTTAAGAACTTGTAATTTAATGACTTGTTTACATATCTTCCTCCCCACTCTAGTGGGAGAGCCATGAGGTCAAGAATACATATCTTCCTGCCTGGAACACGCACAGGTTTAGAAAAGCAGTTCACTAAGTTCCTCAGATTGCAGGAAGGACCAGCTGTGAGAGATTTTTCCCCAGGATGCACAGATAGGAAGCAAGAGGAAGGAAGAAGTCAACGGTTCACCTTTAAAACACTATGATTGGTAACCTCAGATTTAAATGTCTGTACCACACAATTGGCCGGTGAGAAAGCATTTTCATCACAGATGCTTATTTCCTCCAAGTTTTCTAAAAACATCACCCTATCAGTTTGAATCCTGCAGGCTCTTTCTCAGCCAAAAGGAATTTCCCTTTAAACAAAAACTATTCAGACATTTCCAAGATATGAAATGTCAAAAACCAGGATTTTCCTCTCAGACAACTAGAAAACTGTTTGTGGATTTTTTTTTTCCCCAGACTCATCTTATTTGCCAAGAAGTCTGAAGAGGGTTTTTTTGGTTTTGGTGGGGTTTTTTTTTTCTGATGTTAAAAAAATATTTCCTACCTCTGTGCCTCTCTGTTTTCCATTCTTTATTCTGTCTGGGTTTTACTGAAGCGAGGTTTCTAGTCAGAAATCAGAGGCTACAAAACGCAAACGACACCTGCCAACGCAGTTGCCCCATTGAAATAGGCAATCAACTGGATCTTCTTGTTGTTGCTTTATATTATCCACTTTCTAAAGATAAAAGACTCTCAAGGATAGGAGCATGATACTCAGCACAGAACTGTGGAGTTAAAGGAAACGCAGGGACGTGTAATACTAATGCAGCATTTACAGCTGGAGGAACTGACACCTGGGACGTCAAGTAACTTGTCCTACAATTGAGTTCACACATCTAAGTACTTTATGCTCCCAAGAAAAACTCTCTTCCAAGAGCCCCCATTGGTACTTCTAACAAGAAGCAGGCATAGAAATTTAAGTGGCTCAGAGCACCCCATCTCAACTCTTAAAAAATTCAAAGCTCTTCAGTAATGTCAGTAAAGTTTAGATAAATTATACCAGAACAGAACAACTCAAACGCAGGCAGTTCAATTTGAGGCAATTGTAATGAGCTTGAAAGCAGCAATACACACCAGAGGAAAAAATGGTACATGATCTAAGAAGTTGTGTCTGACTTTTGCATTGACCTTCCACACAATCCTAGAAAAAGTTAGACATACCACCAGAGAACGCCACACAGGGTTTCCCCAGCGAAGAGTAAGCACGAACCCAGCCAAAACACGGCCTGCATCTGATGGGTAACATTGACTCTAGAAACAGCTGTATCCCAGTAATGACTCATGAGCTTCTCATGGGTTTACACTGCAGGAGAGCTGAGTCACTAAACATTTCCTGAGATAAATGGGGTACAGTGATAAAGAGGATCAAAGTGTCTCCAACTCTTCTTGGTCAGAGTAACACATCATGAAGATTCAAGGGTTACCCAGCCAGAGCTGGTCTACAGCTAATGAGGGCCCAGAAGAATCTTGGGTCATACTCCAAAGATCTCCCATTTTCCGTCAGTAGACAAAGAACAGACATAAAAACCTGAGAATCAGCTGTTTTAAAGTTGACAGAGGAGCCCAGGGGAGCATACAGGGAAAAAAGAAGGCCAAGTACCAAACACTCACATTTTAACAGATGGTAAGGAAGCCAGTGAAGGAGGAAAAACTAAGCCTGCCAGAGTGTCATGGAAGCCAAAGCAAGAACAAGTCACAAGATGACCTTGTGGCCAATATTGCCTAATAATTCCATGGGGCCTACCAGGTAAGAACAGAGAAAAGACTGGAGTTAGTGGTTAGGGAGAAGTTGGAGGACCTTCTAGCAGCAGTAGGAACCAGAACATACAGGGTACGGGAGTAAGTAGAAAGCAAGGAAATAAAGGCCGTAACTATTAACCAGTTGTTTGAGAAAACCTGGCAGTAAGCAAGAGAGGAAAAATGAGTGAGAAGGGGCAATAGCATCTGGCAAACATGTGTTCAAGGCAGAGACCTGTGTTTATAGCAGAAGGTAGAAGCTCGGGAGGAGAGGAAATGAAGATGCGTGAGAGAAAAAAATTACAGGCCTCCTGTACTTCCTGAATGATGTCACACTCCTAAGCTCAGGACACCTCTTCCCCAGAGAGAAGACATTTGACTTAGGGGAGAGGGTACAAAAGTGTCTACTCTGGGCCAGGCAGTGACGTGTGAAGAAACTGAGACCCAAAGAGGTAAGGTAACTTGCCCAAGGTCACCAGAGAACCAGTGGCCCTGAACACCAAAGCTGCCAGGCTCAAAGCCCACCCTTTCCACACTGCCGCCTTCAACTCTACTCTAGAGGAAACTGGACTGTGATACAACCACCCTCCCTCCCATCTTGTTTCCTAAACTAAACAAGAAAAGATATTAACACCAAATAACCCAAGTCATTTTCATGCTAAATTTTCAGATTTGCAGAAGCATTTACAAGAATCCAGTTAAACAAATATATTAACAAAACAGGCCACGGTCACTGAGCTTATCCATTCTCTAAGACCGCCTCACTCCATTTAACTGTGCATCAAGCAGCTATGTATCTCTGAGCATCCTGTGCTTGACTAAGCATCCTGGGAGTAGAGGGCAGGCAAACTCACATTTCCTGTCAAGGAGCTTGTGTTCCAGCTTAGCAAATCTCTTTACTGTTCTAGGCCTCAGATTCTCCATAGATAAAATGGACCATTGCCTCCCATGTGCCTAATGGATAACCTAGACAATTCCATTCAGGGAAAAGTTGAGGTCACCTGGAACTTCATTTGGAAGAGCCCAAGATCATGCGGTGAGCAGAGCGAAGGAGGAATAGGCTCAAGGTTAACACAAAGAAGGTGGGTCTCGTCATTTCCTTTCAATCCTGACACTACAGAGGCAGGGAATGTGGACACTACTCCCTCATTCATAAAATCATTCACCCGGCCAATTCAGACACCCTGCAGCCACAGGCCCTCAACCCTACCAAATGGCCAGCCAAGGCCTAGGGCCATTTGCCCCAAGACAGTCAGCAGAGAGGTCACAGCCAAGCCGGGCTGAGGCAGGTAGTTCAAGCTGCAAACAGGCACATGTGGCCTTATCTTTATTTGAACAGGCATACGCAACTGGAAAAACAGCTTCTTTGAAAAATGACGTTTAGCTTTCTGCCTGCTGAAAGGTTGGAAGGCCTCGAACAGAACAAGTCATTCTTGTCTTGCATGGTGAGCGCGATTACAGGCTCAGCTAGTTACCTCCAGCCCTGATCTTTGACCTTGATGCAGAGAGTTCAGACAATATAGTTAATTTCACATTTCCTAGATAGTGAGTTGGGACACAGCAGTACTACCTCCCTGACAGCCTTTGCATGCATTTCAGAGACTATTCCTGTCTTAGTTTTCCTTCATTGGGCACTATTAGCACAGCTAAATAACGTCCTTAGATCTTTGCAAGTGGCACAGAACTTAGCCTGATCTTTTGCTACCGAGGCTAATTATTGTGGACTTTAAAACATTTTCCATTTGCTACACCATCTTTGTGAGAAAAAGAGCCATTGGTTAAACAAACACATCTTTTTTTAAGGAACTATCAACTCAGGCTACTTTACTAATGATCATTACAAATGGTCACACTGGTTGAGACTCCAAAATCTCCTCCATCCCCATACGACTAATCTAAGCCAATCACGTCAATCCCTTTCTAGCCATTGGTTTAGAAATAGTCACGTAATCCAATCCTTTCCAACAAAATTCAACGAGAAATCAGCTAGGGGGCTTCTGAAAAAAGTTTCTTCCATCCTAAAAAGGGACACAAGGAAGATACAACCTCTCTTCTTCCTCTGGATGTTGTCATTTTGAATTGAACCCCTGAAACTTATATGGGTTTGAGTTGCCTTCAGGTTGCCTCCAACCTGAAGATGAAATCTGCATATAGATGGATGAAATCTAGGTCCATGATGACACGGAGGAGCTGCTGAATCAGACAAACAATAAGCTATAATTCTAGGCCTCTTGCGACATGACATAATGATCTACTTATTGTATAGGCAATCTTTATCAGTTTTCAGCTGCATGCAGCTGCAAGCATTGTAATTTAATTCATTTATCAATCTAGATGCACTGCCTCATTTCTCCTGCAACAGCAACTTCATATCAGAGCTCCCTGCTTCCATAGAATATTATCACTGAGGGATCTTTCAAGAAAGGGGGCAAGTACCAAACTCAGTACTGCCCTCTCACCTTTCAGGATTGTGCCCAAGTCACCTTTCACCAACTCACATTAACACCATGAGAACAATTGCAGACACAGTAATATAATGAGCCAAAGACTTTTCACCACACCAATGAAAACTGCTTAGATCATAGATAAATTAGCAACACATGTGTAAGGCTGCCTTATGAATAAGGGCCACATGTATGGCATAGTGAGGACTCTCCCCCATGCCCCAAATATTCCTCCCCTACTTGCTGGCTATTGCCTTAAGTTCTCCATTTAGAGATTCACCCTTTTGAACTGATGTAATTATTGTTAAACAGAAATGCCCACTTAGGGGTCATATGTTAAGACTTACAAATACTTCAATGTTTAGGATAAGTTTATCAAATCTTTCCTGAAAGCAAAATGTAAGAGTTGCAAAAAAGGAGTTGGAAAGAGAACACCATTCTGGGAACCACGTGGGGCCCAAGAAGGGAAGAAAACATGAAAGGGATGAAAGTGAAGAAAGGTGAAGCAAGGGCCTTGAAGACAAATTATACTTACTCCACAATCTGTCTCCTACCAGAGCTCCTCACCTTTATTTGCTTTGTGACCAGAAGTAATGATATTCTCAGGCCACAAGGGCCCAGGTTCCCCCTCAGAACCTGGCCAGGGGCCAACAATGGGAGGCGAACATCAAATCAAAAGTTTCAATATCCCATTGGAGCCATATCAGTCTCCGGGCCAGCCAGGAGGAAGGGGAAACCACTAGCCTGGGAGATTAGCCAACTCTATTCTGGCAATCAGTGACAGATGTGGAAGCCAGATGGTCTTTACATCCGGGTACCAGGCAGGTTGAACATTCCCTCAGCTCTCCACCTACCACTGTCTGGGATCAGTCATTTCACTTTAAGAACTAACTGGACATAACATTTTAGTAGCATAACCACTAAACAAATTTTACAAAGAATTGGATTTATACGAATTTAGCATTGAGAACAACCAGAACTGCTGTCATTCTCTTTGCAAAGACTTAGTAGTTCTTACCATATACTTTTTTAAAAGATAAAATTGTTGTAAAAATTTATGAAAGCTCTATTTTTCAGATCGCGAAACTGAGATATAAGAAAGTTACCAGGATCACAAAGTTTATCATACACAAACTCACTGTTAATCTTCCGGCCTGAGAGCCCCTTTCCACCAGGCACTCCTGCTTCCTGTATTCTTCACCCAAGGCCACCTCAGACTCAGGGGTGTTGAACATCAATGCACACCAGGTCCCCCTTTGCCCCCAAGGAAGCTCAGGCTAAAATTACCTCTAGTCCAGTTTTACATGGTGCCTTTAAGTTGTAATTTTTCATTTTCTAAATACATTCAGCAGGGAAAAATTTGAGCAGTACAAAAGAATAGAATGTAAATAACTTCCTCTCCCTCCCTCCTCTCTTGACCTCCAGTTTCCCAAGTCCCCTTGCCAGAAACAATCAATTATCCTTCCAGACACAGTCCGTGCATATATGATATACACAGATAATATTTATAGACTGTTTTGTTCTTTAAATTGCAAAACCCCACAGTGAATTCCCGGAAATGTAATTGGCACAGAATCTTATAGGAACACAACATATATGTCAGAAATGTCCAACATCCAGGCAGGTTTGGGGGAAGGCACAAGATTTCTCACAATGATTTCAAACCATAAGATACACACATCATTTTTAGATCTGCCATCTTTTCGGAACACACTTTTAGACTAGATCCACTCTAGAAGCAACAGCTTTCATAAAACTACTACTCACTGATTTAAAATAGTATTTCATTATCTGTATGGGAACTATTTTTTAAGCTTCAAGAGAAAGCCCAAAATTCTAATAATTCAGGATCTAACAAGGAAGTCCCTATTTGCCCTATCTATGTGCTTCATTATTATGGAGACTTTGAACCTATCTCCTCTAAGCCTTTGTCCTTCTGGACCAGAAAGTCTGCTTCCTAACTAACCAAATGAGAAAAACATTGGTCCTGATGGCTCACAGAAGGCGCCTGAGAGACGTACAATATCAGCCTCAGGCAACTTGAACCTCCTATGTTTTTAAAATCAGGTAGGTGACAGGTTTGCTCAAACAGGGCATTAGCAATCATGCATGTGGTAACTAAATCCCTATTTAGAGCAAATAGAGTGATCACACTAGGAAGGTACAATGGTTGGCACTGCCACTTCAGGTAAATAGTAGCTGTCTTCAGGCGCAGCAGTTTCTGATTCCCCAATGATCCTCTCCCATCCTCTGACTCAGTTTCTTCTCTTTAATTCTGAGTCCTTCATTTATTTAGCATATGGGCGAGAACCTGGCCTTTGGAGGCAGGCAGACCTGAGTTTGAATTCTGATTCTGTCGCTAATGGGACCTTTACCAAGTCACTTAAACTCATTAAGCCTCAGTTTTCCTATCTGTAAAATGGGAATAATAAAAATGGCTCTCTCATTGGGTCATTAAGAGGGTTCGATTGTATAATTTTTGTAAAGCACATTTACCATAATGACTTTCAGCATGGCCAGCTACATAATCTGTGGGACCCCAGTGGAAAATGAAAATGTGGGGCCCTTTGTTCAAAACTAAGGATTTCAGGCCAGCCCAGTGGCATACTGGATAGGTTCATGTGCTCCACATTGGTGTCCTGGGGTTTGCAGGTTCAGATCCCAGGCCAGACCTACGCACCGTTCATCAAGCCATGCTGTGGTGGCATCTCACATACAAAACGGAGGAAGATTGGCACAGACATTAGCTCAGCAACAATCTTCCTCACCAAAAGAAAAAAAATTAAGGATTTCAAGATGGTGACAGCAGAGCATGGAACCAAGTGTAGGGCCCTGTAGGACAGCACAGGTAGCAGAGCCATGAAGCCAGGTCTTCTTGTCAGATAATAAATACTCAAGAGATTGTAGCTATTATCATATCTTACCACTTTCCTAACTTATATCTGCACCTTAGCCTCCCTGCAGGCTCTCGTCCCCCTGTACAAAGCCCAATCCATTCAACTTAGAAAGTTTCACTGGGCCATTCCAAAAACAGACATAGTGTCACAGAAGTAACCTGCATTTACCAGGAAAATAAGTGACCGAAATGAGGGGATCGAAAACAGAAGGTGATTTACCATAGGCTCTTGCCAGGCGCACTCCCACCTTAGGGCCTGTGCTCTGGCTCTTCATCCTGCTGAGCTAACATTCTCCCTACCTTCAAGCCTTTGTTCAGATCCACTTTCTACAGGATGCTCATTCTGATCACTCAATTCAAAATCATATTTTGCCCTTCCTCCATCCTGTGTTCTCCATTCCCCTCATCTTGATCTGCTTTTACTTCTTCTATAGCACTTACATTGTCTAACACGCTATGTCACTTACTTTCTTATTATGTCTATCATTTATTGTTTCTCTTCCCTAACACACAGACACACACACACACACACACATCCTGCAGAATAAAAGCTTTCCAAGGTCAAGAATTTTTGTCCGCTTTTGTTCATTGATGTATCCCAAGTGCTTAGAACAGTGTTTGGCATATGGAAGATATTCAATAACTATTAATTGAAAGAACAAATAAATTTTTGAATGAATGCACAATCGGGCCATCCTTTCTCCACTTGGAGGTCAGGCCATTCCACATTATGGACCAATAACTAGCTCTGCAACTAGATACCCAACAGTGTTCAAGAAACAGATGGGAAAGTTATCTGTTTTCAAATCTCTGCCAAACTCCCCTGAGTTTAGAAGGAATATAATCCAGTCGTCTGTGCTACTAAATCCAACACCTCTTTCAACACTAATTGATATACAGAGTTTGTTGGTAATGACTTGCAGCAATGATAAGTAGCATTTTATATGAGTGAGGTGCCCAGAAGACACGTCCCTAAGTGACAGACATAAAAGTCATTTAGAAAAAATAAAATTAGAAGGAAAATAATCACACATCACTGCTTCATTAGAACGACATAGAAAAACGGAGCCCTTAATACCAAAAGGAAGGTAAGGTCTCTAGCCCTGAAACTGTGCACAAAGATGTTAATTAGAGCCAGTCCAAGCTGTTCTGCCTGGAGTTAATGTCCCAGTCACAGGCAGCATCTCGAACCCTGGCCTGTGATCTCACAAACGCAAGCCGCAGGGCCCGAGAAAGGGAATGTGGACGCCTGCGCATCATTCATTCCACCAGCTGAAAGACAACCCCACAGCCGTGGCATTACAGCTGCTGGATGAGACATGTCCACAGCACCTTTAAGAACAAAAGAGAAGAGCTGCCCCTCCGCAAATGGTTAAAATGAAGCCCATGCCAGTAGAAACATCTGAAACACCCAATTATCAGAAGATATTTGACGGCCAACATGCTGGAAGTCCTCTCCAACAGGAAGCACATCTGGGCCCCCAATCCAAAAGCAGCCCACGTGCTCTCCTCAGGACAGGCTCTGTGAGCAAACCCAGCAGATCCGACCACACAGCTGGCTTTTGCCCCAGAGTGAACCACCACTCCCTCTCGGCCCTGCACTCTGCATTTTTTAAACAAACCGTGCTCAGCCACCACAAACACTCTGGTGGGAATCACAGGGAGGCCCTCATCCCTTTTCCCAAAATAACGTCAGCCAGCCAGAGGCAAAGGCCGAAGAGGTGGAGCCTGCAGGCCATTTTGCAAAAGTTTCAAATATCCTGGCACTGACCCCATTAAAAGAATCGTGAAGGGGACACAGCCAAGCCTCTCGTTTTCTTATTAGTGTTCTCCCTCGCTCTCTAATTACAAACTCTGCGTTTGTAAAAAAAAGAAACAAAGAGATCTCACATAAAGTCGTATATCAGTGCTGGCTATTGGAAATCCAGTTTCATTTTGCAAATTTAATACCAAAAAACTGAAATTGAAAACTTGAAAAGAAATGTGCGTGCTCTGTGACAGTATAATCCCCAGAGGGGTCTCTGAAGCATAAGACTGAAAAAGGAACTGGTGAGCTGTCCCACCATCTCCAAAGTCTTTCTGAAATATGCAACTGCCTCAGATTTTCCATATCCCTCTGCTGATCCTTCTCCTGAAGAGGGAGGAAGCCGATTTCTTGGCTGTTACAGTTAAAGAAGCCAAATAAAGTAGTCTTCCTCCTAATGCGAAGGCCTTTCCAAAACACACACACACAGAGGTGTACTGCTTGAAATAAAAGTAAGAAAGAAAGCAAAGAAAGAGGGAGGCGAAGGGAATGAAGAAAATCCTACTTTATTTTGTTTAGTTTTCAAAAACCTTCCCACAAAAATCAGTAGTAAACTAAACAGAGGCATATTATTCTCAAAACATCTACCCCCTCTCCCGCTTTACAGCACTGATGGCAATAGGAAATATTACAGACGTAAAAAAGCGTCGGGAAAAAGTAAAAATTGCTAAAGGAACACAATGTATCGTTACTGTTATTAAAAGTTTAAAAGGGCCAGCTGCCCACATTTATCTGTTCACAAAGAAAGACCACATCTCTCCCCAGATCTCTTCATTCTGGGCATAACTCTTCCCAAATACTTCCATCCCTGGTCCCTGTCCTCAGCTGTTCCTTCGCTGACAACACTTCCCCCTTCCAAGCCGCCCCTCCGCCGCCCCGCTGAGTCCTCACCGTGTGATACATGAGAGCCTCGGTTTCCCCGGGCTCTGACAGCTCGCTCAGCTTGCGGTCCCACTGCAGGACGCTCTGCTCCCCGCTCTCCAGCACCTCCATGATGGTCCGAGGTGCGCTGGGCCGAGGATGCTGAGGGCAGGAGGGGAGCGGGCAGAGCCGCCTCCGAGGGCGATCCGGCTCCGCGCGCGTGTGTTGCGTGTGTGTCTATGTGTGCGTGCGTGTGTGCGTGTGAGTGTAGCTTATGCACTTAAGAAGGAAAACGTTCGCTCCTCTGCCTGGGGGCTCCCGTCCGGTGTCCACGGAGATGTGAGAATCCCCGGGGGAGACAGGCTGTCCAGGGATCAGACTGAAGGCTGAAGGGGTTAAAGCAGAGTGTGTATCCAAAATGAAGGCAGGAGATAAGCTCTCATCTCAAGAAAATCCCTTCGCAATAAGCCCACTTGCCACTACCGCTCCAGACACAAACTTTGAGACTCCCCAGAGCTCCTCAGCTCCACTCCAGGACCCTGTACGACTCCACCTCCCTCCAGGGAAGCGACCAATCGGATACTCACCTCGCCCGCCCTACCCAATCAGAAGTCTTGCTCTCCGCCCTGTCCCGCCCCCAAAGGCGGGGACACCGGGAAGTCTCCGCCCAGGCTTTGGAATGTGGGCAGGGCGTGCCGTTGACGTCACCGGAGAACTCCTCCCGCCTGAGCACGGCCAGCTGCGGCTGTCTGAGGAAGCGGACCAATGAGTGCTTGGATCTGGGAGTGAAGGACTGAGGACGCGGCCAATGATAAAGGGGCTGCTGGGACGGACTGCCAATCAAATAGCGACAAGAATACATTTTATAAAAGAGGGGGTGAGCTCAGTTCCTTTGCTGAGAATCCACAGAAATTAGTGCGCCCGTCTAGAAGAAAGAGTTGCTGTGCGGCCAGATTTGTATACTGTCCTAAATATTTTTAAGTAGATTAGCTCATTTGAGTCTTTCGGCATTTTTAAAAATTGAATTAAGTATTATACACGAAGATAACTATTCCCCCTTGTGCGTGAATTTGTAGTAGCACATTCTAACAAATTGTTCTTCACATTTTTCGCCCTCTTTCTATTACGGTTTTCTCCTGACGTGTTTTGTTATGGGCTTCGCTTATTCTATTTTTCCCCTCGTTCACTCAACAGACGCTGTGGATAAGAGTCAATGGCTTGCGTTTCCAGGTCCCAGAGCAGTGAGCTAAAGAACTTGAATTCATTACAGCTTTTATCTCAGTGGAGGAGTCAGGCAAGAAACAGATAAAGAAAGGCATAATTTCGGAAAGTGGTAACTGCTCTAAAGAAAAATAAAAGCGAGGTAAGAGGATGGGGCAGGTCGATGCTAGTTTAGATTGCAATCAGGAAGTTCTTTCTAGGTTGGTGATATTTGAGCACAGATCTGAACGAAATGAGGTTAGGAGAGGAGCTGGTGTTTCGCTGACTAACAGGGAGGCCAGTGTGGCTGCAGCATAATGTGCATGTGAGTGATGGGAGACAAGGCCTGAGAGATGGGCAGGGGCCAGACCACCAGTCCTTTTTAGATTAGGGAAGACAGAGCCTATTATAAAGTATTTTCCTCCAACATTGTGATTTTCCTTCCTTCTTTTAGACTCTTCCTTTTAAGGAAACAAAGTCCTTGAAAACATAGTTTGCTCATTTTAAATATGAAGGAGTCTTTGGCAGTTTTCTCTAGAAGTTTCTCAGAATGGAACATCCAGGTATTCAGCATTACTTTGTCCCCTTCACAAGTATTTCCTAGTGGGTGGAGTCAGTCAAATATTTTGGAATTCCATGTTGCCTTTAAGCAGCAGTTTATCATGGAAACTATTCCATTTGTCTGCTCCCATCTCCTGGATCTTTTGAGAGTATTTTAAGGCTTTAGTAGAAATTCTAGTGAATGGGCATGCACCTTCCTCGTATAAGAGTTTTCTTATTTCTCTCTTGGTCCTTGGTTTTTACTTTCTAATCTGCTGCTTCCTTCATCGCATTCTTTTCAGAGATTATCTTTTCAATTTTTAAAGACCTTTCCTATTCTTTTAGCGTAACGCTCATCATGAGCAAGTGAGGTAAGAAACATGTACACCCTCCTTAATATTGGGATACAAATATTTATCCGTCAGACATTTCTGCTTTTGACCAAGTCCGCCTCTGGTTATGTTAGCAAACCTGAAGTGGGTTTGCCCACCTGTCACACAGCAAGCCAATCTCTGACACCAGGTGTAGCAGAACAAAGTAGGAATTTTTTTGCAAAGGGCTGAGCAAGGAGAATGGGCAGCTAACTCTGTAATCCTGAACTCCCCAAAAAGCTACAAGCAAGGGGTTTTTTTCTCTTTCTCTCTCTCTTTGGTGAGGAAGATTGGCCCTGAGTTAACATCTGTTGCCAGTCTTCCTCTTTTTCTTTTTTCCTCCTCCCTAAAGCCCCAGAACATAGTTGTATATCCTAGTTTTAGGTCATTCTAGTTCTTCTATGTGAGATGCCACTACAGCATGGCTTGATGACTGGTGTGTAAGTCTGCACCCAGGATCTGAACCAGCAAACCCCGGGCCACTTTCGGCTGGCAAAGCAGACTTAACCACTTGACCACAGGGCCAGCCCCAAGCAAGGATTTTTATTTGGAGTTGTAGGTAGGGGAGGGGGAGCTTGTGGTCTTAGGGGCTGAAGTCATAAGAGTTCTTTGCACAGGTGCGACTGTCTTTCATATTTCTTCATGGGTCGCATGTGCAAATTTGAGGGGTTCTACATGTTGCATACGGCGGGTTTTTAGTCTGTGATATCTCAAGTTTACAATAGGTCCTTTTAGCTTCTCAATCCTCCTGCATGATGCTCATTCGGGGGAGAGAGGGCTATCAGCCAGCTGCTTCCGTATCACCAGTCCTCCTGTTGTTCAGCAAGGCAAGCTCAGAAACTCTCGTTACTTTGTTCCCCACTTTAACCTTGTGGGTAGGAGGCATGGTTTCACCCTAATCCAGGGAAATTTTTACTTCTTCGTCCTCAGTTTCAGTTATGCCCCATGTGGTAGGCAGCTTCTAAAATGGCTCCAGTGATCCTGCCTCCAGGTGTTCACACCCTTGTGTAACTCCCTCCCCTGTGTGTGGGATGGACCTGGGGACTTTCTTCTAACAAACAGAATATAGCAAAAGTGATGAGCTGGTAGAAAAAAGAAGAAGATTGTGACTCCTGACTTGCTTGTTCTCTCTTCTTCTCTTGCTTTCTTTCTCTGAAGGAAGCTGGAAGCCGTGTTGTGAGCTGCCCTATGGAGAGGCCCACATAGCAAGGAACTGAGGAAGGTGTGCAGCCAACAGCCAGCAAGGAACTGAGGCCCTCAATTCAATAACCCATGAGCACTTGAACCCTGCTGATGACCACCTGAGTGAATGTGGAAGCAGCTCCTCCCTGAGTCCAGTCTGGAGAAGACCAGAGCCTTGTGAAAGCCCTGAGCCACAGGCCTCAGCTCAGCCACATCCAGATCCCTGGCCCACAGAAACTAAAGATAACAAATGTAGGTTGTTTTAAGCCACTAAATTTTCCTTTATAAAATAAGTAATATAATAATTGGTACCCTATGTTTTTAACTATGACCATTGTCTAAAACAAATCTTGATATCCAGAAGCACATGAAGTTTGCAACTTTCCACCCTGCCCATTTTGTAAAACTGCAGTCATTTTGGACATTTTAAACACAAATCTTAAACTCAACTAAGCTGTGATACGTAGAATGGTTACTGTTTATACTGTGTGTTTTTGTTTTTTTAAGTTGGCACCTGAGCTAAAATCTGTGCCAATCTTCTTTTGTTTTTTTTTTCTTCTTCTCCCCAAAGCCCCCCAGTACATAGTTGTATATTCTAGTTGTAGGTCCTTCTGGTTGTGCTTTGTGGGACGCCACCTCAGCATGGCTCGATGAGCAGTGTCATGTCCATGCCCAGGATCCAAACCAGGGAAACCCTGGGCCGCCGAAGTGGAGTGCGTGAACTCAACCACTCAGCCATGGGGCTGGCTCCTGTGGTATGTTTTTGATTACAGCAGACAATGCTTTCTTTTCCAGTCATCTTTGAGAACAAAGGAAAAAATCTTCAGATGCAGTGGTTTTCTGTAGCATCTTGTCTATCATCTTTTGTAAATACTGGAGAAGCTTTGACCAATTTGACTTGGAGATGGAATGTAACTTTGCTTACAAAAATTGCTATTAAACTCCTGCTTAAGGTGTTCTGATTTTCTGTGAACACGCTAAAAGGGAAAAATAAATGTGAATAAAACGTGAAAAAATAAAAAATAATTTGTACTGTAAATGTTTGATTAAATTTATCTGTACTCTGATAATAATGTCACAATCCCTAATGGTGAGATTTTTCCGCCTCCTTTATTCCGTGTGCCCGTCTCCCGTTGGATATACACAAGACTTCTCACCAGCCCATTTCCTGTTCTACGTCATGAGTCTACAGTCTCCCTTTCCCTCTCATTCTTAGAACTTAACAATTTGGTGACTTTTTCCAGCTTCTTTGGCATCCTCTCAAAAGTAGCAGCACTTGCTCCAGGTCTGCTCTTTTTTGACTTTTTTAATTGAGATATAATTGACATCCAACATTACGTTAGTTTCAGGTGTACAACATAATGATTTGATATTTGTATATATTGTGAAATGATCACCACAATATGTCTAGTTAACATCCGTCACAACATAATAACAAATTTTTTTTCTTGTGATGGGAACTTTTAAGATCTACTCTCTTAGCAACTTCCAAATATACAGTAGAGTATTATTAACCATAGTCACCGTGCTGCACATTCCATCCCCAGAACTTAGTTATTTTATAACTGGGAGTTTGTACCTTTTGATCACCTTTACCCATTTCTCTCATCCCCCTCCTGCCCCTCCTCTGACAATGACCAATATGTTCTCTGTATGTATAAGTTCGGGTTTTTTGTTTTTTTAGATTCCACGTATAAGTGAGATCATACAGTATTTGTCATTCTCCGTCTGACTTATTTCACTTAGCATAATGCCCTCAAGGTCCATCCATGTTGTTGAAAATGGCAAGATTTCCTTCTTTTTTTATGGCTGAATATTCTATTATATATATACCACATTTTCTTTATCCATTCATCTTTTGACGGACACTTAAGTTGCTTCCATGTCTTGGCTATTGTAATTATGCTGCAGTGAACATGGGGGTGCATATATCTTTTCGAGTTAGTGTTTTCATTTCCTTTGGACAAATACCCAGCAGTAGAATTGCTGGATCATATGGTAGTTTCATTTTTTAATCTTTTGAGGAACCTCCATACTGTTCTCCATAGTGGCTACACCAATTTACATTCCCATTAACAGTGCACAGAGATTCCTTTTTCTCCACATCCTTTCCAGCACTTGTTATTTCTTGTCTTTTTGGTAATAGCCATTCTAACAAATATGAGGAGATATCTCATTGTGGTTTTGATTTGCATTTCCCTGATGATTAGTGATGTTGAGCATCCTTTCATGTACCTATTGGCCATCTGTATGTCTTCTTTGGAAAAATGTCTATCCAGATCCTTTGTCCATTTTTTAATTGGTTTTTTTTGGTTTTTTGCTATTGAGTTTTATGAATTTTTTATGTATTTTGCATATTAACCCCTTATCAGATATATGATTTTCAAATATTTTTCCCTTTGTATAGGTTGCCTTTTCATTTTGTTTTGGGTTTCCTTTGCTGTGCAGAAGCTTTTTAGTTTGACATGGTCCCATTTGTTTATTTTTACTTTTGTTGCCTTTGCTTTGGGCTCAGATCCAAAAAATCAGTTCCAAGACCTATATCAAGGAAGTTACCGCCAATGTTTTCCTCTAGGAGTTTCATGGTTTCAGGTCTTCCAGTTAAGACTTCAATCCATTTTGAGTTAATTTTTAAGTATAGTGTAAGATAGTGGTCCAGTTTCATTGTTTTGCGTGTGGCTGTCCAGTTTTCCCAACACCATTTGTTGAAGAGATCGTCCTTTCCTCATTGTAGATTCTTGCCTCCCTTGTCATAAATTAATTGACCATATATGCATGGGTTTGTTCCTGGGCTCTCTATTCTGTTCCATTGATCTATGTGTCTGTTTTTATGCCAATACCATACTGTTTCAATTACTGTAGCTTTATAGTATAGTTTGAAATCAGGAAATGTGATGCCTCCAGCTTTGTCCCTTTTTCTGAAGGTTGCTTTGACTATTTGGGCTCTTTTGTGGTTCTATACAAATTTTAGGATTGTTTGTTGTATTTCTGTGAAAATGCCATTGGAATTTTGGTAGGGATTGCATTGAATGTGTAGATCACTTTGGGTAGTATGCAATCCATGATCATGGAATATTTTTCCATTTAATTGTGTCTTCTTCAATTTCTTTCGTCAGTGTCTTATAGTTTTCAGTATAAAAGTCTTTCACCTCCTTGGTTAAATTTATTCCTAAGTATTTTATTCTTTTTGATGCAATTGTAAATGGGATTATTTTCTTAATTTCCCTTTCTGATAGTTCATTATTAGTGTATAGAAACACAAAGATTTTTGTATGTTGATTCTGTATCATGCAACTTTACTGATTTCATTGATTAGTTCTAACGGTTTTTTTGGTGGAGTCTTTAAGGTTTTCTATATATAACATCATGTCATCTGCAAATGTGACCATTTTTCTTCTTCCTTTCTGATTTGGATGCCTTTTATTTCTTTTCCTTGCCTAATTGCTCTGACTATGACTTCCAATACTATGTTGAATAAAAGTGGCAAGAGTAAGCATCCTTGACTTCTTCCTGATCTTAGAGGCAAAGCTTTTGGCTTTTCACCATTGAGTGTGATGTTAGCTGTGGACTTGCCACATATGGCCTTTATTGTGTTGAGGTATGTCCCCTCTATAACCACTTTGTCGAGAGTTTTTATTGTAAATGCATGCTGAATTTTGTCAAATGCTTTTTCTCCATCTGTTGAGATGATCATATGATTTTTGCCCTTCATTTTGTTAATGTGGTGTATCACATTGATTTATTTTCAGATGCTGAATCACCCTTACATCCCTGGAATAAATACCACTTGATTATGGTGTATGATCCTTTTAATGTATTGTTGAATTTGGTTTGTTAAGATTCGGTTGAGGATTGTTGTATCTATGTTCATCAGGGATATTGACCTGTAATTTTTTTGGCTTATGGTATCCTTGTCTGGTTTTGGTATCAGGGTAATGCTTGCCTCATAAGATGAGTTTGGAAGTGTTCCCTCCTCTTCTATTTTTGGAAGAATTTGAGAAGGTTTGGTATTTATTCTTCTTTAAGTGTTTGGTAGAATTCATCAGTGAAGTTATCTGGTCCTAGACTTTCATTTGTTGGGAGATTTTTAATTGCTGATTCAATTTCTTTACTAGTAATTGATCTGTTTAGATTTTCTATTTCTTCATGATTCAGTCTTGGTTAGATTGTACGTTTCTAGGAATTTATACATTTCTTCTAAGTTGTCCAGTTTTGGCATATAATTGTTCATAGTAGTTTCTTATGACCCTTTCTATTTCTGTGTTATCCGTTGTAATGGTACTCTTTCATTTCTAATTTTATTTATTTGAGTCTTCTTTCTCTTTTTCTTGGTGAATCTAGCTAAGGTTTGTCCATTCTGTTTATCTTTTCAAAACACCAGCTCTTAGTTTCATTGGTCTTTTATATTGTCTTTTTAATCCCTATTTCATTTGTTTCTGTTCTGATCTTGTTATTTCTTTCCTTCTGCTAACTTTTGGCTTAGTCTGTTCTTTTTCTAGTTCCATGAAGTATAAGTTAGGTCTTTTGAGATCTCTTTTGTTTCTCAATGTAGGCAATTATTGTTATGAAATTCCCTCTTAGAACAACTTTTGCAGCATTCCATAATTATTGGCATGTTGTATTTCCATTTTCATTTGTCTCAAGGTATGTTTTGGTTTCTCTTTTGATTTCTTCCTTGACCCATTTGTTGTTAAGTAGCATATTATTTAATCTCCACATTTTTGTGAATTTTCCAGTTTTCTTCTTGTAATTGATTTCTAGTTTCATACCATTGTGGTCAGAAAAGATGCTTGATAATTATTTTAATCTTGTTAAATTTGTTAAGACTTATTTTGTGGCCTAACATATGATCTGTCCTGGAGGATGTTCTGTGTGCGTTTGAGAAGAATGTGTATTCTGTTGCTTTTGGATGGAACATTGTGTATATGTCTGTTAAGTCCTTCTGATCTAATCTGTCATTTAAAGCCACTGTTTCCCTGTTGATTTCTGTCTGGTTTTATCCATTTCTGTCTGGATGATCTATCCAAAATTTGAGTATTAAAGTCCCCTACTATTATTGAATTGCTGTCTATTTCTCACTTTAGGTCTGTTAATACTTTCTTTATATATTTAGATGCTTCTATGTTGGGTACATAAATATTCACAAATGTTATATCCTTTTGTTGGATTGACCCATTTATCACTACCTAATGATCTTCTTTGCCTTTTATTGCAGTCTTTGTCTTAAAGTCTATTTTATCTGATATAAGTATAGCCACCCCAGCTTTCTTTTCATTTAAATTTGCATGGAATATCTTTTTCCATGCCTTCACTTTCAGTCTGTGTGTGTCCTTATATCTGAAATAAGTCTCTTATTGGCAGCACATAGATGTGTCTTAATTTTTTTTTAAATTAAGCCACTCTGTATCTTTTGATTGGAGAATTTAGTCCACTTACATTTAAAGTAATTATTGATAGGTATGCACTTATTGCCATTTTGTTAATTGTTTTCTGGCTATTTTGCAATTTCTTTGTTCCTTTCTTCTTCTCTTGCTCTCTTCCTTTGTAATTTGATTATTTTCTAAGTGGCATGCTTAGGTTCCTTCTCTTTATCTTTTGTGTGTCTACTGTAGGATTTTGCTTTGTAGTTATCATGAGGCTTACATATCACAACTTGTATTTATAATAGTCTATTTTAAGTTGATAACAGCTTAAGTTCAAATGCATTCTAAAGCTCTATATTTTTACTCCCCCCTACATTTTGTTTTTCATGTGACAATTTACATCTTTTTTCTTGTGTATGCATTAACAAATTACTGTAGCTATAGTTATTTTTACTACTTTTGTCTTTTAACCTTCATACCAGCTTTATAAGTGACTAACCCACCACCTTTAAAATATTAGATTATTCTGAATTTTACTACATATTTACCTTTACCAGTAAGGTTTATACTTTCATTATATTTTCCTGTTACTAATAAGTGCCTTTTTGTTTCAGCTTGAAGAAGTCCCTTTAATGCAGGGATGGTTCAATATCTGTGAATCAACCAATGTGATACACCACATTAATAAAATGAGAAATAAGAATCACATGATCATCTCAATAGATGCAGAGAAAGCATTTGACAAGATCCAACATCTATTTATGATAAAAACTCTCAATAAAATGGGTATTGAAGGAAAGTACCTCAACATAATAAAAGCCATATATGACAAACCCACAGCCAGCATCATACTTAATGGTGAAAAACTGAAAGTCATCCCTCTGAGAACAGGAACAAGACAAGGGTGCCCACTTTCACCACTCCTATTCAACATAGTACTGAAGGTATTGGCCAGAGCAATTAGGCAGTAAAAAGAAATAAAAGGAATCCAAATTGGAAAAGAAGAAGTGAAACGTCTGCTTTTTGCAGATGATATGGTTCTATATATAGAAAACCCTAAAGAATCCACCAGAAAACTATTAGAAATAATCAACAACTACAGCAAAGTTGCAGGGTAAAAAATAAATTTAAAAAAATCAGTTGCATTCCTAAACACTAACAATGAACTAACAGAAAAAGAAATCAAGAATGCAATCCTATTTACAATCTCAACGAAAAGAATAAAATACATAGGAATAAACTTAACCAAAGACGTGAAAGTCTTGTACACTGAAAACTATAAGACATCATTGAAAGAAATTGAAAAAGACATAAAGAAATGGAAAGATAGTCCATGTTCATGGATTAGAAGAATAAACATAGTTAAAATATCCATACTACTTAAAGCAACCTACAGATTCAGTACAATCCCAATCAAAATCCCAATGACATTCTTCACAGAAATAAAACAAAGAATCCAAAAATTTATATGGAACAACAAAGACCCCAAGTAGCTAGAGCAATCCTGAGAAAAAAGAACAAGGCTGTAGCCAACACAATCCCTAACTTCAAAACATACTACAAAGCTATAGTAATCAGAACAACATGGTACTGGCACAAAAACAGACAAACAGATCAATGGATCAGAATTGAAAGCCCAGAAATAAAACCACACATCTATGGACAGTCAATCTTTGACAAAGGAGCCAAGAACATATAATGGAGGAAAGAAAGTCTCTTCAATAAATGGTGTTGGGAAAATTGGACAGCTACATGCAAAAGAATGAGAGTAGACCATTAACTCTAAATGAATTAAAGATTTGAATGTAAGAACTGAAACCATAAAAATGCTGGAAGAAGATATAGGCCGTACACTCTTTGACATTGTTCTTAGCCACATCTTTTCAAATACCATGTCTACTCAGGTCAAGGAAACAAAGAAAAAGTCAACAAATGGGACTATATCTGACTAAAAGTCTTCTGCAAAGCAAAGGAAACCATGAACAAAGCAGAAAGACAACACACCAACTGTGAGAAAATATTTGCAAATCATTTATTAGACAAGGGATTGATCTACAAAGTATATAAAGAATTCATACAACTCAACAACACCACCAACAACAAATCTGATCAAAAAATGGGCAGAGGACATGAATAGACATTTTCCAAGGACGATATACACATGACCAACAGGCACATGAAAGGATGCTCAACATCACTAATTATTATGGAAATGCAAATCAAAACTACGATGAGATATCACCTTACACTAGTCAGAATAGCTATAATTACCAAGACAAAAAACAACAAATGTTGGGGAGGGTGTGAAGAAACCCAGAACCCTCATACACTGCTGGTGGGAACGCAAACTGGTGCAGCCACTATGGAAAACAGTATGGAGATTCCTCAAAATACTAAAAATAGAAATACCATATGATCCAGCTATTCCACTACTAGGTATCTACCCAAACAACTTGAAATCAACAATCCAATGTAATATATGTACCTCTATGTTCCTTGCAGCACTATTCACAATAGCCAAGACATGCAAGCAAGCCAAGTGCCCACTGACTGATGATTGGATAAAGAAGATGTGGTATATATATATACAATGGAATACTACTCAGCCTAAAAAAGACAAAGTCATCCCATTTGCAACAACATGGATAGAGCTGGAGGGTATTATGCTAAGCGAAATAAGCCAAACTGAGAAAGACCAACACCAGATGATTTCACTCATATGTGGAATATAAACAAACACATGGACAAAGAAACAGTTCAGTGGTTACCAGGGGAAGGGGAGTGGGGCATGGGCACAGGGGGTGAAGGGGAGCACTTGTGTGGTGATGGACAAGAAATAATGTACAACTGAAATTTCACAATAGTGTAAACTATTATGAATCAATAAAAAAAAAAAAAGAAGTCCCTTTAACATTTCTTGTAAGGTCAATCTAGTGGTAATGAGCTCTTTCAGCGTTTGCTTGTCTGGAAAACTCTTTATCTCTCTTTCAATTCTGAAGGACAACTTTGCTGGGTAGAGTATTCTGGGTTGGCAGTTTTTTTCTGTCAGCACTTTGAAGATATCATGCCACTCCCTTCTGGCCTGCAAAGTTTCTACTGAAAAATCTGCTGACAGTCTTTTGGGAGGGGCAGTCCCTTTGTATATAACAAGTTGTTTTCTCTTATTGCTTTTAAGATTCTCTCCCTGTCTTGGACTTTTGACACTTTAATTATAATGTGTCTTGATGTGGGTCTCTTTGAGTTTGTTTTATTTGGAACTCTCTGGGCTCCTGGATCTGGATGTCTCTTTCCTTCCCCAGGTTAGGGAAGTTTCAGCCATTATTTCTTCAAATAAGTTTTCTGCCCCTTTCTCTCTCGCTTCTCCTTCTGGGTGCCCTATAATGCAAATGTTGGTCTGCTTGATATTGTCCCATAAGTCCCTTAAGCTATCTGTACTCTTTTTTCATTCAGTTTTCTTTTTGATGCTCTGATTGGATGAATTCCACCACTCCCCCTTTGCTGCCCTCCAAAGATCTTGAACTACACCCTCCAGATGCCACAACGCAGCTTCCCAATCACATTCTGAATCCACACTCACACTAATTTGCCATTGAGACTGAGCCCACTAATACTCTACAGTTGAAACATTAGGGAACATTTTCTCAGTCAATTGGCTGTTTGAAAATAAAATTTTAGGGGCTGGCTCTGTGGCCAAGTGGTTAAGTTCACGCACTCCGCTGTGGTGGCCCAGGGTTCAGATCCTGGGCTTGGACAGGGCACTGCTCATCAGGCCACTTTGAGGAGACGTCCCACACCCCACAACTAGAAGGACCTGCAACTAAGATATACAACTATGTATGGGGGGTTTGGGGAGATAAAGCAGAAAAAAGAAAAAAGATTGGCAACAGTTGTTAGCCCAGGTGCCAATCTTTAAAAAAAAAAAAGAAAAGAAAATTTTATAAACCCCTACCTTAAAATTTTTATGGAGATAAACTTCAGATGGACTGAGAATATGTGTAAAAGGAGACAAAACTATTCCAGAGGAAATAGAAATAATATACTTCTATAATTTGTGTGAGCAAGGTCTAGGCATAATACAAAAGGCAGAAAACATATAGGAAAAGCTAGATTTCTATATACATAGATGTGTGTGTGTGTACATATACATATGTACACATAAATATACATCCACACAGAATATATAATTTCAGTGAATGGGATTAAAATGTTATACATGATGTTATTAACCAGAGTCTTTTTTAATGAAAGTCTTGTTTCATTGCTTCTTCCCATACTCCCTTCCCATCCCAAGTAAACAGTGTTAACAGCCTGGTATGTACCTTTCCACACTTTTTTTTTATGTCCATATAACAGCCTGGTATGTACCTTTCCACACTTTTTTTTTATGTCCATATAATTTTATACAAATACACAAATAGGAGAGCTTGGTCATTGTTGTATTACGCACACTTCCCTGAATTTTGCTTTTCTCACTTAGTAATAGATCTGGAAAATCCCACGTGTCCTCCAGTATAGACCTAATGCATTCTTGTTAATGACTGACTGAAAAAGGATTGTTAAAAGATAATCTGAGGCATGTTAAGAATTTTGAGTTTATTTGAGCAAAAATTTATTCAAATTGGGCAGCATCTAATCTAGCAGATAGAAAGGAGTTCTGAGGAAAGACTTTTATAGGCAAAAGGGAGCAGGAACAAGGAAGTTATACTGGGTCAAAAAGCAAGTTGCTTGTCACAAGGTTACTTTCCTTTAGGGGGTGACAAGGGTTGATCTGACAGATGACCTAACTATTGCTGATCAGCCAATTCCTGCTTGATTGGTTTAAGATTCCAATTCTAGGAGAGCCAAAATTGTAATTAAGTTACAGTCTCAGTTTGGTGACATTGGGCTTAGCATAAGCGACTCCATTTTGGACCTGTTATCTTGTTTTTAACAGGATAAACCACTTTTTACTCCCTAATTAATAAGCATTTACTCCATTTCCAGATTTTTACCTCTAGAAACATGAGATGACGTGAGATAATATGATTTTCTCTTTTTAGTTTCCCCATAGGTGACCTCCCGGTAATGGAAGATTAGGCTCAGGTTGTTGAATTTGAAAGCCTAGGAGCACCCAGTGCCCAAGGAGTGGAGATGGGTACCAGGAGTGGGGATGGGGGACCAGGAGTGGAACACAGGAAGGAGTAAGGAACTGAATGGCATGAAGGTCTGGGGAAGGGATGAGAGCCTCATGGATATACTTTGCCATGCCACAATTTTGCCTCAGACTGGTGTAGGGTCCTCACCTCAGAATGTTGTTTGCACTGTGTCACAAGACAGGTTGGTGGAGACCATACATTACTTAAAGAAGGATGGAAGACACAACCAGAATCCAAAGTCTGAACCAGAAAGAACAGCCACTTAAGTTTCAGCCAGAACTTTGGTCATTTCTACAACACTGCCACCGTGTGGCTGTAGAACATTGCAGCTAGCAAACTGTGATAGGTTGGAAGACCTGGGTAGTCATTAAGTAGAACAAATTTTCGTGTTCTATCTTCATTTCCACCTTCCAGGTCAAATAGAGAACATTTCCATCAACCCAAAGAGTGCGCTTGTGCTATTTTCTAATCAGTACCCCCTTATGATCGCTTTTCCAACTTTCATTAGATTTGCCTGTTCTGGAGCATGATATAAATGGAATCCTGCAGTACACACTGTTTTGTGCAGACAGTCTCTATGAGATTCATCCATGTTGTTGCATGTACAGTCGACTCTTGTTATTCACAGTAGTTGAGTTCTAGAAAGTTGCTGCAAATGCTGAACCATTGCTCCTCGGGGAAATACAGGGTTAGGTTCCCGTGAGTCTCTAGTCTCAACAATTTCACCAACTGACAGATACATATAAACAAATATATCGATATATGTATATATATAATGTGTGTCAACCAATCAATACATGTAAACAGGCAAAATCGAAACAAATACCCTGTTTTATGTATGTTTCTGTTTAGAGACACTTTAATATGTCTTGTTGAGTCATTAACACGGAACTCACTGCCAATAGCGCCATTGCTCACGCCTGAAAGAAGCTTATCCAAGACACATGCTTTCTCTATAAGGCCCATCACAGCCTTCTCGAGGTTGGGAACACTAGACAACACTTCAGCACTACACTTGAGGGACATTTTAAACAGAGAAATTAAGTCAGAAAGGACAAAAATGTGAAAAACAGAGCCTTAAACAGACCACAAAAATGATGCATTTTTATAGTATGAGCTGAAGCAAGAGGGCACAGCATGGCCTTGTTCATCCTCACTGGCAACATGCGTACCAGGTGATTCAAATTTTTCACCACTCTGTGAAATGTGCATGTCAATTAAGAACCTTGAAAATGACATGTTGGTTTTGGACTTACAAATAAGTTTTAGCAAATAGGAAAATTCTCAACTACAGAATCCATGAATAATGAGGATCGATTGTATCTATACTTTGATCTTTTTTATTAAGGAGCAATATCCTATTGTATGTATACAGCACTATTATCTGTTCATCTACAGAGGGAATTTGGGTTTGTTTCCTATTTAGGGCTAAGCTTCTACAAACATTCTTGTACAAGCTGTTTTGTGGAAATATGCACACGTTTCTCTTAGATGTTCCTATCCGTAGGTGTGAGATTAGTGTGCATGTTCAGCTTTATGAGAAACTTTCAAACAGTTTTCCAAAGTGGTTTCCCATTTTATACTCTCATTGGAAATATGAGAATTTCACTTGCAACACACCTTCGCCAACACCTGCTTTGGAAAGTCTTTTTAATTGTATTCTGGTCAGTGTGTACTGCTGGTTTTAATGTGCATTTCCACAGTGATTAATGATGTTGCATACCATTTCATATATTTGTTGATCATTTGGATATATTTTTGTGTGAAGTACCTTTTCAAGTCTTTTGTCCATTTTTAATTGGGATATTTATCTTTCATATTACTGATTTATAGGAGTTCTTCATATATTCTACATATAAGTCCTTTGTCAAATAAATGCATGTATTGTGACATGCAATGTAACTATTTTCTCCCAGTGGGTGGCTTGCCTTTTCACTTAACTTAATGGTGACTTGTGATGAGTGGAAGTTTAAAGTTTCATTGAAGTCATGGGGCCAACCCCTTGGCCGAGTGGTTAAGTTCACCCACTTCACTTCGGCGGCCCAGGGTTTTGCCTGTTCAAATCCTGGACACGGACATGGTACCACTCATCAAGCCACGCTGAGGTGGCGTCCCACATGCCACAACTAGAAGGACCCACAACTAAAACTACACAACTATGTACTGGGGGGCTTTGGGAGAAAAAGGAAAAATAAAATCTTTGAAAAAAAAATAAAAAAGAATTGAGTTGTCCAAATATTCTATGGCCTAGTGATTTTTGTGTACTTGTTCTCTTCCTCGCTCATCACATAGCATTCTCCCTGTGTCTGTCTCTGTGGCTTCTCTTCTTTAAGACATCAGTCATATTGGATTAAGGATCCACCCTTCACCTGTATGACCTGTCTCAGCTTAACTAATTACATTTGTAATGACCGTCCTTTCAAATAAGGTCACATTCTGAGTTACAGGGGTTCGGACTCCAACATATCTTTTAGAGGGACACTATTCAACAGCTAGAAATAAATTTAGCTTCAAAATCATTTTCCTTCATTTCTGTTCCATTAAAATGCTTTTTAATTTCCTTTTTGATCTCTTCTTTGACACATGGGTTATTTAGAAGTGCGTTATTTAGTTTCCCAATATTTAGGGATTCCCCAGAAGTCTTTCTATTACTGATTTCTAATGTAATTCCCTGTGGTCATAGAACACACGTTGTGTGACTTGAATCCTTTTGAATTTATTAAACTTGTTTTATGGCTCACAATCTGCTCTGTCTTGGTAAATGTTCCTGTGTATTTGAGAAGAACGTGTGTTCTGTTGAGTTGGGTAGAGTGTTCTGTAAATGTTAATTAGGTCAAGTTGGTTGATAGTGTTATTCAAGTCTGCTATATCCTTGTCGAATTTTTGTCTAAGTGTTCCATCAATTATTGAGAGAAGGGTTTTGAGATCTATGACTGTAAGTGTAGATTTGTCAGTTTATCTTTTCTGACTATCAGTTTTTTGCTTCATGTGTTTTGAACCCTGTTATTAGATGCATAAATATTTAGAGTTGTTATGTCCTCCTGGTTAATACCCTTTATCAGTATCATTATGCTTAGAGTTTGCTGAGCTTCTTGGCTATGTGGATTTATTGTTTTCTTTAAGTTTGGAAAGTTTGGGCCATTATTTCTTCAAATATTTATTCTGTTCCCACCTCTCTTCCCTCCAACAGGGAATCCAATTACCCATATATTAGGTTGATCAATGTGGTCCCACAGCTTACTTGGTATTCTTCTCATTTTTTAAATTCCCTTTTTCTCGTTTCATTCTCAATAATTTCTATTGCTATGGCTCTAAATTTAATAACTTTTCTTCTGCAATGTCTAATCTACTGTTAATCACATCCAGTGAATTTTTCATGTCAAATATTGTAGTTTTCATCTCTAGAAATTTGGTTTGAGTCTTCTGTATATCTTCTATGCCTCTATTTAATATTAATGTGACATTGTAGAAAAAATTAAATTTAATAAAAAATTAAATTTAAAATTTTTAAATTAAATATATATATATAAAATAAAAGTTTAAAACTTTTTTAGAAAATACATCTTTTTCCCCATCTTTCTTCTCCTTCCCTCACTAACACCCTCTTCTTATGCCCTTAGGAATCCTTATTAATAAGCAACCTCATGCGTAAATTTCTCTATTCAGATTCATGCTTACTTATCCAGACACAGTATAAAAGCATACACACACACATGCTCACATATGCACACATGTATATATGGGGGATTTTTCTCTGAAAAGATGGGATTATATTATACAACTTCTCTCTTATTATCCTTGCTTAACAATGACACTGGGAAAATCCCTCCAGGTCACCTCGTAAAGCATTCATTTATCTACTTTAATGACTGTGTAATATTCCACATACTAAAATGCATCCAATGATTCCACTATTTATGGACATTCTCTTATTTCCAGTTTTTTATTTTGTGGGATTTTGTTATTATTGTTACTGCTGTTTATTATATGTGACATACATTATACTTCCTAGTGTATATATATATACACAAGAAAGTATATATATATATGTGTATATATATATATATCTCCTTGCACATATATATTAGTACAGTTTATCTATGCAATATGTTCCCAGGAGGGTAGTATTTCCCAGTGAGTATCTGCATTTTTTTATTTTCATAGATCTTATCAGCTTGCTTTCCAAAAAAGTTCTGTTTTTATTTCTACCATCAATGCTTGGACTTCTACTTCTGGCCAAGATGGAGTAACAGAGACTACATTTAACCTCCCTCCAGAAACAATCTAACAAACCATAAAAAATATATGAAAACAGTTCTTGAGACACTGGATGTTAGACAAGGAAACACAGTGATTCCTGAGAGAAATAGTATGAAATGCTATATTTCTCTTAAATGAAAAATAATTTCTTTATATATTAGAGTTATACCCATTTTGTCACCCATATCCTGAATTTAAAAATTATTTTTTTACACAAAGCTTTCTTCTTTCCACTGCTACAAACCAGTGAAACTGCATTATCATCTAAGAAAATTAACAATAATTCCCAAATATCCAATTAATATTCAAATTTCTGCAGTTGTCCCCAACTATCCTTTGTAGTTCTCTTTTTTTTTTTAAAGATTTTATTTTTTTCCTTTTTTCTCCCCAAAGGCCCCCTGTACATAGTCGTATATTCTTCGTTGCGGGTCCTTCTAGTTGTGGCATGTGGGACGCTGCCTCAGCGTGGTTTGATGAGCAGTGCCATGTCCGCACCCAGGATTCGAAACGACGAAACACTGGGCTGCCTGCAGCGGAGAGCGTGAACTTAACCACTCGGCCACGGGACCAGCCCCCTGTAGTTCTCTTTTTTAAAGTCAGGATCCAGTCACGATTCACACATTGTATTTATTAGTCTTTCTAGTCCCTTTTAATCTGGAATATTTCTTTATTCATGGCATTGACTTTATGAAGAGACAAGGCCAGTTGCCTTGTAGAATAACCCATACTTGAAATTTATATGCTTTTTACTCATGGTAACTTAACATCCTGTGAACTGGAAGGTGGGTCCAAAGGCTTGTTAGATCCAAATTAAACATATGGAGCAAAAGTGCCCAAAAGAGTGATGATGAATTAGTCCTATATCATAATATTAGTAGGAAAATAATAGCAAGTAGTGGGATCCCCAGTTTGATTGCTTCATTAATGTGGAAATTGCCATATCACACTGATGTAAAGGTATGTTTTTCTCTTTGAGATGATATTTTGGCACAGTGCAAATTAACTTGTTGCCCAGTATACTTGGAAGTAGAGGTTTCCACAACCACTGTGATATTCACCTAAATTGACTATTTAATGGAAGTTTCAAAATGGTGATATTGTAATTCTTACATTAGTCACCTGCGTTCTTCAGTAGAGTCATCTCTCACCAAGTAGAGATGAACTGTTGTTCCTTGCAAAATGCAGGATGAAAGTTTAATTATCTTTAACTACCAATTTCTAGAATGGGAGTAGGTATAATAATTGCCTGCAATGCTGGTCTGTGAATCTTTTTTTCTTTGTTTCTGTTCTTTTTAAAAATAACTTTGGACTCATAAATTGGTATTTATTCAATGTTTTTATAATCACTATTCTCTTTGATAATCAAATTGTCCCAGATTTGACCAGTGGGAGCTCCAGCAAACTGACCTCTGTGTTCTTGTGATGTTACCCTGGTAGTCTTTGAGCTATTCCTTCTCTTTGGCACATCCAGAAATTGCAAGCCCACCTTGTCCTTTCCAGGCCCCAGTCCATATTCAACCACATCTCTAAAGAGCCTTAATTCCTTAGAGTGGAGAAATGTATTTAGAAACCTAGATCTGAGCTCTAGGAGGGCTCACTACTAAGATATCATTGCTTTTTGTCCCTTTCAGTATGCAGAATATACGTATATACTTTTAACTTGAGTTCATATTGATATATCCAACTCAAATTTAATATGACATGGCACGGTTTTATATTTGTAGCTCTCTGACACTGAAAATCTTAGTTCCTAATAACTTTAAGATATTTGCTTATTTGTTTTAGCTTACAGTAAACATAAATGCTTTCAAAATTGCAATGCCAATATTAATATTGAGAACAAAACTACTGACAGAGGAATAAGATTTATTTGTAGTTCTCTCTCACACTCATTCTTTTCTCTTTTTTTAATCCTTAATCTATATCTCACTAAAGATGTACAGAGTTCTGTGTTCAAAGGTCGCTTGGAATAATTCTTTTTTCTCTGAGATTGTTTCTCTGAGACATACAGTTAGGTTCATTTGTTTTGGTTTGTTTTCTATTTTACGGCTTTCTTTTCTCCTATTATGATCTAATTTTACTTTATTTGAATTTTTAGTTTCTGCAGGGAAAGATTCGCCCTGAGCTAAAATCTGTTTGCCAATCTTCCTTTTTTTGTTAAGGTAAGCCTATATTGCAATGAATTTCCCACTTAGTACTGCTTTTGCTGCATCCCATATAAGTTGGTATAGCACATTTTTGTTTTCATTCATCTCCAGAGATATGTTTTTATTTCTCCTTTAATTTCTTCAATGATCCATTGTTTGTTCAATATCATGTTGTTTAGCCTCCACATCTTTGTCCCTTTCTTGGCTTTTTTCTTGTAATTAATTTCCAGCTTCATAGCATTGTGATCAGAAAAGATGTTTCTTATTATTTCAATCTTCTTAAATTTATTGAGGCTTGCCTTGTTTCCCAACACATGGTCTATCCTTGAGAATGTTCCATGTGCACTTGAGAAGAATGTGTATTCTGCTGGTTTTGGATGGGGTGTTCTATATGTGTCTATTAAGTCCAACTGGTCTAGCTTTTCATTTAATTCCACTGTTTCCTTGTTGATTTTCTGTCTGGATGATCTATCCATTGATGTGAGTGGAGCGTTGAGGTCCCCTACTATTATTGCATTATTATTAATATCTCCTTTTAGATTTGTTAATAGCTGCCCTATGTACTTTGGTGCTCCTATGTTAGGTGCATAGATATTTATAAGTGTTATGTCTTCTTGGTGGAGTGTCCCTTTGATCATTATATACTGCTACTCTTTGTCTCTCTTTACCTGTCTTATCTTGAAGTCTGCTTTGTCTGATATGAGTATTGCAACACCTGCTTTCTTTTGTTGCTTCCATCCCTTCACTCTGAGCCTGTTTTTCGTTGGAGCTGAGATGTGTTTCCTGGAGGCAGCATATTGTTGGGTCTTGTTCTTTAATCCATCTCTCCACTCTGTGTCTTTTTATTGGAGAATTCAATCCATTTACATTTAGGGTGATTATCAATAAATGAGGGCTTAATGCTGCCATTTATCACTCATTTTCCAGTGCTCTTGTATTTCCTTTGTTTCTCATCCCATGTGTTTTGGTCTACCAATTGAATTATATAGCTTTTTATGTTGAGTTTCTTTGTTTTCTCCTTATTTATTATTTGTGTCTCTGTTCTGCTTTTTTGTTTAGTGGTTACCATGGGGTTTGTATGCAAAATCTTTTAGATAAGATAGTCCATTTTCTAATGGCCTCTTGTTTCCTTATACTAAACCAATTCAGTCCCTTTCCTCTTCCTCTCCAAAGCTGTTTTTGTTACATCTTATTCCATCTTGTGTTGTGAGTTTGTGGTTAAAATGACAAGATTATCTTTGTTTTTGCTGTTTTCCTTCCCTTTATCTTTAGTACTATACTTGAGTATTTGCTAACCTGTTCTGATGTATAGCTACAATTTTCTGATTTTGTCTACTTATTTATCTCCTTACTTTGTGCTTTGTAACCCCTTTCTCCTTTTTCTTTTTCAGGTATGATGGCCTTGGTGAGGATTTCTTGCAGTGGGGGTCTTGTGGCTGTGAATTCCCTTACCTTTTATTTATCTTGGCAAGTTTTTATTTCTCCATCATATCTGAAGTATATTGTCGGTAGATAGAGTATTCTTGGCTGAATGTTTTTGTCCTTCAAAGATTTGAGTATGCCATTCCAGTCTCTCCTAGCCTGTAAGGTTTCTGCAGAGAAATCCATTGAAAGCCTGATAGGGATTCCTTTGTAGCTTATTTTCTTCTGCCTTGCTGACTTTCGTATTTTTTGTCTGGCATTCACTTTTGCCAGTTTCACTACTATATGCCTTGCAACAGGTCATTTTACATTGACATATTTAGGATATCTGATAGCCTCTTTCACATGGATTTCCATCTCTTTCCCCAGGTTTGGGAAGTTCTCTGCTATTATTTCTTTGAACAAGCTTTCTGCTCCATTCTCTTCTCTTCTCCCTCAGCAATACCTATAATTCTTGTGTTGCATTTCCTAATTGAGTCAGATATTTCTTGGAGACTTTCTTCATTTCTTTCTAGTCTTAGTTCTCTCTCCTCCTCTCTCTGAAATATTTCAACATGTTTATCCTCGATTATACTGATTCACTTCTCTATGATGTCTACGCAAGCATTCAGGGAATCTATATTTTGTTTTATCTCATCCATTGTGTCTTTCATCTCCAATATTTCTTTTTGGTTCTTCTTATAGTTTCAATCTCTTTTGTGAAGTAGTTCCTGAGCTCATTGAATTGTTTCTCTACATTCTCTTTTAACTTATTGAGTTTTTTGATGATAGCTATTTTGAATTCTCTGTTATTTAGATTACATATTTCTATGTCCTTAGGACTGATTTCTGAGTACTTGTCATTTTCTCTCTGGCTTGGAGATTTATTATAATTTTTGATACTGCTAGAGGGTGTGGCTCTGTTTTTCCACATCCTGGTATTATTGACCTCTGTTACTACCTATTGCCACTGGGTAGGGGTCAAGAGCTGTGTATTCTGAGCCCTCTGTCTTCCACCAAGATCCCAGGCTCTGGAGCCAACGCTGGGCAGGTGGGAGGAGAGGGGTGCTTTCTCCTGCTGCTCTCACAGGCTTACTTGCTCTGCCCTCCCTATCTGCTCTCCTGGTGTGTTGCCTTGATGAGGTCACCCTCGCATTAGCTTTCACTTTGGTAGGGGTTTTTCCCTAGGTTGCCAGGGACCTTGGGGATCTTTGATGTTCCCACTAACAGCCACTCCCTCCCTGCTTCCTTCCCTCTTGGAGGCCATGCACAGTCCCAGATCCCAGTCTTCTGGGGAGGGAGCAAAGTTTTCTCTTACCCCATTCGACCTCCTCTGAGGGGGGCTCCAGCCTCTCCACCCTCTGACATATGGCTGTGTGTGTCTCTCAGATGTCTTTTGTGTTGTGTGGATGTCCTCTGTTGTAGTATGAATGTCTTTTTCATTGTATCACAGAGGGGAGAAATCACCAGTAGAGCTCACTCCACTGGGATGCTGACGTCACTCTGCTAATCTTCTTTTTTTCCTCCCCAAAGCACCAGTCATGGTTGTATATCCTAGTTACAAGTCCTTCTAGATCTTCTATATGAGCTGCAGCCACAGCATGGCAACTAAGAGACAGTGGTGTGGTTCCACAACTGGGAAATGAACACAGGCCACGGACGTGGTGAGATCACCAAACTTTAACCACTAGGCCATCAAGGATGGCTCTAATTTTATTTTTTAAATATGAAAAAAAATATTTTTTAAGGTGAAAATCATGTCAAAAATTATATACTCACAGAAGATTTGCTTCTGTTCCAAAGCCTTTCACCATTACTCCAAACTACCACCACCTCCACTAGAGGGAGCTATTTTCATTCGTTTCTAGTTTGTCATTCCAGTGTTTCTTTTTCAAAAATTTTTCCTCAATTTGCACCTTACAGTCAATGAAATATAGTATATCTGTGCCAAGCAATATACATTTTAGTTCTGATGGCTTTTGAACTTCACAGAAAGGGTAGTTTACTATCTGTCGTTTTCTGGGGCTCTTTTTTTCCACTCAGGATGATATTACTGAGACTTGTGCCTGTTGTTCACTCATTTTCATTGAGGTGTACTATCCCATGGTGTGAATATGCCACAAATCATTTATCCTTCTGTCACTGGCGTTTGGTTTTTCTAGGTTTTTTCCTATTATGTATATACTCTTGTGAATATTCTTATTCATGTTTCCCAGCACATCACATCCAGCATTCAACAAATAATTACAAAACATGCTAAGAGTAAAAAACACACTTTGAAGAGACAGGAAAAGCATCAGAACCAGACTCAGATATGGCAGAGATATTGGAATGATCAAACCAGGAGTTTAAAACAACTATGACTAACAGGCTAAGGGATCTAAAGGAAAAAATGGAAAGCATGAAGAACAAATGGGTAACATAAGCAGAGAGATGGCATTCAGTTCAGCTAAAATACTCCATGACATTGCTGCCTCAGCGTCCATTTTGTGTTACCAAGTCAGCCTGCGGGGGCCTTGGACTGACACCAGCCCCTCTGGTAAGTGGATGCCCAAGATAACAGCCTGAATAACAAAAGTAAATATAAGTCCTGATAAGACTCCCCCAACCACCCTCATGATAGGCCATCTACCCTGCCTCCCCGGGCCTTCTCCTTGTGTGCCCCTTAGATAAGACCCTTGTAAATCTAACCAAAACCTCACTCTTTTTGGCTTTTATAGACCAATCCAGCCTTAGCCTGGGAACTTCAAGGCACTCCACCCGCAGACCCTAATCGAGGCATATGCTGGAGGTCCTGCCCTGCTCTCTCTGCTGAGACCCTGCCTGGACCTCCCCATGTAGCCTTTCGAGGTGTGCCGTGTTCCTTCTCCAGGACTTGTGAGTAGTAAGCTTTTCTGTTTCACTTTCCCTTGCAGTCTTTTGTTGAACTGGGGCTCACCATCTGACATCTGGGGCCTCTACTTAACAAATGTTAATTTAACAAAGTCACAATAGATGGAAACTCTAAAAAGGAATAAAGGAAATACTAGAACTCAAAAACACTGCAACAGAAATGAAGGCTGCCTTTGATTGGTTCATTAACAGACAGGATATAAACCAAAAAAAAATCAGTGAGCCTGAAGAAATGTCAATAGAAACTTCCAGAACTAAAATGAAAAAGAAAGAGAGAACAAAATATCTAAGAACTGTGGGACAATTACAAAAAAGTGTAACACATGTGTAATGAAAATACCAGAAGCAGCAATAAAAGAACAGAAGGAATATTTGAAGCAATAATGACTGAGAATTTCCCAAAGTTAATGAGAGGCAATAAATCACAGATCCAGGAAGCTAGAGATCATCAAGCAGGATAAATACCAAAAAACTATACTTAAGCATATCATTTCCAAACTGCAAAACATGAAAGACAAACAGAAAATCTTGAAAGAAGCCACAGGGTATGGGGAGGAGGTAAAACTCACCTATGGAGAAGCAAGGATATGAATTACCTTGGACTTCTCTTCAGAAACTATAGAAACAAGTAGAGAGTGGAGTGAAATATTTAAAGTGTTAAAAGAAAGAAAACATCAACCTAGAAATCTGTATCAAACAAAATGATCCTTCAAAAATGAAGGAGAAATCAAGACTTTCTCAGACAAACAAAAATTGAGGGCATTTGTCACCAGTAGACCTGCTTTGCAAGATCTATTAAAAGAAATTTTTCAGAAAGAAAGAAAATGAAATAAGAAACTCAGATCTATATAAATAAAGGAAGAGTGTTAGAGAAAGAATAAAAGAAGGTAAAAAAAATGTTACATTTTTCTTATTATTACTAATCAAATAGATCACTGTTTGTTCAAAATAATAATAGCAACAATGTACTTGGAGATTATAGCTTACAGATAAGTGAAATGAATGATGGGAATGTTATGAGGACGAGAAAGAGGGAAACTGGGTGCACTTTATATAAAATATTTACACTATGAAATAGAATAGTGTTATTTGAAAGAGGACTTGGATTAGTTGTGAATGTATACCTCAAACTCAAAGACAATCAATTAAAAAAAGGTTTAAAGAAAGAAGTATACTTAGACATTAATAAAGAAGAGAAAATGGAATCATACGAAATGCTTGATTAAAACCAGAGAGGGAAGAAAAATAGTGGAAGACCAAAAAAGAAACAGCAAGAACAACCAACAGAAAACAGTAACAAATATGGCAGATCTTAATCCAATTATATCAATATTCACCTTAAATGTCAATGGTGTAAATACACAAAAGACAGAGACTGTCACAATGGATTAAAAAATAAAAGACAACTATATGTTGCCTGCAAGAAACACACTTTATACATAAAGACACAAATGAGAAGTAAAGGAATGGAGAAAGATATACTACCACTAATCAAAAGAAAGCTGGAATAGCTTTATTAATTTCAGACAAAGCAGACTTCAGAGCAAGGAAAATTATCAAGAATAAAGAGAGGAATTTCATAATAGTAAAAGGATCAATTCTCCAAGAAGACAATTCCTAATCTGTACACATCTAACAACAGTTAGATTAATGTTTTTAACAAAAAAGCATAAAAATACATGGGGCAAAAACTGCTAGAGCTGCAAGGAGAAAGAGATGAATCTACTATTATATTTGGAGACTTCAACACGCCTCTGTGAGAAATGGACAGATCCAGCAGGCAGAAAATCAGCAAGGATATAGTTGAACCAAATAACACCATCAAACAACTGGATCTAATTAACATTTATAAAATATGCCATCCAATAATAGAAGAATGCACATTCTTCTCAAGCTCACATGGAAGATTCACCAAGATAGATCACATTCTGGGCCATAAAACACACCTTAATAATCTTAAATGAATAGATTAATACCAAGTATGCTCTCAGACTATAACAGAATTAAACTAGAAATTAAGAACAGAAAAATAACTGGAAAACCTCCTAAATACTTGGAGATTAAACAATACACTTCTAAATAATGCGTGGATCAAAGTCTCAAAAGAAATTTTTAAATATTTTGAAATAAATGAAAATACAACTTATCAAAATTTGTGGGATAAAGCAAAAACAGCACTTTCAGGGAAATTTATAACATTGGACACATATGTTACAAAAGACGAAAGATCTAAAGTCAATAATCTAAGCTTCCACCTTAGGAAACTAGAGAATAAAGAGCAAAATAAGCAGAATAAAAGAAATAATAAAAATTAGAGCAGAAATCAATGAAATTCAAAACAGGAAATCAATAGAGAAAATCAATGAAACGAAATGCTGATTCTTTTTTTTAAAATTATTTAATTGAGGTCATATTGGCTTATAACGTGTAAATTTCAGGTGTACATTATTTTATTTTATTTTATTTTTTTGAGGAAGATTAGCCCTGAGCTAATACTTGCCACCAATCCTCCTCTTTTTACTGAGGAAGACTGGCCCTGAACTAACATCACTGCCCATCTTCCTCTACTTTATACACGGAACACCTGCCACACCATGGCTTGACAAGTGGTGCTAGGTCCGCACCCAGGATCCGAACCAGCGAACTCTACACCACTGAAGCAGAACACACGAACTTAACTGCTGTGCCACAGGGCCAGCCCTGAGGTATACTTTATTATATGTCAGTTTCTGTGTAGACTGCATCACATCCACCACCAATAGCCTAGCTTTTATCCATCACCATACATATGTGCTTCTTTACCCTTTTCACCCTTTGCCCTCCCACTTCCCCTCCAGCAACCACCAATCTGTTCTCTTATCTATATGTTTGTTTGTTTGCTTATCTTCCACATATGTGTAAAATCATATGGTATTTGTCTTTCTCTGTCTGACATATTTCACTTAGCATAATACCCTCAAGCTCCATCCATGTTGTTGCAAATGGCATGATTTTGTCTTTTTTATGGCTGAGTAATATTCCATTGTATGTATATGCCACATCTTCTTTATCCAGTCATCAATTGATGGGTACTTGGGTTGCTTTCATGTCTTGGCTATTGTGAATAATGCTGCAATGAACATAGTGGTACATATATCTTTTTGAATTATTGATTTCATGTCCTTTGGATAAATACCCAGTAGTGGAATAGCTGGATCGTATGATATTTCTATTTTTAATTTTTTGAGGAATCTCCATACTGCTTTCCATAGTGGCTGCACCAGTTTACATTCCCACCAGCAGTGTATGAGGGTTTCCTTTTCTCCACATCCTTTCCAGCACTTGTTATTTCTTGTCTGGTTAATTACAGCCTTCTAATGGGTGTGAGGTAATATCTCATTGTAGTTGTTTTTTTTTTTTTTTTCTTTTGTAAAGATTTTATTTTTTCCTTTTTCTCCCCAAAGCCCCCCGGTACATAGTTGTGTATTCTTCGTTGTGGGTTCCTCTAGTTGTGGCATGTGGGACGCTGCCTCAGCGTGGTCTGACGAGCAGTGCCATGTCCGCGCCCAGGATTCGAACCGACGAAACACTGGGCCGCCTGCAGCGGAGCGCGCGAACTTAACCACTCGGCCACGGGGCCAGCCCCTATCTCATTGTAGTTTTGATTTGAATTTCCCTAATAATTAGTGATGCCGAACATCTTTTCATGTGCCTGTTGGTCATCTGTATATCTTCTTTGGAAAAATATCTGTTCATATCCTCTGCTCAGTTTTTGATTGAGCTGTTCATTTTTGTTGTTGTTGAGTTGTATGAGTTCTTTATATAGTTTGGAAATTAACCCCTTGTTGGATATATGATTTACAACTATTTTCTCCCAGTTGGTGGGTTGTCTTTTCGTTTTGTTGATGGTTTCCTTTGCTGTGCAGAAGTTTTTAGTCTAATGTAGCCCTATTTGTTTATTTTTTCTTTTGTTTCCCTTGCCTGAGTAGACATGGTGTTCCAAAAGATACTGCTAAGACCAATGTCAAAGAGTGTACTGCCTATGTTTTCTTCTAGGAGTTTTATGGTTTCAGGTCTTACATTTAAATACTTAAATGTATTTGAGTTAATTTCTGTGTATGGGTAAGATAATGGTCTACTTTCATTCTTTTGCATGTGGCTGTCCAGTTTTCTCAATACCATGTACTGAAGAGACTTTCCTTTCTGCATCGTATGTTCTTGGCTCCTTTGTCAAAGATTAGCTGTCCATAGATGTGTGATGTTGTTTCTGGGCTCTTAATTCTGTTCCATTGATCAGTGTGTCTGTTTTCCTGCCAGTACGATGCTGTTTTGATTATTATAGCTTTGTAATATATTTTGAATTTGGAGAGTGTAATACCTCTAACTTTGTTCTTTTTTTCTCAGGATTGCTTCGGCAAAACGCTGATTCTTTAAAAAGATCATGGGCCAGCCTGGTGGTGCAGTGCTTAAGTGCACACATTCTGCTTTGGCAGGTTGGGATTCGCCAGTTCGGATCTCAGGTGTGGACGTGGCACTGCTCATCAAGCCATGCTGTAGCAGGCATCCCACATATACAGTAGAGGAAGATAGGCACGGATGTTAGCTCAGGGCCAGTCTTCCTCAGCAAAAAGAGGAGGATTGGCAGATGTTAGCTCAGGACTGATCTTCCTAAAAAAAATAATAAAAAAAAATAAAAAGAACAATAAAAGTGATAAAACTCTAGCCAGTTTAACTCAGAGAAGGCACAAATTACCAATATGAGAAATGATAGAGGGGCCATCACTATGGATGCCATTAGCATTAAAGACATTTTTAAAAAGAATATTATGAATAGTCTATACCCACAAATTTAAAAACCTAGATGAAATGGATTGATTCCTTGAAAGATATAATCTACCAAAATTCACATAAAGAGATATAGATAATCTATTAAAGAAATTGAATCAATAATTAATAACCTTTTAAAACAGAAAACACTATACCCAGATTATTTCAGCAGTGAATTCTAACAAACATTTAAGGAAGAAATTGTACCAATTCTCTACAATCTCTTACAGAAAATAGGAGAAAAGAGACTATTTCCTAACACATTCTATGAATTGGCAGTACCCTAATACTAAAACCAAAGACATTACAAGAAAGGAAAACTACAGATCAATATCTCTCATGAACAAGAAGGCAAAAATCCTCAACGAAATATTAGCAAATTGAAGCCAACAATATGTAAAAAAAATTATACATCACAACCAAGTGAGATTTATTCCAGGCATGCAAAGGTGGTTCAATATTCAGAAATCAGTTAATGTAATCCATCACATAAATGAGCTGAAGAAGTGTAAGCATATGGTCATATCAATAGATGCAGAAAAAGTATTTGACAAAATACAACATTTATTCATGTTAAAAACCTTTAGCAAACTAGGAATAGAAGAAATGTCTTCAACCTGATAAAGAACACCTACAAAAACCTACAGTTAACACACTTAATGGTGAGAAACTAGATGCTTTCCTGCTTAGATGAGGAATAAGGCAAGGATGTCTCCTCTCACCACTCCTATTCAACATCTGACTGGAAGTCCTAGGTAATGCAGTAAGACAAGAAAAGAAAATAGAAGGTATACAAATTGTGAAGGAAGAAATAACGCTTTCTTTGATCACAAATGAAAAGATTATCTATGTAGAAAATCCCAAAGAAACACCGAAAAAATCTCCTGGAACTAATAAGCAATTATGGCAAGGTTGCAGGAGAGAACATTAATACACAAAAGTCAATTGCTTTCTTATATAACAGTTATGAACAACTGGAATTTGATTTTAAAAACACAATAACATTTACATTAGCACCTATAAAATGAAATCCTTAAGTATATATCTAACAAAATATATACAAGATCTGTATGAGGAAAACAGCAAAACTCTGAGGAATGAAATCAAAGAAGATCTAAAAAATTGGGGAGATATTCCATGTACATAGACAGGAAGACTCAATATTGTCAAGGCTTCAGTTCTTCCCAACTTGATCTATGGATTCAACACAATCCCAATCAAAATCCCAGCAAGTTATTTTGTAGATGGTAACAAAGTGATTCTACAGTGTATATGAAAAGGCAAAAGACCCAGAATAGCCAACGCAATATTGAAAGAGAAGAACAAAGTCAGAGGAAACACTCAGAATAGCCAATATAATGTTGAAGGAAAAGAACAAAGTCAGAAGACTGATACTACCTGATGTAAGACTTACTATAAAGCTACAGTAGTCCCGACAGTGTGGTATTCATAAAAGAAGAGACAAACACATCAATGGAGCAGGTTAGAAAGACCAGAAATAGACCACATAAATATAGTCAGCTGATCTTTGACCTTTGACAAAGGACCAAAGGCAATTCAATAGAGAAAGGATAGTCTTTTCAACAAAGGGTGCTGGAACAACTAGCCAGCTACATGCAAAAACAAAAGAAGAAAAAGAAAAGTGAATCTAAACACAGACCTTACACCTTTCACAAAAATTAACTCAAAATGGATTATAGACCTAAATGTAAAATGGAAAGCTATAAAATTTCTAGATTATAACATAGAAAATCTAGGTGACCCTAGGTTTGGAATGAGTTTTTTCATACAACACCAAAAGCATGATCCATGAAGGAAAAATTTGATAAGTGGGATTTCATTAAAATTTAAAACTTCTGCTGCAAGAAAGACATTGCTAAAAAAAGAAAAGATAAACCACGACTGGGAGAAAATATTTCAAAACACATATCTGATAGAGAACTGGTTCTCAAAATATACAAAGAACTCTTAAACTCGACAATAAGAAAACAAAAAACCCAATTTAAAAATGGACAAAATATCGAACAGACATCTCATCAGAGAAGGTATACAGATGGCAAATACACACAAAAAGATACTCAACATGATATGTCATTAGGGAATCTCAAATTAAAACAACAATGAGACATCATTATACATGTTAGAATGGCTAAAATGTGAAACACTCACAACGCAAAGGAAACAATAGAAAGAATAAACAAATGGGACTTCATCAGACTAAAGAGCTTCTTCAAGGCAAGGGAAAACAGGACTGAAACAAAAAAACAACACACCAATTGGGAAAAAATATTTGCAAGTCATATATGCGATAAAGGGTTAATCTACATACTATATAAAGAACTCACACAACTCAACAACAAAAAATCAAACAACCCAATCAAAAAATGGGCAGGGGACATGAACAGACATTTCTCCAAAGAAGATATGTGGATGGCCAATAGGCACATGAAAAGATGCTCATCATCACTGATCATCAGGGAAATGAAAATCAAAACTACACTAAGATATCACCTTACACCCATTAGAATGGCAAAAATAACCAAAACAAAAAGTGGCAAATGTTGGAGAGGTTGTGGAGAAAAAGGAATCCTCATACACTGCTGCTGGGAATGCAAACTGGTGCATCCATTATGGAAAACAGTATGGAGATTTCTCGAAAAATTAAAAATAGACATACCATATGACCCAGCCATCCCACTCCTGGGTATCTATCCAAAGAACGTGAAATCAGCAATTCCAAAAGTCCCATGCACCCCAATGTTCATTACAGCATTATTTACAATAGCCAAGATGTGGAAGCAACCTAAGTGCACATCAACTGATGATTGGATAAAGAAGATATGGTATATATATATATATATATATATATATATATATATACACACAATGGAATACTACTCAGCCATAAAAAGGACAAAATTGTCCCATTCACAACAACACGGATGAACCTTGAGGGTATTATGTTAAGTGAAATAAGCTGGATAGAGAAAGACAATCTCTGTATGACTCCACTCATATGTGGAAGTTAAACATCTAGACAAAGAGTAAGATTAGTGGTTACCAGGAGAAAGGGGGAGTGCTGGGGGCACAAAGGGTGAAGGGGTGCACCTACAACATGACTGACAAACAATAATGTACAACTGAAATTTCACAAGGTTGTAAACTATCATAATCTCAATAAAAAGTTTTTAAAAAGTAAAAAAAACACTGACAACACCAAATGCTGGTGAGGATGTAGAGCAATGGGAACTCTTGTCCATTGCTGGTGGGAACACAAAAAGAAACACCCACTTTGGAAGATAGCTTAGCAATTTCTCACAAAATTAAACTTACTATTACCACACAATACAGCAACTGAGCTCTTTGGTATTTACCCAAATGAGTTGAAAACTTACAGTCCCACAAAAGTCTGCACATGGACGTTTATAATATCTTTACTCATAATTACCAAAACTGGGAAGCAGCCAAGATGTCCTTCAATAAGTGAAAGGATAAACAAACTCGTATTCCGTACAACAAAATATTATTCACTGACAAAAAGAAATGAGCTGTCAAGCCACAAAAAGACACACATATTGCTGAGTGAAAGAAGTCAATTTGAAAAGCCTGCATTCGGTATGATTCCAACCATATGAAATTTTGGAAGTGGAAAAACAATAGTGAGAGTAAAAAGATCTGTGGGAGATCAGTGGTTAACAGGAGTTCACAGGGAAAGAGAGAGGGATGGAGAGTCAGAGCAGGGGATTTTTAGGGCAGTGAAACTAATCTGTAGGATACTGTGATGTGGATACATGGCATCATGCATTTGTCAAAACCTATAGAATATACAACTCAAAGAATGAAGCCTAATGTAAACTATGAACGTCAGTTAATAATGTATCAAAATTGGTTCATCAATTGTAACAAATGTACTGGGAAAGTGAAGAGAAAGGGATACATGAGAACTCTCGACTTTCTTTTCATTTTTCTATAAACATAAAAGTGCTCCAAAAAATAGTCTATTAATTGAAAAAAAAAACGTAGCAACTTAACCTGCATATTTCAAAATGTTTATAAAATTTTACTAACTCACATTACAATTAATTCTATTTTTTTTAAGATTTTATTTTTCCTTTTTTTCCCCAAAGCCCCCTGGTACCTAGTTGTGTATTTTTAGTTGTGGGTCCTTCTAGTTGTGGCATGTGGGATGGCGCCCCAGCATGGCTTGATGAGCAGTGCCATGTCCACACCCAGGATTCGAACTGGCAAAACCCCGAGATGCCGAAGCAGAGGACGTGAACCCAACCACTCAGCCAGGGGGCCGGCCCCTACAATTAATTCTATTTTGTCTGACCTTATAACTGTACACTATAAAAATCAAAGGCAGAGTTAATTCAGGTTTATTCTGATGATTGATTCTTTCTTGAGTTATTGCTAATAAAGTCCATGTTTACAAACTGTGTCACAAGAATAAAAATCCTTTGGTTCCACCACTACACAAGACACAAATGAAGAGATTGCTACATATCAAAAATCTGTGGGCAAAGACTTTGTGGTACTGAGAAAGCAGAGAAAAACAGATCAATAGAACAGAATACAGAGCCAGAGGTAGACCCGAACAAACATAGTCAACTGATCTTTGACAAAGGACAAATTCAATGGAGAAAGGAAAGCCTTCAGCAAACGATACTGGCACAACTGAACATCACATCTATATGGAATTGCAAGGGATACTTAATAGCCAAACAATCTGGAGAAAGAAGAGCAAATTAGGAAGACTCACACTTACATATAGCAAAACTTACTATGAAGCAAAGTAATCAAGACAGTTTGGTGATAGTGTAATGATAGATATAAAGATCTATGGAATGGAATTGAGAGTCCAGAAATAAACCCATGTGTCTATGACCAAGTGCTTTTCAGCAAGATTGCCAAAACCATTCAATGGAGAAAAAAATAGTATTTTCAACAAATGCTGCTGGGACAACTTGATAGCCACATGCAAAAGAATGAGGTTGGATTCTTATGTCACACCATACACAAAAATAACACAAAATGGATCAAATATCTAAATGTAAGAGCAAACACTGGTCAGCCCTGGTTGCCTAATGGTTAAGTTTGGCGTGCTCCGCTTCGGTGGCCCAGGCTCTTCCTGGGCACAGACCTACACCACTCATCTGTTGGTGGCCATGCTGTGGCAGTGGCTCACATACAAATAGAGGAAGATTGGCAGTGGATGATAGCTCAGGGTGAATCTTCCTCAGGGGAAAAAAAAAAGCACAAGAACTATAAAACTTTTAGAAGAAAACATAGGGGTAAATTTTCATGACCTCAGATTTGTCAATAGTTTCCTGGATATGACACCAAAAGCACAAGAAACAAAAGAAAAGATCGGTAAATTGGACTTCATCAAACTTAAAACTTTTGTTCATCAAAGGACACTACCAAGAAGGAGAAAATATGACCTAAAGAATTGGAGAAAATATGTGCAAACCATATCTTAGAAGAATCGAGTATCCAGAATATACAAAGAACTCTTACCACTCAACAACAAAAGACAAACAAATTAAAAAATTGGCAAAGGATTTGAATGGACATTTCTTCAAAACTATATACAAATGGCCAACAAAAAAGGGAAAAAAGGCTCAACATCATTAGTCATTAGGGAAATGCAAATCGAAACCACAGTGAGATACCTATTCAGACCTGCTAGGATGACTATAATAAAAAAAGGGAAAATAAGAATGTGAGAATTGGAACCCTCCTACATTGCTGGAAATGTTAAATGGTGCAGCTGCTGTGGAAAACAGTTTTGTGGTTTCTCAAAAAAGTTCAACATAAAATTACCATATGACCCAATTTCACTCTATAAGTGCAAAAGAATTGAAAACAGTTGTTCAAACACATGTTCAGGAACATTCATAGCAGCACTATTCACAATAGCCAAAAGGTGGGAACAACTCAAATGTGAATCAACAGACGAATAGAGAAACAAAATATGATATAGCCACACAATGGAATATTATTTAGCCATGAAAAGGAAGGAAGTACTACAACACGGATGCGCCTTGAAAGAGTTATGTTAAGTGAAAGAAGCCAGTCACAAAAGACCATGTGGTATAGATTCTATTCATATGAAATATCCATAATATGCAAATCTATGGAGACGGAAAATGCATTAGTTGCTGCTAGGAGTTAGGAGCATGGGAGATGGGGCAGTGTACGGGGTTTCCTTTGTGCTGATGAAAATGTTTTAAAATTGAGTGTGGTGATCATTGCACACATCTGTGAATACGCATAAAATCACTGAATTGTAAACTTTAAATGGGTTAATTGTATGATACGTAAACTATATTCCAATAAAACTACTTTTTAAAAAATAAAGAGTAAGTGGTTTGCTTGAAATATTGTTTGGGGAAAAAAGAGGCATCAATTTCTTAAACATAACAATATTAAATCCCTTCACAGATAATACAAGGGAAAATCTCATGATTTTTTTCCATGTCTTTGTTTTTTTAAGTGAAAAATTTGCTATATTTACACCATCGCCAAACAAATAGAAAAACATTACTACTTTTCCAAATTACACGGCTAGATTTTACATCCTTCGGACAGTTTGATAATATCATAAGGTTACAAGCTTTTCCTTTAGAACCTTGAGGAGACACAGCAGTGATGGGGGCACCTTACACTTGGAAACTCAGTTACTTATGACAGAGAAAGAAGCAAGGAACAAATACACAGACTACATTTGTCCCATTCCACCACACTGTCCCTTTGCGTGCCCGCACAGTACCCTGATGCTTGGACTTCATTGTGCTGGCACCGGCCCAGTGTGCTGTCAGCATCTGCGTAGTTTAAGGCCAAGAAGAACCACATATATCTCAAATCTTTTTGGGGAACAGATGATTGTAATGGGAGGATGTGTGGAAAGCCCAGACCTTTACACTAGTCTCCCTCTCCTTCAAAAACTGAGACATCTGCCGCTATGGTTACAATATAACATGCAAACAAACATAAGCGCCGATGTGCAAGATACTTAATTATTAACTGTTTTCTCAAATTTTTCTATTGTGGTTCAAAAGTTGCATGCCGTCAAGTACACAAATCTTAAGTGTACAGCTAAACAAATTTTTGCAAATGCATATGTTCGTTTAATCACCACCCAGGCAAAAGTGTGGGACATTTTCAGCCACCCAGAAGGGTGCCCCCTCCCAGTCAATAAACCTCTACCCAGAGTAACCGTTGCTCTGACTTCTATCACCATAGGTTAGTTTTGCCTGTTTTTGAACTTCGTTCAAATGAAGTCCTGTAGTATGTGCTCTTCTGCATTTGGTGTCTTTCACTTAACATGTCTGTGAATTTATCTGTGTTGTATGTTGTTCTTTTTTATCATCAGGTGGTTAGTGTTTCCATGGCAGAATTGTCCAACTATGGGAAGCTATCTTGGTACACACCCAAAAATGAATTTCTAGAGTGGCCCTTCCAAAACCAAAGGCCGCTGACTACAGATAGGCAACCAACTGTAACAATTCAGGAGGCAAAGAATTTTAAGAGTAACAATTAGGGCATGCATACTGTGTTACTCTGTTAATATTGCAGTATCTTTACAAAGTTCATTCCATCTCTGAAGTTCTTGGCCTCATTATCCACAGGCTAGACCATTCATGTAAACTGAATTTCAATAAACCTCTTTTTCAGGCTCTATTATGTTCTAGAAACTATGCTAGACACTGAGGATACAAAATTTTCCAGATCAGGTACCTCATGCCTAAGAACTCACTGACTAGGACAGAGATCTACTTAAATGAATAATCGTGTTTTAATGGGTCATATGCAATAATGCATTTCCTTCTTCTTCTACAATGTTTCGATATTCAGCAGACTTTGTTGAAAAAGTCTTCAAAACTGCATTTTTCAGCTCCCTGACCCTTGACCCCAGAGTCCCAGAATAGTTTCAGATTACCCCAGGTCAATGTCATGTTTACTTGATAAACATCATAGAAGGCCAAAATAAAGGTGAATGCTCAGCCTTTCACCAGACGAGCTACAGAGACCAGCAACCACTGGAAGGAGAAAGAAAGAAACTAAAATAACACAATCATTGCAGCTAAAACCAGGAAAGAGGAAGAAGGGCGGAAGGGAGGGAAGGTGGAAGGGTAGAAGAGGGGAAGGAAGGAAGGAATGAAGAGCCAAATGAGCTCCCCAAAACCAACCATTTGGGTAACTAAATCACCACTGACTGAAAAAATAATAATAACTGTATGATGTTCAGGCTATTAAAATATCTATGAAACTAAAATACATGATAACAATGGCATAAAAATCAGAAAAGTGGTAGAGTTAAAGTTAAATCTCTGAGAAGAGATTAAAAGTAAAATTAATACACTTTTAATCAACCTCATTGAGGTATAATTTACATATAATAAAATCCAATATTTAAATTCACATCAGTTTAGTCAAGATGTATAATAAATTAAAAATTAATTAAGAAATACGTGAGGGTTTTAGTTTCAGGTAAGCTGGAGTGAGCCTTCTCCAGTCTGACTTTCCCCCTGAGTAGAGCTATGAAACATGAAATAAGGTATGCGAAAGTTGTTTCAGGACGATGAAGAGTAAACAGGAGCAGGTGGACTGAGGAAGAAGACCAGAACTCAAGGACCACTAGGCTTCCTCAATATCCCCTCGCCAAACCCAAAGTCAGCACAAGGGCACAGACAGAGAGGATGTCAGGAGACATCTAGTTTTGGCTTAAAGAGGGAAACTCATAATACTCCAAGAGTATGAAGATCCCCCACTTTTTTTTTTTCTCCATTCTCCTATGCCCTAGTTCCAAAGCAATGCCATGGCAGGGGGTGTAGCTTTCTTAGGCAACAGGGACCAGCAGGATCCAAAACTGTGCAGAAAGGAAACCTTCCTCTCTTTTCAGTGGAGCCGCGGTTCCAGGCAGGTGGGCCCAACCTCTATTGCTCCTATTCTCTCATCACACAGCCCTGGATACAGGCACACTTACAGAAACACACAATAGGGCAGCACGGTCACCAAAGCTTAAGCTCTCCAGATGCAGGACCAGAAAGAGAGCATTAAGGAACTAGAAACTAACAAGGAGGTTGCAGTGAGGGAGAAATTTGGGAAAGTGACCCCATAAAGGTGTTTATGAACCACCCTGGTCTCAGCCCCGCACTGTGTGTGCTTGGATACTGTTCAATAAATCAAGCACTTTGAGAAAGGGATGAACAGATAGACCACTGCCCAGGTCTCAGACTTGCCACCAGTGGGTGGATGTGTAAGATAAATCCAAAGATCATTGCAAAAACCTGAAAATTGAACAGATGATGGAACCACAGAAGGCAGGCGGAACCCTGTGGCCTAACCCTAGCCAGGCTGATTGCCCTCTAAAACAAAATTATCAACATTCTACCGGAAACAGGATCCAAAGTCTTATAATCTGATATTCAAAAAGTCCTCGATAGAGGCTGGCCTGGTGGAGCAACAGGTAAGGTCGCACGTTCCACTTCTCGGCGGCTAGGAGTTCGCTGGTTTGGATCCTGGGTGCGGACATGGCACCACTTGGCATGCCATGCTGTGGTAGGTGTCCCATATATAAAGTAGAGGAAGATGGGCATGGATGTTAGCCCAGGGCCAGTCTTCCCCAGCAAAAAGAGGAGGATTGGCAGCAGATGTTACCTCAGGGCTAATCTTCCTCAAAAAAAAATCAAAAAGTCCTCGATATAATCTAAATTTACATTGGATGTTAAGAACAAGGAAAATCTGAATTTGTGTAGCATAAAACCAAGAGATGTCAATGCCAACATGTCAGAGGTGTTATAATTATTCAACAAAGATGTTAAAGCAGCTATTACAAAAGTACCTGACAAACAATCAAGAACCCTCTGGAAGCCAGTGTAAAAACAGAAATTCTCAGCAAAGAAATAAAGAATATAAGGAAGGACCAAATGGAAATTTTAGAAATGAAAAACATAACTGAAGGAGAAAACTCATTGGAGTGGAGCCACAGGAACTCTCATTCACTGCTGGTGGGAATGCAAAACGATACAGCCACTTTAGAAGACAGTTTGGTGGTTTCCTACAAAACTAAACAAATTCTTACCATATGATCCAGTAATCATGCTCTTTGGTATTTAACCAAAGGAGTTGAAAACTTATGTCCACACAAAAACCTGCACACAGATGTTTATAGCAGCTTGATTCATAACTGCCAAAACTTGCATGCAACCAAGATGTCCTTCAGTAGGTGAATAGATAAATAAACTGGTACATCCAGACAATGCAATATGATTCACCACTAAAAAGAAATAAGCTATCAAGCCATGAAAAGATATGGGGCAACCTTATATGCATATTACTAAGTGAAAGAAGTCAATTTGGAAAGCCAACCTGTATGATTCCAACTATATGACGCTCTGGAAGAGACAAAACTTTGGAAACAGTAACAAGGTGAGTGGTTCCCAGGAATTAGGAGGGAGGGAGGGCTGAATAAGCAGAGCACAGAGGATTTTGGGGGCAGTGAAACTATTCGCTATGCTACTGTAGTGATGGATACATGATGCTATGAATTTTTCAAAGCCCGTAGAATGTACACCACCAAGAGTGAACCCTAATGGAAGCGATGGACTTTGGTGGATAGTGCTGTGTCAACGGAGGTGCAGCAATTGTAAGAAATGTACCACACTGGGGGAGATGTTGATAGCAGAGGTGCTGCATGTGTGGGGGCAGGAAGTATGTGCACTCTCTGTACTTTCTGCTCAATTTGGCTGTAAATCTAACACTTCTCTAAAAAAGTAAAGTCTAAGAAAAAAAAGAACTCACTGGCTGGGCTCAGTGGCAGAATGAAGGAGAGCAGACAGAGGAAAGAAGCTGGTGAATTTGAAGACAAGTCGATAGAAATAACCCAATCTTGAAACAGAAATAAAAAACATTTTTGAAAAATGAGAAGAGGAAAATGGCTGAGTCAGGAACTCCAGGGCTCTGTCCCTTTACAAAAACAACTAATGTGCTGGCAAAACTGCCAGCGTTACTTTTTGCAGAACTTTGGAATCTAGTCAAAACGTACAACAACCAGGAAAAAGCCTGGGGAAGAAAGAAGCTGCTGCTTTGCAGGAAGAGAGGGCTGTGGAGATTTAAATTGCCCACCTACCATCCCCCGCAGCCATGGGGATGGCATCCACAACCCTGGTGCATGATGCTAGTGCCAGAGGGAGCAATGCAGCTCGTATTCTTAAAGAATTGTGATTGTGGGTTCTAGACGGGTGGCTCCCAGAAGGAACATGCAAAGGCTTGCCTGTACTTTTCCTGACTCAAAGCATTCCTAGGGCTAGGGTGGCTGCCCAGGGGGATTTTGCTGTATACATTTAAAGACAAAATTATTGGCTGTGGCAGCCGGGGGCTAGGGATAATAGTTGGGACAAGCAACAGGCAGACTGAGAAGCCTAGGAAAAAAGAAATTGGGAAAGGAGACAGGAGAGCCTTTAAAGGCTCCTAAGTATATAGGGGAATTGAGAATGCCACACATATTGTCAGGACTGGGTACATGTTCAAAAAAGGCCTGAGAAGAAGTGGAATAGTGGTTAAGTTTGGCTTCACTGGCCTGGGTTAGCTGGTTCAAATCCCAGGCATGGACCTACACTACTTGTCATCCATGCTGTGGTGGCAACCGACATATAAATTGGAGGAAGACTGGCATAGATGTTAGTTCAGGGCCAATCTTCCTTAAGCAAAAAAAAAAGAGAAAGATTGGCAACAGTTGTTAACTCAGAGCTAATCTTCCTCAGCAAAAAAAAAAAAAAAAAAAAAGCCCTGGGAGTACCCTAAGCTCTCACCTCTGACTGGCCTTCAGGCTCTGTGCAAGCTGGACATGAAGGATAAGGCAGAATTGTAAGCAGCCTGGCTAAGCATTGAAGGAATGCCCCAACACAGAGCCAATCAGCAAAGACTGAAGGAGTATTTTTTTTTTGCTACCTACATTGAAGGAAACTGTGAAAACACCACATGACCACTAAGTTAATGGAACACAGCCTTCACAGAACAATACAGACTTAACAAAAATTGTTTAGAGAAGTCAAAACAAGCAGATAATAACAACCCACAACAAGCAGCAAAAATAAACTTTAACGAGGGGGAAATATCTGATTTCTGGAGTTGTCCCACTGTAATATTCAAAATCTCCAGTTTTCAACAAAAAATTACAAAGCATGCAAAGAAACAGGAACATATGGCTCATTCGCTTAAAAAAAAAAAGGAAATTAATAGGAACTGTCCATGAGGACTCTCAGGCATTAAACTTATTAGACAAAGATATTAAAAAGACTCTTAAATATGCTCAAAGAGCTAAAGGACATCATGGAGAAAGAACTAAAGGAACCAGAGGAACAATGTCTCACCAGGTACAGAATATCAGTAAAGAGACAGAAATTATAAAAATGAACCAAATAGAAATTCTGGAGATGAAAAGTACAATAATTGAAATGGAAAAATAACTGGAAGGGTTCAACTATAGATTTGAGGAGGGAAAGGAAAGAATCAATGAACGTGAAGATAGGTCAATTGAGATCAGTTTAAGAAGAAAAAAGAGAAAAGAATGAAAAAAATGAACCAAGCCTAAGAGACCCATGAGACAATATCAAGTATGTCAACATATACATAACAGGAGTCCCAGAAGGAGAGGAGAGAAAAAGACAAGAAGAATATTTGAAGAAATAATGGTCAAAAACTTCCCAAATTAGATGAAAATCATGAATCTAAATATCCAAGAAGCTCAATGAACTTCAAGAAGCATAAACCCAAAGAGATCCACAGGAAGACACATTGTGGTCGATCTGTCAAATCCCAGAGACAAAGGAAGAATCTAGGAGGCAGCAATAGAGAAGCAATTCATCTCATACAAGAGATAACTCTAAGAGAGTCATAACCAATCTTTCTTTAGAAACTAGTGAAGCCGGAAGGCAGTGGGATGACATATTTAAAGGCCCGAAAGAAAAGAACTGTCCACCAATAATTCTATATCTGGTAAAACTATCTTTTAAAAATAAAGAAGAAATTAGCACATTCCCAGATGAACAAAAACAGAGGGAGCTCATCGCTAGTAGACCTGCCCTACAAGAGACGCTACGGGAGTTCTCTAGGCTAAAATGAAAAGATACTTCACAATATATCGAAAAATAAAGAACAATCATAAAAGTAACTACATAGCTAAATATAAAACCCAGTAGTTTTCCATTTTTGGTTTGTTAACTGCTCTTTTTTTTCTTATATTACTTAAAAGACAAGTGAATAAAACAATAATTATAAATCTATGTTAACAGACCCAAAATGTATAAAGATGTAATTTATAAAAATAATAACATAAGCGGGGAGTGGAGTTTTAAAGGACCAGAGTTTTTACATGCTATTGAAATTAGGTTGGTATTAATTCAAACTTGATTGTTATAGAGTTAAGATGCTGATTGTAATCCCAGGGTAACCCTGGTACTGTGGACTGAATTGTGTCTCCCCAAAATTTGTATGCTGAAGTCCCAAAATTCGTATATTCAATGTGATGGCTTTTGGAGGTGGAGTCTCTCTCTCTCTCTCTGACTTCTCAGCCTCTAGAACTGTGAGAAGCAAATGGCTGTTGTTTGTCACCCCATCTATGGTATTTTATTAACGCGGCCCAAGCTGACTAAGACATCCAGGAAAATTTTTTTTAAGTATACAGAGAAAGAAATGAGATGAGAATCAAAATAGTAATCTGGAAAAAAAAATCACTCACAGGAGAAGGCAGCAGTGGAAAGATTGAGGCGTAAAAAGGGAATAAGACGTATAGAAAACAAACAGCAAAATTGCAGAAGTCAGTCCTCCCATATCAATAATTACTTGAAACATAAGTGGATTGAACTCTCCCAGTAAAAGGCAGAGATTGGAGGAACAGATTTTTTAAATGATCTAAGTAAATGCTGACTGAAAGAGGCTCAGTTTAGATCCAGAAACACAGATAGATTGAAAGTAAAAGGAGGAAAAAAATTCCATGCCAAAAAAAAGTTCCAAAAGAGACCTGGAATAGCTAGACTAATATCAGACAACATGGACTTTAAGATAATAATTGTTATAAGAAACAAAGAAAGACATTATGCATTGACAAAAGTGTCACTATATCAAGATATACCAACTATAAGCAGATATGCACCTAGCAAAAGAGCCACAAAGTATATGAAGCAAAAACTGCCATAGTTGAAAGAAGAAATAGATAGTTTTACAGCAAGAGTTGGAGACGTCAATATCCCACTCCCAATCATGGATAAGACAACTAGACAGAAAATCAGTAAAAAAAAAAAAATAGAGGAATTGAATGATGCTATGAAGCAACTAGATCTAAAAGACATCTTTAGAATACTCCAGCCAAAACAGCAGAATACATATTTTTCTCAAGGGCACATGCAATATTCTCTAGGATAGACAATATGTCAGGCAACAAATCAAGTAGTAATAAATTCAAAATGACTGAAGCCATAAAAACCAACCCTATTTATATATATTAACAGTGTATAATTGGAAACAGGAATTTAAAAATGCCATTTACAATAGCTCTAAAAAAAATTTCTGCTTATACTTAGGTATAAATCCAACAAAACACATATAGAATGTGTATGCCGAAAATGTCAAAATGCTGAAGACCTAAATAAATGGACAGCAATACTCTACTCATGGATTCAAAGACTCAACATAGTAAAGATAACAAATTGATACATAGATTTAACTCAATTCCAATAAAAATTCCAGCAGGACTTTTGGAAACACAGACAAGCTGATTCTAAAATTTATATAGAAAGTAAAGGAACTAAAATAGCTAAAACACTTTTGGAAAAAAAGAATAAAATTGGAAGAATTATACTATTTGATTTTAAGACTTATAAAGCTACAACCAAGATTAGTTTGGGGCCGGCCCCGTGGCTGAGTGGTTAAGTTCATGCTCTGCTTCGGCAGCCCAGGGTTTCGCCGGTTCAAATCCTGGGCACGGACATGGCACCACTTATCAAGCCACACTGAGGTGGTATCCCACATGCCACAACTGGAAGGACCCGCAACTAAAAATACACAACTATGTACTGGGGGGTGATGCGGGGTCGGTGAGCCGAGGAGTCAAAAGAAAGATTTCTTGGACTCTCAAGATCTGGCAGTAGTGCTCTTTTATTTAGAGAACAGTGTGGAATAGCATGGGGACAGGACCCATGGGCAGTCAGGCTGCTGAGTGGGGACAGCGCCCACGGGCAGGAGGAGCTGCTGCTGCTGCCCCGAGTTGAGGGTTAGGGCTAAATTTATAAGGCATGGGTATGTGAGCCATCTCTTTACAAGACAAAGGAAAGAACATGAAAAAAGTTAAAATGATATCAGTGCAGGTGGGGTCTGGTCATTGGGTGATCCCATGACTTTTAGACAAGAATCAAATCGGATTAAGTAAAGGTCAGAAGCCACCACCCTAAATCAGTTACATGAGATTGCCAGACAGCAACCAACCCAAGTTCTTGCCTTCCCCATTAAGGGTTTCTAGGGACAAGGTCATCTCTCGTCTTCTTCCTGGTACAGAGAGGGAGGCACCTTTTACAGATAGAGATTTACCTTACAAATGTAAATGTGTCCCAACAAGGGCAAGTTCCATTCCCCAGAGCCTCCCTCCCTGTCCCAGTTTATGAAAAGCAATCAGCCCCAAACAATCCCGATGCCAAAGAGACAAATCCTGGGGTGGCCAATTTCAGGTCCCTACAAGGTCATCCCCTCTTCCTTCACAAATGCAAGTATCTCTCAAAGAGCAAGCAAATTCCAGTCCTTAGGGCCTGCTTCTCATCTGCAGTTTTAAAAGTAACCAGCCTAAAATCCTCATCATAAACCCCCCCTGAACCCATTTGGCCCCGAAATCTTTTGGAGATATGGATGATGGTCAGTCTTCTGTAACTACTTCTGGCTGTACAAGGTCTTAGAGCTGTCCCTAAATGGGGCCATGGGTACAGGTAGGAGGTTCAGCAGACCGGAAGCCTGCGCCCGTGGAGTCCAAGGCTGACAAGGTATACAGAGCCTCTGGAGACGAGAGAATCATTTGACGAGAGGTGGTCCAGGAGGTGAAACTTTGTTGATATGCGGAAGACAAGCAATGAAATAGACAACAAATTATTATTTTTCTCTGCTCTTTTATCTTTGGGACAATTCACCTGGCACTTATGACTGCCAGGCATAATAGGGAAGGTATACAAGAGATGCAATGCAGGGGGACGCCCCCATCACCCCTTGCTATAGGAATCCCACAGGCAGAACAAGTAGGACGCTGCCCCATGTTCAGGAGATTTTCAAGGTAATGGACCCTTTTCTTTCCTCTCTCTTAAAGTTACAGTGACCATTTTTGGCTCCTTTTGAGCTTTGCAATTGAGAAACAAAGAAATCTTTAAAGTATCAAAGGCTCCACCTCTGGGAGCCCCCCTCTCTGGTTTCCGGGCCTGATCACCCTGGCAACCAAGTGGGGAGCCCTCTCTTGGCGATTGACTCGTTAAGTATTTTAGGTGCCTACTGAGTTGGTTATGAGGATAGGAGACCTGTGATTTATTCTGTGAACTGTCCTGATGGTGTTGTGTGCCCCGGCACGGGAACTGCTGTGTGACCTCTATCTCGATAATCCTTGGGGAAGAGGCCATGAGGGTGAGGCCTGATCTCTTTTCCTTTCTGTTTGTCACCTCCTCTCATCACCAAGTCGAGGTTAAGTTCAGGCTGGACCTGAGGAGAACCTGGACCTTCTGTAAAATCGAAAAATTGAAAACTTTTTGCCAGGGACTTAATTCTCAACCCTGGCACAGGGAGCCCCAGCTCCCAGCCGGCTCCAGGCCTTTGCCTCCTGCTTCCCTGCCTGGCTCACCTGTGCTGGCTCAGGGACTAAGTGCCCTGGGCTAAGTGGGATTTGACTAGATCTTATAACTACGTTGATGCCTGCACTCAGGCGCCTTTGCACCCTTTCTCTGGCCTTGTCAGTCAGACACCAGCTTTACCCGCCATGAGGAATGCCTCAACCCGGAGACTCACCCCCTGGGTGTATTTTAACTAGTTGGAAACTCTTTCAGTTGGATGGGTTATGCCCCAAAAACTCCAGCTTGGAGAAAACTTGAGGAGTTTCTCTGTGCCTTTGTGATGTACTTGGACAGGTAGGTCAATCTAGAATGTCATTAAGTTAAACCCAGTAACTTCCAACCGTCCTTGGAAAATCCTTGCAAGACTGGAAATACAGCTCTAGAGGCAGTTCAGATTCCACCCAGTTCCTTTATCTCAAAAAGGATTATCATCTCCCCTCTCCAGGAACTATCTAGCCCATCACTAATTCCTAAGACTGAAGAAAAAAAAAAAAAAGAAGGGAAAGGTCATAAGCGTTCCCTTGCCGAGAAAAAAAATCTAGCATCTTGAGTGTCTTCTCCACAAATATTAGTAAAAAGGTTCAGAAGAAAATTCGGATTCACAACTAAGGAGCTTTATATTATTGTACCTGATTGATGGCAGTGATTTTTAAAACAATAGGTGTGAAGGCTCTGTGTCTGTGTGTCTATATGTGTGTGATATTTTTACCCCCGGGTGATATGGCCAAAACTAAGAGCTCTGTTTAATTGGCTTAAAGTAAGAGTTTACATAACTTCTAAATGCAATAGAAATTAACCCAATGTCTTTTAAGTTAAGATGACATGGATTAATCTTTGGTTAATGAAAGTTTAAGTTTGTTGGTTTAATTAAAATGTTTGGATATGTCCTCCAGAGTTAGCACTGCATATGCAAATATGCAGCCTGGGTTTACTAGTCAAATAAGTTCATGTTGTCTGTTAGAAATTTGTCAGCATAATAATTTAAATGATAGCTGTTTGTCTAATGTCTCAAAGTTTTTGTGGGTAATCTAAACATCATTATTGGGAACAAATGGTTTAGATATAAATGAAATAAGAGTTTATAGATAACATTTTTTAGCAATAATTATAGTTTATGATATGAGTATGACAAATAAAAATGGCAAGCAATAGGATATATTGGAGTATATGAGGAAGACATTTGGTATAAACCTAATTCGGCCTGACTTTGTTTTTTCCAAAAGGGCCTGACTGTGGCTGTTGAGCACGCATTGCATATCTGCTTAGACATTTCCTATGGCCAGAACAAAGGCCCTTGAGATAAAGGTGCAACTTCCCCCCACATTGGCCTTTCCTTAGGGATAAGCATCTTTCCTTAGGCTAGGAACTGATTGCTGCACTCACCTTTGACCACCCAGCTCACCTGTGATCACTCAGCTGGAGACAACAGACCTGCCACCCTGCTGTGTTCACTGAGACAGAAGACCTACCTGCTGTTTCCATCAATCGCTGTGCCGACAGAGCAGTCTCGCAACTATTGTAAAAGGGACATTTCAATCCTATGTGAAACATACTCTCTGGGGGTATATAACCACTCTGCACACCCCACTTCTTTGGTGCCCTTTCTTCCTTCGGGAAGAAAGGCCCCGGGTTATAATCCTCAGATTTAAGCTCAGAATAAACTCACCCAAATTTTCTTTTATAGATTGGTTATGGATTATTTTCATCTACATGTATTTAAAATAACTTCCAAAATCTTTTTGGTAACTTGAAACTTTGAAGTTTTGCTAGGTTAATTTACATGATAAAATTCGTTGAGTAACTAGACCATTTCCAAATAAGATATTAGACATTAATTGATGCGGGGTCGGTGAGCCGAGGAGTCGAAAGAAAGATTTCTTGGACTCTCAAGATCTGGCAGTAGTGCTCTTTTATTTAGAGAATAGTGTGGAATAGCATGGGGACAGGACCCATGGGCAGTCAGAGCTGCTGCGTGGGGACAGGGCCCATGGGCAGGAGGAGGTGCTGCTGCTGCTGCTTCTGCTGCAGACATGAGTGGAGAGTAAGGCTAAATTTAAGGCATAGGTATGTGAGCCATCTCTTTACAAGACAAAGGAAAGAACACGAAAAAAAGTTAAAATGGTATCAGTGAAGTTGGGGTCTGGCTATTGGGTGATCCCATGACTTTTAGACAAGAATCAAATCGGATTAAGTAAAGGTCAGAAGCCACCACCCTAAATCAGTTACATGAGGTTGCCAGACAGTAACCAACTTAAGTTCTTGCCTTTGGCATTGATTAAGAGTTTCCAGAGATAAGGCCATCCCCACTTCCTCCTGGTGCAGAGGGGGAGGCATGGAGATTTCCTTCACAAATGCAAATGTCTCTCCAAGGGCAAGCAAACTCTGCTCCTTGGAGCCTGCTTCTCATCTGCAGTTTTAAAAGTAACCAGCCTAAAGTAATCCTCATCATAAACCCCTCATGAACCCATTTGGCCCCGAAATCTTTTGGAGATATGGATGATGGTCAGTCTTCTGTAACTACTTCCGGCTGTACAAGGTTGTAGAGCTGTCCCTAAATGGGGCCATGGGTACAGGTAGGAGGTTCAGCAGACCGGAAGCCTGCGCCCGTGGAGTCCAAGGCTGACAAGGTATACAGAGCCTCTGGAGACGAGAGAATCATTTGACGAGAGGTGGTCCAGGAGGTGAAACAGGTAAGATTGCCAGAATCTCTGTAAACAAGGTACCAGGCCCATGTTTTCAAGTGGCTGTATTTCCAGAATGTCCAATCTTATTCCTCCAAGGCAGTATTGTCATATCTGAGCCTGTATGTTTCCCAAATAGGACATTCCAGTCAAAGCCTTGGTAACATAACCAATGTGTTCTGTTATAAGGAGAACGAGATTCTTATTGAACTTATGCAAATAACTAGATTGCCATGAAATAATCATACTCGCTCACAAAGAGTTTCCAAATTCTGGAGGGATCAGGTAGGGAGAAAAAGATAAATGTTTCAGTTTTGCTCATAAAGGTATACTTTCACTAAATTGCTATAAGTCATAGTTACCATAAGAGAAAAGATTTCCTTAAATCTGAGAAAACAAAACACATCAAAAACAATATTTCAAAGTCATAAAACATTATAATCATCCTCATCAGTTCACACAGTCCTGTATAATCAATTCTTGAGCTTAATCTTCTGTTAGCAGATCGATGAGCTCAGTTTGTTAGAATTCCGTAATTTCTTACCCAGTTCAGTTTTACAATCTGAAAGTTTATCAGAAAGCTGTAGTTTAGAACCTTTGTGTCAGAATCCTTTCCAGGAATTTCTCTAAAGATGAAACATATTTGCAAAAGCAAAAAGCATCACAGTAAAACAGCAACTATCTGTAAATGGACAAAAGACTCAAAAGGGCAATTGACAAAGAAACTTGGCGACTTCTGTGACATATAACACTTTAAGATAATAACTGGAATTATGACTGATAACAGAACAGATTAGAATTTTAGGAATGCTATATAATATTAAGACACATATATTAATAACATTCACCCACATAATACCAACTAAGAAAGTTTATCATCGCTTATTTGACAATGCTTCCCATGTAGTTTAATAGACCAAATAAGCCTAATTAGTTTAGCATTTTTCAAAAGAAACCCTTCTATTCAGGACTCGAATAATTTTGACGAGAAGCTTGTCAAGAATATCAAAAGACTTTAAAACACTTGTTCAAACAACGCTCACTGTGAAACAATGCTCAGGTATCCATTCAAAGTGACAACAGAAACAATCAAAAATCTTAAGAGTGACCTCAGTCATTATTTTAACAAAACAGATTTGTCTTTTAGGCAGACTTACTCAAAGGAACACCTTTTATAACCTCTTTATCAAGAGCAGACCAAAAGTTCAGGAAAATCATCTTGAGAGAAAAACCAAATTTTAATTTCTGCACCAGCTTATTATTAAAACTCATTTACTTAGTTGGATTTACTTTAATCTACTTGACCAGGTATAAAACTCCTTTCAGAATTTCTCCTTCACAAACCTTCTACAACTTTCTTTTTGCCTTCAGAATTTGTCCCAAATGATGCGGGGTCGGTGAGCCGAGGAGTCGAAAGAAAGATTTCTTAGACTCTCAAGATCTGGCAGTAGTGCTCTTTTATTTAGAGAGTAGAATAGCATGGGAACAGGACCCATGGGCAGTCAGAGCTTCTGCTGCCGCCGCTTCTGCTGCCCCCGCTGGCATGGGGACAGGACCCATGGGCAGGCAGAGCTGGTGCGTGGGGACAGGACCCACAAGCAGTCAGAGCTCCTGCTGCTGCCCCGAGTTGAGGGTTAGGGCTAATTTTATAAGGCATAGGTATATGATTCATCTCTTTACAAGACAAAGGAAAGAACATGAAAAAAAGTTAAAATGGTATCAGTGCGGGTGGGGTCTGGTCATTGGGTGATCCCATGACTTTTAGACAAGAATCAAATCGGATTAAGTAAAGGTTAGAAAGGTTAGACACCACCACCCTAAACCAGTTACATGAGATTGCCAGACAGCAACCAACTTAAGTTCTTGCCTCTGGCATTGACCAAGAGCCTCTAGAGATAAGACCATCCCCCCCTCTTCCTGGCACAGAGAGGGAGGCATCTTCACAGATAGAGGTTTCCCTTAGAAATGTAAATGTTTCCCGACAAAGGGGCAAACAAATTCCACTCCTTGGAGCCTGAATCTCATCTGTAGTTTTAAAACTAACCAGCCTCAAAATCCTCATCATAAGCCATTTTAAAATTAAGCAGCCTAAAAATCCTCATCACCAAAGTCTTTCTTTTTTCCTTTCTAGTACATTAGGACAAATTTATCTTTCTTAACCCAACAAAAATACTTCCAAGCTTTATACCTCTTTACTGAAAACATACATTTTAACTTTCCTTGAATACAGAGCTGTTTTCCTTATTAATTTCCAGTAGCTTTAATTATATAGGTTAATAAGAACTTTTAACCCTTAACAGGCCATAGTAAACACTAAAAGGTAAGCAATTACGACTTGTCTTTTATATCAGCATTCTAAACACTTCATACGTTCTAGAAACATGCCACTTCACAATAAAACACAAAGCATGTTTTTAATAGACCCAAACGCTTTTAGCCTCTTTACAATAAGAAGCCAAAATAACTTAGATGTGTTTAGCAATAATGTTTCAGTGTTCTATCCAATTCAAAAATTACCCAGATACTCAGATTTTTATCATTTAACTTAACTTGGCAAAACTCAAGATTGTTATCAAAAAGAATTTCAAAGCTTTTTGTCCCCCCCCAGTATACAGACCATAAAACAGTTATTGTACCCACTTTTATCTATTTAAACCGTTTGTTTCCAACAATGATGTTCAGATTACCTATGAAAACGTCACGAGACATTAGACAAAACTGGTCATCATTTAAAGCTACTATTTTGCTGACGAATTTAACAGACAAGTGAACTTATTTGACTAGTAAACCCAGGCTACATACCCGCATCATATGCAAATACCGACAACTCTGACAAGACTATTTTCAATCAAGCCAACAAATTTAAACAAGCTTTCATTTACCAAAGGTTAATTCACATCACGTTAACTTGAAAGACATTGGATTAACTTCTACTACATTTAGAATTTATGTAAGCGCTTACTTTAAGCCAATTAAACAGATCTCTTGATTTCGGCCATACCGGCTGGAGGTAAAAATATCACACATATAATGTACACATAGACACACGTACACAGAAACTGCACAGCTATTGTTTTAAAAATTACTGCTGTGAATCAGGTACAGTAATACAAAAGCTCACCAGTTATGAATCCAAACTTTGTTTTGAGCCTTTTTACTAATACTTATGGAGAAGACACTCAAGATGCTAGATTTTTTTTGCAAGGGCAGCTTATGGCTGTTTTTTCCTTTCCCCCTTTTTTTTTTTTTTTCAGTCTTAGGAATCAGTGATGGGCTAGACAGTAGTTCCTGGAGAGGGGAGATGATAATCCTTTATGAGATAAAGGCACTGGGTGGAATCTGAACTGCCTCTAGAGCTGTATTTCCAGTCTTGCAAGGATTTTCTAAGGACAGTTGCTCTTGATTTCCCAGAAACTGGATTGTAACTTGAATGACATTCTAGGTTGATCTACCTGTCCAATTACATCATAAAGGCACAGAGAAACCCCTCAAGTTTTCTCCCAGAGGGAGTTAGAACGCATCCGCTGGGTGGGCTCTGGGGTGCTTAGGGGCGTTCCCCATGGTGGTAAAGCCAGGGTCCAACTGACAGCACCTGGAGAAAGGGTGCAGAGGCCGATTGCGGGTGTTGACATAGTTATAAGATTGAGTCAAGTCCCGCTCAGCCTGGGCACTTTGTCTCCAAGCCAGCACAGTTGAGGCAGGGAAGCAAGAGGCAAAGGCCTGGAACTGGCTGGAGGCTGGGGCTCCCAGTGCCAGGGTTGAGAGTTAAGTCCCTGGCAAAAGCGTTTCAAGTTTTCAATTTTACAGATGGTCCAGGTTCTGCTCAGATCCAGCCTGAACTTAACCTTGACTTGGTGACAGCAGAGAAGGTGATGAAAAAGACAAAGAAAGGAAAAGAAGAGCTCAGACCTCGCCCTCATGGCCTCTTCCAGAGGGTTATCAAGATAAGAGTCACACAACAGTTCCCGTGCTGGGACACACTACCCTAGCGCGACAGTTCACAGAATGAATCACAGGTCTCCTACCCTCGTAACTGACTCAGTAGGTGACTAAAATACTCAATGAGTCAACCATCAAGAGAGGGCACCCACTTAGGGTTGCTGGGGTGATCAGGCCCAGAAACCCAAAGTTGGGGCTCCCAGGGGTGGAGCCTTTTTAAAGATTTCTTTGTTTCCCAGTTGCAAAGCTCAAAAGGAGGCAAAAATGGCCACTGTAACTCCAAGAGAGACAAAAGAAATGGGTCCATTACCTTGAAAATCCCCCCTGAACCTAGGGCAGCATCCTGCCATTGTTCCTCCTGTGGGGTTCCTATAGCAAGGGGTGATGGTGGTGTCCCCAGGCATTGCATCCCTTGTATACCTTCCCTGTTATGCCTGGCGGTAACAGGTGCCTGGTGAATGGTCCCTGAGAGAAAAGGAGAACTTTAAGAGAGATGAGAGAAAAGGAGCCATTACCTTGAAAATTCCCCCATCGGGGTTCCTGTAGCAAGGGATGATGGGGGCATCCCTTGAACATCTTCCCTCTTCTGCCTGGCAGTAATATCATTTCCAAATAAGATATTAGACATTAATTATTAAATGTAAGTTTATCTACTTTTGGCTTCTTATTGCAAAGAGGCTAAAAGCGTTTGGGTCTATTAGAAAGTGTGCCTTGTGTTTTATTGTAAAGTGGCATGTTTCTGGAAATTATGAAAAGTTTTTAGAATGCTGATATAAAAAGACAATTCGTAATGCTTACCTTTTTAGTGTTTGCTAGGGTCTGTTAAAGGTTAAAAAGTCTAATTAACCTATATAATTAAAGCCACTGGAAATTAATAAGGAAAACAGCTCTGTATACAAGGAAGTTAAAAAGTATGTTTTCAGTAAAGAGGGTACAAAGGATGGGAATATTTTGTTTGTTGAGTTAAGAAAGATAAATTTGTCCTAATATACTAGAAAGTAAGAAAGAAAGCATGGGACAAATTCTGAATGTAACAAGAAAGTTGTAGAAGGTTTGTGTAAGAGAAATTTTGAAAAGAGTTTTGTAACTGATCAAGTTGGTTAAGATTAAAATGAATCTAATTAAGTAAATGGCGTTTAATATGAAAAAGTAAACTGGTACAAAAGTTAGAATTTGGTTTTCTCTCAAAGGATGATTATCTTGAACTTTTGGCCTGCTCTAAGTCTACCCAAAAGACAGAAAATCTGTCTTGTTAAAATGATTTCACATCTTCAGAAAGAAGTCTCTTAAAATTTTGACTGTTTTAGCCATTTACCCTTGACTAATTCTGTTGTCATTTTATATACCTGAGCATTGTTTCACAGTGAGGGTTGTTTCCTATTTGAACAAGTATTTTTAAAAAAACTTTTGGCACTTTTGACAAGCTTCTCCCTCAAAAATATTCAAGTCCTAAATAAAGGCTTTCTTTTGATCTGGATGAAAGAAGAGGATTTCTCTGGGGATTTTCAGAGGGCCCCTGGGACTTCACAGAGAAATTTGCTCTCTTCCTATAAGGTGGAAGATTCTAAACTAATTAGGCTTATTTGGTCTGTTAAATTACATTGGAAGCATTGTCAGATAAGTGATGATAATCTTTCTTAGGTGGTATTATGTGGGTAAATGTTATTGATATGTGTTTTGAAAATTATATAACATTCCTAAAATTCTGATGTGTCCTGGCTATCAGCCATAATTCGAAATATTATTATAAGGTGTTGTGTATCACAGAAATAACCAAGTTTCTCTGTCAATTGTCGTTTTTAAGTCTTTTGTTGTTTACAGTCAGTTGTTTTACTCTGATGCTTTTTGCTTTTGTAAATATGTCTCATCTTCAGAGGGATTCATGGAAAGGACTCTGACACTTACTCTGGAACACAGTTTTCTGATAAAGTTTCAGATCATAGAACTGAACTTGGTAAGAAATTACAGGAATCTAACGGAGAAACTGAGGACCTCATAAAACTGCTAACAGAAGATTAAGATCAAGAACTGATTATACAGGACAGAAAGAACTGAGGATGATTATAATTTTTGTGACTTTTATTTGAAATGTTGTTGATTTTTTGATGTTTTGCTTTGTTTTTTCAGATTCAAGAAAATCTTCTCTTTTTTCTTGTGCTATGACTTATAGCAATTTGGTGAAGTTATACCTTTGTGAGCAAAACTGAAACATTTGTCTTTTTCTCCCTACCTGATCCCTCCAGAATTTGGAAACTCTTTGTGAGTATGGTTATTTCGTGGCAATATAGTTATTTGCATAAGTTCAATAAGAATCTGTTCTCCTTATAACAGGACACATTGGTTATCTTGCCAAAGCTTTGACTGGAATGTCATATTTGAAACATACAGGCTCGGATATGACAATGCTGCCTTTGAGGAATAAGGTTGACTTTGTGGAAATAAGCCACTTGGAAATACGGGCCTGGTACCTTGTTTACAGAGATTCTGGCAATCTTACCTGGTAAGTAAGGAAGCTTGCTTATCTGGCAGGTGCAAGGAACCTCGAAATATTTTGGGGAATCTCAAGAGAAGAGAGAAATCCGCCCAAATCTAAGGTACTGCAGGCAAGGCCTGATGGCACAAACCCTTGGCTTAGCTTTCCTGACCTCGAGAGGTCTTTAAAGTGCAATCTGAGATTTCTCATAAAAAATTCCAGCAAAGCAGATTTAAGAGCCTATATGATCAATAGCTATTCTTGCTGCACTTATGTAAATAATTGGGCCAAGTTTCTTGAAACTAAACTTATTTTGCAAACCAATTAGTCTTAATTTGGCTATCTTTGGTAAAAATGAGGGTGATTTTAGAGAGAAGAATTGTATTTCAGTGAAAAACTATAATATACATTTGCGGATCTTAGATCCTAGTTTTGTTAATTGTCTTTGAGGTTTTTTTTCCTACCTGTGAATTGGACTGGATCCTGAATTCTTCTGCTGAAATATCTGGTTACAAATCTCCAAACTAATGTTTTCAATGTTTTTTTTTACCTCATTTTCATTTGGAATCATTGAGAATTGAACCTGTTCTTTATCCTGAAGCCTTGCAAACTAAAGCTGAACGACTTGATAGAAACTTGAGAGATTCCTGTCTGTTGCTTTGTAAGATGTAAGCCACTCAGAAAGATACCTGAATGCCTGATGACATCATCAGAGACGTTTCAAGCTGCTAAAGATGCTTCACTCTGACATCTAGAAGTCTTCTTGACTGGCTGCCTCCTGGACTCAGGAACTAGTTTATAATTTGCTCCAAACATTAACCTTGTTTTTCTTTTTATTTCCATAGAAATACTTATTAAATACCTGATTGCTTGCTTCCAAAATATAGGCCTAACTTTGGGAGCCCACCTGCGTTGCCGCCTTCTAAAATGACTTTGGACTGATCTATTACCAGGACTAAGAAATGTGTTCAGTGAGATGAAACAATCTACCACTCAGCTTCTGGACTGTGAAACTTTTAGTTTCAAAGGTGGGACTGTAGGGGACCTGGAAATGGCCACCCCAAGATATGTCTCTTTGGCATCAGGATTATTTGAGGCTCATTGCTTTTGATAAACTGGGACAGGGAAGGAGGCTCTGAGGAATGGAACTTGCCCTTTGTTAGGACACATTTACATTTGTAAGGTAAACCTCTATCTGTAAAAGGTGCCTCCCTCTCTGTACCAGGAAGAAGAAAGGAGATGACCTTCTCTCTAGAAACTCTTAATCAATACCAAAGGCAAGGACTTAAATCTGCATTTTATTGTGCTTGTCTGGTAACCTCCTGTAACTGACTTCCCTCCCCCTCCCAACGCTGGCATTTCCTTAAGGATTAAGCATCTTTCCTTAGGCTAGGAACTGATTGCTGTGCTCACCTGTGACCACCCAGCTCAAGACAATAGACTTGCCTCCTGCTTTGCCCACTGAGATAGCAGACCCACTACCTGCTGTGTCCATCAAGCGCTGTGCCTACAGGGCAATCTTGTGACTATTGTGGGAGGGACATTTCAATCATATGTGAAATATCCTGTTTGGGGGTATATAACCACTCTGTGCACCCCACTTCTTTGGTGCCCTTTCTTCCTTCGGGAAGAAAGTCCCCGGGCCATGGTTCCTCATAAAGCTTTGTTTAATTTTCTCTTGCTATTCTGTCTCATGTGAATTTAATTTGTTCTCCGGCCAGATGAACCCACATTTGGGAAGAGGAAATGTCTTCCTCCCCTACACAACCATTCTGAAAAGCAGTTTGGCAGCTTCCTACAAAGTTAAACACAGCTACCACAGGACCTGGCAATCCCCCTCCTGGGTAGTTAGCCGAGAGAAAAGGAAACTAAAAAAAACTGTACACAAATGTTTACAGCAGTTCTATTCACATTCACCAAAAACTGGAAACAAACCAAATGTCCTTCAAATAGAGAAACAAACTGTGGTACCTATATATACTGGAATACTACTCAGCAATAAAAACGAATAAGCTATTGATACAAGCAACAACCTGGATGAATCTCAAAGGCATTATTCGGAGTGAAAGAAGCCAATCTCAAAAAGTTACATACTGTATGATTCAACTCATACGATATTCTCAAAAGATAAAACTATAGCAATGGAGAACAGGTAGTGATTTCCAGTGGCTGGGAGTGGGGGAGAGTGTGATTATAAAGAAATAGCATGAAGGAGTTCTCTGGGTTATAGAAAGTCTCAGTATCCCAGTTGTGATCTGTACATGTGCTAAAATTCATAGAGCTAAATACAAAAAAAATCAATAATAATAAAAATAAAGAAATATATTAGCCAACATCTCAGCACACAAAGATGCACAGTAAGTGTGTGCTGGATTGATTTACAAATGACGTTGAAGATCACTATTGCCCATGTTCCACACTGCCCCAACTTAGTTGAAATTATTGTGTCCACTGGCTGATCGTGCATATGTAAGCAAGAACGAGTGTTCTGGAGAGAGGGCAAGTTAATTATAGACAAACTTGAGGATGCTTTCATCATAGTTGACACAGTCACCTTTGATGTCACCAGGTCCAAAGTTCTCATTTTATACACAGTACAATCCTTTACAGGAAGACTTCAATAAACATTTATTAATTATTTCCCTAACTGCTACTTCTTTCCTTTTTCTTAACAATCTCCGGAATCTTCCCAGGTGAGATTAACCCCAACTCCAAACTTAGAAATAGCTTCTAATTATCTTAAAGCAATCAGTCTTTTATTTCCTTTGACCACCATAATTGATTTAGTGATGGATCCGTGAACCAAGAAAGGCAATTGAGGCCAAAAAGACTGCACTTCTGAATTACTGTGCGAGCTTTGGAGTCAACAGATCTCTTTTTGGTTGTGTTTGAACCTGGAACCATGTCACTCCAAGGACGGGTTACCATCTTTCAATGAGAAGGGGAGAGTCTGCTAAGAGAGCGAGGAGGTGGAAAGCTGAGAGATGAACTGGAGCGTGAGAAACTGGTTCCTGGGCATATCATTTGGTTCTCCAGTCCAGTGTCTCCCAAACTTAATCAGGCGATAAAAATCCCAGGACTCTTCCCAATCGTGCTGCATCAGAGTCTGCAGGGAAGCCTCTCGTCTTACGTTAAGCTAGCCCTAATGTTGATGTTTTCAGGAATACGAACCAGTAAGTTTCCTTTATAGTTTAAGAGAATTTGAGATAGTCCTGTTACTTGCCAACAAAAGCATCCTAACCCATAGAAGCCAGCTAGATTTCTCTCCTTTGTTTTTTCAGTCTTCTCTTTGCGGAGAAGAGAGCATAGGCTCTCAGTGAGCTATGTAATTTACGTGCCCCAGTGAAGTTCAAAAGACAATCTCAGATGGGATTTCCAGAACAACCTGGAAAAACATACAGATTGAGAAACACATCTGTTAACCTCTTTTCCCTCCCACCGCTCCTCCCTCCGGCCCTCCTCTCTTTGATTAAATAGGCCCTGGGACTCCTGTTCAGAAAGACTTCCTGTGGTGCTCAGAATTACTTCTAGAAATCTGAAACCCCAGACTCTCTCCAAGATGTACCTCAGCGCTGAAAATCACCGCATACCTCTAAGTGATGGAAACAGCATTCCTATCATCGGACTTGGTACCTACTCAGAACCTAAATCAGTAAGCTTATCTCTTTTTCTTCTGTTTTAGTTTGTTTTTAAGAAACTTTCATAAAGCATAATCTGTAATTTATTTTGAATGGATGTCACCAATTTACCCCTTTTGTAACAATGAGAGCAACCTCCAAGGACTACTGTTTGGCTAAATGGGTTTTGGACTAAAGGTTAAACTAAATCAGTTTATGATAAAAAATTATCTTAGATTAGAGAATGGGACCTTTCTGCCTCATTTATTGAAATTCAGCTGAGTGCTGATTATTAGATTGAACTGAGACACACAATATTTCTGAGTTATGACTTGTGATTTTTTTTTGTTTATATTTAAGATTTTTTTTTTTTTGAGGAAAATTAGCCTTGAGCTAACTGCTGCCAATCCTCCACTTTTTGCTGAGGAAAACTGGCCCTGAGCTAACATCGTGCCTGTCTTCCTCTACTTTATATGGGGAACAACTTACCACAGTATAGTGTGCCATCGGTGCCATGTCCGCACCCGGGATCTGAACTGGCGAACCCTGGGCCACCGAAGTAGAACGTGCACACTTAACCAGGCCAGCCCCTATATTTAAGAATTTTTAGTTCAGTCCAACAAACATTTAGTGAAAACCCACCATGTATGAAGCATTAAGCTATAGAAACTTCAAATATGAAGAAAACAGTATCTCTGCTGCCTAGGAATTAAAAATCTTATAGAAGAGGCAGACTCTCTAAAACTAATTGTAGAACAACGAAGAGAAGAGTAAATGCTCTTCTAGAATTGTACACCGTATCTCTCTGAAAACACAGGAAGGGAATAGTTAAATTCGACCATGAAGATTGAAGTGGGTTTTCGTTAAAATATAGTAAAGTTTCTACTTATAAGAAAAATGTCTTTCTGCTTTCCTCATTGCAATTCAACATTTAATGCTGATTACCAGAATAAACAGTGGTATGTGGAGAATGCTACGGAAATTTGAGTGCTCATGCATAAATGAACTCTGTAACGCTAAGTATGAGTTGGTCAGGCAAAGAAGCAGAGCTGAGGCAGGACATTTGAGGCAGAGGGGAAGTATACAGGTGCAAGGATGTATGGCATGTCCAGGAAAGGCCAATCCCACAGTGGCTGGGACATGGAATTAGCGATGGAGGCAATAGCAGCTGGATCTGGAAACTCAAGCTGAGAGTGGATTATAAAGGACCTTGAATACCATGCCAAGGAGTTGGAACTCCATTCTATAGAACAGGAGAAATTATCTGAAGTTCAGTGTTTTTGAAAGATAACTCTGGGGCAGCATGGAGAACGGAAGACAGAGGAAGAAAAATAAACGGCAGACACCAAGAGTAGTTAACACTTGCATCACGATCCCGCATTCCACTTCAACTGCCAAGTTCCCCTGTTTTTGCTAATGCAAAGGGAAATCACTGTTGGAACAACGACAAGAGTCGGTCATTGGCCCCTTCCTCTTCTTACTTTGCCCATTGTCTCTGTGTGACCTCATTCGGAATCTTGGCTTCAACTACATATATGCAGGGACTCCTGAATTGTATTTCCTATTCTGTTTGTTATATCTGCCGTACACCTGTGGACTGGCTACATAAGAACCACCAGATTTTTTAAAAGTACAGCTTTTTAGGCCTCACCTTTGGTCAACTGAATCTGAATCTCTAGGGACAGAGCCTAAGAACCTGCATTTAACAAGCTCTTTGGCTAATTCTGTCGTACAATCCAGTATGTACTCCATCTTCCACAGGCACCTCTAACTCAACATGACAAAACTACCCTCACCATCTCCCCTCCCCCCCAAAATACTTCTCCTCCTAGCAAATCACACTACCACTCCCAGCCACCCAAGCCAGAAATCTGAGTATATTCCTTCATTCTGCCCTCTTCTTATTTCTTCCCTTCTCCACATTACATCCAATTGATTGTTAAATCTCTGTTGAATTTATCTCAGAAACATTTCCCCAGTTCATACTCTCCTCTTCATCTCCACTGTCACTGCCTGAGTTTAGGCTCTTAATTTATCTTTGAGCTATTCTTCCAGTTTTGTCCCCTTCCAAATAATCATCCAAACTGGGGCTATCAGGATCTTCCTCAGACCCAAATCTGATCGTGTCACTCCTCTGTTTAATTACTTCAGTGGCTCCCTATCACTTATAAGGTAGAATCTACACATCTTACCTTGCGCACTGGTCCTTTATGGTTCAGTGGAGACCTGTCTGTCCAACAGCATCTGCCACCACTCTTCCACCTCTCCCTATGTGTAAAGTACAACTACCTAAGTTCCGTAAACAACTCTCCCACCTCCATGCCTTTGAATGCACTGCCTTCGACCTGGACCACCCTTTCTGCTGCTTTCTTCACTTGGATAACTTCTACTAAACCTTCACGACTCAACTCAAGGACACCTCTCTTTAGAAACCCATTCCCAGCCACCACAACTTGCCACTCCAGCATATTCACATAGCCCCTTGTGCTCAACTCTATTGTAGCACTTATCGCACTATACTGTAATCACTGTTTCTCTGCAATCTTCCCCACGAGACTGTGAAATCCATTATTCAGCTCTGTATTCCCCATATAGTGTCTAGGTGTAATGGGTGTTCAGCTAATGCTTGCCAAATTAATGAATGAATTTGTGAAAGGGAATATACATGTATGTGAGCATCAGAGGGAATGGAGATGTAAATGGATACAACAGTAATAGATAAAATTTTTCTGAATACTTAACCATCTGCCAGGAACTCTTTTAAGTACTTCACACTGCATGCATTTTCTAATTTAATGCTCACAAAATTATGAAAGAGATACCATTTAACCCCATTTTACAGATAAGAAAACAGGCATAAAGAAGTAAAATAAATTGCCCCAAACTTGTAATGCTAAGGAACAGAGCTGGGATTTGAACCAGAGTAGTTTTGGCCCAAATCCTATGCTCTAATCCCTATACTATACTGCCTGTTATGAATATATCTTATGAAACTGCATATTTCTAACTACAACTTTCTATGTGTGTTTCTGTATATGAAAGTATCTAGGAGATATATATATATATATTCCCTTAATATATATATATCTCCTGAAACTCAGTGGGGCTCAAAGTGCTATGTCTACCAATAAGTATTATTGAATACCTATGTGTCTAGTAATATTAAATGCTATGGGTTGGAGACATTCCAAAGCAGTCATGTGACATTTCCCAAAAGGAATTGTAACTCACTTCAGAAGATAAGACATACACCAATTAGAGAATATGACATACGAGGAATACTATTGGAAATGAAGATCATGCATGCACCAACCACATTGTGATAAGAAATATTACCAGTGTTAAAGTACTATATAGAGTCAATAGTATGTCTCACAAAATCAGAAACTCTTATGTGAAGAAAAATACACAGCATGCAAGTGGAAGATTTGGGGTATCTGGAGGAGTTGGGGTTAAGTGGGAAGATGGGGAGTGGAGAGAATGGAGTGTCTTGGATAGAGCAGACTCATGGCTTTCTGTTGCAAACCACACAACTGACAACTCCTTTATCACCTGCCCAGGGCTGAGGAGGCAAAGGCTAGAACTGTCAGTGCTCAGCCAGTCACCGTGAAATAAAATCACCAAGTTAGATTTAACTTCAGAGTCAGTCAGAACTAGAGGTGCAGTCTGATGCCAAAACTTAGTCTTCTCCACTTGACACGCCTGAGATTCTTTTCAAAACCTTTCATTCCACAACAAGAGAGAGAAGGCAGGTGCTGGGCTGAGATTACTCTTTAACTGCAATTCGTTCATTTTTCAGGGATATGGTCAAGTCAGCCAATATTTGCCCTGGGATCCTGTTCAGTTTTGTTTTGCTATAGAAGTTAGAGAGCTTCCAGGCACCAGGGGAAGACTCAGGCTGTCTTCAGGAGGGGATGGAGCGGGAGCAGAGATGGAAGCTAAAATAAGGAAGACTAGTACTGTCTCCTCCAACTTCTGCCCTGTGGACATTCCACCAGAACATGAGGAGACAGGAACTGTGGGAAAGCAGCTTGGAAGAACGTTACCATGGAGCTGCGTGAGGCTGACCAGCCCAGGATCTCCTAACTTACAAAAAAAATTTTTTTCTTAATATGCTCACTTTCTTGTAAAGGGGTTTCATGCCTGCAGATTCAGGGAATTTCAGATGGAACCAACATTTAGTAGCACCAAGCACTCTGTGCATTACTTCACTTGATGATCACTAATGAAAACTAAAATGTACCAGTTCTCCATGTGATGTTTCCCTCTGACAGTGTCCCAGAATGCTTTCACACAGGGATGAAATGGTCTGTAACAGCCTCCCAACAGACCTCCCTTCTTTCTGCCACCCTCCCTATAGCTCCAGCTAGGTAAGTCTGATAGTTCCTTGAAATTTGTTCCCTTTTTCTGCTTTGATAGAAATTAATTCAGTTTCTCTGAGTATCAGTCCATAGAGTTAAAAGCCAATATTTATCAAAAACTTTAGGTCAAACTCAAGAATACTGCTGAATGAGCAGATGACACAAATCTGAAACCAATGGTCAGTATTTTGGGTAATTGGCAATAATTCAATTCAATGAATATTTATTGAGAGCCTACCATATGCGAGACATTTTTCTAGGTAACGCAGGTATGGAAACAATGTGCTAGAAACAGGGATTTAAAATCTGTAAGTGGAATGACTGAAAGCAGAAAAAATAAATACGCATATAACTTAAAATATAAGCAAAAGCTGAAGTGCTTTAAGAGAGACAATCCTTGTTCAAAATGAAAGTATCAATGAACAACTCTAGTTGTGAGGTAGGTCAAGAAAGATTAATCTCTGGGGAAAGAGTGGCCTAGGAAGGTAGATTGGGGTTGTAAATGAGCCTGTATTCCTTCCTGGGTGGCCTTGGTTGAGATTTCTCTCGCTGCAGGCAGTTTTCACAATCTGGAGAGTGAGTCAAAGGCTTTGCACTTTGGGCAAAGGAGAGGCGATGTCCAAACCCTGATGAGTAGCAAGGAGGATCCTGAAACATCAAGTCCATTCTGCACCTGAGCTGGAGGAGGTGGAGGGTGCCAGGCTCAGGACCCCTTCTCAGGAGTATGCCATCCTTTAAATAGCCCTTCCTTTCTCCCCAGTGCCCATCTAATTCCCCTCCTCTTTTCAACCCAGGGAACCTCGTTCACCTGGAGAGGGCAAAGCCTTGCTTTTACACCAAGGATTTTTAGATCTTTTTTTTTTTAAAGGTATGCTTTTTTTGGTGAGGAAGATTGGCCCTGAGTTAACATCTGTTGCCAATCTCCCTCTTTTGCTTTTTTCCCTCCACAAAGCCCCCTAGTACATAGTTGTATATTCTAGTTGTATGTCCTTCTAGTTCCTCTACGTGGGGTGCCGCCTCAGCATGGCCTGTTGAGTGGTGCTAGGTGCCCCACCAGGATCCGAACCAGCGAACGTGAGCCACCAAAGCAGAGCATGTGAACTTTACCACTGGGCCATAGATCTGTTTTTAAGCTGAGGATGGGGCGTTGAAGAAAAATAATTATTCAAAGACACTTGTTAAAGCACAGTAAGGAAGACTGTGTGCGAGGGAGGAGCTGTTGTGATGGGTATAGGGACCACTGTGATGGAATTCTGCTAGGGGAAAGATTGGGCTCAACTCTGAACAGCAAGGGCAAGAAGGAATTTACAGCCATGGAGCAGGGTAGGGGTCAGTGGATGGAGAATTACTAGGAGGAAACATCAGGGGTAAGAGGGGATTCTGGCTAAACCGACCTCACAGGATTCTTGCTGAAGACAATCTATATGATCAGACATCACCTGGGGGATGGCAGATGATGAGGAACCTGGAACCTGATTAGATATCAACAGTGGTCAGATATGGAGGGTGAGGGGTTATTGCTGAACTGACTTAGCAGGATTCTTGCCGAAATTGGACAATGCAGAGACCAACATGGAAGCCCATGCTGAAAAGCGTTCAAGGGAGCCTGCTTAGAGTTTGGTCAATGAAAGAATCTTTGTCAGGGATGAGGGTGCTTTCACGGTCTCTTCCTAAAGGGACTAGGGACTCTGCAGGAAGCATGGATAAGTGGTCCTGAGTAGCAAAGACTATTTCTCAGTTTTGTTCTGCTTTCCCATTTTGACAACAGACAAGAGTGCAAGAAATGTTTTATTTTCTTCTCTGCTACGATCAAGAAGAAAACTCATGCAACTAACGCTCAGGAGGCTATCGTCAATACACAGTAAGCAGAGGACTAGACACCCTACCCACCATTCTAAAAGAGGGTGGTGACTTCTCCACTATGCCAATTGTCTTGCATCAACTAGGGTCCAGTGTGGCCGGGTCTTCAACCATTTTTCAGAAAATTTTGTAAAGTAATTATTAATTTTTAAATAATAGCAACTCATTTAGATTTTTGTATGACGTTATATGGGCTAACATTTTGAGGGCCAAAGAACAAAGAACAATTCAATTGGTCATTTTTACTTTTAGTAGAGTGCATATTTTGAGTTCTTTCCAGTACCTGTGACCCCTTCACACTTGCATTCCTGCTGCACGGATCTCGGCTTTGAGAAATCAATCTGCATTTTGTTATGCCGTTCCTCTCTAGAAGCAATGAAGGCTGCACATCCAGCAGCAAAAGTGGTTTGGTGGTGAGGGCAGAGGGTAAAAAAAACACACCAGGGAGAAAAACATAGGTTCATCCTTCAAAAATGTTAACCTGCCAAAGTTAAAATGAATTCAAATGAGAAGAGATGGAACGCATGGACTTCAAGTGAGAAGGCTTCTGAAATCAATCAGGCAAAAAAATAATGAGGACTTGAACTTGGTTGGGGGCTTTGAGGAAAATAATTTGGTTGGAGCCTAGGAAGGAAGTAACTTGGCTGACGGTTACAAATCATTAGCATGAAGTCTACAAAGCTTGGCAACCGAGTGGATCAGGCAAAGAAGAACAAATGGTAGCTGAAGGCCGAAAAGGATGTTTCAGGCCCAGCTTACTACATTCCTTGGATCTAAGGTTTCGAAATTTAGTTGAGTCGCTTACCCCTTATTTTTCATCCTCCTCCTTTTCTTTTTCTAACATCCAAAATCTTGAAGTACGATGTCCTTAGAGAGGGACACATACTTTTAAAGCCAGCATTTGTGTAACCACTGCCCAGCTCCAAAATCAGAACATACCACACTCAGAAACCCACCCTCAAGAGGTAATTGCTCTCCCAAGTTTTATGGTGATTATTTTCTTGCCTTTTTCTAAGGGTTGCACAACTTTAACATGCCTTTCTAACAATATAATTTAATTTTGACAGTTTTTGGACTTTCTATCAATGGAAACATACTGAACCCACTATTTTTTTGTCTTGCTTCTTTTTCTAAATACTATGTTGTAAGATTCACCTATGGGGCTGGCCCAGTGGTACAGCAGTTAAATGCACACGTTCCGCTTCAGTGGCCTGGGGTTCGCCAGTTCGGATCCCGGGTGCGGACATGGCACCGCTTGGCAAGCCATGCTGTGGTAGGCGTCCCACATATAAAAAAGTAGAGAAAGATGGGCATGGATGTTAGCTCAGGGCCAGTCTTCCTCAGCAAAAAGAGGAGGATTGGCAGCAGATGTTAGCTCGGGGCTAATCTTCCTCAAAAAAAATAAAAAATAAGATTCACCTATGTTAGTAACATGTCAACCATTTTTATTGCTGTATAATATTTAATTATGAGGATTTACCATTACTCATTTTACTGGTGGGCGTTTGTATCGCTTCCAGTTTGGAGCCTTACAGACAATATTGCTACAAAGAGTCTCGCATATGTCTCCTTGCACACGTGCATGAGTTTCTCTAGGTATCTACCTAGGAATGGAACTGCTATGCCATTGAGTATGAGTATCTTCAATTTTGGTAGATGATGTCAATCTACATAATTTCCAGAGTAGTCATATACTTTACACTCCCTCCAACAAGGTATGAGAGTACCCCTTGCTCCACATTCTCACCAACACTTGGTGCCTTTTTAATTTATGCAACTCTGGTAAGTGTGAAGTCATCTCTCATTGTGGTTTTAATTTGCATTTCCTTTACTCTGAAAGAAATTGGTCAATTTTTCATATTTTTATTAGCCCTTGGATATCTTTTGTAAAGTGGCTGTGCCATCTATGCATTTTTATTTATTGGATTTCCTTTTTTTGTTGATATGGTGAATTTGTTAAATATTTGGATATGAGCCTTTTGTCAGTTAAATCTATGTGAAAATATCTCTTCTCATTTGTCATTTTACTCTTGTCCTGGTGTCTTTTGATAAATAGAGTTTCTCAATTTTAATGTAGTCACATTTATCACTCTTTTAATTTGTCATTAGTACTTTCTGTGGCTTGTTTAAGAAATCCGTCTTTACCCAAGTGTCTTAGTTTGGATACACTGAAGAACAACCTCTGACAAGGAGATTTGCATGCTAGAGGCTTACCTGTAAGGGAGCGAGAAAAGCAGGTCTGTGCAGAGGGGAGAGTTGAACTGTGATGGACTTGCTCGGCAATCCCACAAGCAGCTCTGAAGGGGAAGGGGTGCTACAGAGTTTTGTTGAAATATCTTGCAAGGAAATATACTTTTATATCAGCCGTAGACGGACTCAGATGTGAGCAGTCAGCAGCCAATACTCCTGGCAGCTGAGGAAATGAGTCCCTCTGTCCTGTGGGGTACACCATGACATCCGCTACAGTCTGCCCCTAGTGCCAACTGCACCTACTGGCTTTGTATGCTAAGTTCACCCTTGAGAACAGCTCTTCCAGAATTCTGTTTGGTCTCTTTCCTAGAAAAAATTAAAAGAAGAGGTTAGCAGGATGAATATAGCTCCTGTCACTAAAGCTGTCTTTACGTTGCAACTTATATTTACGATCTGTCTCCAAGACTACCCATTCTAGATTGCCCACACCCTTAGCCAACATCTCTGCTGGTCTATCAGATGGCTTACTTGATATTCTGACCCAGATGCTCATCCTTGAGTTGTCTGAGTCCTTGGTCAACTTACCCTCTCAGCTCATGGCTGCTGCACTTGGCCACTAACTATCAAAACTGGGACGGGGTGTATCACTGGATCAACTAGGTGCCAAACATTTCCTTCCCTGTCCCCTTGCGTAACAATGGAGGAGCCCTACCTGCTCCCATGATAAGGGTCACTTACTCCTGCCAGTATGGCAACTGCTTTCCTTGACTGATAAACTCTTGAAACAAGGAGGCTGGTTTCCCCTGGCAACCTTTAGATAATAGAGTCTAAAGTTCAGGAATGAGAAGCACATATTTTCTAAGTAGGTAAAGGGAGTGATGCTAAGCTGAATCACTCCTACTAGGTTTTCAGACTCATATGTTCTACTTATTGGGGACACAAAACCACATGATGGATGTTGACCTAGGGTGTATGTTACATCCTGGAGGGTGGCGCCTCATCCTTTTAGGACGCTCCCCTTTCTTAAGTAGAGGAAGGATGCTATTGGCCATTTCAGGAAACAGAATTTTTATTTCACTGAAATTCTCCTTAATTACAGAGTCAAATTCTTGCATTTTAGATTCTCCTATCCTATCACTTATTTGAATCTCCAAATACGGTATTTTATCTGATTTTTCTGATTTTTTTTTCTCTAAAATAAATTTTCCTAAAGAATCTGTCAGAATTTCTATGGAATTCTCTTATGCTACATTTAAGAATTACAAAGAAGTATTTTTCTCATGTCCACCTTTCCAACTAGTTCCTCCACAGTGAATAGAATTAAGTCCAAAATAGCAATGCCCCTTGTTGCTGCTTCCGCCTTCGAAAGGAGACTATTTTTAGCAAGTAAAGAATGTAGGAAATATTCAGCTTTCATAAAAGACTCTTCAATAACTGAATAATTGAAGGCTTTCACTACTATAACCTGCTTCTATGCCATAATCTTTATTAAATGAAGCATCACACATACGTTACTTCAGATGGTCAGTACGTCACTCCTACCTTAGCCCCCGTCTTTCTCACTTTCTCTCTTAAGTGCTAGCCCCTGAGCCTCTTTTCTTGGGTTAATCTTGGAAAATACAAGCATATACTTTAATATGCATTGTTTGAGGCTCTACCCCTTGTATTAAATCTACTTTAGCTCTGTACTTAAAATATCACTTCCGGCCCACAAAATCTCAGTGATGTTTCTGACGTTCTATTTACTATCTCATACTGAGCTTTATTCTTTTCATTAATATTGTGTATACACCTGAGGGAAAAAAGAAGTATTTTTATTTTTTCCCTGTAAATTTCTGGATTCTGCCTCGACTCCTCTTCCCACTGTGCTTTGTCACACTTGCTGTCATCCGTAACACCTCATTTTACAGTTTTGGGGTTTTTTGCCTCAATTACTCTTCGGGCCCTATTAATCTGGTTGTCCATTAATTAACCAAAGAAGTATTTCTCACATTCCTGGAATGTGTGTCTCTTTTCCAAGCTATTTGATATTTGTGACTATGAATCCTTTTTTCTAATACCATCTGTGTAGCCAATTTGTTCATTTATCATATCCTCTTAGCTTGTCAATAGGGATGACTTTCAACTGAAATAGGGAAAGAAAATGCAATTTATGCTCCCAAGGCTTTCTATTTCCAGCCCAGGACTGTAAAGTCACTAGAAATATAAGAGATTTCTTGTCTCACTCATTCTACAACAAATCAATAGCTGTGGGTCAGAGTTCACAGGTCTGGTATGATCTGTCAGGCATTCAGTTAGAACACTGAAAATACAGAAACGAGCGCAAGTAGGTCTTAACATCTGTGAACGAGATCAGAATGTGCTCCATCTGAATATGCGGTCAATAAAAATCTACAAATCATATTAAACCTCTTCTCTGCACACAACTGAAAAGATGATTTGAAAAGTTTGTTTGATGAAATTAGGTGTTTGTCTTGTTGGAAACCTCCATCAAGGCTTCCGTTTCTCATTAAGAAAAAAAATTAACTAAAATGAGACATACTCTTGTATATTTAAAATGTCATCATAACTAAAGAACAGTAATTTATGTGCAATCTGAAAAACAGATAACTCATACCTCAAGCATTAGGAATTCGTCAAGTGTTTTGGTTGGTTCTGTCAATGTTTGGGGGAGAGGATATTCTCATTCTTATGTTCCATGCAGGTTAATAAAATGAACAAAGGTTTTACTACCAAATTCGATTAAAATATATCATGAAAAATCTAACATGCCCCCCCAATAATCTTTTTTTCCCAGCTTGATTGAGATATAATTGACATACAACAAACTGTGTATATTTAAAGTATACAATTTGATGAGTTTGACACTTGCATATACCCATGATATAATCACCACAATTAAGATGGCGAACATGTCTCTCACTGCCAAAACTTTCCTTGTACTCCTTTGTAATCCCTTCCTGCCACCCCTGCCCACATACCCCCACCCCCACCCCAGGCCAGCACTGAGCTGTGTCTGTCACTATAGATTAGTTTTCCTCTTCTAGCATTTTATATAAATGGGATCATAAACTATTTATTCTTTTTTGTCTGGCTTCTTTCCCTCAGCATAATTATTTTGATATTTATCCGTGTTGCTGTATGTATCAATAGTTCATTTCTTTTTGTATTCTGGTATTCCATTCTGTGCATATATCTCAATTTGCTTACCCAAATCTTTGGTTTATAATTGAGCCTTCTTCAGTGAAATTGTGCCCTCCTTAACATGGCTACCATGAAATGTCCTGTCGCTGGTAAAATTGATCAAGTTACATTTCTGAAGCCACAAAGCTGAGGGCAGACCTAGGATGGATAGAGTTTCCCCCTGAGGGTGGAAAGCTCTGTAGGAGGTCGGTTTCTCCAGTCCCTGGACACTGTCTTCCAGTCACAACACCATGGAATTGGGAATCTGTCATTTTAGCTGTGAAACAAGGTAAAAAGTGCAAAGCGACCTGATTAAGAATGATTAAACCAAAGGAAAGACCCACTTCTCTTCTCCTCCACACCAATCCCCTTGTCATTTCAGACCCTTAAGGGGAGCTGTGCGGCATCGGTGAAGGTTGCCATTGACCTGGGGTACCGGCACTTTGACGGGGCCTACATCTACCTGAATGAGCACGAAGTTGGGGAGGCCATCAGGGAGAAGATAGCAGAAGGAAAGGTGCGGAGGGAGGACATCTTCTACTGTGGAAAGGTGAGATCGTCCCTTCACCCTCCATCTCCTTAATTAATGGTGGATCTGATGTCACTTTTCTCTGCTAAAGAATGTTGGACTCACCAAGAGGAGCTGAGCTCTCAACTGCCAAATTCCTGAGTCTTGCCAAGAATTTCCCCCTTGAAGATTAGGGGAAAATTCCTTCTTCATACATGGGCATTGATTTAAGACAATATGGGAAGAGCCAAATCTATAAAGCAGAAAAATTGGGGAGTGGAGGGACGTGGGAGGTGGTTCATATGACATAAGCATTTGCCAAAGCTTTCTTTTAAAGGGAAAATTTCTTTTTCTTTTGTGTATGCCTACTTGTCCATAGATCATTAATTTTTTTATTGAGATGTAATTCACACATGCTCTAGTTTGAAAATCCAAGCCACAATTTTTCATTACCTAATACTTTAGAGATCAAGCAATTTCTTTTTCTTTTTGTTAAGCTAAGTTTCTGTTATCTTTTTCCAGCTTTATTGAGACATAATTGACATATAACATTGTATAAGTTTAAAGTGTACAACACACTGATTTGATACACTTATATGTTGCAAAATGATTAGCACCATCATGTTAGCTAACACCTCCACCACATCTCATAATTACCATTTCTTTTTTGTGGCGAGAACATATCAGATTGACTCTCTTGGCAACTTTCGAGTATACAATACAGTATTGTTAACTACAGTCACCATGCTGTACATTAGATCCCCAGAACTTATTCATCTTATAACTGGAAGTTTGTACCCTTTGACCAACATCTCCCCATTTTCGTTTATAGATAGCTGTCTAATTATTGATTTTTGTTGGGGATAAGGAGGCTGGGGTCTCCTCCGCTGCCATTTTGATGACATCATTGGTTCAGCCAGAGATCAAGTAATTTCTTAGTGGGAATTGGCAGAATTTCCCTGGGATCTGAGTAGGACCAAATGAGAACAAAGGAGCAGTGAAAGGGAATCTAAACCTTTGGAATAATTGAAAATTTCTCCAGCTTCTGCACCGCCCATCACAATGTGACGGATCCAGAGCAGTCACACACACAACCCTATTTCTTGCTCAAGAGAAGCAGACCTTTTGTCAGAATGACATGAAAAGCACCATGCCAGGTCAGAACAGCTAGTCTGGTGCATGTTCCCTAATTACACAATGAGGACAAGTGAAAGTGCTAAAGGTCAGTCAGGAGATGAGCACCAGGTGGGGGAAGACTCTCTCTGAATTAGGTACTCTGGGTTTCAGGTGGATCTTTAGGTCTCTGGTACTATATTCGGATAAAGCTATACTCTGGATGTCAAGAGTTATATCAGCTCATCCTATGCCCAGATGACAGTGCAACATAAACATATTTTTGTGAAATGAAATGAGTGAATAAAATGTGCATGAATGCTTTGTAAAGAATAAAGGGCTGCATTACAGTAAACAGAATAATGTGAATGTTAGTTAACAATCCCCCTGTTATTCTTGCAGCTGTGGGCTACAAAACATGAGCCAGAGATGGTGCGTCCAACCCTGGAGAAGACACTCAAGGTCCTCCAGCTAGATTATGTGGATCTTTACATCATTGAAATACCCATGGCTTTTAAGGTGAGCTCAGATGCCTAAAGATTAGGCCTCTGCCCTTTGGAAACCATGAGCCAGCAGCTATATGCATGAAGTTAGTTCATTACTTAGCACCATAGAAGGTGTGGTGTTTTGTTACTATAGATCAGATAGCACTGACCTAGCCCAACAGATGCCCAGAAAGATTATGTACAACAGACTGAGGTCTGGATCCCAAGTTTCTTGATTCATAATCCAATGCACTTTCTATTATATCATGTCTTTACAATGATAGTTTAAATTCTCTCCATCAAACCAACATGTAGTCTCCTAACTGTCGTCCACATTTCAGTTGCCTGGCATCCAGACACCTTTCTTCCCACTCACACAATCATGAAAACATCCCTGCACCATATAATGCAAAATAATATATACAACTGAAAACTTACCCTCCACCCCCTCCAAAGGGAAATAATCCAAAGAACAGTGAAGTTTTTGGAGCTAGCTCCAAGATCAGGAGATCTATGTGATGTCCATTCCTCTAGTTCAAATGCACTCCTTCCTTGAACTTTCTAAATCTATGAGCTCAATGTCAATTTGAGCACCAACAACACCCCCAATATACGCTGCTGGAGAGGAGTAACTGCTGTAAAAGTTCACTGAGGGAAGGAGAGTTTGAAAAACGAAATTGGCCGCTTGTTCATGAGGTAAATCAGATCCAACTGGTCAGGAAGAACAAGGACTCTCGGCCATTGCAGTGGCCAGAATTCCTTCACGTGACCAACGCGGCTGCTCCCGCTCTGTTCTCTGGAAGTACTTTCTTTACTGACTCTCCTCTGTGGTCACATCCAAGAAGAACATCAGGGAAGATTCCCCTTTTGCATCTTACTTCAGGTACATAGGGGTTCGGAGGCTTCACAATGGCCTTGATAATCGCAGCCCCCTATTGGTCAGGGTGGGATTTTACGGACAAGACAATATCCCTTAAAAGCTTGATAGGCTTTCAGTAAATTCACATTCAGCCAACTCCATGAATGAGTAATTAAAACTGGAAATATTCTATTTCTTGCATCTAATCCTTGGCCTGTGGTTTCTGTCTCTTAGTAATGAAGCTCCTTGTTCTCCTCATTTGCCCAGTCTTCAGCTTAATGGCCTCCATATGGCTTGAAATATACAAAAACAGGGAGGCACAGATAACTGGGTGTTCCTTGCACCCAGTCTGTATCTCATGAGTGGTGCACTTTTGTCAAATAAGGCATCCACGGCCTGAGGTTTTGCCTTCAGAGAGACACTGAGGACCAGAGTTCTCCCCAGGTCCAATTTTATTTCCTCTGGGATTCTTATCTTCTTGCCTTGGCTGGTACTGACTTTTCTATCTCTGGAAGGCTCAGAGCTAAACTTCTGCCATCTTGGATTGCATCCAGGAGATGAAAGTACCCATTTTAGCAAAATACCATCTTACCTCTCGTCTTATAGGCCCAGTAGCAACAAACGCATTTATGTTTCTTCAGGACCTGACTGAAGACTGTAAAAATGACCAAAAAACTCCAACACCCACTGTTTTTCTACTCAGTCCCCTAAAGCTCCAATCTTGGTAGGCCCATTGTCTGAACCTAAAGACACCACAAGGCAACAATTTTTTTCTTTTTGAGGATGATTAGCCCTGAGCTAACTACTGTCAATCCTCCTCCTTTTGCTGAGGAAGACTGGCCCTGAGCTAAGATCCATGCCCATCTTCCTCTACTTTATACGTGGGACGCCTACCACAGCATGGCTTTTGCCAAGCAGTGCCACGTCCACACCTGGGCTCCAAACTATCGAACCCTGGGCCGCCAAGAAGTGGAAAGTGTGAACTTAACTGCTGTGCCACTGGGCCGGCCCCCGACAAGGCAACAATTTAACCAGATGTCATGCTATTGCATAGCAAGAACTGCCAATTCTCAGCTGGAGATGGGAAAATCCTCACTGTCCACAATCCCATATTGACCTAAAATTCCACATTTTTGGTCTATTACTTACTATATCCTGACATCTTTGTATTAGTCAGGACTCTTGTTATAAATGGCAGAAATTCAACTCAAATTGGCATTAGCAAAAGAAAAAACTAAGAATTCCAAGAGACATCTAATTCAGGCACAGCTGGATCCAGAAGTTCAAACTACTATCTGTACTCTGGCCCTTTCTCTATCTCTGTATTCTGGTTGGCTTCGTTCTCAAAAATCCTTCTCTGTATGATGGCAAAAGGGCCATTGACATGCCAAGCCTACATTGTTGACATAACTTGAAAATTCAGAGAGAGATTGTACATTAAACCTCATGGAGAAATATTGATTAGCCTTGCTTGGGTCATGTACCTATTACCGACTAACCTTTGGTCTAAGGACATGGATGACTGATTGATGTCTATGGCCAAGAGTGCAAGCTGGGTCAGCCCAGCCAAACAACATGGAACGAGCTCCTTCAGAAGAGATGGCACAGAAATGGTAGAAGGCAAAATAGGAGATTTCCACTATACTCATTAGTTAGAGGTAGCTTTGCACAGTGGTAAGGAGCATGGGCTCCAGAGCCAGGCTGCCCAGTTTGAATCCCAGCTCTGTCGCATATGAGCCAGAGGACTTGGTCAAGTTATTACCTGATCTCTTTCCACATCACCTAAACCTGGTTCTGGGGAAAGAGTATGGACTTTGGAGTCACACAGAAGAGGGACTTATTTCCAGCTTTATTACTTACTAATATAGTCACTTTGGTGTCTCCAAACTTCAATTCCATTATCAGTAAAATGGAGACAACAGGGGCTGGCCCCGTGGCTGAGTGGTTAAGTTCGTGAGCTCTGCTTTGGTGGCCCAGGGTTTCACTGGTTCAGATCCTGGGCACGGACATGGCACTGCTTGTTAGGCCACGTTGAGGTCGTTCCACATGCCACAACTAGAAGGACCCACAACTAAAATATACAACTATGTACTTGGGGGATTTGGGGACAAAAAGCAGAAAAAAAAAAAGAAGATTGGCAACAGTTGTTAGCTGAGGTGCCAATCTTTAAAAAAAAAAAAAAATGGAGACAATAATAGCTAACTTGCCAAGTGTTGTGAGGAGTCGTTAAAATTAGCCGTGTGAAATTATTGACACAATGCCTGAAATTTTATAGACAATAAATGAAAGATAATATTGTAAAATGTTCAGGTGGAAAGGAACCTTAGCAATTATATATCCCAACAACTTTTTTCACAGAACAGAAAATTGAGGCCCCAAGTGATGCCAGGTTTAAAGTCCATGAGAACTGGAACCACATCCTGGGTCCCCTGATGCCAACCCCACACTTGTTCACTATTACACTGCCTCTCCTGTCTTATCCTCACAAGCCTAACAATTCCAATACCTGCGGACTACAGTGATTTCTGGATTTCAGGCTCTTGCGAGTTATAATCTCAGCCCTCCTCCTCACTCGGTTAACTTTGACTCTTGTTCAAATGGCACGTTGCTAAACTGAGTCTTAAAGATTTGGAAAGAACCTGTATTTAAAAGTGAGAAAATGAAATTTACCTCTCTATGGCTGACTAAACTCTTTTTGGAGAAGTAAATAGAGAATTTATATTCTTATTTTTAGATGGGATTGAGGCTCAAGGACACAGAGAAATTAAAACTTTTAACAGTGAGAAATGACACAATATAATGATGTTACCGCCCAACTGAGCCTGTAATTCCTGTATTTGAGAAATCAATCTTTGAAGTCAAAATAGCACATGGTTTTGAATTTCATGATTTTTTAAACAAAAAAGACTTTCTTGCTGAAATGTTTTAGCACTGTACTATTTTTTAAATGTCAAGTTAACAAGCAGACACAATTTCGGAACAATAAAATACAAAAATACCTGATAAGACTTTTTAAAAAGATGAATAAAGTTGCTGCTGAACAGGAATGAGAATCAATAGCGTGGATTTTTAGAGGATTGGATTATCCTTCTAATAATGCCTCACAGTAAGGAGCCGGAGTGGAGGAAAAAGACAATGGACTTATCCGGATGAAGGACTTAGAGAAGTAGGCACATGGAATCTTAAGGGGGACATCATAGTAACATCTAACATGGGTTTAGGCTTGATAAGGACTTAATCAAAATCTGGGAAAGTAAAAATTATTTAACAGAATTCACGATGGAGGCATAAAGCCATTTTGGAACAGAAGTGAGATTAAGAAATGCAAAAGGCAAGAAATATGATGGGAGACTAGAGTGGAAATGTGGGTCATAAGCGTGGAGAAGGTCAAAGAGCTTAGAAGTCAGAGACAGAAAGGATAATTAACATGAGTGATTACATGGCATTGGGGAGAAAGGAGCTCTTTTCCTGCTCTCAGTGAGAAAATTGAGACAAAACAGTCTTCACTAAAGAGAACAACGGAGAAAGTGTTATCACCAGGGAAAGAGTCACTCAGGTGAGATGGCAAAGGAAAAATTAGGGGAAAAAAATTCAAGAATATAATGGATTTTGTCCAACTGCTTGATTTTCACCAAAAAAAAAAAAAACAAAGACTTCCATGCTGCCGGCCAAATCCAATAGACACTTTGTCCTCATATTATTTGGTTTCTTTCAACACTGTTGACTACTAACTCCTTCTTTAAATATTTCCATCTCGTGACTTCTGTGAGATCACCCTCTCCTGATTCTTTGGTAGCTTCTTCTCTTCCAACCTCCAAATGTTATGCCCAGTACTCCATCCTCAGTATTCTTGTCTTACTCAGCATACTCTCTTCTATAGGTGATCTTATTCAGCTGCATGGATTGAATACCATTTTATACACTGAGGAGTCCCAAATTTTATCTTCAGCCATGACCTCTCTCTGAGCCTCCCTCTGAGGTTTCTCTGTTCAATTGCCTCCTCAAATATCCATTTGAATAGTCATGTCAAGCTCAAAATATCCAAAACAAAATTCTTGATTCCTAGCCCAGGCTTAGGAAATGATTACCACCATCCACCCAAACAGCCCAGGAATCATCTTTTATTTCTCTCTATCCCATTTCAAAGCCCTTAAGAGATGAGTCCCACTTTTAGATATAGCAAAAAAAAGAGAAATAGAAAGACAGTGTTCCACACCATAATCAGTCTTAGTTGGGAAAGGATCACCCTAAACTAGAGAAGGCAATTTCATACTCAGATGGTGTGTGAGGTAGAAAAAGAGATGCCGAACTTCCGGAGGGCCCAAAGAGGGAAAAAAAGAACCACTGGGTGGTTAGCCAGAACTGAGAAGTAACATGCTGTGCATTTCCCTTATACTTAGGGAGCATTCCATTCATCAACTGTACTTTCTTAGTTGAAGAATTCCCTCTCACCTTTAGTGATGATCTTTTGTTTCTTATGAGAGTAAGAAATTTATATATTTATAAATATATAAATAATTAAACTTGAATTGCTTTTACAGGGCCAAGTATATTGGTATACTGACAACTCAAATTCCATAATTTTAATCCCCAGATATAAATCAAATGAATTACAATTATTCTTTTTTTTTTTTTGCAGCCTGGAGATGAAACCTATCCAAGAGATGAGAATGGCAAGTGGTTATATCACAAATCAAATCTGTGCACCACTTGGGAGGTAAGTTCAAGTGGGCCTCTTCAAGACTACATTTTTATTTCTTTGAACAAGTGCAGAAGTGCTCCATTCTCCTTCTCATCTCACTCTGGAATACCTATAATCCTTATGTTGCATTTCCTAATTGGGTCGGATATTACTCAGAGAACTTTCTTCATTTCTTCTTAGTCTTAATTCTCTCTCCTCCTCCATCTGAAGCATTTCCGTATTTCTGTCCTCAATGTTGCTGATCCATTTCTCTGTGATATCAGCTCTATTGTTGAGGGACTCCATATTCTGCTTTATGTCATCCATTGTGTTTTTCATCTCCAATATTTCTGATTGGTTCTTCTTTATAGTTTCAATCTCTTTTGTGAAGTAGCTCCTGAACTCATGGAATTGTCTATCTGCATTCTCTTTTAACGTGCTGAGTTTTTTAATGATAGCTATTTTGAATTCTCTGTCATTTAGGTTATAGATTTCTGTGTCTTCAGGATTGACTTCTGGGTACTTGTCATTTTCCTTCTGGTCTGGAGATTTAATATATTTTTTCATATTACTACACAGTGGATTTTTGCTTCCACATTGTGGTAGTGTTTGATCACTGCTTCCACCTGTTGCCACTGGGTGGGAGTCAAAAGCTGCATATTCTGAGCCTATTGCAATCCCCAGGACAGCTCCCAGCTGCTGGGCTGGGCACAAGGCCAGGGGGAAGGATGCTTTCTTTCTCCTGCGCCACCTTGGAGGCTTCTCACTCTGCCCCTGCTATCTGCTCTCCTGGGGTGTTGGCTTGATGAAGACACCCCTGTAATATCTATTCACCTCTGTGGGGGGCTTTCCTCTGAGCTGTGAGGGACTTCAGAGATCTATGGTGTTCCTTAAGAGGGCCACTGCTCCCTTCTCCTTTTCCTCTCGGAGGCCGTGTGCAATCCCCAGGTCGTTGCCCTTCAGGGAGGAAGAGAAGCTTTCTCTTACCTTCTTCCATTTCCTCAGGTCAGGGGATGGCACTCCAGGACCTCCACCTTCCCAGGTATGGCTGTGTGGATCTCTCAGACATCTTTTGTGTTGTATGAATGTCCTCTGTTAGAATATAAATGTTCTTTTCATTGTACTTTAGAGGGGTCAGTTTATGGGGAGGGGTCACTCTGCCATGATACTAACATCACTTTCCAAAAGACTACACTTTTAGACTGTGATCTGACTATTCTTGTCTGGTTTATGGGGACATGCAGCCTTTACTCCCAATGGAAAGCAACAGAACAGCCATTTCTAACCATAAGCAAAGATGTCTAAAATCTCTGCTTCTGGGTGCTGAAAAATTCTTGATTTTGCTTTGATGGAAAAGAAGAATGCCAAAGATAAGGAAGAGAGAAGGGTGGAAGAAAAAATGAAGTAAAATAGATGTTCTAATGTAATAGTAAATTTTGAAAAATATATAAATGAGATAAACTCATAAATCCTAAAAGTTTCTCAAATTGAATTTTAAAAAATCAATAATATGACATCTAAAACAAACAAACTTAATTGGGTGGTGAACACAATATAGTCTACACAGAAATCAGAATATGATGATGTACACCTGAAATTTATATCCTGTTATAAACGAATGTTAGTTCCATAAAAATAAATAAATAAATAATAAAAGAAATAAACTTAAAACAAAATGATACATGAAAAACTGAAAATTAATTCTGGTTCCATTTCTGAGCAGGCTGCTGGCACCTTCCCCAAGATCACAGGAGTGGGAAACCAGGAGAAAATAATAAGAAAACTCACAGATTCGTGGGCAGAGGGACAGATGCTTTGAACAGATTTGATTATGAGATAATGTGGCAGCTTTCACCTAGAGAAGAAGGCAGCCCACCAAGCAGTAAGGAGGAGGGACTATTGGAGTTCTTTTTGCTCTTACTCCTCTCCTGCTATAGCCCTAGGACAAATATTGTCTGCTCCACGCTTGCAGAAACTTAGGACTTGTGTTCAGATGTCTTCAGGAGTCAAATCAGAGCAGCACTGAAATCTTGCACTTGTGAGAAGCCGAGAAAAACTTAAGTTACTACCTGACCGCTGGCAGTTGTTTCTCTTGCTCTCTAATTCCAAACTCCAAAAGCTGGGAAATTAGACTCCAAAGAGTATCTCTTTCTAATAGACATCCCCCATAGGTGACAGCTGAAGATCTGAACTGTGGAGTTGTTTTAAGAGGTGAGGAGGCACTGACTGGGTTTTCTGGTGCCTGGGGCTCTCCACCTGGGAGACCATGTACTCACTCCTGACCTCGTTGGAGCTGACTAGGCTTGGAGTCCGGTGTTCCCCTCAGAGGACTGCCTGAAAGCATAGCCAGTATCCCCAGGAGAAAATGAGCTCACAGCCCAAAATGGCAAGGCATTTATTTCACAAGGAAACAACGTCTCAATTACAGATCCCAACATAAACAAAAGAGAGGACCAAGAACTTTTTAATCGGCAAATGAATATAGTCAAGGAGATAAGAAAAGACAGTAGCAATATGAAACAAGAACAAGAAAACCCTTTTTGAAAACAGCAAAAATAATAATTAGAAAACATCAAGAATGCAATAGATATGATAAAAAATAAAATGGATATAGACAAGGAAAAAAATTATCAGATTGAAAGATCAGAATGAGGAAGTCTCCCAATACAAAGAGGGAAAGGACAAGAAAACTTTTAAGTATGAAAGAAAAGCTAAGAGATGTAAAAGATAAAATTAAAATTTCCAGTCTCCACACAATAGGAGCCTCAGAAAGAAGAAAGAAAAATAAAAAGAGGTAATATTTGAAGGAAAAAACCCCAGAGATATTGAAAGGGCATGGATTACCAAAGAGGAAAGAGAAGGAAAACCATACCCACATGCATTTTGGTGAAATTCTAGAATAGCAAACATAAAGAGAAAATATTAAAACTTCCAGAGTATAGCAAACAAGCCAATAACAAAAACAAAATAGAGTAATAAAAAAATAGGCAACCCAAGAGAAAGCAGGAAAAAAAGAAAAGAGGGGAAATGAATAGATGGGGAAAATGGAAAGCAATTAGAAAGATGAGAGATCTAAACTCAGTGGTGTCATAATCACAGTATATGTAAATAGCCTAAATAACCCAATTAAAAGGCATAGGTTGTCAGAATGGATTAAAAGCAAAACCTCACTATATATTATATACAAAAAATCCATTTTAAATTAAAAGACACAAACAAGTTAAAAGTAAAAGGTTGAAATAAAATAAGAAAAGATATACTAGGCTGACATTAATCAAAAGGAAGCTGGAGTAGCTATTTTAATATCAACAAAGATTTCAGAGCAAAGCGTATTACCATGGACAAAGTGTGTTTTACAATAATAAAAGGGATCAATCCTTAATATCTATGCACCTAATAACAGAACTCCAAAACATGAAGCATAAACTAAGAGAAGTGGAAAGAGAAAGAGAATAATCCACAATTATAATCAGAGATTTCAAAACCTCTCTCTCTATAATTGAGATAATAAGTAGAGAGAAAATCTATAGAATATAGGAGATTTAAACATTATCAACCAACTTGACCTTGATATTTATAGAATCCTTTGCCAAAATTTAATAGAATGCTATTTTTCGAGTTCACATGGAACATGTAACAAAATAGTCCATATTCTGAGACATTAACAAATCTGAATACATTTTAAAATATTCTCTCTACTTATTATCTCAATTATAGAGAGAGAGGTTTTGAAATCTCTGATTATAATTGTGGATTATTCTCTTTCTCTTTCCAGTTCTCTTAGTTTATGCTTCATGTTTTGGAGTTCTGTTATTAGGTGCATAGATATTAAGGATTGATCCCTTTTATTATTATAAAACACACTTTGTCCATGGTAATACGCTTTGCTCTGAAATCTTTGTTGATATTAAAATAGCTACTCCAGCTTCCTTTTGATTAATGTCAGCCTAGTATATCTTTTCTTATTTTATTTCAACCTTTTACTTTTAACTTGTTTGTATCTTTTAATTTAAAATGGATTTTTTGTATATAATATATAGTGAGGTTTTGCTTTTAATCCATTCTGACAACCTGTGCCTTTTAATTGGGTTATATATTCTCTATCTGAAGTATGCTGTCTGATAAAACTGGAATTAAATTTGAAGCTAATAACAAAAATATATCTGAAAAATCATCAAATATTTGGAAATTAAGAAGCATACATGTAAACAACCCATAAGACAAAGAAGAAATAACAAAAATTATATCTATATATAATCTATAGCTAGCAACACAATTGGAAGTTAAATTTTTTAAAATATTAAATACTTAGAGATAAAGTTAACAAAATCTGTGCAAGACTTATACGGTAAAAATCACAATACCTTACTGAGAGAAATTTTTTAAAATCTAAATAAAGAGATATACCATGTTCTTTGATAGAAAGACTGAATACAGGTAAGATGTTAATTCTTCCCAAATTGACCTACACATTCAATGCAATCCCAAAAGAAATTGAAAAGCTGATTCTAAAATTTATAAGGAAATACAAATAACATAACAATAAAAGATTCAATTTACCAAGAATATACACCAATCTTAAACACGTATGTACCAAATAAAATATCTTCAAAATCTATAAAGCAAAAATTGATACAAAACAGGAAAACATTGATAAATCTACCATTATAGTGGGAGATTTCTGACATATTACCTTTAAATTATTGAGAAGCCAGGAAAAAGGAAACCTAATTTTACATATAACATATGTAAGTGTATATAGACACACATATGTACGAGAGAGAGACAGAGAGAGAGGAGAGAGATGCTTCTATCCAAAAATAGGAGAATATACATTTTTCACACACACTAAACATTTATAAAAATTGACCAGGTAACATGCCATAAAGAAAACTTCAACAGATTTCAGAAAATAAGATCATTATTAATATGTTGGTATACATTGTGAAAATAGAAGGGGAAGATATGGTATACAATATTTCCCAGACTCATTCCTTTACAAAATTCCTGCCTGTCTCTTCTCCCTTTTTTTTCCTCACACAATTTCTATTAACATACACAGGGACTTTGTTTTCTAAAGAATTCATAGTCATCCTTATAAACCCTTATTCTTACTTGTTTTGAGGCTTCTTTCTTGACCAATTGGCTCTCACTCTCCAGGCTTTGGAAGCTTGCAAAGATGCTGGCTTGGTGAAATCCCTTGGAGTATCCAATTTTAACCGAAGGCAACTGGAGCTCATCCTGAACAAACCAGGACTCAAATATAAGCCAGTCAGCAACCAGGTACCTCTTGACAGGGGGCTGGGAGGTAAGGGCGTGGGAGCAGAGAATCCAATATTTACTTAACAGAAAGAAGCCCAGAGTAGGAGTGAGAAAGTCTCGTAGTCACTCTTCATATATCTCCTCATAAGACCCTGGGCAAGTCTTTTGACTTCCCTCAATTTATGTCTCTTAAGAAAAAAGATTTGGAAGTTCAAATTTATGCAAAGGTAACTCCAAAAATATTTTGAAGAAAAATAATAAGGGGAACAAAACCTGCCAGATACTGACATATAAAATATTAAAAATAATGTAAGCTTAGTGCAAGAACTGACATAAAAATAAATACAAAATAAGAAATATCTTAGGAATGGGTCCAATTATACTAAAAACTTAGCGTAAAACAAAATAACACAAACTAATAGCAAAGGGATGGATTTTTCAGTAAATAGCATGGGGAAAATAGCTGGTGATGTAGAAACAAATACAGATATTTGCCTCATGTCATACTCCAAAGTGTCCCTTTGATCAGGAGCTAAAGAAGAAAGAGGAAATTGTTTGTAAGTACTACAAAATGATTTTAGTTTTCTGGAGCTATGGATAGAAAAGAAAGCCACGGGAAACTTATAAAGAAAATTGATGCATTTCATAGCATAAAAATGCTAAACTCAAAATATTAGCAACAAAGAGCAAACGAAAATAATTATATATTTTTTTAAATATAATAGAAAAAAGGAATCGCATCCTTATGAATTAAAAGCCTAATAAAAATCAATGGAAAAAATCAATGAGAAAAAATACTCAGCAGAAAAATGGGCAAAAGAAATGAACAGAAATTCACAGAAAACAAATTGCAAGACTGGTAAACATATGAAAAATGTTCTACTGCACTAATAATTACAGAAATTTACATTTGTTTTGTATTGTATAAAAAATTAGCAAAGCTTTTGTTTTATTTTTTAATATAACGTTTCATATAAGCAAGTGCTGAAGTGCTGGCAAGTATAAATTGGTTCATCCTGACTAGAAAGCAGTTTGCCAATAAGTAGCAAGAGCCTTAAAAATGTTCAGTTTTCTATTTCTAGGAATTTATCCTCACGAAAAAAATCAGATTGCCCAACATGTGTGTTTGTCATGGCACTGTTTAGAATGGTACACAAAAAAAGGAAACAACATAAATATGAATAATTAGGGGAATGCTTAAATAAATTATAAAACATTCCTATTATGTGAAATCTTAACAAAAGATGTTCTTGAATCGTTTTTGAGGAAGAGAAAAATGGCCATGATGTTAAGGGGAAAGATTAGGATACAAAATGTAATACGTATGAAGATGATTATATTATAAAAAACCATGCATAGAAAAATGATTGGAAAGAAATATATCGAAATACTAACTGTGGTTATCTCTGGCTGTGGATTTTACAAGTGAATTTTGTTTTCTTCTTTATGCCTTTCTGTATTTTCCAAGTCTTCTGTAGTGAGCATATATTACTTTTATAATGGCAACGAAATACTATTATCCATCTTGTCCAATGGAGATAATGATACCCTCTTTACCCTACTTCATAAAACATAAGAAACCACACTAAAAAATGCTCTTGGATTGAGTAAATATTCACATATTGGGATTATGGTTGGGTCGTTTGTTTGACTCATTGTTTTTAGTAACTTCAAAAGAGCCTGGTATGAGTTCATAAGAGAAAGAATGAATTATTACCTACATCATGACAATAGCCCACAGCTAAACTAGAAGTGTTGCTATATTTACAAGTACCACTTCCAAACTGACACCTGAGCTGACGCTATCCCAGACGCTCTCGGGACCCGAGAGCAACAACCTTTGACTTTCTAATGGATCTCAATCCATCCCTTTATTCCCACCCAGTCCCTCATTAGCACACCTCCTTCTTGCACCCTCAAGAACAATATTTTGTTATAAAATGTTGAAATGATAAACAGATTTCTTCTTACAAATATACAGAGAAAGATGGTGACTTTTGACCTCAGAATGAAAAACAGTAAAAATTTGATAGCTGTCTCCTCAAGCCAAGGAGGAAATAACCCTGATTCATTGGCATGAGAATATGGATCAGCTTCACAAATATACCCCATGAGGGAAGCAAGATGTCTTGGAAGATCATAGCCTAAGCCTATTCATATGTTCCGTGGTGTTTGAAAGTGGAGTATGTCAATACTCCAGAGATGGCACAGATCAAAGGGCAGGTCTGCTGGTCACCAGCCATTACCCGGTGCACTGGGTAGGACCACCTCTCCTCCAAAGATACAAAATGAGCAGCTTGCAGCGCACAAGCATGAGCAGCTTTCAATCCAGGTGCAGGATGAGCATATTATGGGCATTATACAGAGTGGACACATTTTATGTGTAAAGGATACGGACCTGCAGACCTTGCATAATTCAAAATTCACATATTTCAAAACTAATTTTCTCATTAGAGTAAATCTAAAGTAAAATTGGCAAATTTTTGTATTTTTCATTGACTTCATGAACAAATTCTCATAGAATATAGCCTCACTCTGCACTTATTCTCAGGGCCTGAGCATTCCAAGCTTCCTTAGTACTACCTATGACGTCCCTCTAAAGAAACGTGTCTCCTGGCTTAGTCTGTCAGAAACCCTTCCTGGTGGGCAACTTGTCATGCAGGGCTTTCCCAGCCTAGTTCAAAGGAGACCACAGATCCACCTCAGGCCGTTTAATTTCACGCAAAGTTCCAACGCCTATTCTACTAATGAAGGAAGGGAGCGGGGAGGACAGGAGAAGGGAGGGAAGGCGAAAGGAAAGTTCTTCCTGACTAAGTCACAGGTGTCCTGGCACATAGGAGTCAATAAATACCTCTTGAGAGACTTAATTAATAAAAGGAAAATGCAACGCAGTTTTTTACAGAAAGACGGAAAAGGATGGGATTAATGAACTAAAGGGCTTTTGCTATTTCCCTTCACGGATTCTATCCAGCTTCTTACCTTCATATTGTGAGACTTTGTTATCTAAAGCTGTAGCTTTACCAAATAGTTCTGTAAAAGCCCCAGACGTGTCAAGACGCTGACAAGTTACATCAATTTTACATAGCAAACACGGAAAAGTAAAGCCTGCATCCCCACGGACCCATTCACAAACGGTTGTAACCAGCCCCTCGCAAAGAAGGGAGCAAGTGTGCCTAGATAATGCTTCTACTTGAAAATGAGGAAGTTCCAGGGCATTGATGATATCAGAAACCATCACCACCGTCCACCTTCGCCTGAGCATCCGGTCCCAGCCTACTCAACGCGGATCAGTCCCTGGCCTGAAACGACCCCATCCGGCTGCAGCCCTTATGAAGCTCAGCCTACACAGCTCTGCAGCGTTGACAGTCAGGTCTCCTATGATTCAGGCTCTGTCCTCTCTGTATGGCTGTTGTTTTCATTCACTCAACAAATAGTCACCGAGCACCTGGCTTCTGCCAAGCACTTCACTAGGTTGTAGGCATACAAAAGTGACCAAAGACGGACAAAGTCTTTGCTCTCGTGGTGCTAGCTATCTAGTGGGAACAGACATTAATCAATCATCAAAGTTATTTATTTAGAAACTGAGAGAAATGCTGTGGAAAGAAGGAATGTGGTTCTCTGAGTTCATATGCACTTGGATCATATTAGTTTACCCCACCTCACCCCACCCCACCCCAGAATTCCCCTCTCTGAGTGACCCTTTAGGGATATGTCCTAGAATTTTTATCTAAGAAACATCTATGCAAAGATTTATGTTACATCAGATTATATTATTTTTATGTTATAGTTTATATTATGTTTGAGTTTATATTACATTAACTCAAAAGTTTTTGTTGAGTACATGGTTCTAGTATGTTGCCAAACGCAATTCTGTAAAGTCCCAAATTTGCTCAGTCACAGATTTTGGATTCGCATGCCTGTTTGTTCTATTTTTAATTGTACTAGCCCTATTATGCATGCCTTTTGCTACAAACCATACAAAATCCTTTTTCAAAGGATATTTTATAAAAATGTTCAATATACATATAAACACAAATACACATATATATACACACATGCGGATATACACATACATACATATAGATATTTAATAGGCCAGAGACAGGTAATGGCACACCACCTGATTAGTGGGTAAAATTAAATGTTGTGTTTGGAACAAGCAGGCAGCCATTAAATTAAGGAATTTTAGTCTCTAAACAGTAGAGTGACGTGATAAAAGATGTCTCGGAAAGAGAAGTCTACTAACAATGAACAAGTTGAAAAGAATAAAAGGATTGGAAGTGGAGAGTGATGCTGGGAATGAGAGAGGGTAAAGGAAAGAAATACAATGAATGCTACGATTCCTAACTTATTTTAGTCTATGTGTCACCTTTAAGAATTGCTCAAGAAATGTTCCAAAGGGGGAAAAAACCACAAGTGTTTCTTAGGGAAAGATTGTTCTTAGGGGCAAGATTATAAGGAAGTGAGGGGAGAGAGAAGAAAGAGGAGAAACTGACATCAGTAAAAAAGAAAAGTATATCAAATTAGGAGAAAATAAGACCCACCGCTAAGAACCACAGTTTACCGTTCCACTTCTCAATAGCATTTCCTTGTGCCTTCTAGAACTTGTCAAATATTCAATATTCCAGATGGTGAAAATAATAAGTACATTCCTAAAATATTTTAATTAAGGCTTGGTTGATTTTAATTAAAAAGAAAAGAAAAGCGTAGGTAAAAACTACCATAATGTTTAAGAAGAAGCTTGGAGAAGAACTTTGTTGACGCAGGTATTTGTAGCGCAGGAATCTTGTCAATGAGATACTGAAAATAAAAGTAGGCTTACATTTAGTGGTATAAAGAACTCTCAGGCAAGAAGATAAAATTTATCTTTAAATTTAGTTTTATACATGCACCACCTCTTGTGAAAATATTCTTAGATGTTTGATAGTTCAGGACAGAGGTTTCTGCAACATGTTCCTTCTACTTACCAAGACCATAATCTGAACTTTTAGACTGTATGTTTGCCATGGAAAATTCTGTTTGCTAGAATTTTATTACAAATAACTGAGTCTGTCCAGTTAAAATTTTTAACTATGATAGCGATACAAAATTGAAGTTGTCCCCCAATTATTTTAGAATTAACTCAGATGGAGACCTCACCAACCTTGTTCTAATTAATCTCACTGGTGTATAAAGAATGTAAACTCTCTCATTAGGAAAAATATTTAAGATTTGCCTTATTATCCGTAATACTTTTACATGGATTTTATTGAAGAACTTTTTTTGTTTGTTTTTTCGGTGAGGAAGATTTGCCCTGAGCTAATATCCATTATCAATCTTTCTCTTTTTTTGCTTGAGGAAGATTTGCCCTGAGCTAACATCTGTGCCAATCTTTCTCTATTTTGTATGTGGGTAGCCACCTCAGCATGGCCACCGACAAGTGATTTAGGTCCACACCCAGGATCGGAACCTGGGAACCTGGGCCGCTGAAGCGGAGAGCACGAACTTAACCACTACACCAAGGGGCAGGCCCTAAGAAAATTTGTTTAATTATGTAAAATTGCATTCATCTACAAATTTAATTTTGTGCTCTGCTCTTCAATGCAACCACATAGGTTGAGTGCCACCCATATTTCACCCAGCCAAAACTCCTGAAATTCTGCCAACAACATGACATTGTCATTATTGCATACAGCCCTTTGGGGACCTCCAGGAATCCAGTCTGGTAAGTAATGTTGTATCTCTCTTCAGGAAGTGTTTCCTTTGGTGCAGAGTATGAGGCTAATGTGAATTACCTGGTTGGAATGGCTCTATTTGGCTATGTGATCTCAAGAATGTATCTTAACCTCTTCGAGTCATTCTCCATGTAAACAAATTAGAGCTAATAAAACCTTCCTCGCTGAGGGTTGTAAGAACTGATTACACTATATGTATGAAATTACCTAACAGTGCCTGAAACATAGAAAATGCTCAATAAATATTAGTTTAGGTATTATTTGACAAAGAGTCTCTGTGGCTGTATTCTGCAATTTTAGAATTTTTTGATCTCTGTATTCAATGGCGACACTTCCACTGTGATGTGTTCCACAGACTCAAGTAGAAATTTTTTTACTCTGATCCCAAGAGTTGTGCCTCTGTTTCTTCCACTTCAGTCTTCCTGCTTTCCCCTATATGCCTACTTCCAAACCAGTTCTCTCTGTAAGACCCATCAAAGAAATGTGGTTTACTTTCCGAAAGAGGCAGCTCTATAAACTTGCCACTCTCTTTTTTTTTTTGTGAGGAAGATTGTTGCTGAGCTAACGTCTTTGCCAATCTTCCTCTATTTTATGTGGGATGCCACCACAGTGTGGCTTGGCGAGCAGTGCTAGGTCCACACCCGGGATCTGAACCTGCGAAACCCGGGTCACTGAAGTGGAGCGCATGAACTTAACCACTACACCACCGGGCTGACCCTAAACTTGCCTCTCTTCATCTTCCCATACTAAAAGCGACTCTTCATCCAGTACTCTGCACTCAGAGAAAGAGGTTAGAGGTGACCTGAAGTGTCCTGGTAGGAGGCCAGGTGAATGGGGAGACAAGGGAGGAGAGTGAGTGATCAACCATTGCTTCTCATTACTTGAGCTGAATACGATGCATGTTTTGATTTTTTTAAAGGGTGAATTTATCTTCCCCACCTTTGTTAAAGGATGCACTTCTCAACTCACTGGGGAAAAAGTATAATAAAACAGCAGCTCAAGTTGCTTTGCGTTTCAACATCCAGCGAGGAGTGGTAGTCATTCCTAAAAGCTTTAACTCTGAAAGGATCAAAGAAAACTTTCAGGTAAGAGAACTGCTTCTGGAAATGTAAAAAATAGAGTATTTTTTATTTAGAGAATTTTCTGTTCAGATTAATAGGAAACTTGTAATGCCTTCATATTTCATCTTATACCAGCGCCCCGACCCACTCTGCCCGTATCTGGATTTAATTTTAGCTGAATTTAAAACAATTCTCAGTACTTTGGGATTGCTTTGCTGCTTGTACATTACCCCGTTGCCTTATTTCTTCTGTTCCCTTACCTGTCCACCACTACCCACTCACTTCACGGCCAGCACAGCAGGAAAAGAAAGAGTAAAATTTGAAATTTGCAATAGTTAACTTTCCACCTTAATGACTCTGGTAAAAGTTGGGGACAAAGTTGGAAATTATTCAAGAGGGTCATTTAGATTACACGAATACTAATTGCCTTTATCCCTTCTATAAGTAATCTATATTCTGCATCGTAACTTACAGGTGAGAAAAGAGGCCACTGGACAAATGAGCGATTAATATACTCTGGTACTCCTAAAGACTAATCTGCTAAATAAATACAGCCATGGTAAAGTACCATGTAAAGTCAATGAATTGCCCATCGGGTAATAAGTTAAATTTCAGAAGTAGGTTGTTTTTTCTCTTACTCCCAATTAAGATAAAAATGAGATAGTATTTAATCCCCTCGGATAGAAAAATGATGAGAATGTTGATGATGCGTGGGAAAATAGGCACTTTCAAATACTGCTGTTAGAAACACTAACTGCCATAAAATTTGGGGAAGGAGAATGCCATTTTTCCAGATCGATCAAAATTCAAATGCACGTATCCATTGAGCCAACAATCTTATCCAGAGGTATTTGCACATACATGTACACGTACATAGATGTTTATGGCATTACTTATCATTTAAAAAAACTGGAAACAATCTACAATAGAATGTTTAAAACAAATTATGATATATTACAATTACAGTGAAATATTATATAGCCATTTAAAAATCATAAAGTGAAAACTTAAGTACTGACATGGGAAGATATCCACACTATTAGACAATTTATCTTCATGGCTTTTTTGCTACCACGTGACAGAACACAACTCAAGTTTAGCCAAGAAAAAGAAACATAGTTTATTGGCTCATATAACTGGAAAGTCCACAGCTAGGTCGTACATGACTGGACACAAGGATTCAAGAGATTTATAAAAGGATTGAATTCTCTTTCTCTCTCTCTTTCACTCTCTCTCTCTCTCCACATGGTGGCACAAACAGTCTGGGCTAATCTATTACTCACATTCAGAAAAGATGACCACAGATAAAAGCGTCTGTTGGGGTCTCTGTCAATCCCCAATTATTCCTTTGTAGATCATTGGCCACCCCCATATTAATCATGGTGTCCATTGAGCAGGTGCCTTGATTGACTCCCTGGGCTGCATCCCTATTCCTGACCTGGAGGAGGTGAGGTCATGGGGCAAACACCCCACGAGGTGGGGGAAGGGAAGTTCATAAAATGAAAAAATGGATTCTGTTATTTCACCCTGACCACCCCACTGACACAGCTCTCGTCAGGGTTACCAGTGACCTCCACATTGCTAGATCCAACAATTAGTTCTCAGTTCCAGTCCTATTACATCTTTCAACAGCGTTTACACTCTCTTCTTGAAACATTTACTAGAAGAGACGCAGGTTTCGTGAGGGGGATATCAGGAGCTCAGTTTTGTGATATGAGATTCTCACTCACTTAGGATCATTTGAGCCATGAAAATAGAAAGAGAACTGAAAATCAATCCACATAAAATAAGGAAAAACCGTATAGAAATAATGGAGGAAGGGCAATTTGGAAGTTTATCTTAAAATTGAAACAAAATTATGAAAGTAATTTTACGTATCTTTATATTCAACAAAATTTAGGTAACAATTGCATATGTGCACTAAATCTTAGAAGAAACAGTGAATCAGAGCTGATTTTTTAAAATATGCTTGACAAAACTATGGTATAACACAACATGACATCTTCTTCTTCCCAGAGGTTTTTGCACTGTGATCATAAAGAGAATAATTTTTGTAAAATTTCAGAGGGCTTCATCTGAAAGAGATTTTTTATTTTTGAGGAAGATTAGCCCTGAGCTAACTACTGCCAGTCCCCCTCTCTTTTGCTGAGGAAGCCTGGCCCTGAGCTAACATCCATGCCCATCTTCCTCTGCTTTTATACATGGGATGCCTACCACAGCACGGCTTGCCAAGCGGTGCCATGTCCACACCCAGGATCCAAACCAGTGAATCTCAGGCCGCCAAAGCGGAACGTGTGAACTTAACCGCTGCGCTACTGGGCTGGCCCCGAAAACTTTTGATTTCTTACGCAATACTTGAATGATAAATGATGAAAGAAAGGGCTCCCTGAAAAGAGCACTTAGAAGTAATCCGTGGGGGATGATTGAGCAGATTGTGTTACATGGATGCAGCGGTTAAATGAATATAATCTGTCTATATATTTTGACAGAAAAGATCAGCAAGACTGCGTGAATGAGAGAATTTTCAGAAAAATAAAGACAGGATACAATTATTGCGTTTTGCTCTCAGTGTGTTCAGTGTTTGGAAGGAATGTCTAGGAAGAGGGATAGTTGGTGGGTAAGAAGAGGAACTTTCGCTTTTTATCCACACGCGTCCATGCACTTCTGTACCGCTTCATCTCTTTACAGAGAACATATATTTATGTATTACTTAGAGAATGAAAATTTGTAAATGGTTAAATATACTAAAATAAAAGTTAAGGGATAGAAAGATAAAACAATAAAGAGAAGATATATTACAGATAGAGAAGCCAAACATTAAGAATATAAATAAGCTAAAATAAAATTTGAAAATGTTAATAAAGGACAATTGTAAAACCAGAGTGTATCTGGGGCCTGCCCAGTGGCGCAGCAGTTAAGTGTGCACTTTCTGCTTTGGTGGCCTGGGGTTTGCTAGTTCGGATCCCAGGTGCAGACATGGTACCGCTTGGCAAGCCATGCTGTAGTAGGCATCCCACATATAAAGTAGAGGAAGATGGGCATGGATATTAGCTCAGGGCCAGTCTTCCTCAGCAAAAAAGAGGAAGATTGGCAGCAGATGTTAGCTCAGGGCTAATCTTCCTCAAAAAAAAATTAAAAAATAAAATAAAACCAGAGTATAAAGTGTACAACCTAAGAAAAATTAAAACAATGAAAATGTAATTAGAGTTAAAAGGTAGAAGAAGAGACATTAAAAATGATGAGAGAGAGGATTAAGATAAAACAAAGCAGGGGCCAGCCCCATGGCCAAGCGGTTAAGTTCATGTACCTCTGCTTCAGCGGCCCAGGGTTTTGCTGGTTTGAATCCTGGGCATGGACATGGCACCACTCATCAGGTCATGTTGAGGGAGCATCCCACATGCCACAACTAGAAGGACCCACAACTAAAAATACACAATTATGTACTGGGCAGCTTTGGGGAGAAAAAGAAAAAATAAAATCTTTAAAAAAAAAAAAGGAGAGACCTTCTTAAAAAAAAAAAGATAAAGCAAATTAAAAGTTTAAAAATTACATAACAAATTTAGAGAGTAGGGAATATTTAAAAGAAAAAGTGTTTGAAGGCCATAGTCCAGAATCTAAGTTCAGCATCTTATCCAGAAACGATAGGAATTCTTTACTCTTGGAATTTCAGATGTCAGAATGTTACTGAAAATTCAGTTTCTGGTCCCGATGCCAATCCAAATAATGAGAACAGAGTCTTGAGTGAAAAAGGAAAGCTTTGCTTTGCCAGACTGAGGGAGCAAAGCAAGGGCTAGTGCCTGAAGAATTGCTAGCTTCCTGTTAAGAAATGGGTAGGGGTTTTTATTTGGGATTTTAGGTAGGGGAGGGGAGCCGTGGCCTTCCTGGTCAGCATTTTCCCATCTGCCTATGTCTGGGGCTGCTTCCAGCGGAGGAGACAAAGGATTTCTCAGATGAGTGTCCTTGGCTGTTTATCTCCATTGTGGAAGGCAGACTGATGTCAGGAAGCTGAGGAGTTGGGCCTGGGAAGCTTCAGTTTCCAGATATTCTCTGGACCTTAGTTTCTCTGTAAAAGAGCTTCAGGATCCTGTGATAGCCACAGCTTTAGCGGGAGCCCAGCTTGAGGCCATCTGGACTTTAACAATTTGTAACTTCTATCTGGTTGTAAAGCTCAAGGAGTCAGAGGTTAAAGAAACAAACATTTACATATGAGTGTGACTAAAGACCCAGGGAACTGGGAATGTGTGCTTTTAGTTTTAACCCCATGCATGCTGGGTTCACTGTCAGGGAACCAATATCAGGGCTGATATTAACCAAGAGCCAGTAACATGAATATATGTTGTTTCAGAGCATTTGGGATTTCTTGCAAGATGTCCCCAGCAGGATTATCTTAAAGACAAAGGGCAGAAGAGCATTCCAACTCCACGTCAGTTCAACTAGTTCAACTGCTCTTAAATATTTACAGAGATGTTCATAAATCTTTGAAGGGCTCCCACTGCTGACCCCACTCCCTCATCCCAAGCTTGACCCATCGTCTACCATTATAAGTATCTGTCTTTTATTTCTATTTCAGATCTTTGACTTTTCTCTTACTGAAAAAGAAATGCAGGACATTGAAGCCTTGAATAAAAATGTCCGCTTCGTGGAAATGCTCATGTGAGTTCTGGGGGATCATTAATCAGGTGCTGACCGGTGGTGTTAGAATGTCAAACAACCAACAGAGATCTTATGAACCACACCTCTGTCCACAGAAAGTACAAGGGTCATGGCCAGCAGGCAGCATGTTCTGAATATCAAACAGGTCTAGTTGAATTACATCCGTGCTAGGAGCTTCCTACAAATTCACGTTTTTATTTAAAAGAAGATTGCTGGCATTTATATAACATCTCATGACTTAGGTTAAGGTATGGCAGGCTAAAGACCTTGAGGAGAATTAAGCCATAGTGTACAAAATGTTAATACAATAGTGGCACAATTATTCAAACAATATATGTATTTCTTCCTAAAAATTAAAGTGATGTGGGGCTGGGCCCCTGGCCGAGTGGTTGAGTTGGCGCGCTCTGCTTCGGCAGCCCGGGATTTTGCCGGTTCAAATCCTGGGTGTGGACCTAGCCCTGCTCATCAGGCCATGCTGAGGCAGCGTCCCATATGCCATGACTAGAAGGACCCATAGGTAAAATATACAACTATGTACTGAGGGGCTTTGGGGAGAAGAAGGAAAAATAAAAAAATAAAAGTGATGTACAAATTAGAGCAAAGTTATCAATAAAAAAACAATTACTAGGAGACAGGCATGAGAGCATGGAAGAAAGAGCACCAGGTTGAGAGCCAAGAACCTAGAGTTTTAGACACATGCTTGCCTATAAGATTTGGCAATAAGAATTTTGCCTATAAGCTGACTTCCCACAAGCAAAATTCCTTACACTCCTTCAAAATATTGCCAAATTCAGCTAATCAATGAAGTAGCCCTTTATTCTCTAAATATTACAGGTCCTTTAAAATAAAAAAAGAATATAGTTCATACGTATACACACACACACACATATATTTGTATAAATACAGACACATCTTTTTCTTCTTAATCATTCTTTATTAGTATTTCCAGTTCTTCACGTCACCTGGATAGTCATCATCTTGTTGCAATCTTCTTTTTCGTGAATGTTTAGAAAATGCTCATTAAGATGGTTTGTATAGTTTAGACACTTATCTTATTGGCCCCACTACTTTTCACGAGTCAGAAAGCGCTTTGACTGTGCTAATACCAAATTTCTGAATCAATTTCTAAATGAATAAAACAGCTTTCTAATGTAAATTTTCCAGCGGAAAGAATTACTCAACATCAAAAGGCACTACCTAGCCTCAAGAATAAGAGTGAACACCAACTCAGCACTAACCTACACTTCTAGGTTAATTAATAGCTCTTGAAGATAAATGATTTCTACTGAATAAATAACATTAAATTAAGAAGAGATAGTAAGATATAGTCAATCCACCAATGTACTGACTTTTTTACAGTTGGTGACATTATTTGGTTTGACACGACATATTTAATACCTAATTATAGCAACACTGGGAAAATAACTCACTGTACCAGGAAATAACTTGAAAAATCAGCAAGAAAAAGAAAGATTAGGCCCCATTCTTCAAAAAAAATGTCTGATTTAGGGATATGGGGCCATGGTTCTTCTCTATTTTTCATCCAATTGATCTTTGACATTTGAGAACCATTTTTTGGTTTTATATTTTGATTTAAAGCTCATAGTACTTGCAGAGAACTGAATCTTAGATACGTTCCATGACAGGCACACACACGTTCATCCTTTTATGGACCGTTTCACCATCGTTGTTTAAGAGAGAGGTTCATCCTTACCACCACCACCATCATCATCATCAAGGAAACTTACTCTGCTGTCATCACCTTTATAGACCTCAAACTTTCAGTTCTCAGGGGGCCTAGGGAGAAGGGCAAGTAAAAACTCTGAGGAGGAGAGGGTGACACTGACTGGCAACAGAGCTTTGAAGAGAAGCGCCTATGTAGTTCACTGAAATGGGAGGCAGCCTGTATCAGGAGAGCAGAATAGAGGAAGGAGCCGGGATGAGGCCTGGAAATATAGGCAGGCATTGCTTACCTCCTGTGTTTTGTTCTGAGCAAAATGTTGAAGTGGAGGCAATCCGCCTCCCCTAACACACGCACTTACACCCAGGGTGCTGCCCAGGGTTTCACTAAAAGGTGCTCACTTGAGGAAAAACAGAGGAGGAGAGTGGGTGAGAAATAGAAGGGAATGCATAAGAGAGGAGGGGGCGGGCAGTGAAACTGTCAAAGGAGTGAACCTTTTCCCTTTGGGAAATTGTTTTGGCAGGTGGCGTGATCACCCCGAATACCCATTTCATGAGGAATACTGACTTCAGGGAGCTTCTGAACTGCTTTTTCCCTCCCATGTGCGCCAGGACCTTTGGCTGGGTGGTTCCACCAGATGTGGAAATGAACGGCATTTTCCTGTCCTCAGATGAAGTGGTGATGGAAACGATTACTTTTGGGTAGTGTAAGTGACTTTGACCTAGCTATGTTGCAGAAAAAAAATGTTTAAATCTGTTGAAATAATTATTAGAAATTATCAGTTAAGATTTTGTTAGATCAATGTCTTCTGGGTTCCCAGACAGAAAAACATCAGGCTTTAGATAAGACTTCAGAGGCAACATATGAAGATAAATAACCTGAATCGGGTACTACCACTGGTAGCCTGAGTTTGTTAGTACTTAACAGGGCAAAAAAGAGGGTGGAGAGCTGCCACATGCCAGTGTGCTGGCAGTGGCCTTGATGGTTTGGACGACTGACTGTAAGACAGACACAGCCAAGATAAGATCCACACGTGCATTATTAACAAGGCAGTGATTTGCTGCACCTTGAGTAGAGAGCAAGAGCTAAGTGTAGAAGGGTCTTACAATAAAGCTAATTAAATACCACAGCAGTCAGCAAAGCCATTGTGACTTAGTTGTTGTCTGTTTCCACCCAATGTACATTTGTTTAGTTTTTACCTAGCTTGAGGAACAGATAATTGCTGGTTTCCTCTTGCATGCTTTAAAGGGCCTGAGCTCCAACCTGACTGGTGAATCATACTCGCACTGACTGTCACTCTTGCCCCCATTCATCACAGGGCCACCGTTATACAAAGTGGCTTGAGACAACCAACATACACAAATAAAGCCTTGTATCGTAAACAGTCCAAAGATGACTGTTTTAAAAGAAGGCATTTAAAAAGGAGGCTTTAGGAAACATATTGAAAAAAGAAGTTTTAGGGGCCAGCCCCGTGGTGCAGGAGTTAAGTGTGCACGTTCCACTTCGACGGCCTGGGGTTTGCCGGTTCAGATCCGGGGTGCGGACATGGCACTGCTTGTCACGCCATGCTGTGGTAGACGTCCCACATATAAAGTAGAGGAAGATGGGCACGGATGTTAGCTCAGGGCCAGCCTTCCTCAGCAAAAAGAGGAGGATTGGCAGCAGATGTTAGCTCAGGGCTGATCTTCCTCAAAATAAAAAAAGAAGTTTTAAAAAATTATTCTTCTGAAGATTTTGAAAATGTTATTAGGATATCTGTGAATTTTGAGAAAGTAGCAAGTTCAAAAGAACACTGGTAATTTTACTGTATGTAAATTTTTTAAGTGAATAAGAAGATTATTAGAATTCCACAATAGATATATAGAAATAGACGTAGAAAATAGGTAGAGATGTACCTATTTTCAGTTTCACTAGAGCAATATATTCTATTCATTCACATGAAGTCTTTCTCACAGAGCAAGAGAGTTCTTCAAAAATTATGTTTGTGCAAGACCGACTGTTTATAGGCAATCTTCAATGACTAGAAAACATACATTTCTGAGAAATGATCACTTCAAAAAAAACTGATCTCTACTCATTGTTTCTGTTGATTCTAATATTAATGCACACAATGCTGTCCTCTGGAAAATGTCTTGTTCACAAGAAATAATAAAATACGATGATTTGTTTCACCTCATGATTCTCCATTTTGTTCCCTGGGGTGGGGGAAGGAGGGAGACTCATCTGAATCCAATTAAAAGACCTTTGATCCTGTTCCTACTGTACGTTAGCACTGGTAAGAGAGGGAAGAAAAGGGGCACCATTATAAAAGAACAGAAACCCGAGTCCTGATCCCTGTTGTCAAACCCCTTCACAATATTTTGAGGGGGCTGGTGTGGAGGAGGGACCACACCTATCAAACTATTTTTAAAAGGCGAGCATTGGAAAAGAGTCCCACCATTTTTCAGAGGAAAAAAATGTATTTCTAAAGATTGGAGGAGTAGAGTCCTCTCTTAGTTACAACAGAGATGGAGGGAAAAGAGTTGGAGACAGGAAAGAGGAAAGTCAGGAAAGAGTGACAGTCTGATATAAGCTTCCAACACCGGCCTTGATGTTGGTTCCCCTACATTAAACCCAGCATAAATGGGGTTAAAACCAAAGCACTCCTCCCCTTTCCCTGCTTACTCCTCAGCTTGCTGGCACCAGCATCCACTATCCACCATGGAGGCAGACAACCACAGACACCCACTTCCAGGTTTCCTTATCTCGCCACCCCCCTTCCTGCAGGCAGCCTCACAAGGCCAAAGGCAGGCTGACGGGAAAGCACCAACCAACATGCCTTCAGTCTCCCCTCCCTACAAGCAGCCACATCCCTTGCAGCCTTTAAAACCTCTTGCCTCCCATCATTTAGGGAGACAGACAAATCTGAGGGCTCACTCTTGTCTCCCGGCTGATATCATCCAAAATAAAAACTCTTTCCTTTCCATAAGCCTGGTGTTCCAGTTTTTATTTGGCCCCTCGTGTGGCAGGTAAAGAATCTATTTTTGTAGCCGGTAACGCTTCTGCATGTCACTTCTCCCTCCACTCTCACCGTTTCAAGCTTCGCATCTATTTTGGGGATGAATTGTGTCCCCTCAAAATTCATGGATTGAAGTTCTAGCCCCAGTACCTCAGAATGTGACCTAACTTGGAAATAGGGTCATTGCACATGTAATTACTTAAGATGAGGTCATATGAGAGAAGAGAGGGCCCTAATCCAATCTGACTAGTGTCCTTATAAAAAGGGGAAATTTGGAGCCAGCCCTGATGGCCTCGTGGTTAAAGTTCGGTGCTCTCACCGCTTCAGCAGCCCTGGTTCGTTTCCTAGTTACAGAACCACACAACCCGCCTGTCAGTTGCCATGCTGTGGCAGCAGCTCACATAGAAGAACTAGAAGGATTTACAACTAGGATATACAACCACGCACCGGGGCTTTGGGGAGAAAAAAAAAGGGGAATTGGCAACAGATATTAGCTTAGGGTGAATCTTTCCCTGTGGGTGTGGAAATCTCTTTACACATATAAAAAAAGGGGGAAGCCATTCAGACACAGGGAAGACACCACATGCAGATAGAGGCAGAGATCAGAGTGATGCATTGGAGTGATGCTTTTCCGAGTAAGGGAACCCCCAAAGATTTCTAGCAAACCACCAGGAGCTAGGGGAGAGGCATGGACTGGATTCTCCTTCACAGCCCTCAGAAAGAATCAGTCCAACACCTTGATATTCATCTTCTGGCCTCCAGAACTGTGAGACAATAAATGTCTGTTGTTTAAGTCACCCAGTTTGTGGCACTTTGTTGCAGCAGCCCTGGCAAACCAATACACCATCCCTCAGTCAGGATTTCCGGCATCTCCAGCTGACGTCAGTAGTAGAAATGACCTTACTTAGTCAATGTTTTGCTGAGCTCAGGTATGGATGACCAATAATTTTGACCCTCTTGGGAACTTTTGCAACCCCAAAGATGTTTGTTAACAAAATCAATCTTCTTTCTAATCAGAAGCCTCTGATCAGCTATGGAGTAAGGTGTATCAATAGTGACATCTCTTGCCTGGAAAAGGAGCGGAGGCCAATAGCATACCATGCTCACTGATTCAGAGAAACACATGGACTGAGCAGCAAGGAGTAACTGCCACAGCCTGCAGAATGTCTCCGGATCTGCCTATCCCTGACTGTTGTCACTGGCGGACTTCCCTTGGGCACTGTCTTCCACAGATAATGACACAGAGGACATTGCAAGAGCCCATGACAGGCGAATAGATGATGATCCCATGTCTGCAGGCTTCAACACTTTGAGATGTGCCCACTTTATGACCATAGTTATGGGAATTAACAAAGGTTGAGCTAAATTATATTCCCCAGGCTTGGTAATATCTGGAACTCCCTTAAAATTATAAGCTTCTGCTGGTGATTTCAATTTCTTTTTTTTTTTTTTTTTTTTGAGGAAGATTAACCCTGAGCTAAGATCTACTGCCAATCCGCCTTTTTTTTTTTTTTTTTTGCCGAGGAAGACTGGCCCTGAGCTAACATCCATGCCCATCTTCCTCTACTTTATTTGTGGGACACCTATGACAGCATGGCTTGCCAAGCAGTGCCATGTCCACACCTGGGATCTGAACCTTCGAATCTTGGGCTGCTGAAGCAGAACATGTGCACTTAACTGTTGCACCACTGGGCTGGCCCCTCAATTTCTCATAGCTGCAGACTAGTAACTAAATCCGGGTATCTTGTGGAGCCCTGGTCCTTGAATGTGAACTCTCCCTAAACCTGAACTGTAGCCTCCATGTTGCTACCTCCAAATACCAAATCTCTGAGTTCTCACTTCTATTGGCTGGGGCAGGAGGTGGGGAGGGATAGATAATCATTTTTAATCATAATCTCCTTCTGGGCAGTGGTATTTCAGCCAGTGTGCGGGCTGAGATGGAGAGTGTGGTGGACAGGAGTAGCAGTGGTCTTGACAAAAGTCCACGGACCATGTAGGACTGCCCCACCCACCTTAAATCTGGCTATTGGTAAATCTTCCTACAGAGGCTATGTGGCATCCTTAGGAGCATTCGGGCCCTGCTAATCCTGTCTTGCAGGTTGTCAGGAAGGGATGAAGTTTCCAGAAGACCCAGAGCTGGGTAGTGCTCACTTTAAGTCCTGCTGAGGGCCACACGGAGGTCAGGCAGGAGAACCTCACCAGAAGCCAGTGGAAATGATTGAACATATTTTTTTAACTGTGTTGCTAGTTGATAATGTACTATTGAGCATTTTTGTATTGATGTTTGTAAACAAGACGATTCTGTAGTTTTCTTTATGTATACTCTTTGACTAGCTTCTATTATCAAATAGTGCTCATTCATTATTGAAAAGAGTGAGATTTTCTTTCATATTCTCTGCTCTAGAACTAATTAAATTAAGTTTAAATTATTCGTTCCTTAAAGTGTTGGGGAAATTTACCTGATAATTTCATCTCTGTCAGTAGCGAGCCTGTACATTTGCTATGTGGTCTAGGATCAATTTTGCAATTTAATCTTCTCAAAGTGTATCAATGTCATATAGTTTAGCAAGTGTAAATAGGTATTTATTCATTTAGTCAGCATATTCTTTTGTGAGCCCCTCTGCTGGGCTCCATCCTAGGTAGTTGGGTTAGATTAGTAAACAAAACCAAAATCCCTGAGCTCTCATTCACGTGGACTCTCTGGATTCCTTCACTTTTCCTAAACCTGTGGGTATTTTCCCCTCTCCATTCTTATTTTGTATGTCTATGATCTGGGTTTTTTTCCTATTAATTAATTAGTAGCTTATCAAGTTATTCTTGCTTTTTCTGGATTTCCCTTAGGGCAAATTTCCCAAAGGAAAAAAAAATTCATTGAGTAGTGCTTCTGTTTTTCTGTTTCCTAATTCATTAACATCTTGTTTTCTTTTACTGAGCTCTTGTCTATTTTTCCTAGCTTGTCCATAGACTTCTAACTTCTTAGGTTGAATGCCTATTTCATTGATTCTTGTTTGTTTTTCTTTTTCTTGTTTAGTGATAAAAACACCGAATATAATGAATTTTTCTCTGAGCACCAATTTAGTTAAGAATTCATGAATCAATTTTGTTATTTTCTAGATATTCTGAATTTTGGTTTTGCTTTCTCCTTTGATTAATAGTTGTTTACAAGAGTTTCTGTCTTATTTTAATTTCTAGTGTTCAAGCTTTTTTTATAGCTTTTATATTCTGCTTTTAATCATGCTGAGTTCAGAGATCATTAATCAATGTTTTTAATATTTCATGGGATTGTGACAACATACATTCTATTTTAAAGTATTGAGTTGGATATAATCGACATACACAAGCAGGGAGCCTGTGTTATACATTTTTACCATCTGGTTCTAGAAAAGCTATTTTGAGTAAGTGGTTCTTTCCTTTAAAACAGAGGTTCTTAACTGGGGGCAATTTTGTTCCACCCTCCTCCAGGGGACATTTGGCAACGTCTGCAGACATTTTTGTTGTCACAACTAGTGGTGGAGTGGAGGGAGGTGATGCTGGCATTTAGTAGTGTCGGGGATCAGAATTGGCCACCCCAAAATGTGTCTCTTTGGCTTGATTATTTTTAAGGAAAGAGACTCTGAAAGAAACTTTGACCTTCCCCCTAACTGCCTAAAAGAGTTTAAGATAGAAGCCTGTCCCCAGGACAGGCCATCACCATAGATAACTCTGGGTATCAGTAGACTGGGAGGGTCCTTGCTAAATCCATTCTTACGAAAGTTCCGTCTACCAAATATTTGCTTTTCCATTTCCATGTGAACTACCTTCTTCCCCTTTGAAGTCCCAAACCACTACCCCCAACATCCTCCTTTGTCTGTAGCTAAAGATGGTATTTAAGGTGGCAAGATTCAGCCATTCTGGCGAGTTACTCAGTTTTCCTGGGTTTCTCCCACATATCCATGTTCTTAAACTTTGTTTGATTTTCTCCTATTAATCTGTCTCATGTCGGTTTAACTCTTAGACCAGCCAGAAGGACCTAGAGGGTAGAGGAATTGTCTTCCTCCCCTACATAGGTAGAGGCCAGGGATGCTGCTAAACATCCTACAGTGCACAGAACAGCCCCCACAACAAAGAATTATCTGGACCAAAATGTCAACAGTGCTGAGGGTGAGAAACCCTGCTAACACGAGAGTCTTTCTTGATAGATGTTAAAATGTGCTTATTCCTAGTGCCGTAATTTCAGCTCACTGCATATAACTGAACACTAATCCATGCAGGCTCATTTTTATAGTGCTTAAAGTAAACTGCCCATCCTTTATAACTCATCTATGTTTTTTCTTATGCATTTTATCTTTTCCCAGATTGTTACACTGATAACAGGTTTCAAGCTTTTAGCATTTGAGTTTAAAGCACACAGGCAAATGAGTCCCAATGAAAATGCGTTAATGCAGGAAACAGAAATTATAAATTATTTCCTCAGTATGAGTCAAAATTGCTCTGATAAGTAACCGGCTGCTATTAAAAGATAGAAGCAATCTGAGAGATTAGATTAAGCTGGTAATCTGCTTTCCTTCCTGCCCCGAATTTCTTGAAATAACTAAGCAGAAAGCCAATTAAATAGTCCAAATCCATAGCACCTCTGGGATAAAGAAAGGGTACCGTGAGCAAACCAAAATCCTGAAGGGTAGAAAGCAGAAGTAATTGGATTGACAAAGAAATAAGAGTAGAAGACCGTAGCCAGAGTACTTTCAGGAAACTACCGCTGCAGAGATAACAGCAATTTTAGACATGTGTCAAACTTAGAGTCAATAAAAAAAGAAAGCAGAAGTTCCATTGAGCTCCCTTCCTCCAGGGCTATTCCCTCCCAGACACACACACCGTTCTGAGGGGCTGCCAACTGCCATGGTTGCTCTTCAGGCTGAAAGCCACTGCTCTCTAATCAAAGCGAATACTGTTCCAGAAGAGGACAGGGAACAGAATATTGAGACCGGAAAGAGAAACAGATCACAGCCTGGGGTAACTTCAAAGAATCACACAAAAGGCAGGATTAAAAAAAGAAAACCACGAAGCCAATGCTGGCATTTACTTCCAGGATAAAGCGATGGAGTGGGGGAGGGGGAAACATAACAATAGAAGGAGGAAACAGGAGGACATAGAAGTATTAAAGGGGTCCCTTTAAAAGGGGACCCGTGTATTACACTGGAGGAGACCAGAATTTGCCACCCCAAAATATGCCCTTTGGCATAAAGATTATTTTGAACTGAAGGCAATTGAGAAGAAACAGATATAAGAAAAGCTCTCTGCCCTCCCCCTATTTGTCTAAAAGCAGGACATAAATTTACAAAGGTGTCCCTCTTCCCCTCTCTACCAGGAAGGACAAAAGTTAATCACCAGAGACAACTTTAGACCCTTATCAGTCTGGAGATGCCACCAGAGGAATCTACATCACAAGCTACTAACTAGCCTTTATCTACCGTTAGTCTCCCATATATTTGCCTTCAAAATTTGCCCTTAGAGACTCAAGCCCTTTTCCTCTGTCTTATCACTTCTTTAAAACTTTGTCGTTCCTTTGCTAAGAGGCAATATAAACCCAAGTTCTAAGCAAACCTTTGAGTTACTCATCTCTGAATACTCCCATACGTTATATGCACAATGCACATGTTAATACACTTGTTCGTTTTTCTCTTGTTGATCTGTCTTTTGTCGGTCCAATTTACAGAGCCCCTGCCAGAGAACCTAAGATGGGTAGAGGAAGAGATGACCACCCCCTCACATGACTGTGTCATGTATAAATTCATATTCTCCTCCTCCCAACAACTCTTGGGAGGAGGCACAGGAGCCCTGAACAATTATCGTGGAGGCCATAAGACCAGTTATCTCCTCTTGCCAATTTCACGTGCCTTCTGGGCAAGGAGCCAAGCTAAGGAATGAGAGCGGCACATGGGTTCTACCAGCTAACTGCAAGAAAGACAGCAGCAGGGTTTTGCCTAAAATGACCTTGGGCAATTGGGAGTGAAGGAGGCAGAATCAGAAAGCTGGAGATTCCGAATGCACTGATGACATCCAAAATTCTAGGAGCATTCTTCCAAAGTGTGTGGCATGAAAAGGACTGCCCTTATGAACAGGTGTCATCAATCACAGCTGAACGGACTATTAGCACTATCAGTTTGCACCTCCATGGTCGTAGACCTCTTTGGAATGCCTCATATATGCTTTGGGATAAGTCCCTGCAGACAGATTTTTACTGTGTAATAGAAAAGAGCAGATCCTTGCTGATATCTAATAACCTTGCTTGTATCCACACAGGCACGTAGGCCAAGTTTGAACAGCAGCTGATCTGAGTCTTGGCAGAACATCCTGGATCTTCTCAAAACATGAGAACATGGGAGGCCGGTGAGGAGATGCTACAAGGCCATTTCTCACTCACTCCCGTATCTGCCAAGGAGGCTGAAAGGAGGCAGTTTCTCATCTCCTCCCAGGTTCTGCTGAGGATCTGAGGCTCTCTGTCTCGCCCCCTCGGGGTCCAGCTGCAGGCTATCACGTGGCTTAGCAGCAGCAGGGCATGCACCCTCAGCAACAGGAGGGACAATTATTCACGTGGCAATCGTCTGAACCCTTGGTTTTGCTGTTGTCCCGAGGGAGGCTGAAAAAAGGAAGTTGTCATTATTATGAGGGACATGGAAACTGAAAAAGATTATGCTGCTATATTCAGAAGGAAATGATAAAATTTCTTAGATTTCAATAATGATTTTCCCCTGAAGTTTCTGCTGGTACATAATAATATGTCTTTGCTTCTTTAACTGATCAATAGTCTTAAGAGACACCAACATCTCTGTTTTCATGTTGCATTGTGCGACTTTATCGCTATTGCCGCTCTGGCTTGCAAAAAAGTTGCTAAAATGTCCCATTTTATAAATATAATTTTTTTGAGCAAACATATATCTTATCTACCTCCAGGAAGAATTAATAAGTCAGATTATAAGATTTATTAAAATTTAATGGAGAAAGTTCTTATTCCAATTATCCAATAGAAACAATATTAATAACTACAAAAAAACTATATGCCAACAGAATGGATAACCTAGAGGAAATGGATAAATTCTTGGACTCCTACAATCTCCCAAAGCTCACTCAAGAAGAGGCAGACAATTTGAACAGAACAATCACAAGGAAAGAGATTGAAACAGCAATCAAAAACATCCCAAAGAATAAAACCCCAGGACCAGATGGCTTTCCTGGGGAATTCTCCGAAACTTTCAGAGAGGATTTAATACCTATCCTTTTCAAGCTATTCCAAAAAATTAGGGAAGATGGAACACTTCCTAACACATTCTATGAGGCCAACATCACGCTGATACCAAAACCTGACAAGGACACCACGAAAAAAGAGAACTACAGGCCAATATCACTGATGAACATAGATGCAAAAATTCTAAACAAAATTTTGGCAACCAGAATTCAGCAATTCATCAAAAGAATCATACATCAGGATCAGGTGGGATTCATACCAGGGACACAGGGATGGTTCAACATCCGCAAATCAATCAACGTGATACACCACATCAACACACTGAGGAATAAAAACCACATGATCATCTCAATAGATGCAGAGAAGGCATTTGACAAGATCCAACAGCCATTTATGATAAAAACTCTGAACAAAATGGGCATAGAAGGAAACTACCTCAACATAATAAAGGCCATATACGACAAACCCATAGCCAACATCATACTCAATGGGCAAAAACTGAACCCCATCCCCCTGAAAACAGGAACGAGACAAGGATGCCCTCTATCACCACTCTTATTTAACATAGTACTGGAGGTCCCGGCCAGAGCAATCAGGCAAGAAAAAGGAATAAAAGGAATCCAAATAGGGAGGGAAGAAGTGAAACTCTCGCTGTTTGCAGACGACATGATCTTATATATAGAAAACCCCAAAGAATCCATTGGAAAACTGTTAGAAGTAATCAACAACTACAGCAAAGTTGCAGGGTATAAAATCAATTTGCATAAATCAGTAGCATTTCTATACTCCAGTAATGAACCAACAGAAAAAGAACTCAAGAATACAATACCATTCACAATCGCAACAAAAAGAATAAAATACCCTGGGGTAAATTTAACTAAGGAAGTGAAGGACCTATATAATGAAAATTACAAGGCCTTTCTGAGAGAAATGGATGACGACATAAGGAGATGGAAAGACATTCCATGTACGTGGATTGGAAGAATAAACATAGTTAAAATGTCCATTCTACCTAAAGCAATCTACAGATTCAACGCCATCCTAATCAGAATCCCAATGACATTCTTTACAGAATTAGAACAAAGAATCCTAAAATTCATATGGGGCAACAAAAGACCCCGAATTGCTAAAGCAATCCTGAGAAAAAAGAACAAAACGGGAGGCATCACAATCCCTGACTTCAAAACATACTACAAAGCTACAGTAATCAAAACAGCATGGTACTGGTACAAAAACAGGTGCACAGATCAATGGAACAGAATTGAAAGCCCAGAAATAAAACCACACATCTATGGACAGCTTATCTTTGACAAAGGAGCTGAGGGCATACAATGGAGAAAAGAAAGTCTTTTCAACAAATGGTGCTGGGAAAACTGGAAAGCCACATGTAAAAGAATGAAAATTGACCATTCTTTTTCACCATTCACCAAAATAAACTCAAAATGGATTAAAGACCTAAAGGTGAGACCTGAAACCATAAGGCTTCTGGAAGAAAACGTAGGCAGTACACTCTTTGACATCAGTATTAAAAGGATCTTTTTGGACACCATGCCTTCTCAGAGAAGGGAAACAATAGAAAGAATAAACAAATGGGACTTCATCAGATTAAAGAGCTTTTTCAAGGCAAATGAAAACAGGATTGAAACAAAAAAAAAACCACTAACTGAGAAAAAATATTTGCAAGTCATATATCTGACAAAGGCTTAATATCCATAATATATAAAGAACTCTCGCAACTCAACAACAAAACATCAAACAACCCAATCAAAAAATGGGCTGGAGACATGAACAGACATTTCTCCAAAGAAGATATACTGATGGTTAATAGGCACATGAAAAGATGCTCATCATCGCTGATCATCAGGGAAATGCAAATCAAAACTACACTAAGATATCACCTTACACCCGTTAATTACAAAAATATCTAAAACTAATAGCAACAAATGTTGGAGAGGTTGCGGAGAAAAAGGAACCCTCATACACTGCTGGTGGGAATGCAAACTGGTGCAGCCACTATGGAAAACAGTATGGAGATTCCTCAAAAAACTAAAAATAGAACTACCATACGATCCAGCCATCCCACTACTGGGTATTTATCCAAAGAGCCTGAAGTCAGCAATCCCAAAAGTCCTGTGCACCCCAATGTTTATTGCAGCACTGTTTACAATAGCCAAGACGTGGAAGCAACCTAAGTGCCCAGCAACAGATGAATGGATAAAGAAGATGTGGTACATATATACAATGGAATACTACTCAGCTGCAAAACAGAACAAAATCATTCCATTTGCAATAACATGGATGGACCTTGAGAGAATTATGTTAAGTGAAATAAGCCAGCGAGAGAAAGATAATCTGTGTATGACTCCACTCTTATGAGGAATTTAAAATTATGGACCAAGAACAGTTTAGTGGATACCAGGGGAAAAGTGGGGTGGAGGGTGGGCACAAAGGGTGAAGTGGTGCACCTACAACATGACTGACAAACATTAATGTACAACTGAAATTTCACAAGATTGTAACCTATCAACAACTAAATAAAAAAAAAGAAACAATATTAATATATCAAATATTAATGTAAATGTGAAGAGGAACACAAAGATTTCTAGAGATTTCTTTTTTATGCTTTAAATGCACTGTTTCTAAGAAAAAAAAATGTTTTGCTAAGGTGGTAACAGGGGCTGGCGTGGTGGCATAGTGGTTAAGCTCGTGTGCTCCACTTCAGTGGCCCAGGGTTTGCGGGTTTAGATCCCGGGTGCAGACCTACACACTGCTCATCAAGCCATGCTGTGTCAGCATCCCACATACAAAAGAGAGGAAGATGGGCACAGATGTTAGCTCAGGGACCATGTTCCTCAAGCAAAAAGGAGAAGATTGGCAAAGGATGTTAACTCAGAGCCAATCATCCTCACACAAAAAATATGTAAATAAAGTTTAAAAAAATAAAATAAAGTGGTAACAGAAAAAAATGTTTAAGAAAACTATGTGATATAGACAAGGAGAACTGATTGGTGGTTGCCAGGGAAAAGGAGGGGTGGGGGGAGGGCACAAAGGGTGAAGTGGTGTTCCCACAACATGACTAACAATAATGCGCAACTGAAATCTCACAAGGTTGTAATCTATCATAACCTTAATAAAAAAAATAAATTAAAAAAACACAAAAAACTATGTGAGTTTAATTGATGGTTAATTGTTTACATGGTTATTTGGAAATATGTCAAGAACAAAAATTGTTTTCAAACAACCCAATTTTTTTTTTTTGAGGGAGATAGCCCTGAGCTAACTACTGCCACTCCTCCTCTTTTTGCTGAGGAAGACTGGCCCTGCACTAACTTCCATGCCCATCTTCCTCTACTTTGTACGTGGGATGCCTACCACAGCATGGCTTTTTGCCAAGCGGTGCCATGTCTGCACCTGGGATCTGAACCCTGGGCCGCCGAAGCGGAATGTGCGAACTTAACCACTGCACCAACTGGGCTGGCCCTCAAACAACCTAAAAATTTTAATATCTGGTACAGAGTTATATAGGGAAGAGTTTTATATAATAATCAGGATGATTCCTTGGATAAATTAGACTGGTTTTATACTTTTGGATTAGAAATAGCTAGCTTTTGCCTGATTTCACCAGTATAAAATTATTTAGCATATTTTCTTGGGTTTATTTTCTAATAAAAAGGCTGATTAGAGTTTTCTAAATTTCCTCTGCTGATTTTGATGGGAAATAAGCGAATTCATATAAGATTATAAAATATTAAAATTATGCGTCAAACTAAATTAAATTATAATAGATAACTCTCCACAAGAAGGATTCTTACAACGCTATAAATCATACAATTTTTCAGCATAAATTGTAATATCCAAATCCTTAGTTTTAAGCCCTTAAACAAATATTAAATTGAGTTAATTATTGAATTATCTTTGGATACCTGGAAAATTTCTAAGTAAGTGTTAAAAGTGAGACAACAGGCCCAAAATGGAGTCACTTATGCTAAACACCATGTCACCAGAGTGGGACTTAATTGCCAGTTTGCTTAGTACAACTTCCTTGTTCCTGCTTCCCTCCGCCGATAAAAGGCTTTCCTCTTGTCCAGCTCCTCAGACCACCTTTCTATCTGCTGGATTGGATGCTGCCCGATTCATGAATAGTTGAATAAAGCAAAAAAGATCTTTAAAATTTACTCAGGTGAATTTTGTTTTTTAACAGAAGATAAAGATAGAAAACATTGGTCACTAAATGTCATTTTAATTTACACTTCTCTCTTATTTTTACAAAAACTATAGGATGGCCATCACTTAGCAGATGATAGGATGAAAATGCCTTTAAAGGATAATGCACATGCGTATTTTTTCAACTTAAAATTTGTTAAGATGATAGATAATTAGTACTCATGGACAAACATAACTAGATAGTTCTTACTTCTCTGCCTTTTAATTTCTCTGTCAGGAGGATGTAAAAATTTGTTGCTACAGTGGAGATCTCAAAAGCCCTCTCTTGAAAGCCAGATCCTGAACAGGCCTTTTCCTTTCTTAAGAGACATTACAGCAACCCCTAAGCTCTGGACCTTTCTAACTATGCTAAACCTCTTTCAATATTCATAAAAGTCAAGGTGATTTTTTTCTCAGGATACAAACTTTAATTTAAAACCTTAAACTTGTCTCATTCTAATTTGTCTGATACTCATCTCTGATGGCAATATGATGCTATTTGGTGTTAAAAAATAATCAAGGTAATTTCTAAATATTTTACTTAAAACATTATGTTACTAACAAATCATTCTATTCAGATAACTCTGACCCAAACATGCCACATTGCCAGAGGTTTAAGAATTAACATCTATGAGGCGGGTCTGGTGACACAGCAGTTAAGTGTGCACGTTCTGCTTTGGCAGCCCAGGGTTCGCCGGTTCGTATCCTGGGTGCGGACGTGGCACCGCTTGGCACGCCATGCTGTGGTAGGCATCCCACGTATAAAGTAGAGGAAGATGGGCATGCATGTTAGCTCAGGGCCAGTCTTCCTCAGAAAAAAGAGGAGGATTGGCAGTAGTTAGCTGAGGGCTAATCTTCCTCAAAAAAAGAATTAACATCTAAACTTAATAGTAGATATTACACCTTTAAAGTTGTTTATGTGTTTGCCAACCTACGAAAGTAAAGGAATTTTCTAACTTGTTTGTGAAGTCCAATAAAATTATTAGAGATAATCCAACATCCGAAGAAGATTTCCTTATTAAGCTTAAAACCAATGAAGAAAATGCATTATCTGACTACTACTACTGGTTTGCATCAAACAGAGACCAAAACTTTATAGTCCACAGAAAGATAGTTATTTAATCTAGTTTCTGGAAGGAAAAAGAACTTATTCCATTATTGATAGAATCTTATCTTTTTCATAATTTTTATAAACCTCCAAAAAACTGAAGCTGTAGGGCAAGGACTGAAACCCCTACTTAAAGAACCACCTGAACATTTACACATGAGTTTCATTTTATTGTTTCAAGCTTTGATATATATTTTAGTAATTATTTATAAATAAATATTATGGTTGAATCGAAGCAGTTTCTTGCCAAAAGAGTAACATGCTGATGCAAAAACATAGATTTTGTTTTCCTGCCTGGAAGTATCTTCAATAATCAATGATAAAAGCTTACTTTACAGGTTTGTGTGTGTGTGGGGGGGTTTTTTTTGGTGAGGAAGATTGGCTCTGAGCTAACATCTGTGCCAATCTTCCTCTATTTTGTACATAGGATGCCTCCACAGTGTGACTTAGCGAACGATGTGTAGGTCCATGCCCAGATGTGAACCCATGACCCCCAGGCCACCGAAGCAGAGCACACAAACAGCCCCTATGCCACCAGGCTGGCCCCTAGAGGTAGAATATTTTTTTTAATGTATGCAAAGTAGACACATCAAACTGAAGAGTCCACATTATCCCCAAAGCTCTAAGAAGAAAAAGGCAAGCTAACGATAGTTAAGATCAATACTGCCCTGCTTCTGGAGAAGTTTGCTCTTGGCCCAGAGTTTTACCTCCAGCCCTCATGATAATGGGATCTCTACCCCAAAATCTCCATAAATTCTCACTATATTAAATTGTTATTAAAATTCCCTTAAGACTTGGCTTGAATTCTCTACTGACAGATTCCACTGTGATACATCCTGATCTCGTCAAGTATTATTTAATTTACAGACTTAGTTATATACACAGCAGATGCCAGCCACATGTCCATAAAGGACACCCAGAACACACCTCTACAGATGAACTGATCTAGAAGCGCTACGACACGGATGAACGCTGAGGACATCATGCTAAGTGAAAGGACCCAGTCATAAAAGGACAAGCACTGTATGGTTCCACTTATCGGAGATTTCTAGAGTAGTCAAATTCACGGAAACAGAAAGTAGACTGGTGGCTGCCAGGGCCTGGGGCAGCCCAGGAGTGGGCAGTTAGCATTTAATGGACGTGGAATTTCAGTTTGGGGAGATGCAGAAGTTCTGGAGCTAACTAGCGGTGATGGTTGCACAACAATGTGCCCAGCCACCTTTGAGGGGCCCCACCGGCATCCCCCTGGCGTTGGGACTTCGGCTGGAGCCTCTTCCTGCAGCCACACAGCAGCTTTTTAACCCCCCAGGAGCCCTGTGCCAAGCCGTGGACCAAATGGAAACAGTAAAGCATTTTGCAGCAAATAAATAAATATGCTACAAATTAAAAAAATAAATAAAACCTGATATCAAAAAGGATCTAAGACACTGGATTTCACTGATTTCTACAACAATTCTACTCTGGCAAGAAGTTTCAAAACTGCAATGTGTGTGATCCGTAACTTATCTGTGATGGGGAACCAAATAACAGTTAAAATATTCCATTAAGAGGAGCACACAAAAAACAGCTTATTCAAACTCCGTGAAGCTACTTTTCTTGCTAGGCCTTAGGTTTCCAATTTTCTCTTAATCTTTATGGCTGTCCTCATCCCTTTGTGCCCTCCTCCACTAGCTGATAGCCAGGGACCAAACTGTTACTATAGAGCCACTCCTTTAACCCAAGCTGACATCCAATTGATAAGACTGAGTCAGAAAGGTCTAACCCGTTATAGCCAAACCTGCTCCATTAGGACCTCATTTGACCAAAAGGGGAAGTTGAGAAGTTCCTATGAGGGAAGTGGTGCAGTCTTGGCCTAATTAAAAGGTGGTGCTGACAGAAGGACCCAAGCAGATGTTACACAGAGACAACTGTTGTATATGCTCCATGACTAGACTCCCAAATTCTTCTGGAGAATCCATAAACTAATAAAGTTCTTGAATACCTGTGTCAGCCTTCTTATTTTTTTTTTTTCTTTTTTTGAGGAAGATTAGCCCTGAGCTAACATCTGCTGCCAATCCTTTTTTTTTTTTTTTTTGCTGAGCAAGACTGGCCCTGAGCTAACATCCGTTCCTAGACTTCCTCTACTTTATATGTGGGACACCTGGCACAGTATGGCTTGACAAGCGGTGCCATGTCCGCACCCAGGATCCGGGCCATCGAACTCTGGGCTGCCAAAGCAGAACATGCGAACTTAACCACTGCACCACGAAACCACCTCCTGTGTCAGCCTTCTTAAGGACGGAATGTCCAGACTGATCCCTATAGTAGCTGTCAGCTAACTATCCAATGGGGAAATGGAAGTGTATTGTAATAAGGCTTTTATATTCAATACGAAGCTGTTTGACAACAGTCTAAGTTAAACATGCGTCAGGAAAACATTAGGGCAACCATTTAAAAAAGAACTGCAGAGCTAAGTCAATAGTAGTGATAAACATAATCATAAAAATATTCAGTAAATACAAAAGAAGGCAGAAAAAGAAGAAAAAGGCATTAAAGAATAGGTGGGACAAATAAAAAGCTTTTAGCAAGATGGTAGACCCAAACTCAGTGAAATTCATAATTATAGCCAAGGTGATTTGAGAATTCAAAATAAGTAAAAGTCAGAGATTGTCAGATTAGATAAAAATGTAAGACCCAACTCTATGCCGTCTATAGGAAACTCACTTTAAATATGAGTTAGAAAACAAAATAATGAGATCACTTTACACCTGTTAAATTAGAAAAATTGGGGGATACTGGCCTTAGAAGTGCTGAGGGAAGTGTGTTCTCTCGGCACGGTCGTTCAGGAGAGCAGTCTGGCACTTGGCCTGATTAAGTCTGCATGCCAAGTCTGAGTATTTATTCCCACCCATGTCCAAAAGAAAATTCCCACCCGTGTCCATTAGGTTGTGTGCACAAGGATATTAGTGGAAGTGTTGTTTATTGTAGTTGGGTGTTCAGAACAATCGGGGTGCGCACGGCAGGGAAGAAGTTAACCCAACTATGGCAAATACATCCCATGGAGTACTACGCAGCCAGGAGAAGTGACAGGCTAAGTGTGGCAACATGGATCTTTAAAACATGGCACTGAGAGAAGAAATAACAAGAATAAGAAACAGGATGAGATCTATAACAACACAATTTACATAATGGGACGCATGCATTCTAAACAACATTGCCCATTTTAGAGCAATACAAACAAAAGAACGTGCATATAAACTGTTAGAATGGCTGCTCATATATGTTGGGGAGTGAGAAGATGAAAAGGGATAAATGACAATGCATCAATGCATAGGGACATGGATAAAAGCAAAAGAGGAACCTCACACAAGCTAACAATATTAATGTGTCATAAAGTGAGGCATAGGATTAACCGGACCCCCACTCATGAAGTCTGACTCAGGAAAACATACACATAATAAAACGTCAGATAGTAGAGCCTGTCAGTATTTTCCTTTAGACGTTCTGACCTTTTTACCATACCCTAAAATTATGTAAATCGCCTCTATTTTTCTAATCGTGTCTAGTTGTTTTGTCTTCTGTAGTTAAATTTAGATCTTTAATTCATCTGAAAATACTTTTGCATTTGCTATCAGCATAGCCATAACTTTATACATTTTTAATGGAAATCCAGTTGTCCCAATGCCATTATTCAAGGGGCCATTGTTTTCTCACTGACTTTAAATGCTCCGTTTATTATACGCTTAATTCCCATATGTCATGAGTCTTTTTTTTTATCGTTTCACTTTTTATTTTTTATTATTTATTTATTTATTGAGGAAGATTAGCCCTGAGCTAACATCTACTGCCAATCCTCCTCTTTTTGCTGAGGAAGACTGGCCCTAAGCTAACATCTGTGCCCATCTTCCTCTACTTTTTGTGTGGGGCGCCTACCACAGCATGGCTTGCCAAGTGGTACCACGTCCACAACCCGGGATCTGAACCAGCGAACCCCGCCCGGGCTGCTGAGAAGCGGAAGGTGCGAACTTAACGGCTGTGCCAGCAGGCCGGCCCCAATGAGTCTGTTTCTGGGGTCTTTTTTATTCCTCTGATCTATTTGTTTATTCCTCTGCCAAAACTACTAATTAGTGTTACCTTATAATATATTTATATGTATTTATTAATATATAACATATATTATATATATTTATAATATATACACTATAATACATTAGTATCTGATAGTTTCTCCTTCACTATTACTCTTTTCAACAATTTCTTGGTAATTACCACGTTTTTTTCCTTCGGATGAAAATAGAAAGTTTTCAGTATCCCCCTATACGCACCATTGCTATTCTCTTTGAAATTACAAAAAATGTATATATTATTTTGAGAAACATTGCCAGCTTTGTCATATTAAATCTTCCCACCCAAAAATGTGGTGTATCTCTGTGTTCAGTTCTTGTTTTATGTCCGTTAGTAAAATCACACAGTTTTCCTCAGCGTTCCATGTTTCCTGTTTGATTTATTCATGGGTAATTTATAGATTTGTTCCTATGGTAAATGTTTTTTTTTAATTTTCATTTCTAACTGGGATGCTATTACAAAGAAAATCTATTGATTTTTTACTGTCTCTAAAGATCATTCTAAATTGTCTTTTATATATAATAGTATATTTTTATTTCAGTATCTTGACTTTCCAACTTTCAGAAGGTAATAGGTAATTGGGAATTGTTGTCCTTTCAGAGTGAGCAGGGGAAAAAGGAATTTAGATTCAAACTATTCTATTTTATTTTACACACACATGCACACACAAACACACTGGTGAGCAGAATGTTTACAATATTGTTTAAAAATTGGAAAATTTTAGGGGCTGGCCCAGTGGAGTAGCAGTTGAGTTTGTGCACTCTGCTTGGGTGGCCTGGCTTCGCAGGTTTGGATCCTGGGCGCTGACCTACACACTGTTCATCAAGCCATGCTGTGGCGGCATCCCACGTATAAACTAGAGGAAGATTAACACAGATGTTACCTCAGGGCAATCCTCCTCACCAAAAAAAAAAAAATTGGAAAAAAAATTTTGTTTTTAAAGATTGACACCTGAGCTAACAACTATTCCCAATCTTTTTTTTTTCCTACTTTTTCTCCCCAAATCCCTCCAGTACATAGTTGTATATTTTTTTATAGTTGTGGGTCCTTCTAGTTGTGGCATGTGGGATGCCGCCTCAGCTTGGGCTAATGAGTGGTGCCACGTCTGTGCCCAGGATCCGAAATGGCAAAATCCTGGGCCGCTGCAGCGGAGTGCATGAACTTGATCACTCGGCCACGGGGCCAGTCCCAAAATCGGAAAATTTTAAAGCATTTAGTTCACCAATATATAAAGTAAAGGTTGTATCCAGAAGTAAATATAAACATAATAAAATGAGGTATTTAGGAAAAGGAAATTATTTTTTGATATATGAAATTAAGTGGCTATATATAAAATTAAGCAGCTTCTATGGGTGAGGGACAGGTCCAGGCACAACAGGAAGCTTGAAGTTTAGTGTAGAAAACCATTAATAATATTAAATTATTTTAAATAAGATAAATGTACATTCAGTTATACCAATAAGCATTTATTGTAACATTGTATCATATAAAATTATATCATAACATTATATCAACTATAAGCAATCCTCCCTTTGCATGTGAGACTTTCTAAAAACACCACACAGGGGCCAGCCCAGTGGCTCAGTGGTTAAGTGTGCAAGTTCCACTTTGGCGGCCCAGGGTTTCCCAGCCCGGATCCCAGGTGCAGACATGGCACTGCTTGGCAAGCCATGCTGTGGTAATCGTCCCACATATAAAGTAGAGGAAGATGGGCTCGGATATTAGCTCAGGGCCAGTCTTCCTCAGCAAGAAGAGGAGGACTGGCAGCAGATGTTATAGCTCAGGGCTAATCTTCCTCAAAATAATAATAATAAATAATTAATTAATTAAAGGTTTAAAAAAAAAAAAAGAATAGTTTGAACAGTTTTTGCTTTTGTCTTTTTCCCACCTGACTTGTGATACAGACAAACATCTTTTCTGCACTTTGGAGAATTGTCATATTCCTTTCTACATTTGGATCAGATAGCACCATTTCATCCTTTGTGCTTTCAATGTCACGAGATGTCTGTGAAAGTCCCTTTAATGGAAAGTTTTTTGCTGACGTCATTTCCTCTGGGACACCTTCCTCCTTTTTCCTCCCAACCACTTTCCTCCTTTATGTCGATAAACTCACCTTCACTCAGCTCCTCTGGCGGCGGACCTAGAGGCTGTCAGATGATGACAGTGGAACATTGCCACCATCACTGATCTTGTTTACAACTCCATTTATGCTTGACTCAAATTTCACTTCCAGCAATATCACTTTTTGTTTTATTGGTTTTTTTCCCTACATTGATCCTTTTTGGCCAATTCCCTATTTTAATTAGCCACTCTTGTAAAATGTTGTGTGGGTCTATCACTGGGAGGCAAGGAAACAATGCAACTACAGGCTTTGCTGTCTGTGTGCGATGGGAAAAACAGATGCACAGGGACCAATCACTGACTGATGTTTGGTGACGATTGATTACTGCTTATGATGGGCATCTGTTTTTCTATGTAGTAATTTGTGGACCAAGGAATTAGCAGCAAAGCTTGTACTCTACACAATTAATCACAGTTAAGATTCTGTGACAACTGAAATGTGGACCACGTTGTTGGGGGACTGAAGCTGCCTAACTAAACTATGGAAACTGAAATTTGTACATTTTAGAACCACGCAAAGCAAAGATTGCCTGTGTATCTATGTCCATTCATGTTTTTCTATCAAAATACCTTTCCAGAGGTGTAAGCCAAGTCAGAAAAGCTCAAATGCATGGAGCTCAGTAGGTCTCTATTGGGAAATCTTATTGCAGCATCTTTGAAGAAATTGACAAGCTGATTCTAAAATTCATATGGAAACACAAGGGGCCAGAATAGCCAAAACAATCTTGAAAAGGAAGAACAAAGTTGGAGAACTCACAATTCCTGATTTCAAAACTTGCTACAAAGCTACAGTAACAAAGAGAGTGTGGTACTGGTACCAAGATGGACATACAGATCAATGGGAGAGAATTGAGAGTCCAGAAAGAAACCCATACATCTATGGCCTATTGATTTTCTACAAGATGTCAAGACAATTCAATGGGGGAAAAAGTCTTTTCAACAAACAGTGTTGAGAGAAGTGAATGTTCACATGCAAAAGAATGAAGTTGGACCCCTACCTCACAACATGTACAAAAATTAACTCAAAATGGATCAAAGGCCTAAATGTAACAGCTAAATCTATTAAACACATAGAAGAAAACACAAGCACAAATCTTTGTTACCTTGTATTATAAAGCTGGGTTGGATTTTGGAGGCTGGCCAGATAAATCCAAAATTCATAGGACAGGCCATTGGGAAAGGTAATGGTCTCTTAGATATGAAACCTAAAGCAAACTAATGAAAGAAAAGATTAATAAGTTGGACATCATCAAAATTAAAAACTTTTTTGCTCCAAAGGACACCATCAAGGAGGTGAAAAGATAATCCACAGAATGAGAGAAAAATTTAGCAAATCATCTATCTGATAAGGGATTTGTATTTAGAATATAGAAGGAACTATTACAACTCAATGATAAAAAGACAAGTAATCCATTTTTTTAAATGAGTAAATGATCTGAATAGGCATTTCTCCAAAGAAGATATATAAATGGCCAATAAGTGCATGAAAAGGTGCTCGACATCATTAGTCATCAGGGAAATGAAAATCGAAACCACCATGAGATACAACTTCATACTCACTTGGATGGCTACAATCCAAAAAATGGAAAATAATAAGTGTTGACAAGGATGTGGAGAAATTAGAACCCTCATACACTACTAGTGAAAAAGAAAATGGTCCAACTATTTTGGAAACAATTCAGCAGTTCCTCAAAATGTTAAACAAAGAATTACCAAATGACCCAGCAATTCTTCTCCTAGGTATATACTCAAGAAAAATGAAAACATATATCCACACAAAAACTCATACATGAGAGTTCATAGCAACCATTAGAATGACAAAAAGTGGGGGGAAAATCTGTATAAGTCAGAATTCCACCAGATAAACAGGACCAGTATGTACATATGTATGCTTCTGAGGAGATTTATTGCAAGGAATTGGCTTGCTTGACTGCAGGGCTGTCTTGGGAAGTACAAGAGCCGTAGGAGAGGCCATAAGAAAGGACAGACTGGAAGCTCTCAGGCAGGAGCTGATGCTCAGTCCATGGGCAGAATCTCTTCTTCCTCAGGGAAACCCCACACAACTGACCATCATGCAACCCAAGTGTCCATCAACAGAAAAATGGATAAACAACATCCATACAATGGAATATTATGCAGCCATAAAAATGAATGAAGTACTGATTCATGCTATAACATAGATGGACCTTGAAAACATTATGCTGAGAAGCCAGTCACAAAAGACTATATATTATATGACTCCATTTATAGAAATGTCCAGAATAGGCAAATTCATAAAGACAGAAAGTAGATTAGTGGTTGCCTGGGATTGGGAGATTCGTGGAAATGGGGAATGGCTGCTAAGGGAGTTTGTTTGGGGAGTAATGAAAATTACTGGTACTTCTACCTGGACCAGAAGGGAGGCCAAATTCCCTGAAATTCCCTCCACTGATTTGTCTACTAAGACTGAGTCAGTCCTATTCAAAAAGGTGTTTGATTTGGGCCCTGGCATTATCAAGTCTAGTGATTTTCAGACTTGTTTTTAACAGCAGAAACCCATTTTGCAAATAAATTGTATTTGGGACCCCAATATATAAGAAATATAAAAGCTGTTTTCGAAAAAGGAAAAAAATAAAATTTTTTAAAAAAGGGGCTCGCCCCGTGGCTGAGTGGTTAAGTTCGTGCGCTCCGCTGCAGGCGGCCCAGTGTTTCGTTGGTTCGAATCCTGGGCGCAGACATGGCACTGCTCATCAAACCACGCTGAGGCAGCGTCCCACATGCCACAACTAGAAGGACCCACGACAAAGAATACACAACTATGTACCGGGGGGCTTTGGGGAGAAAAAGGAAAAAAATAAAATCTTTAAAGCTGTTTTCAATTGACATAATGCAGCTTACAAATTCAAATTTATAATATTTACTTATTATAAAGTCAAATAATTACAACAAAGAGGCTGTTTTGATAAGCCCTCAAATTAAAAAGGATACTAAATGTTATAGCAGACTATAGATACAATTTTTTTTGAGTTCCATAGTATTAAAAATCCTGACACAATACGAGAATTATTGACAGAGTAACAGGGTTTTTTTCCCTATTTTTGACCGTCTTATTTACTTAATACTTTGAGAATTGTTTCCTCAGCACTGGTAAAAAGGACAGCAAAATACATATACAATTGTGAATACTCGAATCATTAATATGAAATCAGTAACCACTTTTTTAATAGCTCTTAAAACAAGAAAAGGGGTGACGTGAAATGTTTATTTCAAATTTGAATCATTAGCAATATCTAAACCTAGCTGGTGTCTCTATTATAAATATAAAAATCAAACATGAAGTCCCCAAAATTTGCTGTAAGGACTAACATTTTTATGTGACATCATCATTGTAATCATTGTATAGTAGGCTGTATATTTACTTATCATTGCATAACAATAACTACCCAATGACTGTGAACATTCTCAAGGAATCCCAAGACAAGTGCCCAGAATCTCTATTTTGCATTGTAAATAAATAGATAAATAAATAAAGTCATACAGCCATGATTTGCCATATAGCACTTTTAGAAGGAGATAAGGGTATTAAAGATTCTGGAAGCCTGAGAATTGGTATAATCTAATGTTCTGCAATCATTGTACCCAACATTTTGAGTTTGTTGCTATTGCAATATCGTATGACCTAGCAGATTTGGGTAGCAAATTTGTCCTGAAAAGAGGACAAAAATTAATCTTTGAGAATGAATATCATGTAGCAGCATTTCCATGAGAGAAAAAGAATTATTTTATAAAGGGAGGAGGGGGTGTGTTTGTTTCCCAAACTGAACCTGTGCCATAAGTGATAAGGCTTTAGCCCCCAAATCTTCCAGCAATGGGTAAAACAGTGCCAACACTGCTTCACATCCAAGGCCAGTGCTGTTTCTCTGAAGAACTATGGCCACAGCTCCATCACCCATCTAGGACACCACAGACCTGCCTTTTCAGGCTGAGAACACCAGGTGGCATATGGTGGCTGAATCAGAGCCTTGGTAACCATGGCAACCAGCTACCATTCCAGCTCTGCAGCTGCCATCTTTTATCCAAAGCAGTGTTTTGTGCACACTGGGGGTTTTGCTTTGAAATGGTTGTACTGTGTCCTTTTCTTTCTTCATAGAGTTAGGGTTTCTACTTCTGGGAAGGGAATTCCAGTACCAGAGGTGGATAAACACCTCGGGTCAGCTGCATTAATTTTCTTTTTTGTGCATTGTTTATTGTGTCTGCATAAAGCAGTCTATGCACTGATATTTGAGAAGGCCACGCCTTCCACAGCAGGCTTTCTCTAGGGAGGCTAGACTTCAATGAAGGGAAATGCATGATGGAGTGAGCAAGTGGACCAAGAAGATTAAGAACAAATGTAAACGCCCAGTGTTTGAATCGGTTGTAGGTACAATGACCCTGAGAGCTGCCTGTCCCTAAGGGATGTCTGCTATAACTATCGCTGATCTGTAGACACAAGATGTCTGCTTGCCAACCCACTGGAAGGATGCATTTGACATAAATAGCATCTTCACACAAAATGTGTTTTGTGTCTGCCATGCAATAATAAACCAAACTTTTATCAATTGGAAACTATGCCTTTTCTTTTCTATCAGTCAAAAGTGATGAGATTTTCTAAGTCAGTTGTCAGGCATTGCCTCTGGTGATTGGCAGTATATCACAAGCCGGGCTGCCAAAAGCCATTCTCTTTGCCATTGGGAAGAGAGCTGAAATGAGTGATGTTATCCAAACGTCTTCTCTAAATTCCACAAAGGTTCTGTACTGAACAGAGACTCACTCACAAGCACATCTACTGTAGCACAGAGTTGTTTATGGCTCCGTTAGATAGAGGCGCCAGATCTTAAATGTGCATCTTTGGATGAAAGGTCCTCCTCATAGAATTAAAATTCTGATAAAATGCATTATTTTATGTCACGTGAAAAATGAAGAGTTTACACTGTATACATAATATAATAATAATCATGAAGGATAGCTAAGAGGAACTTCTACGTAGAAAATGACTGGAAAAAATACAATAAATATTAACAGTTGTAAGACTTTGAATGGACCTTTTTCTTCTTTCCACATTTAGGTGTTTTCTACTTTTTTTTTTTTTTTTGGAGGAAGTCTGGCCCTGAGCGAATATCTGTTGCCAATCTTCCTCTTTTTTTTTTCCCCCAAAGCCCCAGTACACAGCTGTATATCCTAGCAGTAGGTCATTCTAGTTCTTCAATGTGGGACATCATCTCGGCGTGGCCTCATGAGCATTACTAGGTCCACATCCAGGATCCGAACCAGTGAAACCCCAGGCTGCCAAAGCAGAGTGCACCAACCTAACCTGTCGGCCACGGGGCCAGCCTCCTCTACTTTTTAATCAGGAGAATTTATTACTATGTCATAAACTTACCAAAAAAATTAAAATATTGTGTTTTAGAATGCATTTTAATTTCATTAAAGAGATCTCACTGTTTTTCACTTAACATGTTACAAATGTAAAACTTTTAACATTTTATTTGAAAAAAATCATTTGAAATCATGAACTTCCCAAACAAAATAATTTTAATTCATTTTAATTGTTAAATAAGTTTTAATATGTTTGCTCTAATAGAAAACAACCTTTTTCAAAATCTATAAATAAGAAACTAATCAAAACAATTTGTGTCTGGTATTCTCTATGAATTAAAAGTATTATTTAAGGGTATCAGAAGAAGGAAGTTATATCTGATTACATATCAAACTCGATTTCCTGTTATTTTATGAAGACATTTATTGACAAGAAGGATGACATATCTTTATTAAGAAAACTGGCTTGTAACTTGAGAAAATTAGTTGTAGAGTTTTCACACACTTACTCGTTTTATGCTATTGCATATTTTTCTATGTTCTGCTTCAAAAGAAGAAAAAGAAAAAAAGTTTTGGTGAAACTGAACCAAGAAGGTAGGCAGTACTGGATCAAGAGACACAGGTGCACCAGGCAGGCTAATAATTTGTCACCACTTCCTAAATTTTGTCCAACGTTTATTTAAAGGAGGCTGCGTCACTGATGGCGGAAAGGGTAGGGGGGTGGCTGATGAAAGTGAGGAGCTTACTCTCCTCCAGAGCAGCACTATTGTAGGGACTGCAGTGTGTAAACCACGCTCAGCACAGTAGAGTTCTGGGGGGCTATTAACAATTATGCTCTACAAGCGTACTTAATAATATGGAAATATATTCAAATTATGTTATTAAGTGAGGAAAAATTATGATATTGAATAGATGACAGACACACCCTCCTAGTGATTAAGAACCATCATCTCTGTCATCATTTAATTAGTGCAATTGCAAGTAATTACTTTCTGATTTTTTTACACATTGCAAATATTTTCTGCCAGATTGTTGTTTTTTAACATTTTTTCTGACATCTTTTGCCATACCTCAATGTTTTGCTTTTATCTAATGAAGTCTTTCAGTCTTTTCTTTTTCTGATTCCGGGTTTTATGCTATACTTCAGAAAGCTTTCCTGTCCCCAAGATTATTAAAGTATCATCCGTTTCTTCTACAACTTTTTAAAGTGTTTATGTCTACTTCTTTAACATATAATGAACGCATTTCTATATATGCAGAGAGGTAGAGTTAATTTCGCAGTAAGGAAAAAGTACAACCCCAGGTCCTCCAGGACCAGTTCAACTAATGCCATCTTATCAACAGAGTGATTAAGAATTAAGAATTGCCTCTCAGAGGGGCTGGTCCTGTGGCATAGTGGTTAAGCTCATGCACTCTGCTTTGGCAGCCTGGGTCCATGGGTTCGGATCCCAGGCATGGACCCACACCACTCACCAGCCATGCTGTGGTGGCAACCCACATACAAAATAGAGCAAGAGTGGCACAGATGTTAGCTCAGGGTGAATCTTCCTCAGCTAAAAAATAATAATAATAATAATCGCCTTTCAGAACATGTGCAAAGTCGTGTAGCCAGGGCAAGCACAGGAGAAGAAATCTTGACCTGAAATGACCGTGGAACCAAAGATTCTCCTCCTTATGGAACCAAAGGACCAGGACCTGACTGGAACTTAAAAGTTGGACTCTTATCAGAAGCAAGGAGTCCCTCATTCAGGAAGATCTGGTGTTAAAACTCCTTCCCCACCCTGTCATGAATGTTTCAAACCTCATGAATGTTTAGAACCTTGTCATAAATGCCTAGACCCTGACCATGAATACTTGAAGCCCACCAATCAGAACCTGCGCGGCCAGCATTTCCATGTGCCAGCCTGCTCTCCCCAACCTCTTACATTCTGCGCCAGATCCTGAATTGGGGAGATAGATCTGAGGGCAGATCAATCTCATAGAATAAAGCTGATATCTCCCCCAAAGGCTGATGACACAATTAATTGACTTGTTCATGTGCACCAGGTAGGAGACTCCCATTTTTGCACGGTAACAAAAGCTGTTATTGCTATCGAAGGAGTTCAGAACCTACTACCTCAAATGGTGCCACGTTGGCCTGCAGATTATTTTGACCTTAGCTATCAAGATTCAGCAGATTCAGGAAAAGCTCTTAGCTCCCCCTCAACTACCTTAAAAAAGGTATAAATGTCCCCATTTGTGGGAGAAATCTACATTAATAAAGGAAATTTCTATTAGAAAGAGTATCTATACCAGGAACAGAGCTACTAACAGAGATAAGGTTTTTTGACCTGAGATTCTTATCTGCATAAAAGGGCAACTTTTATCTACCAAATGTTTCCTGCTCTCACTGTCCTGTGAGTTGCCTCCCCCACTAAGAAGCCCCAAACCCTGTCCCTTTCCTCAGCTCAGGATGGTGTATAAGTCTCAATCCTCTGGCCACCTTTGAAGTCTCACCTCTTTGTGGGTCTCCTGAGCATAAGTACATCATTAAATTGGTTTTTATCCTCCTGTTAATCTGTTTTATGTCAATTTAATTCTTATACAGCCACAGAAGCTAGAAGAGTAGAGGAAAAATTTTTCCTCATCTACACTATCATTATTATCATAATAATTATTTTATTAGACCATCTCTGGATTGTGTTTTTTCTCTTCTAGTTCTGCCAGACTCCCTGAATCAAATACATATATTTAAATTTTATTTGGCGCCATGAAGAAATAATCTGAGAAAGAAGAAATTATTTTATAGACTTTTTTTTCTTAAGATTTTATTTTTCCTTTTTCTCCCCAAAGCCCCCTGGTACATAGTTGTGTATTTTTAGTTGTGGGTTCTTCTAGTTGTGGCATGTGGGATGCTGCCTCAGCATGGCCTGATGAGCAGTGCCACGTCTGCGCCCAGGATCTGAATACACGAAACCCTGGGCCACCAAAGTGGAGCACAAGAACTTAACCACTCGGCCAGGGGGCCAGCCACAAGAAATTTTTTTTTGAGGAAGATTAGCCTTGAGCTACCTGCTGCCAATCCTCCTCTTTTTGCTGAGGAAGACCACCCCTGAGCTAACATCCATGCCCATCTTCCTCTACATTTTTTATATGTGGGATGCCTACCATGGCATGGCTTGCCAAGCAGTGTCATGTCCACACCCGGGATCCAAACCGGCGAACCCCAGGCTGCCGAGAAGCAGAACGTGCGAACTCAACTGCTGCACCACCAAGCCGGCCCCAAGAAATTATTTTTAGAACAAATGAAAATATTACAGATATTCATGGGTTACTTACATGTATTTGTGGCCAAAGACCGTGAACAATATAGGAAAGGAGCTGCAGGCCTGTTTCAAATATCTAAGCCAATTTGATCATGCACAGTTCTTAGTTGTCCTTTGATAGATATCCAGGGCTTTCAAAAATAAGAGGCAGGGGCAGCTCTGTGGCATAGTGGTTAAGTTTGGAGCACTCCACCTTGGCGGCCCAGGTTCACGGGTTCAGATCCCAGGCATGGATCTACACCTCTTGTCAGCCATCCTGTGGCTGTGACTTGCATACAAAGAGGAGGAAGATTGGCACAGACATTAGCTCAGGGCTAATCTTCCTCAGCAAAAAAGAAAAAAATGGGGCTGGCCCTTTGGCATAGTGGTTAAGTTTGGAGCACTCTACTTCAGTGGCCCAGAGTCGTGGGTTTGGATCCTGAGCACCAACCTACACCACTCATCAGGCCATGGTGTGGCAGCGACCCACATACAAAAATAGAGGAAGAGGGGGCCATACCCATGGCCGAGTGGTTAAGTTCGTGTGCTCTGCTTCTGTGGCCCAGGGTTTCACCAGTTCAAATCCTGGGCCTGGACATGGCACCGCTCATCAGTCATGCTGGGGCAGCATCCCACATGCCACAACTAGAAGGACCCACAACTAAAAATACACAACTATATACCAGGGGGCTTTGGGGAGAAAAAGGAAAAATAAAATCTTAAAAAATAAATAAATAAATAAATAAAAATAGAGGAAGATTGGCACAGATGTTAGCTCAGGGTCAGTCTTCCTTAAGCTAAAAGAGGAAGATTGGCAACAGATGTTAGCTGAGGGCCAGTCTTCCTCACCAAAGAATAGATAAATAAATAGGAGGCAGGTGGCAACTACCGGGACCTCCTTCCGGATGGTATGTCACAATGAAAGCGAGTCTCAGACCTCATCTGCCATATGTACAAATATTTAACAACCAGGCCCCCAAAGAGTCACACAACCTATTTAGTGAGCTTGATGGCGTCTTAGCACTCTAGACTTTTAGGTGCTCCAGCAGCACCCTACAGGCATTAGAAGCAGGGAGAGCAATGTCCAGCTTTGAGACAGAACTCAGCTAACTCTCAAGTCAGAGTTAGGTGACAAAATCCTCCCCTACAGCCCCAGATGTCAGCCAGAGAAGTCCCTAAAAACATTTTGTATGTCTAATGCTTTGGGTTTGTTTGTTTTTGTTTTTTTGTAAGATTTTATTTTTCCTTTTTCTCCCCAAAGCCCCCCGGTACATAGTTGCGTATTTTCAGTTGTGGGTCCTTCTAGTTGTGGCATGTGGGATGCCACCTCAGCATGGCCTGATGAGCAGGGCCATGTCTGTGCCCAGGTTCCGAACCGGTGAAACCCTGGGCCCCCGAAGCGGAGCTCGCGAAATTAACCACTCGACCACGGGCCGGCCCCTAATGCTTTGTTTTAAAGTTGTGCTTGCTTATAGAAACTGAGGCATAACAGTGCCAGATGGCCAAACCACAGAAGGAGGCCAAACCAGAAAGGTCCAAGATGGCAATGGGGTACCATGTGCAAGAGGCACCGTGTGCAAAAGGAAATGTGTGCAAAAGATGCTGTGTGCAAGAAGGGAGGATCTGCGTATGACCCAAATGCCCCCACCCTGAGCAATGACAGGGAGACCCCTCCCCCTTCACATCCCATAAGAACCTTGCTCACCTTCCGTTTGGGGAGAAAGTGTTTTAGAGCACAGGCTCTCCTCGTTCATTAATCAATGGATAGCTTTCTGCTCTACTATTCTGAACCTGGTCTCATTCTATTAGCGCAGGCAACCTGGGGCAAAAGGACCCACTTGCAGATCACGGGTCACTTAGGGCTTAGTAACAGACACAGTTGAGCATCCTGAGCATGGAGAGATAATCCAAAGTATATAAACTGTTAGGCTGGCTAGATGTTTTTACCTCATTTATGCAAAGGCAAGAGTACCCCTGAAACATTTGCAGCCAATCCACATAAACTGAAACACATTTCACCAACGAGAAGTCATTTCTAACCTCATATGCTAACTAACAAAGCCCCTGGGCTTGATCTAAGATAAAGAAGGCTGGAGCCACAACCAGAGCCCCTCTGGAATGTGGCTTCTGAACTGAGAATTTCAAATGTTAACCTACTACCCCTCGAGTGTTTTCTCAATGAGGGATCTTTAAGTGTGAGCCAACCACTCCTAAGAAAAGACTAAAACTAACAGGACACATCACACCACACTATCTACGCTGAGGAATTGAAAAGTAAATGCAAAGATAATCTAATCACCGACACTGACGTTTTTCTTATGGCGGTTTCCTGGGACTATTGCCTTTAGGAAGGAAGGACACCGGGTTGAGATCCGGGGATCACTAGAGGAGCCGCCTGTGTTCTTTTGTCTTTTGGATAACTCCCTCCGCTCAGTACGGTCCGTGATTCTCACGAGGAGGTGGGATATCGGAGAAGGATTCCCCTCCAAGTTTGGCTTCTCAGAATCTCCTAAGGAAAGAACGATCTGTCCGGTCCAGCCTCCCAGGACGGAAAGTTACCCAAACCCAGCTCTCTCAGATCGCGTTCCCATTGGATTCTTCTCCAGGTTCTGGATTTTACCATCCCGTCAACCTTAATCAGGAACAAAGGCCTTTGCAGTACTGCCATCGCCTTGTCCCCAGCGCAGATTTTGAAACTCCTGAGATCCCTTGCCTCCGGGCAGGTCTATCTGTTGCATCTCGCAAAAAAAGAGAGTCGAAAAAGAATGCGTAGCCCTAAGCTTTCTTTTGCATCTGTCTGCTTGCCGGCCTCAGACTCCCTGAAGCATTGCAAGGTAAACCGGACCCTGGTGTAATCTCCCTTTGTTCTCTGGGACTTCACTCCCGAGGAGATTTTCTTCTTAGATTAGACTTGGAGAGGTCTTTTTCCTTAGTTTAGACAGTTCGAACTGATAATTTGTATCTACAAGGGAAACTAAGAAATAGTGACCGGCTGCTGCTCCCACAGAAGACACTCTGGAGATGCTCCTTACGATAATCCTGCCTCCACTTTGAGAGAGACCTCCAAAGTGAATGGAAACCCAAAACCAAAATTTTCCATGCCAAATTTGTTCCAATATTGTGTCTGGATACCACCTCTCTCCATGGTCAAACAGGTTTTAAGTCACCAGCCTTAAAACCAGTGCCCGCTCCCCCAGAAAAAATAAATCCAGGTAATTTCAACAAATATAAACAAGTAAAGACATAGGATGAAAAAACAAATTAACCCAGTATTGCAAACAAAAATAACCCAGTGTTACAAACAACAGAAGAGCAAAACAGCAAAGGCTCATGTGAAAATCTCAGAGAACCCCACCTCCAATACAGATCCTTCAGAAAGCACGAGATTTTTAAATAAAATATATGCAGTTTATTCTCAGTGAGGTAAGAGAAACTATTGCTTTTCGTTAAACCAGAATAGACTTTCATAAGAGAAATAATATAACAAGACACAGCAGCCGACATAAAATGGATAAAAGAAAGAGATGATAGAGATGAAAGGAAAGCAGGCATTACCAAAGAAATCAGAGCAAATGGAGTGGAAGCAAAATCAAAGTTATAACACACAAAAAAATTTCTATCAAAAGAAAACAGATAATGGCTGGTGAGAGCTGACCATGTTGTGGGGGAGGGGTTGCGAACAGAGAGCAAGGCTCAGGCACACCTTGGGAATGGTTTTAAATTCCAGACACAAAGGCAGCAGGGGCTCAGCCTGCAGCTTTCTATTGAAGAATTTATGAAGTTCCTTAGCCCCTTCATCTAGCGCCTAATCACAGAGGCCCCTTTACCTGAAAACTCTCCTGCGTCCCTCACACGCAACCATCAAACCCATTAAAAGGAGGGCTGTAGGCTTCAGGAAACACCAGATAATGACAGAGTTCTGTGGAAATCAGGAAGTAGTAGCTGGGATTCCACCAGGCTGACAGTAATGAGAGAAATGTAAGTTACATTTATATTTAATAAGAAGATTGATGAAATCCAAAATGCTGGACTGGCCATTCTCTTTCTTAGCACAAATGAGACAGAGTCAGCTAAAGAATATTTACCTCCTGGTGATAACCGTTCAAAGTAAATAAATAAAAAGAAACTAGTGACAAAGATTCTCTCCTTGACCAGCTTTTAGCTGGGCTCCTCTAAGCCCTCAGCTCGACTACGCCTGATCTTGGACTTCTGTGTCTGTGTTTGCATTGCCCAATTTTAGCAAGAATTCTGTGAAGTCAGTTTAGCCAGAATCCTCCACCCTAGATATCTGATCACCCTCTATTTCTGATCAAATTCCTCATCCCTCACCATTCCCCCAGGTAATATCTTATCACCCTAACCTGCCTTCAGCAAGAATCCTGTTAGGTCAGTTTAGCGAACCATTACCCTGCCTCTTAGTAATTTTCCATCCACTCAGCCCCTCACCTCCACCCTGCTTCTTGGCTATAAATCCCCATTTTTCCTTGTTGTATTCAGAGCTGAGCTAAATCTCTCTCCCCTGCTGCAAACCCCCAGGGCAGTAGCCCCTATACCTACTGATGCGGATCAAGGCTGCCCCAGGGAGAGAAGCCCAGGGCATCTGGCCTACATGCTGATCTATATGACCAGATTCATATCTAAAGTTACATGATGACACAATAACCAGACCCCACCTGCACTGAAACCATTTAATGACTTGTTACATCATCTTTCCTTTGTCTAGCAAAAATAAGTCACGTACCCATGCCTTATAAATTTAGCCCCAACTCTCAACACACGGCAGCAGCTCTTCACTGCCCGTGGGTCCTGTCCCCATGCTATTCTCTGAATAAAGGAGCACTACTGCCAGACCTTGAGAGTCCAAGAAATCTTTCTTTCAACTCCTTGGCTCACTGAGCCCGCATCACCTACCACCAGATTCCTGAATAAAATCTGCTTCAGGTCTTTAAGAGGCATTAAATTAAACAGACAAAGAAGTTGTTAGACTGAGGTGGCCTTAATGCCTTAGTACCCTACAAAAGTAAACCAAAACCTACGCCTGCAATGCCTCAAGGTTAAGAAATCAAAACCTAAGGACAACCCATCACAGACAGCCACGTAGGCTTTTCCGAATAGGCAAATGCTTAAGCTGTAGCCAATCAGATGATTTCTTTGCTTTGCCTCCGCATCTTCCCTCAAAAGTCTTTCCCGTGGCTCCTGCCAATAGAACGCTCCTAATCACTTAAGTTTTGTTGCTGCACAATTCTAATCAATTCTTCTTCAAATGAACTCTTAAAAATTTAATATGCTTCAATTTATTTTTTAACACAAGTGTCGTGGATAATTTTTTTCTTTGATGCTCGGTAGGGCAAAAAATGTTTCCAATTAAATATGTGAATTGAATATATTTGCCTGGGCTCCTCCAGAAACTTCACTGAAAATTATAGTAAAGTAGCATGAGTTATAAACCTGAAAGAGCAAAGAGACTAGGAGAGTGGGGGGAAAAGATGTCAACCAAAACTTGGGAGCTGGAATGAAGATGAAAGACTGGTAACTGACTTAGAAGACCAGAGAGCACCCAAATCCTAGTGCCTAACAGGAGGGCACGTGTATATGTGGAAGTAGGGTGTAAGCAAGCTGATCCACAAAGATGTTTTGTTTTGCTTAATTTTAAGAGTTTGTTTGAGAAAAAATCAATTTGAATCAGGCAGCGCCAAACCAGAAATAGTTAGGAGTACAGCTCATTCACAATGTAGAAGCCCAAAACGTCTCGGGGATTTGAGGCACCGGGAGCCCCCATAGGGGGAGTGCAAATGGGTCTAAAAACAGGAGAATTAGTTGAAAGTCTGTTTTTAAAGTAGTTGGGAGAAAGCAGGAGAGCCCAAGGGGAAGCAGCAATGATTCTATGTGTAGACTTTGCTCAGTTGTAAGCTGCTGTGTGGCCACGGCCCCAAGCTGCCTAGCAGAGAACCACTGCCTGACAGAGAGCTAACTGGACATGGAAAGAGCCCTAAACTCAGACTTTGAGCTACCTGTGGATGACAGATGCCCTCTAAGCCTGAGCCCTGCAAATGGTGACCTCAAGAGAAAATTAATAGGAAGAGTTCATGACTAGAAAAACACAAGCCTGTCCAATTGCCATTCTGATATGTAAAGAGCTTGCAAGTCATCACTCCCATCCTTAAAATAAGGAAAAAACTGTACATGGGGCCGGCCAGCTGGCGTAGTGGTTGAGTTGGCATGCTCTGCTTCTGCAGCTCAGGGTTTGAGGATCCCTGGCACAGACCTAGCATCACTCATCAAGCCATGCTGTGGCAGCATCCCATATGAAATAGAGGACTTTCTAGGGTGACCACTGAAAAAATTTAAAAGAGGTATAATTGATATGCGAAGAGAGAAGAGAAAATGGAATCATATAAAATGCTAAATTAAAAACAGAAAAAGAGGGGAAGATAAGAAAGAAAAAGTGCAATGAGTAGAAAACAGTCATAAATATGGTAGATATTAATCCAACTATATCAATAATCACTTTAAATATGAATGGTCTAAATATACCAATTAAATGACAGAGGCTGGCAGAGTAGATAAAAAACGAGACTCAACCACATGTTATGCACAAGAAACTCACTTTAAATATAGAAACACAAATAGATTAATATTAAAGGGAAGGAGAGAAATATACCATACTAACACTAATCAAAATAAAACTGGAATACCTATATTAATTTCAGACAAGGCATATTTCAGCATAAGAAAAATTATCAGGGATAAAGAGAAGCATCACCTAACGATAAAGAAGTCAATTCTCCAAGAAGACATAACAATCCTTTACGTGTATGCCTCTAACAGCAGGGCATCAAAATATGTGAGACAAAACCTGATAGAGCTGCAGGAAATAGACAAATCCACTCTTCTTGTTGGAGACTTCAATATCCCTTTATCAGTAATTGACAGAAAATCAGTAAAAATATAGTTGAAGTGAATAACACCATCAATCAACTGGATCTAATTGACATTTATAGACTACTTCATCCAACAACAGTGGATTACACATTCTTCTCCAGCTCACATTCACCAATAATGACTACATGCTGGGCCATAAAACATACATAACAAATTTAAAAGAATAGAAATCATATGAGGGATGCTCTCAGACCACAGTGAAATTAAACTAGAAATCAGTAACAGAAAAGTAGCTGGAAAATCCCAAAATATTTAGATATTAAACAACACACTTCTAAATAACAAATGAGCCAAAGAGCAAGTCTCAAAAGAAATTTTAAAATATTTTGAAATAAGTGAAAGTGAAAATGTATTTGGGGATCTAGATGTCCTACCCACCCCCACAAAGCTAGGACACTATCCTTCCCCCACCCTCATAGGAGACTGGAAATTTACTCCCTAGAGATCTTGCTTTGAACTCTGGACTCAGGACAAGAGGATACCTAAGGATGCTGTCTGAACAGGGGGATTAAGTAATATTCTACACACCATGTATCCAGCTGTCCTTCCCAGCCCCCTTCTCCTACTTGTCTTACAGAATAGTAGTAACCAGGAACACACTCTTGTTGTAGGCAGAATAATGGTCCCCTGAAGATGTCACATCCTACTCCACAGAAACTGTGAATATGTTATGCTACATGGTAAGGGGAAATTAAGATTGTTAACAAACCTGGATTATCTGGGTGGGCTCAGTATAATCAGAAGGGTCCTACTTAGTGGAGGAGGGAGGCAAGAATGTGAGAGATGCAATATGAGGAAGAATCGACCAGCCACTGCTGTCTTTGAAGGTGGAAGGGGGCCATGGCCAAAGGATGTGAAGAAACCTTTAGAAGCTGGAAAAAGCAAGAAAGCAGATTCTCCCCTGAAGCCTCTGGAAAGAAACAAAGCCTTGGTGACACCCTGGGGTTGGCCCAGTGAGACTCATGCCAGACTTCTGACCTCCAGAACTGGGAGATGTAAATGTATGCTGTTTGAAGACAGACATTTGTGGTAATTTGTTACAGGAGCAATGGAAAACTGATACGGCCCCCTTTCCAGAAAGTGTAGACTTCTCCTCTTAAGAAACTGACTGATGACTGGATAAAGAAGATATGGTATGTATATATACAACGGAATACTACTCGGCCATAAAAAAGGATAAAATCGTCCCATTCACAACAACATGGATGGACCTTGAGGGTATTACGTTAAGCCAGACAGAGAAAGACAAACTCTGTATGACTCCACTCATATGTGGAAGATAAACAAACAGATGGACAAAGAGAACAGATTAGTGGTTACCAGGGGAAGGGGGGTGGGGGGGTGCACAAAGGGTGAAGTGGTGCCCCTATAATACGACTGACAAGAAATAATGAACAACCGAAATTTCACAAGATTGTAAACTATCATAACCAAGATAAAAAATATACATATCTATAATTGGTATTCTCAAAGAGATTAGAGAAGATATTGAATCTATGAAATGGGACACTGAGGGAACAAAGCATCAGAACGTCAAATCAGACTCTGTGACATCAGAGATCTTAGCCAGTATCAAAATTTATTAATGATTCAGAGGGTACAGATAATCATGACGTGCAGACAAAACATGGAAAAATCTGAAACAGCCAGTGCAGGCCCTCAGGTCCTTGCTGGCCGCTGTAGAACATGCTGTCACCCGGATTTAACTGGTAAGGTTGTAAGTAGTGTATACAAAGCGACAGTTCCACAAAGAAAGCCATTTCACTCACAGAAATCTCCTTTTTGTACTCTGACAATCTCATAGCAGATACTCACATTTTCAAGCAGGCAACACTCCCATATATCCTTATATTCCAGATTTGCTTATGAAAGCAGCCTAGCCAGATTAGGCACATCTCAATAAAAACCATTCCAGAAACAAGAGCTCTTTCTGCTTGTAGACACCATCCCATTAGTTTGAAGATCTGACTTGGTCATTTCTTTTTTTCCCCTCTCCCTAGCATGCCTAGGGAAGGTAGGATCGGTAACAGATCAGCTGCTAACCCTTTTCTTCTCAGTTGGCATAAAAAGAAACATTCAGAAAGCTCTTGGAAATTAAAAATATGATATTGGGAATGATATTTCAGTAGAAAGATTGAATAGAATGCCAAGGAACTCTCTCCTAAGATAGAGCAAAAGGCAAAGAAATGAAAAACAGAACAAACAAAAAATATTAAATGATCAACCCAGGAAGTAAGCCGAGTAATAAGAATTCCAGAGAAAGGAAACTAAGTTTATTTGGTTTTTCTTTTTGATGAAGATTAACCCTGAGCTAACATCCACCACCAATCCTCCCCCTTTTTTGCTGAGGAAGACTGGCTCTGAGCTAACATCCGTGCCCATCTTCCTCTACTTTATAAGTGGGATGCCTGCCACAGCATGGCTTGACAAGTGGTGCCTATGCACCCAGGATCTGAACCGGCGAGCCCCAGGCTACCAAAGTGGAATGTGCGAACTTAAACGCTGCACCACCAGGTCAGCCCAAAACTAAGTTTTAACACATGAAGAAGCGATACTAGAAATAACAACAAATTTTCTTTGACTAATGAGAGTAAGTTTCTAGCTTGAAAGGAACTTCCTATAAACCTGCACAATGAATTGGGGGGTAAAACAATCACACAAAGTCTCTTTGTCATGACACTTCGGAATACCAGGGATAAAAAGAAGATCCTAAAGCTTCCAGAGAAGGCAAAACATCTCAAATACAAAGGACCAGGAATCAGGATGGCATCAAATTTTAACAGGAACACTGAAAACTAGAAAACAATAAAGCAATGACTTCAGAATTCTTTCTAGAGACAATTTGCAGACTACAGGAAAAAAATCAATCAAGTATAAGGACAGAATAAAAACTTTTTTACACAACAAATCTCAAGAAGCAACTAGAAAAATCTACCCAAGCAAGGGAGATACTAAGGAAAATAAGACATAGGGCATAACAAACAGAGAATCCAGCACAGATGAGAGACAATGAAAATTCTGAAAATGATGATGAGGACACCTCCTAAAACAGCTATGAAACAAGCTAGAAAACAAGTCATGCAGATTGGAGAAAGAGGAAGGAAAATGGTGGATTCAGGAGTGACATCTGCAATGTCTCCAACTGGATGGATGGATGGAGAGAGAGCAAGGGCAAGAGAAAGAAGAGAGTGGTAAACCAATCGATATTTACCAAGTTTTATTTTAAGGGATAAGCTCTACATGTACATGTGAACTTTTGCATATGAATTATGATAGGCAGTACATTCATGATTCAAAAACAGATGAAAAATCTCACTTTCACCCATGTCTTCATCCACTCTGATCCTCCAACACACAGAACTATTTTCATTAGTTTCTTGCATGTCCTTTTAATGTTCCTTAATGTAATTAATAATTTTATATATTCCGCACTTTATATATGTATATCTCTAAGATAAATTCTCATAAGAGTTTCAGTCCAGAAAATAAATGCATTTGTAATTTTGATAGATATTGCCAAATTACCCTACAAAGGGATTCTCACATTTTGCCATCACGCCAACAATGTCTGAAAGTGCCTGTTTTCCCACAGCTTTGCCAACAGAATGCATTGTAACACTTTAAAATGCATTGTAACACTGCTAATTTGAGAATGAAAACACTCAGTTTTAATTTGCATTTTTCTAACCATATGTCAACTTACAAAAACAGACACCAGTTGAAAAGGCAGAGTGTTTATTTGAGATCAAAGAATTGCAATTCAGGGAACGCAGAGTCAGATAGAAACTGAAATAGTGTCCCAATTCGAAGAGAGGGGCTTAGAGTTTTTACAGGAAAAAGGGAGGATGAGGTGAGCTGTTTTAAAGAAGAGTGCAGTGGTGCTGGATGAGGCAAGTCTAAGTTTGTGCTTTGTAGATTGGCTTGAGATATTTGATCATCAGGCAAAAGGCTAGACTTGTACTTCACTGACTGGTTATCGACTGAGTCATCAGCAAATCTCAGTTTTATCAGTCCTTACAAACAGGATATTCTTGCCCTTACTGACTTCTAGGAATGTTGGTGGTTTGGTCCAGTTTGGAAGATAAAGCAAACAACACAGGCAAGGCAATTCCTCTGAAATGGCTGCTCTGATTCTATTTTAATATGGCTCCACTCATGTCATCTTTCATACGATAAATGAGGCTTAAGATCTTCTCATAAATATTTGAGTGATAAAATGGCAGCATTAAGCCCTCATATATCAATAATCACCCTAAAGGTAAATGCACTGAATTCGCCAATAAAAAGACACAGTAGTGAGATGGATTAAAGAATAAGACCCAACAATATGCTGCCTTCAGGAAACACATCTCAGCTCCAATGACAAACACAGGCTCAGAGTGAAGGGGTGGAAGATGATACTCCAAGCAAATGGCAAACAAAAGAAAGCAGGTGTTGCAATACTTATATCAGACAAAGTAGACTTCAAGATAAGACAGGTAAAGAGAGGCAAAAAGGGGCAGTATATAATGATCAAAGGAACATTCCATCAAGAAGATATAACACATAAATATCTGTGCACTCAACACAGGAACACCAAAGTTCATAAATCAACTATTAACAAACCTAAAAGAAGATATTAATAATAACACAGTAATAGTAGGGGACATCAACACTCCACTCACATCAACAGATAGATCATCCAGACAGAAAATCAACAAGGAAACAGTTGAAGTAAATGAAAAGCTAGACCAGTTGGACCTAATAGACCTATATATCACACCCCATCAAAAAACAGCAGAATACACATTCTTCTCAAGCACACATGGAACATTCTCAAGGATAGACCATATGTTGGGAAATAAGGCATGCCTCAATAAATTTAAGAAGATTGAAATAATAACAAGCATCTTTTCTGATCATCTTTATCTAGCTATAAAGCTAGAAGTTAATTACGAGAAAAAAGCTGAGAAAGGGACAAAGATGTGGAGACTAAACAATATGCTGTAGGACAAGCAATGCATTATTGAAGAAATTAAAGCAGAAATCAAAAAATATCTGGAGACAAATGAAAATGAAAACATACCATACCAACTCATATGGTATGCAGCAAAGGCTATATTAAGAGGGGAATTCATCACAACACAGGCTTACCTTAACAAACAAGCAAAGTCCCAAATAAGCAATCTCAAACTACACCTAACTAAATTAGAAAAAGAGGAACAAACAAAGCCCAAAGTTAAGAGAAGGAGAGAAATAATAAAAACCAGAGCCAAAATTAATGCTATTGAAACAAAAAAGGCAGTAGAAAGGATCAATGAAACAAAGAGCTGGTTCTTTGAGAAGATAAATAAAATAGACAGACCTATAGCCAGACTTACAAACAAAACCAGAGAGAAAGCTCAGGTAAATAGAATTAGAAATGAAAGAGGAGGAATAACAACAGATATCACAGAAATACAACAGGTTATAAGAGAATACTATGAAAAACTATATGCCAACAAAATGGACAATCTGAAAGAAATGGATAAATTCTTAGACTCTTACAACCTCCCAAAGCTGAATCAAGAAGAAATAGAGAATCTGAATAGACCAATCACAAGTAAAGAGATTGAAACAGTAATCAAAAGCATCCCAAAGAATAAAAGCTCAGGACCAGACAGCTTTCCTGGGGAATTCTACCAAACTTTCAGAGAGGATTTAATACCTATCCCTCTCAAGCTATTCCAAAAGATTAGAGAAGATGGAGTGCTTCCTAACACATTCTACGGGGTCAACATTACTCTGATACCAAAGCCAGACAAGGACAACACAAAAAAGGAAAACTACAGGCCAATATCGCTGAGGAACATAGATGCAAACATCCCCAACAAAATATTTGCAACCCAAGTACACAATACATCAAAAGATCATACATCATGATCAAGTGGGATTTATACCAAGGACACAGGGATGGTTCAACATCTGCAAATCAATCAATGTGATACACCACATTAACAGAATGAGGAATAAAAGCCACATGATCATCTCAATAGATGCAGATAAAGCAGTTAACAAGATCCAACAGCCATTTATGATAAAACCTCTTAACAAAATCGAGATAGAAGGAAATTACCTCAACATAATAAAGGCCATTTATGGCAAATCCACAGCCAACATCATACTCAATGGGCAAAAACTGAACACCATCCCTCTGAGAACAGGAACAAGACATGGATGCCCTCTATCACCACTCTTATTCACCATAGTACTGGAGGTATTGGCCAGAGCAATTAGGCAAGAGAAGGGAATAAAAGGAATCCAAATAGGAAGTGAAGAAGTGAAACTCTCACTGTTTGCAGATGCCATGATCTTATATATAGAAAACCCTAAAGAATCCATCGGAAAACTATTGGAAATAATTAACTACAGTAAAGTTGTGGAGTACAAAATCAACTTACAAAAATCAGTTGCATTTCTATACTCTAGTAACAAACTTACAGAAAGAGAACTCAAGACAACTCAATTTACAATCATAACAAAAGAATAAAATACTCAGGAATGAATTTAACTAAGGAGGTGAAGGACTTATACAATGAAAACTATAAGACATTATTGAAAGAAACAGATAATGACATAGAGATGGAAACAGATTCCATGCACATGGATTGGAAGAATAAACATAGTTAACATGTCCACACTACCCAAAGCAATCTACAGATTCAGTGCAATCCCAATCAGAACGACATTCTTCACAGAAATAGAACAAAGAATCCTAAAATTCATATGGGGCAACCAAAGACCCTGAATTGCCAAAGCGATACTGAGAAAAAAGAACAAAGTTGGAGGCATCACAATCCCTGACTTCAAAATATACTACAAAGCCATAGTGATTAAGACAGCACAGTACTAGTACAAAAACAGTCACACGGATCAATAGAACAGAACTGAAAACCCAGAAATAAAAAAGTACATCTCTGGACAGCTAATCTTCGACAAAGGTGCCAAGAACAAACAATGGAGAAAAGACAGTCTCTTCAATAAATGGTGTTGGGAAAACTGGACAGCCACAAGCAAAAGAATGAAAGTAGACCATTATCTCACGCCATACACAAAAATAAACTCAAAATGGATCAAAGACTTGAAGACAAGTCCTGAAACCATAAAACTCCTGGAAGATAATATAGGTAGTACACTCTTTGACACTGAACTTAAAAGGATCTTTTCAAATACCATGTCTTCTCAGACAAGGGAAACAAAAGAAAAAATAAACAAGTGGGACTTGATCAGACTAAAGAGCTTCTGCAAGGCAAAAGAAACTAGGTTCAAAACAAAAGACAATCCACTAACTGGGAGAAAATATTTGCAAATCATATATCTGACAAGGGGTTAATCTCCACAATATATAAGGAACTCACACAACTGAACAAAAAAACCCAAAAAGCCTGATCAAAAAATGGGCAGAGGATATGAACAGACATTTTTCCAAAGAAGATACACAGATGGCCAATGAGCACGTGAAAAGATGTTCAACATCACTAATCATCAGGGAAATGCAAATCAAAACTACACTAAGATGCCACCTAACACTTGTTAAAATGGATATAATCACTAAGACTAAAAATAACAAATGTTGGAGAAGGTTTGGAGAAGAGGGAACCATCATACACTCCTGGTGGGAATGCAAACTGGTGCAGCCACTATGGAAAACAGTATGGAGATTCCTCAAAAAACTAAAAATAGAACTACCATACAACCCAGCTATCCAACTACTGGATATCTACCCTAACAACTTGAAATCAACAATCCAAAGTAACATATGCACTCCCCTGTTCATTGAAGCACTGTTCACAATAGCCAAGACATGGAAGCAATCCAAGTGCTCATCGACTGATGATTGGATAAAGAAGATGTGGTGTATATATATATACGATGGAATACTACTCAGCCATAAAAAAAGACAAAATCATCCCATTTGCAACAACATGGATGGACCTAGAGGGAATTATGCTAAGCGAAATAAGTCAGAGTGAGAAAGACAAATGCCAGATGATTTCACTCAAACGTGGAACATAAACAAACACATGGACAAAGATAACAGTTCATTGGTTACCGGGGAAGGGCAGAGAGGGGTAGGCACAGGAGGTGAAGGGGAGCACTTAGGTGGTGACAGACGAGAAATAATGTACAACTGAAATTTCACAATGATGTAAACTATTATGAACTCAAATAAAAAAAAGTGAGGTGAGGCGATGTGTTAACTAACGTTATTGTGGTAATCACTTTGTGATATATACATATACCAATCATCACATTGTACACTTTGAACTTACACAATGTCATATATCAATTACTTTTCAATAAAACTAGAAAGAAAAAAAAGGAAATATATCTGACAAATCCAAATAGAAACAAAGCACGAAGCCTCATCCTTCCACAGTTCTGAACCACTTCATTCAACCTTTTCTATGGACTTATTTTCATCCTACCTCTAGCCGTCCTCATTAGTTTCCTCGAGCTGCTGTAACAAAGGACTACAACCTGGGTAGCTTAAAACAATGGAAACGTATTGTCTCACAGAGAACGAGGAGGCTCGAAGGCCTAAATCAAGGTGTCAGCCAGGTCCTAGGAGAAGCTCTTTCCTCCTCTCTTCCTGCTTTCTGGTAACTGCTACAGTCCTTGGTGCTCCTGGCTGGTCAATGCATCCATCAGTCTCTGCCTTCGTCGTCGCATGGCGTTCTCTGTGTGTGTCTCTCTCGGTGTCCAAATTTCCCCCTTTTATAAGGACACCAGTCATTGGATCAGGACCCACCCAATCCAATATGACCTCGTTTTATCTCGATTACATCTGCAAGACAGTATTTCCAGATAAGGTCACGTTCACGTGTACCAGAGTTAGAACTTGAACATCTCTGTGTGAGGGATGCAATTCAAGCCACAACGCCTTCCCAGCTCATTGTGCTGTTTATTCTACTGTGTTTTTCCTTCTCTTTCCCTCCAGACTTCACCTCAGCCCTGCTTCTCCGAAGCCAAACTAGGTTTCTCTCAGTAATGTAACAGTTCCAGGAAACACCTCTTCTGAATATACCCAACCCAAACCCATCTGTCCCAGGAAAATTGTACACTCCACTGCGTAACTTAGTTCTTCCAAGTGGGAACCCCACAATGCTTGGGAGTTGCCTATTGTATCTGATGTGCAAATGATACAAAGAGCCGAGCATAAAAATAGAGGAAATAATGGTGTAATTGAAAGAATACAGGGTGTGAAATCAGAAGACCTCAATTCCAGTTCCAATATATAGATACTTAAAAAACTAGGACCAACCCAGGTCTTCTGAATTCTAGTATAACATTCTTTTCATCATTTCACAGCTAGAATCTTCCACCTATGACCCAAATCCAATTCCCACACCAACGGCAGTTTATTTCTTTCTTTATTTTTTTTGAGGAAGATTAGCCCTGAGCTAACATCTGTGCCCATCTTTCTCTACTTTATATGTGGGATGCCTACCACGGCATGGCTTGACAAGCGGTGCCATGTCCGCAACCAGGATCCGAACCAGTGAACCCAGGGCCGCCAAAGCAGAATGTGCTCACTTAACCACCGTGCCACCGGACCGGCCCCAAGGGCAGTTTTAGATGGCACCAAATGCAGCACCATCATTGAAATGGAAACTTCTGAGGAGAAAGAAGAGCAGAAGAAGAAGAAGAGGAGGAAGAAGAAAAAAGGAGCAGGAGAAAGAAGAGGAGGAAATTGCAAAATACAACATCCACAAAATCTGTTTTCATGATTTTTAAACAAATACACAGAGAAAAATCCCAAAGGCAAGGTGTCTCTTAGAGCTTCCCCAAAGATGAATGGAAAGAAGACCTTGGCAGTTACCAGCATGTGCCTCGTGCTATTTCGGTTACTGGGTGAGTCATACGTGCTGGGTAGTGAATTTCACAGGCTTTCAAATTTCAATGGGAGTAAATAGTCCAAGGCATTCATTTTTAGCATGGGGCGCTTTCTCCTGATGTTCCTAAAAAGAATCCATTGTGCTACGATGAGGTCATGCTTGATCCACCTCAGGAATGCTTTCAGAGTGACAGAATAGTTATTTCTCAAGGACGTCACCAAAGTTCAAGACGATCTGATCCACATACTTACAACAATCCTTGTGATCCTAAAAGGGCTAAGAGAAGTCCCCTCCTTCCTTTGTGGGCTGTTATTGTCACTCCATCTGCGCTTGGGTAATGTCACCCACCTCTCCATTCTAAACGTAGAATAAAAGAGTAATCAAGGGAGCCTAATGCCATCGAAAGAAAATGCCACCTTTTTTTTTCTTGCTTCAGAATAACTTAATTGTGCTTCCCATGTGTTTTGAACAAAAATTTTAGACTAGAATTTAAGCTATTACTAGTGATAAAATGGCATTTTTTTCTCAACCTATCATAAATACTCAATAAATATAAAAATTTTAACTTCAAAAATTAAATCTAAGATTATTCATGCAGGGGACAGCCCGGTGGTGCAGTGGTTAAGTTCACACATTCTGCTTCTCGGCTGCCTGGGCTTCGCTGGTTTGGATCCTGGGTGCGGACATGGCACCGCTTGGCAAAAGCCATGCTGTGGTAGGCGTCCCACGTATAAAGTAGAGGAAGATGCGCACAGATGTTAGCTCAGGGCCAGTCTTCCTCAGCAAAAAGAGGAGGATTGGCAGCAGATGTTAGCTCAGGGCTAATCTTTCTCAAAAAAAAAAATTATTCATGCAAAGGGATTGTACTTCTGTTTGTTTGTTTGTTTTTGCTGAGAAAGATTCACCCTGAGCTAAGATCTGTTTCTAATCTTCCTCTATTTTGTATGTGAGCCATTGTCAGAGGATGGCCACTGATAGACGAGTTGTTTAGGGCCTTGCCAGGGAACTGAACCTGGGCTCTGAAGCAGAGCATGCGAAACTTAACCACTTGGCCACTGGGGCTGGCCCAGGATTGTACTTTTGGGCAGAACCATTGTATGTGGTGATACCACAAATCTTTGATGCCAAAACTTTTAAAGATTCAGCCTCTAAAAATCTGCAGACCCAGGTCAAAGTCAGCAAATCAGCAAATCAGATGCACTGAACTTGACCTAGTCATGGTTTGGATGTGTAACTAACACACGGAAGTTAATTATTTCTCTGTGGGCTTGTTGCTTTGAAGGGACCTCAGGTAAAATGTTTTGGATGTGACAGAGAGGCAGCCAGGTATTTCTTAGGGATTGTTAACTGAAGAAGATTAACTGAGCATTCTTCCCATTCAAATATCAAATTATAAAAATTGAGGTCTCTCTTGAAACAGCTAACAAGACATCAACTTAAAGAAAATTTGGGTTTAACACCAATTCACATTTTAATTGTTTCTTTATAAGAATTTTGTTGCTGTTGTTGTTGAGGAAGGTTAGCCCTGAGCTAATATCTGTGCCAACATCCTCCTTTGTCCTTAGCTGAAGATGGTGTTTAAGGTGGTGGCTTGAGCCATTTTGGAGAGTTAGTCAATTTTCCTGGGTTTCTCCCATGTATACCATGTTATTAAATTTGTATGATTTTCTCTTGTTATTCTGTCTCATGTCAATTTAATTCTTAAACCAGCCAGAAGAAGCTAGAGGGTAGAGAAATAGTTCTTTCTCCCCTATGACAGCATGGGGAACATAGCCAATCATACTGTAGTAACTCTGTATGCTGACAGATGGTAACAAGACAAATCGTGGTGAACATTTCGTAATGTGTAAAAATATCAAATCACTATGTTGAACACCTGAAACTAACATCATATAGTATGCCCATTATACTTCAATTCAAAAAAATTTAAAAATAAAGGGGAATGGGGAAGGAGGCACTATGCCTGTTTATATACACTAGTTTCTCCATGGACATTAAAGAAATGGGGGGAGGGACAATGAAAGACTAAAAATAATTAGTCTGGAGTAGTCAGGAAGTAGTTGGAAGGTGATGATGGGGGATAAATTTGCTAATTGAGCATATATCCTCTGGGGAAGCACAGTTCTGGAGTAGAGCAAGGTTCCCTTTGTAGAGGCACCTCCTGCCTGCTGCTGGGACACAGCTTCTCTCCAGTAATGTTCCCAGTGGGACAAGTGACTCCCTTATATTGATTGCTCCCATCAATCAGCCTCATTGACAACTTGCATCATTCCCAATACCTGTTAACTAGTTAATCATTCTGCACCCAATTCTAGCAAGTGTGTGTGTACATGTGTGGTTGGGGTGCAGGTGGGGTTCCCACATCACCACTCTCTCCATTCCATGGGCTTTTTCTGGGCTCTGGAGAGCACGTCGGCTGCCACTTCACAAAGAAGAAATCAGGACCACATCCAAGGAACGCACAAGCGGCACCCATGATAAGCATTCTAAAATTCCAGCGAGAAAAATAAATTATTAAAATACATTTAGAAAAGGGTTTAAGGTGATAAAAATTGCTATTAGTTACCTTATTCTCAAACGTAGGATGTTCAGGCTGGAGGAAACTGAGGTGCAGAGAGATGAAGTAGCGTGCCCTGGACCGCACTGGGTGAGCTGCAGGATCCGGAAGCCTGCACGGGTCTCTAACCTCCTTATCTACGAGTCTACTCTCCATCACTCCTCCCTCCCTCCCATCAGCTGGCCTAAATCTTAGCCCTTCTCTAGTCTCTTCATGGTTTTAAAGGAAAATTTAACCTTTCTTCTACTTATTTTATTCAGTGCTAAAAGCCACCAAGCCTAAGCAATCGTGAGAAAGAACAACAAGCAGGAGGGATCACACATCCTGGTTTCAAATATACTACAAAGCTATAGTAATCAAAACTAGTACGGTACTGACCCAAAAACACATACAGATCAATGGAACAGAATAGAGAGCCAGAAGTAAACGCATGCTTATATGGTCAATTAATCTATGAGAAAGGAGGCAAGAATATACAATGGGGAAAAGATGGTCTCTTTAATAAATGGTGTTGGGAAAACCGGACAGTCACACGCAAAAGAATGAAACTGCACCGCTTTCTTATACCATATACAAAAATAAACTCAGAATGGATTAAAGACTTATGTGTAAGACCTGAAACCATACAACTTCTAGAAGAAAATATAGACAGTAAACTCTTTGACATCAATCTTGGCAAAATGTTTTGGATATGTCTCCTCAGACAAGGGAAATGAGCAAAAATAAACAAATGAAACTACATTAAACTAAAAAGCTTTGCACAGAGAAGGAACCCATCAACAAAATGAAAAGGTAACTGAATGGGAGAAGATATTTGCAAATGATATATCCAATATCATTGGGGTTAATATCCAAAACTTATAAAGAATTCATACAACTCAATATCAGAAATATGATCAAACCAATTAAGAAATGGGTAGAAGACCTGAATAAGCATTTTTCCAAAGAAGAGATACAGGTGGCCAACACACATATGAAAAGATGCTTAATATCAGTAATCATCAGGGAAACGCAAATCAAGCCACAGTGAGATATCACCTTACTCCTGTCTAACTGCCATTAAAGAGAAGCTTCTGACTATAGTACTGCGGAGTTCGAAAAAAGAAGCACGACACCTGGTGGGGCTTTTAGACACTGGGGACAACACATTCCACACCTGGGCATTTGCTTGCCCCACTGGTGAAAGTCACACACAGGGCTGGCCCCATGGCGCAGCGGTTAAGTTCGCACGTTCTGCTTCTCGGCGGCCCAGGGTTTGCCGGTTCGGATCCCGGGTGCAGACATGGCACCACTTGGCACACCATGCTGTGGTAGGTGTCTCACATATAAAGTAGAGGAAGATGGGCATGGATGTTAGCTCAGGGCCAGGCTTCCTCAGCAAAAAAGAGGAAGACTGGCAGTAGTTAGCTCAGGGCTAATTTTCCTCAAAAAGAAAGTCACACACAGCTCCACCTTGGAATCAGGCCTGAAGAAAGGTGTGCACTGGAAGAAGTACAACACGAGGTGATGAAGCCCTGCGGGGGGCGCTCCTGGAGCCCCTCGGTCCTTTTGAACTGCAGGTCTCAGCAACAACCACCCATGCTGACCGGAGCCCCTTCCAGAAAAGCCTGCTACTGGCATTCAATGCCAATCCGGTTCTGGACCAGGAAATTACAGCACCACCTTCTTGAAGGACTCTAAGCTAACACAAATAAGAGTGAGAGGGAGACACATAACCTGGTGGCACATCTGTGGGTGTTGGTAGTGTTGCTGAAATGCCCCAGAAACCATTCGTGACCTCGCAGTTCAGAATTTGGAAAATGTGGTAAATCATGCTCCACTGGCCAGGAATCATAAATGGTTTGTTTGTATTAACTTCTTGAGAAAAAGTCTTTTGTTTTTCCAATCTTTAAAGTGGCCATGAGACAGAAAATACCAATATGAGTGACATCCTTTCACGTGTTTACCTAGCCATCCATTTCTGCATACACTGTCTCAGGGATGCTCATATAATTAGTGTATTATTGACCCCATCTGCCAGATGAGGAAACAAAGCCTCAGGGAGATTAAGTGATCCAAATATTGCCACTTGTCCCCTAAGTGGGACACCCAGGAAGAGAATCAAAGTCTTTGACTTACAATCCTCAGTGTCTTTGCTTTCTCCCTTCATTGGACACTTAATCTACTTTTCAACACCATTTTGTTTATATTTTAACATTAATTAGGGCATTCGATCCAGTAGAACCTCCCAGGAGCCCTAGCGCCTCTCTGCACTTCAGCCAACAGCTCAGCTCAAGACAATAGGGTCTCATCTCTGCTCTCATGTACATACCAGACAGTGTACAGACAAACTGAAAAGACCCCAACAACACCAGGATGATCAAAACAATAGTGAGGAGGAGGAAACAGAGCCCCCTGCCTCTTTTTTACATTCGTTAATTCATTCCTTCCTTCATTCATTCCTATTCATTTATGCAAATACTTTCAGGTAGAGGAAGAAATCAAATAAGCATAATATTCGCTGCCTATTCCCAAGGTATTTGCAATCTACCCAGGGAGTTTATTATACACAAAATTTATTAGCAGTATCTTCTATTTTTAGAGTGTGTAACCTGGAGTAACATGGAATTTTATTAGACATATGGATTATAATTTTTTAATTTTTTTTAAAAACAGTTTTTTCAACGTTTTTCATTGAACCATCTTGTGACGCTATATCTTTTTTTTTTTTTAAGGAAGATTAGCCCTGAGCTAACTACTGCCAATCCTCCTCTTTTTGCTAAGGAAGACTGGCCCTGAGCTAACATCCGTGCCCATCTTCTTCCACTTTATATGTGGGACGCCTACCACAGCATGACCTGCCCAGCGGTGCCATGTCTGCACCCAGGATCCAAACCGGCGAACCCCAGGCCACCAAAGCGGAACGTGCACACTTAACTGCTGTGCCACCTGGCCAACCCCTATACTTCCATTTCTGTGTCTCTTCTATTCAGGATGGATGTTTGCATTGTGTCCAGTTGGGGCTATTAGGATAGAATCCAGCCCTTCTCCTCCTGTTACACCTGTCATGTTAGAATGTTCTCTCCTCATAGCCCCCTCATGGCCATGGTGAAATGTCTGCATGTGAATATTTCACATCATTTGTGCCAGTATAGTGTCAACCCCTTAGAAAGAGAGCCCCTGGAATAGTCTGGCCTCCCAGACCAGGCTCTGCCATCCACCTGGCCACGCGAGAACTCTGGCCACACTGGAAGGAAGCGTGGCACTGGTGAAAGACTGTAAACACAGGAGACCTTGGATCCAGAGAGTGGCTGGTGTGTGAGGAAGAGCAAACCCATCTGAGCTGTTTTTGCACAAAGAGATGGAAGCCTTCTGGCAGTTGTCAGGGAAAGCCCTGCCATAAACCTGTCCTAGCCCCTCTGAAGACAGGCTCCAGATCCCCCAGTCACGTTAACCCTTAACCGTGGGCCCCAACACTTCCCAGTAGGTTTTTATGTCGCAATCCTGCATTCTCAGAGACCAGGCCTCAATGTTCCAGCCTAGTTTGTCACCAAACTCAATTTGCCTCACCCAGGAGCTGTCCTCTGGATGATCAGGGTCCTGGGACCACTGGAAAATTCATTTAAAGGGCCAGTGTGCCCTTGAGGAAAACTACATAGACCTGATGACTAGAAACCACATTAGATCTAATAATTGGAAAACAAGTAGCTTGGGAGCAATGATTTAAATTTGCCCTGGCAGAAATATAATATTCAGGTGTAATGAGTATCATTGATTATAAAAGAACATTTCTTTGATCTTTGATAGATTGCTGTTCATAATGCAGGCCTGCAGGAAAATTTAAAGGCTAAAATTGTCTGAATTGATCGTTACAGAATACATTTTTAATATACTTTGCCAACTAATATATTGACTGGTGAGTACCATAAAATTTAAAACAAAATTCCCTCTTGGTACGAGGGCACCAGCTAACGTTGACATTTCATACCGTTGTTCATATCAACTATTTATTGATGGTACTAGAAGGGTATTGTAGAGTTTCCAATGTAGATCTCTAAGTTCTTTCATAATGACATGAACCACCATGTAATAACTAATCTTCATTTACCACTAAAAATTCACAAAGCAGTATTTCATAGAAATAGATTAGAGATTACTAGATGATTATCCACTATATATTTTATAGGAAGTGTTTCTTTTTTTTTTGAGGAAGATTAGCCCTGAGCTAACTACTGCCAATCCTCCTCTTTTTCCCAAGGAAGACTGGCCCTGAGCTAACATCCGTGCCCATCTTCCTCCACTTTATACGAGGGACACCTACCACAGCATGGCTTTTGCCAAGCGGTGCCATGTCCGCACCCGGGATCTGAACCGGCGAACCCTGGGCCGCCAAAGTGGAACGTGCGCACTTAACTGCTGTGCCACCCAGCCAGCCCCAGGAAGTGTTTCTTTATTATGATAATTTGATCAGTATAAAAATAACCACCTTTAAAATTTAGGGTATTTAAAATGCATACTATTTTTAATTTCTTTTTATTTCTTTCTTTTTTTTTTTTTTTTTGAGGAAGATTAGCCCTGAGCTAACATCTGCTGCCAATCCTCCTTTTTGCTGAAGAAGACTGGCCCTGAGCTAACATCTGTACCCATCTTCCTCTACTTTATATGTGGGACACCTACCACAGCATGGCTTGCCAAGCGGTGCCATGTCCGCACCCAGGATCTGAACTGGCGAACCCAGGGCTGCCGAATTGGAATGTTCACACTTAACCGCTGTGCCATCGGCCAGCCCCAATTTCTTTTTATTTTTAAATAATATCAGACTTACAAATAAGTTGCAAAAATGGCATAAAGATTTTCTGTATACACTTCACCCACCTTTCCCGATGCTGTAACCACAGGCCCATTTAGAGCCAGTTGGAACAGACCTTATCTCTTATCAACAAAGTGATTAAAGATTGTCTTTCAAAAAAATTCCAAAGTCATGTAGCCAGAGCATGTGCAGAAGAAGAAATCTTGGCCCAAAATGACTGCAGAACCAAAGATTCTCCTCCCCATGGAACCAAAGGACCAGGACGTGACTGGAATTTCAAAGTCAGACTCGTATCAGAAGCAAGGAGCCCCTCGTTCAGAAAGATCTGGTCTTAAAATGCCTTCCCCACCCTATCACGACTGTTTAGAACCCTATCGTAAAAGTTTAGAACCTCATCATAAAAGTTTAGAACACTGTCATAAATGTTTAGAACCTGACCATAAATGTTTGAAGCCCATCCATTAAAGCCTGTCCCACCAGTGTTTCCGTGTGCCAGCCTGCTCTCCCCAACCTCTTAAATTTTGCCCCACATGCTGAATTGGGGAGACAGATCTGAGGGCACACATGCCCTGTCTCCCTGAAGATGGATCTTGCAGAATAAAGCCGATTGCTCCCCCCAAAAGCTGATGCCATAATTAATTGGTTTTTTTAAGGCACATCAGGCCAGAGATCCCCAATTTTGTGCGGTAACAATATTAACATCTTACGTAACCATCATACAGTGATCAAAAACAGGGAACTAACATTGATACAATACGATTACATTGTAATCTAAAGACCTTGTTCAAATAGCACCAATTGTCCCACTAATGTCTTTTTCTGATCCAGAAAAAAAATTCAATCCAAGGTTCCACGTTGCATTTAGTTATCACGCCTCCTCAGTCTCTTCAAATTGGAACAGTTTTGTTTTGTTTTGTCGGGGGGTTTTTTTCATGATTTTGACAGTTTTGAAGAGCACTGCCCAGTTATTTTGTGGAATGTCGCACAATTTGGGATTGTAGTATAATAAAAAATATGTTTGGTCTTTGTTCCCAGTTCCTGCCACTGAACTCCTAAAACCCTTGCGATTTCCTGAGTGATAGAAGTCTTTGTTATACTAATGAGGTTAGTCCTAACCTAGAAGGCTTCAGGGAGGGAGCTGATTGCCAAAAAACTAACCACATGATTAGAAGGTTAGAACTTTCTATCCCTGTGGAGGGGTGAGGGACGAGAGATTGAGTTCAATCACAAATGGCCAATAATTTAATCAACCAGACATATACAAGGAAGCCTTGGTAAAAACTCTTGAACAACAAGGTTCTGGGAGCTTCTGGGTTGATTAACACATCAATGTGTTGGAGGGTAGCCCACCCAGAGAATGCATGGAAACTCTGCCCCTGCCCCGTGGCACCCCCATACTTACCCTATACATCTCTTCCATTTGGCTGTTCTTGAGTTGTATCCTTTATAATAAAACTATAATTGTAAGCATAGCACTTTCCTGAGTTCTGTGAGCCATTCTAGAGAATTATCAAGCCTAAAGAGGGGGATGGTTATTGGATGCCCCAAATGTGTTTTCGGCTAGGCCGGGGTGTGGTGCCTTTGGGGACACACTCAAGAATTGTAGCTGGTATCTGACGTGGGGGCAGCCTTGTGGGACTGAGCCCCTTAATCTACAGGTTCTGTGTTAACTCCAGTACTTAGTGTCAGAATTGAATTGAATTATAGGACACCCAACTGGTGTCACAAAATTGGTGTTAGGAAATGACACACAGGCTTATCTAATGTCTGCTCGTGATAAATTGAGGTTATGATTTTGGGTAAGAATACCACAGAAGTGATGTTGAGCTGCTCTCAGTTCAGTCTCATTACTGAGATGTTACTTCGCTCGCCTGGTTAAGGTGGTGTCTGGCAGCTTTCTACACTGTAAAGTTACACTTTCCCCAAACCTACTATTTTTAAGTGTTTCAAATTCTAAGATAAAATATTCAGCTGTTCATAGCTTCTTACAAGATGTCAAAAAGAATTTTTTTTTTAATTACCAGTATAAGAAAATGGAAGACCATTAAAGAAAATGACAGAAATGTATGCGCACAGTTGAACGAACTTTTGGAGAATATAGATGAAATGTAGAAGCAAAAAAGGAAAAGCTCTCAGAGTTACTAGTTTCAGCAGAAGTAGCTGAAATGTCACTGATTGGGCAGGATATGAATTTACCTTCTATCTCCATATCAATCAAAGCTGATGAATTTCCATTTCAACTGGAAGAGAAAAAAACCAAAGACTCCATTAAACCCAGTGTACTTTCTGCGAATGCAAGCACACATCCATCTAACCTGAATGTTCAAAGGAAATGCTAGTTAACTATCCAACTCAAGTTACAGATGATAAGTTTTTGAGAATATCACACACAAATTCTTCCAAATGATGACAAATATTACGAGAACTTTCTACTTCACAGGAGTCTGTATTTTGTTGCTATGTCAAAGTCTTTGGGAATGGAAAAAAATCAACTGAAGGTTGACAATAGTACAAAGATTGGCAGCATTTATCACACGCTTTTAATAAACGTGAAGAAAATTAAATGCACATAAACAGTGTAATGCATTTAAAATTAACTTTGATTTAAAAATATAGCTGTAATTTTAATGATACAAAACAGAAACTATATGAAAATAAGATAAAAGATCATGCGCAGGGGCTGGCCTGGTGGCACAGCGGTTAAGTTCGCACGTTCCGCTTCTCGGTGGCCCGGGGTCCACTGGTTTGGATCCTAGGTGCGAACACGGCCCCACTTATCAAGCCATGCTGTGGCAGGCGTCCCACATATCAAGTAGAGGAAGATGGGCACGGATGTGAGCTCAGGGCCAGTCTTCCTTAGCAAAAAGAGGAGGATTGGCAGCAGATGTTAACTCAGGGCTGCTCTTCCTAAAAAAAAACATAGATAAGATAAAATTTTTAAAAATTTTTTAAAGAAAGGTCATGTGCAATCATTAAAACAATATAGATGATTCATTTTTGGTGGGATAATGCTATCATTCAGATCATCCAAGAACTTTATGAGCATAAGAATGGGAATTTTCTGGGGCCAGCCCCGTGGCTAAGTGGTTAAGTTTGCACGCTCCGCTTCGGTGGCCCGGGGTTTCACTGGTTCGGATCCTCGGCATGGACATGGCACCACTTGTCAGGCCAAATTGAGGCGGCATCCCACATGCCACAACTAGAAGGACCCACAACTAAAAAAATATACAACTATGTACTGGGGGGATAGGGGGAGAAAAAAAACAAAAAGAAAAAAAAAGATTGGCAACAGTTGTTAGCTCAGGTGCCAATCTTTAAAAAAAAAGAGGAGGATTGGCAGCAGATGTGAGCTCAGGGCTAATCTTCCTCAAAATAAAATAAAATAAAATAAAACCTATTTTTCTGCATCTGGTGGAAATCACAACAAACGATAACAAGCGCAGAACATTTTCTTAGAACACAAACATCAACAGCAAATCATGTATTATTTGAATAAGGTAAGAAGCGCTAAATAGTACTCAACATTTTATGTACAACTTCTAATACAAGGCATAGAACAGAATATACTTATTACCAGATTTTTGAATTTCAAAAAGGCAAATCTTGTAGGTGAACACTTTGTGGAAGTTTGTTCAGTAAATGACATGACGAGAAAAGACTATACGTATTTGTAATAACGTTAACTCCCCCACAAGAACTACCAGAATAACCTGTTGATCAAGTCAAGAGCGTTAGACAGTCCAGCAGCAAGCGAGAGCACCATCTTAACAGAGTTAGCGTCTCAGCAGGGGAAAGCGTAGGGGTCTGGGCTCAGGTAATTTAAGGCAAGTCCTTCAAGGCAGGGATGGGGATTGGGCAAAATTTGCGACATAATAGTTTAGAATTGGTGGCCGCAGCAAGTTTTGAAGCAGGTCTGCATAAACAAACTCTTGCCCTGATAAGCAAGCTGTTTGTCCAGGTGAGCACACGGCTTTCTTCTGAAGACTAGCTATTCTGCCACAATGAGGCAACTGTTTGCCTTGATAAATTGGTTTGCAAGAACTTCCTGAAGCAAACGATGAAGTTAGTTATTTATTCGTTTGCAATCTTATCTGCCTGGGCTAGAGTTTCCTGGGGAAAAACAGCTAAGCTATGTTGACACAGATAACATCAGTTCTCAGTAGAATGCCTACAAAAACTGAATCCAGACAAAATGATTAGAACGACTGGGGATATGACAATTCCACAAAGACACATAGAAAGCATAAGGGATCACAGTGGCAAATCCCTGAAAAAAGTTATAAAACATTCTGTCTTCCTCGTTTTGTTTAAACTTGATAGAAAAACGTGACAATTTGGTGTCAATGTTGGCGCTTATTGAAAATAATTTTAAGGAAGAGAAATTTGAAGCTGTCTTTGAAAAAATGATGAGAAAGTCAAGCTGAAGCTATCATGACACTAGAAACTCACTTAAAGGAAGAATGCAGTGCTCCTTTAGAAATTATTGTGGGGGCTGGCCCCGTGGCCGAGTGGTTAAGTTCGCGCACTCTGCTGCAGATGGCCCAGTGTTTCGTTGGTTCGAATCCTGGGCGCGGATATGGCACTGGTCATCAAATCATGCTGAGGCAGCATCCCACATGCCACAACTAGAAGGACCCACAACGAAGAATATACAACTATGTACCGGGGGGCTTTGGGGAGAAAAAGGAAAAAAGAAAAAGAAAAAATAATAAATTAAAAATTTAAAAAAGAGAGAAATTATTTTGATGTGAAGTATTACATTTTTCTGCAATACAGGTCAAAGGTATGATTTTGAAAATAATCATTTTTACATTTATTTACTCAGTACCAACTTGGCATAATAGCTTTAGTAAAATTGATGTTAAATGCAAAATGATGCAGGAACAAAAATTCAGTGTACACAATGCACTTAAAAGCTTCAAGGCATCCCTGATGGCCTGGTGGCTAAAGTTCAGCGTGCTCTGCTTCAGCGGCCAGGGTTTGGTTCCCGGGCTGGGAACCACACCACTCGTCCGTCAGTAGTCTTACTGTGGCAGTGGCTCACACAGAGGACCTAGAGTGACTTACAACTGGAATATACAACTTTGTACTGGGGCTTTGCGGAGGAGGAAGATGAAAGGGAGGAAGATTGGCAACAGATGTTAGCTCAGAGCGAATCTTTCCTAGGCAAAAAAAAAGCATCAAAGGAATTAATATACTTGTTGAAGAGAAACCAATGATATTTATGAAAAATATGTTGATACTAAACAAATTTCAGACTCTCTCGACATCAGCAAGAATTCCCTCAATAGAGGCAATAGTGGAGAAGAAGGAAGACGATTCAATTCAACTGAGAATCTCATCTACAATCCAAAACTAAGTTTAAAATTCAGTGTTCTTTTCTCTATACTAGATATGATATCACCTTCAAAGCAAAGTTTTAAAACACTGAAAGAATATAATGACCTTTCCGTGTTATAGATGGCAAATTTAAAGAATTCGAATGAATATGAACTACTGCAACTATGTGAGCATTAGCAGTTGAAATTGCCTGGTGAACAAAGTAAGGAAAATGATGCTGATAGGAATTCAATCCATAAGGACCTAAAATCTTAAGTTGCAGTATTTGAAAATCTACACTTCTAATACTCCAGTTGAAGTATTGCAATACTAAATTTACAACAATAATTTACAAGACACATTTCCAATAACTTTGTGTAGCTCTCAGAATAAATTTAACCTTGCAGAAGCAATTGCCAATGGAGACTTTTATAGCTTCACAAAAACAAAATTTATTAAATGTACACAAGGCCACAACAAAAACTGTGCGTTTCTTTAGAAAACAAGACACTGAAGCAAGTAGGCATTGAAACTGTCATAAAGAATTTTGTGTCTATGAAAGCAAGATGTATAACTATTTTATAACAGATTATTAAATCCTACTGACTTCTTAAGTATTCCAGTGAGTTATTATTATGATTAAAATTTCATATTTCCTTTATTGTGTGTTCAATAATTTAATTGGTAGAATTTATATAAAATAACCTCAGGCTTGCTGTAATTTTTGTTATTAAGACATAAATAGGGGCCGGCCCCGTGGCCGAGTGGTTAAGTTCGAATGCTCTGCTTTAGTGGCCCAGGATTTCACCAGTTTGAATCCTGGACACGGGCACGGCACCACTCATCAAGCCATGCTGAGGCGGCATCCCACATGCCACAACTAAAAGGACCCACAACTAAAAATATACGACTACGTACCAGGGGACTTTGGGAGAAAAAGGAAAAATAAAATATTTTTTTAAAAAGACATAAATAACATGCTATCTTCTAAAAATTGTACTTGAGGACAAGAAAACTAATAGTATTCAAGGAAGGGACACTTTTTTCCTAATTCACACAAAGGTTGCATACGGGTGCCAAAGCATAGCCTCAAAATGTTAAAAACATGATTCTCACACAAATAGATAGTGAGCACTTGTCAGAAATATAGTAAACCTGTTAATAAGGGAGCCAGCAGGATGATAACACCAGTTCAAAGAATTTAAGAAATGGGGATTTTTTACAATAAATGGGGGGAGAAGTCATGCCGAAATAAAATTACTAAGTTAGATAAAGATATACAGTGGTTAAAACCCTACAGGGTAATAAAACTGTAACCTTCAGGTTTATCTTTCGTACCCAACAAAAAGGCAAGTCATTGCACCAGATCAGCTTTCAGAATCATAAAATCTGAGTTCTAATGAATTATACCAACAAGCTTAAGTTCCCGGAGTCATTTGATGCTTAGGTGGGTTTGTTAGAAAATGTTCTTAGCATGACATTAATCACCTTTTGAGTTATTTCCAAGTTTTGGATAATTTTTCTTCACCTGGGCTGGTGGCAGCCCTGCACATCCACTTTGAAGCAGTTCAGCACTTGGTTATATCAAAAACAAAGCAAATTCAAGCCCCTCAGTCACAGAGGAGTAACAAAGACTCCAGTGAAGATTCTGCGGGGAGACGGAAGAGAGGGTTACGCTGCGGGTCTCACAGCAACGCTTCGTTTCTGAAATCCCGCTGGACGCCTGCGCCCCACGCTTCCTAGCCGGCTTTCCCGGCACAGTCCTCCCCGCTGGACCTCCGCTAACGTTTTCCCGTTCTCTTTTTTTTTCTACTGCAAAGAAATAGAGCCTTCTGCACTGTGGCAGACACATACTCTGCAGCCTCCAACCAAAAACGGACATTTCATAGTGACGAGGTTCAAGACACGCCACCCGGAGTATGGCCCCTTGGCGTGTTGAATGTCTTGAGCTGAAGGAGTCTGAGGAAACAGCCAAAGCAGGAAGATCACTCTGACATCCCCGCCTCGCGCTTCTTCCCGGAAACAGGTCGTAAGCCTCCCATGTGACAGGTCCTCTTGGTACTGGAAGACATTCTTATCACCAGAGGCAAGGAATTGCGGGCTGAGAAATCTGCGCAAACAAGCGTTGTTATACTAACCCAATCTTTTTGGGGGGGTGGGGGGCAAGACCCTGAGCCAATATCCATGCCCATTTTCTTCTATTTTATATGTGGGTCGCCCACCACAGCATGGCTTGATCAGCGGTGCCATGTCCGCACCTGGGATCCGAACCGGCAAACCCCGGGCTTCCGAGGCAGAACATGCACATTTAACTGCTGCGCCACCAGGCCGGCCCCCTCCCTCTTCTTCCTGGTTACTTCTTCACTATTGACTACCCCAGCCCAAACTTTGTCTTGTCAATTCTTCACAAATATATTGTTTCTTTGTCTAAAAGATATAAAAGCTTTCTATTCTGGTCACTTCTTTGGGTCTTCATTCTCTGGTGAAGACTCCCACATACATGTAAAAATTCAACAAAACGTGTCTGCTTTTGTCCTGTTCATCTGTCTTGTGTCAGTTTAGTTTTCAGACCCAGCCAGGGACTCTAAGACGGCTGAAGAAAACTTTTTCCTCCTCCACGTTACATTAACATTGAAAGTGAATAATAAATTTTAAATCAATTTTTTTCTTCTTATTGTCACCATTGGTCAAAACTGACCAGGCTCGGGGCCAGCCCCGTGGCTGAGTGGTTGAGTTCACGCGCTCTGCTGAGGTGGCCCAGGATTTCGCCTGTTGGAGTCCTGGGCATGGACATGGCACCGCTCATCGGCCACGCTGAGGCAGCATCCCACATGCCACAACTAGAAGGACCCACAACTAAACATACACAACTATGTACTGGGGAGCTTTGGGAGAAAAAGGAAAAATAAAATCTTTAAAAAAAAAAAAAAAACGGGCTGGCCTGGTGGCACAGCAGTTAAGTTTGCACGTTCCACTTCAGTGGGCTGGGGTTCGCCGGTTCAATCCCAGGTGCGGACGTGGCACCGCTTAATGAGCCATGCTGTGGTAGGCGTCCCACATATAAAGTAGAGGAAGATGGGCACAGATGTGAGCTCAGGGCCAGTCTTCCTCAGCAAAAAAAAAAGAGGAGGATTGGCAGCAGATGTTAGCTCAGGGCTAATCTTCCTCAAAAGAAAAAAAAAATTGATCAGGCTTGCTTCAAAAAAAAACATGAAAAACAAGAAATTTTTTAAAAATTAAAAAAAAAAAACATACACACATAAAGGTGAGAGAAACTGGCTTGTTCCCAGTCATTATTTCCCGAATACTGACTCTGTGTTCCCTGTAGGTAAAAATAAAAAGCAAGGCTCAGACTGAGATCCGGGTCTTCAAATGCCAAGTTCAGAGCTGATTCCTTACTGCTCAGAGCTGATTCCTTACTGCTCAGCTTTGTTCTGCTCGTGTAAATCCACGAATTTGCACGCCATCTCAGGTGCTGCTTAGAATCTGTTGACTATTTCTCTACACCAGGATTTGTCAACCTCAGCACCATTGACATTTGTCTTTTTTGCAGGAGGCTGTCCTGTGCATGGCAGGATGCTTAGCAGCCACCCTGGCTTCTACTCACTAGATGCCAGTGACACCCCCTCCCAGCTTTCCCTACGAGTCATGACCAAATTGGCGCCAGCTGAGAACCACTGTTTCGCTCTCTGCTGCATTCCTGTGGAATCTGAATCTTCTGTCTTCGCTTCAGTCTGCGAGAACACATGGAGCCTCAGATCTGGCATGCCAATCTGGAAAACCTCCCTGCCTGGACACTCTCCTGGGTCCCTCTGGACTTCCTGTGGGCCCCTCGCCTGCAGTAACTGACATCCTCACTCTGAACCTCTATCTGTTCTTGGAGGGTGTCCCAAGTCTACGTTCCATCAGCTTGATCCCGTGTGCTAGCTCAGCCAATCGACTTGATGCAGCAGCTATTCAAGATCAGGGCTTAAAATCGAATTGGCTGCCCAAGAACGGTTTACTGTGCAGGCTTCTGGAAATGTCTCCCACAACTGGATTAACTATTTTGATTAATTTGACCCATCAGTTGGTTGGGAAGGAAAGGAATAGCCATTTAATTTATTTATTCACTTAGTTTTTCAATTTAGTAATTTATTTAGATTCATTTATTTGTTTAACTGATATTGAAATGACTTGTTTTTTTTTACTAAGTTGAACAGTTAAAATGATTAGATTAGTTGTGCATTTAGACTTAAGCTGAATGAGGCTTCTATCTTAGCACAAATTATTTCGTATCCTCTATTCCCCAGAGAATGTGGCTCAGTTAATAAATAATCACAATTGTCAGAGGCTATTTCTAACCATTCTCTTTTCTTTTTGTTGCAGAGAGAGTAAGATAAATTTTTTTCCTTAAATTTCAAAAGCTATGTTAAAAAATAAATGTTTGAGGAGCCCTCATGCTTGTATGACGATGCCTTTCAGGCAAGAGAGGGTGTCACTCCTAGTGTGTACATAGAGCTCAGTACAATAAAAGTGTGTCATTGTACGTCCATGGTGGATTTCCTGTGTGATGGAAGGAAGAACGAGAGGAGGCAGACCAGAGGGTTCACGTCACACTAGATTTCTTAGGAAGCTCGTAAAAAGGATTTACTGTATTTTGATTAATCCATCCTTCATCCACCTTGAGTGTCTCCATGGCAACCAGATATTTGTTTCCCAAAGATGGGCTTTCAGACTGTGGAAGGTTCATTCAGCTCTATACAAAACCCCTTGTATTCCTGAGAACTACATCTTTGAAATTCAGCTTGCATAGACAACCACTCCCAAACCCTTGTCTGTGTTACTGATCCCAATGCCAGTATCATTTTATCAATGACAAGACATGATCAATTTTTTGAAGCATTTTCTCAGAGCCAACAGACACATTTGTTTCACCTCTATTCCTCGAAAATATCAAGTATTTTAAGCTTAGCCTAAAGAAGGCTAAGTCGTCACTATGGGTCTTTAAATTAAAAAAAAAAACATGCATTGTCACATGTTGGTTAGAGTATTTCAGAGCATCCACCAACTGGATGGTCCTGTAAATAAAAATCACCTTCATCAAAAGTTAATGATTCCTTTCTCAAAACACAGTTATAAAGCAGAATCTAATTCGAGGTTTACTAACATGCAAAGAACATACATTTTATAAACGAGGTTGTATGATTTGCCTGAAGTCTCACACTAGATAGAAACCAAGCTGAAATGAGGACATGGAGACCCAAACTCCCAGCACACAGCTCTCCGACCCCACAGCAGGGCTGCCAGCCTTTGCTCACAGGGGAGCCTGAGCAGCGCCCCGATTATGTGCCCTGGGTGTCTTCCACTCCATGGGAACAGGAACCCATCTGTCCCGCCTCCCTCGACAACTCCCTACTTTTCATGGTGGAAAGATGGCATGGATGGTTGGATGGATGGATGAAAAGCTCTAGAGTAAAACTCTGGAAAATATACACCTTTTTTTTATTACATTGCCCCAAAAGGTGTTATCTGGGGGAAATTTCACTTTATATACCTTAAAATCTTTTCCTTTTCACAACCATGATTTACTTTTATAATCCACAAAAGTAATAAAAACATTTCAATTTTGGAAAAAAATCTCAAAAAAATTTGTTCTTTAAGGCTCAATGTATACTCCAAAGTAAATCTATTTCTGATGTAGAAAAACAAAAACCAAAAAATATCCATTTATGCAACTGTGATGGAGGAAGTAGGATTTGCACAATTTTTCTTATTATTTTATTTTTTTAAAATCAGCACGTGATTTGTAATGTCTTTATTAATGATTAAGGTAATGAAATCAGATTCTTTTACCCACATCATGGGATGAATAATTTCAACTTTGTTTTTTATTTTGGCCTAAGAGTAATATTGAATTAGTCTGACACACAGTTTGGGGATCATACCTTGAATTATTGGAATTCATGCAGGAAGCCCAGCCTCACTTAAAATTGCTGCTGTCTGCAGTGTAATAAATGTGATCGATGGCCTTCTGCAGCCACGCAGTTTGGCTGCTCCTCCGTTGCTGAGAGAGGCCTCTTTGTGTGTGTGCATGTGCATATTTCTTGAACATTCTGCAACTGTTTCCAACAGGAGCTGGTTTTAACCCTCCTGTTCACAGTTATTTAAGAATAGCCTGTTATTTTCCAAGCACCACGGATCAATTTAGATTGCCTCTGAGAAAAAGAATCTCCTTAAAGACGGATGACTCGTAAAAGAGTAAAAACATCCACAGAGCGCCCTTATCAGTTCTCTCAAACTCAGTTCTTTGTCATTTCGAGCTAGAAAGAAAAATTGCTTTCTACTGGTAACCAGAACTCTCCACGATCATCAAATTAGAAAAATTAACACGAGAAGACTTAAATTAGTCTCAGTGTGGCTTTTTACGGAATAAATGTTTAAATAAACTTCCACAGTAAAAGCAGATTTTACTTGCTCCTCCCCACAACATCTCTCCAGCATTCTGATCCCCCTTCTCCTTGCTCTTGTCCCTTCCATTGTACTTAGCATTTCAATTAATAATTTTAAGAATAGGAGGCCGGCCCGGTGGTGCAGCAGTTAAGTTGGCATGTTCCGATTCAGCGGCCCGGGGTTCGCTGGTTCGGATCCCGGGTGCCGACATGGGACCACTTGGCAAACGCCATGCTGTGGTAGGCGTCCCACATATAAAGTAGAGGAAGATGGGCATGGATGTTAGCTCAGGGCCAGTCTTCCTCAGCAAAAAGAGGAGGATTGGTAGTAGTTCGCTCAGGGCTAATCTCCCTCAAAAAATAAAAAGTAGTAGTTTTAGGAATAAATGGCTCGACCCACCTCTTTCAATTGGTTACAACAGGCCTGTGTATAGGGATAAAGCAGAGAACTTAAGAAATACCCTGTGCTACCTTGTGAGATATTTAACTCATAAATCAAATCACTTCTCTCGTTCAGTAAATGGATATATATAAATAAATATTTGCAAAGAAAAACTGAACTGCATAGCAGCCTTGTCAGGTTTTTATCTCAAATACAACTGCAAAACCTTAAATCACGGACTATTTGATTTGGAAGAAATCTTAGAGACTATTTCATTTATCGTGACACTAAGGTTGATTGAGATTGCCACCTACCTAACATTGCAGTGCGGGTTCACAATGGACCCAGACCCTCGCTGAAATCTACCCATCCTACTATTCTGCTTCACAGGAGGGGAAAGAAAGACACACACATGACCTTGCTCATTTAACACAACAATCTTATGAGGTGCAAATTATCATCCTGATTGAAGAGAGAAGGAAACCGAGACTCTGAGAAGTTATGTAATTTGTCCAAGGTCACCTAGGCACACAGAGAAGTAGAATTTGAACCTTAGATTGTAACCTGAATGGATTGTATGAGCAGCCTCTTTTCTCACATCCTCTGTTCTTGACATCCAAGTTCAGGCTCCTGATGAAAGGCATTGATGAAAAGAGAATATTTTACTGAAGATTGTGGGAGAATCCATTGAGGAAAATTCACATCACAGATCACATTAGACAAAAACTTAATAAAATTCTTTTTTAGGGGCCGGCCTGGTGGTGCAGCAGTTAAGTTCGCAAGTTCCGCTTCTCAGCCGCCCAGGGTTCACTGGTGAGGATGCCGGGTGCGGACATGGCACCACTTGGCAAAAAGCCATGCTGTGGCAGGCATCCCACACATAAAGAAGAGGAAGATGGGCATGGGTGGTAGCTCAGGGCCAGGCTTCCTCAGCAAAAAGAGGAGGATTGGCAGTAGTTAGCTCAGGACTAATCTTCCTCAACAAAAGAAAATTCTTTTTTAGATATTTCTGTTATTTTCCCCACAGTTTCTTACCCTCAGAGGTACCTACTTTCTCTTCTATGAGGTTATAAGGGAAAGGAATCATAACCGTTTGATCAACAGAGAAGGCAAGGTTTAAGTGAAAAAGTTACTTATCACCAAGCCTGCATATATAGACATGCTGCAAAAATTTTACTTAGAAAAGATGAGAGGAGGAGAAAAACATAGGCAAACTAAAAACAAAAACCCAAGATGCAAAAAAGAGTTAACTTAAAGTTTAAACAGCGTGAGGAGGCTGAAGGCAAAATGGCTGACAGACTTCTCGGAGCTGGATGGAACCTTAAACAACAGTGGGGCTGGAGTGATGGTACCTATTCAGGAAGGAGAGTGCAGCCCATGCCCTGTGCACAGAGAGGGAGACCAGGGCTGTGTGCCTAAAGCTAGGAGTTTTGGAGGGCTGCTGCAACTCTGAAATCAAGATTTAGAAAACATTACCCAACATAGTTACTGTAAGAATATAAAGGAGAATATCCTTGTGACCTGACATGGGGAACAACACCATAAACACAATTCAAAAAGTACAAGCCATAAAGCAAACTATTGATGAACACAATTATATCAAGATCAAGGATTTCTATTCAATGAGAGACACCAGGGGGGAAATTAATAGACAGAGGAGAATGTGTGAATATATTCGTGATGTCTATAGGAAGGAAAGGGTTAAGCAATAAGTCTGCAGTCTTCTCTCCTCTTATTTGGGGAAAAAGGGGTGGAGACAGAAATGAGACAGATGACTAGACCTAGTCTTGTGAAAATGCTGAGGAATACCTCCTAAAGCTAAAGGTATTTGCCAGCAGGGAGTCCTTATCTATGGAATGCTTTTAGTGGGATGGAGCTGGTTGGTTAAGATTCTTGTGGTAAACAAACCAGGAATCTATGGATTTATGGGCATGGCTTAAGGGGAAATATCATGTAATGGATACAACCACCTGAGTATAAATTGGAGATGTTTCATGACCTGGATGGCAAGATATTGATTTATCCCATTGCTACTAAACTTAACTTGACCACGTGGTTAAGATGGTGACTGCTGAGTTTCTCCACTATAAAGTTACTATTTTTCCCTTTGTAATTAATAAATATCTTACAGAGAGGTACTTTGAGACTATGTAAATATCCTGTTTGCCATCAAACTTTCGCCCATTCATTTTAGCCTCTCTTGATGATTCTTCCCTAAAAAATCTATGCCATGGTGGTTGCCAGATGGCGATTTTCTATTGAATCAGTGGTTCCACATGTATTAGTCGGCATTCTAGTGTCAAGAAAACTTTTCCCTTCGCCCCCATTTATTTCTTTGATTATTTATTTATATCAGCAGGGACTCATGGATTCTTTATTCCTTTGGTTATGATATATTATTATTATTATTTATTTTGCCGTGTAACCTATCCCAGATTTGGTCAGTGGGTGTCCCTTACTTTTTGTTTGTTTTTACAGTAGATATTGCTAAGGGAAATTACATAGACGTTGAAAATAAAGAGAAAAATAATGATGTTCCTAGCAATATATTTTCAAATGTTGGAAAGGGGAAAATTCCAGTCTTCCCTTCTTGGTTCTTTGGGCTGGTCAAATAATTAAAATGATACAAGACAGATTAACAAAAGACAATCAAATTTAGTTATGTACATGTAGGAAATCCACATTAAGAGAGATTGCAAAGTCAGTCAGTCAAAATGAGGTATTTATGTCATTCTAGACTAAGGAGAAGGGAGAAAGGGTCTGGGATCTCAAAAGGAAGGAAGGTAATTCAGGAATAATGAAAAGAGTAAATATTTGGTAAACAAATATTTGCTGGACCATCCAAAAACAATGGCGCACAGAGAGAGCTTTGATCAAACAAACCTTGCTAGGTTCCTCCCTGTCTACAACACCTAGTTCGTGTCCTACCATAGTTATCTATAGCCATATCTCCTTCCTGGAAAAGGTCCTCCATCTAAATTCTTTTGGGCAGTTAGGGGGAAGGTCTGAGGTTCTTCCTGAGTCTTTTGGGCCTTGATTGTTATTCAGCTTTAAATAATCTGCATGCCAGGGTGGCATATCTTGGGGCAACTCGTCTGAACCCCTACACAAAATGTGTAAAGCAAAACCTACACAGAGTAACTAGGAAAACTCAGATAATCCAAAGCTACTGGGAGTTTTTAAAAAACCTCCCCCTGAATCCAATAGATGAAGCCGACCAAGGGGACCATCACTAAGGATATGGAAGATGTGAATAATATAGCTAAGAAGATTCCTCTAATACATACAGAATACTGCACCCAAGTGGAAAATGTGCATTCTTTTTTTTTTTTTAAAGATTTTTTTTTTTTCCTTTTTCTCCCCAAAGCCCCCAGGTACATAGTTGTATATTCTTCGTTGTGGGTCCTTCTAGTTGTGGCATGTGGGACGCTGCCTCAGTGTGGTTTGATGAGCAGTGCCATGTCCGCGCCCAGGATTCAAACCAGCGAAACACTGGGCCGCCTGCAGCAGAGCGTGCGAACTTAACCACTTGGCCACGGGGCCAGCCCCATGGAAAATGTGCATTCTTTTTGAGGAACTATGAAACACTTTTTATAACTTTTTACTAGGAAATAATTTTAAATATACAGAAAGTTTAATATTGAAAAAAAGAAATAGTACAAAGAACACCTTTATAGCCTTTACTCAGATTCACCTGTTAACATTCTACCCCATTTGTTTCATCATTTTGTGTGTGTAAATTTTTTCCTGAATCATTTGTAAGTTACATACATTGTGGTTATTTGCTCTTAAATACCTCAGTGTGTATTTCCTAAAAATACGGATATTCTTTTATAGTATCACCATACAGTTATTACCTTTATAAATTTATATTGATATTTTAATCTAATCTACTGTCTACATTCCAATTTTGTCAGTTAACCTAGTAATATCCTTTGTAGCATTTTTTTCCTTCCAGCACAGCATCCAGTATAGGGTTAACTATTGCATTTAGTTGTTGTCATCTTTAACCTATTATGAAATACTTGTAAAAATTGACCAAAATTGACCAGGGTGATAGAATTCAACCATAAATAAAAGAAGATAATTGCGTACATATTTTGAAACTAAAAAAAAGAAAAGAAGCCATGATTTGAAAACAATTCAAAGTGAAAACTAGAAGTATTTTATACTGAAATATAAAAAACAAACAAAAAACCCAGTGCATTTTAAATTTGTGAAATATTCAAAAATTAACGCTCTCAGAAAAATTTATAGCTTTAAATGCACTAACTTGAAGACATGAAGAGTGAAAATAATTAAGATTTTGACTGAAGATAATAAAACAGTAACAATAAGCAAGCAAACAAACCAAAATAAAACTAAAATAAAGTGGGGAGGTAGGAGAATAAAAATAAGAAAATTAATGAAATAGATAATAACAACGGAGAGCTAATCAATATAGCCCAAAGCAGTCATTAAAAAGATGAATATAAAAGATAACACACTGGGGCCAGCCCCGTGGCCGAGTGGTTAAGTTCGCAGGCTCAGCTTTGGTGGCCCAGGGTTTTGCCAGTTGGAATCCTGGCACCGCTCATCCCACATGCCACAACTAGAAGGACCCACAACTAAAAATACACAACTCTGTACCAGGGGGCTTTGGGGAGAAAAAGGAAAAATAAAATTTTTAAAAAATAAAGACACACTAGATAATCTGAGCAAGAATAAAAGGAAGAAAGCATAAACAAATAATTGAATAAAAATTATTAGAGATGTATAAGAAAATAATAAAAAAAATTTTAACCAATAACTTTTAAATCATTGAAGCAAAGGACAGTTTTATGAAAAACAAACCAAAAAATACAAGTTACCAAATTTAACTGAAAAAAAATTAAAAACTAAGTGAACTAATAAACATTAAACAAGTTGAAAAGTTGTCAAAATTTCTCCTCCCTAATCCGAAGTAAAATTTTTCAAGATAAATATATATATTTTATCAAGCTTTTATTTATTTTTATTTATTTATTTTTCAAGGAAGATTAGCCCTGAGCTAACTGCTGCCAATCCTCCTCTTTTTGCTGAGGAAGAATGGCCCTGAGCTAACATCCATGCCCATCTTCCTCTACTTTATATGTGGGGCTCCTACCATAGCATGGCTTGCCAAGCGGTGCCATGTCCACACCTGGGGTCCGAACCGGCGAACCCCAGGCCACCAAAGCAGAACGTGCGCACTTAACCACTGCCCCACTGGGCTGGCCCCTATCAAGCTTAAAGTGCATAATCCCTATTTCATGTAAAATGTTTCAGAGAATAAAAAGAGGGAAAACCACCAAATTTAACCTTCCTTGATGTCAAAGAGAACAAGGACAGTATAATTTCACATATCAACACAGATGCAAAAATCCTAAATTTTAAAAATAACAAATTGAATTCTGTAGTAAAGTCAACCTTCATTATTTGCAGGTTCTGTACTTCAGAATTACTTGTCAAAATGTATTTGTAACCCCAAAATCAATACTCCAAGTGCTTTCATGGTCATTCACAGACTTGCAGGCTTACGAAAAAATTGAATTGCTTGACTCACAGGTTCCCAACTGACGTTGAACAAGGCAACATTCTGCCTTCTTGTTTTAGCTCTTATGCAGCAAACAAGGGTCCTTTTTTGGGTGTACTTAGTGCCATTTATTTGTGCTTTTTTTTTTTGGTGATTTTGCTGTTTAAAATCGCCCCCAAGCCTCATGCTAAAGTGTTGTCTAGTGTTCTAAGCACAAAAGGCTGTGATGTGCCTTACAGAGGAAACATACGTGTTAGATCAGCTTTATTCAGACATGAGTCATAGTGCTATTGGCCATCAGTTTAATGTTGAGTCAACTATATATGTAACCACAGGCCTACTAGGACTCCATGTTATCAGCAGAGTAATTAAGAGTGTTTTCCAGGAACTGAGAGTCCCCCCTCATCCAGTTCAGTCTGGTTGAGACCCACCAACTGGGCCTGCACAAATGCCTGATAAGTGACTTTTTTGACACCAAGGGGCCGAAAACTCCAGCCTCAGATCATACTAACACCACCATTTTGTGAACATGCGTCTTATGCAGAGCCATGAAGCTTGAATATGCTTGTGCAGGTCATCAATTACTGCATTTCTCCTTACCTCCAAACGTCTGTCTCCATACTTCGGACTGCGATGCCCCTCATCCCATAAATTTTGCTCCAAGCCCTGGATCGGGGAGATAGATCTGAGAGCGTATGCATCCTGTCTCCTTGAAGATCAATCTTGCAATAAAGCTGTTTTCTTTTCCCAAAAGCTGATGCATAATAATTGGCTTTTTATGCACATTGGATAAGAGAACCCCATCTTTGTGTGGTAACATATATTTTAAATAAAGTATCTTTAGACAAAAACACACATAAAACAAGGTTATATATTGACCAGCTAACTAAAATGTGCCCAGAGTCTCATGGGAACCTAAATATGTATTTCCTCTAGGAACAGTGATTCAGTATTCACTAATTCAGTGTTTGCAGCAACTGTGTAGATCATAACTATCCTGAATAATGAGAATTAACTGTATGTATTGTATAAATGTGATGTGTGTGTGTATACAAAACAATATATCATAATCTGGTAAAGTTTTTCTCATCAATACATGGATGGAGAGTCAGCATAAAACGATCAAAATAATTTAACGTGTTAGATATTAAAAAAGAAAGTCAACATAATCTTTTCAATAGATTGAGATGAAAGCACTCTGTAAAAAATATTCAGAAAAGTATGAATAAAAGGCAACATCTTTAAATTCATCAATGGCTTGGTAAATTCATATGAAAGAATAAAAGTCTAAAATGAAAGAGGAGCTGTCTAAATTTGCTTGAGAGCCATATAAATGCAGACAGTATGATATAGGGACAGATAAATATATAAAAGACCCCAGAAACGCACCAAATCATATCTAAGGCTTTAATGTTTTAAAGACATTAAGATGACATTAGTAAAAATCACTGGGAAAATCTTGGACAAGCAAATAAATGGTCCTGGGTTAACTGGATTACTGTATGAGAAAAAGAAAAAGTAGATTTTCATTTCACACTACAAAGAGGAGAAAACTCCAAAAGAATTATGGACTTAATTGTAAAAATAATTATTTAAAAATTTCAGAAGAAAATGTGGGAGAATATTTATATAGCTTTGGAATAATAAAGGATTTCTTTTTTCTTTCTTTCTTTCTCTCTCTCTCTATTTTTTTTTTTTTTTTTTTTTTTTTTTTGGTGAGGAAGATTGTTGCTGAGCTAATATCTGTGCCAATATTCCTTTACTTGGTATGTGGGATGCCCCCACAGCACGCCTTGATGAGCAGTGTGTAGGTCCACACCCAGGATCCAAACCCATGAACCCTGGGGTGCTGAAGTGGAGCGCATGAATACAATCACTATGCCACTGGGCTGGCCCTAAGGATTTCTTAATGATGAAATAATTTTTAAAAAACAGAAATCATTTTTAAAAACGTATAAATTTTGGTACATCAAGATTAAAACTTTCAGGGGCTGGCCCAGTGGCACAGCAGTTAAGTTCACACGTTCTGCTTCAGTGGCCCGGGGTTCACTGGTTCAGATCTCGGCTGCAGACGTGGCACTGCTTGGCAAGCCATGCTGTGGCAGGCATCCCACATATAAAGTAGAGGAAGATGGGCACGGATATTAGCTCAGGGCCAGTCTTCCTCAGCAAAAAGAGGAGGATTGGTGGCAGATGTTAGCTCGGGGCTAATCTTCCTCAAAAAAACCAGAGACACATTTTGGGATGACAGATTCCAGTCCCCCACAGATGTAATGAACAATGTGATGACTACAGTTAATGCTGTTGTATGGTACATAGGAAAGCTAAGAGTGTAAATCCTGAGTTCTTATCACAGGAGAAAATTTTTCTCCTTTTTTCTTTTTCTTCTTTTTATTGTGTCTATACAAGAAGATGGATGTTAACTGAACCTATTGTGGATCATTTCACAATATACAGAAATCAAACCATCATGCTGTACGCCTTAAACTTATACTGAGATGTATGCCAATTATTTCTCAATAAAACCGGAGAAAAAACATGGAAAAAATGTATATTTAGTGAGTTCTAATTCAGTAAAAATGCAAGTGTACAGATAAGAGATTGGAAAGAAATGCAATTCAACCAAGGGTTCTTTGTCTTATCTGGGTAATGTGATTCTCAAACAAATTTTTTTCTTTGTAATTTCTGTCCTCCAGTTTTTCTAAAGAGAAGATATTTTAGAATCAGAAAACTTGTTATCTTTACATTAAAAACGGTTTTTCAGGGGCTGGCCCTGTGAGTGGTGAAGCTCCTCACTTCACTTTGGCGGCCCAGGGTTCACAGGTTCGGAACCTAGGCGTGGACCTAGCACTTCTCGTCAAGCCACGCGGTGGTGGCGTCCCACATAGAAGAACTAGAATGACCTACAACTACCACATACAGCTATGTACTAGGGCTTTCGAAAGAAATAAAAAAAAAAAAAAGAGGAAGATTGGCAACAGATGTTAGCTCAGGGCCAACCATCCTCACCAAAAAAAAAAAAAAAGAAAGAAAAAATTGATTTTTCATAAAATAGCTTTCAAGATCAAGATAATTTTAGTAACAAGTTTGTTTTCTATTTTGTTGAGTGACTAATACTGAAACAGCCCTTTGTTTTTGCTGTTACGTGTAAATGATTTAAGAATTTAAACCAACTCCTACATAATACATTATATCAGTCCCCATCCGTGATTTGGAAACATTTAAAACTTTCAAAATAGGAGTTCATTCCACAGAGAATGACAGAACATCAGCCATTGCAAACGTCTGTCTGATCTTGGGACCTTGAACCTGTTTACTGGCTTACGGTCTGGTAGGGAGAGCCAGAGCCCAACAATAACCCTACCATCCACTTGCGGTGAGTAACGACCGTGTGCTGGGGCCTGGGGAGGACCCAGCTCACTCAATTTACCCGCCTTGGTTTGCATGATAAAGGAAGGTCACAGAAAGTCAGTACAATTGAGAGCAGCTCCCCAGGGGGCAGAAAAGATCTTCTAGCAACTGGCAGAAATGTCTCGCATTTTAGGACGGCAGCTATGATGAGAATCCTCTCTCTCTCGAGATTGCTCTTCTCCAAAAGGATGCTACTTACAAAATAAAAGTGAAATTCAAAATCCACATCTCTTTAGGTGGGCTTAGGTTTTTTGTTTTTTCCCCCTATTATTACATGGAGGAAAGGAATGAAAGAAATACATGGAATGCTTTTTTCTTTGCAGATCTTAGGTGCAAAGAGTATATCATAATCTTCAGTTCATAGTTCAGTGTCACCACAGATCTGTGAATGACTGTCTTCTATTTAACCATAAAATAGTTTCTCCTTTAGGCCCAGACTCTAATATCCCTCCTCTTTCCCCTTCTAATGTGTTGGATCAATTTTCTTAAATATAAGTGTTTTCTGAAAGAATAGTGAACCGAGTCCTCCATTTTCTCCTGTGTTATTTTCCTATAAAATTTTCTGAGAATTTTGATAAATTAAGGATCTCCTGCTACTTGGATAAGGTAATCTATCTATCAAAAAGTCTGTCCAGGGGCCGGCCCGGTTGCACAGTGGTTAAGTTTGCATGTTCCACTTCGGCAGCCCGGGGTTCGCCGGTTCGGATCCCGGGTGCGGACATGGCACCGCTTGGCAAGCCATGCTGTAGTAGGTGTCCCACATATAAAGTAGAGGAAGATGGGCATGGATGTTAGCTCAGGGCCAGGCTTCCTCAGCAAAAAGAGGAGGATTGGCAGTAGTTAGCTCAGGGCTAATCTTCCTCAAAAAGAAAGAAAAATGAAAAATGTCTGTCCAAGTAACAGTCAGCATTACTGAGACACCTGGAAGAAAGCAGGGGTGGGAAAGCTCTGCTTCCTCCAAGAAACAGCTGGTGTTTTGTAGAGCCTGCCAGCAGAAGGACAATTAGACAAGAGTAAACACATGCACATCATTCATTCATTCAACAAATATTTATTGAGCGCTTGCTTTGTCTAGCTGAGACGTGGCTTAGCAACCGATTACAAATCATTGCAGTTTAGGCTCCACCAGTTATTAGCTGCGTGAATCTATCCAGATCACCTAAATTCTCTATATCTTAAGTCTCTTCATTTGTAAAGGGACAGAAATAAACCCTACCCTACCTCCTTTGCAAGATTGTTTCAAGGATGAAATAATGGGTATGGAAGGGTAGCAGAGGGTACCATCTCAAAATATGCCTCTTGGGCATATGGTTTATTTTGAGCTGATTATTTTTGAGAAAAAGCAGACACAGGAGAATCTCTAAAAACAGAGTAGAAGTTACCCTTTTGTAAGAGAAATGTATATTTATAAAGGAAATCTCCATTTGTAAGTGTCTCCCTCTTTGTATCAGGAAGAGAAGGGTGAGTCAAACATGAGAACATTGTCCATGGAGGAGGCACCCACTTAAATCCACGTAACCTTACCCTCCTTTGCGGCACTTTCCTGGTAACCTCCCATAACTAGACTGCCCCCCTCCCAACATCTTTCTTTTGTCTTCTGCTGAAGATGGTATTTAAGGTAGTGGTGTGGGCCCTTTGGGGGAGTCTTAGTTTTCCTGGGTGTCTCCCATGTATACGTGAAGTATATATGTTACTAAACTTGTTTCTTTTTCTCTTGTTAATCTGTCCTTTATTATGAGAGCAGGGGGGTTCTCAGTCAAGAACAATGAAGGGTACAGGGGAAGTTATTTTTCCTCCTCTACACAAGTATCACTACTGTTATTTCACTGATCTTGCCAAAAAGGGTAAAGAGTTAGAGCCAAGGCCAGGCTACGCCAGCTGAGAAGAAGGAGCCTTGGAGGAAGCTTAGCCATTGCTATGCTAGCCAGCTGTGGAAACTGATAATAAAACACTTACAAGGAACTGAAGAATCCGAAGGAATGGTCACAGTCTTGGCCTTGACCATTGATAGAAAAACTATGACTAAATGTGAAATGAACCAGAGGGGAATGAACAACAGGCAAACCACAATTTCCTCTTAGCCCCAACTTCAAGATATTCCCTTCCTAGCTTTGGGCAGAGGGCACAGGATACCTAACAAGTAATGTCATCTCTGCCCCCAGATGCAGGGTCAAGAACTCTTGTCACCCTGGTTAGTGTAAGCAAACAGCCACAGGAGTAGGGGGCAATTGTGGAGCGGGGGCGGGGGGGGGGGGCCGGGGGTAGGATACACCCCCGCAGAAAGAACATACCTTAAATGTGTGAGCTGAAAACCAATTAAAGTTTCCCCAAAGGAAGGAGAAAAAACTAATGGGATTTTTAAGCATTTATTCTCTGTTATAACAGATATTGCAAGCACAAATGAAATAGGAAAACATTGCTTGGGGCCAGCCCCTAGACCGAGAGGTTAAGTTCACACGCTCCACTTCAGTGGCCCAGGGTTTCACCAGTTCAGATCCTGAGCGTGGACATGGCACCGTTCCTGGGGCCATGCTGAGGTGGCGTCCCATATAGCACAACCAGAGGCACTCACAGCTAGAATCTACAACTAGGCACTGGGGAGCTTTAGGGAGAAGAGAAGAAAAAAAGAGGAGATTGGCAACAGATGTTAGCTCAGGAGCCAGTCTTTAAAACAAAAACGAAAAATAAAACATTGCGTCACTGATTTATCTCTAAATGGGTAGTAGGAGAAACATTGTCCCCATATTTTTAAAAAATGAAAATAAAAAGTCTCATTGCAACCTTGAAAACACTATGTTGAGTGAAATAAGCCAGACAGCAAAGAACAAATATTGTGTGATTCCACTTATATGAGATAGCTAGAATAGGCAAATTCATAGTGACAGAAAATAGACTAGAGGTTGCCAGGGGCTGGGGCAGGGGGTGGTGGAGTTATTGCTTAATAGGTATGCAGTTTCTGTTTGGGACGATGACAATACTTTGGAAATAGATAGTGGTGATGGTTGCACAACATTATGAATTTAATTAATGTCACTGAATTGTAAACTTAACACGTTTAAAATGCAAATGTTTTGGTATGTATATTTTCCTACAATAAAAACAAAATGCAGGGGTGGCTTATTGCACTGGTATATCTTGAAATGAATAGTAGACAAAAAGCAGATCGTAAGAGTGTTTGGAATCCCAGAATTACAGGTGAGGGCGACATCCTTAAAGAGTGTTGGCGTCAAGCTGACACAGCCTGAAGAACTGCCCTTCTCTGGTTAAAGACATTTCTATCTGAACGACCAGCAGGAGAAGAAAACCTGAGACGGGGAGCCTTGTCTCATGGATCATTTATCTTCCTGGTAACAATAGAATCCGGCATCCAGTAGATACTTGAATGTCTTTTGAATGGGTTATCTAGAATGAAAATTCTCTCACGCATTCTCTCAAAAGCATTTATTGTGTCTGTTCCGTACCAGGCTCTGGGTTAGGCACTGGGACGCCGAGGCAAGCAAGATTTTCTGACGGCCCTCCAAGCTCCCCGTCCCTGGGAGAGAGGTGGGCTGTTAGAGGGCGGACGGAGGCAGCCGCAGAGGTTCAAAAGGCTGGGAGAAGGCTTTGCCGGGTGGAGGAGAACGGGGCATTGGGTGTCTGCAGAAGCTCCAATGCAAAAGAGAGCAGGATGGAGAAGTAACGGTAATGAAAAGAGCTCAACGTAGAAGCCGTGAACTTCATCTGAAGAGCTAAACAAAGGGATTAAAGGACTTGGATTCAAGGAGTAAAGCGAGCAGATTTGTACTCTGAGAGCCCTCTCGGTATGTGCCCAAATATTAGCAGGGTGTACCAAAACATTACCCTTAATATTTCGCTCAGGGGCCAGCCCAGTGGCACTGTGGTAGGCGTCCCACATAGAAAGTAGAGGAAGATGGGCACAGACATTAGCTCATGGCCAGTCTTCCTCAGCAAAAAAAAAAAAAAAAAAAGAGGAGGATTGGCAGCCGATGTTAGCTCAGGGCTAATCTTCCTTGAAAAAAAAAAAAGTAATTTAGAAGGGAGAGATGGTATTGGTGAGTTTTCCAACATGTGAATAGCGTCAGATGGGGATGAGTCCCAGCTTTGTTTCCAGAGCTCCAGGCAGGCATATCCAGCATCATATGGAGCATTTCCGCTTGTATTCTTTGTAAGGGTCAAAACTTTTACTTAAAAAATTTGTCTATTCTGTTTGAAGTTTTTACAGTAAGCACATGAAATTTTTGCACTCAGAAGAATCAGTGAAGCTCTTTTCATTATGAAGAATTGGGAAAAAGAGAAAGGAAAGGAGGAGGTGTAGAAAGGGGAAGAAAGCACGGGAAAGACCACTCCGGCTCAGTGTGACGAGATCCAGGAAGACTTTTAAAACCTGCATTAGGGGCCAGCCCAGTGGTGCAGTGGTTAAGTTCGCACATTCTGCTTTGGCGGCCCTGGGTTCACTGGTTCACATCCCGGATGTGCACATAGCACTGCTTGGCAAGCCATGCTGTGGTGGCATCCCACATATAAAGTAGAGGAAGATGGGCACGGATGTTAGCTCAGGGCCAGTCTTCCTCAGCAAAAAGAGGAGGACTGGCAGCAGTTAGCTCAGGGCTAATCTTCCTTAAAAAAAATAAAAACCTGTATTAGAGCCTGTTATTGTCCTGCTGGAAACCCTCCAATACCTTCCTAACATAATTGTATTGATATTCAAGGCCTCCAATAGCCTCCATGTCCTGGGCTTCTGCCCCTGCCTGCCCCTCGGGGCTCTTTACCACCACTCTCCCCGGGCCTCATGGAGCTCCAATCGCGCTCGAAATCCTTGCTGGCTTCACTTCTTCACCGCGTTCAAGTCTCTGATCAGATGTCACCATGCAGCCTTTTCTAGACACCATGCTGTTACTCTCTGTCCTCCTCAATCTGCTTTATTTCACTTCAGAGCATTTACCACACACTACCTGATGTTATATTAACGATTCGTGCGTTGTCTTTCTCTCCCATCAGAATGCAAACTCCGGGAGGCCTTTGTTTTGTTCACACTCTATCTCCCAGTACCCAGAACAGCGTCTGGCACAGAAAATGTGCCCAGTCAATATTTGTTGAATGAATAAAGGAGACAATAGGCCATGGAAGGCAGGGGTTTTTATCTTTGGTGGCCACGTGTGGCTATGTTGTCATTCTTGGGCTTCCCGGGGAAGTTTCGGTCAGAGGAAGCAAGAAATTGGTGAATTCTGGTTTGAGCACATTGAGTTTGAGGGGCTTTAGGGAAATAAAACAGCTCTGCCAACAAACAATGCTCTATACTGTTAAAGAACAAAATTCTACTGAGTAGATTTTAAAGATCTTATTGGCACTATTCGGTGATTCAGGAATTAGACAAATTCCAATCTAGTAGATAGAAAAGAACTCTGAAGAGATAAACAAGGCAAGAGATTTCTACAGACCAAACTAAGCAGGAACAAAGAAGTTAGACTGGACGTTTGCTGCTTGGTTAAAGCAGAGTTACTTTCCTTAGATGGAGCGAAAGAAAGTCGTGGAGCCGGTCTGGTAACTTGAGCTGAGCGGGCAAGCACTGATTGGTCTTCCTTTTCTTGGAGAGCGTAGTGTAGAAACTTTGTTATGTTTTGGTTTGCTGACATGGGTTTTAGCATGAGCGACTCCATCTTGGGCCGAATCTGGTTGCGTTAACAGTACCCATATAGGAGAGAGAAACAACTGATCACCGAGTAAACACAATCGGATTTACACACACATAAGGTAATGTGAAAGTGTATCTTGTAACCACAGGACCAGGAACAGAATTTGCCACCCCAAAATAAGCTTCTTTGGCATAAGGGCTATTTTGAGCTGATGTTTATTCAAAAAAAAAAAAAAAAAAAAGCAGACAAAGGAAAAGCTCTGAAAACTTCATAGAAGTTACCCATTTGTAAGGGAAATTTATATCTATAAAGGAGTTCTCCATTTGTAAGGGTGCCTTCCTCTCTGTGCCAGGAGGAGGAGCATGACTGTGAATCTCTAGAAACTCCCATCAATGGAGAAGGCAATGACTTACATGTGCATAACAACTTTACTCTTGTTTACTGTGCTTTTCCTGGTGGCCTCCCATAACTGACCTCATCTTAACAGCAGGATGTTGAAAGCTATTTTTCAGGGGCTGGGAGCCAGCCAGGAGCATGCGCAGAAAAGAAAATTTTGATCTGCCCATGGAAATTCAGTCGGCCAGTGCTTCCGCATGCCAGCCTGCCCTCCCTGATCCCTTAAACCTTACCCCATACTCTGGATCAGGGAGCAGAGAGTTGAGAGCCTGTCCTTCTGCCTCCTTACCAATCGATTGCATAACAAACTGCTTCTCTCGAAGTCTGGTGTACTGTACACAGTATCGGCCTCTGTGCTCATCTGGTGACGAGCCCTTACTCGGTAACAGTCTGGTCAGAATTTCACACAATTTTATACAGTAAAGTAGAAGAAAGGACATGAAAATGTCTCTAATTTCCTTAGGAGTTAAGTGGATGGGTCTGTGACTGTCTCCTGTATACCTCCCGAGAGATTTCTGAACTAATTTTGGAGGTAAGTGTTTACAGTTCCAAGGATCAGAAGGCACTGATCTTGCATTGCAAAATCAAAGATAGGGCCTCTTACGGAGCTTATTATGTTTTCAAGGAGACACTCTAAGGATGAGAGAGAGGGGCGGCAGCTGCTTCCCTCCTCGTAGAAAATTGCAGCTTTTTACCCTTACGAAGAATACAAGCGGAAGCGCTCCATATGATGCTGGATATGTGGGCCTGGAGCTCTGGAAATGAAGCTGGGACTCATCTCCATTTGATGCTATTCACATGTTGGAAACTCACCAATACCATCTCTCCTCTCTAAATTACTATTTTTAACATGACTTAAAAGTCACCAAAAAAATTCTTTCATTATCTTCCCTCCTGTTTGAGTTTCAAGATTGCAGTTATGATTGTTTTGGGTTTTTTTTTCAGTGTAACAAAGATTTGCTTTGCTTTTTTTTTAGAGATTGACACCTGGGCTAACATCTGTTGCCAATCTTTTTTTCCCCCTTCTTCTTCTCCCTAAGTCCTCCTAGTTGTGGCATGTGGGATGCCGCCTCAGCATAGCCTGATGAGCAGTGCCATGTCCAGGATCCGAACAGGGGAAACCCTGGGCTGCCAAAGTGGAGCATGCGAACTTAACCACTCAGCCACGGGGCCAGCCCCTTGTTTTCTTTTCTTTTCTTTTTTTTTTGAGGAAGATTAGCTCTGAGCTAACTGCTGCCAATCCTCCTCTTTTTGCTGAGGAAGACTGGCCCTGAGCTAAAATCCACGCCCATCTTCCTCCACTTTATATGCGGGATGCCTATCACAGCGTGGCTTGCCAAGAGGTGCCGTGTCCGCACCTGGGATCTGAACTGGCGAACCCTGGGCTGCTGAAGGGGAAGCATACTTAACCGCTGCGCCACCGGGCCGGCCCCCCTTGTTTTCTTTAAGAGAATCATTCAGCCCCTTGTGGGAGAAGGAAAGAGAAGAGAGGACTCTTCTCCAGGATGGAAAGGAAACCTCTCTCTCCTCTTGGATGGATTACACAAGTTGGTGGAGTCTTCCCTGACCTCCAGGAAAGGGAAATTTATTTCCCATGCTAAAGATTTAGGCTCTTCCTGAGAGCTATTAAGGAAAGAAGTGAAAGGATCTTTTATCCTGAGAACAAAGAAAGAGTGGACAACACCCTACAGGATATAGAGATGATGAGAGAGTTTGAGGGAAGTGGCTGGGTAGAAGGGAGAAAGAACGAATGGGGGCGGCCAGGGGAGGAGGCCTGGAGAAAGAACACCACAAGGACACGTGTTATCCGCTTCACCCAGGACCAGAGTTGAGTCTTCTCTGGGACAGAAACTTCTCGCTTTCAACACCTATACCTCAGGAGCTAGTCCCCAACAGGAACAACTCCACCTCGACACAGAGACTTTGCCCCGCTGCCTTCTGCATCCTTGGGGACTCTCTAGTGTCCACACAAGCCCAGCGAGAATCCTGGCCAGCCGGCAGCCTGTTGTGGGACTTGTACATGGAGGCCTGGGTGGTAGGAATCCAGAGGAACTGAACCGACTCCTCAAGATCTGTGGTAGGCTGAATTATGCCCTCCCCAAAGATGTCCACGTACTAATGCCCTGAACCTATGAACATCACCCTATATCACCAAATGGACTTGGTAGATGTGATTAAGTATCTTGAGGGAGGAAGATTATCCTGAATTATCAATGTGGCCCAGTGTAATCACGATTATCCTTATAGGAGGGAGGCAGGTGGGTCAGAGTCAGAGAGAAAGTGACGTGATGATGGGAGCAGAGACTGGAGTGATGACGAGGGGGCTATAAGCCAAGGAATACAGATAGCCACCAGATGCATTCACTTATATTTCCCTTCAGTGAATGACCTAGAGCGATATATAATAAAAGCTGATCCCTAAATAAATCTAAGAGAGCTCTTTAAATAAATAGAAAATTAAAATTATGTGATTAGGAAAAAGTGTTATAAAAATACTTATACAAATAGTGAGTCCATGTCAAAGGTTTAATCAATTCTTTAATGAGGGAACCAGCCGAGTGACAACGCAGGTTTTTGAGAGGATAAGAGAGAGTGGATTAATGTGTGAAAGAAGGCATGCTAAAAATAAGATTGCTAAATTAGATTCAAAAATTATTACTGAGCTGCAAGGCAAGAAACCCAAACCTTTGGGGTGATCTTTCCTGTAAACAGAAAGAATAACGTCTCACCTTACCAGTTTTCTACAAGTTAACCTGTAACTTGACAGAACTGTAACAAGACTGGCCCTGAGTCAACCTGCATTATATGATCAGAGCCCGAGGACCCTTCAGTGGGCTTGCTGGACACTGAAAATTCAGGCAAGCAGATTTCTGCCTGACTTCCAAGTTTTAGGTAGTTTTCCTGAACATTAGAAATGGACCTCAAGCTTATAAGCCTTATGTTGAAAAATATTTTCTGGAGCTGGCCTGGTGGTGTAACGGTTAAGTTTGCACGTGCCCAGGATTTGTAGACCCGGATCCTGGGCGCCAAGCTGGCACTGCTCATCAAGCCATGCTGTGGCGGCATCCCAGACAAAATAGAGGAAGACTGGCACAGATGTTAGCTCAGTGACAATCTTCCTCAAGCAAAAAGAGAAAGATTGGCAACAGATGTTAACTCAGGGCCAATCTTCCTCAAGAAAAATATGCATATATATATATGTATTTTCTTCAAATAGTTTCCTCTTTGGAAAATTTAGACAGAGGTTTGTGTAGTGGGGTGGTTGGTAAGGAGGAAAATTTTTTTCTGGCTAGAGAATGGTATTTTAAAGATTAGATTTTACTAAGTGAGAAGGAAAACCATCTGAAGATTTTGAGCAGGGTGGTGACAGCATCTGGATGTGTTCGAAAAGGAGCCCACTGGCTTTGTGTGGTGATAAGACTCTAGGAGCGGAGAGGAGAAGAGGCCAGATCCGTCCCAGAAGGCCAGGCAGGAAGATGGAAGTTCTTCCAGAATGGAAGCACAAGAGAGGTGAGAAGCACTGGATCTTTTTTTTTCTTCTCCCCAAGTTTTATTTTATTATTGTTATTTTTAATTGAGGTGGTTGGTTTATAACATTAGACAAGTTTCAGGTATCCATTATTATATTTGGACTTCTATATATAGTGCCTTGTGTTCACCACCAAATGTCGAGTTGCCATCCATTGTGTATGGGAGGAAGAGCTATTCCTCTGCCCTCTCGGTTGTTCTGTCTGGTCTAAGAATTATATTGACATGGGGCAGAATAACAGGAGAAAATTCATCAAATTTAATAACATGGATACAGGGGAGAAACCCAGGAAAACTGAGTAACTCACCAAAATGGCCAAAGCCACCACCTTAAATATCATCTTTAGTTAAAGACAAAGGAGACTGTTGGAGGTGGTGGTTTGGGACTTCAAAGAGGAGGAAGGCAACTCATATGAAGAGGCAAAAGCAAATGTTTGGTAAACAAATGTTTACTGGGCTTTGCTAGGTGCCTTCCTGCCTTTCTGTCTACCATACCTAGAATTATCTATGGGGATAGGTCCTTCCTGGGACAGGCCTTCTATCTTAAATTCTTTTAGGCAGCTAGAGGGAAGGTCAAATTTTCTTCTTGAGTCTTTTGTTCTTAAAAGTAATCATGCCAGAGAGACACATTTTGGGATGGCAAATTCTGCTCCCCCACAGTCACCATGCTCGTGTGCCCCTTTACTCATTTCACCCTCCCTCCACCCCCTTCCTTCTGGTAACCGCAAATCTATTCTCTCTCTGTGTTTGTTGTTGTTGTTTTATCTTCTACCTATGAGTGAAATTATATGGTGTTTGGCTTTCTCCATCTGACTTATTTTGCTCAGCACGGAGAAGGATTGGATCTTGATTTACCTTTGAAGTGGAACCCAATAGATTTGCTGATGTATTTTCTGTAGTTATGCAAATGTAAGGCAAATATCCCTACTTTGTTCTTTGATTGGAGATGTTAAATGTTTAATGATGTAAAAGACTGTTTCCTTGGATTGTGCATGTGCCTGAGGTTTGGGGAAAAGAGGATCAAGATTCCAATGGAAGTGTAACCAACAGGCCAGGACAAGCTGGCGGCTCAGGAATCATTCAACCTACGAGTGACAACCTACAATGGTCTTGGCCAACTGGATTCTTAGCTTACTATCTTGCTGCTAACTCTTGGTCCTTCCTTTCATTGACTGGTTCTCAGTGCTTGTGCTCGTAGCCCCTTCTTGTCCTGACTCTCCACTCTTCCCATCCAGGCAATAATCACATAACAGACAGCTCTCTATAAGGTCCCAATCCAGACAACAGGAGTCCACTCTCTCTTTCAATTTATTGGAGCTGAACTTTGGAGGACTGTAGCCACATCATATCTAGAGCCTAGAAACAGTGGGTTTAAAGTGTTACATACAAGCAATATAAACTGAGCAACTTGGTAGCAAATATTACACAGTATTACCACATCATTTATATGTTAGATAAAGTTACTATAATCCTGGAGGAGATTCCGCACATGTTTAGGAGCCAAATGTCAGTCAAAGTGCCAGCACTTCTATTCATAGAAAATGACCTCAACACTAGATGCCATTCTACCCGTAAATTTTTGGTTACTTCCAGTTATAAGAATATGTCCATTTCCCTAATTATGTTCGCTTTCAAGAATTAAAAAGTCCAGTGCAGTCTAAATTACTTATTCAATTATACATCCTATTCAAAGTCTCCTTCCTTGTCCAAAGTTAGATCTGCCCTGACACCATCCCTCTTTTCAATGATTCTCTCCTCCTGGCATTCACACTCTTACGCAATCCCCTCCCACACAAAGCAGGGCTGGCATATAAGGATACTGCAGAAATGATGGCATGCGACTTTCAAGGCTAGGTTGTAAAAGATATTTTGGCTTCTGACTTGCTCTCTCTTGATTCACTTGCTCTGGGGATGCCAGCAAGCAGGCTTATGGAGAATTAAATGTGCTGCAAGTGAGGCCTCCTGCCAACAGCCAGCATCGACTCACCAGGCACATGAGGGAGCCATCTTGGAAGCAGATTCTGTAGCCCCAGTCAAGCCTTCAGTGACTGCAGCCCTGGTCAACGTCTAGACTATAAAGCCATGAGACCCTAAGCCAGTAGCACCCAGCTACACCACTCCCAAATTGCTGATCCACAGAAACTTGTGAGATAATAAATGTTTAACTTGGGTTTAAGCTGCAAGTTTTAGAGTAACTTGTTAGGTGCCAATAGATTACTAATACATCTGCTTATAACCCTTTTTGCTCTGCCTTTTCCAGGGTCAGCTTAGAGGAGAAAGAATTAGAGAAGAAAGGACTAATAACTTACCTAGTTGGTGCTATTGTAATCTGGTTAGCGGTGCAGAATACCAGCTCTCTTACTAGAATGCAGGCTATGAGTTCTCTAAGGGGCTTCTGCTTGGTCCCTGACATGGGCAGTGTACTATCTGGCTGCGCTCTTGTAATGCCCCTCCCCCTCAGCAATGGCCTGTGGTGCTGGGATTCATACTCTGTTATTGCTGAGCTCCCCTCACCCTGGCAGGCTTCCCTCTGAGACAAGCTACTTATAAGATCATCAGGAGCCCAGTTATCATTCTTTTATGTCTATTTAACCTACAGGAAACACATGTAAACTTGCAGGACAAGGTGGTGGATAGGTAGGCAGCTCCCCATTACCCTCTGTGCTCCATGGGAGAAGGACGCATCAGTTTCTAGGTTCATGGTGCTCCCAGATTCCAAGACACACATATCAAGCTCTCCCAAGAACCTCCTCACCATTCTGTACACCAATGACTTCACCAGGATGAGACCAAGAATTTTTTTTTTACGGCATTGATTTTTTTTTGGCTTTTTTTTAAAAAATTGAGTTCATAACAGTTTATATCATTGTGAAATTTCGGTTGTACATTATTTCTTGTCTATCACCACATAAGTGCTCCCCTACACCCCCTGTGCCCACTCCCCACCCCCCTTCCCCTGGTAACTACTGAACTGTTTTCTTTGTCGATGTGTTTGTTTATATTCCACGTGAGTGAAATCATAAGGTGTTTGTCTTTCTCTGTCTGGCTTATTTCGCTAAGCATAATACCCTCCAGGTCCATCCATGTTGTTGCAAATGGGATGATTTTCTCTTTTTCTATGGCTGAGTAGTAGTTTATTATATATAAACCACATTTTCTTCATCCAATCATCAGTCGATGGGCACTTGGTTGTTTCCATGTCTTGGCTGTTGTGAATAGTGCTGCAGTGAACATAGGGGTGCATATGTTTCTTTGGATTGTTGATTTCAAGTTGTTTGGGTAGATACCCAGTAATGGGATAGCTGGGTCATATGGTAGTTTTTGTTTTTTTAGTTTTTTGAGGAATCTCCATGCTGTTTTCCATAGTGGCTGCACCAGTTTGAGTTCCCACCAGCAGTGTATGAGGGTTCCCTGTTCTCCAGAGCCTCTCCAACATTCATTACTTTTAGTCTTAGTGATTATAGCCATTTTAACAGGCGTAAGGTGGTATGTTAGTGTGGTTGATTTGCATTTCCCTGATAATTAGTAATGTTGAACATCTTTTCATTTGCTTATTGGCCACCTGTATATCTTCTTTGGAAAAATGTCTGTTCATATCCTCTGCCCATTTTTTGATTGGGCTGCTTGGTTTTTTTTTTGTTCAGTTGTGTGAGTTCCTTATATATTATGGAGATTAACCCCTTGTCGGATATATGATTTGCAAATATTTTCTCCCAATTGGTGGGTTGTCTTTTTGTTTTGATGCTAGTTTCTTTTGCCTTGCAGAAGCTCTTTAGTCTGATCAAGTCCCACTTGTTTATTTTTTCTTTTGTTTCCCTTGTCTGAGAAGACATGGCATTTGAAATGATCCTTTTAAGTTCAATGTCAAAGAGTGTACTACCTCTACTATCTTCCAGGAGTTTTATGGTTTCAGGACTTACTTTCAAGTCTTTGGTCCATTTTGAGTTAATTTTTGTGTATGGCATGAGATAATGGTCTACTTTCATTCTTTTGCATGTGGCTGTCCAGTTTTCCCAACGCCATTTATTAAAGAGACTCTCCTTTCTCCATTGTATGTTCTTGGCAACTTTGTTGAAGATTAGCTGTCTGTAGATGTGCAGTTTTATTTCTGGGCTTTCAGTTCTGTTCCATTGATCTGTGTGTCTGTTTCTGTCCCAGTACCATGCTGTTTTGATTACTATAGCTTTGTAGCACATTTTGAAGTCAGGGATTGTGATGCCTCCAGCTTTGTTCTTTTTCCTCAGGATTGCTTTAGCAATTCGGGGTCTTTGGTTGCCCCATATGAATTTTAGGATTCTTTGTTCTATTTCCCTGAAGAATGTCATTGGAACTCTGATTGGGATTGCCTTAAATCTGTAGATCGCTTTGGGTAGTGTGGACGTGTTAACTATGTTTATTCTTCTAATTCCTGTGCGTGGGATCAGGATGAGTCCAAGAATTTCTGCAGTTTATTAGGCACCAGCAGGGTAGGGAAATGTCCTTTTCCCAACTCTTGTAGGCACCTCTAATCTTTCCAAATAATCGTGTTGAAGCCCTCTTCTGTTGGCCTGGAGTCAGATGAGTAATCCTCCCCTCTTCTGGCCTGACGTGGAGAAAAATGTGCTCAAAGGCCATCTGTGTGGGAAGTTTGCAGGACAGAACTTGGAGCTGGGGTCCAGTTTGTCTTCAGAAGGGGGTTTGTACTTCTACAATAATGCTCTCGACTTGCTGCTCTTGACCCCTGGTTGGTATGTGAATTCAAATATAGAGGGAGCTGAGGAAAGTCCTCATTGAACTCGGCATGTTTCAGGCAGTACATGGACATCACTCAGTGTTTTGTGTGAGGACCCAGACTGCATACTGGGTACCTTTTAGAAAAAGTATTAAATCAATTTCAAAATATGTAAAAATATAAAAATAAAAATCCTGCTACCTTTGTATAACTAGATTCTTTTTGGTTTTGCTTTTTGTTTGTTCATTTTCCTTTCCAAGTTTGGAAAGGTAGCTTTGGAGAGGGGAAAATACATATGATTTTAAGTCAGAAAAGTCTGGATTCAATTCTGTTCTCCCACTTGCTTATTAAATTAACCTCTGTCCTCTGAGCCTCTCCTTTGTATTTGGAGATAATAATGTTTATTTTGAAAGCTTTTTATAAGGATAAAAAGTGAGGGAAGGTGCTTAGAATAGTATCTGGGAAAGAGACACTCAACAAAACGCAGTTAGTACCAATTATTGTCATTATGAACATATAGAGAGTTTTTGCATAGTTGAAGTATAACATAGGTTAATTTTGGGTTCTAATTTTTTTGTTTATCTAAACTTGTTTCAAAAATGTTTTCCATGTGTTCCCTGATAATTATAGTTTTTATTTCAGTGACTGTAAAATATTCCAACATATTGATATTTTATAATTTATAAACATTTCTCTATTCTCTAAAATTTAGGATATTTATGGTTTAACACTTTACCATTTTTTTACAGTTTCCAATTATGTTATAAACATCTTCATATATATAGCTCTTTTTTCCTATTTTAAATTACTTTTCTGAAATAACACTCTAGTCGTGGCATTACCAAAGTGGGTCAGAGTGCATGAATATTTTTATGGCTCTATATGTAATCCCTACTTGAATATAGGGCACTGTCAAAATTATTTGTTACTCCCGAGAGCCTTCTCTGTTGGCCAAGCATTCTCTGGCGCAGTTGTACATTTAGCAGGAATAGCTGCCAGGGACAGAAAACACCACCATGTCACAGTGGATTCAGCCTGTGCTTGAGGACATGTTGGCCTTCAAATGTGATTGGAGGCATCCGATGCTGCCGGGGCGGGGAGCAGGTGGTGGGGGAGCAGGGGTTGTGGAGCCCCTTTGGGGAGGACATGAACTGAATAGATGTAAACATACCATCTTCTTGGTGAGGGCTCTAGAGCGTGCCATAGATTGCTGCTGTGGAGCTGGAGTGGAGTAACAGTAGGGGAGAGGTAAGAGACAGGATTAGCAATGCAAGCAGGAACCAGATCACGCAAGATTTCCAGGCTTCCAGACTTGGCTTTATTCCATATGTGCTGTGGACTGAATCGTGTCTCCCCTCAAATTCATATGTCGACGCTCCAACCCTCAGTGTCATAGTATTTGGAGAGAGGGTGGTTAGGAAATCGGGTCATGAGTGGGCCTCTAATTTAATAGGACTGGTGGTCTTACAAGAAGAGAAAGAGATCTCTCTCTTTTTCTCTCAGCCATGCCCTACAGAGGAAAGGCCATGTAAAGACTAGGCAGGAAGGTGGCCATCTGCAATCTAGGAAGAGACCTCTTATCAGGAACAGGATCAGCCAGCACCTTGATCTGGGACTTCTGGCCCCCCGAGCTGTGAGAAATTAAATTTCTGTTGTTAAAGCCACACAGTCTATAGTGTTTTGTTACGGCAGTCTGAGCTAACTAATACAGCCTATCATGATGAGTCACTGAATGCTGTGAGAAAGGAGATGATGAGCTCTGATGTGCAGCCAGGAAGTTGCAATAACCAGAGCAAAGCAGGTAAGGGGTAGAATCTAGGGATAAAATTAGGAAGATGAGGGAGTTCTAAGTTATACAGGACCATGTGGGACCACTGTAAGGATGGTTTTGAACAGAGAAATAATGGGACTTGACTCAATGGTTGGAAAAAATTACTCTAGTTGTGGGGGCTGGGCAAGAGGCGAGGCAAAGGGAACAGTAATCAAGCAAGAAATGATATGGTTTGGACCAGGGGGGTAACAGCAGGTTGTGAAAAGTAAGCAGACTTTAGATATATTGTGAAAGAAAACTAAGCAGAATTTGCTAATGGGTTATAAGTGAGGTTTGAGAGAAAGTGAGAAGACAAGAATAACTCCAAGTTTTTGGAAGAATGACGCAGGAAATGGGAAAAATGGGGGCTGGCCCCGTGGCCGAGTGGTTAAGTTTGCGCCCTCTGCTGCAGGCAGCCCAGTGTTTCGTTGGTTCGAATACTGGGAGCGGACATGGCACTGCTCATCAAGCCACTCTGAGGCAGCATCCCACATGCCACAACTAGAAGGACCCAAAACAAAGAATATACAACTATGTACTGGGGGCCTTTGGGGAGAAAAAGGAAACAAAATAAAATCTTAAAAAAAAAAAAGAAAAGATGAAGAAGGCTGAAGCGGAGTGGGGAGTTTTTGTGGGGAAGTAGGGGAGATTAGTAGCTGAGTTTGGGACATGTTGAGTTGTCTATTCCATCTACATGAGATGCTGAATAGGTAATTGGATATGAGTTTGAGTTTGAAAGAGAGATCTGGGCCAGAGTTATAAATGTGGAAATTGTCAGTCCATTGATGACATGGAAGGTCACTGGAGTCATGAGCTCACCAATGCAGGTATATAGACTGAGAGTAAAAGAGATCTTGAGACATTGTTAGCCTCTGTCACTGTCCCCCTCCCACACACCCCATTCAGAGCCGTGGATCCTCTGGTAACCATTTGATGCACTGTAACCCCAGTCCCACCCACCCATGTCTACTCTGCCTACAGACTGGACAACAGTAGGCATCCATCCAAATGGGGCCAATCAGGTTCCTTATGACGGGAAATTGAAAGCAGGACTGAAAAAGAAATGAATCTTCCTCAGCTAGCTGAACCTACAATACATAAGTTTTGTGTCTATAAAGTAAACATTTTATACTCTGCCTATACACTGGAGAAGGAGAGATAGAAAAACAGAGGTATACAGAATGGGGAAGGAACGAGAATCAGAAAGTAAACCAACCCTCTTTCTCTGTATCCTTGCAGTACTGAGTTCCTCTTTTTACAAACAGCTTGAGAGTCTCAACTAAATTGCACTCAGAATAAAAATGACCTAATTCCCAAGAGCATCTCCAGTATTCCCCAAGGTGTCCTGAGATCCTAGATCACATTTTATCTGTTAGGCCTACTAAAAAGATCTTATCTTATAGAGACTCCTAATTTCTCTCACACTTCTGAAGAGAGAAGGTAGTTCTAGAATTCTTAGGTATTCAAAATCACGTTTCCAGTGGGCACTGCCTGCAGTTAAATAATTGACCAAATGTGTGAACAAGATTTTTTTTAATGCTGTCATCACTGTTTTCAAAATTACCACATTCCCTGCTGGGAGCTGATTCGTCACCAGTCGGAGATTTGGCACACCTACCACATCCTGAGGGCTCAGATCCCTTTTGCTGAGTGATAACTGCCACAGCTGCACAAAATGAAAAGCAAGGTCCAACAATGCTTCACTCACCACTGTATACCCAGTGCCTAGTGCCTAACATATAGGAGGTGTTCCATAAATATTTGTTGAATGAATAAACCGCAGAAGACCAAAGGGAGCTATATAAATAGCCAGAAAATCATCACTGAAGAAACCGCTCTGTGTCTAACCTGTTATCTGACCCCTGATATTTATATAAATTCTGCTGGCTCCCTCTCTATTGTTGACTTTAGATTCATATAATACTCTTCTAGCTTCTGATCAGTATTCCTTAGTGCCTGGTGCGCTGGCACTGACACCTTCATTTCTAACCTGGTGTCTAGCCTTTGTGCTGCCTTCTGCAGTCTCCCCCAGACCTGTCAGTCCCAGCTGGCCAGCAGAGTTAAAGCAGGTCCCCAAAGGGCCATGCTCCTTACCTCATTGACTTGTCACAAGCCCTTTCTTTGCCTGAAATACCTTCTTCCCTAATTAGTCTTCTTAGTCAACCCACGATGACTCTTTAATTCCATCTATTTCCTACAGGAAGCCTTTCTTAATCTCCCTGATAACATTAGGCACTTCTTTCTCTGTGTTCCTGTAGCATTTTGCTCATGGGGAAATTTTCACATGGCCGTTTATCTCCTCTTATATCTTCTCTGTGACTCAAGAGTTCCCGTGAGGAAAGGACTGTAGTCTATTTGTCTCTGTATCCCAGAGCCTAGCATGGTACATGGTACAGAGAAGACATTAAGGGAATAATTGTTGGAATAAATGAATGAATCTTAACTACTGATGCAGACCATTATGTAAATTTAAGCAACTAGCAAACTGGAATCTGTTTAAAGCAAAAGTGGGTTGCAATCACAAGGGCCAGCCAAAACACTGTTCAAAGAAGTGGGAGTAGGAGCATTCTGAGCTATGCTCAGCCAGGTGGTGGCATCAACCCCATGTATGCTGAAATGCTGCCAGAGGGTTTAGAGAATAAGAAACACTAAGCTGTCACTGGATAACTGAGAAGCCCACTTGGGGAACTGATGGCCTTCATGTCTCCTTTCACCTAGGGGCATATGGAATAATAATGCTTGCCTTCCCGGGGGGTCCACTGGGAAGCATCCTCAGGATTCCCAGGTTCAGGAGTCATCTTCTTTTTTAATGAACTGTATTTCTCACCTGTGAAGGCAGAGAACTGTTTTTCCCTTTCTAAAAAAAAAATGTGATATATAATCTACAGGCATAAAAGGGTGCAAAATATAAATGTATAAAGTATAAAGAATCATTAGAAAGCAAAGCTCCAAGCAACCACAACTCAAGTCAAGTCAACAGTGCCAGAGCCCCCACCTTCCAAGGGCCCTTTCCTGTCGTGACTATCATAAGGTGACCCCTATGATGACTTACGGCAGTCACTTTCTAAACCTGTATTTATAATTTTACCACTTACGTACCTGCATTAGTTTCCTCTTGCTGCTGTAACAAATTACCACAAACTCGTGGGCTTGAAACAATACAGATTCATTTTCTCAGCATTCTGTAAGTTACAAGTTCAACGCAAGTCTTGCTGGGCCGAAATCAAGGTGTCAGCAGAGCTGTGTTTCCTTCTGGAGGCACTATGGGAGAATCCCTTTCCTTGGCATTTCCAGCATCCAGAGGCTGCCCAGATTCCTTGGCTATGACGCCCCCTCCTCCATCTTCAAAATGGTCAGTGCAGGGGGCCAGCCTGGTGATGCAGTGGTGAAGTGCACACGTTCCGCTTCAGCGGCCCGGGGTTCACTGGTTTGGATCCCGGGTGCGGACATGGCACCGCTTGGCAAAAGCCATGCTGTGGCAGGCATCCCACGTATAAAGTAGAGGAAGATGGGCATGGATGTTAGCTCAGGACCAGTCTTCCTCAGCAAAAAGAGGAGGATTGGCAGCAGATGTTAGCTCAGGGCTAATCTTCCTCAAAAAGAAAAATGGTCAGTGCGGCATCTCTCTGACCCTCCTCCTATTGTCACATCTCCTTCTCTGACCCTTAATCCTCACTTCAAAGGCTTCAAAGGACCCGTGATCACGTCGAGTCCACCCGGATAATCCGGAATAATCTCCTCCATCTCAAGGTCTTTCACCTTAATAACATCTGCAAAGGCCCTTTTGCCGTGTAACGTAACATATTCACAAATTCTGGGATCAGAGTATGAATATCGGGGGGGGGCATTATTACGCCTCCCACTGTCCCATCTCAAAATCCACGGTGTAGTGTTAATTAGTTTTGTACTTTACATAAATGAAAACAGTTTCTTTGTATTCAATTGTGTCTTACTTCTTTTGCCTGGCAATATGTTTTCAAGATTCACCCATGTTCCTTGTGGCTATAATTCATTATCATTATATGAACATCCAATTAATGGACATTTGGGTTGTTTCCAGTTTGGAGGTTATTATGAACTAAACCATCATGAATGTTGTCATTCATGTATACTCGTACACATGTGCACTCATTTCTCTAGGGTAGATATGCAACAGTGAAATTGCTAAGGTAATGCAAAATGGTTTTCTGAAGTGGTTATTCCAATTTACATTCCCATCAATATTGTATGAAAGTTCCCATTGCTCCACATTCTCTCTCAACATGTTATTGGCAGATTTTCAATTTTATCAATTTAGTGGCTACTCAATAGTATCTCTTTGTGATTTTTTTTTTTTTTAGCAAGATTAGCCCTGAGCTAACATCTGCTGCCAATCCTCGTCTTTTTACTGAAGAAGACTGGCCCTGAGCTAACATCCATGCCCATCATCCTCTATTTTAAATGTGGGACACCTACCACAGCATGGCTTGCCAAGTGGTGCCATGCCCGCACCCAGGATCTGAACTGGCGAACCCTGGACAGCCGAGAATTGGAATGCGCGCACTTAACCGCTGCGCCACTGGGCCGGCCCCTCTCCTTGTGATTTTAATTTGCATTATTCTGATTGATAATGAGACAGTATCTTTATGTACGTTCATTGGTCATTTGCATTTCTTCTTTGTAAAGGAACTGTCCAATATTTAACCCATTGTTCAAGGTTCTTATTTGCTTATTAATTTGTAGAAGGCCAACATATCTTCTAGATACAATTCCTTTGTCAGTTATAAGTCTTCAAATATTTTATCTAATTCTGTGGGGTTTTTTTTTTTTTTGCTATCTTTATAGCATTTTTGGTGAACAGAAGGTCATTTTAATGTAGTTTAATTTATCAATTTTAACATTTATCGTTAGTGGTTCCTGCTTAAGAAAATTTTCCCAATGCTGACGTCATGAAGATTTACTTTTATATTACCTTCTAAAAGCTTTCCAGTTTTACTTGTCACATTTGGGTCAATAATCCATCTACAATTAAATTTTGGTGTGGTGCCATGTAGGGGTTCCATTTTATTTCATTTTCCTTGTGGATATCCAGTTGATCCAGTCCTGTTTATTACACAGACTAATTCTGCAGTGCCAACTTTCTCATAAGTCAAGTGTTGCTTGTATAGGCAGGAGTCTGTTTCTGGGTTTTCTGTTCTATCTCATTGTTCAAGTTCTCTGCCATTGCAACAACACCACACTGCCTTAAAGGCTGTAGTTTTATAATGAGTAATGACATCTGATGACAGAATGAGACTTCCCATTTTGTTCTTCTTCAACAGCCTTAGCTGTTTTTAGCCCTTCCATGTTTAGATAAATTTTAGAATCAGATTGCCAATATATATACACATTGTTTTGAATCCATAGGTCAATTTGGGAAAAATTGAAGTTTTCACAATATTAAGTATTTTAAGTCATGAACACAACACATCTCCTCAGATAGGTTTCTTTAATGTCCCTCAATAAAGCTTTTTTTTTTTTTTTTTGCTAAGGAAGATTTGCCTTGAGCTAACATCTGTTGCCAATCTTCCTCATTTTGCTTGAGGAAGATTCACCCTGAGCTAACATCTGTGCCAATCGTCCTCTATCCTCAGTAAAGACATAATCACCCCTCTGGAGTTCTTGCACATCTTTTCTTAGACTTATTCCTAGGCTCCTGATATTTTTTTTTATACTTTTATATGAAAAAATATCCTTTTTCAAATTTTACTTTCTGATTTTTGCTGTTATAGAGAAATATAACTAATTTTTGTTTATTGATTTTGTGTTCAGCAATATTGATAAATTCTGTTACTAGTCCTAACATTTTTTCTGTAGATTTTAAAACTTTTCCATATGCACAATTAGATTATCTCTAAATAATAACAATATTCTATCTTCTTCTCGCATCCTTATGCTTTTGACTTCTTTTTCTTGCACATTTCACTGGCTAGAGCTGTTAGTTTTTAGTAAAAGCGCTGGGCTGGCCTGGCAGCACAGCAGTTAAGTTCACACGTTCTGCTTCAGCAGCCCAGGGTTCGCCGGTTTGGATCCCGGGTGCGGACATGGCACTGCTCAGGAAGCCATGCTGTGGCAGGCGCCCCACGTATAAAGTAGAGGAAGATGGGCACGATGTTAGCTCAGGACCGGTCTTCCTCAGCAAAATGAGGAGGATTGGCAGCGGATGTTAGCTCAGGGCTAATCTTCCTCAAAAAAAAAAGCACTGATAGATGCTTATTTCTTTTGTCCTGCTTTCAAAGGGAAAACTTTCAGTATTTGATTATTAAATATATTGTTGCAGGTTTTTTATAGATATATTTCTTTTTCAGAATATTCTAGTTTGGTGTTTTTACTCTGAAAGGTTGTTACATTTTAGCAAATTTATCTATATTGGTTGAGAAGATTATGATTTTTCCCTTTCAATTTGTTAATATGGTGAATTACATCAATTAATTTGCTAATATTAAAACAACACTACATTCTTGGGATTATTCCCAATGTATAATTTATATATTGCTGGATTTGATCTAATATTTTGTTTAGAATACTTGTATATATGTTCAAAATAAGATTTGTGTTTCTGGTTCCAGAACAAGATGGTATAGATTCACTGCTCCCTGCTTTTCTTCTCTAAAAATAGCCAAATAACTGGAAATTATTCAACAGACATTGATGAAAAGAACTCTGCAAACTGGGCCGAGGTGGACTGGCTCAGGACCTCAGGACTTGAGGCACGACAATATGGTATATTCACTGGGCTGTTCATCTTTTTTTAAATATACCCCAGACTAAGCACCAGAGAGACGGAAACCCAGAACTACCAACAGGCATTGCCCAAAAGAGCCCCGGGGTCGGCCTAGTGGTGCAGCGGTTAAGTGCACACATTCTGCTTCCGCAGACAGAGGTTCGCGGGTTCAGATCCCTGGTGCAGACATGGCACCACTCGACAAGCCATGCTGTGGCAGGCATCCCACATATAAAGTAGAGGAAGATGGGCATGGATGTTAGCTCAAGGCCAATCTTCCTCAGCGAAAAGAGGAGCATTGGCAGCAGTTAGCTCAGGGCTAATCTTCCTCAGAACAAACAAAAACAAAAAAGCCCCAAAGGACCACGAAAGGGGAAGACCAACAGAGACCTACTGAGAAGCCCTGACCTCTGCTCCACCGCTGGGATAGAAGTGGCTGGTCAGCTCAGCCTGGACCAACAGTAGCAAAGCCGCATCCCTGCCAGCCCCAGCTTCACAACCACGCCCCAACAGGTGGTCCAATCTGTTTAGGTCAGCAGCAGCAAAGCCCTGAGGGCAGTCATCCCCCTTCTCCGCAACCAGAGCCCCACAGAGAGTCAGATTAGCCTGCAGCAGCAACAATGCCAAAGCCCCAGGCTGTCCCAGCTTTCAGTCCACAACTGGGGCATAGACAGGCAGACCAATATGCCCAGAACAGTGCGGAGAAGCCCAGACATGCTGACTCCACCCGCTCCATACTGGGACACCACCAGGCAGGCCAATGCATCTACAGGGGCAACACGAGCCAAACACCAAGCCCAAAAGCCCTCCATCCAGTAGCATAAAGAGATCTAGGCCCAACTATTTGGTGGCATCCAAATAGTTGATAATCTCATCATGCTTCTCTTTATCCAAGATTTATTTTATTTTATTTTATTTTATTTACTTTTTTCGTGAGGAAGATTGACCTTGAGTTAACATCCGTAGCCAATCTTCCTCTTTTTGGTTGAGGAAGATTGTCGCTGAGCTAACATCTATGCAAATCTTCTTCTATTTTGTATGTGGCATGCTGCCACAGCATGGCTTGATGAGCGGTGTGTAGGTCCACACCCAGGATCCAAACCTGCAAACCCTGGGCCTCTGAAGTGTGTGAACTTAACCGATACACCACTGGGCCAGCCCCAAACCAAGACTGATTTTAAAAGGAAGTCTCACTTATAACAGGGGGAAAGAACCTGGCTTCATGCTAATAAGAAGTTGTTGTTATCCACCGCTAATCAGTAAATTCTGGGTGTGGCTGATTAACCAATTTCTAATCTGGCTAAATGTATCAGCATCCAAATAATACTACTCTAGGTTATTCACAAGGAAAGAAGAAATTCTTTGTTTAAATCAAGGTGAAGTCCATAAGCAAAGTCTCCATTTCCCTGAAACTACAGCAGGAAATTGGTCAAAGTGAAGCATTAGAAAGGCTGATGCATGTTTGTAGGCATCTCATGCTTGGTCTAAATGACCACCGCTTTCTTGTCTAATAACAACTTCTTTAATAAACTGTTCTCAAATCTTATCTGGGGTTGATTGAAATATGCTGCTGAGTAATACACAGTACGTAGTACACATCCTCTTTCTGATTGTGAGCGTTTAAACATTTTCCCGTCTTTGATCTTCCTCTCAATTCCATCTGCAAGTTTTTAAGCACTGAGAATATAATTTGAATGAGGTTTTAAAACTCATTTTAGATCAGCAAGATTCTTTCTTATCATCTCTACCCATCTTCAGTTTCACTTCTCTCCTGCCATTTAAGCCAAGATTCTCTGTAGAAAACAGAAGTAAAACAGAATTTGAATTCAAATTTCTTCCTGTTGTAGGGGACTGGAATTGGTCACGCCAAGATATGTCTCTTTGGCATGAGGATTATTTTGGGCTGGTTACTTTTAAAAACTGCAGACGGGAAAGAAACTCTGAAAAGTAGAATTTACTGACCCTTTGTTTAGAGACATTCACATTTGTAGAGGAAATCTCCATCTGTAAATGTGTCTCCCTCTCTGTACCAGGAAGAGGGGGGATGACCTTATCTCTAGAAACTCTTATCAATGCAGAAGGCAAGGACTTAAATCTGCATAATAACCTGACCCTTGTTTACTGCACTTGTCTGGTAATCTCCTGTAACTGACTCCCCCTACCCCCAACATCTTCCTTTGTCTTTAGCTGAAGATGATATTTAAGGTGGTGGCTTCAGCCATTTTGGCAAGTTACTCAGTTTGCCTGAGCCTCTCCCATGTATACATGTTATAAAGTTTTGTCTAATTTTCTCCTGTTCTTCTGTCTCATGTCAATTTAATTTGTTGTCCGTGCAGAAGGACCCAGAGCGGGTAGAGGAAATGTCTTCCTCCCTACACCATCATCTTCCCGCTTGATACCACTGACCCAAAAAAAGAGCCTTATTTCCTTCTTAACAGTGAAATTTTTCTTAGCATTTTGGGCAAACCATCAGATATCGCTAGCCCTTAAACTTTCTAAGGAGAAAGAATTTTATTTCTCAGGCAGGGAAGTGAGGTCTACATGGGTATAATTTGTAACAGATAGAATAAGAACAGAGACAAACTACAATAGACTGAAAGAACAGAAATCAAGTTAATGTGTACTTATTAGACCCATGTCAGCTGGTTTCCTTCTGAGTCAGCCATTGGGAGATTCTGGCAGAAGACAGGAGGTCAGGAAGCGGAGAGAAAAAGGAGAAGCCTGAGCATTTCTCCCACACCCTGAAGGGTACCAGCATACGCCAACCTAAAATATGCCTCTTGGGTATATAGATTACATGGAACTAAAGGCCATTAAAAACCAGCTGACACAAGAGAAACTCTAAAAACAATGCATGAATTTTTCTTTTGTAAAGGAAATTCACATTTATGAAGTAATTTTCCATTTGTAAGGATGTCTCCCTCTCCCATGCCAGGAAGAGGAGGACTCATAAGAAGTCTTATCAATGGAGAAGACACTGACTTAAATCTGGCTAAGAAATCTTATGAAACAATCCTTTTTCACCATACTTTTCCTGATCACCTTCCCATAAATTGCCTCCTCTGCGCAGCAACTCAAATCTCCTTTTCCTTTGTTGATATTTAAACCCAAGTTCTAACCACCCCTTTGAGTTACTCATCTCTGGGTATTCCCATGTATATGCTAATAAACTTATTTATTTTTCTTTTGTTGATCTGTCTTTGGCCAGTCTAATTTACAGGGCCCCAGGTGGAGAACCTAAGATGGATGGTAGAAAAAGAATTTTTTTCCTACCCTACTGCAGTCTCTCCCTACTGCACCAGCTCTGGTAGTGGCTTCATTTCCGTGGATCTCCAAACATGGCTGCTCCAATTTCAGCTTTTGCAAGATGACCCCAGTCCATAGAGTAAAAGAAAAATTATACACCAGACACTTGTTAAAACAGCAAGACAGATTTTATTCAGGCTACTGCAGTAGGAAAGAGACCTTGGTATAAACTGAGCTCAGCTCAGAATACAGAAAGACAGCTGGGTATTTATAGCCAACAAGGAGAGTGCAGGGTTCGGTAAATGGAAAAATACTAAGAGGAACTTGATTAGACATCAAGGGTAGGGGGAATTCTTGCCAAACTGGCCTAACAGGATTTTTGCTAAAGCCAGGCCAAGGACTTGGATATCAAGGGTGAGGAATGAGGAATTTGATCAGACATCAAGGATGGGCAGATTCTCACTGAAGGCCTTAACAGGATTCTTGCTGAAACTCGGCTCACAGCAGGCCACACATGAAAGGCCAAGGCTGAGGCTTCTCCAAGAAGTAGGCTCAATAATATTGCCTTTGTTCTTTTAGCCTTGGAGGCATGGTCGCTTCACGCTGTTGCTGATCTCTGAGTTGCCTCACCAGTCTTTGTTTGGTTTCTTAACATTTCCATCACCTTTGTAATCAATTTCCTGTATTCAATTTCTTCTATTTTGTTGCTGTTGTTATACTTCTTAATAAAGTATAAAAGACACACAGAAAAGCACAAAATCCTAAATGCACATGAATCCTAAGCTTGATGAATTTTCACAAAGTGAAAACACACCCATGGAATCATCACCCAAATCAAGAATGATAATAGCAGCAACATCCCAGAAATCCCCTGCTTGTCCTCTTGCAGTCACAGCTCTGCCAAGGTTATGCTTCTAAGGCCACCCAGTAGCTTTGCCTATTTTGTATTTTGTATAAATAGAAAAATACAGTATGTACCTTTTTATGTCTGACTTCTTGGCCCAACATTATACTTCTAAGATTTATCATTGTTGTGTCTATTTGTAGATTGTTCATCCTTGTTGCTCTATACTGTAGCATTGTGTGAACGCATTTCTTATCCATTTGATGGGTCATGAATATTTGAGTAGTTTCCAGATCTGGGTTTGAATAGTGCTGCTATGAACATTCTTAGATGTTTCATTTGGTGAACATAGCATGCATTTCTCTTGGAGATATATATCTTAGGAGTGTAACTGCTGAATCACAGATGTGCTTATGTGCTGTTTAGTAAAGACTGTCTGTTTTACCAAAGTGGCTGTACCAATTTACATTCCCATCAACAGTAATGAGAGTTCCAATTGCTCCACATCCTCACCAGTACTTGATATTGCCTCCCATTTTCATTGTAACCATGCTCGTGGGTATGTAGTAGCATTGCACGAGGATTTAAATTTGCATTTCTCTTATAACTCATAAAGTTGACCACCTATCCATATTACCTCATTTCAAACGCTTATCTCCTTTCACTAGTTTTAAATGCAACTCATAATTCCTTTTTCTTGTTTGATTGATGTGCCTAAAATGAGAAATAGTGAATTTACTGTTGTTTTTTCCTTTTTCTTCTCTAATCCCTTCTCTACTTCTGATATTAGACAATTTTTTCCTCTTAGTATATCTGCTGTTTAAAATGCTTATAATTTTATTATTTGATTTGTCAGCCTTAAATTACATGCCTTGTCTCCTCGTGAACATGAATAAGGTAATCTCTGAACTTACTCTACCTCTGAATTTCTATCCCCACTTTTCCTCCTAATTTTTAGTAGTTATATTATTTTCAGAGTGTATACTATTTATATTCTTATCTATAACTCTAGTCCTCATACTTCTTTCAGTTTCATTTCTAGAATTGAATATATTCAATCCTTGCCAATTCATTTGTAATAGTTCCCTCAATCATGTTTTCAATGGTTAGAATTCATCCTCTGGAAGTTTCCTTAAGCAGCTTTGATGAGCATAACATTTCTTGAATTATTACATGTTAAACCACTGTCTGCCTTTTTTTTTTTTTTTGCTGAGGAAGATTCTCTCTGAGCTAACATCTGTGCCAATCTTCCTCTCAACTTCTGCTTTTATGCTTGAAAGACAACATGATTGGATTTAAAATCTTTGGTTCACATGCTTTCTTCCCATGTTATCTTGAAGATGCCACTCCAGTAACTTCTTATGTTAAATACTGACAACCCCAAATCACTCTCCCTTACCTCCTCAGAGACATACTGCTCCCCACAAATATGGTGGCTGTGGGACTCTTTTGTATTCTTACCTATTCAGCCCTCCAATCACCCTGGTTCCAAGAAGGCTTCCACTACCAGCCCTATCCATCCCACTTCCCTCACTCATTGAGGAAAATGTGGGATGCACTGTTTGCACTTCAGAGTGGGCCTCTCACCATCAGGAGGGTGGTATTGCTGGAACATTCTGAGACCTGCCACCACTGGGCTCTTTTGAAATTCATTCTGCTTCTTCACCTCACATTCTCCCCTGAAGCTTTTGCCAGACTCAGTTGATTCTGAAGGCTTTATAGATATTTGGAGTACACAGATTATATATGGCTCAGTTTCACTGAAATGGAATTTTCAGTGTGTGTTATATTCTCCTATTGCTTTTGTATTACTGTCAGGAGTAAAAGGGCAAGTATGTTACTTAAATAGCCATGTTCATACTGAAATAGAGATTTCGAAAGAAATTGAAGGTCAGGTTTCAAAATAAAGGAGTAAGAAAAAAAGAATCTTAAGCTTTGTGTCTCTGACAACATGTTAGGGAACCTGACAATGTGTTCTATGAAAGGATGAGATCAATATCGCCATTAAAACGTCAATGGGAGTTTTTTGGTGCCCTTGAAGGTAGCTTTTGTGAAAAGATTATTTCAGAGGTCACTTTTGCTTTCAAATTTAGTATTTATTTTATCAAATTTACAAATTTAAAACTTAATTCTTTCTTAAATTAAATTTGTAAGTCATATTATGCTATTTAAAAATCCATAAATTCAACAGCTACTTAAGGATTTTTTAAGCACTTAATTAATATTGTAATCATTCTAACTGTCTTTATACATTCAATGTATTCCTTTTCCTTTTTAAGTATTTCAATTGTTGAACTAATAAAAACAAGCTTTTCCAAGCACTTCTATCATTTATAAATCCAATATAAATTTTTACGTAATGAATCTTAAATTATATTAAATATACTAATAAATTGCTTCATTATGTATTTTATTTTATTTTAAAGATTGGCAGCTGAGCTAACATCTGTTACCAATCTGTTTTTCTTCTTCTTCTCTCAAAAGCCCTTTAGTACATAGTTGTATATTCTAGTTGTAGATCCTTCTGGCTCTGCTATGTGGGACGCCGCCTCAGCATGGCTTGATGAGTGGTGCTAGGTCTGTGCCCAGCGTCTGAACCTGGGAAACCCGGGGCCACTGAAGTGGAGCACGTGAACTTAACCACTCCACCATGGGGCAGGCCCCTAATTATGCATTTTAAATTGCAATCCCAAGGCTGATATACCAAATTACTCTCTTAAATGTCACCTAAATTATTATAACACTGCATATTCATAGATAATTTCCAAACTTAAAACAAAAATTTTCATTTTATTGGTTCAGTTTACTTCATCCTCTCTATATTTAATTGTAAATCTTTGCAGGGTAAGCCATACACACTAAGCAACTAAGCAGATACATTTGGTGGCAATTTCATGGCTGGCTGAGATTGTCTATCATCAATCAGACATTTAATTGGAGCATGAAACACAGAGCTGCAAATACCTGGGGCAAACTTTCTCTCAATCTAGACCGCCATTTTGAGTCCTCTTCGGTAGTCTCTAAGTCAACAGAGACTCTTAAATGCATGTCATTCGGATGGGTAATCTCACAGCTCTGGCCCCCAGCCTCACTTACTAGCATTACCTGATTACCACGTCAGATTCATCTGTAGCTTCCACCATGGCTGCTAACTTAAACATGTTTGGATCCAACTAACGTAGTCTACTATTTTATTCTAATCTGAATGATTTCCAAGTCCTTTCTAGGTGGTAAGGCAACATTTTTAGATGTTTAAAAGACATTCATGTGAATTATGCAAATTTCTTATATCTATGCCTGACTTTGTTTTCAAAAATCTAATGATAGTCTATTGGCATAAATTAAAAGTAACTATAAGTCGGGGGCTGGCCCCATGGCCGAGTGGTTAAGTTCACGCACTCCGCTGCAGGCGGCCCAGTGTTTTGTTGGTTCACATCCTGGGCGCGGATATGGCACTGCTCACCAAACCACGCTGAGGCAGCGTCCCACATGCCACAACTAGAAGGACCCACAACGAAGAATATACAACTATGTACTGGGGGGCCTTGGGGAGAAAAAGGAAAAAATAAAATCTTTAAAAAAGGAAAGTAACTATAAGTCCATGCCTGGTGGTAAGGTGGAATTCTATAAGGGAAAGAAAAATAGTTCAAGGACAAACTTATTTTTTTATTATATTATTAACTTGAAAATACTCAAATTAAAGGGGAAACCTGATAATAAACTATTGTCATTTATGCTAAGCTTCCTAAGAGGTACTTCTGGGAAATTTCAAGAGGGGAGACAAGTGATTATTGGCCATTTTTGAGGCCAATAATATAATATGAGACAGGAAAGATGGGATTTTAGTTCCCAGGCCGTGGTGAAACTTGTGCCAAACAGCAGAAGAGAGACAAGAAAGCTGCCATCTTACCAAAAGAAAATGAAGATCTTGTGAATACGGTCGTGAAAGTGGATGCTCAAAGTGGCTTGGTGCGGTTAGGACATGAACTTCAACTCTGCCTCCGGGGCTACCCCTCCTTGGCAATCAGTCTCTCCATGACAGCCGCCAGTCACGCAGCTGCGGCTCTAACACTGACTCGTTTGAAACACATGGTACTGCCCTTGACAGACCACAACACAACTGAAAGGAGATGGAAGGTTCCACACAAAACGAAAGGCCAGGATTTAACCAGATGGAATTGTAAAATACAGCCACATATATCTAGATTTTACTTAATTGTCATGATTTGTAGGATTCTGACCCATCTCCAACCTGACTTCTGTGGATCATTGCAAAGGGAATCCTACCTAAGCAGGGGAGGAAAAGATTGCCCACAACGCATTCTATCTTAATAGTCACTTCAGGATAATTATCAGTTCAGTAACACAATAATCCCAATACTTAATCCAGAAATACTTATCTATAGAAAATGATGGCGAGGGTAAGAGTTTACAAATCTCCTGTCTCCAAAAACCTGGTTTGTAGAGGGGTAAAAAAGCAAGGAGAATCCTCCCCTCAAAATAATTGAAGGAACTGGGATATTTTTCCCAGGAGAAAAGAGTGTAAGAACAGACAAGATCCCTCTCAATACATTTCACTTTGAGATACTGGAAACATGCAGGCTTTTAAGCAGATAAATGGAACCTGGAAAACACTTCTAATTCCTACTAGTTATTTCCTTAAAGAAGAAAATTAAGCTACTCAAGCCTCAGTTTTCTCACTGATTAAATGAGAATAAGATACATATTCAGGGGCCAGCCCGGTGGTGCAGCGATTAAGTGCGCACATTCCGCTTTGACGGCCAGGGTTTGCCAGTTTGGATCCCGGGTGTGGACATGGCACTTCTTGGCAAGCCATGCCGTGGCAGGCGTCCCACATATAAAGGAGAGGAAGATGGGCACGGATGTTAGCTCAGGACCAGTCTTTTTCAGCAAAAAGAGGAGGATTGGCGGCAGATGTTGGCTCAGGGCGTATCCTCCTCAAAAAAAAAAAAAAAAAGATACATATTTCATAGGGTTGTTGTGAGAATTAAGTAAAAAGACAAAGAGTCTAAAGGATCTGACACATAGTAGGTTCTCAACATGCGATGGTCAATTTCATGTATTAACTTGGAGGGTGCTTTTGGATGAGATTAACATCTAACTCAGTGAACTTTGAGTAAGCAGCTTGTCCTCTATAATGTGGGTGGGCCTCATCCAATCAGTTGAAGGCCTGAATAGAACAAAAAGACCCCCCCAAGGCAGAGGGAATTCTTCAACAGACTCTCTTCAGACTGGAACTACGCCATGGGCTCTCCGGGCTGCCAGTGCATACTGCAGCTTTGGACTTGCCAGCTTCCATAATCTTGTAAGCCAATTCCTTAGAATAGGTATATATATGTGTGTCCAATTGGTTCTGTTTCTCTGGAGAACGCTGACTAATACACAACAGTCAGTAGTTTCCTTTTTTTCTTCAAATATTCAAAAAATCATCCTGTGGTGCACAACTTTATATGCAAAGACTTAAAAAGATTAAGCAATGTGGTAGTGACAGAGGGCTTATAAACAGGTGTGTCCAATGGTGACTAATGCCTGAGAATTAACCACAATTACTCTGCCAAGCACTGCAAACTGTCCCAGTTTCCTGAGCAAGAGAGTGACCCCACACACAATCTGACAGACACAAAGGCTGGCAGAGAGCAGGGGCAACGGGGCCCACCACCTCTGCAAACCCTTCACGGCCTCCGACCTCACGCAGTCATCTGCCTGGACCCTAGGAGCTCCTCTGGGGATTAGTGAGCTCTTGAAAAGACAGGCGGTAGGCCAGGCTGCCCCAGCTATTGCAGATAACCTGAAGGTTCTTTGTTCCATAGCTGACTTTGTAGCAGAGATTATAGCCCGTGCCTGGATAAACCTGGCTTTCACGCTCAGCAGTTCAGCCAATGAACAGCCTTGGCACATGCTCGATATAGCTTTGTGTAAACGCTTTCCTGACATATCCTGGTTAAGTAACAGGGAGTGTAACATGAACTGTGTATGCTGTTTCCTTCCACAGCCTCTATAAATAACTTCTTCACAACCTCCATTGTTGCCTACGGGGCTGCCCTAAAAACAATTCTCACAGGAGTAGAGGTGAAAGACATTGTCCTTGCCCTCAAGAAGCTCCTATTTAGTGCAGTAGATGAGGACAGAGCCGAAGAGCTAATCCCAGGTGGTATGCGCTATCATAGAGATATCATCAGGGCACTGTCAGGAAACAGAAGAGGTTACGGTGAATTGCAAATAGGTGGAAGGAGAGGATCATTATCAAGGAATGATCATGGAAGAGATCATATTTGAATGGGATTTGAAAAGTTGTCAGGATGTCCACAGGAGAAGAGAGAAGTAAGCTTTCCAGGAAGATAGCATTGCTTGAGTAAATTCACAGGCTCCCTGAGAGGGCAAAGACATTCAAGAGAATGTTCCATAAATTCACAAACTTTAAATTCTGATTTACTCACAAACACCAGACCAGCAAACTGTATATATCTTTCCCATACGCCTCCATCATTTCCGCCTTGTTGAATATAGAGACCATAAAAGATTAACTTCAAGAACAGTATTTAAGAATCTCCAGATTTAGTAAGAGGAGTAATGAGATATCTAAATTTGGGGACAGACTTTTCATACTCAGGCCAGATTCTGAGCTAGGCCTGTCTCCTGCATACCTTGGAGAGTCAGGCATCAAATGAGCACAAAGGCTGAGAAAATATGAGGATGGGCAGAACGGGGATCCATTGCCTGAACAGCAGGAAGGTTGGGCATATTAAATCTGTCTGGTGCATTCCCCAAATTTTGAAAATGTATCCCTCCATGAAATCCAGAATTCTTCAAAGTGGTGCTTCAGATCTTGGGTAGCGACTAGTCTGAAAAAGAAGATTGGGATGTGACAGGCCTTGGGATCTTCCCAGGGAGTGGACTTTCTCCTGAAGACAAAGAAAGATCATGGAAGCCTTTCAAACAGGAAAGTGGTCAGATCTGCATTTTAGAAGACTGCCTGTGGCGACAGTGCTGGAGATGAAGTGGAATAGACGGTAAACAAAGGCTTGTAGGACGATTTATCCTACGTTTCTCTTTGGGTCTTTCTAACTTTTTTTTAATGCATTGCCCTTGTGGTAAATCCTACATATTTTGCCTTGACATTCCATTCTGAAAGATATTGAGATGTAGAGCAATGAGCATAGAAACAGGAGTAAAGGGAATCGTGTTGCAGATCTGGCCCCGCCATCAGGATGCATGGAGCACGATCTAGTTGAGGACTCAGAAGGTGAATGTCATCTCCTGAAAACCTGTTACAATACACTTTTATTTTGCCAAAAGTATTTGGATATTAAATGATTAAATTTTACTTACGCTGTACAACTTCATTCAAGAGAACTTTCCTGTTACTGAAATCAAAGAGTAAGTAGAGAGGCAAGAAGGTTACAAAACAACCTGTTCTTCATCATTTTATTGATGAGATAAAGTAGAGTATAGCAAGACTCCGCAATGATAGATTACGATCATCTACCATGTAATGAGTGCTTACGACTTATCAGGTGCTGTGCTAGACAGTGTTCATGCCAAATATTCATTGAGCCCACAAAACAGACAAGTGATACGTGTATGATTAGCTACACTTTATGGCTGACGAAACAGAGATTCAGAGAGCTTACATCACTTGTTCATGTTCACATAACCAGTTAGTGGTGGAAGCGGTATTTGGAAGGACACTCTGTCTCTCAAAGCACTTGCTCTTACTATTACAGACTGCTTTCTTGGTCTCATTCAAATTTCATAACATATTGAAGAAGGATTAGTATAATGTTTTGAAGATATTTCAATAGTTTAATGAGGCCAAAAATTTGTAGGAGAATAGATAATTTCCCATCAAAAAATGACATAAACAATAAGAGTGGCAAGGTATTAAGCAGATATTGTATAAGTGGAAAGAGTTCCCTTTCTCTGAAATATTGCTGCAATTAATTTTATGGTGAAAAATATGCATGTTAAAGTGAATGAAACAACTGGATTTTAGGAAAGAAGGCTTGTAAATAGGAAACACACATTCAACAAATTGACAGAATTGTTGGTCTATGAGGAAACCACCTAGGTGAAGCTATGGGGTTTTCCTTTCAGTGAACATGGTGCAGAAAATACACCTGAAAGGATCTGGGAGCTCATAGAATCACTTTCCAGAATTATGAGAGAGAAGCACCCACGTGAGGCTGTCTGCCTTGGGAATGGTGATTCACAAGCATCATATAGGCAGCCGTTTGGTTGTCCCACTGGACCTCTGCAGCTACCTCACTCCAGAGCAGCAGTCTCTGAGGGAGGTGTGTATGCTGTTGAGGGCACAGTAAACTCTTCTAGGGAGTCAGTCTCTAAATCCTCAACTTCCACAAGTGCTACTTCCTGAAATTGATGTATGCCTGCAAAAGCAACACAGGCGAGTCTCCTTTCCTTTTCATCGTCTTCCTTCTCCGACTTCACAAAGGAAAGGCATACCTGAATCTCACTCTGGTAGAATGCCCCGCAGTGGGAAAACTTATAGGACGCCTCAGAAAGGCACAAGTGGTAATACTGGTGATGCGGGGTCGGTGAGCCGAGGAGTCGAAAGAAAGATTTCTTAGACTCTTAAGATCTGGCAGTAGTGCTCTTTTATTTAGAGAATAGTGTAGCATGGGGACAGGACCCATGGGCAGTCAGAGCTTCTGCTGCTGCCGCTTCTGCTGCCCCCACTGGCATGGGGACAGGACCCATGGGCAGGCAGAGCTGGTGCGTGGGGACAGGACCCACAGGCAGTCAGAGCTCCTGCTGCTGCTGCTTCTGCTGCCCCCACTGGCATGGGGACAGGGCCCATGGGCAGGCAGAGTCACTGCTGCTGCCTCCACTGGCATGGGGACAGGACCCATGGGCAGGCAGAGCTGGTGCGTGGGGACAGGACCCACGGGCAGTCAGAGCTCTTGCTGCTGCCCCAAGTTGTGGGTTAGGGCTAAATTTAAGGCATAGGTATATGATTCATCTCTTTACAAGACAAAGGAAAGAACACGAAAAAAAGTTAAAATGGTATCAGTGCAGGTGGGGTCTGGTCATTGGGTGATCCCATGACTTTTAGACAAGAATCAAATCGGATTAAGTAAAGGCTAGAAAGGTTAGACGCCACCACCCTAAACCAGTTACATGAGATTGCCAGACAGCAACCAACTTAAGTTCTTGCCTTCCCCATTAAGAGCTTCTAGGGACAAGGTCATCTCTCCTCTTCTTCCTGGTACAGAGAGGGAGGCACCCTTTACAGATAGAGATTTACCTTACAAATGTAAATGTGTCCCAACAAGGGCAAGCTCCATTCCCAAGAGCCTCCTTCCCTGTCCCAGTTTATCGAAAGCAATCAGCCCAAAACAATCCTGATGCCGAAGAGACATATCCTGGGGTGGCCAATTTCAGGTCCCTACAAGCTCATCCCCCCTTCCTTCACAAACGCAAATGTCTCAAAAGGGCAAGCAAAATTCCAGTCCTCGGAGCCTGCTTCTCATCTGTAGTTTTAAAAGTAACCAGCCTAAAATCCTCATCAACTGGAATTGGTGAAGTCTCCCTAAATAAAGGCACAATGAACCCATAGTAGAGCATCATGTCTTTCTGCTCTTATGAATAGGTCTGGTAAGGGAGAAAAATGGTGTTAAAAATGGAGTATTTTGGCTCATGTTGGGATGCTTTTGAAAGAAACCAGAATGTCATTGTGAGGGAAGGGAAAATTCCCACCTTTCCCTCTTGGTTATTGTGGCTGATCAAATAATTAAAATGACATAAGTCAGGTTAACAGGAGAAAATCCAAGTATAAACCCTGTACATGGGGAATTCACATAAGCATGAAAAACCCCAAAGAGAGTCAGATAAAATGAGGTCTAGATGTCATTCTGGACTAAGGAGAGGGGGCAGAGGTCTTGGAGGGGAAAGGAGGCAGTTTACAGGAGGATGAAAAGAGTTGATGTTTGGACAACAAATGTTTGTTGGGCCACAGAGAGGACTTGGGTCAAAGGGGCCTTGCTGTGTTCCTCCCTGTCTACAGCACCCCGTTCTCATTACACGTTAGTTCTCTATGGTGAGAGCTTCTTCCTGGAACTGGCCTTCTATCTTAAATTCTTTTAGGCAGTTGGGGGAAGGTCAAAGTTTCTTCCTGAGTCTTTCATTCTTAAAAACAGCCGAAAATAATCAAGCCAAAGAGACACATTTTGGGGTGGCAAATTCTGCTCCCCTACACCACCCTAAAATATGCCTCTTTGACATAAGAATTATTTTGGGCTCAAGGCAATTAAGAAGCAACAAATGCAGGAAAAGCTCTCTGCCCTCCCCCTATTTGTCTAAAAGCAGGACATAAATTTACAAAGGTTTCCTTCCTCCCCTCTCTACTAGGAAGGACAAAAGTTAATCACCAGAGACAACTTTAGACCCTTATCAGTCTGGAGATGCCACGAGAGGAATCTACATAACAAGCCACTAACTAGCCTTTATCTACCATTAGTCTCCCATATATTTGCCTTCACCATTTGCTCTTTGAGACTCAAGTCCTTTTCCTTTGTCTTGTCACTTCTTGAAAAATGTATTGTCCCTTTGCTAAGAAGTGATATAAACTTAAGTTCTAACTAAACCTTTGAGTTACTCATCCCTGGGGACTCTCATATAGTACATACATGATACAGATGTTCATAAACTTGTTTGTTTTCTCTTATTAATCTGTCTTCTGTCAGTCCAGTGCACAGGGTCCCAAAGGGAGAACTGAAGATGGATAAAGGAAGAGATTTTTCTTCCCCTACACTCTGAAATCAGATCTATTGAAAATAGGATGCTAGGCATAACTGTGATATTTGTTTAATGACCTTGCCTTTTCCTTCCTCTGACTACTACTTTTCAAAGAATGTGTCACTTCCCAAGGAGAGGACTTTGAAAATGAAGACAATGAAGGCAGTAGTATATTGTTTAATCCAGGCAACAACTGGTGGTATGACTCTGCGTACTGTCCATCTATCCATCTATCTTTTTATCTTAGAGTTATAATATTTAACATTTGTAAGTTTAAAAATATAAAGGGAAATAAAAATATGCTATAAGGCAAATCTTTTTATTTTTGCTATTTTCAGTAGCAAGAAAGAGCTTGGTAAGTATCCTCGAGTGTGTCTCTGCTGTGAATTGTGAATGATTTCAAGGGGAAGGAGGTAAAAAGGTCTGTGTTTACATCTGACAAGTGGGCATTATATCTTTCAGTAAAAGAAATACGTATGGGAGGTGTATTATGTTTTCGTATTTTCCTAAATATTTATTCAGACTTCATTAACTTTTGCCAAAATTCTGCCATATTTATTTTTCAATTGGGCACGCAATTTCTCCTTGCCTTCTCTACTCAACGATTTGTGTGGTTTTTTTATTCATTCCTGCCATGTTCTTATTGGATTTAGGGAAATTTAATGTGAATAGCTTGTCTATTTTACCATGAATAACACTCTTAACTGTGATGAGGTTCAAGACACGCTACCCCAAACACGGCCCCTTGCCGTATTGAATATCTTGAGCCAAAGGAGTCTGAGGATACAGCCAAAGCAGGAAGATCACTCTGACCTCCCTCCCTCCCTCGCCCTTCTTCCCGGAAACAGGTCATAAATCTCTCAGGTGACAGGTACTCTTCCTGTACCAGGAGGAAGGAAGACATTCTTATCACCAGAGACAGGGAATTTGGGGCTGAGAAATCTGTACAAATAAGCCTTGTTACGCTAACCCTAATCTCCCTAGTTACTTCTTAACTATTGACTACCCCTAGCCCAAACCTATTTGTCTTGTCAGTTCTTCACAAATGTATCGTTACTTTGTCTAAAAGGTATGAAAGCTTCCTGCTCTGGTTATGTTTTTGGGTCTTCATTCTGTGGGGACTGGAATTGGCCACCCCAAGATATGTCTCTTTGGCGTGATGATTATTTGAGGCTAGTTACTTTGCAGACAGGAAAGCAACTGAAAAGTAGAATTTACTTACCCTTTGTAAGAGATATTTACATTGTAAAGGAACTCTCCATCTGTAAAGATAGCTCCCTCTGTACCAGGAAGAAGGGGAGATGACCTTGTCTCTAGAAACCCTTAATCAATGGGGAAGGCAAGGACTTAAATCTGCATTTGTTTACTGTACTTGTGTGGTAATCTCCCATGATCGACTCCCCCTCCACCCCCAACATCCTCCTTTGTCTTTAGATATTTAAGTGGTGGTTTCAGCCATTATGGTGAGTTGCTCAGTTTGCCTGACCTCTCCCATGTATACATGTTATAAAGCTTTGTTTAATTTTCTCCTGCTATTCTGTCTCATGTGAATTTAATTCGTTCTCCGGCCAGACGAACCCACTTTGGGTAGAGGAAATGTCTTCCTCCCCTACAATTCTCTTGTGAAGGTTCCCATGTACATGTAAAAATTTAATAGAATTTGTATGCTATTCTACTGTTAGTCTGTCTTTGTCAGTTTAATTTTCAGACCCAGCCAGGGACCCTGAGAGGGTCAAGGAAAACTTTTTCTTCCCCTACAACAGCAATAATTAACACACTTTTGTAAGATCCGCTACTTACTAATGGTCCAGAGCCTTCTCTTCTTTTTGCTATTAAGTGCCGTGAAGTAGTTTAAATTGTTCTCTTAAAAGCATATTTAAGTATGGGAACAGGATATAATGTGCCCCAAATGCACTCTAGGACGCAATGTCCTGAATTTCAGTAAAGTAGCTTCATGAGGAAGAACAGTATGTACAACAGAGGAAAATAAGCTCTAGGATATATTAAGTGAAGAAAGCAAGGTACACAATAGTGTATCACTCGACTTTTTGTTTTAAAATGAGAGGAAATCAGGAAATATTTGCTAATATTTGCAAAAAGAAACATAGTAAGGAAAAATCAGAAACTGATCTTAAAAACGTGTATTTATGGTGGACAGATTGGATGGAGAAGATCCGATGGTGTGGTAGATGGTCTCTAAATATGGTCACCAGCGATTCCTATTTTTCTGTATTCATAGGCTGCTCCTCCTAGGAAGAGTTGGACTCTATTTCCCCTACCTTTAAATTTGGGCCAGCCTTTTGACCTGCTTTGACTAATGGAATGTAACAGAAGTGACATTGTGCCAGTTCCAGGCCCAGCCCTTAAGAAGCTTGGCAGATTCTAATTTTGCTTTCCTGGAACCCAGTAGCCAGGTTATAAAGAAGCCCAGACTATCCTTCTGAAGAGAGAGCCATGTGGGAAGACTTGCAAGGTGAGACATCATCCTATGGAAAAAGAGGCCACTTGGAGAAAGATGTGAGGCGCCCAAGCCTACATTTAGTTCCACAGCCACAGACACGTAAGAGAGGCCTGCCTGAATGTTCCCGCCCAGCTCAGATGCTAGTTGAATGCAACCATATGAGTGACTCCAACCAAAATCAAGGACAATGGAACTGTCCAATCAACTCACAGAATTGCAAGAAATAATGCATTCTTGCTTTCTTAAGCTTTGGGTGCTTCGTTACACAGCAGAAGATAACAATACAGATGGAAACAAGACTTTTTGAATAAAATTTTTTTGTATAGTTTTGACCTTTAGAATGTTTAAGTGCTTTATGAATCCAAAAATAAATTAAATCAAGGAGACAAAAGCAATCCTTAAAAGTGAAAACAAATTAAAATAAAGGAACCCTAACTTGCAAATTGCTAATATGACTCTGAAGAGAAAATAATTGTTCTAAGAGACCTTAAAACTCAGTGCTTTGATTATATAGCCATAGTGGGATTTAAGATAAAAGAAGGTGAAAAGAAAATTTTGAATTTTACTCAGTTTTATTGCCAACATTTGTACTGTTATTCTGGAACAATTTTAGGTATATTATAAGATAAAGGAAATGTTAATTTCATTTGGAACCAAGATTTTCAGTTTAAGAGGGAAGAAATATGTAAGTCAAAACCAAAGAAAAGTAAAAGTAGCAAAATGTTCATTTTAACTAGCATTATTATGAATTCAAGATTTTTAAAGATACTTTTTCTGATCTGGTCTTGTGAAGAGGCCGAGAAGCAACGACACCGGGTAGCATTGAGCATCTAGGACCCAGATTTTGGTCTCTAAATACAAGTCCCCACTCAAGGGAACCAGAACTCCTTCAGGAAATGACTGATTCCAGGAAATGTTGCCAACTAACACAAGAGGCATCTTGTTGATCTGAAAGCAAGACAGCCTTCAAAGACTAATGAGATGTTGTCAAAAGGCTGTAAAATACAGATTAACAGTGCTGCCTCTGGTCAAAACTGGGGAAATTTTTGCCTGAATCTGCCTGATTGAAACATATCAAATATGTTAAATCTATTTTAAAAAAAAGATTGGCACCTGAGCTAACATCTGTTGCCAATCTTCTTTTTTTTCTTCTTCTTCTCCTCCCCAAAGCCCCCCAGTACATAGTTGAATATTCTACTTGTGGGTCCTTCTGGTTGTGCTATGTGGGACGCCACCTCAGCATGGCCTGATGAGCAGTGCATGTCCGTGCCCAGGATCTGAACAGGCAAAACCCTAGGCTGCCGAAGCAGACATATGAATGTTTATTACAGATGGTAATATAATTTTCAAGTGTGCATCAGTCATATCATTTTGTAGAACCATTCCAGACAGCCAAAAAATTCTTTAATTTGCCCTAAGTTTATCAACAGCCCATGAGGAAAAAGACCTAAAATGTCCAATTTTCAATATTATGGGCTTATTTCAACTCTAGTTTCCCTTCCTTTTGGCTCAACAAAGCAAGGCATCTGTAAGTTAGTAACAGGTAGGTACATTAATAATCATTGATAACTCCTTTTATCAAGATTTTTTTGATACGCTTATCAGTACTGAGTAAATGAATGCCTTTAATAAGTAGATAAATTTTTTTGAAAGTCAGATGATTTCCAATGATTTGGTTAACAAAATTGGAGGACTTGATCGAGTTGCCAGCTGACAAGTCATCAAAAACAACTTTCTAAGAGGATAACTATATGACTTCTCGAAAATAGCTCACAGAGCATCCAAAGAATTGATTGGCATTGCTGTGACAAAACTCCTTCCATTTTCATCTACATATTTATGTAATCATGTTTTCTCAATGCTTATTTCTGGAAAGATGAAAAATGGGAACAGGATTGATGCTGAACCCTCATTCCAGCAATAAGCAGCAATTTAGACGCAGATAAATGAAGTAATTGGAGAAGGAGCACCATCCATCTTATTAAGAGATGCCTTCTCATTAATTTTTTACTTTTTATATTTGATAATTATTCACCAAAACGTAAAATGTTTATGTTGCTTTGATTAATTGTGAATTTATAGTTGCTGTAATGCTAACCCAATCCAGAGGAAATTTTTTAACATCAAGAGCCAAATCATCAGAAATTTTTGAAAAGAAAATTTATATATATCTACATACATATGTATACTGGAGTGACCAATGAAAAGCTTTTAAGCATAAAATGCATTACAATAGTATAAATTATATGGATATTCTTATTTCTATTCTGATATGGAATGACAATAAGTGTCCATGGAGAAAAAAGGAATGGTTTAAAATTTCTGACTGTTAAAAGAATGTTTGGTCCTGTGTTTTTTAAATGAATGATATTGTGCATCAAATTGCAAAGGTGTTTACATTCCATTGGACATGCAGTTTTTTTAAAAGGCAATATAAATGTTTTATTTCAAAAAACCAATATATGCAACATGCTGGAATTGTATTTTTGCCACGGGAGAGCCAGCGTTCTGCATCAGATGTTGACCAAGATGCAGTGGAATCCAGAAAGAAGGCACTGCATCACCCACCCAGGTAGATACACAGTCCTTTCCCCTTTCCCCTTAGTCTTCTTCTCGGCCCCAATGATGAGAAGAATGAACTAAACCAGGGAAGAGAGAAAGAGTCAAAGAGATGATCACACTCTCTCCACTCCCCAAATCGCTCAAGCCAAACCAGGCTGAAGAAGATACCGCTTTAAAGAGAAACTGAGATGGAAGTTTCTACCTGCACTAGAATTGATTCAATAACTGAAACTGAACAGAAAGTTATGCTCTCTTTCATGGTATTATTAAGGAACAGGAGACAAAGGCACAACATAGCATAGGCAGGATTTTGTTTCTTTTTTCTTTTTTTTTTTTTTTTTGCTGAGGAAGCCTGGCCCTGAGCTAACATCCGTGCCCATCTTCCTCTACGTTATATGTGGGACGCCTACCACAGCATGGCCTTCCAAGGGGTGTCATGTCCGTACCCAGGATCCGGGCCGGCGAACCCCGGGCCGCTGATAAGCGGAACGTGCTAACTTAACCGCTGCGCCACCAGGTCAGCCCTCTAGGCAGGATTTTGACTCCACCAGATTCACACTATTCAATAAGTTGGTTCCAAAACTATTTACACATACAGAGGAAATAAAAGAATACTCTGAAACATTAACAGTGATCATCTCTGTGTGGTGATGATGATTTTCTTCATTGGGCATTTTGTATTTTTCATTTTGGTAAACAACAAACACACTACTCCTATAATGAGAGAAAAAAAGTATTTACATATTTTCATTCTTAAGAACCTCCAATCTTATTTTTAATATCTATACACATGGGCCCAGGCCAAATATTTTTCACATTTATAGAAGTATTATATGTAAATAGTTTAAAATTTCCTATAGTACTAAAAGTCTTATAACCAACCTGGCATTTCCTTCATCCCCTCTGCCTTTCTCCCCTCATCCCTTACAACAGAACAAACACTTTCAACTCAGTTCACTGTTTCTTCTGGTATTTATGTCCATATCTCTAAGTAAAATACACATAACCTCTTGAGTCATCTATTTTAAACCATATCCATGACCTCATATTATAATAGACAAAGATTTAACTCATTCCCCTTTTTCCTTTCCTCCTCCACCTCCACCCTTTATAATTTTTATCCCCATTTTCATTTTTTCCCTTTTATGGCTGTGACTATGTAAATATTGCTCCTCGGTGAGTCAGAGGTATATTAAGATTATATTTTCTTACTTGTACAATTTTCTATTTTATCTGGAGTTAATTTGCTAATTTTCTTTGAATATCTAGCTAAGTCTTCCTACAGCTTCCAACAGTTCTGTGAAATACTTTCAATACATTTTTTTTTTTTTACATGGCTAATTTTTATTTTTTAACTCAGAGCTGGAGCTCAAATCTAGACTGGCTTTTCTCTAGATACGCTGCAAAGCTAATATCTTACTATTTCCCTTTGCCTCTTCTGACTGAATCTCTTGTTTCTTACATCCTGTCTTTCTTTGTTTTTATAGAGCATCTTTCAGTACTTTCTTGAAAAAGTTTACATAGGAGATACATTTTTTTTTCTGAGTTCTCTATTTTGAAAACGTTTTTATTCTACCTCCATACTTGACTGATAGTTTGGAAAGCGTGTACAATTCTAAGTTGAAAACTACTTTTATTCAAAATTTTATGGGCATTCTTCTATTATTTCCAAGCTTTCACTGGTGTTGTTGAAAAGTCTGATGACATTCTAATTCCGATTTCTTTGTGACTTGTTTTTTTCTCTCTAAAGTTTTTGTTTCTTGTTCTCATTATTGTTTGAGGTGATTTTCTAGTTGAACAGTTTTCAATAAAGCAGGATATGTGCTGCTCATATGTTCCTAACCAATTTCTGTCAGCCCCCAGTCCAGGGACTCATGCCAGAGGTCAGAGGACAGCTGTTTCCCCTAAAATCTCTGAGCAGCAATGAGAGCACAGGGAATCTGCGCACTGGCCTGGGTGACACGGGCTGACATCGGGGAGGCAAGAGGACATTCTCCCAGTTCCAGTCATCTATTGCTGTGTAACTGCTGTGGACTGAATGTTTGTGCCCCCCAAAAATTCACATGTTGAAATCCTAACCCCCATGGTAATTGTACTGGGAAGCAGGGCCTTTAGGAGGTGCTTAGGTCGTGAGAGTTTAGTGCCCTCGTGAATGGGATCACTGCCTGTATAAAAGAGGACTGAGAAAGCTCCCTTGCACCCTTCCACCACATGAGGTTACAGTGAAAAGATGCTGTCTATGAAACAGGAAGCAGATTTTCACTGGACACTGAATCTACTGGTGCCCTGATCTTGGAATTCCCAGCCTCCAGAACTGTGAGAAATAAATTTCTATTGTCTATAATCCACCCATCCACCCATTCTATGGTATTTTGTTAGAGTAGCCTGAGTGAACTAAGACAGAAATAAAGCACCCCAAAACTCAGTGGTGTAAACCAACAATCATCTTATTACACTCATGATATTGTAGATCAAGAATTCAAGCAGAGTAAGTTGAAAGAGATTGCCCATGCTCCGTAATGACTGGGACCTCAGGTGGCTCAAATGGCCAGAGACAATTGAGATAAAGTCGTAAGTTTGGGCTGCAGTTTTGACTATCAGCTGCTTCCTCAGTTCCCCAGGTCATGTCTGCTGGACCTGAATAGCCAGGATGGCTTCCTCACTCATGTCTGGTGCCTGGCTGGAATGGGTGGAACAGTGGGGACATGGGAATATCTCTCTCCACGCAGCCTCTCCACAAGGCTGGCTTGTGCTCTCTCACATCGTGGAGTTACAGACAGGACGGACTGCTGCAGTAGCTGGCTCATTTCAGAGCGATCATTCCAGGATGTCTGTTTGCAAGCCACAAAGCTTCTTATGACCTAGACTCAGGAATCTCAGAATGTCACTTCTGCCACATTTTATTGATCAAACAAGTCACTAGAGCCAGCTCAGATTCAAGGGTAGGGAAAATAGACTCTACCTCTCAATGGGAGGAGAAGCAAAGAATTTGCGACCATCTTTAACAGACCACACTCCCATTCAGTACTGTGAACATATTGGAGTATAGAGCTTAACTTCCATCTGGACAACGAACCAGAAGAGTCTCAAATTTGAATTGAGAAGAACCAACAAAGAATATCACTGCAGTAGCCAGAGCACAGAAAGAACAAATGGAGGATACCGTATCAGAACTGAGAGAATGTGTCTCTGAGGACGTGGAGGAAATGGCATCTTGGAGGATTGCAGACACAAACACACACTAGACACTGCCTAGAGAACTCCTGAACAGTTGAAGAGAATTTGAAATAGTCCTTAGTATTCTACAAATAAGGAGGGACTTGGAGGAACAATACCCTTTCATTACTGTTATCGTGACCCCATTTCTCACATTCACACACACACACACACACACAGGAATTGCCAAAGGAAACATCTATTACAACAATAAGACTTCTGCAGTGACTGTGTAGCTTTACTATAGAATGATGTTCACATCATGTGCATTTAGTTCCTCCATGAGGAACGCATCATCTAAAATTGATGGTTCCCCTACTTTGCAATCAATGGATATTAAATATACTAACGAAATAAAAAATTGATGCATGTTTTGACATCATTTATATGCTGTAGGAGGAATACGCCAATAGCTGCTGTGGATACAATAAGTAGCTCAGAATATAGCAACAGAAGCCATGCACCTAAATGCCATAACAGAGTAAACAAAAGGAAACATTTGGAAAACAATAAATATCTAAAGACTACAGAAATACACAGGGCTAACAAGATTTAATTCATTATCTTCACCACTGGAAAATAAATCTTTAAATCTCTCCTTAAATGGATAGAAATTTTTCCCGCCCCCCACGTTTTTTAATCAACATCCCATCCTATGAGAGCTATCTATTTCCTGCCACCCTGTCCCCTCCTCCCTTCTCCTCAGCAGAGAAAACAAGTTCTTCCAGAACTGTCCCATCTTCCTGTCTCAATTTCATCCCCAGAGAACATTTCAGAAGCTGCTGTTATCCTGCAGACTGTGCGACTCTGATGAACCAGCACCGTTTAATCATGTTGATCTTACCCAGGTAGCCCATGACAACGAACTCTAGAATGTGTACAGTCACATTTTTCCAGATTAGAATTCCCTTTCTGGAATATGACAGGATGAGGTTCTAAAGGAAAAGAACTCAATCTCATGAGACATAAAAATATTTGCCTTAAGGGAGTTAGAATTTTTAGAATATCAATTCACTCATTTCTAAAGCTTTAGTCCTTTTATTTTCCAACTGCATGGAGAAAAATATATTGTTAGAAGAAAGCAAGAACCAGACATATTTCTCTCTCTTAATTCAGGGGAAACTTTTTACAATTTTTCATGCTTAATCCATAAGATCTTGTCTCTTTGCATCCTTATTACATTCACTAGTAAAGGATATGGTGTGTCTTATTAAATGAATACTTCTTGCCAAGCAGGGCACTGATTATTATCAGATTTTTCCTTCATTTGTAGGTGTTCCAAACTCTGATGACTAGCATTTCTGGAGATCTCAACCTTGGATAAGCAATGACATTACTAAGTCTCTATTCTTAATAATTGTAGGAAGAATACTGCTTGTCCAAGGGCCATTCTCCTAAGGAAGTATGTGCTAAATTGTATTCTGAAGAATATTGTTAAATGAGACTTGAAAAATAAAGATTTCCATGGTGAGATAAGTTTGGGAAACGTTAAGTTAAGCAGCGTTAAATAGGTATATGTACATCAGGACTTCTCAAAATTTTAATATGGAGTATTAAAGAAGATTCATGAATCTTCAAATGGGGCGTGTTCCATTTGGCCTTTCCAAAACTTACTGACCTTTTTCACTAGCAGCAAAAAAGATCATATTTAGTTTTGTTCTGAATATGTTTTGAGAAGTGCTAATTTCAAAATAGCTGAATAAATCAAAATGGGAAAATTCCTAGCCAAATTTACACGTAAATACAACCCACTGGAACCTGCTAATGTTGTGAATGATGATTTCAGAAGCAATTTACAGAAAACTTTATATTTTCTAACTAAAAAATCAGTGTTACTTGATGGCTACTCTTTTCTTACTCTCAGAATTTAAATGAGCATTGTTTAAATTGAGTATTGCTCGCTGGGACGTCCATAAACAATGACGGGAGAGAGACCCAGCAAAGTACCTCCCAGTCTACCACAGGTAGAGTTACACACGGTAACAGGCCTTCCTGGGACAGGCCTTCTATCTTAAATTCTTTTAGGCAGTTAGGAGAAAGGACAAAGTTCCTTCCTGAGTCTTTTGTTCTTAAAAATAAGCCAGGGGCTGGCCCCATGGCCAAGTGGATAAGTTTGCACGCTCTGCTTCCGCAGCCCAGGGTTCACCAGTTCGGATCCTGGGTGTGGACCTACACACCACTCATCAGCCATGCTGTGGTGGCATCCCACATAGATGAATTAGAGTGACTTACAACTAGGATATACAGCTACATACTGGGGCTTTGGGGAGAAAAAAAATATGAGGAAGATTGGTAACAGATGTTAGCTCTGGGCCAATCTTCCTCACCAAGAAAAATAATCAAGCCAAACAGACATATTTTGGAGTGGCAAATTCTGATCCTCTATACAACCAAAGTGTCTAATAGTAATTGATTAATGAACTAAATTGTGATATATCACAATTGATTACTATTGAGCCGTTAAAATTATTGTCCAGGGGCCAGCCCCGTGGCTGAGTGGTTAAGCTGGTGCACTTCACTTCGGTGGCCCAGGGTTTCATCAGTTCAAATCCTGGGCGCGGACATGGCACCACTCATCAGGCCATGCTGAGGCTGCATCCCACATGCCACAACTAGAAGGACCCACAACTAGAAATACACAACTATGTACGGGGGGAGGGGTGGCTTCAGGAGAAAAAGGTAAAATTAAAAAATCTTTTAAAAAAAAACAAAAAACCAAACATTCTTGGGGAAAAAAAATTACTGTCAAAGTCTCTGTATAGAATACGGAAAAGGGCAGGTTACAAAGTAGGATATTCAGTATAATCTCAATTTGTAAAAAGAAAATTGCAGAGAAATAAATGACTGGAAAAATATAGAGCCAAATGTTAACAATGGTTACATTGGCAGATGGAGTTAAGGGTATTGTAGTAGAAAATTATTTGAGGAAATTTCTTTATTCCCCAAAGGCCTCAAATTTCCTACCCTCAATATTCTATAGTGACTGCATCTCTGGGTCAGAAATACTCTACAGAGACTGTTTATAAATATGGATTGTTGTGTGTTAAAATCAGAGTAGAAAACTGTGTCAGTCAAAATATAGGGATTATACACAGTATAAATTTAGCTCTGTAACAGACTACACTAAAATGATGAGAGAAAAATACGCTTGCCAAAAAATTTAAGCCTGAGTCTAGAACTAAGAAAGTGCAGAAAGAGAAAACTAACTGTACTGCCAAGTGAAAATTCTGTCAGATCTCGGGAGTACAGGAAAGGCACAGACAGATGGAGACGGGGAGAGATGGGACTTCCATTCCACTTGAGGCTCCAGCAGCCGCACCTGATGGTCAAGGCTTCTGTCCATCACATCAAACATAAATCAAACCCAAATGAGGAAAAGATTCAAGCGTCTTAACATTCCCATCCCTGTAAAGTGCAGCTGCTACACAGACAACTTTTTTTTTTTTTAAAGATTTTATTTTTTCCTTTTTCTCCCCAAAGCCCCCCCGGTACATAGTTGTGTATTCTTCGTTGTGGGTTCTTCTAGTTGTGGCATGTGGGATGCTGCCTCAGCGTGGTCTGATGAGCAGTGCCATGTCCGCGCCCAGGATTCTAACTAACGAAACACTGGGCCGCCTGCAGCGGAAGGCACGAGCTTAACCACTCGGCCACGGGGCCAGCCCCAAGACAACTTTTTTTTTTGAGGAAGATTAGCCCTGAGCTAACTGCTGCCAATCCTCCTCTTTTTGCTGAGGAAGACTGGCCCCGAGCTAACATCCATGCCCATCTTCCTCGACTTTATATGTGGGACACCTACCAAAGCATGGCTTGCCAAGTGGTGCCATGTCCACACCCAGGATCCGAACAGGCAACCCTGGGCCACTGAAGCGGAACATGCGCATTTAACCACCGAGCCACTGGCCGGCCCCCCACAGACAACTTTTTCCTCAAGATTCCATGAGAACAGCCTTCCAGATACGCTCATCTGCTTAGGACTCCCCAAAGCTGCTCAGACTTGGACTCTGGATTTTATCTGGGTGGGGGCGAATATCTTCATCTTCTTTTATTGATATTCTCCGGATAGTTAAAGGTGGGAGAGGGTGTGGATTAAAAAAAAAATCTTTGAAAAAACCCTCATTTTTGCACATTAACTGTGTTTCCCTAAATAGCCTTACGGGGGAAAAATACTATTATCAAGAACTTATTGAGATTAATTAGAGTTTTTTGAAGTTCAAAGTCAACACAGCTGACTTATTTATTTTCTCCTTTTTTTACTTATCTCTATTTTCTCAACTTTCTCCAGTGAGCATGTGATTACTTTCAAGGGTAGAAAAACTAATATTAATTAATCTTTATATCTCACTACCAATTTTTATTGCTTTATTTTTAAAATGAAGGAAAAAAATCTCAGGAGGCTGGTGTCCCTTGGTTTGAATGCAGGAACTAATAACGAAGGTGGCTGGGCAGTCGCAGTTACCCAGAGCATGAATTGGTTAAGAAAGATCTCAAAAGCCCAGATTTCTAACAATGTTTGCAAGGCACATTTCTCCCAGCTTTATAGGCCCTGGACAAATGCCTATGATTTCTTAAACTCCCACAAATAAGGGAGAGAATCTAAATTTACAATAGAAAATGAAGGGTCAAAGAAATATTTCTATTTATAGATATAAAGACTATAGCATATTAAATCTGAATGCTTCAAAATTAGATAATTGTGGCAAATTGCATTTCCCAAAAATGGTCACATTATCTTCCATTCCTCGGGCTCGTCTACAATGTGACCTTAACACTCTTCCCGTCTTGAAATGGGGTCTGCTTTTTTCCTTTCCTCCCTCTTACTCTGGGCCGGCTTGTGACTCTCTCGGAACATTTGTAACATTCTATTTAGAACGCGGGGGAAGGGATGCTGCCTGACTTTCAAGGCCAGATCAGAAAAGGCACTGCAGCTCCTACTCTGCTCAAAGGAATACTTGCCCTTGAAGCCTGCAGCTGCCAGGTCAGCTGTCCAGCTGCCCTGAGGCCGGGATCAGCTCAAGCAGAGAGATCACCCAGCAGACCCTGAGACTACAGGAAGTCAGAGAGTTGTCCCACCAAGCCCCACTGCTCTAGTCTCTGTTCTTCCCGCTCCAGTCATTGTCTGACGGTCACCTCATGAGGGATTCCCAAGCCAGATCCACCAGCTGAGCCTTCCTGTATTGCTCACAGCAAAACTCACGTGTGCTAGAGAAAAGGACGGAAGGACGTCCAGGGATGTGATCAGCCATCCGTGTCTGCTGACTGGCCCTATCCTTCTTGATGATTGTATTTCAAAGGAATGTCTCCGAGTCCTTGGGAAAGACATTCCTGGGTAGTAGCAGGTACATATACATCTCAAAGGGACAGAGAAAGGATTTACAATTGCATGTTTTCTAAAGCAAATACTCTAAGGGAGACCAGGCGCCCATCATCAGGCTTTGGCTGAAAGAAAACAGTCAATTCTTTTGCCAGCCCTGAGCTTTTCCAGGTTGGAACTGAAGGGGAGCTGGGTTGCCCAAGGACATGGCCTTAGGCTGCTGGAAGCCGTTCAGAGGCTGGTCAAGTCTCTTAGTTGATGGGGGAGGGGGATACGGAGTCATTTGTGCCAAGAGGTTTTGTGGTTCTCAGTTGTTACCAAGCAATAAATAACCAGAACAAATTTTCTTCCTAAAAGTGAAGCACCACCATAGCAAAAGCCTAAAACGCGTGGCATTGGCTGTAAGACTGGGCAGCAGGAGGAAGCTAGAAGGACATCAAGGAGGCTATTAGTGAGAACCGAAAGCGCTTGGAGGAAGCCGTGAGTGAGGACTTCCAGCATGAGGTGAGGAAAATGTGATTGAAAGCTGGAGGAAAGGAACCCCTCGTTATGTTGTAGCAGAAGGTTTAACAGACTCTTGCCTGCGACAGTGTGGAAACTAGAAAATGTATCTAATATACTTTATGATCTAGCCAAGGAGATTGCTAGGAAGAATATTGAGAATGCCACTTACCTTTGTGGGGACCGGAATTGGCCACCCTGAGATATGTCTCTTTGGCATGAGGATTATTTGAGGCTGATTGCTTTTGATAAACTGGGACAGGGAAGGAGGTTCTGAGGGGTGGAACTTGCTTGCCCTTTGTTGGGAGACGTTTACATTGTAAAGGAACTCTCCATCTGTAAAGATATCTCCCTCTCTGTACCAGGAAGGGGAGATGACCTTCTCTCTAGAAACTCTTAATCAATGCCAAAGGCAAGGACTTAAATCTGCATAATAATCTTATTCCTGTTTCTGGTAACCTCCTGTGACTGACTCCCACTCCCCGCCCCACAATGTTGGCATTTCTTAGGCTAGGAACTGATTGCTGCGCTCACCTGTGACCGCCCAGCTCAAGACAATAGACTTGCCTCCTGCCGTGTCCATCAAGCGCTGTGCCTACAGGGCAATCTTGTGACTATTGTGGGAGGGACATTTCAATCACATGTGAAACACCCTGTTTGGGGGTATGTAACCACTCTGTGCACCCCACTCCTTTAGTGCCCTTTCTTCCTTCGGGAAGAAAGGCCCTGGGCCACGGTCCTCATAAAGCTTTGTTTAATTTTCTCCTGCTATTCTGTCTCATGTGAATTTAATTCGTTCTCTGGCCAGACGAACCCAGAGAGGGTAGAGGAAATGTCTTCCTCCTCTACACCTTCTGTTGGCTGCCTGCAAGATACAAATAGAAAGAGATCAGCTTAAAAGGGAACTGCTCAATTTCTAAGGAAACTGAGAGGAAATATAAAGGATCCAGGACTTGCTGGATTCAAAATTAAAATTATTTCTCATTGCCACATTTTCCAGACGGCAGAAGATCCTCAAAATATTTGGCTGTGTGTGCTTCCATTGCCTCATCATATAATAATACCTTTGTAATATTACTTTCATACAAAGAAGAGGAAAATAATTTGATCTCTTGTCTAGCATAATTGATCAAAATTGTTTTAATTATTCATAGCTTTGACTAGGTATTAATGAGAACTATGTCATCCAACTGTAATTTTGTATATTGGATATTTGAAATGATTTCTGGAAGCTACCTTCCAGCTCCATACATTTCCAACCTTGCTTCTCTAACAGCCCACCTGCTTCCAGAGCTGCCCCCACAGTGCACATTCAGGTTGTGACAGGAGCTCTGCACTGGCACCTGTGGAAGACAGGATGCCAGCTGAGCTGGCACAGTGGGCAGGAGAATTCCAGAAATCCATTTCTACCTCATGGTGGTGAGTAATAACCATGGAATTGACTACAAATCACATAAATATATCCCATTAAACCCAACTTAAGTGTCGTCCCAAGTCATCTTCCGTTTTGCCAGATTCCAAAAATGCCCACAGCTATTATAATGCTACCACTATGAGAAGTTGGAGTAGAAAGAGACTGAAGCAGCTCGGAACAGTCCTCCCGACATGCGCCGCTTTGGCAGGTGGATTATTTTGAGCTGAAGGCAATCAAGACTCTGTGAGCTCAAGAGAAACTTTTACCTCTCCCTTAAAGAATTTAAATTGGGGGCCTAGCCCATAATAAGAGTTATTACCAGAAATAAATTTTTATGGCCTGTGTGGCAGCAAAAACAACTAATTACTGAACACCTGCTCCTCTTATCACCCTGTGAATTACCCTCCTCACTTCTGAAGCCACAGGCCCCATCCCATTCCTTGAATCAAAATGGCATATATACCTCATTTTACCTTTCTGTCTTCGAAACTCACATGTATGTGGGTTCCCTTATGTAAAAAATTATTTTTTCTCCTATAAATCTGTTTCATGTCAATTTATTTATTTTTCCCCCTGCTTTTCCTCCCCCAATTCCCCCAGAACATAGTTGTGTATTTTTAGTTGTGGGTCCTTCTAGTTGTGGCATGTGGGATGCCGCCTCAACATGGCCTGATGAGCAAGCAGTGCCATGTCCGCGCCCAGGATCCGAACCAGTGAAACCCTCGGCCCCCGAAGGCGGAGCGCTCGAACTTAACCACTCAGCCCCAGGGCTGGCCCCTTATGTCGATTTAGTAATTAGACCAGTCAAAAGAACATTTGAAAGGTAGAGGAGAATTTTTCCATGCTAAGACAGTGGTCTTAACATATTGCTGTCAAAATCTTACTTTTGTGATTTTTACGAAAACAAGTGACCTTGCTAGGACTCTTCACAGGAATATAACATATAATAATATAAAATGAAATTAAATTTTCAAAAAATTGAAAGTGGAGTTCCATTGACGCCTATATAACCATCACATAGTCTGAAAGTGAGTTGTAGACATTATGATGGGTCACCCCTAACTGCTTGGGCATTGTCCTAGTCCAAGTCCTCAAAAAAAAGCAGCACATGGGGCAAGAATTAGAGTGCTGGTACCGTACTGAAGATGCAAAATGCAGATTGAAGGAAAGGAGGATATCAACCCATGCAATGCAGTGCAGCACAATGCCGGCCACTGCTTCAAAACAAGCCCCCAAGACCAGCAGGTTGCTAAGCAGCCGTTGTTCACAGAGCATGGGAGACCAAAAGGTTTGCAGAAAGAAATTGCACATCAGAACAGTCCGTAGAGGGGTAAAAGGGAGGAGAATGTATCTTCCTAGCTACCTCGTTTCCCTTGTTTCCCACTGGCCAATGTTTATACTACAAGTTGATAATATTGGGGGAGAGGGGCTGGAAGAAATCAAAGTTTACTTTAAAGATACAACTTCTAGAAGAGATGCCGTATTTACACACTTCCCTACTCCTCCCTTCTAAATACAACCATAAAAATAGACGACCATAAAAGGACTCTGAAAGATGGAAAAAAGAAAGCAAACTGGCTAGGGACCTCAGGACTCAAGGAACAACAAGGCGGTGAGTTCCCTGGGTTTTCTTTTTGTCTCCCATTTATTTCAAACTGAAGGCTGGGGAGGCCGGCAACATGCAACTGCCAACAGGCATAGACCAAAAAGAAGCCCCAAGGAAAGCATGCTCTCTCTGGCCCGTTGACCAGGAAAGGGGCAGCCCAGCAGACAGCCAGCAGGGACCTCATCCATCCTTCCAAACCACCCGGCAGCAGGTGGGCTATCAGGGGGCTGGGCAGAGCAGAGTGGCGTGTCCCTGGCCTCCACTTCCAGCAGAAGGCTACCCAGGCCTGGCATTTTCCAACCTCCTTCCCCCAGAAGGAAAACAGAATATTGCCACCCAAAATATGCCTCATTGACATAAAAATTATTTTGCGCTGAAGGCAATTAAGAAACAGCAGAGACAGGAAAAGCTCCCCTTTATCTGCCTAAAGGCAAGATTTAAACTCTCCTTTTGCTGAAGACAGACTCTTACCGGCACAGAGATGGCACCAGAGGAAATCCAAACAGGCCTGATTCCATTAGTTCCCTCCCCTATATTTACCGTCCCACAGTACGGGGCTCTTGGAAGCCTCAAATGGCTTTCTTTTGTCCTGTCATTTCTCTACAAATTTATTATTCTTTGTTAATGATGCTACATAATGATGCTGGAATTCTTTTTTCTTTTTTTTTTTTTTTTGAGGAAGATTAGCCCTGAGCTAACATCTGCTTCCAATCCTCCTCTTTTTGCTGAGGAAGACTGGCCCTGAGCTCACATCCATGCCCATCTTGCTCTACTTTATATGTGGGACTCCTGCCACAACATGGCTTGACAAGTGGTGCATAGGTCCACACCTGGGATCCGAACCTGCAAACCCCAGGCCGCTGAAGCAGAATGTGCAAACTTAACCGCTGCGCCAACAGGCCAGCCCATAAGCTGGAATTCTAAGCAGCCATTTTGAGTTACTTTTGGTTTAGGTTTATCTAACGTGACATGGACTGCATGTGTGAAAAAACTTGGGTTTTTTTCTTCTTATTCTATCTTTTTCTTAAAGAGTTCCAGCTAAAAACCTAAGATGGATACAAGTTTTGCCTTCCCTACACCCTGAAGGGAAATGGAAGTATTATGGAGAATCAGACCAGAGCAACTTCCAGGCAGATGTGACTCAGCACGTCTGCTGCAGGCAGCACAGGAGTCAACCATGTATGTAAACACCTTCTGTAACCTGCATAATGTAAACATTGTCTACTGGCTGCCACCTTTGTCTTGTAATCATATAAAAGCGACCACAAGGGGAGCTGCTGAGCCCCCACCGTCTGTCAGCCAGTGTGAATAAAGAGTATGTCTGCCTTGCCATGGGTTGCTCACAACTTTCTTCAGTTCCCCAAGCCCTGCAGTCCTGTCCTCAGCTGTCTCTCTCCTGCATACATCCCCTAAAGTTCAAGGTGACTCAGGTAGGCTCTTCCCTGCCCTGAGGGATGGACCTGCCAGGATCAGGAGGGAAGCCCACCCTCAGCTGGAAGCTGGGAGAGGTCAGTGGGGAGACACTCTGCTTCCTCTGTGGCAGGCCCAGGGAAGGCCTTTCACCCTGTGCCTGGGTGCATGGTGCCAGCAGGGATTGAGCAGCACCCACCAGCACCAAGCAGCCCAGGGACTGCTCTCCTCCCTGAGGGCCTGCTGGTATCTCCCCTGCCCGCCCAGCAACACCAGCACCAGAGAAGGGTATTCGGCCACAGCAGGAGGCACCACTGGGGACAGATGGAGCAACAGCAGCCCTAGGTGAACTCAGGAGACCAGAATAGCACTGAGAGAGCTCTGAAAACTAAATCACCATTGGAACCAGAGCCCACAAAAGTAAGCCAAGACCTACATCTTAATTGCCTGCTAAACTATGAGATTTAAATAGGATTCAGAGTCTCCTAACAATATCCAAAAGCCTAGGATACAATGGAAAATCAGTCATCGTACCAAGAACCAGGAAAATCACAAACTGGATGAGAAAAGACAATCAATTGCCAATACTGAGATGAATCCGATGTTGGAATTATCTGACAAAGATTTTAAAGCTGCCATCATAAAAAATGCTCTTACAAACAATTACAAATTTTCTTTGAACAAACAAAAAAATAGGCAATATCAGCCAAGAAATGTAAGTTTAAAAAAAAGGAAATTATAAAACTCAAAAATATTGGGCTGGCCCTGTGGCCAAGTGGTTGGGTTTGCGCATTCCACTTCGGTGGCCCAGGGTGTCACTGGTTCAGATCCCATGCTCGGACATGGCACTGCTCATTAGGCCATGCTGAGGTGGCATCCCACGTGCCACAACCAGAAGGACCCACAATTAAAAATACACAACTATGTACCAGGGGGTCTTTGGGGAGAAGGAAAAATAAAATCTTTAAAACTGAAAGAAATAAATCTTTATTTATTATTAATAAAGAAATAAAATCTTTAATAACTGAAATAAAAACTCACTGGATAGGCTCAATAGTACAGTGGAAATGATAGAGGATAGAATCAGAAACTTGAATACAATGAATAAAATTTATTTAATCTGAACAACAGAGAGAAAAAAGACTAGGGGGAGAAAAAGCAGAGCCTCATGGTCTCGTGGGACCCTAAGGAAAGATCTAAGCATTGGATCCCCAGAAGAGAAAGAATGGGGACTGAAAAAAGTATTCAAAGAAATGATGGCTGAAAACGTCCCAAAGCTGGCAAAAGACATAAAGCTATAGATTAAAGGAGCTGAACAAATCCTTTCAAAAAAGAAAGCCATACCAAGACATATCATATTAACTTCGGAAAACTAAAGACAAAGCTGCAGCAGCTAACACAGCATCATGGATGCGTGAAAATGTGCAATTACATTGTGGCAGCAGCGAAGGTCCAGAGACAGACTCCTGTATATGATAATTGAGTGTAAAACTGAGTACGTATGTATAAATGTATATAAATGAGTATGTACATATACTCATGTATGTGATAATTGAGTGATAAATGGTGACAGCTCAAAAAAATGCAGGAAGGATAAATTATTCAATATACAGTTGAGGACAATGCCTTTCCATTGGAATAACAAAGTTTAGTCTCTCTCAAACCATACACTACAGTCAAAAATTAATTCTGGCCAGATTAAAATGTCAAACATAAACATACACAATAAAACTTTAAAAATGAAAAAGTACAGGCAAATGTCTATTATAATCTTGGGATGTAGAGCTTTTTAAACTTGAAACCAGTTTGAAAAAACACTCAAAGAAATTTTGTTTCATTCTCCATCTGAAGAAAAATGAGTGGCAAGAATGAGCGTTTCTTGAGTTTATTTTTAGCTCTGTGAATCCTCTTAATAACTTTTCCTCAGATAACGCAAACAGAACATTGTCATCTACATCACATAAGTAGGGTTTTCCTATTTAAGTCTTCTAATGAAATCCAGTAGCACTTTATCTTTGTTCTTATAGGGCATCAACTTCCGTAAACATCTGTTGAAAATTTCTGGGGTTTTTTTGAGGAAGATTAGCCTTGAGCTAACTGCTACCAATCCTCCTCTTTTTGCTGAGGAAGACTGGCCCTGAGCTAACATCCATGCCCATCTTCCTCTACTTTATATGTGGGACGCCTACCACAGCATGGCTTGCCAAACGGTGCCAGGTCCGCACCCGGGATCCGAACCAGTGAACTCTGGGCCACCAAAGCAGAACGTGCGCACTTAACTGCTGCACCACCAGGCCGGCTCCATCTGTTGAAAAATTCTTTATTGAAGCTATATAGGCAAGAAACCGCTTTATTATCTGTTTTGTATTTTTTAAATTATTGCTTTATATGTTACTATACTGCCTCTATTAGTTGTCAGGCGTTCTTGGCTACACATTATAAAACACTTAACTAACAGTAACTCAAAGTTGTCCTTTTTTTCCACACAACAAGAGATTTGGACATAGGGAGTGCCAGTGTCAAAGTTCAGGCCAATACCCTGAGATAATCTTCGTGTATACCTCATGGTTAAAAAATAGTTGCCAGAACTCCAGATGTCTGCTTTCAAGGGAGAAAAAACGGAGAAGAGGTGGTATCAGCCACGTGCCACGTCTGCCTCTGTCTTAGTCTGCTCAGGCTGCCATAACAAAAATACCATAGACTGAGTGGCTTTCACAACAAACATTTCTCACAGATCTGGAGGCTGGCAAGTCCAAGATCATGGCACTAGCAGATTCAGTGTCTGGTAAGGACCCACTTCCTGGTTCATAGATGGCCGTCTTCTGGCCATATCCTCACGTGGCAGAAGGGGTGAGGAGTTCTCTGGGATCTCTTCTATAAGGGCACCGATCTCATTCAGCAGGGCTCCCCAACTCATGACCTAATTACTTCCCAAAGGCCCCACCTCCTAATATCATCACTTTAGGGATTAGAGTTCAACATATAAATTTGGGAAAGACACAAACATTCACTCTACAGCATTCTCTTCCATCAGAAAAGAAAGAGCCTTCCCAATATGCACCAACAGTCTTCTGCTTCAACATCAGCCACAACTGGCTACAAGTCAGACTGAGGACGTCAGCAGTTGGCTTTCTCAGTCTCTGTGGTGGAGACTGCCATGAACTGTGACTGCCACAAAATCGCAGCTGAAATCAACCCTACACTGTTGTGTTTCTTGGGAAATTAAGCTCTATTTCTGGGATGCATATACGGGAGGAGGCAACCTAATGTCATTTTCTTTTGTAGTCTTATTTTTAAACTCTACCAGTGCTTAAGCTTCTGTTTTCATTAGAGATGCAGCTCATTTTGTATTTCACTAAAAGGAAGCTAATACTTATAATTAGAGGCAAGTTTAATCTGTTGGAAAAAGATTCTGGGCTCAGCTCCTCATATTTCTGTCACATCGTGGTACTACTCCTCTTCAGAGCCCTGTGGCAAAATTCGAACATTCTGTTTTGTGTTTAAATCTTTTTTTTAATATAAATCATAAAAACAAGAAAGACAAAATTGTAAAGGCAGAAGGGTGGGGTAGTATTATATCAGGATAGAGTCTCCCGTAATTAATTCAGATAGCAAATTTTAATGTTAATTTCAAAGAACTATCAGGACAAAAAACTGATCAAAATGGTCATATATTAGCACCAATATTTATTTATTACATTGGCAATAATAATAAATATCATAATATATTTTTGGAAATAAGATGACAAAAATACCATAGTCTTAAGCTATCCTTTCTCTTTTCCCACCTTTCATGAACTAATTATACCAACAAGCCGTGGGAGATCTATACCTACCATTTCCATCTTCTTTAACTTCTTTCTGTCTACAGTGTGACTTTATTTAGCATTCAGATTCTCACATGACATCATATACCACAATTGATTCCACGTGGAATAAAAGCTAATGTATAAAATGTCTTATAAAGAACGGTAATTTAAAAGGTTTGGTCCCGATGCATGAATAAACAAACAGATCAATAGAACAAAATATAAACTATAGAAATAGATCTAAATATAAACGGAAATTTAGTGGAGGATAAAGGCAACACGTCAAAATAGTAGGGAAAAAATTGATTTGTAATAAATGGTATTGGGATGCTGGGAAGCCATCTGGAAAAAAATTAACTTGGCTCCCTCTCTCTTTCTTCACGCAAGTAAAAAATTTAAACGTAAAAATGAAATCTTAAAAAAAGTAGAAAAAAATATATTAATCTTGGTACATGTCTGAACAAGATGCAAATCCCAGAAACTATAAAGGAAAAGATGATAAATTGGACTACATAAAAGTTTATTTTCTGTATGGCCAAAAATACCACAAACTTAAATGGCAAACTGGGAAAAATAACTATAACATATTTGACAAAGTGCTAATTTTCTTAATATATAGAGTGTTCTTAATAAGCAATTGCTTTCACCCAGCAATTCAAGTTTTAAAAATGTAACCATTGATATTTGGGGGCTGGTCCCCTGGCTGAATGGTTAAGTTTGTGCACCCTGCTTTGGGGGCCCAGGGTTTCATCAGAATGGACCTAGCACCACTCATCAACCATACTGAGGGAGTGTCCTGCATAGCAGAGCTAGAAGGACCCACAACTAGAATATACAACTATGTACTGGGGGGCTTCCGGGAGAAGAAGAAAAAAAAGAAAAGATTGGCAACAGATGTTAGCTCAGGGACAATCTTTAACAAAAAAATGTAACCATTGATATTCTTGCATATGTGTACAAAGAGCTATGTACCAAACTGTTGACTGCAGCATGATAGGTAACGCAGTAGACTGGAGGCATGGTTGTTCATCCTGAGATGTTCAGTAGAAAACTGTGCAGCTATTCTAAAAACTGGGCTACAAACACACATGCTAATCTAGAAAGATCCTAGATATATCATTAAGTAAAAGAAATAAGGGGCAGGGGCTGGCCACGTGGCCGAGTGGTTAAGTTCGCGTGCTCCGCTGCAGGCGGCCCAGTGTTTTGTTGGTTCGAATCCTGGGTGTGGACATGGCACTGCTCATCAAACCACGCTGAGGCAGCATCCCACATGCCACAACTAGAAGGACCCACAACGAAGAACATACAACTATGTACTGGGGGGCTTTGGGGAGAAAAAGGAAAAAGATAAAAAATCAGGGGCAGAAGAGAGTTTGTAGTAGGCTCTTGTTGTTTAAAGGCTCTATGGGTGTATGTGCGTAGAAAATTCTGTAAGAACACGTTAGACCTGTTGGCATGTGTGAAGATCTGGATTGGAAGAGAATCTTACTTTTCATTCTGTACTCTTTTTTACCACTTGACATTTTTTGTATGGGCATGTAATATATATGCATACATTTCTTTTCAAATGAAGGAATTTACGTATGTACAAAAAAAATGAATAGTTACCAAATTTCTGAAGGGGAAGAAGACTAAAACCAACAGAAACAGTCAGGAAGGAAAATATTGATCAATTTGACAACATAAAATTTATTTATTTTTTGAGGAAGATTAGCCCTGAGCTATCTAACACCTGCTGCCAATCCTCCTCTTTTTGCTGACGAAGACTGGCCCTGAGCTAACATCCATGCCCATCTCCCTCTACTTTATAGAGTGGGATGCCTACCACAGCATGGCTTGCCAAGCAGCACCATGTCCTCACCCAGGATCCAAACCAGTGAACCCCGGACCACCAAGTGGAACGGACGCACTTAACCACCACACCACTGGGCCGACTCTAGCACTTGGATTTCAATTCTCACATCAAAAGCCTTTGATATTCCTCATTTTATAGACTCTTAGGGTAGAGCTTACATCGTCTCAGCCCAGGTTTTATCTACACTACTAGTACTATGATAATGTGAGATAATGTACCTTCTTTTGGGTTCCATACCAATGATATAATCCAAGAAGTGAAATTTTTAATTGAATAAACTAACATTCGCCAAGCTCAAAATGTTCATTATAACAGGGCAATGAGCACTTTTCGCTATTTTTGGCCAGCCACAAGAGTGACATTCCAAATATTTAATAACCAGCAGAGCATGGGCCTTGCACAAGCGGAATGTGAATGGCTATAATAACTGTCTAATTTGGGTATACTAGAGAAATATCAACCCAACAATCCCACATCCAGACACCAAGTCCAAAAATAGATGGGAAAGAATACCTTTCCTCCCACTACAGGATCCCAGTCAGCCCAACACAACAAAGATTTCTATTTCTCGCTAATGCTACACTTCCAGTGAGTGTGTGTGAAGCTCTGCTCTGCGTCCTCAGTGTCCTCACTCAGGACTCAGCGGGATAGAGCAGCCATCATCTGAAATGCCAATCACTGTGCAAAAATGAAAAGAAAGCTCTCCGGGTTCTTGCGTTAGCAATTACATGTCACTTCTGCTCACAACTCATTTGTCAGAACTAGTTACTGTACCCCGCACAATCAAAGGCGGCCAGCCAATAGAATTCACTGTACTATGTGCCTGGAAGGGGGAAACAGAACATAGAGTGAACAGCGCTAGTGACTTCCGTCATACACCTCATGGTCATTAAATATTTAATTCTCTCTTCTCCCTGCCCCTCCAGCACATTCACCACCTCCCCAAGTTAACAACCCAGAGTCTCATCTAATTACAGTATCAAGCTCAAGTCATGACAGACTCTACATGTGGAATGATATGTGGATTCTGGACATCACATCCAGATGTACCTTCTCTTCATCCCAAGAATTAGTCTATTAGTCACCTATTAATGCAATGATAATGCATAACAAACCACTCCTAAACTCAGTAGCTTAAAACAACAAACCTTTCTGTTTTCACTCAGATTTGATTCAGTTCTGCTCCAGGTGTCTCCACATTTTCTTGGTCCAAGAGACCTGCTAGTTCCACGCCAGTTTACGAGACAGAGGCGTACAAGCCAGATGCACAGCATTTGAAGCCTTTGCCTACATCATATACATTCGCATTCCATTGGCCAAAGCAAGTCACATGTTCACATGTTCACAAGTCACAAAGCAAGGCCATGTTCAAGGTCGCTGGGACAGGGAAATATGCTCCCCCACAAGGGAAAAGTGGACGGGAATAAACGTTTGATGAACAATAATCTGATTGATCGCACCTATGAGTTAAAAGTACAAACTGTCTGTCCCTTACACACCCAGGAGACAATGGTGGAACAGGTACAGGATACACACAAAATGCTCCCGTTTGAAAAGGGAGCAAGTAGGAGACACACTGCAGAAACTGGTCTGTATTAGCTCTAATTTTGCTCCTGGGGAAGGCTCCACAGTCCATGATTCTCCATGACCCTTGGTTCCACCCTCTGGAATTTCCTTCCTTTTCTATTCTGCTCCTTAGTTATGTTTGAAAAGATCATTGGAGAATATGTCCCTCCTTAGGGACCAAGTAGCTTTCTGATCTGTTTCCTGCTGATAGAAGGTTGGGGGCTAAGTATAATTTTATTTCTTGAAGTCATATCTTTTAGTCTAAGAGGGTAGTTCTTTTGTCACCTAGTTTTGTCAGCTTATTATCTATTTGATTCTAGTAACTGAAAGCACCAATAACCACCTGGAGTTTACTTCTAGCTATACTTTTTTGGGTTTTCTATGTTTTTTGGCTTTCTTGCCTCATGGTTCTGCTGGGCTTAACTGAAGTTTCCTGAGTTTATCAACCACCAGTGGAAAAAGCACACCCTTAATATTCCTTCCTCTCCTACCACCCCTAGGCCATTTGGTATAGCTAAAAGGATTTGCCTGACCTCACCTTAATCCATTAAAAGCTTTTACTAATGGGTGTGATGGGCACACCCTTGATTTAATCCTTGCCAAGAGGATGAGCTCTCACGCCTTTGTCACACAAAGGCTCTCCAAATTTTATATTGTGGGTTGGGCCTCCAAAGCAATCCCTTCTTCCAATCCTGCAAATTCCCAAATTTCTGGCCTTTCTAGCCCCTTTCATTTTGGCAAGAACATTTGACTACCACAAATTGCTGTCAATCATTTAGACCAGCAAAGGGAGTTACCCCATGCAGCACTTTGACTGTGTAATTTGACTCCGGAGGAGCTTCTGTTTATCAGCCTTTCCTTAGATGGGAGCAGGGGAACAGGGGTAGCAGAGGTTGCGAGAGTTGTTTCACTATTGGAATTTTTTTTTTTTTTGAGGAAGATTAGCCCTGAGCTAACATCTGCTGCCAATCCTCCTCTTTTTTTTTTTTTTTTTTTTTGCTGAGGAAGGCTGGCCCTGAGCTAACATCTGTGCCCATCTTCCTCTACTTTATATGTGGGACGCCTGCCACAGCATGGCTTGCCAAGTGGTGCCATGTCCGCACCCTGGATCTGAACCAGCGAACCACTGGCAGCCGAATCGGAACGTGTGCACTTAACCGCTGCGCCACTATTGGAATTTTTGAATTAAAAAAACAACTCTCACCAAAGAGAACTGAGGAACAATACAGGTAACTTCTGATTGTGGCTTAATATTAGGTTAAAAAACACTCTTTTGAAAAATCCTGGTGCCTCCTGTCTACCGCCTTGAATTTTGAATCTTTTCTGCACTATCTTATAAAATGAGCCAATTAATTTCGTGTTGGGCAAGGAAAGTGGAATCAATCTGTTCTTTGCCCAATTGTTCCTTCTCAACAGAGATTGCAAGGAAGGCATAGTAGGCTGGAGAAATCAATATTTAATGCCAAGGTGGCATTGAGTGGAGTATAAGTAATAGCCATACTGGTCTGGTTAGAATAGAAGACCCTCCGGAACTGAAAGAGAGAGAAGGTTGGGTAAGTGAAGCCAGTTACCAGGCTCATCACCAGCGCCTTCCTGTCTTTGGGTACAAACACCCTTGTACTCCAGGGTCCTTTCATCTCCTGCTGGGATTATAACAAGTTATTTCCAGTCGCTGTATCTGCCTCCAATCTCTGCTTATTTCAGTTTCTCCAAATATTGTTAGGGCAATGTGTTCCTCAAGTGTCACTTTCATTACATGAATCTGCAATGGTAATTGATGCGGGGTCGGTGAGCCGAGGAGTCGAAAGAAAGATTTCTTAGACTCTCAAGATCTGGCAGTAGTGCTCTTTTATTTAGAGAATAGTGTGGAATAGCATGGGGACAGGACCCATGGGCAGTCAGAGCTTCTCCTGCTGCTGCCTCTGCTGCCCCCGCTGGCATGGGGACAGGGCCCATGGGCAGGCAGAGCTGGTGCGTGGGGACAGGACCCACGGGCAGTCAGAGCTCCTGCTGCTGCAAAGTTGGGTGGAGAGTAAGGCTAAATTTAAGGCATAGGTATGTGAGTTATCTCTTTACAAGACAAAGAATATGTAAAAAAGTTAAAATGGTATCAGTGCCCGTATGGTCTGGCCATTTGGCGGTCCCACAACTTATAGATAAGAATCAAACCGGATTGAGTAAATGGCAGAAGTCACCGCTTGAATTTTATCCTCGGCTAAAGACAAAGGAGGATTTGTGGGGCGGGTGGGGGGGTGGGGGTCAGTTACATGAGGTTGCCAGACAGTAACCAACTTAAGTTCTTGCCTCTGGCATTGATTAAGAGCTTCTAGAGATAAGACCATCCCCCCTTCTTCCTGGCACAGAGAGGGAGGCATCTTCACAGATAGAGGTTTCCCTTAGAAATGTAAATGTTTCCCAACAAAGGGGCAAACAAATTCCACTCCTTGGAGCCTGAATCTCATCTGTAGTTTCAAAACTAACCAGCCTAAAAATCCTCATCATAAGCCATTTTAAAATTAAGCAGCCTAAAAATCCTCATCAGTAATCTCTTTTCATATCAGATCCTTAAAGGCCCCACTCATTTAGCATCATTATACATTTGAATTTTACAATTTAGCTGAGGCTACTATGAGGAGTAATACAAATACTTTCTAAAAGTGGAAAGCACAATATAAAATTAACCCTAGTTATACTGTTCCTATAGAAACAATTCTTAAAGATTTGTTTTTATTTTTTTCCTTTTTCTCCCCAAATCCCCCCAGTACATAGTTGTATATTCTTCGTTGTGGGTCCTTCTAGTTGTGGCATGTGGGACGCTGCCTCAGCGTGGCTTGATAAGCAGTGCCATGTCCCTGCCCAGGATTCGAACTGACAAAACAAGGCCGCCTGCAGCGGAGTGGGCGAACTTAACCACTCGGCCACGGGGCCAGCCCCAGAAACAATTCTTAAACAGTCACTTAATCTAATTTTTTTTTTTAATCTGTAAATTGTAGACAAATTGTTTTTTTCTGGGAATTGAGTACATGGAAAGCATTTAGCAGAGTGCCAGGTATATAGTAAGTGCCAAAAAAAAATTTCACTATTTAGAATTTATTTAAAAACTTAAACATTAATTACCAGCTAATATCTGTATAAATATTTAAATGACAAATTGAAATAAGATTTAGGAAAATATAATCACCTAAGTACCAAATATTACTTTCTTAATACTCTTAAACTGCTTTGTCTAAAGTTGTTCTGAGGCCCAAGGAAGAAATGTACTTTGATCGCCATTCTTGTAAGCGAGGTCTCTCTGCAGCTGGGAGTTAAAAGTTCTTCTTGAACTGCGCATTCCAACAGTTTCACAGGAACCTTACAAGCGATTGTGTTTCACTTCAGGTGGCCCCTTTCCAATCAAAGTTAGGCCCATTTTCCTTCTCTTTGCTCTTAAACACTTTTAGCGCCACACGGCCGTCTTCCTCTAAATTACACTCTTCAATAGCCATTTTAAAACTGTTCTTCCTTAGAGCCAAGCAAAAGGAGAGTATATTCCAAAAGGGGGGATCACAGCCATACCAAGCCTAGGTCCACAATGTATGATTGTCCTCCTTCAATCCCCAGAAGGTTGTCCTAGCAACCGGCTTTACTAACTTGCTCTATTTTTCCCTCATAAAACCTTTGAAGTGAGTCCCTCCTCCCTCCCAGCCTTTGAAGTTATTCTGAATAGAATACTAAAGATTACCTATTAACTGCCCTGGCCGATTTCTGAATACCCCAGAAAAACCTGGGGCTCTTTCCCAAGCTGTAGTCACAGGCATAAGCACACGGCTACACATGATTACAGCCCAACCTGATAGTGAACTAACTAACCAACCAACTAATACTTCTTGGACGTTTCCTACATGCCGGGTTCTTTGCTAGGCTCTACAAACTTAAGGATGAAATGCAGTCTCTGACCTCCACAGTTTCAATCTAGTGCTCGCTGATCCTCTAAACCTATCCAATACAACAGCCATGGCCATTGAGCATTTAAAATGTAGCAGGTCAAAACCGAGGTGTACCATAAGTTAAAGTACACACTGGATTTTGAGGACATAGTACAAAAAGAAATGCAAAATACCTCATTAATTATGTTTATCTTGGTTACACATTGAAATGATAATGATTCAGAAATATTAGCTTAAATAAGATGTTTTATTAAAATTAATTTTACCGTTTTCTTTTCATTTTTTGAAAGTGACCATTAGAAAATTTAAAATTACATATGGCTCACAGCACATTTCTGTTAGATAGTGCTACTGTAAACATATGCATCAAAATTATCTGGAAAACTTGTTAAAATGTAGATTCCAAGTCCCACCCCATATCTATTTTTTTCTTTATTGAGGTTGTATTGGTTTATAACATTGTGTAATTTCAAATATACATTAGTATATATCAGCTTCTGTATAGACTGTATTGCACTCACCACCAATAGTCCAGTTTTTATCCATCACCATATGTATGTGCCCATTTACCCCTTTTGCCTGCCCCTGCCAACTCTCTTTCCCTCTTGTAACCACTTATCTGCTCTCTTTATCCATGTATGTGTTTATCTTCCACATATGAGTGAAATCATATGGTGTTTGTCTTTTTTTGTCTGGCTTATTTTGCTTAACATAATACCCTCAAGGTCCATCCACGTTGTTGCAAATGGGACGATTTTTTTTTTTTATGGTTGAGTAGTATTCCACCATATATACATACCACATCTCCTTTATCCATTCATCAGTTGATGGCCACTTGGGTTGCTTCCATGTCTTGGCTCTTGTGAATAATGCTGCAATGAACATAGGGGTGCATAGATCTCTTTGTATTATTATTATTTTTTTTAATAAAGACTTTATTTTTTTCCTTTTTCTCCCCAAAGCACCCTGGTACATAGTTGTATATTCTTCTTTGTGGGTCCTTCTAGTTGTGGCATGTGGGATGCTGCCTCAGCGTGGTTTGATGAGCAGTGCCATGTCCGCGCCCAGGATTCGAACCAATGAAACACTGGGCCACTTGCAGCGGAGCGCGCGAACTTAACCACTCGGCCACGGGGCCAGCCCCTCTTTGTATTATTGATTTCATGTTCTTTGGATAAATAACCAATAGTGTGATAGCTGATTTGTATGGTATTTTTATTTTTAATTTTTTGAGAAATCTCCATACTGTTTTCCATAGTGACGGCACCAGTTTGCATTCCCACCAGCAGTGTTTGAGGGTTTCCTTTTGTCCACATCCTTTCCAACACTTCTTATTTCTCATCTTGTTACTCATAGCCATTCTGATGCCACTCCATATCTACTGAATCAGAATGTCTGGGTAGTGGGGTTCAGGAATAAGAAATTCCAGGAAATGTTCTAGGTGATTCTCATGCATACATAAGTTTAAGAATCACTGGTCTCTTGACTAGCAAACCAGGAGCTAAGAGTTATTCCTATTCCAAATAAAATTGCTTTCATTGTTCAGGCAGAAAATGAGGAAGAGTAACTGACAGTTAAGAGAGCTTCCCTCCAGTGAGTCTAAAGTGGTTTCTGGCATCGTTCCAATAACAAAGAGGGGGAAAAAACAGAGCACTTTGATCTTTAGCTGGACAACCCAATGCACAATCACTCTCACATACCTTATCTGATGTTACTATGCAAGGGGAAGGTACTTTAACAAGAGAAGAAAATGTAGGCTTGATCTTAGACTCCAACTTGATGGGTCAAATTGAAAATAAGACTTGAAGACATAGCTCTCCCTTTCTCGTTCTGAATTTTCTGTGTCTATGCACCTAATAAAAACAATCAACATTTCTTCCACAGGTACTGAGAGGTTCTACTGTGTGCCAGGAAGTGTGAAGTGCTGGTTGTGGCTAAGACTGACTGTTGGTTGCCTCGCGGTATCTGCTCTCGTCTTCTTTCTTAGTCATAGATTTTCAGCTGGCCACACAGCCAACTAGAACCTGAAAGAGAATTCTGCATTTTTTGTGGTTCTTTTCAACTAGATGTGGCAATGTGACTCAGTTCTAGCCTCTGGTATATAAGCAGAAGCATTGCATAGCAACTCCCAAGAGCTTCCCTTAAAAGATAGTTGGCACTTCTGCTTTGCCCATTCTTCCTCTCCTCCACCCTGCTGCACCGAATATAAATGGATCAGTGGGGCTCCATTTTGACCATGAGCTCAAGACCACCCTTTAGATACAGTGGAGCACAGAGGTAGAAGTAGCTTCCTGAGGATTTTGTGTAGAGCCATACCAGCCTTAGACTGCTTTTTTCTGGATGTTGATGTGAGAAAAATATAAACTTTTATCTCGTTTAAGTCAATGTTATTTTGGGGTTTTCTGTTAACTGCAGCTGAAGTGAATCCTAATTGATAAACATCTCAATTTATTAATTTACTTATTTGTTTGTTTATTTATTTTTGGGAGGAAGATTGGCCCTGAGCTAACATCAGTTGCCAATCTTCCTCTTTTTGCTTGAGGAAGATTGTTGCTGAGCTAATATCTGTGCCAATCTTCCTCTATTTTATGTGAGATGCCACCACAGTGTGGCTTGATGAGCAGTACTAGGTCTGGGCCCGGGATCTGAACCTGTGAACCCTGGGCTGCTGAAGTGGAGCACACTATCTTAACCACTATGCCACCAGGCCGGCCCCTAAACATCTCAGTTTAAAGCTATAATAGTATAAATTCTCCAGACCAATGCCTGGATTTCAGCTTATAACTCTGCTCACGTTTATATTACGTCTCTTCTGTGGAGATCTCCAGCTCACATTCCATGGTATGTTTTCCAGTTTTTCAGCCTAATAATTATACTTAGAGAAGTTTCTCAGCTTTTCCTGTTAATGTTGTATCAACCTCTCCCAAGCTCATTGTTCTAAACCAAATATTAAAGCTTCTTCCTATATCCCATCTGTCAATTTCTCCTTAGATTTCTCACAGCTATGAATTTTCGTATTTTTATAGCTATGTTATTAGATGCAAAAAAGTGTTCATGAAATTATGTGGTGTTTTTTGTGAGTTATAAACATAAGGGACCCTATTTTTGTTTCATTTTTTTTGGTGAGGAAGCTTGTCCCTGAGCTAAGATCTGTTGCCAATCTTCCTCTTCTTGCTCGAGGAAGATTGGCCCTGAGCTAACATTTGTGCCAATCTTCCTCTATTTTGTATGTGGGAGGCCACCACAGCATGGCTTGACAAGCAGGGTGTAGGGCCACACCCAGGATCCAAACTCGAGAACCCCAGTCTACCAAAGTGGAGCACATGAACTTAACCACTACACCGCCGTGCCTCCCCAAGTGACCCTATTTTATTTGTCACTTTTTGCCTTGTATTCAACTTTGACATGAATATAATGACCCCTCTATTCTTTATTACTTTGATATTTTTTCCTTGGCATATAGTTGGCCACCAATGCTGGATATGCTCTGTTTGCTCCTCCAGAGTTACTCTCCCCCTTTCCACACCTGCTCCAGGAGGCTGACCAATATTGACGGGCCAGTGGGGAACAGAGACGGTAAGTCAGTACATAGAGCAAGAGGTCAGAGCACTTACTCCCCCATCTCCCTCTCCGCGAGGTCACTAAGAACTTGATCAAAGCTCAAGATCTTATCAGGTGCCCTCTTCACTCTCGCTCTGTCTCTGGGCCCTGCTAACCACTCCCTCCTTTTGCCCATTTGGATCTTGATGGTAATAGGTCCCTGCAGGTTTGCTTACTAGGATGCTGTAGTTTCTCTACACTTTGCCCTCACATGTGCAAATAGTCCATGTATAGATCCTCCTCAGATTATCCTAATTTGAGTGTGACATCTGTTTCCTCCTGGGACTCTGACTGATAGAATTAACTGGTGCCAGGAGTGGCTCAAGAAAACATATCCTCAATGTAGACTTCTGGATTAGGCTGCTCATATATTCGAGGAAGGTGAGCACAACCTCTTTACTAGAGTATATGGCATGGCAGGGACAAAGGTGAGAAGAGTGAAGCACCTAGGACACAAAACTTAAGGAGGTGCTCACTCTCAGGATCAGGCCAAGAGTGAATGAAACCCAAGGGTCTCATCACTACACCCTAGTCATTCACCCGAGTCCCTTCCCTGATGTGGAGAAGAGTGGGGGATGGCAGGAATGGAACCCAAGTAATTCATTGCATGCTATGGTATCAAAATGACTCAAATTAACACCAGTGGTAGTTTGGGATTATTAAATTCATTAAACAAGGCAGCCTGCCTAAGCAAACCAAAATCTAAGCCTCTAAATGCATCAAGGTTTCAAAATAATATGCTAAGGACAACCAATTTCACGCAGCCCACTAGGCTTTGTTTTGGTTTGGTTTTTTTTTTCCTTTTTTTCCTCCCAAAAGCCCCCCAGTACATAGCTGTATATTTTCAGTTGTGGATCCTTCTATTTGTGGCATGTGGGATGCCACCTCAGCATGGCCTGACAAGCAGTGCCATGTTCATGCCCAGGATCTGAACCAGTGAAACCCTGAGCTGCTGAAGCAGAGCCTTTAAACTTAACCACTCAGCCATGGGGCCGGCCCCCTAACTAGGCTTTGAGCTATAGCCAATCAAATAGCTTCCTTTCTTTGCTTCTGTTTGATACCAAACCTCTTAATCTCAAATCCCTGTGCCCAACAAGCAATAAGCCTATCACTGAGACATCCACTGGTGCTTGGAGATGGAGAAAGGTTTATTTGAATTGGCCAAAATGAGAAGGTGGGAGGATGGATTCTCTCAAATCTTTCATGAAAGAAGAAAGCAAGGGGTTGACAAATAAAAATGGCAAGTAATAGGATATATTGGAGTATATGAGGAAGCCATTGGGTGTAAAGCTGATTCGGCCTGACCTTGTCTTTCCAAAAGGGCCTGACCGTGGCTGTTGAGCATGCATTGCATATCCACTTTAGAGATTCCCTATGGCAAGAACAAAGACCCTTGAGATAAAGGTGCAACTTCCCTTCCCCTCCCAATGTTGGCATTTCCTTAAGGATTAAGCATCTTTCCTTAGGCTAGGAACTGATTGCTGCGTTCACCTGTGACCGCCCAGCTCGAGACAATAGACTTGCCTCCTGCTATGCCCTCCGAGATAGCAGACCCACTACCTGCTGTGTCCATCAAGCACTGTGCCGACAGGGCAATCTTGTGACTATTGGGGGAGGGACATTTCAATCATATGTGAAATATCCTGTTTGGGGGTATATAACCATTCTGTATACCTCACTTCTTTGGTGCCCTTTCTTCCTTTGGGAAGAAAGGCCCTGGGCCATGGTCCTCAGATTTTAGCTCAGAATAAACTCACCCAAATTTTCATTTATAGATTGGTTATGGATTATTTTTGTCAACAGGGTCTTTATAGAGATAAGGGGCTTGGGAAGAGGAGTTTTGGAGAAACAAAGGGGAAATCCTTGTTTCTTTCACTCCAGATAAATCCTTGGGCAATCAGACATCTGGGTATCAGTGGCAGCCAGGGGCTGGTTATCTGGTTATTGTAACTTCCTTAAAGGTATTCTTTTTCTTCTGCAAAACAGGCTCATAAATCCTTATGATCCTTCAGTTACCTCTCAGGTTAAACAAGAAGACAGCAAATTAACAAGATTAACTTCTTTTTATCTGTGCCAGTCTTGGGAACAAGTCAAGCTGTAAATCCTTGTGAGCCTTGAGTTGTCCCTCAGGTCAAACAAGAAAACAGCAAATTAATAAGATTAACTCCTTCTGTGTCTGTCTTGGGAACAAGGTCAAGGATAATCATGTTCTTATTGAGTATTTACAGTAACCCTCAGGTACCTGGCTTCACATTTGCTCTATATGTCTTTCTCCTGGCCCCGGTGGGCAGAGAGCTCCTAACCACAACTGGTTTGGTGCTGTTTGATTCCAATCAATTTTTGCTTAACTAAACTCAAAATGTTTTGTATGTTTCAGTTTATCTTTTAACAGGATGAATCTAGGTAAAGGAAAAGGCATTGGGAAATCTAGTGGTTTGAGTAACTTGGTCGTTATGACAACAATAATGATGATAGAGAGCAGAGTCCCCTGGCATCTTTTGATGCCAGAGAATAGGGAGATGAAAAGCTATGCATAGGCAACTAAGAACACATATAGAGAACTAGACAGCTTTGAGGAGTCCCTTGTCTCCTTCACAGGTCACTGCCAAGGACCAAGGCCAGGACCTAGTTGTAGAAGTTGCAAAGTTGCAGTGCTGGACCTTCGCACTGAGGCAAGCGGACTGGTGGGGAAGGAGTGGGATCCTGAGACGTGAGATGGGGACCTTTGGACAGATATGGATGAGGCTGGAGACTTTTTAGAATCAGGATTCTCTTAATCCTCTCTCATCAGGGGAGACAACTCTTCCCCACTGTTGGATGAAACAAGCTCATTTCTGCATCAAAACCTTTCAATGTTACTTTCAAAGAACCAACTACAGAAAAATACTGTATTTATCAATTCTCCATAATAAAATTAATACACATATTATTACCACTCCCATTTTCTTGGCTAGTATGTTCTGAAATTTTTGTCCCAGTTCACTATAACTATATACCACTATTTTATGTTGAGTAGCATTTTTCATTGATTCAATAAATATTTATTGGGCAGTTACTATGTTTTTAGAATACAACAGTAAACAAAATCTGAGATAATCCCTGCTGTTATCCATCCTATAGTTCTTTCAAAAATCATAACATACGCTTTCTATTTTACAGTTATTTAGACTAAATTCAATGGATAAGTGTGTTAATTACAAGTAGCCCTTCATTTCTTTTTTCTTTTCAGCCCTTCATTTCTTGTAACTGTCTCCCCATTCATGTGTTTTCTATTTTTGATTCTTCTCCCTATTGTTGGATTATGTCATTTTGTTGTTTGTATTGAAGAGTAGCGGAATATCCCACCCCAAAATGTACCTTCTTGGCATAAAGATTATTTTGAGAAACTGCAGACACAGGAGAAGCTCTGAAAAGAGAGTAGAAGTTACCCTTTTGTTAAGAAAATGTACATTTACAAAGGAAATCTCCATTTGTAAATGTCTCCCTCTCTTCTGGGAAGAGAAAGTTGACTCTAAATCTCAAGAGAATCTTGTCAATGGAGAAGGCACCTGCTTAAATCCGCATAACAAACCTGGCTCTTCTTTGCTGTGCTTTTCCTCCTGACCTCCCAAAACTGTCCTCCCCCCACCTCCCCAAAAAATCTTCTTCTGTCTTTAGCTAAAGATGGTATTTAAGGCAGTGGCTTGGGGCCATCTTGGGGAATTACTTGTTTTGCCTCAGTGTCAACCTTGTGTACATGTGGTATGCATGTTAATAAACTGTTTTTTTCTTGTTAGTCTGTTTTTTATTACAGGGGTTCTCAGCCAAGAACTCAGAAGGGCAGAAGGAAAATTATTTTAAATAATTTATCATTATATAAATTATTTAAATAAATTATATAAATGTTTCCCTATAGTGTGGTTGGGTTTTTGTTTTTTGTTTATTTAGGAAAGGTTCTGGGGGACCTTTCCAGAGGATTTGCACATAAGAGAACATCTTCCTGTTGCTTTTACAAATGTAAATAACTACTGAGCAGCAGAGTCCTCTTGGAATTTTTTATGTCTTCAAACATTACTTCAGAAATCTCAGTCCAGTCTGGTGGATTTCCCTATGAGGTTACTTCTGCCTGGCTACATGTAGTATTTTTTTCCTTTGAGTAAGTTTAATTGAGAAGATAGAAAAAACAACAATAAACAGAGAAAAAATTTCCCTAAGCTGGTCCAGGCCAGAATTTCTACTCCTTTGTAATCTCCCTCTAATAAGAAATTAGCATTCCTGATAAAAGGTTTAGAGTGGTTCTAATAAACTTTAATGGCATTAAGGAGAGACTAAGGTATTCATCTTCTGAGAAAGTAAGTATTCACCCAATCAGCTGATTATCGAGGAATATTCTGATGATCTTTATCCAGGCATTATTTTTTTCTCTTATCTAATCTAAGAATAACTAGCTGATTGTTTAACCATTCTCTTTTCTTATAGAATCTCACAACCAAGGGTAAATCTTTGGTATATTTGGGTCACTTCCTTTGTGACAAATGTAAATAAAGTTTCATAGGTACTCATACCAAATTATCAAAAAAAGTTAACAAAAGCAAGTCTAAGGGTGGTCAAAAGTAAGAAGCAAATAAAGATCAAACAAATTTTAATTTGTTGAAAAAAATTTTAAGATAACAATAAAATTGATAAATCCAAAAGCTTATAATTTGGAGGAAAAAGAAAACTACAGAAGCTAATTTCTCCAGAATTCTTTGGTTAAAATAGAATTCATCCAGAAAGGAGTATATAGCAAGAGTTTCAAAAGTAGTCTTTTACCAAAAATTCCAATGATAAGAATATATCCTAAAAAAAACCCCAGAGGCATTAAAAAGATTGATATACAAGAGTATGCATTTCAATACTATTTATAAAACAGTGAAAATTTAGAAGCAACTAAAATGTTCCACAGGGGTGGAATTCATTTATTTACCAATAAATATTTCTGTAGTATCTATTGTGTGTTAGGAAATGCTAGGTATGGAGATGATCAAGTAAATGCATGTGACTATAATGCAGCCATTGAATCTGATTTACCAACTTATCAGTACATATTACAAATGAATAAATTTCTTCATCCAGCAATTCTACTTTGAGAAATATACCTTAAAGAAATAATCAGAAATGAACGCAAAGCTTTATATAAAGAGTTTTACTTATAATAGTAACAGTTATACCTTTTACTTATTGTAGTAAAAATGATAAGGGATTCCTTGACACCTCTGTATAACACAAAATAGAAAATTATGGGCTGACCAGTGGCCCAGTGGTTAGTTGTACACCTGGGGTTCCCAGTTCAGATCCCAGGTGCGGACATGGCACCGCTTGGCAAGCCATGCTGTGGTAGGCATCCCACATATAAAGTAGAGGAAGACGGGCATGGATGTTAGCTCAGGGCCAGTCTTCCTCGCAAAAAGAGGAGGATTGGGGGCCGTCCCGTGGCCGAGTGGTTAAGTTCTCGCACTCCCCTTCGGTGGCCCAGGGTTTCAACTATTCGGATCTTGGGTGAGGACATGGCACTGCTCATCTAAGCCATGCTGAGGTGGCATCCCGAATGCCACAACTAGAAGGACCCACAACTAAAAATACACAACTATGTACCAGGGGGCTTTGGGGAGAAAAAGGACAAATAAAATCTTTAAAAAAAAAAAAAGAGGAGAATTGGTGGCAGATGTTATCTCAGGGCTGATCTTCCTCAAAAAAAAAAAAGAAAATTATTTAATGATATATAATTCAGTTTGGTTTAATTTTTTATATGGCATGAGGAAGAAGCTCAAATTCATTCTATTGTATGTGCAGGTCTAATTGACCCAGCACCATTTGTTGAAAAATTTATGTTTTCTCCACTGGATTGTTTTGGCAACCCTTGTTGAAAATTAATTGACCATCATTGTAAGAGTTTACTTCTAGACTCTCAGTTCCATTAATCTATATATCTATCCTTATGCCAGGACCACCACACTGTCTTGATTGTAGGCCTAAATATAAGAGCTAAAACTATAAAACTGTTAGAAGAAATATAGGGATAAATTTTTGGATTTATCGAATTTTGGATTTATCCAAATTTGGATTTACCCTGGATTAGGCAAAGCCCTTTTAGATGTGACACCGAAATTACCAGCAACAATGACAACAAATAGATAAATCCCTCAAAACCAAAAGCATTCATGCTACAATGGACACATCAGGAAAGGGAAAAGATAACTCACAGAATGGGAGAAAATATTTGTAAATCATACATCAGAAAAGGGCTTTATATCCAGAATATACAAAGAACTTTTGTGATTCACTAACAAAAAGACAAGTAATCCAATTAAAATATAGGCAAAGGATCTGAAAGACATTTTTCCAAAGAACAAATACAAATGGCCAATAAGCACATGAAAAGATGCTCAGCATCATCGTCTATCAGGGAAGTGCAAATCAAAACCAGACCCCCCTAGAATGGCTATAATCAAACAAACAGATAATAACAAGTTTTGGCAAGGATGTGGAGAAACTGGATGCCTTACACATTGTTGGTGGGGATGTACAGTGACCCAATTCCTTTGGCAGTCTGGCAGTTCCTCAGAATGTTAAAAATTGAGTTATCACGTGGCCCAGCAATTTCATGCTTAGGTTATCTATCAAGATAAATGAAAATATATGTCCACACAAACTTATGCACAAATATTCATAGCAGCATTATTTTTAGTAGCCAAAAAATGGAAACCACCCAAATGTGTATCAATTAATGAATGGATAAATAAAATACGATATATCCATACAATGGAATGCTATTGTTCAATAATAAGAAATGAAGCACTAGTATATGCTACAATGTGGATGAATCTCAACAACATCATGCTAAGGAAAGGAAGCCGGTCACAACAGACTAAATAACGTATGATTCCATTTATACGAAATTCCCAGAATAGGCAAATTTATAGAGACAAAAAGTAGATTAGTAATTGCCTAGGTCTGTGGGACTCGGGGCAAATGAAGAGTGACTGCTAAAGGGTACAGGGTTTTTGGGGGGCTGATAAAAATGTTCTATACTTAGATTATGGTGATGGTTGCACAACTCTGTAAATATACTGAAAACCACTGACTTGTAAATTTTAAAATGTGTAAATTGTATATATGTAAATGACGTCTGAATAAAGCTGTTTAAAATGTAATCAAGGAGTTTTTAACAAAGAGTAAGAGTTAATTGCCACACTCCTCTCAGCAATCATCCAAAACAGGAACTTGACAATGCATTTTATGCACCTTTTGACATCAAGAAGCACACACTGGACTGAGTGTTAGTAGCCATCTCCATTCCATGCTCCATACCTACTAATTAGACTTGGCATTCAAAAGGAATTTTTTTGCATCCCAGCTACATGTCCTTAAATATACTAAAAAATAAAAATTGGTTAGAAAGTAATGTGGACGAATGCTGACAGTGATGGTGTCTCCGGATGATGGAGTTGTTGTCTTCTAAATTTTCGCACTTTTCCCTTTTGAGCAGTGTGTATTGTTTTATAATCAGTAAAAGCTTTTGCAAAGTTCTCTCAAAATTTCATAATAGGAGATAGCAGAATGCGTCATCTCTTCTTGAGGAGAAATTCTCTGTATCTGTGAAGCCCACGGAGCAGTCCTCCTTCTCAATATTCGTGTCACAAGCATTCAACCTGGCCGGCAGGGTAGGCTGCATTGACCTGAAGGAGTCACCTCCAGATAAGCCACTGAAGGCAATTGGGAATCAACAGACGCAGGAAGAGTTCTCTGCCTCCACTTATCTGCCTCAAAGCAGGGCATAAATTTCTCTTTGAGGAAGATGGCCCCTCACCATCACCTAGGAGAGAAGTACGACTCTTATCATTGAAGACAGGGAGTCAGCACCACGATGAATTTGCATAAACAGACCTTACCAAAATAGCCCTTATATTCCATTAGTTCCCCCACATATTTCCTAATCATTCTCCCACAATTTATCATCCTTTGAAGCCCAAACACCCTTTCCTTTGTTAAAAGAGTATATAAGCCCCTGAGTCTAACCACTTGTTTGAGTTTCACTTCTTTCCTGTGAACTCCTATGCATGTAAATATTAATAAAAATTGTGTGTCTTTAGCTCCTGTTAATCCGTCTTTTGTTAGTTTAATTTGCAGGCCTCCATAAGTTAACTTAAGAGATCAGAGGAAAAGTTTTCCTCTCCAATGGTCCCTTGTGTTTTTTTCTCTTTTTTTTTTTTTTTTTTTTTTTTTTTGAGGAATATTAGCCCTGAGCTAACTACTGCCCGGGGATACAGTGGTTAGGTTTGCATGTTCTGCTTCAGCGGCCCAGGGTTCACTGGTTCGGATCCCAGGCGAGGACCCACCCACTACTTGGCAAACCAAGCTGTGGCAGGCGTCCCACATATAAAGTAGAGGAAGATGGGCACGGATGCTAGCTCAGGGCCAGTCTTCCTCAGCAAAAGGAGGAGGATTGGTGACAGAAGTTAGCTCAGGGCTAATCTTCCTCAAAAAAAAAAAAAAAGAAAGAAAGAAAAAAGAAAAGAAAAGAAATATGTTTTTATCAATATTTCTTCTCATGACTTTTATTTGTCTGGTATTACATAAAATTCATTAGGTTTTTACGTGTGCCTTTTCTCTCTCCACTAGATTCCAAGCGTGAGGGTAAGACTACTTCATAATATAATATGGGTACTCTAATTCCCCTAAAATAGTCCTTTACACAGTGTAGGTAATCAATAAGCAGTTTTTAGACGTTTCTATTGTAAAATGTTTTTAGTAGCATAAAAGCATGCGTTGAAGGTTGCTTTACATAAATATCTTCACCACCTATTTTGTTCCTGATATTTATAGCTCATTTCATTCTATGCCATATCATCATGTTTATAAATCATCTTTTGGTTTTTATAGCTTATTTTTAAACTGCCTTTAAAATTTTGATCTTTTATAAACGTCATCCTATATTCTAACAACAAAACAAGAAAAATGACATAGCTAAGCTATAAAAGTGTTTTCATCTCTCAGTCTTTCTTGTATCTTGTCTTTCCGCATCTCATTTACCCAAGCTTGGATTTGAGTAGATGCTTCTGATTTCTTCCTTTAGCAGAATTTTACAGCTATTAAAACCAAAAGCAAACTTTCTTTTTTAAATTAAACACTGATCTTATGGAGTGTATTTAATAGTAATCAAATGTCTTTAAGCAAACATTCCTCATAATTAAAGTATGCTATTCTAAATCTTAACCATCTTGGGCAAACTCACCACATATGAAAAAGATTACCTTTCTTCCTGTCTTCACACTCTCTGACAATTTGGTTAGATGAAGGGTACACGTGAGGTAACCAGGCTGAATAGAAAGGCTGACTCTTCACAGGTTTCACGTAAACGATCAGACCCAGATGCAGTGAAATGTTTTTGATCAAGCCCTTTCTTTCTTTTCTACTTACCTGCCTTTCTTCCTCTCCCCACCAGTCTATCTCCATCCGTCTCTTCTTTCAAACTATCACCAGATCAGGAGTCAATCATTTAACTTCCCTGTATAAAAGATGTTTTGTGGGGTTTTTTTGAGGAAGATTAGCCCTGAGCTACCATCTGTCACCAATCCTCCTCCTTTTGCTGAAGAAGACTGGCCCTGAGCTAACACCCATGCCCATCTTCCTCCACTTTATATGTGGGACGCCTGCCACAGCATGGCTTGCCAAGCAGTGCGTAAGTCGGCACCCAAGATCCGAACCAGTGAACCCCGGTCCACCAAGGCGGATTATGAGAACTTAACTGCTGCGCCACCGGGCCGGCCCCAAAAAGTTTTTAATGGATTATCATTGCCTGGATAAAGACTAATATGAAAGCAAAAAGGTGTGTGGTGAAGAAGAGGATATTGACCAGTGGCTGGCTTGTCAAGATGACATTTGCCTTGCTGAAATCATCACTTTTCTGGCAGGTCTTCATTTGAATTAATTTTGTCAATTTGCCCAGAGGCCCGGCTCACTAAAGTAACAGAAGATTGCTACATAAACAACAATACCAGTGTGTTTAATGACAATGGGAAATTTAACTGGCAAGGGGACTGGCTATTCTGACCAGCTCAATGCTGAATTCTTAGAAAATGTATGAGAAACTATTATAGTTGAAATTATGGTACTTGGACTCAGGGCAAGAAGCGGTGTGTTTGAGGTACCTGTTGGCATTAGGCTTGTTATTTCAGTAACGGATTCATACTGTACATTGACTCCTTAACCACAGCAGTCCGGAATATTGCCTAACGGATCACTCAACAGCCATTCTTCAGACACACTCATCCTTTCTTTATAAATGCCAATATTATTGATAAGATAAGAGGTTCTTACTTTCCTTGCTTCTGGACCAGAAAACATTTCATCTCTAAGGCACCTCTGGCACATATCTGATATCATACATCTGACCTTATTTCATAATTTTACTCTCTGCATCTCAGATTGATTTGCTTTCGTTCAGGCCTACAGTGACATGATAGCAAAAAGATTGTATATAACCAAGACCAGCTACATTGTATGTGGGGCCTAGTGGAAAATGAAAATGTGGAGACCCTTGTTTAAAAATTAAGAATTTCAAGACAGTGACAGCAGAGCATCAGGCTCCTGAACAATTGCTCAGGTCACACAGTAAGTAGTCAGCCTACAGCTCTATCACAGTCATCTAGTGCAAGAACCAGCAAACTACCACCCACACTCCAAACCCAGCTGCTCCCTATTTCTGTAAGTAAAGTTGTATTGGAATGCAGCCACGCCCAGTGGTGTTATCTATTGTTGCTTTCACTCTACAACAGCGGAGTTCTATACTTGCTACCGGGATCCTATGGGCCACAAAGACTAAAACATTTACTATCTGGCCCTTTAAGAAAAAGTTTGCTGACTTTTGCCCTATTGTCTGATTTGTCTGTCCTTGCCCCATTCTTGCTATTAAAAATGGACACTCGGTAATCTGCAGCTTGATCCACTCTCCTCCTAAGAAACCTATAGGGCTCATGTAGAGGCTGCAACTATAAATCAGAAGAATCTGGAGCTTGTTGACTTGCTCAGAGTCCACAGACTGAAGTGCCAGGAATTTCTATGGCACGGTAGTACAGTGACACCCATGAATTCTCCATGGGGAAGCCTGCAAAGCTATCTGATCGCTTCTCCCCAGATTTCTTGGGTATCTGGGGATTTCTCACCACTGCTACCACAAGACTATATACTACTGCCAACTCCCAGTAAGAGAACTGGCATTAGCCTGGAGTCTTCCCTTTTTTTTGAGGAAAATTAGCCCTCAGCTAACATCTGCCGCCAATCCTTCTCTTTTTGCTAAGGAAGATAGGCCCTGAGCTAATGTCTGTGCCCATTTTCCTCCACTTTATATGTGGGACACCTGCCACAGCATTGCTTGACAAGCGGTGGGTAGGTCTGCACCCGGGATCTGAACTGGCGAACTCCGGGCTGCTGAAGTGGAATGTGTGAACTTAACCCCTGCGCCACTGGGCCGGCCCTTTCCTGGAGTCTTATCTGTCCATTTTGTGAGGGATTGGGCTCAAGAGCTGTTCTTTCACTGGCTTGAAATGAAAACTCTGAAATCCTCTGGCTCTGTATCTGACTGTTCCACTCCCCCAACCTTGATTTCCCTGGATCAGGTGCCCATATAATTCATATCTGGGCTCTAGCCCCTATCAAAGACTATGGAGGATCTGAGATTTTACTCTAAATGCTAGTTGTCTAGTTAGCCTACCACAGTGTCATGGATGCTTGTAGAAGACACAAGACTCTTGTGTAAGAAATGAAAGACAGTTTATTACTCACAGCAAGAGCAGTAGACAGAGTAACAGCATTTTTGCACCATCTCTCCAAGCCCCAATTCCCACAGGGTGACACAAGGACCAGTTTACAGCTGCACACGCAGTGGGTGCATTTACAGAAAAGGCGCCTTGAGATTAGGGAACAAAATTTTTTTAATGATGCACTATATTACTATAAGCGCATGTGTCCTCTGCTCTGGAAGGAAATATTATTTTTACTACACTGGACAGTAAGCAAACTTGTCCTTTGCTCTGACGGGAGACACTATCTCTATCTTCCAAGGCAGTTTGCAATACAAACATCCTTGAAAGCACAGTTCAGAACAAAGGACAGTCAGTGCCCTGGTTGCAAGTTGGGAAGAAATGCAGGAAACTCTTGGAGATTTCTCTGTCAACAGCCCCTATTTGAACTTGGTCTTTGTGGTGACCCCTCCCTCCCACCCCCATAGCTGTAGATGAGTCCCCTTTTCCTGTGAGCAAGTTGGATTTTTGCTAAGGACTTCTCCCAGGTTTGCTTTCTTCTAGTTCACAGATTAATAGCTGGCACTTCAGAGAAATATACCCTACCCTATGAAATATACCCTACCCTACCCTATGGCTCCAAAACCAACACAGCGTTAAATGCTCTCTCCTGTTTCGTGACCTTGCAAGTAGAATTTTATCAATTGTTGTTGTCCGTATATAGCTACACAACTTAGGTACCACAATATGTTTAAAGCACTTAGCCACTTCCCCCATGCACCATGTTCTTCTCAATGTCCTGAAGTTTCGTGCGTGTGTGTTTGTGTGTAATGGTACAAAAAATTATGATATTAAAGTCAAGTGCCAGAGTATTCCAGCCATCATACCTAAATGTCGGGATGGGTGGTTGGAATCATGCTTAGAATGTTCTGTGTAAGGAGTCTAGAGGGCAAATGAGAGGTCAAACAAGAGTAAATAAAAGAGAACAGGAAGAGGAATCAGGAACTGACTCCAAACAAAAACACCATCCGGAGGAAACAGGATAAGCCTGTCCAGACACTGGGAACTATAATGAGGAAGGAAAAGCAATTACCAGAACAGATGGGAGGAAATGCAGCAACTAACAGAGGTAGAGCCACGTTTACTTGAGAAAGTGTGTCCTTAGATTTGAGGGGCTGAATAGAATCTGTGCTCATTCTCCATAGCTCCTGGATCTATGATGATAGTATGTGTAGATGCGTAACAGGCGTGCATGAGCTCCTGTAAACAATCCAGATGTTTGTAAACCTGTAATTCTCTGTCACTTGTGACTTCCTGTCTTTTTCTGGATATATGTATGTTTTTTATTTTAATAGATACTAACTTGATTTTTTCTTTTCCAACTTGCCAAAATATCCGAAATATTTGCATTCCTAGAGAATTGTACAAGTTTATGTTGATGATTGTAAAGGATATTAAAACCATTTCTGTCCCAGAAAATATGAGGCAGGCAGATGGTTGTGGGGAATTAAAAAAGAGAACTGTTAAGCCGCCAATGAAGTATCCTATTGTCTGCTGTATTTTTTAAAAGCTTGCAAAGCGAGGCATATGTTATTGTTTCATCTCTTTTGATAAAACTAAATTCCTTCAAACACATACAATTAAAAAATAATCCACTCTTGAGTAAATTGCATGTACGTGAATAAAAATGCAATCTCTTTTAGATGGGTTTTGTGTTTCACAGCTGTCCATGAGATTATTATGTATATTAAATTATATACTCTCTACTCTGCATTCCATCAGAGCTACGAATGAAAAGATTTAGCCATTTTTTAACTTCTCATTGAAGTAAAGCCCTCAGCAATTATTCATCAGCTATAGAAACTTTATAACTGTTCAATATTTTGAGGCATTTGGGTGAATAGATTAACTCTAATTTTAGTAGTTTATTCATCTAGTTGCTTTAACAAAGAGCACCTCTTTCTTTCATACTCCAGATTAAACATCAAATCCAATATTTTTAAAATAACTAGAATCATTGAAATTTAGAGTTGGAAAATATTTAATTTTCTCAATGTAAGTGAGAAAACTGGGACTCAGTGATTGCTCAAGAATCATATTCCCAGGCCAGCCCTGCTGGTCTAGTGGTTGAAGTAACACACTCTTTGCCTTGGTCCAGGTTTGTTTCCTGGTCATGGAACCACACCACCCATCCCACTGTTTTCCCTAGTGGCTGCACTGACAGTAACAAGTGTTCCTTTTTCTCCACATTCTCCACAACACTTGTTATCTTTTCTTTTTGACAATAGCCTTCCCAAGGTGTGAGATGATATCTCATTGTGGGGTTTTTTTGGTTGTTCTTTTTTTGTTTTTTTAGGAAGATTAGCCCTGAGCTAACATCTGCTGCCAATCCTCCTCTTCTTGCTAAGGAAGATTGGCCCTGAGCTAGCATCCGTGCCCGTCTTCCTCTACTTTATATGTGTGACACCTGCCACAGCAAGGCTTGATAAGCAGTGCGTATGTCGGCAGCTGGGATCCGAACCAACAAACCCAGGGCTGCCGAAGCAGAGCGTGGGAACTTAACCACTGCGCCACTGCACTGGCCCCACTCATTGTGGTTTTCATTTGCATTTCCCTGATGATTAGCGATGTTGAGGACCTTTTCATATACTTTTTGGCCATTCGTATGTCTTCTTTGGAGAGATGTGTATTCAGTTCCTCTGTTCTTTCTTTTTAGTCTTTGCCTCATTCATTCATTCATTCTTTTTTTTTTAATTATAGGAGTTCCTTATATATTTTGGATATTAATCCTGTATCAAATATATGGTTTGCAAATATTTTCTTCCATTCAGTAGGTTGCCTTTTCATTGGTTTATTTGTTTATTTTATTTGTTTATTGTTTCCATCGTTATGCAGAATCTTTTTAGTTTGATGTAATCCCAATCACCTATTTTTGCTTTTGTTGCCTGCTGTGCCTTTGGTGTCATATCCAGAAATCATTGCAAAGACCAAAGTCAAGAGCCTTTTTCCCTGTGTTTTCTTCTAGAAGTTTTATGGTTTCAGGTCTTATGTTTAAGTCTTTAATCCATTTTGAGTTGATCTCCATGTATGGTATAATATAAAGGTCCATTTGTCTTCCATTAGCATTTTATCTGTGGTCCTTAGACCAAAAACTCTTGTTATAATGGTCCTGAAGAAAGCTATAGGATTTTACAATTTTATTTTATATTTATATTATTTATAAACTATCTTTTCCTCCAAATCCATTTATTATCCATAAGATATTTTTATACTAGTTAAAATTTTGTGTCAATTGGTTCATATTAAGTGTTTACACATTTTTTTCTCTTTTCTTTCCTTTATTATCATAGTCTTCTAAACTCTAAGATTAGATGTTATTTTTCCTTTTTAAATCATGCGATTTTCTTTTTTCTTTCTTTCTTTTTGTTTTTTTGCTGAGGAAGATCTTCCTGGAACTAACATTTATTGCCAATCTTCCTCTATTTTGCATGTGAGCTGCTGTCACAGCATGGCCACTGACAAGTGGTTGCAATTTTTCTTTTACAAAGTCAAACCTAAATTCATAAAGTCATTGATAAAACCTTGAGCTAATCTTGGTCAACTGCCCAGAATATCATGGGAAAACACGTAACATAAGATTTACCATTTTATCTATTTTTAAGTATACAATTCAGTGACAATAAATACATTGACTGTGTTGTACAATCATCACTGATTAACTTTTTAAAAAGTAATAGTGATACCATTTATTGAACTCCCTCCATGTGTATTTATTTCATTCACTTTTTAAAAGCCCTATGAGGTTACAATTGGTCATCTGCTCAAGGCCATGTGACTGGGAAGTGACAGAACTACGTTCCAGCCCACATCTTTCTGACTGGCTCAAAATCCTGTGTTTCTTTTTAGAAATTTGTATGCATATAAATGTAAAATTTGTATTAATGTAATGCATGCACATAGTTGAAAATCAAACAGAAAACAAAATGATAAAAATAATTGAGGGAAAATACAGAATAATTTGTTGATGGTCTTAAAGTAAGGAAGCTTTTCTTCTTAAATAAGATACCAAAAGCAAAGGACAAAAAGGTGATATATTGATAAATTTGACTACTATTAAAATTTAAAATTTTCTTTATGATTAAAAAAACCATAAACAAAGTTAAAGAAATGGATAGACTGATAGAAAGTATTTGCACTGTCTATAACAGGCAAAGGTTTATAAGCCAGAATATATATATTTATATGTATGAATATGTTTGTGTGTATACATATATATATACCTCCTTTATATCAATAAGAAAAAGATGAACAACTCAATAGAAAAGTAAGCAAAGGACATGAACAAGCAATTCATAGGAGACGAGATACAGATAATCAATAAGCTTATAAGAAGATACTAAATCTCACTGGTAATCGGGGAAATGAATATCAAAACAAGAATGAGATATCATTTTTCAACCAGCATATTGGTAAAGATTAAAAGGTTTACTGTATCACATTTGGTGAGGTTCTGGGAAAATGGGTATTCTCCTACATTGCTGGTGAAAGTGTAATTGGTGAAACAACTTTAGGATAATTTAGAAATTCACATGCCTTATGACCCAGCAGTTCCACTTCTATGTATCTATGCTAGAGAAGCGCTAACACATATGTGGAGGAAAACTCATAAAAATGCATTCATTGCATCATTTTTACAATGAAACATTAGAAACAACTAACATGTCCATCAGAAGAGGAGTGGCTAAATAAACTGTAGCTGTCTTATGCGATATTATGAAGCATCTAAAAAGGAGGTAGCTTTATATATACCAGATGACCCACATCCCAATTTACCAGGATACCCCCGGTTTATACTTGTTCCCCTACTCACACTCTAAAGTGTCCCACTGGATACAGCTCCAAACTATTTTGGGGGTAGAAAAAAGAAGCAGGAAGCTTAAAGACACATAAAATACCATCTCAGTTTCCTAGGGCTGCAGGAACAAGGCACCACAGACTAGGTGGCTGACAATTACGGAAATGCATTGTCTCATAGTTCTGGAGGCTGGAAGTTCAAAATCAAGGTGTCATCAGGGCCATGTTCCTTCTGAAAGCTGTAGGAGAATCCTTCCTCCTCCTAGGAGAATACTCTTCCCAGCTTTTGGTGGCCCTAGGTGTTCTTCAGCTTATGGCAGCATATCTCCAATCCTCCATCTTCACATGGCATTTCCCTGTGTCTTCACACGGTCTTCCCTCTGTCTGCATCTGTTTTTGTGCCCAAATTCCAACCCCCCTTCTTTTTTTTTGGTGAGGAAGTTTGGACCTGAGCTAACATCTGTTGCCAATCCTCCTGCTTTTTTTTTTCTTCCCCAAAGCCCCAGTACATAGTTCTGTATCCTAGTTGTAAGTCATTCTAGTTCTTCTATGTGAGATGGTGCCACAGCATGGCCTGATGAGTGCTGCCATGTCTACGCCCAGGATCCAAACCAGTGAACCCTGGGCCGCTGAAGTGGAGTGCGAGAACTTAACCACTCGGCCATGGGGCCAGTCCCCAAATTTCCCTTTTTATAGGGACACCAGTCATATTGGATTAGGATGTACCCTAATGACCATGGCTACCTGTAAAGATCCTATTTCTAAATAAGGTCACGTTCTTAGATACTGGGGCCTAGGATTTCAACATATCATTCTTGTGGGACACTATTCAACCCATAAAAAATAGTACATCATATAAGGAAACAAACACACAAAGAACAATACCATACATTTTCAAGAGTTCATATGTATGTATGTAAACACAGATGAAAATATTTAGAAAAATACACACCAAACTGACAAAATAGTTACTGCTGTTGGTGGTGGGCATCCATAATGGATTTTAGCCTTTAACCTTCTCTGCAATGTTCACATTTTTACATGAAAATATATTACTGCAGTAGTTTGTAAAAATCAGATAGTACAGAAAAGTTTTGATAAAAGATACTGGAACCTGCCTCACCCTTTGCCTCTTAGTCCATTTCCAGAGGGAACAACATTTTAACTCTTAGCTCTTTCTCTTATTAGTTAACTTTGTTGATTTAAATAAGATGCTTAAGGAGATATAATAATATTTACCTCCTAGGATTATTGAGAGGAGTAAATGAATTATTACATGTCAAGAACTTAGAACTATGCTTGGCACATTAATCCTTTTCTCTTTTTAGTTGAGGTGTAATTCACGTCCAACATTATGTTAGTTTCAAGTATACAAAATAATGATTCAATATTTGTATATATTGAGAAATGGTCACCACAATAAGTCTAGTTAACATCCATCACCATACATAGTTAGAGTTCTTTTATCTTGTGATAAGAACTTTTAAGATCTACTCTCTTAGCAACTTTCAAATATGCAATACACTATTATTAACTACAGTTGTCATGCTGTACATTACATCCTTATGACTTATTTATTTTATAACTGGAAGTTTATACCTTTTGACTCCCTTCATCCATTTCACCCACCCACCACCACCACATTAATACTTAATCTAAGTTGGCTGTTAGTATTTTCATTATATCATTGTTTTGTCATTTACCAATTTTAGACGTTACTTATTGACTTCAGCAGTGATACATGAGGATTTAGGGCTCTTATACCAAGCTTCTCCTGTCTCTCATCCTCTCAATTGCTTAATTTTTTTCAACCACTGATTAACTCAGTTTGAAGCTCTTCCAAGTTTTTCTAATTCTCGCATTGCTTCAGCTTCAAACTCACCAGTATCTAACAGACTCTTGTCAGAATCACTGTACTAAAATTTGGAAGAGAATCTGGTTGCCTTGACTGTGGAGAAATGGTCTTTAATTTCTTGCTGAAGCTCTCCCTTTCTTGGCCATTTTTCTTGGCCTTTTCTTTTGTAAATCAAGCTAGGTTATTACTGTGTCTCTTTCTAATATATTTCCCTCCAGTTTCTAGAGATCTAGTTTCAGAGTGCTGACCTAACCGATAGTGTCAGCAATAAATATTTGTTGATGGATTGAAAGCTCTTTTATTGTTATTTTACAATAATGGCATGTTTTAGTCTTCCCAAGTTAAAAAGAGCTCACTGAGAAGGCCTACTCATAATCCACTTGTTCTCCTTTGTGCTACTTAATAAATTTGGTGTTGCCAAATTAATTGGTGTGTTAGCTTCCCTTTGGGTTACGACAACTTACAACTTTATTTATGACTACCATCATCTTGACCCACAGGGCTACCCTGCTTCCACATTAGCCCTCCGGAGCCAAGAAAGGACAAAAGGCTTTTCCAGTTTCTCTGAGATAGAGTTGAAACAAACCGAAAATTTTAAAAATAACTTGCAAACCAGAAATAAGCATAGAGTAAAAGGAACATCAGTGGTCTGGCTGACAAACAAGAGATGTCATATTTTGCAAGCCAAGGTTTCATATTCCTTTTACATCCAGTCTGAGAGATTTATTTTTCCCTTAAATCAATTGCATTAAGTGGTCTTAAAATAGCCTTTCACATGTGAAGTGATCTTGCCCATAGTAAAGCTTTAGTAAGTAGTATGATACCATGATACAATAATCATGTATCAGAATGATCCACAAAGAGTAAGAAGAAGATTGTTTTTTTTCACTGTGCACATCGCAAGTCAAATGAACAGCATCAAGGTAAGGAAGAGAATGTCTAATACACAACAGCACAAAGATCTCGGTTTCTGCGGGCTGAAATCGTTGACATCTTTCTCCACCTTGCAAGGAAGTGGGGGTAGTGGAGAAGCAGTTGGTGCAAAAGAAATAGTACTCACCTAAGCTTTGCATGACCTGAATTCTGCTAATCATTCTTCCGATTATTCAAGTAGAGCTATCTGTCTTTGGAATCTCAGTTTTCTGAATCTCAGTTTCCTTATCTAAAAAGTGGATGTATTAGTACTTACACTACCTATCTCTCAGAGTTGCTCAAACAATTGTCAAGGCAACAATTTATTGCAAGCTCAGTGAAAGTTTCCTTCAATCTTGCTCAAGGGAACTTGGAGAAAGTCAGTTCATAGATTTCTTTCATAGACACTTTTTCCAGCTAGAATAGATAGCTAGATATCATTTTTAGACTAAGTACAAGGAAAAATATCTGGGTACAAGTTATTAGGCTCCTCGTGTGCAAATTACTCTTCATAAAACTATGCTGGGAAATCTAACACCCACAAAGTCTCTTTATTTTAAAACTTTTTGTTGTGGTTCAAATATATACAAAACTAGAGAGAATAGTATAATGACTCGGTACTATCACCTCGCTTCAAGGGGTATCAACACTTAACAAATCCTATTCATGTACACTCCTGTTTACTCCCCTTTCCAAACTGGATTATTTTAAAGTGAATCCAGATTTCACCTATAAATATGTAGGAGATCAGACTATGTCACCCTAAAATATACCACTCTGGCATAAAGATTATTTTGAGCTGAAGGCAATTGAGAAAAAGCAGACATGGGATGAGCTCTCTGCCATCCCCTATCTTCCTAAAAACATCATAAATCTCCCTTTTGAAGGTGTACTCCACCCTGCCCACACCAGAAAGAGAGTAACAAGCTTATCACCCAAGGCAAGATGGCACAGAGAAAGAGTCTACACAAACAAGCCTTGCTAACTAGCCCTTATCTACCACTGGTTTCTCCATATATTTACCTTCCTATAATTTGCCACCTCTTGAAGCTCAAGGTCCCTTTCCTTTGTCTTGTGACTTCTCTTTAAATTTATCCTCTTTTGCCAGAATTGTATAAATGCCTCCAAGCCTAACTGTTTGTCTGGGGGGTTTTCTCTTCTCTCTATGAATTCCCATCATGCCGTGTAAAACTTATAACATCAAAAAATTTGTATGCTTTTTTCCTGTTAATCTGTTTGTCGTCAGTTTATTTTGCAGATCCAGCTGGAGAACCTAAAGGAACATAGGAAAAGTTTCCTCCCCCACAGAAACTTGAGTTTGTACTTCTAAGATATCTTCTCTCTCTCTCTCTCCTTTAACAGAACTGAGAAACATTAACAATACTTCCTTAATATCATTAAATAATATAATATCCAACCAGTGTTCAAATTTCCTCTATCATCTCGTAAATATTTAGTTTTTACAATTGTTTTGTTCTAGGATCCAAACAAGCTCTTCCCATTGCACTTGGCTGATACATTTCTTAAGTCCTCTTTTAACCTATAGTCTCCCTTTCTCTCTCTTTCTGTCATTTTTTTATTGATGTTGAATAATCCAGGTTATTTGTATTTGTATAGAATTTCCTACATTCTGGATTTTGCCAATTGTATCTCTATGTTTTTCCCCCAACATGTTCTTCAACTCTCTGAATTTCCCGTAAACTGGTAGTTAGAGCTAGAGGCTTGATCAGATTCAAGTCTGATTTTTTTCCCCAAAACAGTTTATTAGTGGTAATGTACACTCTATGGCATTTCATCAAGAGGCATGAAACAATGCTCTCTATTTTTGTGGTGTTAAGATTGATCTTTGGCTTCTGGTGCTATTGGCCTGATCCATTCATTATAGAGTTTCCCACCACCTTTCACCTAATGGTTTTAGCAGCCACTGATGATCATTTCCTAGATTCATTATTTCATTAAGGGATGAGTGGTGATATTGTAATTTTATTAATTCTTCTACACTTATAATCTAGAATTCTACAAGGAAGAATTTTCCCATATGATTTCCTTGAAGTAAAGTTCTTATGAGAGAGACAGGATAACTTTTTGCTAGTGGGCAAATAAGCTGGTTCTCTGGCATCCTCCAGAGATGATCAATGTGATTTTGTGTTGATTATATATGAATGCTTGAATTTCCACAGATGATGGTATGTTTAATTCATTGTGTTTCTCATTCATCTTTTTGATGTTCGAATTATCACTTTGGTCAATAGGAGCCCTTTCAAGTTGCTTCTTGTATCCTTTTTTGCTGGTGGTGGGGTGAATCAAACCATTTTATGGAGGGGCTTCCGGGGAGGGCAAAGGGCCACAAAGACAATGAGATCAGGTGTCCTTGTCTGGCCAGGATCTCCGCAGCTTCACAGTTGCCAAAAAGTCCTGTATCCTTTTGATGTGACCACAGTAGTCTTTCATAGTTTCTTTGCCTTCTGGTTAATACAAGATGTTCCAGAATCATTTTATACATTTTCTGCCCCAAATCTGAAATCAGTCATTTATCCAGGGAGTCCTGGCCTAAAGAGTCTCTTAATCTCATCAAAGTCTATCAGAAAATAGCTCAAAACATTTTCTCAGAAATGCTAGATATTTCCCAGAAGGTGATTAAATTATTATATCACAACAAAGTTCTACTCTACACCACTTTTTCTCAAATTTCAGACAATTTTATTTCTCTTAAATAGTAAAATGTTTTAGAAATTATTTAAAGAGCTATATAAAATATAAACTTATTATAATTATGGATAGTTCCAATGTTTTAAAGAAGATCTAATTTAGAGAATAGAAGAGTAAGAAGAGAGAAGCAGGATGGAGGTGATACGAAATATAGATTAGAGACTGAAGATTGGACAAAGAAGATGTGGTATATATATACAATGGAATACTGCTCAGCCATAAAAAAAAGACAAAATTGTCTCATTTGCAACAAGATGGATGGCCTTTGAAGGTATTTTGTTAAACAAAATAAGGCAGGCAGAGAAAGACAAACACCATATGATTTCACTCATGTGGAAGATAAACAGACACATGGACAAAGAGAATTGGCTAGTGGTTACCAGGGGGAAGGGGAGTCGGGGGCCTGGGGTGGGCACAAAGGGTAAAAGGGCCTTTGTATATGGTGACAGACAATAACGTACAACTGAAATTTCACAATGTTGTAAACTATCACAACCTGAATAAAAAAAGTTCAAGAAAAGAAACATAAAAAAATATCTGGAGATTAGTTGCTGAATTCATTACTTTGCGCAATACTAATACTAACTCTTTGAGTTTTTTTCCCTTTTCTTTCCTATTTATTTGTTTATATATATTTATTTTAATAGACTTTAGTTTTTAGAGCAGTTTTAGATTCATAGCAAAATTGAGCAGAAGGTACAGAGATTTCTTACATACTCCTACTCCCACACATGCATGGCATCCCTCATGATCAACATCCCCCATCAAAGTGGTACATTTGTTGCAATTGATGAACCTACAGTGACACATCATTATCACCCAAAGTCCACAGTTAACATTAGGGTTTGCTCTTGGTTGCTTTGACTTTTTATTTACTAAAATCTGTTGTCTGATCAAAAAATCCCAAACTTGTTATTGCCTAAAATCTTGGAAAAGCAGAAAAACACATAGAAGAAAATAAAAATCACCTGTGCTGTCACTCAGGAAAAGACCACTGAAACATTTTGGCATATAGACTTCTAGGTCTGTCCTTCCTCCCTTCCCTCCTTCCTTCCCTCGTTCTCTGCTTCCTTCCTGCCTTTCTTCCTTTCTTTCTTTCTGCCTTTTTAACTTAGTTTTTCACCTATTTGTATGGAACATGCACCTGTGTTGTTTTCTGATGAGGGAATTTTTTTTTTTTTTGAGGAAGGTTAGCCTTGAGCTAACATCTGCCGGCAATCCTCTTTTTTGCTGAGCAAGACTGGCCCTGAGCTAACATCTGTGCCCGTCTTCCTTTACATTATACGTGGGACGCCTACCACAGCATGGCGTGCCAAGTGATGCCATGTACGCACCCGGGATCTGAACTGGCGAACCGGGGGCCACCGAAGCAGAACGTGGGAACTTAACCTCTTTGCCACCGGGCTGGCCCCTGACAAGAGAATTTTTAATGGTTACGTGGCATTTCATCGCATAACACAATGTACTTAAGCAAACTCAGTACTGGCTTCTGGGTTGTTTCTACTTTTTTGGCTATTATAACTATTGCTGTGATTTTTAAAAACTCTACATAAGTAATTATTTAAATTCATGCATACTTTTTTCCGTAAAGTCCTAAGAATAGAATTTTGGGGTCAAATGTATAAATGTAATCAAGGTTTTTGTTACATATTTCGAATTGAACTGATTTTTACCCTCACCAGTGCACTATATTTCTATAATACTATGTTTTTATAAAAAGAAATAAGAGACAGGATCTACTGGTCATGTAACTGATGGCTTCTAAAGGAGCTAAACGGATATTGCTTTCCATTTCCAAAGAATGGATGATTATCAGTGTAAGAGACAAACTGGATTCACTCACTGTACAATGTAGGGGAAGAAAAGTATACTTGAAGCTCTAAATAGTCCTGAAATCAACTATTCCAATGGAAAGCAAGACTTCAATTTGCATATTTTATTACCAAATCTCATCTGGAATGATTCAGTTCAAATATTTATGAGCAATGAATAATGAATTGAGTGTAATAAATCGTTATTTCTCTTAATGATTGATACTTACATAAAAAAGGGAAAATATTCTCAGAGGATGAAGGGTGATTGGAGCTCACGATTTCAACACAAATTTTTTTCCTGTGCAACAGATTGTAGGAAATCATGATTTTGAAAGAACTTTCCCTCTTTTTACTTTGAGGTAGGAGTGGTGTAGGGGAGAGAGTCTGAAATAATGGAAAAGCTTTTAGAAAGATTTCCAAAGATATGAGATTACTCAAGGTGTATCAACATTCAACACGTGGCTATTGAGCACCTACCATGTTCAAGGTCCTGTGCTGGCGAGTGGATGTAGTGAGATAATTAAACTGAGCTTCTGACCCTCACAATTTAATGAGGAGACAATTAATCTTAATACAAAATAAGTGACATTGGAGTTCTGAAGGAGAACAAATTCTTCCAGGGAGCCAGGTATGAGAGGGGGTGGGGCTACTCGAGAAAGATCTCACAACTTTCTAGGGCATCCAGTCCTTAAAGTCTGTAACAGGCAACACTGTACTATGCTTAGAATATTAAAAATAGGACAGAGACGTTCTTCCCATGAGATTACTTTTTCATCTGGAGAGGCGTTAGGAATATCTGTAATCATAAAGCTGTGAACTGATGTTGTTTTTTGAAAAATCACGTGAATAATATAGAAAAATTTTCAGGATTGGTCATAACTGTTCCTCATATTTCTAAAGGCTTTTCCCCATTGTCTTCTAGCTTCCTCTGTGGCTGTTGAGAAGTTTGATTCCGTTCTGACTCTTAATCCTTTAGATCTGACTGTTTTCTCTTTGGAGGCTTTTTGGATGTCTCCTTACTCTTGAGTTCTAAGCAGTCTTCCCTTCTCTCTTGTTGCTTAAAACCAAGTGAGGGCAGGCACACTTCCTTCTGTTCCCAGTGGTGATAGCTAAGACTTGGCTAGAACATTTAAAAGACTTTACTAAATGCTTAAAGATTTCAGAATGCAACTTCAACACATCAGGCTAAATTTTTTGTATTTATCATTCTTAACCCATAGTGACTATTTGATTTACAACTTTTCACCAGATAGCCATAATGCCACTTTTCTGACAACTTATTTTTGCAGTATAATGTTTTTCCTCAAAAACATAGTAAGTAAATATTCTGTAAGCAGTAATATTTTGACGTTACAGTTTCAGACAAAGACCCACTCACCAATTCACTTGACACAACAGTTTCCAGTTAAAGAATATCATGTGGAACAAATCTGAATTGGGTGCTATGTTTGACTTTTGTATTGTGCATGTTTTCATGTGCATTAAGTGAGAGGGAATCTTCAGTCTGTTTTGAAGTGCTTTTCTGTTTAGCTTTCATTTTGTCCTAAAGGGTTTTTTGTGTTCTCACTTTATTTTTAAGAGCATCTCAAGTGCACAATAGTATGAGCCTCTAAAAGGTTCAAATACATTAGTGAAAAGAAATGGTGCAGGAAGAAGGAAAAAAAAGAGAAAACAAACCATTGAACAAAGATGGTGTGATAAACAGAATGAAAAGGGAGAAAGAATAAAATACTTTGAATGTTTTTAAGAGCGAGATCACCATATTGTGTATAGAACTTTGCAAATTATGAGAGGATAAAGAAAAATCCTGAATCAGTCGTATATTCGGGGAAATTGATCAGGTCCACAAAAGGAGCTTCTTCTTGCTTCAGTCTCAAGAAAGAGAAAATTATCAAGTGTGTCTCACTCTGATCTCGAATGTCTGTCTGAAAGTCCATTAGTGCAGTCTCCACTACTTTTCCCAGAAAGATTCCCCTGCTTCCTTCTCCACCATCCACCACCAGGTCTTTAATTCATCCTTTGGCAACTATAATAAACCTTCATTACACTGCACTTTATATACAAATCATGGTTATTTATTTTCAAATTGTTGTTTCTTATTTATACAAATTTGTTTGTATTTGGTTATTATACTTTTCTGAAAAAATTTTGGGTTATCAAAGTTTGGGATATTCAGTCTTGAATAAAACCATGTGCTATCAACAGTCCATCCTACGTCAAATAGCACCAAGAGCAGTGGGGTTCCTTGGACAGTTTCTCTTCCAGCATGATGACAGGGAGGACCAGGCCTGCATTTGTTTCAGCAGTCTTCAGGGTCTTTGTGATTTCCTGTGGGTGACTAACAGCATAAAAGATAGGACTACAGATGGCCCAAGAATATGCGGAAATAATTTCATGGGACAATTGGAATCTAGGAAACAAACATTCCTCTAAATGACAGTCTAAAGGAAACATAATATTCAGATCATAATTCTGCCCAGCATTATGAGAAGTGTTATAGAATTATGAAGAGCACTTTAGCTCCTAGACCACAGCTCTATTCCAAAAAGCTCTTTGCTTTGCATTTGCACAACTAAAGCTAAATTGGAATGGTTTTCCTGGAACAACAGGGATGGTTGGCCTCAATACAAATCAAGTCTCTCCTTCTAGGAGGCAGATGATTGTTTATATATTTTAAGCGACAATTGTTTTCAGTTTTCAGTGTCTACTCCTGCTGGAGCCCAGTCTTAATATAGCTTACCTTCTTACACATCAAAACCAACTCTTTTTCTCTTTCTCTAACACCATCCCAAGGCTCTGGGCTGTATTCTTTGCACTAGACTACCAAGAGAAGTGAACACAAATGCTGTCCCTGGGAAGCCCACACTTCTGTGGGGGACAAAGATACAATTACACATACAATTAACTATAATAAAAATAAGACCGAGAAAAATAGAGGTACAAATCAAAGCCAGAATTAATGGTCATGACACAGACCAAGAACATAAGGGTTATAAATTAATTTTCTACTAGCTATTAGCATCTCCATGCCTCTGCTATGACCATTTTCTAATATGCACATATATACGTTTATACATTTTGAATTTTGTACTGGGCCCATGTATTTCATCTTCAAAAATACATAATTTCATTTTTAAAACTTGCAATTATATTTTTATAGAACTTGATAAACTGACTTAAAATGTATATGGATAGTGATTTGATACCTTTTGAAAGCTGCTTTCTCATTGTTTAAAGTTTACATTATAGATCCTGACTAGAATATATATGACTGTTCAAAAAAATGTACTTGTGTTCTTATTCAAATTGCTTCTGAGAAGAAAAACTGTAAATACATTATGGAAGATAGTAAAGATACTTCATTTTCTTGTGGAAAAAAATGTCTATGGAATGCAAACATACAAGAATAGTCTCAACAATTTGAAAAGAGAAATAAAGGGGAGGGCAGACCTACCTTCTTAGATAGCCAGACACATTCTAAAGATACAGAAATTAAAATAGCATTCAGGAACAGACAAATCAATCAATGAAATAGTATCTGAAGCTGATCCATGCATATATGGAAACCTGATATAAGCTACAGGTGGCATTTCAGATTAGGAGGCAATGGATGAACCATTTAGTGAATGTGGTTAGTGAGACTGCTCATCCAGATGGAAACAAGAATGAATTTGGTTTTCCCTCTTCTCCTCCCTTAAAATAATAAAATGCCCATGTCACAGAGTTGTTACTATGCTATGTAGTTATTAAAAATAATTGAGTATATTTGTGGGTAAAAATATTAAAAGATCTTCAGACTATAAAGTAAAAAGAGCAAGTTACTGATAAAAATCCATACAGCACAACCCCACTTGTGTGTGCTTATGTGTGTGTGTGTGGGGGGGGGGGGGGACAAACCAGAAGCCACAAATACACATGTGTATATGAATACATATGTACAGAAAAAGGGTCTGGAAGTATATGCAACAAACTGCTACCATGGTTACCATGAGGAGGAGCCTTAGAGATGGGTAGAGGACATGTGGGAGCCATTATTCTTTATTCCAAACTTCCATAATTGCTGAATTTAAAAATAAATAATAATACAAAACAGTCACGTGGAAAGAGTTGTAAAAATTATGTTGCTAAATAAGTATGTAGTTATTTAATAAATTAATCTATTCAACTACTTTTTGTGAGAAGTCTTCTACCTGCTAGTATCGGGCTGGTGCAGTGGTTCTCAAAATGTGGTCTTGGAACTCCAAAAGGTCTCTGATGCCCTATCAGGGGACCCATGAGGTCAAAACTATTTTAAAAATAATACTAATATGTTATTTGCCCTTTTCACTCTCATGCTCTCTTGAGTTTACAGTTGATTTTCCATAGGAGGAGGAAAGTCATGAGGTTAATGAGATAGAAGAGGACAGGGGTAGTAGCAAGATTTTTCACTGTGTAGTTTTCTTATTCTATTTTTAAACCATGTGTTACCTATTAAAATGTAAGCCTTAGAAGACAATATGGATGAATACTTGTATAATCTCTGAATGGAAAGTATTTCTGAATATGCCACAAAATCAAAAACCATAAAGAAAAAAATGATAAATTTGACTACATAAAAAGTTAATAATTTTGTCTAGCAGGAAACAAAAATCTATAAGATTAAGAGACAAATGACACATAGGGAAAAAAATTTTGCAACCTACGGCTTGTGATAAACAATGATCCCTTTCAAATCAATAAGAAAAAAGATGAGCACTCAATAGAAAAACAGGCCAAGCCCATGATCAGGCAATCACAAATGAAAAAGATGCAAACGCTCTTAAATATATAAAGATATATTCTGTCTCAGCATTAATCAAATAAGTGAAAATAAAATCAATGGAGTTCCTTTTTTACACATTCAGATTGGCAAAGATTAACTAGAATAATAGTAAAGATATAGGGAAGTTGGTATTCACGTACAACATGGGTGGGAGTGAAGGGCAGTGTGGCAATAAATTTACAGATATTAATTGTGCAACCCTTGTTCTAAGAATTCCACTTCTAGGAATTTAACCTAAGGTCACAGAGATAAATGAAATATTGCAAACAATGGTATGTCAGGTTACTAATTTCTGCCCCCATCTGCCCCATCCAACATCATCTTATCCTTTTACTAATAGAATCTGCACTGCTGCTGAGTTTAGAAGGATATACGACTACTCCACTGGAGAGGACGTTCCCCAGCTTACCTTGAAGCTGGATGCGGCCCTGTAACAACACAATGTCAGGGGAAGTGAGTGCCCAACTTCTGTGTTACTTGATGAAAACTGCCAGTTCCTCTCCTTTCTCAAGTGAAAACATGGTGCTTGTGGGCCAGAACCGGCCATGTAGACAAGGATAAACATTTTAGGGGATGGCAGAATAACAAGATAGAAGGAATCTGTTGCCTTGAATGATTGAGAAGCAGAGGAACAGACCCACCCAAGGACATGGCACATGAAAGAGAAATACTAAACTTGATATTATTTGAGCCATGAAAATTATCTTACCAGCTTGGCCCATAACTTAACCAAAACAAGTGTAAATGTCTGTCAATAGAGTTTTTAAAAATAAATTTTGTTATAACGGAATCATAGGCAATCATTAAAAGTGATATTATAAATCTATAGATGTCTACATGTATTGTTGAGTTTCTTAGTCTGCATGAGTTGCTGTAACAAAATACCACAGACTGGATGGTTTAAACAATAGAAATTTGTTTCTTGTAGGTCACAAGGCTGGGAAGTCCAAGATCAAGGTTCTGGCCAATTCAGTTTCTGGTGAGAGCCCTTTTCCTGGCTTGCAGATGGGCACCTTGCTGGGTTTTCACATGGCCTTTCCTTGATGCATGCTTTGGGAGAGAGAGAGAGAGAGAGTGAGCCAGTGAGAATGCATGTACTCTGGCCTCTCTTCCTGTTCTTATAAGGACATCAATCCTATCAGATTAGGGCTGCAACCTTATGACCTCATTTAACCTTAATTAACTCCTAAAGACTCTATTTCTAAATATAGTCACATTCGGGCTTAGGGCTTCAATATGTGAATTTGAAGGGGAACATAATTCAGTCCATAGCATTGAGTTTAAAAATTTGCTAAAATCATGCATATTGTGATTTCAATTATGCCAAATTATTTATGTGTGGGTGTGTATGTATAGAGTATGTTTAGATAGATTCTGAAAAGGTGCTCCCCAGTAGTAATGAACTCTGCAGATGGGATTTAGGGAGGCAATGACAGATATCTTTGGGCTACATTAAGAACAAATTTATAGAACAGGAAAGCAGGCATAACTAAAAGTAGTGGTTGACGTGTATCACCACCATAAAAGCAAACAAAAGCTATGTAACAAATGAAAATTGGTTTCATATAAGTAAAGTTAAATGTCAAAAAAAAACCCTCTAAAGAATGACACTTTTCAAAAGTACAAATGTGTACAATGAATTCTACTATCAGGTGAAATATTTTTTGAAAAGTAGAAATTGTGTTACTGAACCAGGTTCATTCTGCACATCACACAAAATGCCAATCACCAAGATGACACGTTTGCAGCAGAGAAATGGTTTATTTAAAGGCAGCCAAGCGAAGGGATGGGAAAACAAATCTCAAATTGGCCGTCCCTCAAAAATGTGATTGGGGCCAGCCCGGTGGCTCAGTGGTTAAGTTCCCATGTTCTGCATTGGCAGCCTGGGTTTCACTGGTTTGGATCCCGGGTGCGGACCTATGCACTGCTTATCAAGCCATGCTGTGGCAGGTGTCCCACATATAAAATAGAGGAAGATGGGCATGGATGTTAGCTCAGGGCCAATCTTCCTCAGGAGGAAGAGGAGGATTGGCGGCAGATGTTAGCTCAGAGTTATTCTTCTCCTAAAAAAAAAATGAGATTAGAGATATTCATGAGATAAAGGGGCAAGGTGGTCTGAAGTGTAGGAATAGATGATTGGAGGTAAGGAAAAGTGAGGTAATTGATGTAGTGTAAGTGTTGAGGCAAGTGTGGTCAAGCTTTATGGCTTTTCATAGGATGCATGTTTACAAAATGATGGTGTAAGCATGATCTGAGGATGGAACTTTTGGCTCGCTGATGTCAGGAGTTCACCTATCGGACACCTGTGCAGGCCCAGTTGGTGGGTTGGTGATCTTGACCCTCCTGAATCCAACTCTTAGGTCCTGACAAACAACTCAGGCATCCATTACCATGGTAACCCAAGGGTCAGGGATGTTATCTATGAGGAACCTAGTGGGAGTTGGTTAATATATTGCCTAAGCAGCACAGCTAACAATGTGCAGGTGAACACTAAAAACTACAATTAATAATTGCAAACAAAACTATGGTTATGGGGCCAGCCCTGTGGCCTAGTGGTTAAAATTCCTCACGCTCTGCTTCGGCAGCCTGGGGTTTGCGGGTTTGGATCCTGGGCATGGACCCTACTCCACTCATCAGCCATGCTGTGGAAGCATGCCACGTATGAAATAGAGGAAGACTGGCATGGATGTTAGCTCAGGGTGAATCTTCCTCACACACAAGAAAACTATGGTTATTAGCTATCTAATCATTAACGGCTAACTGTCCACTTGTTTCAATTGCTTTTCCTATTGCTGTGCTTTGTGTTGAGCCGTGCTAGGATAGATTTTTTTAGAAATTATTTCTCAAGAATAAACCTTGTCATCCTTTTCAGAGTCCTTTCAAACTCTCACTTTGGTCCACTTACTCATCTCTCACTTATTTGCCCTTTCCTCAAAGAGTGTCACGGGTCTCCTCATTTTCCTTCTAGCTCCTATTTACTCCACTTTTCTTTTTCTTCTCTTGTTAGGCTATCTGCAACTGTTGTTGCTTTTTTCTTTTATTCCGTTTGTTTTTCTTCATTTGTTCCCTTATTATCTGCCTTGTTCTCTCTTTTGTTTTTCTTATCTTCTTATTGAGTTACTCTTGATCTGTTGAGTTTTTATTGTTTTTTTTTTTCTTTTTTCCCCTCTGCAATCCCTAACCTCATAAAACCTGATAAAACTTCCTCCACAGAGCAGGCAGAATATTAAAATGTGGGGCTTCTCTCTGTGCCTAGATATTCCCAGAACAGTCTGCACAGGTATTGCTCCCAGTCCTTAAGTTGACTCGTTCCATCTGTCCATAAACGTAGTAAGCTGACCAGAGCTTCATGAGTCAATATTCAGGTGACAGCCCACTTCATTGCTCCTGTTCTTCAGACAAGGGAATAAATACGCCCCTTCTTCTTTTACTCCCCAGCCCTTATGTGAATTCTTTTCCTCTGCATGTAATGTTCTGTAAACATTTTTTTTTTCCTTTTTCTCCCCAAAGCTTCCCAGTACATAGTTGTATATTCTTCGTTGTGGGTCCTTCCAGTTGTGGCATGTGGGACGCTGCCTCAGCGTGGTCTGATGAGCAGTGTCATGTCGGCGCCCAGGATTCGAACCAATGAAACACTGGGCCGCCTGCAGCGGAGCGCGCGAACTTAACCACTCAGCCACGGGGCCAGCCCCTGTAAACATTATTTATCTGGAAGAAAAAAATGATTGGGGAGGGGAGGTGATGAGGGAAAAGGAAAATCACCTGCAAGTATCTGTCCTGGACCATCCTCTTCAGCAGATGGCTCACAAGAGCAAAATATTTGAGGAAAGGAGGTATAATTGAAGCAAATACTTGGAACGCAGCACAGCATGAGAGGACTAAAGCAGGAGGAAGCAAGCTCTAGATTTTTGGCTTCCATGAAATTTATGAGATATTTATTTATTTATTTATTTATTGAGGAAGATTAGCCCTGAGCTAACTACTGCCAATCCTCCTCTTTTTTGCTGAGGAAGCCTGGCCCTGAGCTAACATCCATGCCCATCTTCCTCTACTTTATATGTGGGACGCCTACCACAGCATGGCGTGCCAAGCGGTGCCATGTCCGCACCCGGGATCCGAACCGGCAAACCCCAGGCCACCGAGAAGGGGAACGTGCGCACTTAACTGCTGCGCCACCGGGCCGGCCCCTATGAGATATTTAAAAAATGCAAAAGAGAAAAGACCACCCTCAGTTTCAATGATTTGCTAAAACAATCCACAAGATTCAGAAACAGTTTCTTATACTCTGAGTTACAGCAAAAGGATACAGATTAGAATTAGCAAAATGGAAAGGTACATAGGCAAAGTCCAGAAGAAACCGGGAATAAGCTTCCAGTTGAGTCCTCTCCCAGTGGAGTCCCACAAATAGCACTAATTCTCCCAGCAACACATGTTGTTAAACGTGTAAAATGTTGCCAACTGGGGAAATTCACCCAAACCTTCCTATCCAGGATTTTAATTGGGGGTCAGTCACATAGGCATAGTCACATAGCATCAGTATGACTGAACTTAGCTACTCGGTCTCCAGCCCCTCAGAGGTCAAACTGACACAGCATGGCTCAAGGCCTCAGGTATATGAAAAACTGGTGTTAGACAAAAGTTGCACTATTAGCATAAACTATCTGGTTAAAGTGATGGAGTGTGGCCCAAGGCCTCAAGCACGTGAAAACACTCTTATTAGGTAAGAGATCTAGGTCATCTCCCAGGAGTTAGGGAAGGGCCAGTTCTTTCTTTGGAATGTGCAGGGTTTGAGTTACCCAAGCTCATTGAGTTAACCCTTTACTGCACTCCCAAGTAGTATGTAGACTATAAACTTTTTAAAAAAAAATGACTGAACTTCTTATCTTCCTGATGGCACAAAACTTAAAACCTAAAGGAACTGAGAATATAATTAGATTGTTTCCATTTTGGTTTTGGTCATCATTTCAGGTTTGAAATCAGTCAGTATAATATTCATTCTCCCTTCTAGCTAGGGCCAATTTGACGATCCAAGGGTGTGATAGGGCCATGGCACATGTGGGAGAGATGCTGGGTCCTTGGGCATCCTTGGTTAACGGTGGCATACACAGAATGTGCCTTGCCTCCATTGGTTCTTGACTGCTGGCATCTCTGTGGAAGCCACTGAGATAATCTGAGACAGTCTCAGGTCCCTACACACTGCATCCTCCTTGTCCTAACAATGAGGGCTCAAGTCATCCAAGCCTTTCAGCTACTGCTGAAGGTAGAGGAATCTTTTCTTTGTTCCTCTAAAACTAGAGAAGATTGGGTGAAGGGGTTGTCTCAAACCCTCCTGGCCTAGATATTTATCACAACCTCTGAGAGTTCTTCAAAAATGATTTTGTTAAACTTCCCCAGAGTTATGGAATTTCCATCTGTTACTACCTTGTGATGGGTGGGCATGAGAAATCCTCACTAGCATCTAATGCTTTCTCTCTCTCTCTCTCTCTCTCTCTTGTTTTGGTGAGGAAGATTGACCCTGAGCTAACGTCTGTGCCAATCTTCCTCTATTTTGTGTGTGGGACGCCACGAGAGCATGGCTTGATGAACAGTGTGTAGGTCTGCACCTGGGATCCGAACCTGCAAAACCCTGGGCTGCCGAAGCAGGGTGCATGAACTTAACCACTATGCCACTGGGTCAGCCCTGTAAGCATCTAATGCTCTTGCTCTCTTTGCAGATTCCCTTAGTGTTCCAGAATAGACAATTCTTATCTCCTCTCTCAAAGCAGGTGCTAGAGTTGGCGGTGGTGTAGTTTAGAAAATGGTAAGCTATCCAAATAGGCTGATGTTTAGATTGGATATGGGAAAGCAGTGATCAACAGGCAGGCATATCAGATGGGTGAAACTGTGGAGAAGCTTGGGTGCAGTGGGGAGCCACAGGAATTGTAGAACAAAAGAAGGGGCTAGATTCAGAGGTGTAATTAAGGAAGCACAATCTATTAGTAACGTGGAACTCTGTGAAATATTTTTGCAACACACTTGGAGGCTAACAATATCTAGATAAGAAAATCACATGGTTAAAAAAACCCCTAAAACAATGAATTCATTTTCTGGACTTAAAAAAAAATCCCAAAGCCATATATATCTGAATAAAGTAAAGCATATGATTGTTTTAATTACACGAGACTAGGAAGTCTAAGAATATGGAAGATAATTTTGTCTAAAACTATTTATCCATGATAATTTGAGAAACTAAACTAGTGGGTTGTATCAAATTACATGGCGTTCTCTCAAAACAAGCTTTCTCAATTACCTCTTATTTTTCCTTCACTACCATCATTCGAAGGAATAAAAGGTTCTTTTCTTTAGTCTGCTTGAATCCTGTATACCACCTCTGTAATGAATTATTAGTATATTAGAATCATTAACTTATAATACAGAATTTGCTTTCCTAGTATATGAAGATCTTCATATCCTTTTACTAATAGAATCTCCATTCTTGTTGAGTGTTAGAAAGATACTGTGACTACTCCTAGGGGAGGAGTGATCAACTTTGCCCAGGGTGGTTTATGGGGACAATTTTGAGTGAAGGGCATTCCAAAACAAAGGGGAAGGCATTAAAATTGCTGGAGCATCAAGTGTGAGAACAGTGGGAGCTTCAGCCCGAGAGGTGTATAGGGATGAAATCACCAGGGACAGCAGGCAGGTTAAGAAATTGGGGATACGCTTCTGTTTCTCCAAGGGTGGTCCTGGACCACCCAGATCACAATCATGAGGTGCTGCTAAAACTGAATATGGAGATGGACCCAAGAACCAGTTTTTGAGTAAGCTTGCCAGGTGATTCTTATGCAAACTAAGGTTTAAGAAACTGCTACTATACAAAATAAATAGCCTTTGAATGTCATTAAGAAAGAGAATCTCACTCTAGAGGCCTATGGAGATTGGATTTTGAGGATCTGTTTGGGAAAGAGGCTGGTAGGAGAGGAATAATTTGGGAAAGGTAAGATTTTGAGGGAGGGCTGGGAGGTTTAGAGTTTGCCTTCCTCCATGGCCGTTTTTTCTTCCGGGATGAATTCAGTTGTAACAAAGCCTTTCCTGACCCCATCCCGCTCTCCTCAAATGTCCAGCACCACTTCATTTGTACTTAAAAATGGCACTTCCATGCAGTTGTTTTTACAGTCGCTTGTGTATGCAAGCTTTGTTTTCCCCACCCCGTTTCTATACTTCAAGCTCCTCAAAAGCTTGGGCATTTTTTGAGTGAATATGTGTGTTACTTCCAATATAAGTGTGTGTGTGTGTGGGGGGGGGATGAAAAAGAATATTGAAGTTACGAATTATTCGAACTTCGGTGTTGAGATTTATTTTTATTTCTTGTAATGATGCCATATTTATGCAAGAGACAGTTGCAAACAATCTTTAAATATAGAAAGATATATTTATATATAATTATAAATATATCTAAACATACAATTCCTTGGAAAATGAACCATTTTTATTCATTTGAAAAGCAAATCACTGCCTTTAAAAATTAATTTCACCTTTTTCATTGGCGAAATCCTTTAAAAATTCCCGACTTGCAAAAGAACCCCCCCCCATTCTTGCTCCATCATTCATCACAGTCATGAGTACACTCAGGTGGCAAAATCCATGCTGCCTTCACAATCTGTTTTACACAACATTCTCCTATTTTTAAAATTCTTTCCTTGTTTCCTCTTCACTATCTCCACTTCGTCCTCCTCTGACCCACGCACCGTATTTACTCCTCCTCAAGACCCCCGTCTCCAGGAGTAAAACCAGTTTTCAAAGCAGTTACTTAATTAACGGCGGAGAGCAGCACGGTGGAGCTCCGCCCTCGAGGAGGAGTCACGCAGGCGGAGCAAACTCGGCGGTCGGTAGCTAACAAGCGAACCCTTAATCTTCACCGAGGAGCTAAATACACACAAAAGCCCAATCAGAGGACGCGGTTCTAGGCGCTCGGGGGGCGGGGCTGGGCAGGCGCCCTCCCTCCTCCCAGCCTCCCAGCCTCCCGCCGCCGCCGTCGGAGCCTCGCGGGCTTCGGCAGGCCCCGCCCCCTGGCCAGGCGCGGCGCCTATTGGGTGGTGCGCTCCTCGCCTTCGCCTCCGTTGCTGGGAGAGGGCGGGCGGGGAGGGGGGGCCTGAGGTGAGCCGGGGGGGTTCGAGAGAAAGGCGGGGAGGTGAGGCGGGCTGGGCGGATTCGACGAGCGCCGCGGCGGTTGGCGAAGCGCACGGGGCGCAGCCTTCGCGGGGCGAGGAACGGTCCCCGCTGACAGATCCCCTTCTTCCGGCCGCGCCACCCGGGAGGCGGATCCCCGGGGCCTGAGGAGGCTTCCTCGGCCCGGCCCTCCCTCTCCCGCGGGTCACCCGAGCGGCCTGTGAGGAGGAGGAGGAGGAGGAGGAGGAGGTCGTCGGGGGCGGCGGCGGGCGGAGACCGCGCTCCCCCTTCCGCGGCGGCGGCGGCGGCGGGGGCAGGACAATGGAGGTGGCTGTGGAGAAGGCGGCGACGGCGGCCGCGGCGGCTTCGGCGGCGGCCGCCGGGGGGCCCTCGGCGGCGCCGAGTGGGGAGAACGAGGCCGAGAGTCGGCAGGGCCCCGACTCGGAGCGCGGAGGCGAGGCGGCCCGGCTCAACCTGTTGGACACTTGCGCCGTGTGCCACCAGAACATCCAGAGCCGGACGCCCAAGCTGCTGCCCTGCCTGCACTCCTTCTGCCAGCGCTGCCTGCCCGCGCCCCAGCGCTACCTCATGCTCTCCGCGCCTCTGCTGGGCTCGGCCGAGACCCCGCCGCCCGTGCCCGCGCCCGGCTCGCCGGGCAGCGGCTCCTCGCCGTTCGCCACCCAAGGTGAGGGGCGGGCGCGGGGAGGCGGGCGCCCCGCTGCGGCACGACCCGCTGTCATGTCGCCGCCGCCCGGGGTGCCCGGCGGAGGGGGGGGGGCGGGGAGGAGGGTCTGTGTCGGCGGCGGTGACATGGAGGGCCCGCGCGCTCGGCCGCGTGCCGCGCGCCCCGCCAGCAACTTCCCCGGGCGCTGGGGAGCCGGGGCGCTGCGGCCGCTCCCGCGCCTGGCGTTCTCCTCCGGGGCTGGGGACCCCGCGAGCCGCACTTTGGAGAACCTCTGTCCGAGTCCGCCGTCGTCTGTATCTCGGGCTCTTCGGCGACTGCATCTGGTTAACTGCTACCCTCTGCCTCCCCAAAGCTTTGTCCGGGTCCATATGATCCTCATCATCTCGTGTAGACCCGCGTTATTCGAGCCGGAAGGGGGAAGGGAGGGATGGAGATGAAGTGATGGTGACTTTCTTTGATGATTGATTACAGATCGGATGCCGGCTATTTTCTCTCTTAAATGTTTTGGGTTCTTTACCTTAACGAGTCCTCAGTTTTCTTCTCTCCCCTCTGATGGGGACAAAGGAGCCAAGAGGCGATGTTTTGTTGTCTTTCTCTTTCAAAGATTTTGAGACGGTAAAGGGTAAAGAGAAATAGAACAAAGTGATTTGAGGTGCAGGGTTTTCTTATATTTTGTAGACAGCAGCTGGAAATGTTGAACTTACTGTTCTCTTTGTGGTGTTTGTTACTGTATAATGAGACTTTTGACAGGTAGTTCCCATTGCTAACGTTAACAGGTTTGAAACATTTAAAGTTAGCTAAAGTAAGCACTGTAATTATTTGTTTCTAGTAGAATACTTGAGGGTTTTCCATTTTAATTTTGCGAGTATTTGAGCACCTCCTTTTAAACAATATAAACTAACTGAAAGAGGGAACATAATTCGTTTTCAATATATACTTCCTTTTTAGAAGGACTAGTTGATTTAATTTGAGATAAAATTCTAATTAAGCGAGCTAGGTCAAGGGATGTATGAAATTGATGTTTTAAGTAGATTGTAGTGTTAGACTCGTTTAGTTATGTGTTGGAAACAATATCTAGTTGAGGAAGACAGTTTTGCATGGGTCTCTCTGTTTCTGCAGGTCGTGCCAGTGGAGGTACTGACTGTCCTTTGTTTCTGTTTTTAAAGGATGTTTGTGTAAGGGACAGCCTTGGAAGATAGAGATAGTGTCTTCCAGCAGAGCAAAGAGCAGGCATGCTTATGGTCCGGTATAAAAAAGAAAGGGTTCTCCAAGCTTAGGTTTCCTCTGGTGTAACACAACCCATTGCCTGTGAGGGTGTCAACTGGCCCTCTTTACCTTGCTCAGTGGGGACCGGGGCCCTTGTAACCAGTGCAAAACTCTTGGTGCTTTGGCTTACGTTTTTACTGTGAGTGAGCAATAAGCCGCCCTTTGTTTCTGACCCCTGAGTCTCGTGTCTTGTACCAGCATCCATGGTAAGCTGCTTTGTTAGCTTGCAAGTAAGGTAAAATCTCAGATTTTTCACACTAGTTTGCTCTGATGGGGTCCCCCTGTTAGAAAGTTAGTACAGGTGAAACTTAAATCTTAGTTCTTAATTTTTAGACATATTTTAAAGTTTCTTTTATTCATATTTAGAATGGTTAAACATCGGCCAGCCCCGGTTGCCTCGTGGTTAAGTTCAGCGCACTCCACTTCACCAGCCCTGATTTGGTTCCCAGGTGAGGACCTACACCACTCTTTTGTCAGCAGCCATGCTGTAGGGGCGGCTCACATGCTAAAAGAAGAAGATCAGCAACAGATGTTAGCTCAGGCCAAACCTTCCTCAGTAAAAAATAAATAAATAAAAAATAAATAAAGTGATTAAACAGGCCAGTAGCCAATGAGGATCTGAGTTTTGTGTAATTCTAGGATTAAGATTTATTGTGTGCCTGGCGATGACATTTAGATCTGAATAAATAAGAACGTGGGTTATAAGAGTTCTTTTTTTTGTTGTTGAGGAAGATTAGTCCTGAGCTAACATCCGTGCCCATCTTCCTCTACTTTATATGTGGGACGCCTGCCACAGCATGGCTTGATAAGCGGTGTGTAGGTCTGCACCTGGCACCTGATCCCACGAACCCCAGGCTACCCAAGTGGAGCATGTGAACTTAACCCCTGCACCACAGGGCTGGTCCTGTAATAAGAGTTCTGATCTTCCGTTTTGAGACAAGTTTGTGATTCCAGATTCTCAAAATGTCCTACGTAATTCCAGTCTCCAAATATCTTTTATCTTTGTGTTTGTATTGTAAGAGTTCAAGGAAAGCATTTAAATTGCAAGATAATGTTTTTGTTTTTGTACTAAGAAAGAAAAATGCTTTAACAAATGATACTTTCACATACACCTCTAAAAAAAAGAGTTATCTTCAATAAATTAAAAATACTATCCTGAGTCTTGTTGTCTTGGAGATTTTTTCCCTTGCTCTCTATTTGCTAACTTATTTTAATACTAGCTGAAGCACAAGTTTAGACAGTATGTTTCAGAACTAAAAGAGGTTTCAAGAGGTTTCATTTGATCATCTCTGTTCTTCGTTCTCCTAATGAACTTCTGGGTATGGTCGTCATGGGTCAAACCGCAGTACCTACAGGAGCTAAGCAGGTAATTGACATGAACTGTGAGCCTCGCTGAAAAAGTAGGGAATGATGGGGAGTGAAGGGAAGGGGAGCAAACTCTGCTCAGCTCCAGCAGATTGTCATGTGAGAGTGCAGGGCAAGTGTTGATGGATCTTTTTTTTTTTTTCTGTAAAATGTCTAGTATCTACAAGAATTAAAAAAAATACGTATATATACATGCACACACATAAATGGGCCCATTCTGTAGGCCACACAAAACAAGTTTTGTTGAGGCCACATATCATGTTGCAGTTAAACCCTTTCCTTTTCGATTTAGCTAGGGGTTTTCAAATTTTAGCTCTACTGGGATCATCTGGTATACTTATTAAAAATTTAGATTTCTAGGCCCCTCGCCCCAGAAAGCCCATGTTGCTATAGTTTTAGAATTCTAGTGTTTAATATTAATCCCTAGTGTTTCTTTAGCTCGAGCGGTATTATATTCCAAAGTACAGTTGATCATAAGAGGATTCTTTAGAAAGTTAAGACCAAAATTCAAGGTGTAGAGTAGTTCTCAGTACTATCAGACCTAGTTTCCCTTTCTATTAAATACTTTTTAATGCTCCCTTTGTTATCCTAAATGACATTTATAGAAAATAAATCCTTCTTAACACATATTTTTTGCGGAAATCAACATAATGCTTTAATTGTCTTAAAAAAGAAATAAAGTTAGTTTGTAACAACAAAAGAGTGTTATAATTTATAAATGCTCAGACACAATTATACTGGCTACCAAGCCCCCATTAAGAACATTGGTCTAAACTGTCTTTTTCTGAGGCTGTCAGTTGGAAGAGGTGAGAGTGAGTGACCAAAGCCAAAGTTGGATGACTACCTCAGTCCTGACTGTCGTTTTCTTAGTATGCAGTTGTATCCAGGGAAGAGGGAATATATTGGAAAACAGATTTTCTTTTAAGGTACATTTTAGGTACATGAACTCAAGAGACAAACTGATCTTGGAGAAGTGTTGCCATATTGTGCAATATTTTGTGGTGTTTATGTACTGTTCAGCCAGAGTAGCAAACTCTTTTTAAAGAACACTGAGAGCATGCTTTAGAAAGGGGTCACATTATTTGTCCAGGAAGAGTAAAATATAGGAATTCATCAGTTTTCTTAGACTTCTTTGCTAACTGTCTATAAAATATGTTACTGTCAATTCTGGGAGCTGATTTCTTTTGTTCCTTGGTGAAAAGTACAAACATCTTATGAGTACAAGATATAATGACAAAGAATTAATAGTATTTGAGATTGACCCATATATTGTCTGTATCACTTTTATACACATTTCTATATACAATACTCACCTGTTGATGGAAATTACTGTTATTTTCAGTTTGGGGCTATTATGAATAAAACTGTTGTAAATATTTGTAGACAAGTCTTTATGTGGATATGTTTTCATTTCCTTGGGTAAATACTTAGAATTGGAATTTCTTGTTTGCATCAGAAGTGTATGTTTACCTGGTTGTACTGTTTTGCATTCCCTCCAGCAATGTATGAGAGTTACACTTGGTTCACATCCTCACCAATTTGGGTATTGTTAGTCTTTAATTTTAGACATTCTAGTATGCGTGAAGTAGTATCTGATGGTTTTAGTTTTCATTTCCCTGATGAATATTGATGAGCGTTTTTCTGGTGTGTATTGGCCATTTTTGTATCTTTTTTGCTAGAATTTCAGTTTAAGTCTTTTGCAGATTTTTAAAATTAGATAGTTTGGGGGCCGGCCCCATGGCCAAGTGGTTAAGTCTGCGCGCTCTGCTTCGGCGGCCCAGGGTTTTGCCAGTTTGAATCCTGGGCGCAGACATGGCACCACTCATCAGGCCACGCTGAGGCCGCATCCCACATGCCACAACTAGAAGGACCCACAACTAAAAATATACAACTATGTACCCAAGGGCTTTGGGGAGAAAAAAGGAAAAATAAAATCTTTAAAATTAGATAGTTTGTTTTATTATTGAAAAGTAACAAGTCTTTATATGTATTCTATATTCTGGTCCTTTGTTAGATACATATATTGCAAGTATTTTCTCCCACTCTTATAGCTTGCCTGTTCGTTTTCTTAGTAGTGTTTTTTGAAGAGCTGAAGTTTTTAATTTTGATTGTCGACATCAATTTTTTTCTTTTATGGTTAGTGATTTTTGTGTTCTAACAATTCTGTGCCTACCTCAAGTTTACTAAGATTTTCTTCTGTCTCTTTAGTGGTTTTATAGTTCTAGCTTTTATGTTTAGATCTATAATCCATTTTGGGTAATTTTTGTGTGAGGGAAGGGTTGAGGTTCATGTTTTTAACCATATGTTAAAGCATCATTTATTAAAAAGAATACTTTCCCCATTATATTAGTTTGGCATTTTTGTAAAAAGTCAGTTGGACATATATGTATCGTTCTATTTCTATACTCTCAATCCTGTTCTATTGATCTATCCATTCAGTACTAGTAATTTTTTTTATTACTGTAGCTTTTTAAGCAGATGTTGAAATTGGATAGTTTTGTTCTTTTTCAAAATTATTTGGCTCTTTGAAGTTATTTGCATTTCTTCATAAATTTTAGAATCAGCCTGTCAATTTATACATAAAAGTCGTCTATGATTTTGATTGGAATTGTATTGAATCTAGATACCAGTTTGAGGAGAATGATCTTAATAAAGTTGACTCCTCTTAACCATGAACATGTTTTATCTCCCACTTATTTATTTATTTACTTACTTATTTATTTTAAGGAAGATTAGCCCTGAGCTAACATCTGCCATCAATCTTCCTCTTTTTGCTGAGGAAGATTGGCCCTGAGCTAACATCCATGCCCATCTTACTCTATTTTATATGTGTGACACCTGCCACAGCGTGGCTTGATAAGTGGTACACACCTGGGATCCGAACTGGCAAACCCCGGGCCATGGAAGCAGTACGTGCAAACTTAACCACTGTGCCACTGGGCTGGCCTCTCCCGTTTATTTAGATCTTTAGTTTCTCTCAGCACTGTTTTATTGTAGTGGTCTTGCATAATTTTTGTGAAGTTTATTCTAAAATGTTTTATGATAATGTTTAATGATATTGTAAGTGATGTTTTAAAAAATTTCATTTCTAATTATTTGTTGCTAGTATGTTGAAATACAATTGACTTTTGGCTATTGCTTGTATCCCATTATCTTCCTAAATTCAATTATTAAATCTAGCATTTTTTTGTAGATTCCTTAGGATTTTCTACGTAGACTATCATGTTGCCTATAGGTAGATAGTTTAACTACTTTCTTTCCATTCTTCATAATTTATGTCATTTTCTTCCCTTACTGCCCTGGCTAGGATCGCCAGTACAATATTGACTACAAGTTTAATTTCTGTGTTAAATGAGAGACGATGTCCTTGCTTTATTCCTGATCTTAGGAGCATAACATTCAGCTTTTCACCATTAATATGTAAGCTTTGTTAGTTTTTTATAAACACCCATTTTCAAAATTAAGAAGTTCTCTTCTATTCCTAGTGTGCTAAGGGTTTTCTTTAATCATGAATGGATGATGAATTTGGTCAAATACATTTTCTGTATCTATTAAAATAATTATGTGGGTTTTTTTCTTTTTTTTCTGTTAATGTGGTAAATTGCATTGATTTTCAGATGTTAAACCAGTCTTGCATTCTTGGGATATACTCCGCTTGGTGATGATGTGTTATCCTTGTATATTTTTGGGTTTGATTTGCTAATATTTTAAGGATTTTTTTCTTTTATGTTTGTAAGGAATATTGATGATACAGTTTTCTTATATCTTTATCTGATTTTGGTACCAAGATAATACTGGCCTTGATGTGGTGTAAGGTGTTCCCTCCACCTCTATTTTCTGAAAAGGTTTTTGTAAAATTAATATTAACTTTTCCTTAAATATTTGACAGAATTCACCAATGAATCCATCTGGGCTTGGAGTTTTCTATATGGGAAGATTTTTAGTTAGGAATTCAATGTCTTAGAGGGCTGTTCAGATTTTCTGTTTCTTCTCAAATCCATTTGGTAAATTGTTTGAAGAAAATTGTCTGTTTCATCTAATTGGTACGTTTATTGGCATAAATTTGTTCACAGTATTCCCCATCCTTTTAATGTTTCAGGAGCTGAATTACGTCCCTTTTTTGTTTCTATTTGTAATTCATGTTTACTCTTTTTCTTGGGTACTATTACTAAGAGCTTATCAACTAACTTTTGGCTTTAATTTTGTTTGTCTCCTTTAAAGGTATAATTTTCTCTCTAAGCATGTGTTAGCCACCTCAAACAAATTTCGTGTTGTGTTTTTGTTAACAATTCTATTAAAATTTTTTAAAATTTCTCTTATGATTTCTTCTATGACCGATGGGTTGCTTAGAAGTGTGTTAATTTATAGATATATGGGGGATTTTCTAGATAGCATATTCCACTGTAGTAAAAAAAAAAAAAAAGTACTCTGTAAGATTTAAGTTTTTTGAAGTTTATTGAGACATTTTATGTCCTAGCATATTGTCCTTCTAGATGGATGTTCCAAGTGTATTTGAAAATAATTTAAATTCTGTATTTGTTGGGTGTGGTAGTCTGTAAATTCTTCAATCATGATTGTTGATTTATCTCTTTATTCCTTTAATCTGGTTAGTTTTTACTACAGATGTTTTGAAGCTTTGTCTTCTGGTGAATTGCCTGCCCCTTTTAGCCCTACGAAATGTCTCTTTATCTCTCATACTACTTTTTCATGAAGTCTCTATTGTCTTGCATTAATATAGCTATACCAGTTTTCTTATCTTTGTGTTTCAATGGTGTATTTTTTCATCCTTTTACGTTTATCCTTTATTTAAAGTGTATCTCTTGTAGAAAGTGCTTTTTTCTCCAAGTTGTAAATTTTTGCTTTTGTTTAATTTTTTGCATTTAAGTAATTATTAGTATGGTCGAGTTTAAGACGACTATGTTTTTATTTGTTTTCTCTTTGTTCCTGCTGGGCCTCTAGTATCTTTGCAGCTGCTCTCTTGTAAGCTTCTCGAAGTCTTGCCCTGCACATGTGTAATAGCCTTCAGCTGAGGACTTGGAGAAAACTTACATAGAATACCGGCATCCTTCCTCTGTGCAGCTCCCTTCTCTCTAGTGCTTCTGTTTCACAGCCCCAAATTCTCCTCTGGCTCAGTAGCTGTGTTCTGCTTAGGCTCTAGCTCCCTACACTGCCATCAGGAAATAGTCCCTAGACAGAGAATCAAGACATTTTAGGGGCTTACCTCCTGACTTTCCCTTTTTTTGAGGGATCACGGTTTTGCGTTGCCTATTGTTCAATGCCCTTAGACCATTGCCTCATATATTCTTCCCTTTTCATATAGCTGTTCATGTCAGGCAAGCTTGTCTTAGTACTAGTAACTCTGTCCTGGTGGAAAGTTGATGGCAGAAGACCATTTTTAAATTGTATTGCACCTTTTTTATATGTTCATGTGGGTAATTTGCAAACTTTGGTTCTTAGATCTTTAGATTTCTGTCTTTAATTTTTGTTAGAGACCTCATCAAGTTAAACTTTCATCTAGATGCACAAATCTCTCATTTATTCCTGTAATCTTGGCCCTTTTCTCAGGTTTTACTCCTGCATTTTCAAGTACACATAGACCAGTAGTCTCCAAAATGGGCATGTCCCACATTATGGGGTAAAATATAATCCATTGAGGTGGGGGGAAATGTTAGAATTTTTTTGCATAAAAATTAAACTCGGAAGTACTTGATAGGCAGATTGTCGTGGTCACATGAATAAGTGTATCAAATGACTACATTTCACATATAGTATACAAAGTATCCTGAGCAAGAAGTCAGGGCTGCTGCAAGTCCAATAGGTACCTTTGTGTGAGCTAGAAATAAGCACCCCCTTGGATATGTAGCACCAAGGGATACATGTCTTAGGAAGTGAAATGCATACTAGTCCCCATTTGCTTTTTTAAGTTACAGTCCTTTGTATTATACAGCCTATCAAACTGTATACAAACTGCCCTGGAGCTAATGGGATTTCTATACTAGAGACACTATTGTGTGTCATCCCCCTCCCCCCAAATGGTAACACAATTTACGTGTGCTAGCATGAGTAGGTTTATGGATTTTAACGTCTATTTTTAACTAAAATGATTGTCAAAAGATTGAAGGTCGTGGTAGGCCAATACCAGGACCCTGGAATAAAACTCTCTAATCTCAGTTTTTAGGGAAGTCCCATATGGAGGCCACTCACAAAAGCCCCTCAGTTTCAGCAGTCTGGAAAGTCCCTAAGTTGCAGGATGTAGGACACATGTGCAATAGCCAATAAAAGTGATCCCCAATTCCACTTAACAGTGGAGAGTTAGTTCCATTTAAATCTGTAGTCAAAGTTTGGTGCTGATGGCTTCGCTCTTCCCCAGTTTAGGAAAATACAGAAGACTGAGCTCAGAGAAATCAGGGCTGCTCATATTTGATAACTTCTTCAGTGTTGTGTACAGGAATAGATACTTGTCATTATTGGCACCTGAATATGTGATCAGTGTTGGATTAGCTGGCATGGAGATCTGTATTCTATAGAAAGCTATAACCGGTGCTGACCTGTTTTGTGTTTCTTTTTATCAGATGTATGGAGTTGATGGAATTGTGATTTTCCACCAGCCTTAAATTATTTGAATCTTTAAAGTCTCATTTTCAGCTATGACGAAGATACTAATTTGCAAGCATAACAGCATTAGAGTGGCAGAACTGATACTTAATAGGTTCTTTATCAGTCTTATTGTGAGGCTAACAGCAGTGATTAACCAGATCTAACAAAAAGTGGTCCTAAAAGTTAAAATTAACAAGAAGACTCTAAAATTGATTGATATTCTTTATGTTAATGATCGACTATGCCTTAAGTGTGTGTTACATCTTGGACCATTAGATGATAATAGTATGAAGCTAGTGTGATTTGCAAGACATTTAAAAATATTTATTTCATCCTGATTTCATTCTTTACAAATGTCTTATGTTTATGTGATTTATTATGTACAAGATACACTAGAATTGTAGTATATGTACATAATAAATATATATAGGGTGCGTTTTCAGATATTTGTGTTTAAAACAATACATGACTATAACTCTGTCAGCTGAATAGCCTCACTGTTTCCACTAGTGTTTATCTAGTCTTTCAAAATGTTCTTCAAATCCTCTTCTTTGAAGTTGTAAAACTATTCTACTCCTCATAGAACTTTGTTTTGGTTTCCTCTAATAAAAATAGTCCATAGGTACTCGTGTCATGGTATATAATACATTTTAAAAAAATGTTTTTTATAGTAATTAATAATCATAACTACCAGAAGATCTTTATTTTACTTTGATTATGGATGAACAGTCTCCCTGGGATCTCTTGACTCTCTATATTCAGCATTAAGCATAACCAGCAAGAGAGCCTATAACACATGAGATTCCTAGTGTTAGACTCTTTGTACTGGTGCATGTTGATTTATGTTTCTTCCTGTCCTCATCAGTCTTCTAGACTTGACTTGCTTGTCATGTGTCTCAACTTGTTTTCACTAATTTCTCAGCTGAGCTTTCCCACCCATCTTTTGATATATTAACTTCTCCCACTTCTCTGACCATTCATTTTTGGTCTCCTTGTTCTCTTCCCTGTGCTCCCTTCCCTTCTACTCTGGAGAGTAGAGTGAGGAGATCACCTAGGACAAGCCTTCAGGAATTCTGATATGTAATGGCTACTAGACAAGGATGAGCCTACAAAGGAGACCGAGAAGAAGAGATAGGAGAAAAACAGGAAATTGTAATGTCATGGAAGCCAAGGAAACAAAGTATTAACAAAAGAAGCAGTGTTTCATAGTGTCATGCTCCTGCAAGGTCAGGTAAGAAAGGCCAAAAACATTTTTAGGGTTACTAACATGACAGCTGTGCAAAAGCATATTTTGGCGGAGAGGTAGAAGGGGAAACCATATTGGGGTGGGTTGAATAATGGGTGGGAGGTAAAGAGATGTAGATGGAAAGTTTAGACAACTCTGTAGAAGAGTTTACTTCTGAAGGAAAGGAGAGGGATAAGGTAATATCTGGGGAGAAAAAAATATGGGAGTTAAGGAGGATTTCTTGTTTATTTCCTTTCTTTCTTTTTTTTTTTTGGAGGAAGATTAGCCCTGAGCTAACTACTGCCAGTCCTCCTCTTTTTGCTGAGGAAGCCTGGCCCTGAGCTAACATCTGTGCCCATCTTCCTCTACTTTATATGTGAAAGAAAAGAGTCCCACGCTGAGAAGAAACTGCTGCAAATAAACAGATTGGCCAGGGTAGGAATTTAGGGGTAAAGAAGAGAAAAGGGAGGGAGGGGGAACTGGAGGAGGCAGATCTCAGAAAGTATTAGAGAAGTGATTATACTTAAGGGACTGTAGTGTTACAGAACTGAAGTGAGTTCACTTCTTGGTGAGTTAAAATCAAAGCCTTTGCCAGAAGTAGTTGTCACACAAAGTGAAATTTATTTGCAGCAAATAAGGAGTCTACGGAGAATTATTTCCCACAGCTGTGGCTCCCAAGCAAGGGGAATTAGGTGCCTTTTATTTGAAGTAGGGAATGAATATTCAAAAGGGAAGTTTTGTCTTTACATTTCGAGGTTGCATATCAGCTCGTGCAGGCACGTTAGGTGTCCATGCTTCCTCTGTGCCTGAAAGTGTGCCATTGCTCCCACCGGGCGGTGATTTTTACTATTTTAATTAAGCAGAGGTTACTCTAGGGTGCTGTTTGTTTATTCTGCGCACACTTCAGTCTTGCAGTGCAATCTGGACTAGTTCAAGGTGATTGGTGTTTATGTCTTCCTGGAACATAGCTGAAACAAACAACCTCAAGGAAGTTAGAGAAAAGAACACCTGCAGTTCTCAGCAAGACCAGAGAAATAGGTCAGACAAGACAAGAGAAATAGGTCAGAGTCCATGGCTGGTGATGATAGATTTGAATAGTTTGTGGTAACAACATTAGAGGAAACCCTAGAACTCTGAATCTAGGAAAGCCATCTTAGTTTAGTTACAACTCCTACATAGAAAACTTCTCTTAGAAGTACAGGAAAACCCATTCTACTCTAATATGAATTATACAAAGTATTGTGGTTTTATACCATTCAAAGATATTATAAGAAAAAAGAGGACAGCAGCCCTCTGAATAACAGATCTAAAGAAATGAAGATAGCAGTATATCTTGATCTTAAGAGATATAATGAAACCTATTTCTACAAAATGACCCGGGAAAATAAAACAATATGTTATGAAAAAACAACATAAACTAGAGTTAGAAAAGTTTAGAAGTGAGATGCTTGGGTTATAGGATATCATGAAAAAGAAACACTGACAGCACTAAGGCATGAATTAGAACTGTTTCAGAAATGAAGATGAACCAGAAAGGTCTTGCATGAATAGACACTTTAGAAAGTACCGTGAAAGAAATATAGGATGGAAAAAGACAAATGAAAGCAATCAAACAAGTAAAGAAAGAGATAAAAAATTCAATAGAGAAAATGACAAGAAAATCCTATATACACGTACAGGTAAATATACATTTATAATGTCTGAAGATACTCAAAGAAAAGAAAACTTAAAACATAAAAAATACAATCTGAGAAAATATTAAAAGAAAGATAAACATGTATATTAAAAGGGCTCACCATGTGCTTAGGAAAATTGAACAAAACAGCCACCACTGAAACATGTTCTAGGGCTTTAAAGAAAAAGAAAATAATACTTTGGGCATCTATACAAGAAGACTACATCACTTAAAATGGAAAGAATATCAGATTATCATTAGATTCTCCAACATCAACACGAGTCCAGAAGACCATGGAGTAAAGATTTTAAGATTTTCACAGACAGAAAATGTGAGTCAGGACTTATATCCAGCCAACTGATCCTCAAGCATAAAAACCACGCACAAGAACTTAACAAGTGGGCTGGCCCAGTGGCATAGTGGTTAAGTTTGTGCACTCTGCTTTGGCAGCCTGGGGTTCATGTATTTGGATCCTGGATGTGTACCTGCACACTGCTTGTCAAACCAAGCTGTGGCGGTGTCCCACATAGAAAATAGAGGAAAATTGGCACAGGTGTTAGCTCAGGGCCAATCTTCCTCACCAAAAAACCAAAAACCAAAAAACAAACCTTAATGAGTATTCCTATGAGCCCTTCCTAAGGATACTAGATTTTGCCATATTTTCTTTATTTCTCACTTTTAGTATACTTGTTGTTTTTTCTGACCCTTATGAGAATAAGTTGTAGGCATCATGACCTTTCAGCCCTAAACATGTCATCATGTCTCTGAAGAATAAGATTTTCAAGCTTTATTGAGATAAGATTAACATACATTAAGCCACACAGTTTTAAAATGCACAGGTTGATGAGTTTTGACATATGTGAAAATCTCATGTAGCTACAGTATAATTACCAAGTTCAGGAAATTTGACATTGATATGACACTATTATCTAATACATAATCTATGTTTAAATTTTGCCAGTTGTCCCAATAATGTTCTTCACAGCAGTTTTATTTTGTGGGGGAGGGGTGGTGGTGTAGGGATCTAAGACACTGATTGCCAGCACGTCCCATAGTATAAATCTGTGGACAAGTTCCAGAGGGTGAATTTCCAGCAAATCCCACTGGTGCAAAAACCAAATGTGAGCCATGGCTGTGCCTTCTCCAGCAAGGTCTGATATCACCCCTGGAGGGAAAATTCTTGGGGACTTGGTCTCAGCCTTAGAGGTAGTGGCTATTATATATCATATCATATATGTTGTTATACCTATATTCTTTAGAGTTCTCTCTACTTCTTACTAGCCAGTCCTTGTTAACTCACTTTCTTGATGTAGTTAATTATGTTAAATTTCCTTCTTTAAAACTTAATGAGTGGTTTTTCTCCTTACTGTATTCAGACTGGTGCATCATTTTTGGCAAAAGTGGTGTTTCCTTTTCAGTGCTTTATGTTAGGAAACCGTGATCTCATTCTGTCCCATTATTGTTAGTGTTGGCTGTGATCACTTGGTTAAGGTGGTCAACTGCCACATTTCTCCACTCTAAAGATATCTTTTTCCCCTTTGTAATTAATAAGTGATCTCCTGGGAGATACTTTGGGGTCTGTGTGAGTCTTCTGTTCCCAAAAGCCGTAGACTGGCATATACTGATGATTCTTGCCTTCAGCAGTTACTATTGTGATGTTGCAAAATGGTGATTTTTTCCTATCATTCTGTGCTTATTAGTTGACAGTCTACTGTATGGATGACACTTTTCTTTTCCATTTATTCATGATTTGGGTCTTATAAATTTTTTATTTACTATGTTATAATCCATTCCTTCCATTATTTTAATAATCAGATTGTTCGAATTTGAGCAGTAGAACACCTTCAAGTTGACATCTTGTCCTTTCACATGTCCCTAGTGATTTTTGAGCACTTCTTAGTTTCTGGCAAAAATGTGGTACGAGGGATGGACCCAGGTTCATTTTATGTATGGATATTTAATTTTTCCACCACTGCTGTTGAAAAGATTACTTTTTCTCAACTGCATTGCCTTTTTCAAATATCAAAAATTTATATGGCTTGAAGAACTAAATAACACAACCAAAAGGTGGATCTCAGGCTTATATATTGCATATGAGAGAATACACCTTCTTTGTAAATGCGCCTGGAACATTGATGAAAAATGATTATTTATTGACATATAAAGAGAACTTCCTAAAATTTCCCTTCAAAATGATACATTTTTTTACTAAAATCAGTAAAAACATTCAAAAAGATCCTTCCACCTGGAAACTAACAGACATGCTGCCAAACAACTGTTGGCTTAAAGTGAAAATACAAACAAAATTGCGAAGTTTCTCTACATGACACATCAGAATCAATAGGTTATAGCAGGGGTCAGTCAAGTTTTTTTATAGAGGGATGGATAGTAAATATTTTAGAGTTTGTGGACTGTGGTGTCTTGCAACTTTTAAACTCTTCTGTTGTGGCTGAAAGAAGTCATAGACAGTATAAATAAGTTCGTGTGGCTGTGTTGCAATAAAACTTTATTTACAAAAACAAGTGGCAGGGTGGATATGGTTCATGGACTATAGTTTCCCAGTAGTGTTGTAGTTTGACTATAGTGTCATAGCCAAAGCAATTATCATAAAAAAATTAGCATAAAAATTCTTAGCATCAAATGCTTATATCAGTGAAAATGAAAATAAATGAACATCAAAAAAGTAGAAAAACAAGAAAATAAACCAAAAGAATGCAGAAGGAAAGATTTAATGATAAAGATAATAATGACTTTGAGATAACAGAAAAATAGTACAACTAATACATGAAGATTTTGGTTCTTTGAAGTTGTTTTTGTTTGTCAGACAACTCATTAGCTAAGTTTTATTTTATTGAGATCATAATAGTTTATAATGTTGTGAAATTTTAGTAGTACATTATTATTTGTCAGTCACCATATATATGTGCCCCTTTATTCCTTATGTCCAAACCCCAATCCCCCCCCCCCGTAACTACTAATTTGTTCTCTTTGTCCCTGTATTTGTTTATCTTCCACATATGAGTGAAATTGTATGGTGTTTGTCTTTCTCTGTTCGGCTTATTTTACTTAACATAATATCCTCAAGTTACATCCATGTTGTTGCAAATGGGACGATTTTGTCTTTTTTATGGTTGAAGAGTGTTCCATTGTATATATATACTCACCACATCTTCTTTATCCAGTCACCAGTTGATGGGCACTTGGGTTGCTTCCGTGTCTTGGCTATTGTGAATAATACTGCAGTAAACATAGGGGTGTATAAGTCTCTTTGAATTGTTGATTTCAAGTTCTTTGGATAAATACCCAGAAGTGGAATAGTTGGGTCATACAGTATTTCTATTTTTAACGTTTTGAGAAATCTCCATACTGTTTTCCACAGTGTCTGTACCAGTTTGCATTCCCACTGCCAGTGTGTGTGGGTTCCCTTTTGTCCACATCCTCTCCATCATTTGGTGTTTTTTGTTTTGGTAATTCTGAATGGTGAAAGGTGATATCTCCTTGTAGTTTTGATTTGCATTTCCCTCATGATTAGTGATGTTGAACATCTTTTCTTGTATCTGTTGACCATCTGTATATCTTTTTTGGAAAAATGTCTTTTCATATCTTCTGCACATTTTTTGATCGAGTTGTTTGTTTTTTTGTTGTGGAGTTGTATGAGTTCTTTATATATTTTGGAAATTAACCCCTTGTTGGATATATGATTTGCAAATATTTGCTCTCACTTGGTGGATTGTCTTGGTTTTCTTCCTGGTTTCCTTTGCCTTGCAGAAGCTCTTTAGTCTGATGAAGTCCCATTTGTATGTTTTTTCTTTTATTTCCCTTGCCTGAGTAGACATGGTATTGGAAAAGATCCTTCTAATACCGATGTCAAAGAGTGTACTGCTTATATTTTCTTCTGGAAGTTTTATGGTTTCACATCTTACCTTCAAGTCTTTAATCCATTTTGAGTTAATTTTTCTGTATGGTGAAAGATAATGGTCTACTTTCATTCTTTTGCATGTGGCTGTCCAGTTTTCCCAGCACCATTTGTTGAAGAGACTTTCCTTTCTCCATTCTATGTTCTTGGCTCCTTTGTTGAAGATTAGCTTTCCGTAGATGTGTGGTTTTATTTCTGGGCTTTCAATTCTGTTTCATTGATCTCTTTGCTTGTCTTTGTCCCAGTACGATGCTGTGTTGATTATTAATGCTTTGTAGTATATTTTGAAGTCAGAGACTGTGATGCTTCCAGATTTGTTCTTTTTTCCTCAGGATTGCTTTAGCTATTTAAGCGAGGTCTTTTGTTGCCCCGTGTGAATTTTAGGATTCTTTGTTCTATTTCTGTGAAGAATGTCATTGGGATTCTGATTCTGCAACATTGCTGTAGTTGCTGATTGTTTCTAGTTGTTTTCCGATGGATTCTTCAGGGTTTCTGTATATAAAATCATATCATCCACAAACAGCAAGAGTTTCGCGTCTTCCTTGCCAATTTAGATACCTTTTATTTCTTTTTCTTGCCTAATTGCTCTGGCCAAAACCTCCAGTACTATGATGAATAAGAGTGGAGAGAGTGGGCACCCTTCTTTTGTTCCTGTTCTCAGAGGGATGGCTTTCAGTTTTTCCCCATTGAGTATTATATTGATTGTGGGTTTGTCATATATGGCCTTTATTATGTTGAGGTACTTCCTTCTATACCTATTTTATTGAGAGTTTTTATCATAAATGGATGTTGGATCTTGTCAAATGCTTTCTCTGTGTCCATTTAAATGATCATGTGGTTTTTATTCCTCATTTTGTTAATGTGGTGTCTCACATTGGTTGCTTTGTGGTTGTTGATCCATCCATCTGTCCCTGGTAGAAATCCCACTTGATCATGATGTATGATTTTTTCGATGTATTACTGTATTTGGTTTGCCAATGTTTTTCTTTCTTCTCCCCAAAGTCCCCCAGTACATAGTTGTAGGTCCTTCTAGTTGATCTATGTGGGACGCCACCTCAGCGTGGCTTGATGAGCCGTGCTAGGTCTGTGCCCGGGATCCAAACCAGTGAAACCCTGGGCTACCAAAGCAGAGTGTGCAAATTTAACTACTCAGCCATGGGGCCAGCCCCAGATTTGCCAATATTTTTTTTGACTATTTTGTATCTGTGTTCATCAGCAGTATTGGCCTGTAATTTTCTTTCTTTCTGTTGCTCTTGTCTGCTTTGGGATCAGGGTGATTCTGGCCTTGTAGAATGTGTTAGGAAGTGTTCCATCTTCTTCACTGTTTTGTAATACTTTGAAAAGGATAGGTAGTAAATCTTCTTTGAATGTTTGGTAGAATTCTCCAGAGAAGCCATCATCTTGTCCTGGTTGATTTCTGTTTCAGTCTCTTTACTTGTGATTGGTGTATTCAGGTTCTCTGTTCTTGGTTCAGTTTGGGGAGGTTGTGTGAGTCTAAGAATTTATCCGTTTCTTCTACGTTGTCCAATTTGTTCACATACAGGTTTTCATAGTATTCTCTTTTATAATCCTTTGTATTTCTGTGGTATCTGTTGTAATTTCTCCTTTTGTTTCTAATTTTATTTCTTTGAGCCTTCTATCTTTTCTTCTTAGTGAGTCTGGCTAAGGGTTTGTCAGTTTTGTTTGTCTTCTCCTAGAGTGAGTTCTTAGTTTCATTGATCCTTTCTACTGTTATTTTGGTTTCAATTTCATTTATTTCTGGTCTGATTTTTATTATTTCCCTCCTTCTGCTCAGTTTGGGCTTGGTTTGTGCTTCTTTTTCTAATCGTGTTAGGTCTAGTTTAAAATTGCTTATTTGAAATTTTCCCTGCTTGCTAAGGTGGGCCTGTGTTGCCATGAATATCCCTCATAGGACCACTTTTGCTTTATCCCATATGAATTGGTATGGTGTATTTTCATTTTCATTTGTCTCCAGATATTTTTTGATTTCACTTTTAATTTCTTCGGTGATCCATTGGTTGTTCAGTAGTCTGTTGTTTAGTCTCACGTTTGTCACTTTCTCGGCTTTTTTCTTGTATTCAGTTTTTAGTTTCATAGCATTATTGTTGGAAAAGATATTTGATATGATTTCAGTCTTCTTAAATTTATTGAGGATTGCCTTGTTTCCCACCATATGGTCTGCCTTTGAGAATGTTCCACGTGCTCTTGAGAAGAATGTGTATTCTGCTGATTTTGGATGGAGTGTTCTCTCTCTGCATATATATTCAGTCCGTTTGGTCTAGTTTTTTTTTACTTCCACTATTTCCTCTTGATTTTTGTCTGGATGATTTCTCCGTTGATGAAAATAGGGTGTTAAGGTCCCCTACTATTATTGTGTTGCTGTCAATGTCTCCTTTTAGGTCAATTAATAGTTGCCTTACGTACTTTGGTGCTCCCATGTTAGGTGCATATATATTTATAAGTGTTATGTCTTGGTGTAGTGTCCCTTTTTATCATTATATAATGTCCCTCTTTGTCTTTTTTATCTTGAAGTCTACTTTATCTGATAAGAAAGGCAACACCTGCTTTTTTTGTTTGCTGTTAACTTGGAGTATGTCTTCCATCCCTTCACTCTAAGCCCATGTTTGTTGGGAGAGCTGACGTGTTTCCCAGAGGCAGCATATTGTTAGGTCTTGTTTTTCAATCCATCCAGCCAGTCTGAGTCTTTTGATTGGGGAATTTAATCCATTTACATTCAGAGTGATTATTGATATGTGAGGGCTTAATGCTACCATTCTATCACTTTTTTGCTGTTTGTTCTGTATTTCCCTTGCTTCTCATCTCATGTGTTTCAGACTGCCACTTCACTTGAGTGGCTCTCAATGATGGTTTCCTCAATTTTCTCTTTATTTATCATTTGTGTCTCTGTTCTGATTTTTTGTTTAGTGTTTACTGTGAGATTTGTATAAAAGGTCACATAGATGAGGTGATCTATTTTCTGATAGCCTTTTATTTCATTAGTCTAAGCAGGTTCCTTCCCTTTCCTCTTCCCCTTCTAAGTTATTGTTGTCACAAATTATCCCGTTTTGTGTTGTGAGTTTGTTGTTAAGATGAAGTGAGTGTATTTATTCTTGATATTTTCTTTTCCTTTATCTTTAATGTTATAATTAAGTGTTTGTTAATCTGATAGTTTCAATTTTCTGATTTTGTCTTCCTATTTATATCTCCTTGCTCAAGAATTTGTAAACCCTTTTTTTTTTCAGGTACGAGGGCCTTCTTAATTAGATCTTGTAGCAGGGGAGCGGGGGTCTTCTGGTGATGAACTCCCTCAGCTTTTGTTTATCTGGGAAAATTTTTATTTCTCCATCATATCAGACGGGTTTTTTTGCTGGATAGAGTATTCTTGGCTGCAAGTTTTTCTCCTTCAGAATTTTAAATATATCATCCCACTGTTTCCTAGCCTATAAGGTTTCTGCTGAGAAATCCATTGAAAGCCTGATAGGGGTTCCTTTGTAACTTATTTTCTTCAACTTTGCTACCCTTAGTATTTCTTGTTTGTCATTGACTTTTGCCAGTCTTACAAATATATGTCTTGGACAAGGTTTTTTTCATTGATGTGATTAGCTCTATTAGCTTCTTCTGCTTTTGATTCCAGCTCCTTCCCCAGGCTTGGGAAGTTCTCAGCTATTATGTCTTTGAACAGGCTCTTTGCTCCTTTCTCCTCACTTCTCCTTCTGGAATACCTATAATCCTTATGTTGCATTTCTTAGTTGAGTCAGATATTTCTTGGAGAATTTCTTCATTTCTTTTTTGGTCATAGTTCTCTCTCCCCCTCCATCTGAAGCATTTCTATATTCCTATCCTCTAAATTGCAAATTCTGTCCTATTATCAGCTCTGTTATTTAAGGACTTCTAATTTTCATCTCATTCACTGTGTTGCATCTCCAACATTTCTGATTGATTTTTCTTTAGAGAGTTTCAATCTCTGTTTTGAAGAATTCTCTCTGGTCATTATTTCAATGGAATTAGGAACCTGTCATTCTGAGTTCTCTTGTGATGTGTTGATTGTTTTATGAATACTATTTGAATTCTCTCAGATTGTAGATTTCTATGCCTTCAGGATTGGTTTCTGTATGGTTGTCTTTCTCTTTCTGGTCTGGGGTATTTATGTACTTCTTCATACTATTTGATGTGGTGGATTTGTGCCTTCGCATAGTATCTGGTTGCAGATTACACCTTCTGCCACTCAGGGTGAGGGTGGGCAAGAGCTGTGTGTTCTGAGCCCACCGTGAACCCTGTCAGCTGTGACTCTCTGAGCCTGGGCCATTCCTTGGGTCTGCAGCAGCCCTGTAGGTTCTCCTATCTAATGGGAAAGTGATCATGCAGGTGCTCAGGGCTACTGCCACCTGTTCCCACAGTCCTGCTGAGACATGCTCCCCCCTTTGGGACTGCAGTGGTACTGTGGGGGTTCTTGGCAGCCAGGAACTCATTTGCGCTGGCACACAGATCCACTGCCATCTTCTCCTAGGTCTTACCAGCTGTTGTGCTTCGGTGAGTGGGACCTCCGCACTGGTCCCGAGCCTGAGCTGCTCCCTGGGATTGTGGTGGCTTTGTGGGCTCTCCCGCCAGATGAGAAAGTGACCACGCATGGCTCAGGGTTGCTGTCATCTATTTCCACATTCGTGCCAAGGCATGCTTCCACCTTGGGGCTGCAGCGATATTATGGGTGCTCCAGCCAGGAGAGCAGTGGCGCACATGTAAAGGGCTGCTGGCAGACCAGAGAGTGTTCACCTGTCTTCACAGCCTCCCTGGAGGTAGTCCATCCTCCTTCAAATGTATAGCTGCACGGTTCTCTCTGGCATCCTGATGTGCTGTGTGGGTATCCTCTGCTGATCAATGAATATCCATTTAGTTGTAGTTTGAAGGGAGAGAGACAAAGGGAACAGCTCCCTCCACCATGTTGCTGATGTTACTTTAAGTTTCTATTTTTCTTTCTTTTTTTCGGTGAGGAAGATTCGCTCTGAGCTAACATCTATGCCAGTCTACCTCTATTTTGTATGTGGGTTGCCACCACAGCATGGCTTGATGAGTGGTGTAGGTCTGTGCCTGGGATCCGAACCCACAAACCCAGGCTGCCAATGCCAGGGGTACCAGACTTAACCACTATGCCATGGGGCCAGCTCCCTAAGATTTGTTTTTGTTTTTGTTTTGTTTTCTTAAAGATTGGCACCTGAGCTAACATCTGTTGCCAATTTTTTTTTTCCTTTCTCCTTCTCCTCAAAGCCCCTCAGTACATAGTTGTATACACTAGTTGCAGGTCCTTTCAGTTCTGCTACGTGCCATGCTGCCTCAGCATGGCCTGATGAGTGGTGCTAGGTCCATGCCCAGGATCTGAACCCGAGAGACCCTGGGTCGCTGAAGTGGAACATGCGAACTTAACCACTTGGCCATGGGGCTGGCCCCCCCCAACTAATTTTTTGAAAAGCAGAAGAAACCTTTAATACATCAAGAAAGTAACTATCAAAACAGGAAATTTAAATATTAGCAAAGATAACTTTGTGAAAATGTATCCAAATAAATTTGAAAATTGATGATGAAAAGGATCATTTTACAGGAAAACGGTTTATCACAAGTGACCCCAGTAGAGAGAGGCAAAGTAAGCACGCCACTTTCCATAGAAGAAACAGAGAAAGTGCCAGCAAATGGCTCTCCTACATAAGGTTGGTTTCATAGTGGAGGTCCAATAAATCAGATGATCTCAGTGCCCCTTCAGTTGTTCCAAGATATAGAAAAGGAAGGAAAACGTCTAAACTTCTGAATTCTTTTTTGTGAATCATTTATAACATCAATGCTAAAGCCTAGCAAATATTTCACAAATATACTAACTATAAATCAGTGTGACTGATGCATATTGATATTAAAAGTTAAATATTAAGAAGCAGAACCAAACAATATATTAAAAAATGATGAAGATTCTAGGAATGCAAGGGTCCATATTTGGATTTTAGAGCAAGGGAGAAAAATTGTATGATTGTCTCCTTGGAAAAAAAAAAAAAAGTCATTTGGCAAAATTCAAGTCTCCTTCATGTGAAAAATAATCAATAAAATAGGAATTTATAGACACTTAAAAAACATTAGATTTTCTTCATCTCAAAAGCCTGCATTTTAATGAGGAAAACTCTAGAGGTGTTAAATTTGAAAACAAAAAAAGGAGGCCCATTATCTCCACTCTGTTTTCAGGTATATATGAAACTACTACAAATAGTATGAAAATTTAAGTTGCAGGGTATAAAATTATAGAGAAATCAATACCCTTCACGTTATAATAGTAATCAATTAGAAGATATAATGGGATATTCCATTGCTGTTGTTACTAAGAATTCAATTAAAACTTCTGAGAATCTTGCACATATAATCTCCATGATGAAAATGGTCAGACACTTCTGAAAGATTTAAAAGTGGACTTGAGCCCAATGAAAAGGCATTCTTTGTTTTTAACAGGAAGGATGGGATATTAAAACATATAAAAGCTGTGTAATTAAAGTAGCATAGTACTGGTGAATGAGTAGACAGACCCAAGAAGCATGAGAGAAAAATCCAAAAATAGACCTAATATATATGAAAAGTCAGTATATTATAAAAATGGCACCCGAAATCACAGGTGGAAAGGAAATAACTTCTAATATCTATTATTGGGACAACTCCTTGGTCAACTGGGAAGATAACATTTGATCCAATTCTCTTATTGTATACCAAGATAAATTCCAAATTGATCCAGAGTTCTACAATGTAGAAAATGAAGTACTAAAAGGAAACAGCAGTAGATGCCTTTATAACCTGGGAATAGGGGGAAAATTTCCCAGCATTTTCTCAAATCTAGAAACAGTAAGAAAAAAAATTGAGAAATTTTAATATGTGAAATGGAAACAGTTACAATACAGTAAGTACCATAAAGCAAGTGAAAAGGCAAATGACAAACCAAGAGAAATATTTGCAACTTGTATCTAAAGATCTTATCCTCCTATTTAAATTGTTTCTAAAAGTTAAGCAGACTCACAACTTGATAGAAACACAGTAAACTATATATAGGAGGTCCACAGAAAAGTGCAGATGGTCCTTAAACATGACAGTATGTTCATAAGGAGATATACAACTTAAAACTATAGTGACATACCATTTTTTCACCTGCCAGAATGGCAAAAAAATAGCTCAGCATTAGACTTTTTGGGTGAAACTGTGGGCAAAGTAAGACACTCAGCAATAATGCTGATGGGAATACAGAATAGTAAAACGTATATGGAATGGAATTTGGTGACATCTAGCAAAACTGCAAATGCATTTCCTCATTTCCTCAGCCTTCTTCATGTTTAGGAATATATACCCAAGATAGAATTGCAAAAGTATAAAATGAAGCATGTGCAGGGTTGTTGCAGCATTGTTTGCAATAATGAAAGATTGGAATGACCAGCAATAGATAACTGATGTAATAAACTATGGTATATCACTGTGCAGATGTAAAAGAGAAATGAGGAAGATCACTATACTGCTGTGGAGCGAATTCCAGGATGTATTGTTGAGTAAAAAATGGCAAGGTGTAGAAGAATGTGTATTATATGCTAACTTTTATGGAAAATGGGGTGAAATCGTGTGTGTGTGTGTGTGTGTGTGTGTGTTAGCTCTCTCCATTAAAAGGGCCTAAAAGCAACAGTATCTCAGTAACAATAAGAAATGAGTGAGAGAGCAAAAGAGAGTGAAAATATATGATTAGATTTCAAAAAAAATACAAAAAACTAAAAATGGCATCAATGCAGGCAAGAGAGAATACGAAAAGGATTAGGGCTGAAAACTAGATTTGTGTAAATGTAATTGTATTGAGTTTTGGATCAATACAAATGCGTTAGATAACGAATAAAACTTAAAGTGTTGGCCCCTCTTCTCTTCCTCCCCCCCACAAAAATCCCCAAACAAATGAACACTATATATTATCAACCAGGTAGTTTTACTAACATAGTAAAGTGTTTTTTCAACTGATTTTAAATCACAATATAAATTGTGCATCTGTAGAATGTAGAATATCCTAAACAGAAAAAGAAATCTTATATTTCATTTTGTGGCCTACTTTTAGTGGTTATATTGGCATGGTTACTCGAAACTATTTAGATTTTGTGTGGCATAAAGCAAATAGATAATGATGTTAGTGTCATTAGGCAGTAATTCCTAGGATAATGATGAAGGAAAATCCTGGATGGCAGCTTGCAGCAGGCTTGAGAAAGATTGGAACTGGAGGAAGGACTTCAGATTTCAGAGAAGGATACATCTGAGGAAACAAAAGTAAAATTCATATATTACTTGATATATGTGAACATATTGAAAGGAATTTGCAGTTCTGTTGGAAAGTTTGGGGCTGATTTAGTGATGAATACCTAAAAACTAAGGAAATTGAAAAATGCAAGAACTGTTAATTGCTAAGAACAAAATTGTTTGAGAAAGGAAATATAATTGTAATATGCTCTGTGGCTTAGTTGTGAGTATTATTAAATGTTCATAATAGTTTGACTTAATGGAAAACTAATAGAAATAAATGTTATGGTGAAGAGGGAAAGATTTGGATGGGGGCTCATCCACCGTCTTCCATTGTACGATTGGACACAGGGAATTCCTGTTTTCTATAATAATTCTTGTAATACTGTAATTTAAGAAGAACTTTGTACGTGTTTTAGCAAAATTAAAAAAGAAAACTGTGAGAGGTATGTTGATTAATATGTCAAGATAAAATATTTTTAAAGTAGAAAAAGTCTCTTAAAATCATACCCCTGGCAGTATTTAGTTACTAAATACTGTTTACTAATATTTAAGTTGACTGTGGAAAAGTTCATTATTTATATGCTTTCCCTTTTTCTATATGTTCAGTATGGGTTTAAATGTACTATGCTAAAACTTCATCCTTGACTTTTTTTTTTTGGTGAGGCAGATGGGCCCTGAGCTAACATCTGTGCCAGTCTTCCTCTGTTTTGTATGTGGGATGCTGCCACATGTTTTCCCCTTTTTTTCGATTATAGCCATCTTTGTGAGTGTGAAGTGGTATCTTATAGTGGTTTTGATTTACATTTTCCTAATGACTAATGATGAGGATCATTTCACATGCTTATTGGCTGTTTGTATATCTTCTTTGGAGAAATGTCTATTCATGTCCTTTGCCCATTTTTGAATTTTTGTTGTTGAGTTGTAGGGATTTTATATATATTCTAGATGTTGAAGTCTTATCAGATATATAATTGCAAATATTTTCTCCCTTTCTTTAGGTTGTCTTTTCACCCTCTTGACAGTGCCCTTTGATGTACAGTAGTTTTAAGTTTTGGTGAAGTCAAAGTGACACCATGCAAAATGGCAAAGTAGGACTCTCTAGGGGTTGGTCTCTTCAGTGCAATAGCCAGTAAACTGGAAACAATGACCAGAATCAACTATTTCAGACTCTGAACCTTGATCAAACTCATAAAAGAACTAGGGAGTGCTTGATGAAGAGAGAGCCTGCTGCTCTTAAATTCTGGGTTGCATGTTTTGGTAGCTCTGATGTATCCCTGAGAGCTGGACAGTGAAGTTTGCTGAGATTTAAAGAGACAGTACCTCCCTTCCCTTTTGGAGCCAGACATTTAAGGAAATCTTTGTCAGGTTACTGGCTGGGCATCAGATAGCCTGGAACAGAAACTTCGGTGACCACAATTAACAAGGAATACTTACACACTTTGCAAAATAGTTTGGAAAAATCACAAATGGATTTGTGATTCCAGCCATGAACGAGCAAAACTCGGCAATCTCTGAGGAGCAGGAAAATTAGACTTCTAGAGTTACCATAGTAACGAAATCTCTTTGGGTTTATCTTGTTTGGAGTTTGTTGAGCTTCTTCGATTTGTAGATTAATGTCTTTCATCAAATTTAGGAAGTTTCCAGCCATTATTTCTTCAAATATTTTTTCTGCCCCTTTCATTCCCTCTCTTCCTTCTGGGCTTCCCATGATGTGTATGTTGGTATGTTTAATGGTATCTCACTGGTCCCTCAAGTTCTGTTCAGTTTTCTTCATTCTTTTTTCATTCTGTTGCTCAAACTGGATAATTGTAATTGCCTTATCTTCAGGTTTGTTTGATTCTTTTTTCTGCCCGTTCAAATCTGCCATTTCTGAAAAATTCTTTGTTCTTAAGAATGAGGCATATTTCCTCATTTCTTTGTATTATGCTTTGTAACTTTTTGTTGAGGGCTGGGTATTTTGATTATTATGTTGTGGTAACTCTGGAACTCAGATATTTCCTCTCCTCAAGGATTGATTTTGTCGTTTGTTGAGGTCTTCAGTTGTCTATTTGTTTTTTGTTGTTCTTTTGGGTTTTTTTTTGGCTGGGAAAGATTTCCTCTGAGCTAACATCTATTGCCTATCTCCCTCTTTTTTCCCTCCCCAAAGCCCCAGTACGTAGTTACGTATTTTAGTTGTAAGTCCTTCTAGTTCTTCTATGTGAGTTGCTGCCACAGCATGGTTACTGACAGAGGAATTGTGTGGTTCTGCGCCTGGGAACCAAACCTGGGCCACTGAAGCAGAGCACGCCAAACTTTAACCACTAGGCCATCACGGCTGGTTCTCAGTTGTCTATTCATATAGTGACTTGTCCAAACTATTTTTCCAAAGCATTACTTGATGTGTTTGCTACTGACCTGTTATCTTGGCACTCAGCCTGTGACATCTCAGAGGTTTCTTTAAACATATGGGTTAAAAAAAGTGTATATGCCTCTTTAAATGTTCTTATGATGCCACCAGAGAAGCTGCCACAGCCTGGGGAAGCCAGTTAAAGCCAGGCAACTCAGCTGGCCCTCAGAGAACCCCCACACTGACCAAAGCACACAGCCCCCAAATTTTAGGATACAAAGCCCTTACTGTCCACCCTGGCACTAGCCGGCCACCTTAGGAATGTGGGTTATCATTCCCACATTGTGGCAGGATTAAGGAGTTGAACATGGTAGCTGGTTCATGCAAGCAGCTTTATCTTAAAAAGTTCAGCAGCCTCTTTCTTCATTAAGCACTTTCCCAGTTGCTATAAATGTCTGAGTGAGTTCCAGAATTCTGAAATAGTCGATTCTAATTGATCTTTTTTTTTTTTTCCAGTTTAATAGTTATTTTGGTGGAGGGACCAGTCTCTGAAGCTGCTATGTTTTATGACATCCTTTGCTGCCATTTTGGCTGCTATTTTAAAGTAAATCACAGATTTGGCATTTCATCTTCAAATACTTTAAATCACATCTCTAAGACTTAAGTGTGATCACCTTGATAATCCCAATATCGTTATCATGGCTAACTAAATTAGCTATTATTTTCTAATACAAGTCCATCTTCATATTTACCCACTGTCCCAAAAATGTTCTTTACAGTTGTTTTGTTCAAACCAGAATCCAGTCAAGGAATTGCTATCACATTTGCTTATTGTATTTCTTTTATGTTTATTTTTGTTTTGTGTGTGTTTGTTTTGAGGAAGATTAGCTCTGAGCTAACATCTGCTGCCAGTCTTCTTTTTGCTGGGGAAGATTGGCCCTGAGCCAACATCCTTGCCCATCTTCCTGTTTTTTTTTTTATGTGGGATGCCTGCCACAGTATGGCTTGACAAGCAGTGCTAGGTCCGCACCTGGAATCCGAACCGGCAAACGCCAGGCTGCCAAAGCAGAAGACATGAACCTAACTGCTGCACCACCAGCCGACCCCTGGTTATTATATTTCTTAAGTTTTTCCTAATCTAGAATTAATCTTAATCTGGGTCCCTCTCCTCTCTTTCTTTCTTTTTTTCTTTTTGGTACAGAAGATTGGACCTGAGCTAACATCTGTTGCCAGTCCTCCTATTTTTGCTTGAGGAAGATTGGCCCTGAGCTAACATCTGTGCCAGTCTTCCTCTATTTTGTATGTGGGATGCTGCCACAGCATGGCCTGATGAGTGGTGTGCAGGTCCTTACCCAGGATCCAAACCCACGAACCCCAGATTGCTGAAGCTGAGCATGCAAACTTAACCACTATACCACTGGGCCAGTCCCTCCTACCTTTATTTCTATTATTTGGACTTGGTGGAGAGACTCAGTCAGTTGGATTGTAAAATACTTTGCATTCTGGCTTTGTGTGATGTTTCCTCATTTGCTCTTTAAGTCATTCTTTTCAACTAGAAGTTGAGTTGATTAAATTCAAGTTAAACCTTGTTAGGTAAAAATACTTCATGAAAGATGCTATATTCTTCCTATTGTATTACATCAGGAAGCAAATGTCAGATATGGTAGTAGAATAGTATTGAGCTTGACTGGCCAGATCATGTTATAAAGTTGTTTTTCCCTTTGGGAATTAGTAAGTCAATTGTGAGGTGATACTTGGGAACCATGTGACTTCAGTTACCCATCAACTTTTCCATAGTGGTTTTAATGTTATTGGTGCTAAATCAATCAGTTTCTTCATAAGGGCTGCAAAATGGTGATCTTTCTAATTTCAGTGACTGCATTCTTCTTTATGATAAGAGTTTTTCCTCACTAACTGGGCTGCCTAGTTCCTAATATAATTGCAAGAAAAACATGTAATTCTTTCTTTTTAATTAATTTTCAGAGATGCAGATTTAGGGTCATTGTCACCACCATTGGTGGCAAAGGACTTGTTTGTTGAGTATCATATGAACTCATAAATTTTTTTATATTGAATGCATTTTATTCAGTCATTATTCCTTTTTGCCCTTCAAACTGTCTCACTTTGATGCAACCCTCTTTCTCTTTCACTCTTCCCTGCCTTCTAGCATAAGATAATCCCAATGTCACCGTGCACCACAAATTGGCTACAGACTTGGAATCAATGACTTTTTCCCTTTAGTGGGGGAATGGTGTTTAGAAGCCAAATGACTGGGATGCTCCTGAGATGTGATCATTTCTAAAACTTTTGAGACTTGACAGAATTAGGAAATATTTTTTTTTAGGACAACAATTTTATTTATTTATTTATTTATTTATTTTTGAGGAAGATTAGCCCTGAGCTAACTACTGCCAGACCTCCTCTTTTTGCTCAGGAAGGCTGGCCCTGAGCTAACATCTGTGCCCATCTTCCTCTACTTTCTACGTGGGATGCCTACCACAGCATGGCTTGCCAAGCAGTGCCATTTCCGCACCCGGGATCCAAACTGGCGAACCCCAGGCCGCTGAGAAGCAGAACCACTGTGCCACTGGGCCAGCCCCCAGGAAATAGATTTTGAAAAATTCATTTGTGCGTATTGATGTTTCCAAGTCAGTTTTATACTTCAGTGTTTTTTCTTGACTTCTTTGATTTTACATTTGTATTTCTTTCTCTTCCACTGATAATCTTTGTCCTAATAACATTAACACAATTATGTTTCCTTTATCTACAGAAAATTTATTACTTTCATAATAATGCTACCAATATTATTCTTAACAATAAATTCTACTGAATGTAGTTTAAAATTACCTTGCAGTTTTTATTTAAAAGAAAACCTGACAATATACTAAATACAGATGCAAATAACCCTCATGAAAAGATGTTAAACCTTGATAAGGAGTTTACAGATTAAAACTATACTGAGATAACTGTTTCTCACCTATAAGGCAAAAATCCAAAAATTTGTTAACATGCTCTTATTTAAGAGACTTTGAGGAAGTAAGTATTGTCATTCCCTTCTAACGAGGGTCTGTTTGGCAGTTTCCAACAAAATTGCGGATCTCGTTATCCTTTAACCCACAAAACCAATTCTAGGGATCTATTTAAGGGTACACCTGACAAAAGGGATGTGTAGACAGAGTTATTCGTTACATCATCATTTGTAAAAGCAAAAGATTGAAATTAAGCCACCAGAGAGAATTGGCTGTGTAGCCTGGATATATCCATACAATGTGGGGAAGAGAGTGAAGATATATATTTACTTATAAGGAGTAATTGCCAGGATATACTGAACAAAAGCAAGCTTACTACTATGTATATAGTAGTGTTACTTTTTATGTATGAAAAAATATAAATATTTTGCAAAAGGAATTCTGGGGTAAGAAAAAGAAAAAAATAAGTTACTGGAAGGATAAACCGGAAGCATGGTTTAGTAAACATGGTTACCTATAGGGAAGTGGGGTAGAGGGAATGAAATGGGTAGAGGGATAGGAAGAGAAGTGAAATCTGGTATACTTTTTAATATGTTTTTTGACTTTTGAAACATGTAAATCTTTCACATATTCAAAAATGAGTTTATACTAAAATAAAAAAGTAAACTCTAAAAATTAATGAACTAGCGAGCATAAAAATATTCCAAATTGGCAACAGTATAGTGTTGAATTTTATTATCTAGTGTTACAGTTTATCTTTCAACTATTATGTTTTATTTGATATTTAAAGATATTTCTGCTGGGTTTGGAGTTCTGGTTAGGCAGCTATTTTATCACTTGGAAAACATCTTTCTACTGTCTTTTGATTTCCGTTGTTGCTGATGAGAATCAGGCTATCAATTTTTTGCCTTTTTTGATGGTAGTCTATCTTTTTTCTTTGCTTTTAAGATTTTTCTCTTTGTCGTTGGTTTCTGCAGTTTTAGGTTGATATATCTAGATGTAGTTTCTTTTTATTCCACTGGAGATTCATTCATTTTGGAAAATTTGTTCTATGTATCACTTCTATAAAATTCTTGCTCTTTATATTTTCTCTCAGTCCACCCTTTTGAGACAGTGATTAAGTACTTGTTATATATTCTATATGTATATGTCTATTTCTGGACTCTGTTCGGTTCCATTGTTTGTATTTCTGGTCTTATGTTACTACTACCCTGTCTTGCTTGCTGTAGCTCTATAGTAAGTCTTGAAATCAGACTGCATAAATCCTCCAAAGTTGTTATTTTTACAAATTGTTTTTCTATTCTTGGTCCTTTGCATTTTCATATGAATTTTAGGATCAGTTTGTCAGTTTCTACAAAAAGCCTGCTGGGATTTTAATTGGGAACTGCACTGAATTTTTAGCTCACTTTGCGGAGAAGAAACATCCTAACCTTATTGATTGTTCCAATCCAAGAACATGTTTAATATCTTCTTTATTTAGGTGCTCTTTAATTTTTGTTTTATAGTTTTCACTATCTGGGTCTTATACATATTTTGTTTAAAGTATCCCTAAGTATTTCATGTGGCTTTTTTTGTGTGTGTGTGGATGCCTAATGGTTTTTTACATACATAGTTATTATATACCTATAAATATAAACAATTTTACTTCTTCCTTTCCAACCTGTTTGCCTTTTATTCTTTATCTTGCCTTTTTGTACTAACTAAAACAGCTTGAAATAGGAGTTATGAGAGTGGACATCCTTGCCTTCTCAATTAGACCAGAAAGTATTCAGTATTTGATGCTTGAATATGTTAGGTGTAGAATTTTCACACGTGGGCTTTATCAGGTAGAGGAAGTTTCCTTCTATTCCTAGGTTGCTGGAAGTTTTTTATCTTGCATGGGTGTTGAATTTTTCAAAGATGATGATATGGTGTTTCCTTTATTTTCTCAATACACTAGTACCCTCTTATCCATGCGGGATACGTTTCAGGACCTCCAGTGGATGCCTGAAACATGGATAGTACCAAGCCCTACATATACTGTGTTTTTTCCTATACACGCATACCTATGATAAAGTTTAATTTATAAATTAGGCACAGTAAAGGATTAACAACAGTGACTACTAATAAAGTTGGTTTTGGAGCCATTATTAAGTAAAATAAGGGTTACTTGAACACAAGCACTGAGATGCCAAACAGTTGATCTGGTAATGGAGACAGCTACTGAGTGACTAATGGGCCAATAGCCTATACTGCGTGCAATATACTGGACAAAGGGATGATTCACATCCCAGGTGGAAGGGAGTGGGACAGTACAAGATTTCATCACTTTACTCAGAAGGTGTGCAATTTAAAACTAGGAATTATTTATTTCTGAAGTTTTGCATTTAATGTTTTTGGACGGAGGTTGACTGCAGATAACTGAAACTGTGGAAAGCAAAACCGCAGGTAACAGGGGACCAAGAGATGGGGGACTACTGTGTAGTGAATTACTTTGATTGATTTAAATGCTCAACCAACCTTGCGTTTCTGTAATAAACCCTACTCAATTATGATATATTATCCTTTTTATGTATTTCTGCATTTGATTTTCTGGTGATTTGTTAATAATTTTCTAAATCTTTGTTCATGAGAGATATTGCTCTATGCTTTTCTTTCCTCATAATGACTGTATCTGATTTTAGCATCAGGATAATACTGGCCTTATAAAATGAGATGAGAAGTATTCCCTCCTCTATTTTCTAAGGGAGTTGTTTAGAGTTGGTATTATCGTCTTTAAATCTTTAATGGAATTCACCAGTGCAGCCTTCTAGGTCTAGACTTATGTTTGTGGGAAGGTTTTAAGTACCAGTTCATTTTCTTTAATTGTTGTAGAGGTTTTCTGTTTCTTCTTGAGAAGATTTCGATAATTGTATCGTTTAAAGAATCAATGCATTTAATTAAGTTGATCATAATATTCCCATACTACTTTCTTAAGTTACAAAGAATATACGTAGAAACGGCCTCTATTTTTTAATTTTTTTCTCTTGATCAGTCTAGCTAGAGGTTCGTTAATTTTACCCCACACCCCCCCAACCAGAACAGGCTTTGAGTTTGTTGATTTTTTTTTCTTCATTCCCATTCTCTCTTCTTCTTTTTTTTTTTTAATTGCTTTCTGCTCATTATTTCCTTCTTTCTACTTTCTTTGGGATTAAAATTTGCTCTTCTTTTTCTAGGTTTTTGAGGTGGAAGCTTAGATCCTTGATTTTTAGACCTTATTTATTAACACATGGGTTATTTGGAAGTAAGTTTTCCTATTTCCAAATATTTGGGGATTTTTCCAGTTCTGTCTGTTACTGATTTCTAAGTTATCTCATTTTGGTCATAGAACATACTTTGTATGTTTTTAGTTCTTTTAATTTGTTCATACTTGTTTTATTGCCCAGCATATGTTTTATCTTGGTAAATGTTCTTGTTATATCTTGATAAACACTTAAAAAATAGGCATTCTGCTAACATTCAGTGTTCTTTAAACATCAATTGGATCAAGTTATTTGATTCTTTTGTTCAAGTCTTTTATATCCTTTCTGATTTTCTGCCTTCTGCTCTATTGATTACTGAGAAGAGAGTTGAAATCTCCAACTAGTCTGTGGATTTGTCCGTTTCTCTTTTCAGCTCTATTAATTTTTATATTATGTGTTCTGAAGCTCTGTTAATTAGGTACATGTACATTTAGGATTATATGTCTTAGTGAGAATTTGACCTCTGTATCATTATACACTGTCACCACTTTATTTCTGGTAATAGTTTTTGTTCTGTAGTTTACTCTGTCTGATATTATAATCTTCCATTTTCATATGCTTATTGCTTGAATGTGTATCTGTTTCCATCCTTTTATTTTTTAACCTGTGTGTGTATTTAAATTGGATTTCTTGTAGATAGCATTTAATTGGGTCTTTTGTTATACAGTCATGTGTCGCTTAACAACAGGAATACATTCTGAGAAATGTCTTGTTATACAATTTTGTTGCTGTGTGAACATCATAGAGTGTACTTACACAAACCTATATGGTATAGCCGACTACACACCTAGGCTATACGATATCAATCTAATGGGACCACTGTCATATATGCGGTCTCTTATTGACTGAAACAGCGCATGACTGTGTACACATGTAAGTATAAGTAGCAAGCCATCAATGGTATTGACAGGAATGTGGACAGAGTGCTATCTTGCATTATATAGATCCTCTCGTTTTTCTCTCAGATGTTGAAACCTAGTTGCCTGACTGGTGATGATCCTTCTCATGGTTCTGTCATTCAACTCACTTGTGTCTGTGATCCACAGTGTGTAATAAGAGGCTTTAAATCCTTATATATCTCTTTTGTGGAGATGGGTGGTCCAAGAGTTGCATTTAGATGGGTAACTTACATTTAGATGGGTGATGAACATACAACTTGAATAGTCCTTTTCCTTTAAAATGCAGAAAAATATAATACTGACTTGATTAATAAATAGGTGGTTTCCTTGTTTAGTTTGTTCCCAACATGTATTCTTTACCCTTAGCTTTTAGTATCAGCAAAGAGAAGCAATTTACAGCATTTGTCCGTTTGCTTTACTATTTCTCTTTAGTTACAGTTGACTCCTTTCTTGCCTTTCAGATTTCACAATTTCTTTTTTAAAAAATGGGAGTTGAATTATGTTTCCACATATTCCCACTATTTCCAGGATAGTGTGTTAAAAGAATCACTTGTTATTTTTTTAAGATTTTATTTTTCCTTTTTCTCCCCAAAGCCCCGTGGTACATAGTTCTGTATTTTTAGTTGTGGGTCCTTCTAGTTGTGGCATGTGGGATGCCACCCCAGCATGGCTTGATGATCAGTGCCATGTCCGCGCCCAGGATTCGAACTGGTGAAACCCCGGGCCGCTGAAGCGGAGCACGTGAACTTAACCACTTGACCACGGGGCTTGCCCCAAGAATCACTTTTTTCATACAGGTACTCCAGTGTTTACTGTATAATATGCAGTGCCTGGTTTTTCTGTGCTGATAAGGTACTTCTTGAGCTTGGGAATGAAGTTTGGGTAGAGACGCAAATTTGAGATTCACTATCGTTTAGTCCCATGGTTCCTTGTTAGGCAGAGGTACATCTATGACTCAGAATTCATTTGTAGCCTTAATAGATCATACTCTGAGGGAATCAGGTACGTGATGTAGTGTTGATCTTTTCAGAAGAAATCGACTGTTAACTGATTTTAATTGGAGGGCATAGAGTTTAATGCAAAGGTTTACCAGGTACTAGCCAGAAAGAGGTAGGCCCTTTTTATATTTATTTATATAATCCTTATAAAAATCCTGCCTCAAACTTGTCCTAATGAGCGTGAAATATTTAGCGTAATAACTGGAACACGGCAAGTTCTCAATATGGTAACCATTATCATCATGATTATCACGTACTGTTGTTTTACAGAAGAGGAAATAGAGGCTTTAAAAGATTGTTAGGGGTTATAGAGGAATCAGTAAAGTGGAATAATCCCAGGCCTATATGGTTTTAAAGTCCATGCTGCATTTTTTTTTAAAAAAAAGTACTTTCCATGTAGAATGTGTGCAAGACCTGTCATTAGACAGGATTCAAATCCCAGATTTGCCACTTAGGAGTTGTATGACCATGGGCAACTCATGGTGTCAGTTTCCTAATCTGTAAAATGGGGATAGTAGTTAATGCACTAGAGGTGAGTTGCTGTGAGTGAGGGTTACTACTCCTCAGGCTCTCTGACAAAAGGGAGCTCTGAGAAAGCCAGCAGGTCTTTGACTGGGCCTGAAGTCTCATTTGCCCCCGTCCATCTCCCCGTGCTCTTCTTAGGCCTTGGGAGCAGTTTGGTTCAGGAGAGATAGGTGGGTTGAAGTCAGTGATGGAGAGGAGCTGCTGCTGCTTTTCTCCTTCCTAGGCATAGCTACTATCCAGAATTTTCTGTTAATCATTCCCCTGCTTTTCTTTATAGTTTATCAGCTATGTGTGCTTTCCTATATAACATTTTATTTGGATCTGACTGTTTTTGAACTTTAATGGAGTTAGATATAATATAATCTGTGTTCTTCTGGGACTTAGTTTCTTCACTCAACATTGTATTTTTTGGGATTCAGGGATATTGATACGTTGTTTAAGTGCATTGATTTCATTGCTGTAGAGTACTCTATTATTTGAATATGCCACAATATTTTATTTCTACTGTTGATGGCCATTTGCACTGTTTCCAGCTGTGGGCTTTTATGATAAATGCCGCTATGAACATTCTTGAATGATCTCCTGATGCTGAAGTATAAGAGTTGCTCCATGGCGGAATTGTAGATCACAGGGTGTATGCATTACTCAGGGAGTTTATATTCACATTCACCAAATATTTACTGAGCGCTACTGTATGCCAGCTACATTTTTAGGTGCTTTGGAATATTGGTGAACTGAACAGACAAAAATCTCTGCCTTCATGGAGTTTGCCTTCTGCTTGGGATCGCCACCAAACATAAATAAATGAAATAGAAGGATGATACGTGCCAGGGAGAAAAGAATTAGAGCAGGTTAAGAGGGATGAATTGTGCAGGAAGGTGGGTGGGGGTGCAGGCATCATCAAATGTAACATTTGAAAACAGACTTAAAGAAAGTTATGCACCATTAAAAAATGTCAGCTTAATTAAATAAATAACAAAAAGAAACAACCATGGCCATTAAGTACACAGTGATGAATGGCTAAAGTAAAAATCTCAGGGCTGGCCCTGTGGCCGTGTGGTTAACTTCGTGCACTCCGCTGCAGGCGGCCCAGTGTTTCGTTGGTTTGAATCCTGGGCGCGGACATGGCACTGCTCATCAAACCACGCTGAGGCAGCGTCCCACATGCCACAACTAGAAGGACCCACAATGAAGAATATACAACTATGTACCGGGGGGCTTTGGGGAGAAAAAGGAAAAAAAAAAATAAAAGCTTTAAAGTAAAAATCTCCACACTTTCCAGAGAATTATTGTTCTTTAGTTAATCAGATTTCAATCACTCCAGTTTCTAGAAGGTAATATTGGGATGCTGATCACTACCAATTTGTGCAGAAGAATAAATGTGCTCAGACTTGGTTGAATAGAAATTACATTTTCCCACTAAGTTATTGTTGAGGCCCAGCCTGGTGATGTAGTTGTTGAGCTCATGTGCTCCATTTCAGTGGCCCAGGGTTTGTGGGTTCAGATGCCAGGCACGGACCTACACACAGCTCATCAGGTAGGTCATGCTGTGGCAGCCTCACACATAGAAAATAGAGGAAGATTGGCACATATGTTGGCTCAATGACAATCTTCCTCACCAAAAAAAAAAAAGAGAAAAGAAAAGAAAAACATTATCACTGAGTTAGCATTTATTTAGGTTTAAATTCATTTAGGTCACATTCACCACCATATATAAATTGGATTCTTAATTCCATGGACTAATATCCTGTCTGTCAAAATGATGTAATATTAACCCATGGTTTTCTAAGACTTTTTTTTTTTTTTAAAGATTAGCACCTGAGCTAACAACTGTTGCCAATCTTTTTTTTTTGTTTTTTTTTTCTGCTTTATCTCCTCAACCTGCCCATACATAGTTGTATATCTTAGTTGCAGGTCCTTCTAGTTGTGGGGTGTGGGACGCCACCTCAACGTGGCCTGACGAGCGGTGCCATGTCTGCGCCCAGGATCCGAACCCTGGGCCGCCTGCAGCAGAGCGCACGAACTTAACCACTCGGCCACGGAGCTGGCCCCCATTCTTTTTTTTTAATATTCTGCTTTTGTTTTTTTAAGAAAGATGGGCACCTGAGGTAACATCTGTTGCCAATCTTCTTTTTTTTTTCTCTTCTTCTCCCCAAAGCCCTCCAGTACATAGTTTGTATATCCTAGTTGTGAGTACCTCTGGTCGTGTTATGTGGGATGCCTCCTCAGCATGGCCTGATGAGTGGTGCCGTGTCCACGCCCAGGATCTGAACTGGCGAAACCCTGGGCTGCCAAAGCAGAGCAGGCAAACTTGACCCCTCGGCCATGGGGCCAGCCCCTCTAAGACATTTTTGTAAAGTGTAGTAGTACAGAGCCTGTGCTCTGGGGTCAGTCAGTTATGGATTCAAATCATAGCTCCACTAGTGTGTGACCTTGGTCAAGTTAACCAGGTTCTCTGATCTTGTTTCCTCATCCGTGTGAGGATAAAGCAGTACATACAAGAAGAGCACTTAATAAATGTTAGTTTGTTTTAGGTTTTTTTTTTTAATTTTTGCTTTGAAATAATAAATTTATTGAAAGTTACAGAGAAATCCTGTGTACCTAGTTTTTCCCAATGATTACATCTTATATAAATATAGTATAATATTAAAACCAGGGAATAAACATTGGGTACAATAGTATGTATAGTTCTATGCCACTTTATCATGTGTAGATTCATATAACCACCATCACAATCAAGATACAGAACTATTTCATCACCACCAAAGCTCTGCCTCATGTTACCCCCTTGTAGTCATACTTAATGCTCTCCTTGCCCCACACCCCATGGTCCCTAATTTCAGAGAAAGGACTAATCTGTTTCCCATCTCTATAATCATATAATTTTGAGAATGCTATGTAAATGGAATTGTTCATAAGTGACCTTTTGATATTGGCTTTTTTTTGCTCAGAATGATACCCTTAAGATCCATCCAATTTGTTGCATTTATCAATAGTTAGTTCCCTTTTATTGCTGACTAGTATTCCATGGTATGGGTGTAGCACAGTTTATTTAACCTTTAATTTATTTAAGGAGGTTTGGGTTGTTTCAAGTTTGGGGCTGTTTTGAATATCAGCACTGAATTAAAATGTTTGTTCAGATTTTTGTGTGGACCTAAAGTTTATTTCTCTGGAATGCCCAGGAATGAGATTGTTGATTCATATGATAAATATTATGTTTAGTTTGTGAAGAAACTGCCAAACTGTTTTCCAGAGTAACTCTACCGTTTTACGTTCCCACTGAGAATGTGTGAGAAATCCAATTTCTCCACATTTTCGCCAGCATTTGGTGGTGTTATTACTTTTTGTTTTAGCTGTTTTAATAGCTGTGTACTGGTATCTCATCATGATCTTAATTTGCTTTTACATGATGGCTAGTGATGTGGAATGTCTTATCTTGTGCTTATTTGCCATGTGTATATACTCATCAGTGAAATGTCTCTTCAGGCCTTTCCCCATCTTGTAATTGGGTTGTTTTTCTGTTGCGTTTTGAGCATTCTTTTTATATTGTAGATATGAATCCTTTGTTAGATCTGTGATTTGCAAATATTTTCTCCCAGTGCATAGCTTGTTTTTTCATCTTTTTTCTTGCTCTTGCAGAGCAAAAGTTTTTAAGTTTGATGAAATCAAATTTGTCCATATTTTTCTTTTATGGATTGTGTTTTTGATGTCTAAGAACTCTTCAACAAGTCCTAAGTCCTTAAGATTTTCTCGTAAAGGTTTCATAATTTTATGTTTTATATTTAAATCTGATCCACTTTGAGTAAATTTTATATAAAATTTAAAATTTTATGTAAATTTTTTTGCTTATGAATAAATACCCAGTTGCTCCTGCACACTTTGTTGAAAAGATTTTTTATTCCACTGAATTGTTTTCACACTTTTGTCAAAAATCAGTTTTGCTTACTTGTGTGGGTGTATTTCTGGATGCTGTATTCTGTTTCTTTCATCTATGTGTCTGTTCTTCTGCTATTCACCCTGTCTCAATTGCTGTCTCTATGTAAGTCTTAAAATTGGATGGTGATTCTTCTCACTTTTTCTTGTTTGAAATTGCTTTAACTATTCTGGTTCCTTTCCTTTTCCACATAAATCTTGGAATAATCTTGTCTATATCTACAAAAAATCTTACTTAGAATTTTGATAGGAATATGTTAGCCTATGGATCAACTTGAGGAAAGTTGACATCTCTACTATGATGAATCTTCCAATCCATGAACAGAGTATATTTTTCATCAGCATTTTGTACTTGTCAGCATGAAGATGCTTTTGCCTGTGTCAAAAATCAGTTGGCCCTGGAGCTGGGCTGGTCTCACACGGTCTCCATTGGCAGTACTGGGGGCCTCACTACCAGTGGGGATCAAAACCCCAGCTCTCCCCCAGGCTTCTCTGACACACCCAGGTGCCCTGGTTTCTACTTGGTCAGGGTAGAAGTCTGGGCTTCCCATTGGGCCTTTGCTGATGGGAAAGGGAGCACAGTTTTTGCTTTGGTGTTTGGCTGGAGTAGAGTAGTTATTGTCTAAAAGTTTTCTGTCTTGCTAGGCTGCCCCTTCCTTTCCTGGTTTTTTGGATGGAGAGAGCAGGCTTTTTTTGTTTACACCTTTTGGTGTTTCTGAGATGATGGCTTCATGAGCACCCACTTTGGAATGTGTGAGACTAAAAGAAAAACCCCAGTGAACTCACCACTGTGTCATTCCTTGGGTCCTGAGGTCTCTAGCCAGTCTGCCACCGTCTGTCTACCTTTAATTTAGTCTTCTTACAGTTGTTTTATATAGAATGTCTAGAGTTTTTAGCAATACTTATCTGGAGGAATAAGGAAAAATATGTTTACTCAGTCTTTGTCTTTCATAAAATTCAGTGTCATGTCTTTATAGATTTTAATTATTCTTTGTCAGTACTATTTGTTGGGTTTATCTTCTCCCAGTTTGGAGCTTGTCTTCTGTCTCTTCATGGTAATCTTTTGACTAGCTGTAGTTCTTAACTTTAATGAAGTTGAATTCATTAATGTTTTCCTTATGCTCTTGCTTTTTGTTTCTTGCTTTAAAAAGTTTATTCTGGCTCTAAGTTTACACAGATATTCTCCTGTATTCCTTGTAAAAGTTTTAAGGCTCTGAATCTATCCTAAAGAATTACATTTAGAATTGAGTAAAGTGGAGATCTAATTTCATCTCCCTCCTGCTGTAGAGAACTATAGCACCATAAAAAATTCATTCCTTTTCCCATTGGTTTCTAGTGCCACATCTGTCATACATAAAATGTACACGTATGTGAGCCTGCTTCTGGTATTTATTTTATTCCATTTTTGCTTATCCTTATATAAATATCACACCACCGTAATTACTGTAGCTTTATAGTAAGTCTTGTTATTTGGAGGCATATCCCCCCAGCTTGTCAAAACTCTATTGAAATAGATTGGGATTGTTATTGAAAACTGCTTGACTGTATAGATATGTTTGGGGAGAATTGACGTCTTTACTACCATGAACATGGTTTTTTCATTACTTATTTTTAAATGTTTCTAAATATGGCTTAACATTTTTCTCCACAGTGGCTTTAAAATTTTTTAAAAATTTATTCTTAAGTACTTAATATGTTTTTGTTGCTATTGTGAAATGGATTTTTTAAATTAAAATTTTTGTTTCTTGTCTGTATATACAAGTTGACCTTTGAATTACTTTGTGTTCATTCTTATGCATTTCATTTTACAAAAAATATATATCTTGGAACTTTATTGCAGTCTCCTTGGTACAAATTACAGTGCTGGTTTATATTAGATTTTTAAAAATTTAATTAAAAATTCATATTTTAATGCATTCATAATTTTTTCTTTTTTACCATATGAAAGATGATTCTTCTCCCCCTGCCCCCCAAAGGAACACTGTTTGCACTTATCAAAGGGAAACAGAATAGTGTTTCTTAATCTACCATAGAGATTTTAAACAAAAGGAGTATGTCTCTGCTCCACTTTCAGAATTCCTGATTCCCTAGGTCCAGAGCTTTTTCTTTTAGAAATCTCCCATGTGGTTCTGCACATCCCTAATTGAAAACCACTGCTAGACTGGTTGCTAAACAATAAAAAGAGTAGCGCATGAGGATGTTTATCTGGAGGGGCTTCTCATTTAAAATTATGAAGATGATCTATCATTTTAATATGCTAGGTGTGGGAGATCCATATCTATATCTATACACACATACATAATCCAATATGAACATAAACGGAATTGATTTGTGTTTAGTAACAGCAGGTATGAATTTGAAGAGAGTAGATATTGTAAAAGAGCCCAGTCATAGTATGGATAAGATGTGTTGGTTTAGTGCTCAGTGTATTTGTATTACAACTTAGAATACGAGCTCATGGTAATAGAGAAAAGATTGGTGGTTGCCTCAGGTGCGGGGTTGGGGTGGGTGAAATGGGTGATGAGGGTCCAAAGGTACAAATTTCCAGTTATAAAATGATAAGTCATGGGTTTATAATGTACAGCATGGTAACTATAGTTAATAATAATGTATCGAGTATTTGAAAGTAGCTAGGAGAGTGGATCATGAAAGTTCTCACCATAGGAAGAAATAATTTCTAACTGTATGGTGATGGATGTTAACTGAACTTATTATGGCTATCATTTTGCAATATACATAAATATCAATTATTATACTGTATACCTAAAACTAATATAATGATATCAATTATACCACACACACAAAAAAACTTAGAATGCAATTTTGTCTTTCCCAGTTGGAGTCATTCGATGTCCAGTTTGCAGCCAAGAATGTGCAGAGAGACACATCATAGATAATTTTTTTGTGAAGGACACTACTGAGGTTCCCAGCAGTACAGTAGAAAAGTCTAATCAGGTAAGTGTATTAAGTCTTGAATCTTTTGCCTCCTCTTAATGGGGCAGGGTGAAATGCTGGAGGACTCTACAATAAAAGGTATCAAACATTAGACTATTATATCTATGAAATTATGTAGTATTTTAAAGATATATAAAGAGTAATCAATAGTGCATCTAAAGGAATAAAACAGTGCCAATACAAATTGCACCCCCACCTTCCCTCTCGCCTCAGAGGAAACCATTATTCATATTTGACATTATTTCATTTCTTTGTAATTTTACTATGTATTGACAGTTAGATTTTTTATTTCAAGCCCTCCCCTTTTTCATTTTTAATGATAAACCCTATAATGATACACATGAAAAGTTCCGTGTCTTTGATCAGAACAGTTTCTATATTTTAAGAAAATCTTCTTTTCTACATGATATTTCTTTGAAAGCATCATTTGGTAGCATTGTCCAAGGTGTTTTTTGTTTGTTTTCCCTACTTCCTTAACCCACTTGTAGAACATTTCTATTGGCTTCTTAAATCTAAGTGTCAGGTCTCTAGTAGATGAACTGTAGTCCTCTGGTGGAAGTGAGCTATGATTAATTCTATTGTATGTGCTGTGTATAGTATTAGTCTACTTTTGGATCGTGATTCACTGATAATTTCTCTAGGCAGTTCCTTTAATTTGGACTGGAAGATCTGTGAAGGAACTGAATCTGATTATGGAATAATTATTGTTAATCTAAAATGTAAATCTAAAAAGTAGTGTTTTAGGACTCTTTTCAGTAATCATACAGCTAAGTTTCTGTACTTTTCGTTTCATTTTCACTTTTTGTTTCTTGGGGAACTTTAATAATTTTGGGTTCACTTTAAATGAACATAGCCACTACTCACTAAAATACTTCTTTGTTTCAAAAGTGTCCACAATTCTTCCTAATAGGAACTTTCATCAAAGACCAAAATAGAGCTTGGTGCAGGGAATAAACTTTCTAATTGTTGTGAAATCTGCTTTAAAGAATGGAAACGGAATTATTTATGTGAGCTACAGTGTCAAGTATGGATCCCTCTCAAAGTTCCCTTCTGAATACTCATGATTTTGTTTCTGTCTTCTATAGTGTCATGTCACTTTTCTTCATATGTGATTATATTTATACTAGATATACTTAGTTAGTCATATCATTCACCAATTGTACTCCATCAGGTAAACTCCAGTAGTACATGTAAATGCTCATGAAGTGATAAGAGATGAGAATTGAAGGGATTCTGATTTAAAGGACAAATTTAAGAGGCTACTTTATGCCTCTATATAATCAGTTTCCAGTATGTTTATGTTTATTTACTCTGCTTCTGTCACAGAACCATAATAGGAAGAAGTTATAATCTACTAAACTAGAGATAGAGTCTAATAGACATTTTCAATGTAGATAAGTGAGGATGGGGAGGGTATTAAATCTGGTTGGAGAATAGGGTGCTTATAGGGATAGTTTGGGAATGAAGACTAGAGACATAGATGATAATGCAGGATGAACTGGAGCTAGGAAGCATTGGGCAAGGGGTGGTGAGAGCTGAACTAGCATAGTGGCAATAAAGAAATGAAGGGGGTTGGGGGTAAGTTACAATCCACACAGGACTTGATACAGCCAATTGGATGTTGAAGGTGAGAGAGGCCTCACTGCCAGGATTGTGGTGCCTTTCACAGATATGAAGGGCGAGGAAGTAGATAGAGGTAGAGAATTGCTTTTGAATGTGATTGAGTTTACCAATAAGACTAAGGTGGAGTTGTCATCTGTGGTCAAACTTGAGCTCTGAAGAGTTCATACTTGGAGGAAGTTTTAAAAACTTTTTGTTGTGGATAATTTCAAGCATTACCAAAAAAAGAAAGGGGACAGTTTAGCATAACAAACTCCCTTGCACCCATTACCTAGCTCAATGTTTTATGTATAACCTGACACTTCCCTCACCACTAGATTATGTTGAAGTTAATTCCAGGTATTATATCATCTATTCCATAAATGTTTCAATATTTACTTCTATGAAAAAAGAATTTTTTAATAAATATAACTACCATATTAATTTCACATGTAAAAAATTTACAGTAATTCCTTAATATCATCAAACATCCAGACAATGATCAAATGTCTCTAATTGTTGTAGTTTATTCTTTTTAACAGTGATTTCTTTATATAAGGATCCAGTAAGATCTATGTAGTGCATTTGGTTGATTTGTCTTAATAATATCTTTTAATTGATCTCAAATTACCCCTTTACCTTGCTGGCTTTTCCCCCCTCCCTTTTAACATATTTGTTGGGTAAACCACATTGTTAGTCCAGCAGAGTTAAGCCTTATTCTGAATTTTGCTGACTGTTTCCACAAAGTCATTTAACATGCTTCTCTGTCTCCTGTATTGTATGTGAATTGGTCATAAAAATGTAGAAGCTGATTTAGATTCATGTCCTATTGAGTGAGGGGGGTGGGGAGAATACTTTCATCCATATGTCCGGATGTATTTCAATTGGGAGGCATATGATGTTTGATTTTCTTTTTTCTGATGTTAATGGCCATTAATGATCACTGCCAGGATCCTGTTACCAAAGCAGGTTCTTTTTGCCTGTCCACATGATTATGCCAATCACTGAGAGGAAGAGTTTGGAAAGGGAAAGGATTTAATCACAAGGCAGCCAGACGAGGAAGTGGGCAAATCAATCTCAGATCTGCCTCCCAGAAAATGGGGACACAGGAATATTTACAGGGTAAGGGGCAAGGTGGTCTGAAGTATGGGAATAGGTGATTGGAGATAAGGAGAGGTGAGGAAATTGATGACCTGCATAAGGGCAGTCAAGCTTTATGCCTCTTCATGGGACACATGTTCACAAAATGGCAGTGTTACCATAATCTGAGGGTGGAGTTTTTAGCTTCTTGATGTCAAAAAGGTCACTTGTCGAGCATTTGTTCAGGATGAGTTGATGGATTTGTGGTCTCAACCAGCCTGAACTGGACAAAGGGTCTCAGTTCCTGAAAAACCACTTTCAATTACTCTGTTGATAAGATGGGGTCAGTTGAACGGGTCCTGGAGGGCCTGCAGTTATGTCCCATATTCCATTAGGGCTTTGAAAAATTGTGAGGTTCTCATTTTGTCATTCCCCTTTATTTCTTAACTGGAATAGAAAGAGAAAGCTTCCTTCGTCTACTCTTTGGTTATATAGGAAAGGTATGTTAAATGCTTGATTCTTTCCCTTTACTTGCTAATTTTTAGAGTAGTGATTTAGTTTCTTAGCATTCTTAAGAGGTGACAAATGAGTGGTAGGTGTTTGTGTTTATCATTATGAACTCATGGATTTTTAACATAAAATGTGTTGTAATTGTTATTCTTATTGGTGCTCAAATTGTGCCATCTTGGCGATGGGAGCCTCACATTGATTCCTGACTCCTCATACAATCCCAGTAGTCATTGCTGTTGTCAGGGAGAAAGACATTTCCTCTACCAACTCTGGGTTCTTCTGGCAGAGAACGAATTAAATTCACATGAGACAGAATAACAGGAGAAAATTAAACAAAGCTTTATAAGATGTATACATGGGAGAGGCTCAGGCAACCTGAGCAACTCACCAAAAATGGCCAAAGCCACCACCTTAAATATCATCTTCAGCTAAAGACAAAGGAGGATGTTGGGGGAGAGGGGAGTCAGTTACAGGAGATTACCAGACAAGTGCAGTAAACAAGGGTCAGGTTATTATGCAGATTTAAGTCCTTGCCTTCTGCATTGATAAGAGTTTCTAGAGATAACGTCATCCCTCCATCCTGATACAGAGAGGGAGACACCTTTACAGATGGAGATTTCCTTTACAGTGTAAATGTTGCTTAACAAAGGGTAAGTAAACTCTGCTTTTCAGAGTTTCTTTCCTGTCTGCAGCTTTTTTAAAAGTAACCAGCCCCAACTACTCCTCATGCCAAAGAGACATAACTTGGGGTGGCCAATTCCAGTCCCCTACAGTCCCGCCTTTGAAACTTTTTTTTTTTTTATTAATGTTATGATAGATTACAACCTTGTGAGATTTCAGTTGTACATTTTTGTTAGTCATGTTGTGGGTACACCACTTCCCCCTTTGTGCCCTCCCCCCACCCCCCCTTTTCCCTGGTAACCACTGATCAGATCTCCTTATCAATATACTAACTTCCACCTATGAGTGGAGTCATATAGAGTTCGTCTTTCTCTGACTGGCTTATTTCGCTTAACATAATACCCTCGAGGTCCATCCACGTTGCTGTGAATGGGCCAATTTTGTCTTTTTTTATGGCTGAGTAGTATTCCATTGTGTATATATACCACATCTTCTTTATCCAATCATCAGTTTCTGGGCATGTAGGTTGGTTCCACGTCTTGGCTATTGTAAATAATGCAGCGATGAACATAGGGGTGCAACGGACTCTTGAGATTTCTGATTTCAGGTTCTTAGGATAGATACCCAGTAATGGGATGGCTGGGTCATAGGGTATTTCTATTTTTAACTTTTTGAGAAATCTCCATACTGTTTTCCATAGTGGCTGTACCAGTTTGCATTCCCACCAACAGTGTATGAGGGTTCCTTTTTCTCCACAACCTCTCCAACATTTGTCGCTCTTGGTTTTGGATGTTTTTGCCAATCTAACAGATGTAAGGTGATATCTTAGTGTAGTTTTGATTTGCATTTCCCTGATGATTAGCGATGATGAACATCTTTTCATGTGCCTATTGGCCATATTCATATCTTCTTTTGAGAAATGTCTGTTCATGTCCTCTGCCCATTTTTTGATCGGGTTGTTTGTTTTTTTTGTTGTTAAGCAGTGTGAGTTCTTTGTATATTATGGAGATTAACCCTTTGTCGGATAAGTGGCTTGTAAATATTTTTTCCCAATTAGTGAGCTGTTTTTTTGTTTCAATCCTGTTTTCCCTTGCCTTGAAGAAGCTCTTTAGTCTGATGAAGTCCCATTTGTTTATTCTTTCTATTGTTTCCCTTAACTGAGGAGTTATAGTGTCCGAAAAGATTCTTTTGAAACTGAGGAGTCATAGTGTCCGAAAAGATTCTTTTGAAACTGATGTCAAAGAGTGCACTGCCTATATTCTGTTCCAAAAGACTTATTGTCTCAGGCCTAATCTTTAGGTCTTTGATCCATTTTGAGTTTATTTTGGTGTGTGGTGAAAAAGAATGGTCAATTTTCAGTCTTTTGCATGTGGCTGTCCAGTTTTCCCAGCACCATTTGCTGAAGAGACTTTCTTTTCTCCATTGTAGGCCCTCTGCTCCTTTGTCGAAGATTAGCTGTCCATAGATGTGTGGTTTTATCTCTGGGCTTTCAATTCTGTTCCATTGATCTGTGGACCTGTTTTTGTACCAGTACCATGCTGTTTTGATCACTGTAGCTTTGTAGTATGTTTTGAAATCGGGGATTGTGATTCCGCCGGCTTTGTTTTTCTTGCTCAGGATTGCTTTAGCAATTCGCGGTCTTTTGTTGCCCCATATGAATTTTAGGATTGTTTGTTCAATTTCTGTGAAGAATGTTCTTCTGCCTTTGAAACTTTTAAGTCTCACAGTCGTTTGTAACTTTAAGAGCTTTCATAGTCCAGAAGCTGAGTGGTAGATTGTTTCCTCTCACTGAACACATTTCTTAGTCCTGGTAACAGATCAGTTCAGTTAAATCCATTTTAGAAGGCGGTGATACAGGTGTGCTCCCAACGTTTGGCCTATATTTTGGAAGCAAGCAATCAGGTATTTAACAAGTATTTCTATGGAAATAAAAAGAAAAACAAGGTTAATGGTTTGAGCAAATTATAAGCTAGTTCCTGAGTCCAGTGGACAGACGGTCAAGATTTCTAGATGTCAGAATCAAAGCATCTTTTGCAGCTTGAAATGTCTCTTATGATGTCATCAGGCATTCAGGTATCTTTCTGAGTGGCTTACAGCTTACACAGCAACAGACAGGAATCTCTCTTAAGTTTCTATCAAGTTGTTCAGCTTCATTTTGCGGGGCTTCAGGAAAAAGAGCAGGTTCAATTCTTAATGATTCCAAATGAAAATGAAGAAAAAATTGAAAACATTAGTTTGGAGATTTGTAACCAGATATTTCAGGAGAAGAATTCAGGATCCAGTCCATTTCACAGGTAGAAAAAAACCTGAAAGACAATTAACAGAACTAGCGTCTAATATCCAAATATGCATTATAGTTTTTCACTGAAACATAATTTTTCTCTCTAAAATCAACCTCATTTTTACCAAAGATAGCCAAATTAAGACTAATTGGTTTGCAAAATAAGTTTAGTTTCAATAAACTTGGCTCAATTATTTACATAAGTGCAGCAAGATTAGAAATTGATCATATAGGCTTTTAAACCTGCTTTACTGGAATTTTTTTATGAGGAATCTCAGATTGAACTTTAAAGGCCTCTTGAGGCCAGAAAAGCCAAGCCAAGGACTTCCCATAAGATTTTTGCCTGCAGTACCTACAGATTTGGGTGAATTTCTCTCTTCTCTTGAGATTCCCCAAAATATTTCGAGGTTTCTTGCACCTGCCAGATAAGCAAGCTTCCTTACTTACCAGGTAAGATTCCTGGAATCTCTCTCTGTAAATAGGGTACCAGGCCCATATTTCCACGTGGCTTTATTTCCAGAAAGTCAACCTTATTCCTCAAAGGCAGTATTGTCATATACGAGCCTATATTTGTCTCTCAAATATGACATTCCAGTCAAAGCCTTTGTACCATAACCAATGTAGAACAGATTCTTATTGAACTTATGCAAATAACCATATTGCCACGAAATAACCATACTCATTTACTCACTAAGTTTCCAAATTCTGGAGGGACAGGTAAGGAGAAAAAGATAAATGTTTCAGTTCTGCTCATAAAGGTATAATTTCACTAAATTGCTGTTAAGTCATAGTTAGCATAAGAGAAAAGAGAAAAAGATTTCCTTAAATCTGAGAAAACGAAAGCAAAACATCAAAAAATCAACAATATTTCAAATAAAAGACATAAAAATTATAATCATCCTCATCAGTTGGTACGGTCCTGTATAATTGATTCTTGATCTTAATCTTCTGTTGTCAGTTTTATGAGGTCATCGCTTTCTCCATTTTATTTCTGTAATTCTTGCCCAGTTCAGTTTTATGATTTGAAAGTTTATCAGGAGCCTGTACTCTAGAGTAAGCGCCAGAGCCCTTTCCATGAATTTCTTTGAAGAGGAAACATACTTGCAAAAGCAAAAAGCATCAGAGTAAAACAACTGACTGTAAACAACAAAAGACTTAAAAATGACAATTGACAGAGAAACTTGTTTATTTCTGTGATATGCAACACCTTAAAATAATAATTAGAATTATGGCTGACAACCAGGACAGATCAGAATTTTAGGAATGTTAGATAATTTTAAAACATTTATATCAATAACGTTAACCCATATAATACCATCTAACAAAATTTATCATCGCTATCTGACAATGCTTCCAATGTAATTTAACAGACAAAATAAGCCTAATTAGTTTAGAATCTTCCACCTTATGGCAAGAGAGAGCAAATTTCTCTGTGAAGTCCCAGGGGCCCTCTGAAAATCCCCAGAGAAATCCTCTTCCTTCATCCAGGTCACAAGAAAGCCTTTATTCAGGACTTGAATATTTTTGAGGGAGAAGCTTGTCAAAAATATCAAAAGGTTTTAAACACTTGTTCAGATAGGAAACAATGCTCACTGTGAAACAATGGTCAGGTGTATACTCAAAATGAGTACAGAAATAGTCAAGGGCAAAACAGTTAAAACAGTCAAAATCTTAAGAGACCTCTTTCTGAACATAAGAAATTATTTTAACAAAACAGATTTTCTGTCTTTTAGGTAGACTTAGAGCAGACCAAAAGTTCAAGAAACTTATCCTTTTGAGAGCAAAAAGCAAATTTTAATTTTTGCACCCACTCATTTTTTTAACATTAAAACTCATTTACTTAATTTGATTTAGTTAATCTTAGTCAGCTTGACCAGAATAAAACTCCTTTCAGAATTTTTCTTCTTTACAAACTTATACAACTTTCTTCTACCTTCAGAATTTGTCCCATGCTTTCTTTTTTTCCTTCTAGTACCTTAGGACTAATTTATCTTTCTTAACCCAACAAACAAAAGTACTTCCATTCTTTATACCCTCTTTACTGAAAACATACCTTTTTTACTTTCCTTGAATACAGAGCTGTTTTTCTTATTACTTTCCAGTAGCTTTAATTACATATGTTAATTAGAACTTTTAACCCTTACAGACCCTAGTAAAAACTGAAAACTAAGCAATTATGAACTGTCTTTTATATCAGCATTCTAAACACTTTTCATAATTTCTACAAACATGCCACTTCACAATAAAACACAAGGCATACTTTCTAATAGACCCAAATGCTTTTAGCCTCTTTGCAATAAGAAGCCAAAAGCAGATCAACTTATGTTTAATAATTAATGTCTAATGTCTTATTTGGAAATGATCTAGGTACTCAACGAATTTTATCATTTAAATCAACCTAATAAAACTTCGAAGTTTCATTACCCAAAAGATTTTAGAAGTTATTTTAAATATACATGTCATGAGATGTAATTACTTTAAAAAGTTTACCCAATACTTTTAGCTTTTTCACATGTTTAGTTTACTTGTTCCCAATACTTGTTTAGATTGCCTATAAAACTTCATGAAACATTAGACAAAATTAGCTACCATTTGAAGCTATTATTTTGCTGAGAAATTTCTAACAGACAATGTGAGCTTATTTCATTAGTAAACCCAGGCTGCATGTTTGCATCATATCCAGTTTTAACTCTGGAGGACATATCCATTTTAATCAAACCAACAAGCTTAAACTTTCATTATCCAAAGATTAATCTATATCATCTTAAAAGATATTGGGTTAATTTCTGTTGCATTTAGAATTTATCTAAGCACTTACTTTAAGCCAATTAAACAGAGCTCTTAGTTTGGGCCATACCATCTGGGGGTAAAAAGATTACACACGTCTAAGATACATATAGACACACATGCACAGAAACTTCACACCTATTGTTTTAAAAATCACTGCCATGAATCAGGTACAATAATATACAGCTCCCTAGTTATGAATCCAAATTTTGTTTTGAGCATTTTTACTAATATTTGTGGAGAAGACACTCAAGATGCTAGATATTTTTTCTTTGGCAAGGGCACGCTTATGGCCTTTTCCCTTCTTCTTTTTTTGTTTTTTTCTTTTTTCAGTCCTTGGAATTAACTTCATCACAACAACACAGAGAAACCACTCAAGTTTTTTTTTTCAGATGGAGTTTTAGGGGCATAAACCACCCAATTGAAAGCATTTCCAGCTAGTTAAAATGCACCTGAGGGGTGAGTCTCTGGGGATGGTTGAGGCATTCGCCATGGTGGTAAAGCTGGTGTCTGACTGACAGCAGCCAGAGAAAGGGTGCAAAGGCACCTGACTGCAGGCATCAACATAGTTATAAGATCTAATTAAGTCCCACTTAGCCTTGGCACTTAGTCCCTGAGCCAGCACAAGGCAAGGCAGGGAAGCAGGAGGCAAAGGCCTGGAGCTGCCTGGGGGCTGGAGCTCTCTGTGCCTCCGGTTGAGAGGTAAGTACAGAAGGTCCAGGTTCTGCTTAGGTCCAGCCTGAACTTACCCTCAACTTGGTGACAAGAGAGGAGGTGACAAACAAGACAGACAAAGCAGGGAAAAGAAGGGATCAGGTCTCATCCTCATGGCTTCTTCCTGAGGGTTATCAAGATAAGGGTCACGCAACAGTTCCCATGCCGGGGCAGACTACAGTAGCAGGACAGTTGACAGAATAAATCACAGGTCTCCTATCCTCATAACTGACTCAGTAGGCACCTAAAATACTCAACGAGTCAACCACCAAGAGAGGGCACCCCGCCTGGGGTTGCTGGGGTGATCAGGCCCGGAAACCAGAGTGGGGGCTCCCAGAGGTGGAGGCTTTGACACTTTAAAGATTTCTTTCTCTACTGCAAAGCTCAAAAGGAGCCTAAAATGGCCACTGTAACTTTAAGAGAGAGGAAAGAAAAGGGTCCATTACCTTGAAAATCTCCCCTGAACCTAGGGCAGCACCCTACCTGTTGTGCCTGTGGGTTCCTATAGCAAGGGGCAATGGGGGTGTCCCTCTGCATTGCATCCCTTGTATACCTTCCCTGTTATGTCTGGCAGTAATAAGTGCCAGGTGAATTGTCCCAAAGATAAAAGAATAAGAGAAAAGCAGTGAAGAATTTTCTGCCAGTCTGGGGGACATTCTACCCAATTGCATCCTGGAGCCCTTCTCCCAAGAAGGGGTTCCCATACTCAACCAAAGGTTAGAGTTTGGTATTTCCCTTGAACCTGAGTCCCAGTTGGGATTTTCCCGTGGTTCAGAATGTGGTCAGGAGCCACAGGAGGGATTCCAATCCAGCCTTAGGAAAAGAAACCTGCCATGGGAGTCTTGGAGATTGGCGACTGTCCTAATGACTTAAGTGGTCGACCTGCACCCATGTAAAATTTATTTATTAGAGACAGCATTAGGAAGGAATGGATTAATTTGTTCTTCATCACCCTCAGGCTTAAGGTACTGATTCTCTTCAGGCTGAATGCCATGATTTGCCCCATAGAGTAGCCATGGGCAGCAAACGTGGATTCATACAGCTGTCTGAGAAGGTTCCCGATGGAGAAGTGAATTTAGGTCCATCTTTGAAAAAGAGAAAGGCACAAGGAAGACTATAACTTCATCTTGCAAGCTGGTGAAGCAAGCGGGCTCAGCAAGCCAAGGAGTCAAAAGAAAGATTTCTTGGACTCTCAAGGTCTAAAAGTAGTGCTCCTTTATTCAGAGAGGAGCGTGGGGACAGGGCCCATGGGCAGGACTTTATCAATAGGTCTTGGTCTTATAATATTGCATAAGGAAGAATTCCCATCCAGACATTTTAAAACATACTCAGGTAAAGTTGATATAACCTCTTTATAAAGAAAATCAGCTCAAGCATTCCAACCTTCATAATCTTATCAACACTTAGACCTTTAAATTTCATCAGTTCAATTGTAACCTGAGTCAGGATCTTAAAACTAGTCATTATTTTATTGCATGTGTTTCCTTTTTAATTTGGCCTTTTCATAGGTACCAATAAAAATTATGATGAGAGCTCTCGCAATTTTTTTCCCCCAATTTAGTTTTCCGAGTTTAAATGATCCATTGTCTGGCCACATTGACGAGTAGGATCTTAACAGTGACTCAAACAATAAGCTTAACCATGGATGCAAGAGGTGTCTCCAAAAGAGATCCAGATAGTTCACTCCCAAAAATAGTCTAAGAAAGTAAAGGCCTTCAGTGCACAGCAAGCAACAAAGGTTGAGGCAACAAAGGCCCCTTATGAAAGCAATTGGGACCTCTTATGACAAACTCTCCTGAGAGCTAACACAGCCGGATAAAGAGAGTGTGTCCCAGAACCCCAGATTACTTGACTGGCTGCCAAGATGTATGCCGGTACATGCATCCTCTGATGGCCGAGACCAGAAAGGTGACAAAGCCAAGCTCTCAACACACAGAACAAGACAAAAGGCCCAGACAACAGGCTTATAGAGATGCCTGTGTCTTATCACAAACAACAAAAAGAGACAAGGAAAAGTACTATCTCTGAGAGGAAAAGGATCTACAATCAATGAGTACTCAACCAAATCCTAGAGTAGCTGAATCCAAGAAGCTGGCCTCACCAAAATTTTCTCCTGCTAATCTAAATTTAGAAGAACAAAAAAAAACTCACCAGTCTTGCTTCCGTTGGACCCTGCAGGCAGAGATCCAGGAGACTGATGTAATAAGAACTCTTACCTCTTTCTGGCTCTCGCCAGGGGTCCGGGATCTCTTGGCTGCAGCAGTCCAGGAGTGAGCAGTGTCCAGCCAGGGAGATTTTATGCTGTCCAAGTCACCAAACTGTTGGGGAGGAAGACATTTCCTCTACCAACTCTGGGTTCTTCTGGCTGGAGAATGAATTAAATTCACATGAGACAGAATAACAGGAGAAAATTAAACAAAGCTTTACAACATGAGTCTCAGGCGACCCGAGCAACTCACCAAAAATGGCCAAAGCCACCACCTTAAATATCATCTTCAGCTAAAGACAAAGGAGGATGTTGGGGGAGAGGGGAGTCAGTTACAGGAGATTACCAGACAAGTGCAGTAAACAAGGGTCAGGTTATTATGCAGATTTAAGTCCTTGCCTTCTGCATTGATAAGAGTTTCTAGAGGTAAGGTCCTCCCTCCTTCTGATACAGACAGAGAGACACTCTTACAGATGGAGATTTCCTTTACAATGTAAATGTTTCTTAACAAAGAAACTCTGCTTTTCAGAGTTTCTTTCCTGTCTGCAGTTTTTTAAAAAGTAACCAGCCCCAAAGATTCCTCATGCCAAAGAGACATATCTTGGGGTGGCCAATTCCAGTCCCCCACACTGTCTTCCTTGCTTTCTGTTTTGACAAAATGCTGTTCATTTTCTGTTTTAGACCTGGAACCAACCATTTCTCCTAGCAGCCTTGGTTCCTTTTAGTCAGAAATGTTATTTGGAGACCACAGTATGGGGTCTAGGGGCACTCGTCACCATTACATTGGTCATTTTTCTAGGCCTTTCAGGAGAATGACTTAGCAAATACTTTTTATTTTAAAAAGAAAGAGAAAATACATCATAAGTATATATTGATATTTATAAGTCCAATTTGGAGTTGTATGGTTTTATAGTTTATATTTATCTCACTTTTGATTTTATACTTATCTCACTTCTGCAATACTGGAAATCTTGGTTGGTAATTACATTGATATAGTTGTTTTTATATATATATATATACACACACACACACAGTCATCACTTAATGACAGGGATACATTCTGAGAAATGCATCGTTTGATGGTTTTGTTGTGCGTGTCATAGAGTATACTCACGCAAACCTAGACGGTATAGCCTACTATATACCCTACATACCTATGCTATATGGTACTAATCTTATGGGTCCACCGTTGTATATGCGGTCTGTTGTTGACCAAAACATCATTATGTGGTGCATGACTGTACACGTGCATATGTATATATGTGTGTGTATGTATATATCTGTTACAGGGTATATCCTATCAGTTTTGGTACAATCAGGAACCATTTTAATTCTTAAAATTAAGAATTACTAACTAGATACAAACTTGTTTACTGAAAGCATAAATTAAAAACTCTTGAAGTATCACAGAGATAGCAGCTATAAGGGAACAGCTGAGCAACAAAGGCAAAAGTTTGGAATTATTAAAATTAGAGGAAGGGCCTTGTGGGATGCAGTTCAAACATCTAAAGAAGAGTTGTTACTTATCTTCTGCTGGTGTCTGAGCCTTTGGTCATGAGATCTCAGACCTCAGAAGAACAGGAGTAGGCCAGTGGTGTTGGTGTCTTGGAAGTGGTATCTTGGAAGTGGAAGCTAAAGCTGGTTCTACAAGTACTGGAAAAACTGCAAACTAGAGCTAACTGTTGCTTTGGGAAGGAACTGTTGCTGCTGTGGTAAAGCAGCATTGGTTGGTGTGATGTTCACAGAAAATGTAAGCAATTAGGAAGCCAACCAAAATAATCAAGTCTCTTCTTCCTCTGGCATTGTATTCTCCCTCCAGCACCACCTGTTGTTAAAATCTAATGGTGGAACCAGCTTAGAAAGCATAAATATGGCTTGAAGAGTAGGAGTATAGAAGAGATGGTGCTGAAAGTAGACATTATAGAATTGTTTCTGTCAAAACAGAAAGCAAGAAAGACAGCAGTTACTTCACATGTGCACTGGAAATATTCCATCAAATCATCATGTTTTAAAGTTACTTGAAATAAATAACTCTTCTCTGTATGGTTAAGCCACCCTCTTGATAGGCAGGTTCATTTGTTTCATTTTGCTTTTGATGTTAGGGATTTAATTTCTTTAAATTTAAATTTGTATAACTACATGAAAAATATTTATATAGCTCCAATGTAAAATCTGTAAAACAGGATGTATTTAGAGAACTCAAATTTCAATCCCTGTGTCATCTACCTTATTTCTTCTCTGCCTTCTAGGTAACCATTTAATTTCTTTTATGGTTTATCCTTCCATTTTTAATAGTATTTTATATATAATTTTAAGTAATTTTATCTTTTTAAAGTAATAAGCAAATATCGTCCCACCCCATCTCCATCTTTCTTAGATAAGCAGTATCATGATAGGTTTTTCCACTTATTTTATTTTATATACTAGAAATTTTACCCACCAGTATCTATTGAGCTCCCTCATTCATTTTTGTAGCATAGTGTTGAGATGAATTGTTAAGGGGCCGGCCCGGTGGTGCAGTGGTTAAGTTCGCTCATTCCGCTTCTTGGCGGCCTGGGGTTCGCCTGTTCAGATCCCGGGTGCGGACATAGCACCGCTTGGCACGCCATGCTGTGGTAGGCGTCCCACGTATAAAGTAGAGGAAGATGGGCACAATGTTAGCTCAGGGCCAGGCTTCTTCCTCAGCAAAAAAGAGGAGGACTGGCAGGAGTTAGCTCAGGGCTGATCTTTCTCAAAAAAAAAAATGTTAAGTGACATTCTTATAGAGGTGATAGTTGAAGCTAAGGGAGTGGAGGAGACCAATCCTCAGAACTAACGAAAATCTAAAGAATCAGAGGAGGAAGAGTGGTGGTGGGATCCAGAGGGGCCATCAGGAGATAAGAGGATCTGGAGGTATCAAGGAATCCAGAGGATTTCTAGGAAGCAGGAGTCAGTGGCATCGAATGATATTAGAAAGATCGAAGATGATAAGAACTGAGAAAAGGCAGGTTTTGGTTTATGGAAATGTTATCCAGATATTTGCAATTTGGTTAATGTAAACCACTGACTGAGAGGGAAAATTTTTTTTCCCAGCCACGAATGATACCATGAGGACTGCTTATATGTTGTGTAAATTTAATATCTATTCTCAGAGAATAGTGCCACCATCTACACGACTAACCAAGGTGAAAACAGAGCTATCTCTTCTTCACTTCCCATATGCAGTGCATCTTCCAAACGATTCAGTTTTACTTCCTGAACCTCCCTCATTCATCTCTACTTCTGTCCACTTTCACCTAAACCACTGAGAAAGCCTCCTACTTGTCTCTGTGTAGAAACACTTGCCCTTCTCTAATCTGTTCTCTACATTGCAGGGGCAGCGATTTTAAAAATGCAGATCTGGCTATGTTGCTTACTTAAGAGATTTAGGAGACTTTTTCAGACAAAGACTAAAATCGTCATCTGACCCTGCTTGATCTGGCCGCTGCCTGTCTTGCCACTAGCTTCTTCTCTTGCCAGTCTTCTCCTTGATCTCTCCCCTTCAGTCATACTGGCTTTCTGTCAGTTCTTTGAACCTACCATGCTCTTCTTGCCAGAGGTTTTTGTACATGCTGTTCTCTCTACCTAGAAGGCTTTTCATCAGTAATTGATGACTCAACTTTCATATCTTGGTGCTAATATGATCTCTGTAGAAGCTTTGCCTGGATAATCTCTCCTGTCACTTTCCCCAGCCTTCCAGCCTTACTAAGATGAGATCAGTTTCCCTCATCATATGCTCTTATAGCTTCTCTTACTTTCCTTTATGGCTCTTCTCAGTTTATAGTTATGTTTTAGTGTGGTTATTCCACTAACGTAGGTCTGCCTCACTTTTAATCTTTACAACTATTCAGTAAAATCTGTGTTATTATCCTTATTTTAGAGATGAGCCTTCTAAGTAACCTGTCCAAGACTACTGGGCTAGTAAATGGGAGAATTGGAATTTGAACCCACATTTCATCTGTGAGACTAGGTATCATAAGGGCAGGGACTGGGTTTGCTTTTCCTGATCATTGTATCCTCAATGCTTAGCGTAGTGCCTGGAATATTTGATATATTGAACTAAGGACAGTGTCCTGCTATTTCCATTTCCTGTATATAATTTTAAACGTAAAGTCAGTTTAAATTTACAAACACTAGTAAGAAGATAACTGATAGAGTCAAGTATGGTTTGTATATCATTTATGGATGACTAGTGATATGACCATCTCTTCATTTTTCTCAAAAATCGATGTGGCGTGTTTCTTTTATCAGGTGTGTACAAGCTGTGAGGACAATGCAGAAGCTAATGGGTTTTGTGTAGAGTGTGTTGAATGGCTCTGTAAGACGTGTATCAGAGCTCATCAAAGGGTGAAGTTCACAAAAGACCACACTGTGAGACAGAAAGAGGAAGTATCTCCAGGTAATAAATTAGTTCTTTTAATCTGTTTTTTTCTCTGTCCCTCCCACCGTCTTTTCTTCCTTCCTGTACTGACTTGTTTTGATATACTTTTAAGCATTAAATATACTCTTGTTTTTTAATACAATTAGGTCTAGACTGTAGTTGAAATTTGAACACTTAAACACGTTGGTAAGTATGAATAGATAGAAAATCCTTCTGCCTTATATTCATACTCTCAACTCTCTTTCTCCTATAATGCCTTAATTTGGTGTGATGGTACAGCAAATGAAAAAAAAAACCCTGCTTTTTGAATTTTTCTCTCTTATCTCTTCTTTTATTTCTAAGATGACAAGGGGTGAGTTCAAAGTTTTACAACTCTTTTCTTTCTGATATTCTTGAAGTAAACCTGTTTCATTATATTTGATATATGGATAACCAAAGAAGCTTTGCTTTTAATGTAAGTGTGGTTTGTGGGTTTTTATGTTGTTGCTTATAATGTAAAGTTTACTGATACTTTTTTTATTCTAGTAAAATACATGTAACTTAAAATTTGTCATTTTAACCATTTTTAAGTGTAGATTCAGTGGCATTAATTGCATTCATAATGTTATGCAACCATCACTACTGTATATTTCCAAAACTTTATCACCCCAAAAAGAAACTGTATCCATTAAGTAATAACTGTCCATTCTCCTCTCCCCCCAGCCCCTGCTAACCTCTAATCTACTGTCTGTCTCTTTGAATTTGCTTATTTCAGATATTTCATATCAGTGGAATTATACAGTATTTGTCCTTCGGTATCTGGCTTATTTCACTTATCACAGTGTTTTCAGGGTTCATCCGTGTTGTAGCATTTTTCAGGACTTTGTTCATTTTTATGGCTCATTAATATATTTTTATTTAAAAATTATTACTTATTGAGTCAACCAGTGTTTGTATGCCTATTCTATATTCTAGGAACTTTGGTAGATACTAGGGATGAAAAGTTGAATAAGAGAGATGCTTCCTACCCTCATGATGAAGGCTATGAACAAATTAACAATCATAATTTGGCCTCACAAATTCTGTGGGATCACGTGAAAGAAATGCAAATTCAGATTGGGAGATTTAGGTTCGAGGCCAAATCTGGGACTTCAAGGATGAATAGAAGTTCATCATGTGAAGGGGAAGAGTGGGGAATACTGAAGCACATGTGCAAATTTCCAGAGGGGAAAGTTGAGTGTAGCCGGAGAGTAAGATGCCAGAGGAAGAGTAGTAAGGGATGAGGCTAGCAGTCTGGAGACACAGGAAAAGGGGGAGATATAATTTCTGAGGATACTGATAAAGAAAAAGCACAAAAGAGAAAAGGCCAGGCATAGATTCAGATAAGTTTAATAGCTTAGTATTGGAAAGACTTATGTTTTTCTGTGAAGTCAGCCTTCTATTGAAGAAAGAGAGCAGAGGAAAGAGGATTAAAAGGTAAGGAATGTGGAGGATATTTAAAATAACTTCAGTTGAAAGAGAGTGCCAGCTTCGGAAGCAGATGGGTTGCTTACTAACTTTGAGGTTACATTTAATGTGTAGGCCTTAAAACTTTCTCCATCAGGCCTCAGTAGTCTGGATGTGAGTATAAAGAAGAATTGAACTTATCTTGGGTTGGGGTTTAGTTTAGTTGGACAGTTGTTTCAGAAGTTCAAGGGGGTAAGAAATACAGATTATAGCATGTACTGAAATGAAGGATTTGGGGATTTTAACCATATCAAGGAAGTGAACTTGATAGTGTCAGTTGATAGGGTGAAAGAAACGATTAGGGACTAGAGATATGATGAGGTACAGTGAGAGTAGTTAACTAAGAATTGGAAGGTTAGGGGCTGGCCCAGTGGTGCAGCAGTTAAGTGCACATGTTCTGCTTCAGCGGCCCAGGGTTCACCAGTTCACATCCCGGATACAGACATGGCACCACTTGGCAAGCCGTGCTGTGGTAGGCGTTCCACATATAAAGCAGAGGGAGATGGGCATGATTGTTAGCTCAGGGCCAGTCTTCCTCAGCAAAAAGAGGAGGATTGGTGGCAGATGTTAGCTTAGGGCTAATCTTCCTTAAAAAAAAAAAAAGGAAAAAAGAAAAGAATTGCAAGGTTAGAGAATAGAAGTTGTTAGAGTGGGGTGTTTGAATTTATGATTATAGAAATGGGACAGTTATGGACAATCAATAATCTAGGGTGGGACCATGATGTATATTGAATGGAATAAGTAGCTAAAATAAAGTACAAGTCTCAAGATGAAAACGTCTGAGATGCTTGTCTTTATGTAGCGATTTATGTGGACTTCTAAATCATCCAGCACGATGATGAGACTTAGAACTAGGAGGATGCCTGTGAGTCAGGATCTGAATTTTTTGATAAATAAAGGAAATCTATAAATGGGTGAGATGATGTCCTAATTGTCTAAATCAGAAGTTCTATAAATAATAATTCCTGGACAGTGGGCACAAATCAGGATGTCCCAAGCCAAATATAGATATATGGTCACCTTATCTACTCTGATGCCCAGATGACAAGAACATCAAGGAGAAGGGTGCAGGGAGCTATGAGGATATTCAAATTACTAATATTGAACCATCTTTGCATTGCTGGAATTAATTCCATTTGGTCTTGGTGTATTGTGCTTTTTAATATTTTTAAAATATATAGTTAATTTTCTCTATCTGGTTATCTTCCTTTTTTCATTCTGAACTTAATGTATTTTTACCTTCTTTTTGATCTGACAAGATAGTAGGTTATCTTTTTGTCTTAATCTACAGAAACAGCTGTTAAACTTATTTATCTAATTATCCTTTACGTATTTTTAGATCACTAATTTTGTTTAATTCCTCTCAGCTTACCTTAGTTTTATTTTAAAATTGTATTACTAACTTCTTTGAGAAGTACTTGACATTCATTTTTCATTTTCTTTGGAATTGTAAGTGTTTAAAGCTTGATTTATGATTTGCCACTTTGATTTCTGCTGGGTTAGATATTCTGCATTTATGGTTACCAAGCAGTTGGGGATTTACAAATTATTGTGGTTGTTATTTTCTACTTTGGTAGATTTTAAATAATAATATGGAAAGAGGCCCATGATGTATATTAAATGTGAAAAGCAAGTTGCTGAACAGTGCGATTATTATGAACCTAATAATTCATTTAAAAAAATTTTCCAGTGCTTGGGTTTTATTTGTTTGTTTCTGGTTTCAACTTGATAGTTTTCTTATATTATGATCAGAAAATGTGAGTCTATTAACTCATTCTACTTGCTGGCACATGTTTAAGGTTTTTGTAAACATTGATAATATTTTTCATATTTCAGATAAATAAAAAATTTATATAACAAAGAGAGACCATAAAAGTTTACCATATGAGAAAAAGGAGAAAGCCTTTCTAGAAGCAGTTCTCAAAAACTAAAGCCATAAAAAATAAAAACTGATAAATTTTTCTATAAAAAATTCTAAGGATCTGTTTGGAAAAAATACCATTAAACCAAGTCAGACTGGGGAAAATATTTCCAGAATCTTTGGCAGGCAGTATGTCAAATGTGTTTATAAATTGATAAAAAATGACAATTGGACAGGAAAATAGCAGAGGTTATGAACAGGCAGTTCTTTTTTTTTTTTTTTTTTTTCTTGAGGAAGAAGTCCTGAGCTAACTGCTGCCAATCTTTGTGCCCATCTTCCTCTACTTTATGCCTACCACAGCATGGTGTGCCAAGCAGTGCCATGTCCACACTCGGGATCCGAACTGGTGAACCCCGGGCTGCTGAAGCAGAACGTGTGCAGTTAACCACTGCGCCACTGGGCTAGCCCCAGGCAGTTCTGAAAAGAGATACAAATGGTTGATCAATGTGAAAATTTGTTGAATCTCAGTTGTTAAAGAAATGCATCCAGAGATAGCGAAATCTTTTTTTTCTTTGCCTGCCAAATTGGCAAATATTAGAAATATTGAGAAAACTCTGTTAGTACGATAATAACCACTCCACACTGGTGGGAGTACAAATTGGTACAACTTTTTGCAGGACCATTTAGTTAGTTATGTATAAATTACCCTTTGACCCAACGATTCTACTACTAGGACTTTATCTTATAGTAACATTCCATGATTTATAAATTTCATGTTTATTTCATCATTATCGTACAATATTGAAAGATAAGAGACATTCAAATGTCCACTGGCAGGTGTTATATCCATTTGATGGAATACTATATAGTTAATAAATAAGTGAATGTATTTACTAACACATAAAAGTATCTAAGATAGAGTTAAGTGGGAAAAAAAATCTTACAAGACAGTATGTGTAGTGCCATTTTTTTAATTTTATAAAACAAATTACCTACTAGTATATATACTTATATACATAGAAAAACAACCAGAGGAATATATACCAGGTTATTAATAGTGGTTATATCTGGAGGTGGGATTATTCCTGAAATGTTTGGATTTTTATGGTTAATTATTAGCGAGATAACTGGTGTTTACTGTTTAATCAATCATTGTATTTATTTGTATTCTGATTTTTCTATTTAACATTATAACATAAGCATTGCCCAGTTTTGTCCCCACAAAGTTGAGAAGTTACCTGGATGACTACAGTATAATAGTCAAAATTTTATGATTATTTCTGTGTTAATGGATATCCTCTGTTAGGATTTTTGCAAAAGTGAGGAAAAAATTTTTTCACCACCTCTTTTATACATTTTTATTAGATTTTCTGAATTTTATTTTTAAAAATCTCCCATATTTAGAATAGAACACATCACTTGGTTCACACTCACTTCTCTGGGCTATTTTCTTAAGACCTTCAATGGGTTTGAATTTAAATGGACAATCTAATAATTATTTACTAACCAACTGTTAAATTTCTTCTTCTTGCCTTCCATTGTTTCTACAGAGGCAGTTGGTGTGACTAGTCAGCGACCAGTGTTTTGTCCTTTTCATAAGAAGGAGCAGCTGAAGCTTTACTGTGAAACATGTGACAAACTGACATGTCGAGACTGCCAGTTATTAGAACATAAAGAGCATAGGTATCAGCATCTTTCGTTATTTACATAGATTCATAATACAGCTTTATGAAGACTAGAGGTTTACTGGCACCCTAGCCAAAGGCAGTTGGCAAATAATGTTTTGTTTGGCTAGCAGTATGTTGGCACCTTCCAGGATTTATCAACTTTGGCACTATTGACATTTTTGGCCGGATAATTCTTTGGTGTGAGGCACTGTCTGGTGCATTGTATGGTATTTAGCTGCATCTTTGACCTCTATTCACTAGATTCCAGTGGCACCCTCCTGGTTGTGACAAGCAAAACTGTCTCCAGACATTGCCAAATGTGCTGGGGAGCAAAATCACTCTGAGTTTAGAACCACTGGCCTATACGCTGTTTTAATATATGTGGAATTAGTTGCTAGTGTTGTTTAATGGGGAAATTTTACATTAAAAAAAAAAATCTAGATCTTTTGGTCTTTTTGAGAAAATGGCAGCTGTTGTAGCCCTGGGCCCCATATACCTTCATGTCAGCATTTGGCTGGACTTGACTTTAGTGCTCTTTACAATGAGGCATGCCTTTTCCAATTCATCATAGTTTCTACTAAAGCTTACGTTTAAATCTTACTTCCACAGGCATTTCAGTTAGCAACCACTAATTTAAACAGTAAAATTCTGGTTAACCGATACAAATATAATAATTGCTTAAAATGGTCTAGGCTCTATATAATGACAGATTAGGTAATTTGGACCACCCATCCCAGGGATGATAACTAGAAGAGCTGGACAAACTGCAGAAATTATTGATAAATTTTAGTGCTTAGTAGTAAAGAATTATTGGACCATGATTGGATTGCAGTGGGGACAGAGAATGGTAGGGGTTTTTTCCCCCTTGAGGCATTTGCCTAGAGATTGAGGAGTACCTTTAATAGGCTCACAAGGCTGGCAATACAGGAATTGGAGTTAAGGGATCACAGGGGTTGAACGTTTCTCTTTGCTATAAGTTGGGATCCTGAAAGTCTACACTATTATAGTAAAGATGCACTAGCTAGTAAATAGTTCCTCACAAGAACTAAAGCTCAGCATCACATCTTCTTGGTACCCAAAGTTAGATTAAATTGAAATCATAGTGCTGGTGCCCCAAGATACCTGATAGAGCCAAATGTAAATCTTCCACAGAGAAAGAAAACATCATCCTAGGCCTCAAATTTATTCAATAATGAGTTTTTCAAAATGGTCCAGAACACAATTAGAAGTAACCAAGTATGCTAGGAGATAAGACAATGTGAAAAAAAAACTAGCAGATAAAATAAACAATATAAAAAGACTCTCAGGGCTGCATCTTATTATGTGGAAGATGATAAGAGACAAAGTGGAAAATTTGGGTGGAGAACTAAAAACTTTAAAAAAGAATGAGATGGAAAGTTCAGAAATGAAAATTACAGTAACTGAAATTAACTCATTAGAAGGTTTCACAGCAGATTTGACATTACAGGAAATGAGAATTAATGAACTAGAAGGAAATATTTTAAATATCCAGAATGAAGCTTGACAAACAGGAGGATGGAAAGCAGAAGAGGGATAGAGAAGATATAACACAGGTTGTAATTGGGGTCCAAGCAGAGAAGTGGGAGAGGATGGGAAGGAAGCAAGAATTGAAGACAGAATGTAATAGCTTAGAACTACATCTAGCCCATGTTTAAGAAACCCCATAAACCTCAAGCAGGATTATTTAAAAAGAAAGTAATATTTTTAAAGTACAGAAAGAAAAGAAGTACAAAACTAAAATCCTATACCTAGTGAACATATTCTTCAAAAAGGAAGGATAATGAAAGATGTTTTCAGACAAAATGAAGTGGGAGAATATATCCCCAGTAAACCCTCACTAAAGTACACTTTAGACAGCGGACGAAAAATAATACGTGATGCATGACCGAAAAAGAGCAATTAAAATGATAAGTATGAGTAAATCTAAATGTTGACTTATGAAACAAAAATGTCTTGTTGGTGTGTGTTATGTGTGTGTATTGTATATCACAGAGCATAAATGTTAGGAAGGTGTGAAGTTTGTATTCTAAGGCTCATACATAGTTTAGGCTGAGGGAAAAAGTACAAATTAATATTAGATGATAAGTTAAGATCTACATTTTGTAATGTCTAGAGGAGTCGCTAAAAGAAAAGTGAAAGTATCTATGAGTATCAAGATAACAGAGGGGAGAAAGTAGAATAATTAATCAGTCTAAACACTGGCCCAAAAAGGAAAAAGGAACAAAGAACAGATGGGATTTAATAAAGACTTGATAAGTTAGTAGATCTAAAAATATATTTGTAATTATAATAAATGTAAATGGATAAAATGTTCCAAATTAAAAGATTTCAGTCTGGATAGGAAATAAAACAGAAAACCTGCTATTTGCTTTTTAAAAGAAACATCTAAAACCTGAGTATATAAAAAGAATGATGGGAAAAGATAGGCCATACAAACACGAACCAAAGACAGGCTGGTATAGCAGACAGATACAGAGGGAAACTTTATAGTGATAAGAGGTTCTCTACATCTAAAAGATAGAACAGTTCTAAATTTATATGCCCCCTAACTTTGAAGTATGTAAAGAAAAATGACAGAACTTAGAATAAATAGACAAACCCACAGAGTGGGAAATTTTAACATGCTTCTCAATAATTGACAAAACAAGCAGACCAAAAATCAGCATATTTCAGTAAGATTCAAATAACACACTTAGCAAATGACCTCATGGATGTTAAGGAAGAGTGCACCCAATAATATACAGTCTTTTCAAACATAAAAAGAAAAAGTTGAATTGACTATATGCCGTCAGTCTTAAATTTGAAAGGATTGAAATCGTATAAAGTCTTGTGTAAACTCAATGTAGTTAGTTTAGAAAACAATAGATGAGACAATCTCCATATATTTGAAAATGAAGAAATGCAATTCATATGAAAACTAAATGCAATGATGCATGATTCTGGACTGTGTCCTGGACTAGAAGGGGAAAAGTGATACAGAGGACATTATTGAGACAAATGGCATAATTGGAATATGGTCTGTAGATTAGATGAAAGTATTATCTCAATGTCAATTTTCCTGTATTTAATAATTATACTATGGTTACATAATAGAATATCCTTGTTTTTAGGAAATGCATAGTAATTGCTAAGGCATTAAAGTGCTATGATGCAATATTTGAAAAACTGTGTAAAGGTATATGTGAGATCTCTATACTATTGCAAATTTAACTTTGCACTTATTTCATAATAAACAATTAAAAGTAAATAAAGCATCAAAGGAGAAATCCCAATAGATATTAGAAAATATTTTTATCTAAATGATAGTGAAAATACTATCCTTGAATTATACTGCTAAAACCATGATTTGTGGGAAATATGTATCATTAAGTACATAGATAGTGAGGATTAAAGGTAAATGTGCTAAACGTTTATCTCAACTTGAAAAAAAACCCAGCAAATTAAACCCAAAGTAAGTGGGAAAGAGGACAATAAAGACAAGTGCAGAAATTAATGAAATAGTCAAAGCCAAAAATTGGATCTTTCAAAAGACAAGTAAAACTAACAAATCCCTTTATGAATGATTAAGGAGAGAGCAGGCTCAAATAACCAATGTCAGGAGCGAAAAGGGGGCATCACCTCCTTTTCTAAAGGCAGTTAAGAATATTAAAAAGATATCTGTCGATAGATTTGAAACTTTTGTTTTTTTTAAAGATTTTATTTTTTCCCTTTTTCTCCCCAAAGCCGCCCAGTACATAGTTGTATATTCTTCATTGTGGGTCCTTCTAGTTGTGGTATGTGGGATGCTGCCTCAGTGTGGTTTGATGAGCAGTGCCATGTCCGCGCCCAGGATTCGAACCAACGAAACACTGGGCCGCCTGCAGCAGAGCACGCGAACTTAACCACTCGGCCATGGGGCCAGCCCCTAGATTTGAAAATTTTTAAGTGAAAAGGGATAATTCTTAGAAAATATACCTTACCAAAACTAGCACAAGATAAAATAGAAAATCAGAACAGTCCTTTAATGTAAATCTAAAATTTTATAACTTTCCCACAAAGAAAACTACAGACCCAGATGACTTATGCTGATGAATCTACAACATAGGTAAGATCAAAATAATGTCTTTTTAATACAGTCTTGTCCAAAGAATGATAAAAGAATGAATTCTCTCGAACTTGTTTTATAAAGAATAAAAATAGAAAATTACAGACTAGTCTTACCCATGAAATGAATATAAAAATTCTAAGAAATAAATTAGGAAACCAAATCCAGTAGTATTGTGATTTGTGGACAATATAATCACAACCAATTTGGCCTTTATTTTAGCACTAAAGAGTTCATTTAACATGTGAACATCATTCATGTAATTCATCATATTAAAGAAATAAAGGTAAAAATTATATGACTATCTCAATAGAGGCAGAAGAAACATTCAATTAAAAAAATAAATCCATGATAGAAAGTTTTAGCAAACTAGGAATATAAGGAAATTTGTTAAACCTGATAAAGATTATCTATGAAAATAACTAGAAAAAACATCATAATGGAATGTTGAAAGTTTTTACATTGAGTTTAGGAACAAGACAAAGATGACAATTTCATTTAACATTACATTGTAATAAGGTCCCAAAGAGTGTAGTAATGAAAAAAAAGTTTACTAAGATAAAAAACTTGTTACCTAAGAAAGAATTTAAAATGTCATTGTTTATAAATATGATTATGTACAGACAAAATCCAATAGAAATATTATCAACCGTATGTCCCTCTTTTTTTTTTAACTCTGGCATTACATTTCTGTTTATAGTACTCATTGATTTAATTACACTTAGACTTTTAAATCATGTTATGTAAAACACTGTATTTTGTGCTTTTTATGAAAAACTGTTAATGAAACTCTTCATGGGTATCTTCTACATCATTGTCTGTTTCTCTAGAGCTACTCGAGTCATCTTGTGTAGTTTGTCAGAGGTTGTCATCTTCACTTCCAAGTTAAATTACTTTAAAGTGCTGTGTTTTATGATATTGTTGCTTGAAGCTTTATCACATGCAAGGGATACCATCAGGAGTTTAGCCTCCCCACCCCCCTGTCCCAATTTATCTTAAAGGCTTATATTTGTGACTTCTATAGCACAATTACGTATTGTTTAAAAGTGATCTTCAGGGGCCAGCCGCGTGGCACAGCGGTTAAGTTCGCACATTCCACTTCTCAGTGGCCAGGGGTTCGCTGGTTCCGATCCTGGTCGCGGACATGGCACCACTTGGCAAATGCCATGCTGTGGTAGGCGTCCCACATAGAAAGTAGAGGAAGATGGGCGTGGATGTTAGCTCAGGGCAAGTCTTCCTCAGCAAAAAGAGGAGGATTGGCAGTAGTTAGCTCAGGGCTAATCTTCCTCAAAAAAACAAAAAAGTGATCTTCAAAATGTTTATTTACAGCATCAAGCTTTCATGATTATTAACTTGCAAAACAGTTAATAAATATGCTTAAATATCTATGATTACTTTTTGCCAGGTCTGCCAAGTGACCCTATAAGCCTCTAAAACTATGAATGATAGATGTGTGTCTTTCCCAAATTTTCAAAATAATTTAAAGAGTGTTCATGAGTAATATCTGTAATGACTTTGTCTTTCTTAAGGCGTAATTTTGAGAGGAAGGGAAACCCTGCCTTCTAGGGATTTATTTGGTATTTTAAAGATTATTAATACTCTTGTTATCTTAAATAGTTTTCTATTAGTTACTTCTTTGCTTTGGGACTTTTCCTGATTTTAGACAGATATATTTGTGTGAAATAATTATTTACTTATTTCTTCAGATATCAATTTATAGAAGAAGCTTTTCAGAATCAGAAAGTGATCATAGACACACTAATCACCAAACTGATGGAAAAAACGAAATACATAAAATTCACAGGAAATCAGATCCAAAACAGGTAAGTTTACATTTATAGTATTATAATTAATCATGTTTATATAATGTGTAAAGTATATTCATTTTTAGAACAGACATTTTATTCAGCTCATGGTAAAGTAGGTCTAAGTAAGCTGTCAGATGGCTCTAATAATGCAGAGTTGATGAGACTTTTCCAGAAACTTTGGGTTTCTGGGAACTTTGAGTTGGAAAGGTTTCTTTTCAGCCATGAAATTTCAAAACTATTATGGTAATAACCTACGTTTAGTAATGGCTCATTCATCTGGCAGATAATGACAATTTATAATTATCTGATGTTTTCCAATTTTAACAAAATGCCAGGATTTAAAAACAAAATCAACCAGTTTTGCCAGTATTGTGAAGTATTTTGACACTTGATTATATGCATAATTGCTATTTTAAGGATTGCTAAACTTTAAGATGCCTCCTCTGGGCTGTCATGTTTTGACTGCAATGAAGTCTTAGGACACCAGGAGACAGGGATTGTTAAACTGTTTCACATACCTTTTATTCCTTGTCAGATACAGTACTTAAACAGTTTCTACATATTACCTGTTATACCTTTTGCCCTCCAAAGGAGGAAATCATTAACTGTCCAAAGGCTCATGTCTCCTGATTCAGTGACTGGGAGAACAAACCACTAACCTCCATGGGGAAGAGGGAGTTTGTGCAACCCCTCCCCCACTTCTGTTTTTGGTGAGGAAGATTGGCCCTTTGCTAACATCTGTGCCAATCTTTCCTCTACTTTGTATGTGAGTCACCACCACAGCATGACTTGATGAGTGGTGTAGGTCCACACCCAAGATCAAAACCCACAAACCCAGGCCACCAAAGCAGAGCTCACTGAACTTAACCACTATGCCACCAGGTCAGTCTCCTAGCCCCTTTTTTGTCATCTCATTTGGGGCACACACTGACATTTTACCACTTTACAATGCCTATGAAATCCCATGTCCCCTTTCTTTTTGTTGTTTTGCATACAAGAGTGACATGTCACTGCCTAGATAGATCAAGAAATGCTTATTAGAAAGAGCCTGAATAAGAGAGGCCTTGCAGGACGTTTGAATGTTGCTCCTAGGGAAAACTGTGTCAGCCTCTTGTGGTTTATCTTCTTTAAAATCAAGCATCATAATCTGTTATTCTTACCATTTTGGAACATGGCTAGGCTGGAGCATTCAGGATTTTATTTCAAAGAATTCCCTGGTTTACCTGGCTTTCCTTAGAAGATCCTTAAACATAATTTAATCTTTTCTTGATGCCCCAGTCTTATTATTATATCTATTCATTATTATACGTTGTGGTAATAACAGTTCTATGCTGTGTCTTTTAGTTTTTATTATTACTATCAGCTCTCATTTCATTTTACCTTTCTCTTGCATAAACTATAGTTAACCAAATACTATTTCCTTTACCAAATTCTAATCACAATACGGTATTTTGCCAAATAGAGTACTTGATGGGTTTAAAAGTTTTTGTATCTGAGTAATTGAAAATTTGTAATGAATATTTATGGAATGATGAGGAGAAATAATTATAGGCATTTCTACCATCTTGTGGCAAATGGTAGCAATTGTAAAATAATTAATTTTATGTAAAAGATCTACCTTTGGTGAAATTGGTGCTTTTGACTTTTTTCTCACTCTTTCACTTATATATATTGTATGAACTATGGGGTGAAGTTCTTAGTTTTATTTCTGTATGCATGTACATTTGTTCCAACACCATTTGTTGAAAAGACCATCCTGTTGTTATTGAATTGCCTTCACACCTTTGTAGAAAATCAGTTGACCATATATGAGTGGGGTTATTTCTGGACTCTCTATTCTGTTCCATTGTGTTTTTCTTTTTTGCCAATACCCTACTTTCTTCATGAGTATAGCTTTTTATAGTAAATCTTAAAATCATATAAGTGTGAATTCTGCAAATTGGTTTTTTTTACCTTGTATTCATGGTTTATGCTGTTTTTGCAAAGTAATGCATTGTTGTGGTGAAGGGTTTTGGCTTTTGAATTGAGGTAAGAGTTAAAGAATCTTCAGATGAGGTGCTAATTGCTCACACTTTTGTAGCCTACCTGATTATAGATGGATTGTGTTCACTGGACTAACTTACTTTTCTGTTACTTCATTTTTATGCACATGCAAACATGGCACTGCTTGTCTCTCTTTCATCCTGTTCTACCACCATGAGGATTAGTTCTTTTGAAGTTGTTTGCTTCTCAGACCTATCTGATTTACTTGATCCTGTAGCCAATATTAATGTCAAATACTTATTTTGAAGAATTTCCAGCAGAGAATAAAATCTCTGCCCTTTTGGTCTTAAGTTTTGGAGGGTAACTGAGAGAAGCAGACAGAAGAAATGAAGCTTTTTACTTATCTCATAATGTTTGGTGGATGCCCCGTTATTCTCTTCTGCTTCCATAAGATACTGTGGTGTGAAGCTATCTGTTTTCTTTCTGTTCATCTTAATCTCCATGAAAACAGCATTCCTATTTTCTCTAATCAAAGGAAAAAAGGTATATAGTTGTTGTTGAAGCATAAAGTCGTTGACTGCTTATTTCAAGACAAATGTGTTGTTAAAAGTAGCAGACTACTATTGTTGATTTTTTTTGCTTCTATTCAGGTATAATAAATACTGTAGCAATTCAGATGACTAAGATAAGAGTGCCAAATTTACATTTTTCTACTTCTTAGTTGCAGTGAATACAATAAAACTCATTCAGAGTCATGGTTTTCTTTATCTTGTTTATAAGTCATTTTTTTGTCCATCCTTTTAGGCCGAGTATTGATGTTCTTGGGTGTCATTATAAATCTTTCTAAACCATATTTTCTTGAAATATGTTCATTCTCTTGCAATTTTTTACATTTTGATTTTAAGATTGAATTAAGTGACTATGTCTTTCAGAAGAATTTCATTTCTGCTGTCTCATCTTCAAGAAAGTCAATTTAAACTGAAGGACCCTTAGAAATAGATGAGCTTTTAAGAGTTGAAAATATATTGGTCTAATTTTAACATTAAAAAACCAATTTTAAATATTGTAAAAAAAATCTTCTGCTTTACAGTTTAGATTTTTCCCCCTTTTATTTAATTTCCAGGATAATTGAAGTAAATCAAAATCAAAAGCAGGTGGAGCAGGATATTAAAGTTGCTATATTTACGTTGATGGTAGAAATAAATAAAAAAGGAAAAGCTCTCCTACATCAGCTTGAGGTAAGTTACTGTAGTGATTGAACATAGTATTTTCTCGTGTGTTTGTGAATTTGAAATCGCCTTTTTCATGTAATTGTTTCCATTTATGATTCAATAATATTTCTGCTTCATTTGCATTCTTTCTTTCTCAGGTTCTACATTGTAGCTGATAGTTTATGGGTTTATAATACACTAGGAATGTCTTAATCCTTATTGTTTACTTCACAGTGCAAAGCATAATGCCTTGCTTGAAGGAGGAGCTCTGTAAATGTTGAAGAGATGAATCATTTTAGAGATTCATTGAAGTGACGTCTTTGTCACTAAAGGAGGGCAATTGAGCAAAATTTTTTGGAAAGATACACTAAGTTAGCTATATTTAGTTCTCAAATATATACGTTTAATCTTATGAGAAATTAGGTGAAAGGATGTGCCTCTTGCCCTCAACATTTTATAGTCGTAACTATGAACGCAGTAGTTAGGGAGAGATGCTCAAGGCACTTAGCATAGTAGTTTCTCACTGCAGGTATAAAAAACATTACTATCTTAATCAGCTTTTTTATGCTCATGCAGGTCAAGATCCCAAGACAGTGTTTGACTTCAATTAATATGAGGCTACAACTTTTACATTATATATTAACATATTAATTGCATGATATATTAGTGTTGAATTAATATATTGGTGCAGAAAGAATTCACAGTAAAGAAGCAATTTAGAAGGAGAAGAGAATAAAAAATTTTGATGTTTGAAGATTAAAAAAAAGACTCCTAGGAATAATTTAGTTGAACCTCTTTATTTTATAGTTGACAAAATTAAGTCTTTGTCAGAAAGTTCTGTCCTTCCTGGGAAAGCATGGTCATTCCCATGGTTTATCAACCATTCAGGAAACAGAGACTAAAATAATTCTGTTCTTTTGTAAATAAATACTTAGTAAAGAAGTATTCTGGCTAGGAGGAATCAGATCCCATTTACAGTAACTGTATATATGTTTTTTTGTGAGGAAGATTTGCCCTGAGCTAACGGCCATTGCTAGTCCTCCTCTTTTTTTTTTTTTTTTTTTTTTTGCTTGAGGAAGATTAGCCCTGAGCTAACACTGTGCCAGCCTTCCTCTGCTTTGTATGTGGGATACCTCCACAGCATGGCTAATGAGTGGAGTAGGTCTGCACCTGGGATCCAAACCTGTGAATTCGGGCCACCAAAGTGGAGTGCGTGGAACTTTAACCACTCAGCCATGGGGCCAGCCCCCTACAGTAACTATATTTTCAAGCATTTAAACAATTTAAAAAGCTTTCAAAGCTCTGTTTAAAATGAGACATCTCTTAGATTTGCTTTCTCAGAGATTGGTAGTGCATGCATTGCTGTGGCTTTTTCCAAACTTCACTGTAAGTCAGAATCACTTGTGTTTTTTTAAAAAAAGAAAGATGAGGAACAAAAGATATCCAGATCTCCAAATCTCTAGACATGAATCTGGTCATCAGTATTAGATTTAATCAATTTTAGTGACATATTTTTACAGCACTTTTTAAATATGCCTCTAGTCCTCATACCCCTTTTGCTGGTTCACAAAATCCTCCTTTAAGGCAAATAAAATATAGCCAGGTTTATATAAGATTCAAGAGAAATTGGCCCAAATAGTTGTTACCATAGAAGATCAAGAATGTAGGGCTTCTGATTCTCAATTTGCAATGTCCCCAAAAGTCAACAGAGTTTCTATTCTTTTAGAATGTCTCCAAAGAAACATTTAGTTTTTAGAGAGGTCAGAAACAATCTGAGTAAGTAAGTTATCTCTGAACTTAAATTAGACATGACAAACCATTGACAGTCACTGTGTTTTTTCCTTCATTCAATTTAGCACATGTGTATTTTCTAGATTTGAAACTAACTAGGGCTAGGCTCTAGGTTCATTTTTAAATTGAGAATATAAGTCCTTATTGGAGTATAGCAATTTTACTTTTTTTTTTCCATTGCTGAGGAAGATTTGTCCTGAGCTAACATCTTTGCCAGTCTTCCTCTATTTTGTATGTGCGTTGCTGCCACAGCATGCACACTGACAAGTGGTGTAGGTTTCCACCTGGGAACCGAACTGGGGCCACCAAAGCAGAGTGCACTGAACTTAACCACTAGGCCACAGGGCCAGCCCTAGCAATTTTACTTTCAAACTTTTTTTCAGAACCAATAGAAAGCCCTATTCTTTTCCCCTTTCACTGCCAGGTAAAGGAGATTTTTGGCTAGAGACCTTTAAAATAACCCAAGTTTAGTGCTCTCCACTTTTGATTAACCTGTGTTCTTGCATGTGTACTTTGCTTAGAGAAGTTCTATATTCTGTTTTTAGGTAGCTTTTCTGAGAATGCATTGGTACCATTAGTCACTGTATCAATTGGCTACTATGGTAATTCTCAATAGAAAAAAATAATATGATGCCTTTTTTACCACAAAGCAAGCATAGTGTTGTCTACCACATGGCATGACTGGGCACAAACCTGTTGCAATCAGGACTAGAATGCCTAAAAGGGGAAATCATGTGATTGAATAAATCATGTGATCTAGTAACTTTACTAGATTGCCGGATGGTACATCTATTTTATTTGTGAGTATGGAATTTAACAGCCATTTGCAGTATTATAGTTAATCCCCTTTTTTTTGCCCCCTTTTGGATATTGGAAGATGCATGAACAGAGACCTAAATCCCAGAATATGTAAAACCAGACGAAGGGCCTAGGGGAGGTGGGCAGCAGGGGTGGTGGTGGCGGCAGCAGCAGCTGCAGTGTTTGGAGCAGTTTTTTCCTGTAGTGAGAGTGATCCTTTTCACTAAGGGGAAAAAAACCACTCAGTATTTTCAGTTTCTGTCACTTGAGTTCTTAGCAGTGGTAGTTATTCTGATTTGGTAATCTGAAAATAACCATTAAGTATATATGTTATATGCAGAACTAATTTTGAAATTATTCTCTTCTTGTCAGAGCCTTGCAAAGGACCATCGTATGAAACTTATGCAACAACAACAGGAAGTGGCTGGACTTTCTAAACAGTTAGAACATGTCATGCATTTTTCTAAATGGGCAGTTTCCAGTGGCAGCAGTACAGCATTGCTTTATAGCAAGCGACTGGTAAGATAGACCAAGTATGGCATTTAACATACCATCAAAATACATAGAGAAATGGTGGAGTTATTGAAATACTTAAAATTCAGAAGTGTTTGGTTTTAAAAATATTATTTTTAACTGCCATGATTTAGGTCTAATAACTTCAGTTTATTTTATTTTTTCTAAGATTGGCACCTGAGCTAACAACTGTTGCCAGTCCTTTTTTTTCCCCCTGCTTTTTCTCCCCCAATCCCCCCAGAACATAGTTGTATGTTTTTAGTTGTGGGTCCTCATAATTGTGGCATGTGGGGCACCGCCTCAATGTGGCCTGATAAGCAGTGCCATGTCCACGCCCAGGATCCGAACAGGCGATACCCTGGGCGGCCGAAGGCAGAGTGAGTGAACTTAACCACTTGGCCATGGGGCCGGCCCTCTAATAACTTCAGTTTAAATCTACCATTGTCGCTCCTATTTTTTTCTTTTCCAAGCTTTCTCTGATTAGTGGCAATTGAACTTCACAGTAATAATAATGATAATAGTAAACATTTCCTCATGATCTGTAGTGTGCCAGGCACTAATTCTAAGCATTTTCCATGTAATGTTTCACTTAAACTTTTACATCATTTTTATGAGATAGATATACCTATGCACCCCGGTTGTATGGGTGATGAAACCAAGGCACAGAATTAAGTAACATGCCTCAGGTCACACAGTCAGAGGTAAAGGCAGAACTCTAACTCAGACACCTGAGCCTGCAGACTGTGTTCCTGTTGTCAGCTCTGCATTGTTTACTCTGAGCAGTATATGGTGCTGGATATTTTAACCGCATTTGCTATAGAAAAGTGGCTCTGTGATTTGATAAACTATTTTGATAGTAGTCTGGAGCCTTGCTACTGAAAACATGGTCACTGCATACTAATCATCTGAGGAGTCTAGTTGAGTAGATCTGGAGTAGAGCCAGATTCTGTAAACAAGCTCCCAGGTGATCTAATGCTGCTGGTCTGTAGACCATGCCTTTAGGAGCAAGGGTCTAGGAGACATTTAGCCACTGGAAGTCAAACCATATAAACATTCTTAAAAATTCCTGCTTTACTTTCATTTTATTTAAGATTCTACAGAGACTGATACTTTGAAATCAAATTATGACATCCAAATCAGTTTTCTATTCACCTACTCCATTTTTGAAATCAAGTGGCAGAAATTTCCTGTGACTGTTTTGAAATAAGGAAGTGCACTTCTGGATAAACTTTCTAGAAATAGGTTCAAATATTGAGTGACTTATCAAAAAACTGATATGTAACTGTTTCAAAAACTATTCCTAATCATGAATTGTATTCAACTCTTAGGATTTTTTTTTCCATAATTATCAATGAGGTAGTTTCTCAGTTTTGGGTCTTTTTTTCTTTTTCTTTATTTTTGTAAACTGTTTCACTGGTCTTGTGAAAAACAGCTTCTATATAGTACATGCCTTCTGTTACTTACAGTTTCCTGAAAGTCAAACAGAGAAGGGATAAAAGGAGAAAGTGAGAGAATTGTCTTTTTTCAACTAGACTCATTAGGAATATTTTTACTTGTATGTGTGTAAGAAAACATATTAATCGCACAGTCTCCTTATCAGTTAAAAAATTTGTTTCTCTAATTTTATTGTGATTTTTGTTTGTGATTATAATATGGAGAAAACAGTAAAAACAGAAGATAGGATTACTTAATCTGTACAATGATCTCTTGAAATAGGAGTGAGGGAGATTGTTCTCTAGATTATGCATAGGAGAAAATAGGTACAGCAAATCTTAAGTAACCAATATTACCAGATTCCTGGTTGACTAAATTGTGCTTTTCTAATTTTTAGAAGCCTGTGGAACCAAAGTGGGTTGATGCATCGCTAGTAGCAGATGTAGTTAATAAAATAATTTGCCTGTAATGATGCAAAGCTGAGGCTTGTGATTATTTTTAAATATTTAGAAGGGATTTCCAACCTCAGAAAATTTGAAAATTGCTGTATTATATAACTCTTCTTCAGAGTTCGTATGCTTTGTGAATATAGCCCTGTTTACACAGGTTATCCTTTAAATGATGGCTTTTATATGCTTAAAACATTTTTTTAAAATGCCTCGTGGGCCTGAAATTTCAAGTTTGCAATTCTTAGTTCATCTTTTTGCTGGATAAGGAGGGATTTGAGGGATTGAGAGTAAGAGTAATGGTAAGGTGAAGTCAAAGGACAGGGAAAATTTTTTTTTTTTTTTAAAGATTGGCACCTGCGCTAACAACTGTTCGCAATCCTCTGTGTTTTTTTCTTTGTTTTTTTTTTCTCTCCCCAAATCCCCCCAGTATGTACTTGTATATTTTAGTTGTGGGTCCTTCTAGTTGTGGTATGTGGGACGCTGCCTCAGCATGGCCTGATGAGTGGTGCCATATCTGCGCCCATCGTCTGAACCAGCAAAAACGAAACCCTGGGCTGCTGAAGCTGAGCACACTAACCTAACCACTTGGCCATGGGCTGGGCCCAGGACAGGGAAAAATTTTAAGAGCAAAGGCTTATAGGACCTTCAGGGTTTGTAGGATTATTGGTGTCTGAGCACTAGAGGAAGTAAGCTGGGAAGAAGGATCATCTAGTCGGATATTAAAATCATCAAGAATTACGATAAGAATAATGCTGGAGATGGTAATAGTGAGCCAGGAGCTAAACTCTTGAAGAACTGAAGGAGAATTACCAAGTGTTCACTGAGGGCTGCATTGTGGAGCAGGGTGGGTGGTATGAGTGATGACATGAGATTCAAAGCATAGGAGCAAGGAGAACTGTTGTGAGTTGTACTTAGATTTCCTTAGAGAGGTTAATTTGTATTTTCTGTAACTCATTAGCCCCTTAATCTAAATTCTGAATTCTTCTTTAAAAGAGTAAGTAAAATAAAGAGCAAAATGTGTTAAAAATTTTTTATTTACAGATGTTTAGTTGGTGTTTCTGTAAAGTTTTATTAAAAAACTGACTTTAACGTATCACTTTCAGATAATTTTTAATTTTGTATTCAACAGTATAGCTGAGTTATACCTCAGAACTTTTAACATGTTTTGGAAATAAAAATGTGTTGTATGTCCACAGTTTATAACATATATGATTATTTATTTTGTGTTGGTATACATACCAGAGACCATTTTTTTGTTTATTTACTGGGAGCTTAATAAATTATTTGCTTGATAAAGATACTGATGTTTAGTTGTCTCTCTCCTTTCTTTTAGATTACGTACCGGTTACGACACCTCCTTCGAGCAAGGTGTGATGCTTCTCCAGTGACCAACAATACCATCCAGTTTCACTGTGATCCCAGTTTCTGGGCTCAAAATATTATCAATTTAGGTAGGCATTATGTAATTTTCTTAAAGTGCCATTTGTTCCTGGAACTCTTATCAATTGTAACATGTTATTGAAAATGTATTCCTTTCCACCCCTAAAGCGTTTTCATTATCTTGTTTTAAAGACAAGGAAATTTTGCTACTATTTACCTAATGTGTGTGTTTATGTGACACACACATGAATGTAAACACATGTAAGTATGTGGATGATATGAAACATCCTTTATATTGACTGACACAGTGTCTAGACTTCAGGAATTAGGAGTTCTTTTTCGCAGAGAATCTTGATTGTACTGTTAACTGTAGATTTGTCAGAATGGGTTGGTAAAACTCTTGACTGTATTAAAACAGGATTTTTGATATTTAGAATGTTTCTGTTAAATAGTATTTCTCATACTGTTATTGTCGTACTTACTCTGTAGACCCAGTCTTCAGGTGCTTAATGGTTCATTTGCTTTATGTTTTTAGGGAAGACTTCTCGTTTGTTCCTTTTGCCTTTTATGTAGTAATTATATATATATTTTAACTTTTTAATTGAAGTGTAACACGCGTACGGAAAAGTGCCCAAATTTTAAATATTAGAGCCCAGTGATTTATCACAAAGGGAGACTAACATTTTGGTAACAGGAGCTCAAATATCCTTGCAGGCAGTTTAGCAGAAAGTTATTGCTTCAGCTTTTTTGTTACATTATTTTCTAGTGGAATTAGTTTTCACTTTTTGCCTTCTTTCTTAATTTCTTTTTTTTTTTCTTGAGGAAGATTAACCCTGAGCTAGCTACTGCCAATCCTCCTCTTTTTGCTGAGGAAGACTGGCCCTGAGCTAACATCCATGCCCATCTTCCTCTTCTTTCTATGTGGGACGCCCACCACAGTATGGCTTTTGCCAAGCGGTGCCATGCCCGCACACAGGATCCGAACCAGCGAACCCTGTGCTGCCGAGAAGCAGAATGTGCGCACTTAACTGCTGCGCCACTGGGCCGGCCTCTCTTAATTTCTCATAGAGAAACTATAGAAACAAATTTAAGAATTCCCTAAACATTCTTTTTTATTATTATTATTAAGATTATGATGGTTAACAACCTTGTGAAATTACAGTTGTACATTATTGTTAGTTATTCCCTAAACATTCTTAATCAACCACCAATACTCCCTTTGATGACAGTTTTTCAGCTCATTGACTTTATTTCAAAATCATCAAAGATGGTTGCTCTCTCATTCCCTAGACTAGATTCCAGGTAGGAAAGGAAGAAATAGCTAGAAAGAGGGCCAGTTTCTCAGAACACACCAGGAAGGGAAGAAACAGGCATACACAAATCTCATCCATACAAAGAAGGAGACAAGTTTCTCAAATTTGTTTATCCTGGCTTCTGAGAAACATAGAAGAAACATCTTATTGCAAGGGAAAAATATTGATCCAGGTGAATATTTGGTTAATGTTTTGGTAACTTTGGGTAAGTTGCTCAATCTCTCTGAACCTTAGCTCCCTTTATCTGTAAAAATGACTTTAATAAGAATATACATAGACCTATTGTCACAGGAAGTATTTAACGAATAATAACCATATTTTTTTAGGATGCATATTGGTTAGTAAATCCAAAACATTTAATCGAGTCTGTACTGTTGAAGAAATCAAGCTTTGCCTTATGCTTGGATCAGACCTGTTAGAAATACCGTTAAACCCTAAAAGTGTACTTGTAAGCCAGTCAAAGTATTCTCCATCAGAGAACTGACAGAGTATACACTGTGAAGGTGTAAGGAACTTGAGAAATTACAAGTTGTTAATGCTAAAGAATCAGAAATACTCCATGGGATTGCTTTTAGAACCAGTGTCAGGTTTGCTTGCTTTGTTTTGATGTGTGACAGCAGTTCTCAAAGTATAGTCAGAGGCCCCTGTAGGGGACCACAAAGGACTCTCTTTTCCAACTACATATCCTTGTGTGGCTGGATTTTCTTCATATATTTAAACCTAAACAATATATTGTGACAGATAATGCAGAAACAGATAAGAGTTCAGCTATTAACTCAGACATGTAAAGAGATTTTCAAAAATGTAAAACAGTGCCACTTTACTACATTTTTTTAAAGTTATTTTTCATAAAAATGTGTTGTTATGGGTTTATTGTTATTTTTAAATGAAGTAATGAGTAAATTTTCTTTTAATTTTCATTTTTAGTTTCTAATATGGTAAATTTTGATAGATAGAACCTACATAAGCAAGGCTCTTGGGGGCCTTCTATTTTTAAGAGGGTAAACGGCTCCTGAGACCAGAAAGTTCCTTGGCAATTCTGAACTTCAGCGAAAAATACCCTTACAAAATGTGGTATTTTACTGTCAGGAAAACTTTAGAACTTAACCTTTTCTGTTTAATTAGGTTCTTTAGTAATCGAAGATAAAGAGAGTCAGCCACACATGCCTAAGCAGAATCCTGTCGTGGAACAGAATTCACAGCCACCAGGTGGTTTATCTTCAAACCAGTTATCCAAGTTTCCAACACAGATCAGCCTAGCTCAATTACGACTCCAGCATATGCAGCAACAGGTAATGGCTCAGAGGCAACAGGTGCAACGGAGGCCAGCACCTGTGGGTTTACCAAACCCTAGAATGCAGGGGCCCATCCAGCAGCCTTCCATCTCTCATCAGGTAAATTTGGAAGCAGGCCTGTCCTAACTTAGATAATTGTAGTACAATTGTATTCAGCAGCTCTTAAGATAGCTAAGACAACCGTCATACATGATTTAAATATATGAACTTATAAAAATTTATCATATTTAGCATCCATGATTTAACTCCTAGTTTTTCGCCCTTCTCTAAAAGGAAGTAATGCTTTATTTAGGTGGTACATCTATTTTCATCTGCTTTTTGTTGTCTTCAAATTATAACAGAGGATAAATGATTGCATTCCTAAATAACCGGTGCCTATTGTTGGTGACAAAAATTGTATACCTGAACTCATAATTCCTATATCAGTGCTTCAGAATGACTAATAGTTTTAGGTATCTGTTCTCTGTGGGGATGCAGTGTTTAGAAAACCACATTGCATCTTAGAAACTAAGGCAAAATGAGATAGAAAAGGGTAGGGATGTGGTTTATTAGAAATCTGCCCCTTTGAAACTATATTTCTGAGTAAATATTCCATGAAGTATTCTCGTTTTTACTAGATATGAAATATTCTGTTTACTTTTAATCCAATTTTTGACCATGAAAGTTTTATATACTTTATTAAATAGTTTAACTTATCCTGCTCATATTAGATAACTTATCCTGCTCATATTAGATGTTGGCATTCTTAGATTTAATAAAGGTTTAGTAAAGAGTACTCTAATTAATTCATACAAATTGTCTGTTATTTTCAGTTACATTGATTTATTAATTTATACTCTTACTATTTCTGAGAAGGATTTAAAGTCATTTATAGTAAATGACACAAATAAAGTGGAATAGCATTTAATAAGAGTCAAATAAATTGTGTGTAGAACTAGGCTAAGAATTCTCATACTTGAGAACAAGTTGTAGAATTTTTTGTCAACCAAAGCAAAAAAGAAACAGGAATAATATCTATATTATTTGGTAAAAAGAAAACATGCCAATTTATTAGGGGAGAAACTTTTTTACTAGCACTAAGAGGAATATATATTGTGGTTCTTGATGAAAAGGTAATTAAATGGCATAATAGCATTTTTTGGTACCAATTTTATAAGACATAGAAATGATCTTCCTGGGACTCTTGTTTCAACCCTGAGTAAAAGTTATGGGCATATGTAGATCCTGATTTTAATTCCCTTCTGTGAAGGCTCAAGGTGATGTATTTAAGGTTTTTGGCTTTCTGTCATGTCAAATCCAGGAGAATATTAGTATGCCTCATTGACTATTCCTCTTGAACTTTTTTTTAACCCCGATTTTTACAAGCAATTTAAGTAAGCAATTTAAGTAAGCAATTTAAGAAGTCTTTGATAAATCCATCATTTGTGTTAATTGCTTTTTCACTAAGAAGTGAGGAACTGAGACAGTTGATAAATATTGTGTGACTTGGTCACTTTGTCATAAATAGTTATTTATGTTAGCATTGACAAAACACAAGTGACTTCTGAGGCTTTAGCCTGCTTATCTCAGAAATTTGCTTTTGATCTTATTTTTCCTCTCTAGGATTTACTACTATATAATCTATACAACATACAATCTCTATCATACAACCTAATTTTCCCACTTGGAAATAAAGTAATTTTCGCATCTTTTCGTCATTACCTCACACACTTTTCTTTCTCTGTCTACTCTCAATGACTCCTGGATCTTTTTTCACACACTCGTCTCTCATCTCTCATCTTTATCAGCTCTCTGCCAAATACCCACTCAAACATTTTTCACTTATCAATTTACCCTCTTCCGTAAACTTTCACACTGCCCTGCCCACCTGCATTCTTAGTTTTCTACCAGTTTATTTGCATATATGTGTGGGAAAATGTCTTTCTATAAGCTAGTGTCTATGTGTGCCTCTGGCTTTGTGCGTTTGTTGAAATTGTACTGTACATCTGTCCATAAATTCACTTGTAGGTAAATTTGAAGGACTGCTTCTAAAAATCACTTAGGTGATAGTTTCCTATTTCTTCTTCCACTGAAGATTAGCTGTGGAATCTCCCTGGTCAAGAGTTGGGTGATACAGAGATAATACACGTAGTTATATGACTGAGTGGTACAAACTTGATAGACATTGGGCATCTCTGTTTATTTAGCAGTATTCCATATACTCTATTATACTCCAACGGGCAGAAATAAGTTTGTTAGAGAACACTGTCACATACGTTGTACATAATTCACAGCAATGGTTCTCATTCCTGAGCCAGATTTACTTTTGTGGAGATACTCTCATTCATATGTATAGATTATTTTCCTAAACAGTGCATGTATGTTAGAAAGATATCTGCTACCCTTCATGGTTATACACAGTTGGGAACTACTGACCTAGAATAAAATCAAAACCTATAATAATGAAAGTACTTAGAGGATAACCATAATGAAAGTTATATGTCAGTTTGCTTAAGCTCTGAATTATTTCTCTATTTGCTCCCCTTTTTCCTTCTGTTTCTTGCAAATTAATTGATTCCATTTAATTAAAATAGCACTAGTTTTGCTATTTCTTTTATGCGCATAACTAGTTCCTAATCTTATTCTTTCAAGTTGCTTCCCAGAGTTCTTAGAAATTAACTTAATCAACTATAGCAGTTCAGGAGAGGAAGAAAACCACCTTGCCTGTTACCAGACTGAGCTCTTTGATGGCAGGGTTGACATCCATTCCCACACTGATTTCTCACAAGAGTACATTACTCTGGCATCAAGTGTCATTTCTTGACTTAACCAATATATAAACCAGTCTGGGTTGGGGGTGTCAGAGTAGGGTAGCAAAGACTTCTATAACTACCTTTATTCTCTCTTAAGGATTATTTCTAGTACTTTCCCACTTTAAAAAAAATTATCTCTTAGATGAATTTAGGAGTTTTCCACTATAATTCCCCAACTATTTTCTGTTTGTGTCTCCATGATATAAAACTCTTTAAGTCACAAAACTTTAATAGAAGAATCAAAAAATTTGCTATGATTTCAGGCTTATACTTCTGTAAAGTTTTGACATTTTCTCTGTTTTTCTGTAATCTTCTTATATTCTTCACCCACAAAGTTTCTCTTGGTCTTGAAACAGTATCTAAATCTATTTTTCATTGGGTCTGTAAATTGCTGGCCACTCTTGAAAGTTACTGAAGGTGAACCCAGTGCCAACTAATTTGTCAGAGAGAGGAAAGAGAAACAATTTACCCAGGAAAGAAGAGTAAATTCCAAAAGTAGGAGAAGGGGAGGGGAAAAGAAGAGGACAAGGCTACACTTTGTAGCTGTCTGCCTTCAGAGTATCAAAGTTTAAAATGTTGCTACTTCAGCCTTATAAATTCCACATTTATTTGTCTTTTTGTGAATGTGGGAGTTAATAGTTCCCTCCTTGAGAAGTTCTAATCATATACAGTTTAGATAGCCTGAAAATAAGTATTTGCTTTCAATAAGTTGCCAGCCATAGAGAGAACTGGCAAGTCAAGATGAGACTGGCATATAAGGTTACCTTTTTCTAGAACACTGGTCTCAATTTCCAGGGCTAAAATTTATGAGCAAAGTAGGCTTGCCTTCCCAGCCCTATCCTGTAATCAACCAGTGTTGTCCTTGAACGGTTTCCTTTCAAAATCTGTTTTCTTTTAGGGAAATCTCATCCTCTAAGCTGTAATTAGTCAGTACCTTAATCAATCCCCAACTAAACATGAGAACATGTTTTGGTAATGATATCACAGACTCGATTTGAATTAAAGCCTTAGTGCTGTCTTTTACTAGCTGTGTGACTTCTGTCAAATTCTCTAAGCTTTCTAGTGTTTAGTGTCCTAATTTGTAAAATGAAGGGAGGGCAATAATGAGATATCACAGGGAAAATGTTAATCATAATGCCTGGCATACAGTTTGATCTCAGTAAGATCTAAAACTCATTAATTTTTAAATGTTATTAATATCAACTGTTTTCATTATTAATGATTTATTGGTTAAGAGTGCCGACCTTGGAGCCAGAGTGTACTTGAGTTCAAATCCCAGCTCCATTTCTTATTATCTTTAATTTTTTACTATCTTTAGTATCTTTAAATTCTTTTATTATTTAGTATCTTTTATTTCTTACTATCTTTAAATTTTGAACAAGTTAACTTAAATTCTCTATACCTTAGTTTCCTTTTCTGTAAAATAAAGATAATCTCTACCTGGTAAGATTGTTGTGAAGATTGAGTTAACAGATGTAAAGCACTTAAAGGAGTACCTGGCATGTAATAACTGCTCAGTGAATTTTAGCAATTATTTTACCACCATGTTATTTTAGGTTCGAAGAGGGCAATTCTTTGCAAAAGATAATCATCAAGGACTTAAAAAGATACCAAAGACAAATTTTCCCTACTTCCAACATGGCCTAGCTCCAATCTTGGTATAAGCTACTTACAGTTGGAAACCCCTCTCCCAAGGCTCTTTCCTAATAAAACTCCTTTTCTTTAAATTGCTTATATACATACTGGAAGGCTGCCCCTCTCCCCCATACCCTTGTTGCAATATTAAAATTATTCATCTCTGGTAGAGTTGCTGTCTTTCTGTAAAAGTTATAAAGTAGAGTTGTCTATAATTTGTCTTTTGGGAGATGATTGTCACTGAATTGGTTTAATTTCTTTTTTCCAGCAACCCCCTCCACGTTTGATAAATTTTCAAAATCACAGCCCCAAACCGAATGGACCGGTTCTTCCCCCTCATCCTCAACAGTTGAGATATCCACCAAACCAGAGTATGCCACGACCAGCAATAAAGCCCAACCCCCTACAGATGGCTTTCTTGGCTCAACAAGCCATAAAGCAGGTATATATATTTATTTATTTCCTCTCCTCAGTTGCTTGTTCTACTTCTTTCTGCTTCCAAACCACATTGAATTTATAGACAGAGAAAGAGTTGTGAAGAGCAAAAGCAAGCTTTTTTTTTTATATAGTAAATGTGAGTTAATAGTAAAAGTTTATTACAGACAGACCTATAGAGACAAAACTGAGAGAAAGGATCTTGATGCTTTGTAATTAACAAGAGAAATCAAGCCACTTATATAGGAGTGAAGGCCCAGAATAATTAGTCGGAGGTATTAATTTTTGCAGTACTGATGTGTGTAGCTTTTAAGTGAATACATTAAATTTCCTAAGGCAGAAATATTCTAACAAATACAGGTTACATTCTGCAAAAGAGAACAGTAAATGAATCTTTAAAGTGTTCCAAGGAGACTTCTTAGAAACAAACTTAGAATGACACAGTTTTAATATGGAGTACATATACATCTGATAAAGTTAATATTTTAAGGTTATATATTAAATCTGATAAGGTTTAATATATTATTAATGTCAAGGTAAAAATACTTTCTAGATATTACATTATTTTTTTTAAAGTTTAAATTCTTTCAGTGCTTTGTCTTGTCCAAGCACTTGTGTCAATAATCTTTCCAGCTTAAGACTTGTAGATTTATGTCAGTTTAACTTTTTGCCAAGACTAAAATAAAGAATTTGATGCTGTCTCCATAATTCTGTGACATTCATTTTAATCAAATGATTTGAAAGTTTTATTCTAAAATTACACATGCTATATGTGTGTGTTTGTGTTTTTGTGTTTATAATTAGCTTGACTTTGGTATAATATCACCAAATTTTCTTAAATAATATTTTAATTATTTTAAATGAAATTTATGCCTCTCTCTATTTCATCATTAGAGGTGAGTGAAAAAGGCCCACGCTACAGTTTAGCCTTAAATTCTGTTTCTTTTTCTTGTAGTTTTGTGGCCTGGTGCAAGTTTATTCTTTAAAATCTCGTTCGCCCCAACCATAAAATGAATACCTTGCAGAGTTGTGCTGAGACTTAATGCTAGTGTGTAAAGCACCTCGCACATCCTGCATACTCGGAATGTTTACTTTCCGTCTTCCCCATTTATTATTTTTAGTGGGTAGACACACACTTTAAGAATGTTTTTAAAAATGTTTCCTGGTCAAAAACCTAAGCATGGATGAATAAATTAACAAACTAAGAGAAAGTATAGTGGAGAATTGTTTTTCGTTGGTAGATTAGTTTAACAAATTATAGTCTACTCATACGTGGGAATACTTTTCAGCTATTAAGAAAATGCAGTAATCTGCACATGATCTTATGACCTGATGGTATGTGGGGAAAACATGTTGTCAAATTTTTGTGAGGTATTCTTATTTGTGTGTGTGTGTGTGTGTGTTTTAATCTCACATACATAGAAAAAACCTGGAAAGATATACATCAGCTATAACAGTGATTATCCTGGGGAGGGAAAGAGGAAGAGAGTCAAGAGAGAGGGAGATTGAGAGAGAGAAAGATGGGTATGAGGGGTGGATGGGGGGAAAGATAACATTCACATACATAGGTTTCTTTTTTTTTTAAAGATTGGCACCTGAGCTAACAACTGTTGCCAATCTTTGTTTGTTTGTTTGTTTATTTTTCTCCCCAAATCCCCCCAGTACATAGTTGTATATTCTAGTTGTGGCACATGGGATGCCGACTCAGCATGGCCTGACGAGTGGTGCCAAGTCTTTGCCCAGGATCCGAACCAGCGAAACCCTGGGCCACCGAAGCAGAGTGCGCGATCTTAACCACTTGGCCATGGGGCCGGCCCCCATAGGTTTCTTCACATAGTTTTTTCAGTGGAGGATATGAATTAGATTTTTCAAAATTAGAATGTTTCAAACACTCTCACTCTATATAGTGTAGTCGATCTATAAATGATACTGTGTTTGGGAATTTTTTCTCCTGCTATATAGTCTTGAGATACCTCTTAGGTGCTTTCCTTTTCCCCAGTATTTTTCTTATGAAAATATTCAAATATAACAAATTGAAAGACTTGTATGGGGACAAATTGCTCTATTTGCCTTCTCATTTATTATTCATCCATCTATCAATTCAGCCTTCTTATTTTTTGATAGGTTTCAAAGTAATTGTAGACAGCAGCATGGTTCCTCTCTGCATACTTCAGCATTCCTAGTATTAACTTAGTTAATGTGTTTATCTCAGCCCCTAACATAAATGACAAAGTTTCCTCAGATCTTTGCTGATGCTTAATTACCTGTTCATATATGAGAAATGAGTGGGGAAAAAACAGGGAAAAAAAAGTGAAACGGGATCTGGGGCTAATATTTGATGACTGAGGTTTTACTCTATTTAGGGCTACTAGACATATTTATTGGGAGAATTCCTAGTGTCACCATCTTATCTCTTAGGCTGGTCCAATTCCCAAAGGATCTTTCTGTCTTCTATCTAAAATTTAGGGCCTGGCTGCTTGTTGGAGCCAGGGGAAGAAGATTGGTAGAGGGCCAGCGGCGGAATGGGAGGGAAGCTCAGCATTCAGTCTGTGTATGGTTTCTTAATCTTCATTTTCAGTGCAATACTTCTGCCTTCAACTGAGCTTGGTACCTTGCAGTCCAAAGACATTGTTTTACCTATTCTAGAAAATAAGTTTCCAGCCTTCTGTGAAGGTAGAGGGTGTCCTTATTATCTTGGGGTGGCTACAGGTAGAGTAGGAAAGGAACATGAGATTTAATGCTTCTTTAACAGACTCTACAGATCATCCTGTTTTTAGCCCCTTCACCTGTTGTGCATCTAATTCCCAGGTTCTTAGGTGTTCTGCAATATATGTTGATCTGCTTCTCTATTTTCCCACTGCTATCTTAGGTTTCAGCTTTATCAAACTAAGTGATTTGCTATTTGTCCATCTCCTTTCCAGCTTCCAAAATGTGATTTCTGTCTTCTCTCCGTTTTCTTTGTTTTTGAGTCAATGCCTTTTTTAAAAATTCCCATTAACTGTATTACTTTGGTTTTAGGTGTTTCACGTAGGGACAGAAGAAAATGTATGTTTCAGCCCTTAATCTTTACCTTGAAGTTGCTCTGTATGTGTTTTCTTTTCCAGTATGTATAAGCTTTCCAGGATGGGGCACTGTGTGGTTTTCTGGTGTATACTAACTATTGTCTTGTGTTAAAAATCCGTGCCTTTTACTTTTTGGACAGAATTAATGAAAATTATATATACCTGTGCCCTCCTGCCTTTCCATTCAAATTACAGTTGAATTCAAATAGCAGAATGTGTCTTCTACTTTGTTTTGTGTCTGGAAAAGGGATTAGGTGGACATTTTATGTTATAGGCCTGCTGATAGACAACCTTTCTTCTTCCCTTCTTGCTACTATAGTGGCAGATCAGCAGTGGGCAGGCTGCTCCGTCGACTGCCAATAGCACATCCTCTACTCCTTCAAGTCCCACCATTACTAGTGCAGCAGGATATGATGGAAAGGCTTTTGGTTCACCTATGATTGATTTGAGCTCACCAGTGGGAGGTTCTTATAATCTTCCTTCTCTTCCAGATGTAAGTATACCCAAAATATATGCATCTGTTTTGAAATTTTTTTTTGAGTATGCTCTTTGGTGGCCCTGAGCGAATCTTCCTCTTTTTTTCTCCCCAAAGCCCCACTACATAGTTGTATATCCTAGTTGTAAGTCATTCTAGTTCTTCTGTGTGGGATGCTGCCACAGCATGGCTTGATGAGCGGTGTGTAGGTCCGTGCCCAGGATCTGAACCAGCGAACCCTGGGCTGCTGAAGAAGAGCGAGCAAACTTAACCACTCAGCCATGGTGCAGGCCCCCTGTTTTGAAAATTTTAATTGAACTTGGATCTTGTAAAAGGCATGGGTTTGTTGGATTATAGGTTGTTTGCGTGTTTGTTTTCAGAAGTTATTTTTATCCTTTAGAAATATTATAGCAGCAGGAAAAATTAAAAGATTATAAACACTTGAACATACTACAGAATGTCTTTAGGGCACTGGAGTTAAAGGTATTTGTAAATGAATGATTATGGTGATGGATTATGGAATCTAAGCTGGGAAAGGAGCAAACTAAGGATATGGGAGGAGGTATTGGAAAATTGACTTACTGGAATGTGATATATTAGCATAAGGTTAGAGAGGGAGGCTAGAATTTAAGACATCAGAAGAGATGGAGATAAGTGTAATAATAGAAATGAAAACATTTTCTGCTAGATCATACTGACAAGTGCAAAATTACCTCTGATTTATTTTATATTTAAATTAAATATATTTACTCTCTAAAATCTAACTTTGTCAGTATGACGTTAAAAAAAATCTTTTTCAAAGGCAGAAAATAGAACATTCTATAGACACATCTCCATACATAAGTTGATATTTGTTTAACCTTTTCTAATGCTACAAGGTTAAGTAATCATGCACACAAACATTAAACACTTTTAAGAAGTATCTGGTAAGATTGTGAAAGAATGTTTAAATCTTTGTGATTTAGTTTTTCAAGTTACTGAATTCAACTAACATTTCCTAATAGTTGTGTCATTAACCTTACCAGAGATATTTCATTTTTTAAATAACTGTATATTCATTAAATGGGTAGAGTACATGTATTTTTCATGCATAGGTGATACATAGGAAAACTACTTTTGTCTCATTCCTATAATTTTAGTTTAGCTTTTAGGATTACTGTGTAATGTAAATAACTTTCCTTACGTTAAGATCTGACAACTTCAGTCATTCCAATACTTTTTGCACTCTCTGAAAAAGTATTAGCTAAGGTGTTGACAAAAGAATATTAAACATAAATGCCCCTGTGTACTTCTCTGCTCCTTCAACTGAAAGAGGACCCACAGAAAATAAAACTGTCCTCCTTCTCTTTCCTCTGCAGTCCTCAGATATACAGGTAACTATTTGTCCACCAGCCTTTCTCAACTGAAATTCCTCATCTCAACCACAGAATAAAGAAACTGATTTAGGTGACTATTTTGTCTTCCTCCCAAGAATGGTTCATAACTAGCACCATTCTAGATGCAGGAGGGGAGAATAACATTTTCATTATATACATAATAATTCATATATAATTCATAATAATTCATTATATACAGTCTATGCCCAAGGACTGTAGGACTTAATTCTCTTGTAAAATTATGGTTGAGAAAGGCTGGAACTATGTTAGAGAATTGAACTGGATTTTAACTACAAAGACATTGTTGGAAAATAAATGGTGTATTTAAGCATGAAAAATATTTGCGTCTAAAGTGTGAAAGTCTTACTCAATAGAAATTTATCAGTATTATAGCCTGGCAGTCAATTAGGAAAGAAATGTTATTTGTGTAACACTTTGAATACCTGTTACGTTAAACTAAGAATCTACAAGGGATCATTTTTTCTCCCAAATGGTAATCATGTACTTAGGTGAGGTTAGTGTTCTGCAAATGTGCTATGTATGGACTTATTTCATCTGTGTAATGCATACCAGAGCATCAGTTCTCAAAATGTGGGCCAAGGACAAGGGAGTTCTTAACAACCCTTTCAGAGGCTCCGCAAGATTCTACCTGCGAGAGTCCAGATTTTCTTCATCTTCTTCAATACAAACCACATCACAGCACACCACATCAACACATCAACCCTGGTACATCACAACAGATTGAGTGCAGAAGCAGATATCAGAATCCAGTTGGCTGTTATTAAGCCAGGGACTAAAGAGATTTGCAAAAATGTGAAATTGTGCTACTCTTCTCACCAGGCTTTTTTTTTCTTTACTCGGGTACCCTTTAGTTGTTTTTAAATAAATTAAGAAATATTTTTTAAAATTTTTTGTTTTAATTTTTAAGGGTGTGAATGACAAACCATTCTCCTTTCTTCTGGCTCATGACTTCTGAAATAGTGTGTCTTCAGTATATTTACTAAGATGGAACATTGAGAAGGAAAAAAGCTTTTTTCAAGATTGTTTATGGGGAAAATATGCATCATAACTTTGTATTTACATGTTTTATTATTTGAAACTAATTAAACTATTAAAGTTTTCTTATAAATTTAAAGTAGCTTTTAACTTGCAAAGTCAGGATGTCGTGAAATAATTTCTTTTCTTGTAAGATTGACTGTTCAAGTACTATTATGCTGGACAATATTGTGAGAAAAGATACTAGTATAGATCACGGCCAGCCAAGACCACCCTCAAACAGAACCGTCCAGTCACCAAATTCATCAGTGCCGTCTCCAGGCCTTGCAGGTAAAGTGGGCTTCTTTTGATTTCGTGAGTGTTTTTACTCTACTTATAGTAAACCCCCACCTCCTCTTTTATTGGATGATTAAAATGGGTCTGAGTTTTTGGCACTATTTAAAATTAGTTTACTTTCAAAGTGGGAAGCAAAGGTTAAACCTCTGTACCTTTTTAATTTTAACAGAACTTACAGGCATTATTGCACTTCCAGGAGGAATTTAGCATTATACCTTTTCTTTTTGACTCTCTCTGTGTGTAATTTGTCTAGGGTCAAAATTTATCAGTGACAGTCACTCTTCTGGTGGTCTGTTTATTAGGATTTGTGTTTAAGAATTTTTAACATACCTACTCTTTTCCTCCAAGAGACAAGCACTCGACTAATATTACTCCCAAAGACCTTGGCGAAATAGGTGCCTTAGACCAAAATAAGGAAAGAGGAGAATTTTAAGTCATTTACCAATCATACAAGCATAAGTCAGTTACACGATTTAAAAGGAGATGCTTATTTAAAACAAACTTAAAATACAAACAAACTGGAAGGAAATTGTTAACAAAATATAGTAGAGAAACTGTTTACTTATATAACAAGTTCACACAAATAAATAAGGAAAGTGCTCAGTATTGCCAAAGGACATGAATAGATAAGTCCGTAAGAAGAAATACATACAGCAAGTAAAACAGGCAGGGGCAGGTGTTCAATCTCACTAGTAGTCATTAAAAAAACCAAATCAAGATATAATTTGTACCTATTGAATTAGCAAAGATTTAAACAGTGAAAATACTTGTTGACGAGAATGTGATGAGAGAAGTACCCTGATACATAGCTGGTGGGAGTATAACTTGACAAAACATTTCCGGAAACCATTATGGCAATATTACTAAAACTAACATTTATCCAGTATTGATTCTGTGCCAGGCACTGGACAAAGTACCTTATATGCATTGCCTAGTAGAATATTTGTTTCACTGTCTTCCATTAATTGGTCTTTGTGTTTGACTGCTTTTATATTAGCCCCTACTACTGTTTAATGTCTCCTGTAGCTTTCACTGGCACTCGTGTCCTCACTGAGATCTTACCCTGGTTCCTGTAACATGGGACTTTCAGCATTGCTGGAAATTTTTGATTGTCATACCCCTGAGTGGGAAGTGTGAAGAGATGCTACTGGTACCTAATAGTTGGTAGAGGCCAGGGATGCTGCTAAACACCCTGCAATGCACAGATAGCCCCCGACAGCAAAGAATTATCTGGCTCAAAAAGTCAGTTGTGCTGAGGGTGAACAACCCTGCTATTTTAAGGGGAATTCAACTGGAGTAGGAGTTCAGCAGCTACTTATTGTTTTATATAATTTCATTATCTGTTCCCAGTTTCAGTGTAGCACTAAGTGAACACATTCAATGGGAATTAAATACAAAATTGTTAATTCATTTTATGAATGTGTATGATTTCCTCATCCTCAGGACCTGTTACTATGACTAGTGTACACCCCCCAATACGTTCACCCAGTGCCTCCAGCGTTGGGAGCCGAGGAAGGTAAACTGACTCAACCTTAATCTCTAGTATATAAAAATCTCTAATTAGATTTTTCTTGCCAGTGCTCAGCATGCTTTGGTGTACTCAATACATTTTGAACAACTTAACTTTAATTTTTAGCCTTTAATTAGTGGGTTAAGTAAATAAAATACAATTTTATCTTTAAAAATACAAAAATATCTGTGTATATATTGAAAATAAGAAAATATGTTTGGCTTTATCATAAAAGCAAGGAAAAAATAAAAATGCAGTAGGTATAACATACCGCACTGTGTAAGAACACACACAAATACAAACCTAGGGAAAAGAAACATAATTTTATACTAACTTCAGTGTTCTGTGACTTTTCCAATGACCAAACATTATTCTACTTTAAAGTAAATAAATTTACAGTTGTTGAAATTCTATTTTAACTTACTGCTTTGCTTGCCCACTCATTATGCTTGCAAATTCCTCCTAGATAGTAACCCAATTCTTACTTTCCTAATCATATGAAAGAAGCATTCTCTGAAGGGGGAAAGTTTGCCTTTAGTCCCATGAGAACATAGTGGCTATCTGTAAAACGTTTTTGTCCCACTACATTTTTTAAACAGCAAAACCCAATAAATTATGTCCACTAGTTAATTGTCTTCACACTTTGTGACAATAAATCGTTAATGTGAGCCAAGAGTTCTCTTTGTCACTGATTAAAGAAGGAAATGGGGAAGCCTAAAAAAAGATGCTAGTTTTAGAGCTGCAGAATATTGAGGTCAGTTTCCTTTTAATTCAGGTTTTATTTAAATATCTTTGCAGAAGTGTAATGTCACTGTTTCGATTGGTTAATATGTAGAATATTCTTAATAAATATATGAACCTTTTTTCATAGAGCAGTTGCATTTCAGTTACGTATCATTTATTGCTGATGTAACGTAATTATCATTGCTGTGAAGATAAAGCATTATTCCCAAACGCCATTGTTATACTTTGTTTTGAGATATTGAAGGTAACATTCTAAGATTTTTTTCTTTCTTTCTTTCTTATACTTACAGCTCTGGCTCTTCCAGCAAACCGGCAGGAGCTGATTCTACACACAAAGTCCCAGTAGTCATGTTGGAGCCAATCCGAATAAAACAAGAAAACAGTGGACCACCTGAGAATTATGATTTTCCTGTTGTTATAGTGAAACAAGAATCAGATGAAGAATCTAGGCCTCAAAATGTAATTATATCAATGATTGCAATACTATTTCTGTTTGGGGGATAGAGTGAGAGAAACTTTTAAATAGCTCATAGGAGGTAAAAAATGTTATATTTAAAAGCAGGGAAATAGTAACTTAAAGGTTGAAAAATTTGAGTAAATATCTCCGTAAATTAGAACAAAAAGATGAATGCAAAACAGGGAGAAGAGTTTGCAAAGTTAGAAGCTCAAATGAGAACATTCAGCATTTGAAAGCGAGAACAGAATAAAACACATAGAAGGTAATTGCCAAAGAAATAATACAAGGATACTTGTAACTGAAAGGCATGAGCATCTGAATTGAAGAGGCCACCAAATACCAGAACATTAAATGAAAAAAAGACTCAAGATTTCAGATTCTAAAAGCTTCCAGAGGACAAAACATGTCAGACAAACATAATGACACCAAGTCCTCAACCCAGACACTTGAAGCAGGAAGACAATAGAGAAATAATCAAAATTGTGAGAAAAAATTTTTTGTACACACAATTCTATACCCAGGCAAATTATCAAGCCTATGTAAAGATTAAATAAACATTTTTAGACATGCATTCAAGGTCTCAAAAAATTTAATTCCCACGTACTCATTCTTAGGAAGATATTTGAGAATATGCTTCATTAAAAATGGAGTAAACCAAGAAAGAGGGAGACATAAGATTCCAGAAACAGCATCTAACACAGAAGAGAGGCAAAAAAAAAAGGTCCCCAGTACAGTAGCTCCTCCAAGTATCCCTGTAGCAGGAGGACAGAAGACTCCAGAGGGATATATGTAAGGGGAGAAAAATGTTTTGACAGCTTTGAGAAGCATTTTATAACCCTGCTGGAGATTGTGAGAATGGCTTAGAGATAGATACCTAGAAAAATAAGCAAATTAAATAAATAAGGTAATTATTGACTCATAGTAACAACAAAAAGTGAGAAAAGAAAGTGTAGTCATAGTACAGTCTATGGTTATGCAGTGAACAATATTTCTATAGTCATAATGATGCAAACAAACACCTGAATGCAAATTTAACTAAACACTAGATATAATCAGGACATAACTTGCATTTAACCAAAAATTGATTTTTCAGGATACCTAACTAGTACAGCCGTGACACTGACCAGTTGGAATAGACGCTGGCTACAAACAGTTACATGCTGGTGCCTACCAACTGATAAAATGAATGCTTGTATGTTAAGAGGATGGATAAATGGTGTGTGTGTCTAAGTGTAAGGAGGAAGTGCAGAGTCAGGAAGGAAAAGTCTAATCTTCCATAGTAGGGAATATATATATATATATGTGTATATATATATATATTTATTTATCTGAAAATATGTTTAAAAATGAAAATTTGAGAAATTACAGTATAAGCATATTACTTAGAAAAATAGTAAATAGCAGAAGGAAAAGCTAGATAATTTGAAAATAATTGCCTCCAGGGAATGAGTTTATATACCCATGCTTTTAACTAAATATACATTTATTATTTTGAAACTTTTAAAAAATGTTTAAAGGAGATAGATTTTGTTATTGATTTGAAATTTTCACCATCCTAGGCTCCAACATAAAATTTAGATTCATCTTAAAGTTTCTAATGGCTCTTGCAGGGGTGAAGTTACTTCTAAGAATTAAAGCAGTATACCTTTCTATGAATTATAAAAAATCTACACTAGGCATGTTTTGTGTCTCGGTAGAATTTGAATTAACAGCTTGAGTCAAATGTATTTGTAGTTCTGCGGTGGACTTCTATACTACCCACCTATTTTCCCATTTCTGTAGCCATCAGCAAATTCAAAGATTTTTTCCTATATTATTCACACCCCCTTAGTGCTGCTCTTTCATTTTGATGATACTTTTTAGCGGAGGTCCATGTCTTCTTTACCATTAGGGACTCTAATACAGTTAGCAATAAACATAGTCTGTTCTTGGGGCCGGCCCGGTGGCACAGTGGTTAAGTGCGCACATTCTCGGCAGCCCGGGTTTTGCCCGTTCGGATCCCGGGTGTGGGCATGGTACCGCTTGGCAAAAGCCATACTGTGGTAGGCATCCCACATATAAAGTAGAGGAAGATGAGCATGGATGTTAGGTCAGGGCCAGTCTTCATCAGCAAAAAAGAGGAGGATTGGCAGTAGTTAGCTCAGGGCTAATCTTTCTCAAAAAAAAAAAAAATACTCTGTTCTCATGCACCTTCACAGACTCCTTTGAAGTAACCAGGGGCCCATGAGAGAACCGTGTACAGTCCAAAATTGCAGTACTGGTAATAATGAATGCCAGTTTTAATACATACATAGACCGTTACACACTCTTTCCATTGCAGACCAACTATCCAAGAAGCATACTCACCTCCCTGCTCTTAAATAGCAGTCAGAGCTCTGCTTCTGAGGAGTCTGTGCTAAGATCAGATGCCCCTGATAGCACAGGAGATCAACCTGGACTTCAGCAGGAAAATTCCTCAAATGGAAAATCTGAGTGGCTGGATGCCTCCCAGAAGTCACCCCTTCATGTTGGAGAGACAAGGAAAGAGGATGACCCCAATGAGGACTGGTGTGCAGTTTGTCAGAATGGAGGGGAACTCCTGTGCTGTGAGAAGTGTCCCAAAGTATTCCATCTTTCTTGTCATGTGCCCACATTGGCAAATTTTCCAAGGTAAGACAGTTACTTGCTTTCCTTTTGCACATTCTTTTACTGTAAATAATAACAGCACTAAACTTTTGACAATCATTGTAACATAAAACCTTTGTAAAAACTTAAATAAAAATACACTTGGCACAAATGCGTACTCCAAACCTTCAGCATAGGGTTTCCCAAACCCTGCCTCCTATTCGCTGGACTTTTCTCAAAAACCTAGTCAGTTGTGAAGTGAAAAGAAATAACAGCCTTTAAATTATTACAAGGAGTTAAACATAAAGAACAGTGGTCTTTATGCACAACAACTGCCATATTTTATTGTGTCTTATTTGCCAGGTATTGAGCTGTATCCTTTATAAATATCTCAAGTAAATTCTCAAACAAACCGTATGAGATGATCATGGTGATCTGCCATTGGGTTGATCTCTTAGTTCTCGACAGACTGTGCTTTTTAAAATTTAATTTCAAACCTGAAGTTGCAAGAATAGTACCCAAGAGCATTTGTTTTCTTGAATCATTTAGAGGAAAATGCCAGTTGCACCTCATCTCAGCCATAGATTAACGCGCGCGTGCGTGTGTGTGTGTGTGTGTGTGTGTTGTGTTTATTTCGTATGTGTATTTTGTGCCTCCTTAACTAGGCTAATATTTACCACTTAGGCGCTTGCATTGTATTTCTGCTGTTATGCTATTGCAGCATGGTGCTGTGTACATAGTAGATAGGCAGTAAATCCTCAGTGATTAAAGTTCATGCCAAGTAAATAATTCTGTATCATAGATGAGATGGAGGAGGTGGGAAAGGGGCATGACAAAGAGAGAAATGATGCATTAGGAACTCAGAAATACTTTATCCCCCAATAGTGGAGAGTGGATTTGCACTTTCTGCCGAGACTTATCTAAACCAGAAGTTGAATATGATTGTGATGCTCCCAGCCACAACTCAGAAAAAAAGAAAACTGAAGGTCTTGTTAAATTAACACCAATAGATAAAAGGGTAAGTTTTTGAGCATTTCCAACCTAGACAGTTAAACAGTTTTTTTGGTTAGCTTCATTATTGTAATGCAGGTGTGCCTTTTATCAAAGAAGTGTATATTCAAATTTTATAGTGACTTCTTTTTTCTTTAGTGTTTTTTTTTCCACAAAAGTACAGGAATCTTAAATATATTTAAAGGGAGACTATCACTTTTTTTTAATCAAAAAAAATCACAGTACTATATACATGTTCTAGAAGCTTAAAATATTGTATTTGAAAAGAGTAGAATGTATATCCCTTATGTGGTCTGGACTTTTAAATTTAGTTTACCTTTAGTAAATTTCTGTTTTATTTCTACCACTGATAAGTTTTCTGCTTCAAAATTTATTGATAATTGACACCAAAGAAAGGAGTTTTTCTATTGACTGCTCCTGGAAATAATTCTATTCTTTCACCAAGTGGTACTAGGTTTAACTTCAAAGCCAGCTAAAATATTTAACTGTAATTAACGTTTAAAGCTACGTAGTCAACACTTCTGTAATACTAAAGACACTCCTTTGCTAAACTATTAAGTAGAACAATCAGTATGAAAGTTGTTATGCAAGAGGGGGCCCCAATGCACACTACCAGTACTACACAGTGTTTCCTGGGTAAACCCCTAAGCGGGGATGTAGCAGAGTACATGACGGGACCGCCTGCATTGAGAGAGGGGCCTCAGGACTGGACACACCATGGAAAGGGCTCCCGCTCTGAGTCTCTCAACACACATATGTGCTTCCTTTATTGACTATTAATAATTCAATACACAAGTTGGAGAGATAAGTGGAAAGTATTTTAAAAGAGCTTCAGATAGGTTTCTAGTGATACTGCTTTTGTTCCCATAATTACAAGGACTGCTCTCATATATCACACATACCCCAAACTGTCAAACAGTACAGTTCAGTAAATGATTAAGAAGAAGATAAAAACTCCAAGTATCAGTGTTTTTCTTGTATTTATCTGGTTTTAATTTTTATTCTGGTATTTTGAGACCCATGGCATTGTTATTAAAAATAAGCTGTGACTTCATTATTTTATTATATTTTAATTAATTTATTTATTTATTTATTTTGCTTAGAAGTGTGAACGCCTACTTTTATTTCTTTACTGCCATGAAATGAGCCTGGCTTTTCAAGACCCAGTTCCTCTAACTGTAAGTATTAATATCATTTTGTGCACAGTCGGATGATTTTTCTGAAACTTGATTCTCATAAATCAAGAATCTAAGTTTCTATACCATTTTTAAATAGTTTCCTATATCTAATCCAAATCTTTTTTTTTTTAATTTGCTTTTTTTTTTTTTTGAGGAAGATTAGCCCTGAGCTAACTAACAGTGCCATTCCACACCCGGGATTCGAACCAGTGAACCCCGGGCCGCAGAAGTGGAACGTGTGAACTTAACCACTGCACCACTGGCCAGCCCCTAATCCAAATCTTAAAGCTTATTAATATATACTGAATGCTTTGATCTTAAATATATTTTAATGTTAACAAGTTGGCCCAAAACTTCTTTTCATTTCTCATATATTCTTACTTCTCATCTCATGTATTTTATCTTCTATTTTCTGTAATGATTTCTATCAATTGTTTCTCCCTCAGGAAGTTTAGGCATACATCCTAAGCTGTTGGGAAAAAACTTCCCATTTGTGGTAAAGACCCCCAAAATTCTCTGTACATTCTTTGATGTATAGGCCCAGACTTCAAGTAATAAGTAGACTTTAACAATAGATGAAGGTGTGTATATGTATTAACTATTGACTTTAAAAAGGTTCATATTGAAAGTTTGATGTGACTTTAATGCATAATTTTAGAGTGCTGGAAAGGGCCTACTATTCAAAATATGTGGCCTACTATTCAAAATATGTTCTTCTATTCTCTGATGTCCAAAATATCTTTAAAAATTTAATAGATTTCATCTACAGTTTGATAAATTTTAAAAATTTAATGCAAGGTCAGAAAAGAAAACTAGCTTAGTAAATACATTCAGCTGATAAACAAGGAACTTCTTTCTTGAGAACAGATTTTGAGAAGTTGAGCTAGGAAAAGGAAATAAATATGTTCAGAGGGAAGGGCCTTTTGTACTCGAAAGAGGCAGGGGAAAAAATCAAAGAAAAGAAGCTTGTAAAGCCAGTAAAAACTTCATCCACTTAAAAATTTAACCTAGAACTTGGCGCTTTTTACGATCTTGACTTTCAGCTGCATTTGGTATTAATAATAACAGCAGGAGCAAAATAGCCCCTTTTTTCTTAATATGTATCATCTCATTTAGTCTTTACAAAATTCTGTGAGGTTGGTAGGATTATCCCTATCTAAAATATGAAAAAAATAGGTTCAGTGAGGTTAAGTAACTTACCCAGGAGCACACTCTTGAGTAGCAGAACCTAGGGTTCAAACCCAGATTCAAAGCCCCCTTGCCATAACACATGTAATGAAAACATGTCAAATCCTACTAGAAGTAATACTTTTTCTGGTAAATGCTTTTTGTTTAATAATGAAGGAGGTGCTGGCCCAGTGGTTCAGCAGTTAAGTGCACACGTTCTACTTCGGCGGCCTGGGGTCCGCCAGTTTGGATCCCGGGTGTGGACATGGCACTGCTTGGCAAGCTACGCTGTGGTAGGCATCCCACATATAAAGTAGAGGAAGATGGGCACAGATGTTAGCTCAGGGCCAGTCTTCCTAGCAAAAACAAGAGCAGCAGTTAGCTCAGGGCTAATCTTCCTCAAAATAAATAAATAAATAAATAAATAAATAAATAAAATAATGAAGGAGAATAGAGAAGGTTTAAGAGGGAAAATGTAAGTTTTTTCATTAAAAATAATTGGTGAAAATTTTTGAAAAATGTGACACAATGCATTTACCAATGTATGAAAAGCTATAGGCACTTGTAAATGTTGCTGAATAGGTTTACTTATCACTGATAAAATAGTACAAAGAAAAGCAATGAGAACAATCTGATTTTTTTTTTTTTAAAGATTTTTTATTTTATTCCTTTTTCTCCCCAAAGCCCCCCGGTACATAATTGTATATTCTTCGTTGTGGGTCCTTTTACTTGTGGCATGTGGGACGCTGCCTCAGCATGGTTTGAGGAGCAGTGCCATGTCCACACCCAGGATTCGAACAAACGAAACACTGGGCGGCCTGCAGCAGAGCGCGAACTTAACCACTCGGCCACGGGGCCAGCCCCAACAATCTGATTTTTATACTACTTCTTGTAAATTTTACTTAGGACCAGGTATAATTTAGTTATTTTGTATTGTATTTATTTTGAAAGGTGCCTGATTATTACAAAATAATTAAAAATCCAATGGACTTGTCGACCATCAAGAAAAGACTGCAAGAAGATTATTCCATGTACACAAAGCCTGAAGATTTTGTAGCTGATTTTAGATTGATCTTTCAAAACTGTGCTGAATTCAATGAGGTGAGAGAGTAAAAAAAACAAACTAAAAAACCAGTAGAGGCATTCTTTGTCATTCCCATCTTTATTTCTTTAAATATGGAACTTCCAAACTTTAGTCTTTTTGATGTTGATCTTAAACTTTCAAGGATGTGGTCTAAATAGCTCTAATTTAAAATTTTTCTCATCTGTCAATTTATCTAAACATCTGTTAGACTTACAGCTATTGTTGATGGTTTGTTCTCTGTATTGGTTACTCATTCTAGAGTTCCATTTAATTTGTTCTAAAAATACCTGTTACGTGATTCTATCATTATGGCATCTCTTTGATCTCTCTGGTAATCCAGTCCTGCCACTACCACACCCGTATAGAATAATCCAGATGAGTCTCAAGGCCTTTTATGTATTTTTTATCTGACCTTTTCTAGACTTTGTCTAGCTCCAGACTATTGTTTACTTTGTATCAATGACTACGCATAAACATTTCCCCAAGACAGTCCAGTGATGTTCATAATCTTGAGTTAAAAGAGAACAAAAATGAGACAAATTTACTACTTCTATTGACTGTCTAAAATGTTGGGGGTTTTTTTAATTCATATTTTTATTTTTATCCAACAGCCTGATTCAGAAGTAGCCAATGCTGGTATAAAACTTGAAAGCTATTTTGAAGAACTTCTAAAGAATCTTTATCCAGAAAAAAGGTTTCCTAAACTAGAATTCAGGAATGAATCAGAAGATAATAAATTTAGTGATGACTCAGATGATGACTTTGTACAGCCCCGGAAGAAACGCCTCAAAAGCATAGAGGAACGCCAGTTGCTTAAATAAACAGCACCCATTGGCGTATGCTGGTTTTTAGATTTTTGTTTGTTTTCAAAAAACGTTTTGTCAGTAATATAACATCATCACAAGAAGAGTTTGTGACCACTCTGATCAATAAGTTTTTGATGTTTACTAGACTTTGATTTTGTTAATAACCCGTTTCTTTTAACCATCTTATTGAAAAAGAGAAAGGAAAGAAGGAAGGGGGGGGGAGGGAGGAAGGGAGGAGAAAGGAAGAAAGAAGCATCAACAAGAAGATATAAAAAGACATTCTTCCCACTTCTTGGATTTCAAAGCTGCAGTCTGGAGTGATAACTACTATAGAAAGGAAATAGACTGTGTGTGAACCCTAAGTTGAAAGTTTAATGTGATTTGGATGTGTGCATTAATCCATTTTTAGAAAATACCACTACCCACTAATTTTGGCCCAACCATGAGTTAGGTATACTGTACTTAAGAGCAGTACTCCGTGAACATGCGTGGTAATACGAGTTCTATCCTAGGGTGCCAACTGGTGCAACAAGAAAGTAGATTAGATGCTATTAAGAAGGCACCTCATAGTATATCATGTAAGATGGGAACTGTATTAAAGAAAAAGCAGGAAAACAAATGTTTGATTTTTGTTTTCTTCTTGTCTGTAGAGGTGTTTGTTATAGAGACTTTCAAGGCCATTTTTCATACATTTCTAAATGTAACTTCTTCCACTGAGGAAGTAAGTATACATGTTTGGTTTTGCTGTGTGTTTATGTGTAGTTTGTTGTTTGGTTTTTAACTATGTAGGTGATCATTGTTTGCAGTATGGCCTTTAGAGGAACTATCCAAAATATGAAATACAGTACTGTACACCATATTTGATGTGAGGATTCTTCAACATTTACCCTATTGGGCATTAATTATAAGTTCCCCTGAAAGGGACTAATTTTCATCTGTCTTTATAATTTGGAATGAAAATGTGTTGTAGAATTTGGGAGCAGACAGTTGGAGGGAATTATAGTGAAAATTTAACTTTTTATGAAGCATCTATTTCCTATTTTTAAGAGTTGGAACCTCAAATTGAATCTTTGATCTGACTTAACTCTGAATTTTATTACTATTCTCCTGACAGAAATAGAAAAGACCTATCTTCTGAGTGCAAGCAATTCTTAATGGGCCAGACCTAGATAGTTTAACTGACATTCATTTATTCCTTTTCTTGTTGTTCACTGTCAAAGAAGGAAAGTAGATTAAGATAGAAGAAGAAAATTGCTGTGCCATTTGGTAATCTAACATTTGACACAATATTTACAGATGAATTTTTTTAGTGTGCCAAAGTAAATTTTTATTTATAAAACATTAATTGGCTGATCAAATATTTCTTCTTAGGCTGGTAGAATAAAAATATAGCTGACTTGAAAGAATGTTATTCTTTGGATGGTATCTCCTTTGAATTAAACTTAGAGGACTTGCTTTCTTATCTACATGGCATTACTTCTTAAAGTCAACAATTTGAAAATATTCTGTGGTAATTCATTGGGTTTTCAGATATTGCTAAAGATAAAATATGAGAAAAGAACTTATTAGCAATAGCTTTTCACTTTCTGTGTAGACTTAGGTCTTGTTGATAATATGTCAATTATGTATTAATGGTTAAAAAGTCTTAATCACTTTTCCAGATATGTGTTTCAGGGTAATTGTTGTTGTTGTATTGTTTTGAATATGCCTTGACATTTATTCTCCAAAGACTGAACAAATTTTCATAACAGTGCGTCTATCATTTGTCTGCTTTTGCTCCAGCATTTTTAGCACAGCAGCTATGGAGCTTTTGCTGTTTATTTATTGTCGGTATCTTAGAATGCTGTTCTTCTGACAGTTTCTTCTTCCATACTTGTCTCCTGACTTGAAACAGGGCAACAAAGATAAATTTTGAGGAGGATCACAAAGGGAAGTAGCACCTAGGAGAGAAAAAATATTATTTCCCTAAATGCATCTGAGCCAGAATGTCTACTAATGTACCCAAAACTTTCACTGCTATGTTCGGTGCCATATTAATTTTTTAAAACAGTATTTCTGTTTCACCTTTACAATTTTTTTGTTGAATGAAAGGCAGTTGAGAACCATCTTTTCTGTAATCATACATAATCTAAATTAAAAGTGTTTTCTGTCTCCAAATAGCCATTCCGTAATGATCTTTAAGATTAAAGTCCTGTAACCTTATTGACAAGCACCTATGTGCCCAGGTGGATCTCAGCTAAGTAATCTTTAAATTCTAATAGTGGTAAACTATAAGATGAGTCGAACTATAACCCATGCTTATTTAGAGAGCATGCACCCAAAAGTTCATTGGGATTCATTCAACCTTGACCTAAATTTAAAATACTCCAGTGTTTACCTCTGATAAAAAGCCAGAGGAGATTTCCCTCTGGATTTGGAACCAAGACCCCAATGTCATAGCTCCAAGAAACCCCAATACTTCACGTTAACACATGATCACACCTTTGGCCAGGGCTTATGACTGAGGAGACCATGTGAGAGCTAGGATTTACTCAATTACAACTCTTTGAAAGTTTTCCCAGGTGCCAAGCATCTACTCTTTCCCACTAATAAGGAAACCCAAGTACACAATGACTTACATGGCTATGGCAGGAGTATAAATGGACTGAAATGATATACCGTATTAAATTCAAAATATATTTGTCCATTAGCATCTGGCAATGCAGTCATTTTTATCCTTTGAATTAACAGGCCCTGCTTATCTTTTCTGAATAGAGGGTTAGGAAATTGGAAGGTACTAAAAGGAAAATATCCTCTTCCCTTGGTAGTTTTGCTTTCTTTTCCAAGTCAAAGAATAGGCTCCACATTTTACTACCACACGGTAGTATAGATATAATATATCTTAGGAATCCTTTTACAAAGGTTCACTCCACAGTCAAAAGGGTGAGTATACAGCAACTGCTCCAGTTACGAACTTGCATTTCAAATTCCTATGCTGTTACAGTGCTTAAACTTTTAAATTTGGGCTCCATGGAAAGACTAGATAGATGATGAAAGGAGGAACTTCACCTTTTGCTGAGGCCTCTTCCACAAATTAATGTGAATTCCAAAACTAAGTTGCTGCATGTGAGCAAGAAGATTTTAGGTTTAAATAGAAGATGTACTTATTTTTTGTTTATCTGTATGTGTTTTGAATGAGAGAAATTGAGTGATGTGATTGGCCACCAAAATTATGGACATGACCGTAAGTTCAGCCATCTAATTTCTTATTGAAATAGAGGCCCTCCTTTTAAATAACCATGTACATATTTTTTAGAGTATTTTATAACCTCGTTTAAATTAGTGGTTGAAGTCTTTTTTACATATATTGCCCGTTCACCTTGGTGTGAGTTTACTAAGTCATAATTCACATGGTGGTAGCTCATGTTCCTGAGTGAGAATAATGCTAGCCAATCAGATCACAGATTTCTTTCCCCATGAAGGTTTTGCTTATTGTAAAGGACATCTGAGGCAGTAGTCTTTGTTTTGTGGGTTTTTTTTTTTTTTAATTTTTGGGGGCCAACTGGTGCTTTATTTGAATAAAAATCAGCTTCAGTGGATTTTTACTGTGAATATTTTACCACAAAAAGGATTTTTTAATAGAAAAATTACTGTGTATTATTCAGTAGAATAATATAACTAGTTTGAGTCTCCATTACTACCTTTGTGTGTTCCTGTAAAAATTGGTACATATAGGGACAAGCTACTAGTCCATAAATAGGAAAAGTTTTTAAAAATTCTAACACATGTATTTAACCAGCCTTCAAAGATAAGCAAAAAAATCATTTGGCAAATGGGAAGGAGGAAGGGAATAAATATCTCCAGTTGTTGATTCTCACTGCCCTGAAAGTAGGAGAACCAAGAAGATGCCGTGAAAAATTCTACTTGTCTGAATCCTGTTGGAAGAAGAGAGAGAAGACAAAGAGTGGGGAATTTTAGAAGTAGCTTTGAAAGTTTCCCAGGTTAACTTCACCTGTAAAGTCTGGAAAGTTTTGATTCTTAGAAATTAGAACACTTTTAAAAATTCACTATTGGATATTTAATAGATCTTACTTTGATGGGGTGGGAACAGCCTTCTATTTGATTCTTGAATTTGAATTTTTAAATAGAATAATTAAGTCCTAATTTGAATCCTAAAAAAGCCTCCCTTAGAAGTTCTAAGTTAAACATTTAGCAAAATTCTATCTTTCCCACATTTTCTCAAAGGTGATGTGGAAGAAACGCTATTTTAACATACTCTGCCATGGATCAGGATACTTGTGAGTGTTGAATTATTTACTCAGGTCCTCTAACACCCTTAACCCCAAGACACATGAGCCAGAAAATTCAGTCAGTAATCTTCCCATTGCAAATGACTGAAGCCCAGTTCTCATTGTTTTGGGGGAGGAGATAGACTGTATGGATCAACCAGGGTTAAGCACTTCTCACCTTTAGAATGGGAATCTACTGACCGAGAAGTGGCATTTCCCCCAAAGAAAATTAGGGTGTCTTAACAGGACAAAGGAGGAACGGCAATAAGACAGGAACGCCAAGCTCATCGGCCACCAGGTGCCGCACTTTGACAATGATGCTGGTTCTCTAATCTGATTGGTTTAGGGATTTACTAATGATAGTGTATGGTAAGAAAGCCCAACACACAAAAAATGCAAAATAAGGGTTTTAGCATTCATATTAACACTACTTTTTGCTGTTACAGACTATGCTTTAAAGAGACTTACAGAAATCCAAATTCAACCTCTATCCTATTGCATGAATCAAAATATGCTTGTATAGTTATTCCAGTTATATTGCCGATTTTAATACCTCAACTAGTATTGTCTTTCAGTCTTTTGTTGGGCTGTGAAACTAATCCAAAAAAAATTCTTACAGGTAAGTGAATTGAAATTTGTTGACTTCCATTTCTACTAATGACTAACACTGGTAAGTAAGGTAGGCAATACACATGAGTTTACAAAGGATTTCTCAAATTTAGTATTCAGTTAAAATTATGTTAATAAATTTTGTTGTAGACTAATCTAGTGTCTTCCAGGAACCCTGAGTACTAGAAAGTGCTGGACAAGATTATAAAGTTCTTTAAGTCTGGATACCTCCACAGGTATTAAGCTCCTGAAATTCTTGGGAATATGCTTGAGCATTAGCTTTGTTAGTGGTTGACCATGGGTTTCAATCACTACTGTCTTTTGGTTTTAATTATAAATTGCTTCTGACATCAGCTTCAGGATTTTTAGTTATGATTTGTGGTAGGTTGTTTGGTTAACCCTACGTGTGTAACCAAGAAACTTTTGCATCAAAAATATTTTGGCTTATGGGGGTGGCCCAGTGGCGTAGTGATTAAGTTTGCGCACTCTGCGTCAGTGGCCTGGGGTTCACAGGTTCAGATCCGGGCCACAGACCTATACACCACCCATGAAGCCATGCTGTGGCAGTGTCCCATATACGAAATAGAGGAAGATCAGCAGAGATGTTAGCTCAAAGACAATCTTTCTCAAGCAAAAAGAGGAAGATTGGCAATGGATGTTAGTTCAGGGCAATCTTCCTCACACACAAAACAGTATATATGTTTTGGCCTAAAATTTTCTAATAACTAGACTAAGATGGGTCTGCAGACTTTAAAAAATGACTAAAGAAGACAATTTAGGTGATCCAAACAAGATTTATTTGACACTTCATAAAGTGGGCAGTTTCCATTCCCAAGGGTCCAGAGAAACTGCAAAACGGGACAGAAGGCAAGAAGCTTTTATAGAATAAGGAATTAAGTATAGAACCCACAGTTGGCTTGGGGATTGGCTGACTGGACATACTGTGTTTCTGGTCAAGCATAGCATTTACAGGGACACAACAGTTATTTAAATTTCAGTTTGCTAATGTAGCACCCTGGGCAGGAGTGGCTCCATCTTGGGCCTAGTAATTTATTCCAACAGACCCCCCCTTTTGATCATCCTCTTGACCATTCAAGAGGTTTGATTAAAAATATTGGTCTTAGTGTGACTCTCAGTTACCATTGGCTCTTCAGGTCTCAGAGTAGTATTCAAAAGAGAAGATGTCAAGCTCATATTTTTGAGCTAGTTCTGTTCTTCTGTTCCCTTTTGTCATTCCAGTCGGAGAGACTATTTGTCAGCTGGTCAGTGGCTACCCACATACATTAAAACTTTTGAGAGAACACAGTGTGTTAGGGAGACAATAATAATTAGCATCAAAATAATGCCCATGGTTTGGAGAGTGCTCCTGAGCCAGGGTTCCCAAACCAACTAGAATAAAATAGCTCAAGAAATGATCCCAAAGAGGAGGCTGTTTCTTTAAGCCAGTTGGCCTGTTTATGTATTTTGTGTAATTGTGTCTCCACTTCCTGAGAAGTGTTTGTCCAGCAAGCTTGTTTGAGAGAAACTGAGGCATTAGAAATCAAGGAGAAGTTTGTGATGGGCAGAAAAATCTACAGGATCACCACCATCACAGCAAATCTACCCTCGTAATTGTCTGAGATATGTAAACAATAAAATTCTCTTTCTAGGCCAGGGCTAAGCAAAAAGTGCAAAAAAGAAAGACTTTCATGGTATAAGAATTAGGAAAAGGATGGTCAGAGAGAGAAGGAGGAATGGAGGAATTGTTCTTGATCTGGCATCTTGGGATGAAGCAGTGTACCTGGCTATCAGCTACTTCTCTTCCTAGTTAATTTAATTTTGAGGTCTCCAGTGTTTATGTAGGACCAGATGTCAGGCGGAACCTTCTTCAGTTGTGAAATATGCACCCAAGGTTGTCAAACCTTGAAATTTGGTGGTGGTGTCAGTGGTCAAGAGTACTTAGTAGGGTCCTTTGCATGAATCTCACTTTTGCAAAAGAGTCAGCGTAAAATAATAGCTGTCTGTAAATGACAAAAGACCTAAAAATGCCCATGGTTAAAGATCTGATGGGTGTTTGTTATAATGGAATTGACAGGAGATGTGGTTATTTCTGTGATATCACATTTTAAGATAATAACTGCAATTATGACATAACAATATATCAGGACATGTCAGATTTTTAGGAAATACAATTTCTGGGGCCATCCCTGGTGGTCTAGTGGTTAAGTTCAGCGCACTCTGCTTCAGCAGCCTGGGTTTGATTCCCAGGTGTGGACCTACACCACTCATCTGTCAGTGGCCATCTGTGGCAGCAGCCCACATAGAACAAGAGGAAGATTGGCAAGAGATATTAGCTGAGGGTGAATCTTCCTCAGCAAAAATAAATATAGATACATACAATTTCTGAAACATTATTTGACAATGCTTCCTATATAATTGAACGTATAAAATAAGCTGAATTGATTTAATTTCTCTTTTTATAAAGAGAGAGAACAAATCTTGTTGAGATGTTTCAGAGACCCAAAGTTAGTTTGACGTCAAAAAGACTTTATTTAGAATTTGATTTTAGGGAAGTTTGTCCAAAATATCTATTTAACATGACTTCGAAGGCAAATACAGAAAGTTACATAGTTAAAAAAAAAAAAATACACCTTAGTTCTTTTAATATTGAAAAGACTGAGTTTTCTTAGGTGATCAAAGACTTGATAATTTAGTGTGCTTTATGTTGTCTATATTTTGGTAAAGCAGAATCTTTGCTTTCTAGGCAGATTATGTAAAAGGTAAAGAAAAACGTTTATTTACAATTTCTTATTAAGAGCAGACCAATACTCCAAAAAAAACTTTGTCCTTTTAACAGAGAGGAAACCAAATTCTAATTTTGCAACAGTGTACTTTTGATATTAAAACTTTTTAAAAAATTTAATCCAATCTTAGCCAGCTTAACCACACATAAAATGCCTTTTTTAAGGAGTTTTTAAAAACATTAGACAACTTTTATATATCCCTTCAGATTTTTGCCCTATGTTTTTTTTCCCCCTCTCTCTCTCATTCTGGAACAATCAGTCATTTTACTTTAGGACAAAATTACTCTTTTTCCCTTCATGAAAACACATCTTCATACCTCATACCTTTTCTTACCAAAAATACATCCTGCTTTCATTGTATGGAGGTGTTTCCCTTATTACATATATATTAGAATTCCTAACCCTTTAGAATCCTTAATTCCTACAAGGTAAGCAATTGCATGGATATTTGTTACACCAGCATTCTGGATTGGCAAATTTATAAATTTCATAATTTCTAGCTGTGTATTATAGTAAATTTTTCAGTGTGGCACAAAACATGTTTACTAATAGACCCAAATATTTTTAGTTTTTCTGTAAAAGCCAAACATGGATTCACCTGTGTTCAATAGTTAATGTTTTATTATTTTATCTTACTTGGAAAGGATCTAGATATTCAATAAATATGCATCATTTAGCTTATCTCAATATAACTTTAAGGTTTCAAAGTTACCAAAAAGAGTTTGGCAACTGCTTTTAAGTAGACATACCATAAAGCATAATTATTATTGAAAAGTTCATTTATAAGTTTTTATCTTACATCTATTTAATTTGCTTCTCCTTAATTATATATTTAGATTACTCATGAAAATTTCATGAGACACTAAACAGCTAACCATCAACTTTAGTTATCTTTCTCGCTGAGAAAGTCTATAACAGAGGTAACTTGAGCTTATTTTGACTTTTAGTAAACCTAGGTAGAATGAAAGTTGTACGGCCACATTATATTTAATGCTGATAACTCTGAAGACATGCCAACAAACTTAACTAACCAGCAATCGACATATCAACAAATTTCAACCAACAAACTTAAACTAACTTTTTTTTACTGAAGATTATCCTAGATCACTTGAACTTGAAAAAATTTGGGTTTCTATATTTCTGAGAGTATACTTGATTTATATAAATATTTTTTTCTTTAAGCCAATTAAATAGAGCTCCTTACAAATTAATTTTGGCAATATCATACGGAAATAGAAAGAAATAACATCTATAACATACATATAGAGCGATACTAAACATACAGACACAAACAGAGATATAGCTTTTGTTATAAAATTTTAGCCATGAAATGGGTATGATGATGTAAACCTCACTGGTTCATGAAAGAACAGTTGGGATCCAAATTGTGTTTCTGGCAGATAGAATAAGTTAAGTTACCTGCTCAGATGGCTTAAGCTTTTTACTAATATATGTGGTGAAGACTTAAGATTCTTTTGTTCATCTTATTTCCAAATAGCCCCCTCCCTTTTTTCTTTAATAAGAATTATCTCCCTGAGCTTTGCATTCCAAAGAAATGGCCCTCAGTTCCTAGAAAAGATTAGGACATTTACATCTCCAAGGCACAGAGAAAGAATGCAAGTTCCTCTGAGAAGTATTTTTGTTTCCTGAATCTAAACATTTTACAATACCTACAAAGCCTTTTGAGATGAATAGGGGAGGTTTGGGGATCGTAAAACAGATGGATGGGCTTTTTCTGTTCTTATAAAGACTCAATTTGTAAGACAAGGACAGTTGTTTGTAATTCCTCAAAGAATTGAGTTGCAACCTAAATGATGTCAAGAGGCTGTCCCACCTATCCAACAACATTATCTTCAATTTGTTTCTGTATATCAGGGATAGCATCTTCAACTAAGATAGAAATGAAAAGATTCCTATGTTCTAGATTTAGAACTGTTTGTCTTTGGAATGGACCCCCCACCCCACCCCCGCCCAGGAACATAGTTTCACTTTAGCTTAGGGGAGAAGGCCCAAAAAGTTCCTATCAGGCTCTGAATATCAGCTTACAATTTGGCCACCTTCTCACCATACAGTTCCTTTAAAAAAAATCAAATGTCAAGTTTCACCAGGATAAATGGTAAATATTCCTGGCAGTATTGAACAACCCCAAAAGGTACTACCCTCCCAAGATCCAGAGCCACTCCCAAAGATAGCCAAAAGAAAGAAGGACTTAGACTATTTCCTCTGAGTTGGCAACATTTGTTAGGCCCTGAGCCAGAAACAGAGTGCCACCCACATTTCTGTCCATCCATATTTTGGGGTCCCCAATCTGATGATTGAGCCACCTTCATACAAAAGAACTAACAATCTGCATGTCTCAGCAGGCAGAAAAGCCAACCCAACTTCTCAGGACACAAAATGAGACAACAGAAAGGCAATAGCTGTCCCAGGGGGAGAGAAAAAATCAATACCAATTGGTTCCCTAAAACCAAATTCACAAGAGTCTGAAATTTGAAAAGGAAAGAATGTGAAAAATCTATTCACCAGCACTACAGAGATCCAGAAGAGCTGACTTTTGTATGAATTCTCACTCTCCACTGGCCTCTGCTTATTTTCCCAGGATCCTATCTACAGCCTCCAGCAAATGGAGTTTAAAGTAGAGCATGTAGCTCCAGGAGCTACCAGAATTTGGCAAGATTTTCCATTAATTTTAATTTTTAGTTTCCCCTTGGTTGTTGAAGGGAATAACTGGTAGCAGTTTACTGGTGACTCCTTCAGAGTCCCATCAACCCTGGGAGGGACCCTTATGGGGTACCCTTTGAGGGTAGATAACGGGGGCATTCGAATCGCTGTGGAAGGATTTCACAAAACCTTTGAAGACAATCTTTTTGCGGATGTCCCAGTTGATTGCAAATGAGACACAGATTTCTAGGCTAGTGTTTTGATGATAGACCCTCTAGGAGAGTGCCTCCAGGAAGGCCCAGTAGTTTCTTAGATTTTTGTCCTTGGAGCGCTTGTAAGTTACTAACTTGATGGACTTTTGTTTCCAGTCTTTTATGGTCTCTTCAGAGTGCAAAGGCAATTCAGATAGAGGGTTAGTAGACTGAGTATTCAGGTAAAGGAAGATAGAGGGGAATTGTAGGAATCACATCAGTCTTGTTTTAGGTACCTCTTGTCTATAATTTTTCATTATTAGCCTTTCGCACTGAATCTTTCAATGATGCTATTTTGGAATTCTGAGGCCTTTTGAAGGCTTTTGCATACAAATTAAAATAGGTATCATATTCCAATTGTTGATTTGGGAACAATCAAGTACACTTCTTGAATGATCTTGTCTAATTGGAACGTTCCCCATAATGACCATTGTAATTCTATGTTGTCTAGTAAGATTTTGCCGTTTTTGTAGATACAGTCACGCATTGCTTAACGATAAGGATACATTCTGAGAAATGCGTCGTTAGGTGTTTTCGTCATTGTGCTCATAGAGTGTACTTAAACCTAGATGGTATAGCCAACTACACACCTAAACTACATGATACTGATCTTATGGGACCACCATAATATGCAGTCTGTCATTGACTGAAACGTTGTTAGGCAGTGTATAACAGTATCTACAGCTTGCAGGACCACAATGCGTAGACAAAAAATAAGCAGGTATGGCAGAAGGTGGTACACTCAGTTATTTAAAACTTCAGGATGCCATTTCGTTAGCTAAGCCTTGGGACTCTCAGAACCAAATTAATACCTAAGAGGGATGCACCTCTGGGTTGGGGATTTTGTGGTGTTTTACAACGTACCTCATTTTTCTTGAGGTTGGCAGGTGACCTCATATTGATCTAACCTGTTCTGTGACCAGCTTATTCTAGCTTTAGGCTTAGTTGGTGCGTGCTCTAACATCTCTTAAGTGCTTGACCTGTGCCCACCAATTTTGAAGCTTTGGCTTCTGTGATTCCCGTGAGCAATAGATGTATTATTCCTTTCACTAAAAGCTTTCTTTCTAAAAGTGGCAGGCACCCTAATGGCTGTTAACAGTCTGACTTGTGCCTACTTAGGTTTTCTTGTGCCATTGGTTAAAACAGTTTAAATTTCTTAAGTTTATTTCCCCAAGTCTCCCTGCACTGTATGCTGTAGACTTAGCCTTGGGGTTTCACGAGTCCCCTAACTGCTGCCATCCATTGCGGACTCCCACTGTAACTGTCCTGGAGCCTTTCTGGGAACAAACTTTGACACTTCATGCAGTGGGCAGTCTCTATTCCCTAGGGTCTAGAAAACTGCAAAATGGGGCAGAAGGCAGGAAGCTTTTATAGGATAAAGAATAAGGGACAAGGAAGTAAGCATAGAGCCCAGAATTGGCTTGGCATTTGGGGACTGGCTGACGGGATATACTGCATTTCTGGTCAGGCGGAGCACTTGCAGGGACACGAACGTTATTTCAGTTTGCTGATGTGGCACCCTGGGCAGGAGCGGCTCCATCTTAGACCTAGAAATTTATTTCAGCGAAACTATGGCCTGTTAATCAAATTCAACCTACAGCTTACTTTTATACACCCTGAAAGCTAAGAATGTTTTTTATATTTTTAAAGCCTATGGAGGGATAAATGCAACAGAGACCATATGTAGCTCACAAAGTCTAAAATATTTAGTGTCTGGCCCTTTACAGAAAAGGTTGCTTGACCTTAAGATGTTCGTGCCTGTTAAATATTGAAGCAGGAATATAAACCCTCTCATGTACATAGTTTGCCAGTGGGGGACATTTTGTTGTGATTGCAGTGAGTTATTTTCCCACTGCAACATGGGGGTGGAGGCAGTAGGTGAGCCAAGCCTTGGGGTCCCCATTTCAGAGGTCTCCACAATAAGCCTGAACAGCAATAAAAGACTAAATCTAAAGGTAAGCCTTAGGTGTTTTATTTCCACAGCATACCTAACCGAGTAGAGTGCAGTGTGCACAGGTGTGACATCATGCATGCAAGCAGTTGCTCAACAAAGGGCAGGTAAATAATTACGTGATGTAGGAGAGCTTGCTGCACTCTTTAATTTTTTTATCACATCGTGGGAATCAAAAATTCCTCCCATGGAATAATGAAGTAGAACGAGAGAATGGGAAAAATTAGTTTTTTCCCAGCTTCTTAGTGATTATATACAAGACTCGTACTAATTTAAGCACACTATTTTTATATAAGCAAACTATAGAGGCCACAGTTTAAGTAAATATGCTAATTTTAATAGTGAATTTGATGACTATCGTTTTTAAAGGCTTAATGATACCACCCCCAAGTCCATGTCTTAGCTACAAAGTTTCAGTCCAACTCGTGCTACAAACCTCATGGGAGAACATCAACTATGTATGCATTTTGTCTGAGATTTATTACTCATATAAATGTTAACACTTCATATAAAGGAAGAAGCCACCTTCCCCCTACACATCTCCCGCAGACATTTTTCCAGTCTTAAAGTATATTTTATAAAAACTCTATATATAGTCTCCCAGTGAAGAGATCAATACACAGTTAACCCACCCCATTCTCATGTGCCTTATTTTTCACAAATACGTAGTTTCTTAATTACCAAGTAGCATACAGAAATTAAACCAGGATTTTAAAGATGTGCCACAGCTCTTTGTGAAGATAAATGCATTTTTCTTCTCTGGTAAACATAGGTTTGCAGGTCTTCATTTAATTTGCTGGAATAAGAAGTGATTTAATCAATACATTTAATTAAAGAAAGTCTCCATTCATACAGCTGTCTGGCACTAGAAACTAATACTATAAGGTTCTTTAATAAACTTGTAAGGAATTGAGATCCTAAGCATCTACGTTTGTGTACCTGACAACGCAATGGCAGCTTTATACTTCAGTTATTCTAGTGCAATACAAACATTCAGGAAAAAAATGACATTGTAAGTATCCTCTCCGAAGAGTTTCATCAGAATGAATTTCTGAGAGTAACTCTAAAAGTGGAATTACTACTATTAAACTATTGACTGGGTTGGTTCATCCAAATTGTTGGGATGCTGTCTTATCTTGTTATTGGAAGGAAGTTAAAGTTTTTTGGCATATTTTAAACATTTCTAGAAGCTTCATTGTGTCAGTTACTAGGTAGTTTCATATGTTAAGTGCTGACAACACTGAGATACCCACATACACATTTTAAGATTTTCCCAAAGACATATAGCCACTGAGTGGCAGAACCATCATACCCATGCCTATACAATTGTATGTATTGAATCTCCATGTAAAGTTGTAAGTAACTGATATTAAAAAGCCTTGTGAACAGACATGCAAAGAGAATTTCACCACAATGTTAAAACCAAGTCCCAGTCAACAGAAGAGGGAATGGCCCTTTGTAAGTGAATGTGACTTGAATTGGAAATCCATAGAGCACATTAGATGGTGAGGTAGGTTTGCTTTTATATGTATTGTTACTACTTAAAAAAATAAAACAATGGAAAATTAGTGTAAGATTTAGCAGCACTTAATTTTGCAATATAAAGTTGCAGATCCACTGTTCCTTTTTACAAGTTATACAAGTTTATACAAGTACTCGGCTTCCCTTTGCCTTAGTTTCCTCATTTATGTGAAAGATGTGATTATCCTTTTATTTAAAATTAAAAGGAATCATAAGAATCATCTAATTCAGTCTCTGGCTTTAAGCATTCAATGAATGGGTCACCTTTCCAGGTAAGGAACCTAAACAAAGCCCTAAATTCAGAATTACATGACAGATTATCTAATCTGTGATTAAAATGCATATTACCTTAAAGATAAACAAGCAAGGGGAAAAAATGGAATAGCACATTTTGGACCTAAGAAAAAAATCGAGACTGGTATAATAAGAGTTTTTTCTTCTTTCTTTACTCAGTAGTGCCTGCCTTATATCTACTCACAGACAACAACACATCTGTACCAACACAACATGTGGCTGTGCATTACTATGAATAGGACGTGGGAGAGAGGGCAAGTCACATTCCGCCATAGAAGCACCATGACTTTTTTCACAACCTTATTAGAGGTGGCAGCTCAGATCAACCAAACTATATACCTAACCCCAACTGTTCTCCCTACATGTGTGTACATACACATCCCTTTGCATACCAGCAACAAGCTTTGTATTTAAGGCAGGATAACAAGAACCACCACCTTTGAGATATTTTGGAATGACCATTTTTCACTGGATCCAACCATAAGGGCAGAGGGATGCAACTTTGCCCCTCAGAACATACCTTATACTTCTGGGGTATCCTTTTTTATGTACTTTGTGAAATAGAGTGAGCAGTTGGTGTCTACTGACTGTTAGTATTGGATGGCAACTAGTTCAGCACTGAAGTTTTTGTCTCTGCTCTTATCACAGGCAGCCAGTAGTACTAGGGGAGAGGTAGCTGGACCAAGGTGTAAAGATCCTGTGATCCTAAAGGCAACACAAATAGCTATTTCTGCTCCTTGGCCAACTTTATCTTTGCAGCAATGCTTACTTACATCCAGATAGAAAAGTGTGAAAGGTGGAATGCTGAGGCCGCTGCAATATCATTCATCCTAGGCCCTGTTCAAGATACAACTTTTTTTTTTTTTTACTTTTTAAATTTTTATTGAGTTAATGATAGGTTACAATCTTGTGAAATTTCAGTTGTACATTATTGTTTGTCAGTCGTGTTGTAGGTGCACCCCTTCACCCTTTATGCCCACCCCCCACCCCACCTTTCCCCTGGTAGCCACTAATCTGTTCTCTTTGTCTACATTTTTAAACTCCTCATATGAGTGGAGTCATACAGAGATTGTCCTTCTCTATCTGGCTTATTTCACTTAACATAATTCCCTCAAGGTACAACTTTTACAGGAAGCAAAGGGTTGAAGTGAATAATCGGTTAACTTCAATGCTGTTCAAAGATACATGCAGGAAAAGTAGATACACAGTTTTTCTGTTGGAACCCACTAAACAAACATATTGTGTTAGCACACATTTGGACATCATTATGTCTGCTTAAAGGATGAATTTCCATACTCCAAGCTTAATTTCCTTTGGTCAAAAGGTGGTAGTTGAAAATACTTAGATTCCTGTATCGCTTACCTGTAGGGCCCGTCCTTTGGTCTCAATGGGAAGAGTAAATGCAGAAATGGCACACACCACACAGACAGATGAGAAAAGACACAGGGCCCCCAGGATTGATGCGCTCATAAGAACCTGCAATTCACAAGGAATGATTCCATTTATCGTGCCCCAGTCACTTCTATACTGATCTTTATGTCAAAGGGGAAATAAGGAGTCACCTCACCAAATACACAAATGAAGGTCCTTTGCAGCCATTCTGTAAATTGTGCGTTCCTGACATCTTAGGTCTATTCTTTATTGGGACCAAACTATTGTAGGTGTTTCGTGTGATTCCTCCATGAGCTGGGATTGACATTAACATGTGCTGGCTGGGTTAGACTTTTCTCTGCGCCCACATGTTAGGCATCTCCAGAGCAAACCAGCACCTGGGGAGGATGTGAGATCTGCTTGCGCTTTTCCACCTCCTCATACCAATTCAGCTTGCTTAACTTCTTATCCTCTCATTTCATGGAGTACCCCTTATGCCAAACATACGCTTTCTCTCTTCAGCTATGACAGGATGAACCAGGAGAAAGTTTGTTTTTTGTTTTTGTATTTTGCAGGGGATGTAATCTCATAGTCTCTGAAAAGATACCGTGTCTTGTCTGAGTTCTTTATGTTTCACGTTTAACAACCAGTCAAAACTTTTTCTTTGGTGTCCATTTTTCCACAGTAAGATTGGATTTCTGCCAATTTATATGCATCCTTTGGCCTGGATCTTCTCACCCTGATATTGGCTAGTTCAGACACTCCATCTCATACGTCAGTTTCCCCAGGACTCTGCCCAAAGTTAGCAAAAAGCTAAGCAATTGGTAGTTGTCAACTAACCTCACAAGGATGGTTAACTGAAGTGATTAAGGAAAAGCAAGGCTCTCTAGGGTCACAGAATATTGCAATTTGGAGAGACCTAGAAACTATCTGGTTTAGTCCAACCTCCTTACTTTATAGGTGAGTCTAGAATAAGGGCTAAGTGACTACTTGTCCAAAGTCACAGAGATCCCTGACACACAGCCTAGTGCTATTACCACCACTCAGGTTCTCCTAAGATACACAGTTTGAGAGCCCATCCTGTGTATAAGGCCTGTTGCCTTCCAAAAAAGTAAATCTACTTTTAATGCAAACAGAACCCATGATATTAACCTCATTAACTATTTTGTAGTTGATCTAGTTAAGTAACAGGTACTGTTTTCTTATTTTATCTCCCAAAATAAAATGTTACAATTTTCTGCAAACAAGAATTGGGGAAACCAGGCTCAGGAAAGGGAAAAGGGGTAGAAACTAAAAGAGACCATACAGTGTGACCCATGACCAAATTATGCCATAGTTGGGCATGTGTCTAGATTCTGCCATTGCTGCCACTTCAGTTATTTGACACCAAAATCCTTGATACCACCAGAATGAATTCTAAACTATCTCTATCTCATATCCTTGGCACCAGAATCAAAGTCCTAGGTGGTGTGAGAACCTAATGGGTTGAGTTTAGGTCATAACTGCTCCACTGGCTAGAATCAGGGAGAGCAACTGCTTTGTCCCTTTAGCTTCCCTACAGGGACAGAAGACTCTGCTTCCTAGCAGGACTCTAGCAATCCAGTAGATGTTACTGGATATTCTTCCAATAAATTCCTTTCTGCCTAAGTTAACCAAAGTCAATTTCCATTGTTTGCAACCAAGAACTCTTGAGTAATGCCTGATTCTAAAAATAATCCAGGAATTTTTGTTAAAATGCAGATTTCCAGGCCCCACTCTAGATTCACTGTATCAAAAAGAAAGATCTGTTAATCTCTTCTTCTAAATATCAGCCCAGAACAGGAACAAAGAAGGACATTACACAATGATGAAAGGTTTAGTCCAATAAGACAACAATCCTAAAGATTTATGCACCAAAGAGCTTCAAATACTTTCAGTAAAATCTGAGAGATAAATCCACATAGAGTTGGAGACTTCAGTAACACTCTCAACAATTGATAGAACTACTAGACTGAAAATCAGAGATATAGAACTTTATGATGCCATCAATCAGCCAACAGGATCTAGTTGACATTTATAGAACACTCCACCCAACAAACAGCAGAATACAAACTTTTTTTACTGCCCATGGAACTTTCATCAAGACAAACCATCTCCTGGGCCGTAAAATGAACCTCAAAACATTTAAAAGAAATGAAATCACATAATGTGTTCTATGACTAAAATGGTATCAAGCTAGAAATAACAGAAAGATACCAACAAAATCTCCAAACACATCTAAACAATCCATGTGTCAAAGAAGTCTCAAGTAAAATAAAAAAATACGTTGAATGGGATGAAAATACAGCATATTAAATTTGTGAGACACAGCTAATAGGAAGAAAAAATAGGAAAACAATCTAAGAAATGTATAAGACATATAAAGAAAATTATAACTACTAAGGAATATGAAAAATTGAATAAATAGTTCTTAGAAAAATGTGAGAGTTATGTCAGCATCATGGTAGAGTGAGTTGTTCCTTTAGTCTCCTCCCCCTAAGTAACAACCAAACAGACATTCATTAACCAACAGAGGATTCCCTACAAAGCACAATCAGATATCTGAGAGGTCCATTCAGCCATACATCTGAAGGTGGGGGTACTGGATCCCCAGGAAGCAGTGGAAGGAGGTGAGTGCATCCCATCCCACTCCCCAGCAGCAGTGACCTAGGTCGTGTGCACTCACACAGCAGCCAGCACATGACTAGGGATGTGGGGGAGCAGGCAGGTCCGTGTGTGAATGCTTTTGCTGTCAGAGTTGCAGCCCTGCTTGCAGGAATGCTCCACACTAAGTGGTATGGCTCAGCCACCACGTGGGCACCCTCACCAAGCATAGTAGCCCAGGTGAACCACCCATGAGTGTAGGGCTGGACCATGTGTGCAAAACAAAGCTCCTCTCCCCTCACCTTCTGCCTAGTGCACCAGCTCAGCCAGTCCCCACCCAAGGCAGCAGTTCCACACCAGAGCCACCTGTGTGTGCATGTGTGACCCATCAAGAGCCTGTGGCCAATGGGCAAACACAGACAAACACTATTGGTACAATTTCCAGTGGACATGCCAAGTTCAAAACAAAACAGCTTCTGCCTCCACACCCCCCAAGAGGTGGCAGGTGGAATCTGTGACCTGATACTACCACTATGCACCAGCGAAGGATCACTTCATCAAATACCATGAAGACCTACATTAACATTCCAGAGCAGAATGAAAATGACACGTCTCTTGAAACCAATCCTGAACTCAGAAATTTACAGTCTAAATGAGAGAGAACTCAAAATAGTTGTCATAAACATTCTGGGGTTACAGAAAAACTCAAAAAGACACTTCAATGATTCTGGAATAAAATTAATGAGCAGAAGGAACTCATCACCAAAGAAATTGAAACTCTTAAAAAAAAATGAAACAAACTCTGGAGATGAAGAACACATTGAATGAGATAAAAAACGATCTCGAAACCTTAAAAAAAAAAAACAGCTGATATTATGGAGGAGAGAATTAGTAATTTAGAGGAAAAAATATAGAAATGCTTCAGGTGGAGGAGGAAAGAGAAATAAAACAAAAAAATGAATAGACTCTTCATGAAATATCTGACTCAATTAGGAAATGCAACATAAAGATTATAGATATTCCAGTGAGAGAAGAGAGGGAGAAAGGAGCAGAGATCTTGTTCAAAGAAATAGTTGACAACTTCCTAAACCTGGGGAAGAAACTGGACTTAGAAGTATATGAAGCCAATAGAACTCCCAATTACAGCAATGCAAAAAGACTTTCTCCAAGGCATATATTTGTAAAACTGGCAAAAGTCAATGACAAAGAAAAAGTGTTAAGGGCAGCAAGGCAGAAGAGAATAATCTACAAAGGAGCCCCAATCAGGCTTTCAGCAGATTTCTCAGTAGAAACCTTACAGCCTAGGAAAGATTGGAATGATATATTCAAAATACTGAAAGACAAAAACTCAGCTAAGAAGACTCTATCCAGTGAAAAAACTATCCTTCAGATATGATGGAGAAATAAAAGCTTTCCCAGATTAAAAAAAAAAAAAAAACTGAGAGAGTTCATTGCCATTAGACCTCCCTTACAAGAAACGATCAAGGATGCCCTCATACCTAAAACAAAAAGGCCTTCATACCTAAATGCCCTCATACCTAAAACAAAAAGTCTTGAGCAAGGAGATAAATAGACAGAGAAAATCAGAAAATTGCAACTCTATCAGAACAGGTTATCAAACAATTATAAAAGATTAAGGGAAGGAAAACATCAAAAATACCTATAAACACTTCATTTAAATGACAAACTCACAACACAAGACAGAATGGTTTGTGGCAACAATAACATAGAAGGGGAAGAGGAGAGGGATGGAACCTTCTTAGGCTGATGGAGATAAGAGGCTATCAGAAAATGGACTATCTCATCTATGAGATCTTTTATAAAAACCTTGTGGTAACCACTATACAAAAACACAGAGCAGAGACACAAAGCATAAATAGAAAACAGAAAACCACAGACAACCATCCAACGGAAATGGCAGTCAGAAATACGAAGGAAGAGAAAAAAGGGAAATATAGAACCACCAGAAAATGAGATAAAATGACATGTGTATCAGTAATACATTTCTCATATATCAATAATCACTCCAAATGTAAATGGATTGAATTCTTCAATCACAAGACACAGAATGGCTGAATGGGTTAAAAAACAAGACCCAACAATATGCTACCTCCAGGAAACACATCTCAGCTCTAAAGACAAACACAGGCTTAGAGTGAAGGGATGGAAGATACTTCAAGCAAATAGCAAGCAAAAGAAAGCAGATGTTACGTGCTCATATCAGACAAAGCAGACTTCAAGATAAAAGAAGATAATGAAAGAAAGAGGGGGCAGTCTATAATGATAAAAAGAACATTCAACCCAGAAGATAACATTTATGAATATATACACACTTAACCCAGGAGCACCAAAGTATATAAAGAAACTATTAACAGACCTAAAGGGAGAAATTAATAGCAACACAAAATAGTAGGGGACCTCAACACCCCACTTACATCAATGGATAGATCATCCAGACAAAAAGTCAACAAGGAAATAGTGGATTTAAATGAAACACTTCAGCAGATGGACTTAATAGATATACATAGAACATCCTATCCAAAAACAGCAGAATACACATACTTCTCAAGTGCACATAGGACATTCTTAAAGATAGACCCTATGTTAGGAAACAAGGCAAGCCTTAATAAATTTAAGAATATTGAAATCATATCAAGCATCTTTTCCAACCACAGTGCTGTGAAACTAGAAATCAACTACAAGAAAAAAGCTTGGAAAGTCACAAATATGTGGAGACTAAACAACATAGCACTGAACAACCATTGAATCAATGAAGAAATCAAAGGAGAAATCAAAAAACACCTGGAGACAAATGAAAATAAAAATGCAATGTACCAACTCCTATAGCATGCAGCAAAAGCAGTTGTAAGAGGGAAATTCATGGCAATACAGGCCCACCTCAACAAACAGGAAAAATCTCAAATAACTAATCTTAAACTATACCTAACAGAACTAGAAAAAGAACAAAGCCCAAAGTCAGCAGGAGGGAGATAGTAAAAATCAGAGCAGAAATAAATATTTCAGAGACCAAAAAAACAGTAGAAGGGATCATTGAAAGTAAGAGCTGGTTCTTTGAGAAGATAAAGTTGACAAACCCTTAGCCAGACTCACCAAGAAAAAAAGAGAGAAGGCTCAAGTAAAGAAAATCAGAAGCGAAAGAGGAGAAATTACAACAGATACCACAGAAATGCAAAGAATTATAAGAGAATACTATGAAAAAGTATATTCCAACAAATTGGATAACCTAGAAGAAAGACATAAATTCTTAGACTCATGTAACTTCCAAAGACTGAATCAAGAAGAAACAGAGAATCTGAATATCAATCACAAGTAACGAGATTGAAACAGTAATCAAAAACCTCCCAAAAAACAAAAGTCCAGGACCAGATGGGGAATTCTATCAAACATTCAAAGAAGATTTAATAAACTATTCCAAAAAATTGAAGAAGACAGAACACTTCCTAACTCATTCTATGAGGCCAACATCACCCTGATCCCAAAGCCAGATGAGAGCAACACAAAGAAGGAAAATTGCAGGCCAATATCACTGATGAATATAGATGCCAGGATGCTCAAAAAAATATTGGCAAACTGAATACACCATTATCAAGTGGGATTTATACTAGGGATGCAGGGATAGTTCAACGTCCACAAATCAATCATTGTGGTATACCACATTAACAAAATGTGGAATTAAAATCACTTGATCATCTCAATAGATGCAGAGTAAGCATTTGACAAGATCTAACATCCATTTATGATAAAAACTCTCAATGAAATGGGTATAGAAAGAACATACCTCACCATAATAAAGGCCATATATGACAAACCCACAGCCAACATCATATGCAATGGTGAAAAACTGAAAGCCATCCCTTTAAGAACAGGAACAAGATAAGGGTGCCCACTCTCACCACTCCTATTCAACATAGTACTGGACTTTCTGGCCAGCACAATTAGGCAAGAAAAAGAAATAAAATGTATCCAAATTGGCAAGGAAGAAGTGAAATTCTCACTGTTTGCAGACAACATGATCCTATATATAGAAAAGCCTAGAAAATCCACCAGAAAACTATTAGAAATAATCAACTACAGCAAAGTTGCAGGGTACAAAATCAACTTACAAAAATCAGTTGCATATCTCTACACTAACAACAAACTAGCAGAAAAAGAACTCAAGAACACAATACCATTCACAATCACAACAAAAAGAATAAAATATCTAGGAATAAATTTAACCAAAGAGGTGAAAGACCTATACGCTGAAAACTATAAGACATTCTTGAAAGAAACTGAAGATAACAGAAAATGGAAGGATATTCCATGCTTATGGATTGGACAAATAAACATAGTTAAATGTCCATATTACCTAAAGCCATCTACCAATTCAATGCACTCCCAATCAGAATCCCAACAACTTCCTCATGGAAATATAACAAAGAACCCTAAAATTTATATGGAACACCAAAGTACTCCAAATAGCTAAAGCAAACCTGAGAAAAAACAAGAAAGCTGGAGGCATCACAATCTCTGACTTCAAAATATACTACAAAGCTGTAGTAATCAAAACAGCATGGTACTGGTACAAAAACAGACACACAGATCAATGGAACAGAATTGAAAGCTCAGAAATAAAACCACACATCTATGGACAGCTAATATTTGACAAAGGAGCCAAGAACATACAATGGAGAAAAGAAAATCTCTTCAATAAATGGTGTTGGGAAAATTGGACAATCACGTGCAAAAGAACGAAAGTAGACCATTATGTTACACCATACACAAAAATGAACTCAAACTGGATTATAGTCTTGAAGGTAAGACGTGCAACCATAAAACTCCTAGAAGAAAACATAGGCAGTACACTCTTTGACATGGGTCTTAGCAGCATCTTTTCAAATACCATCAGGCATGGGAAACAAAAGAAAAAGTAAACAAATGGGACTACACCAGACTAAAGAGCTCCTGCAAGGCGAAGGAACCCAGGAGCAAAATGAAAGGACAACCCACCAACTGGGAGAAAATACTTGCAAATCATATATCTGATAAGGGGTTAATTTCCAAAATATATAAAGAACTCATACAACTCAACAACAACAAAATGAACAACTCAATCAAAAAATGGGTAGAGGATATGAACAGACATTTTTCCAAAGAAAATATACAGATGGCCAACAGGCACATGAAAAGATTTTCAACATCACTAATTATTAGGGAAATGCAAATCAAAACTACAATGTGATATCACCTTACACCTATCAGAATGGCTATAATTACCAAGACAAAAAATAACAAACGTTGGAGAGGGTATGGAGAAAAGGGAACCCTCATACACTACTAGTGGGAATACAAACTGTTGAAGCAGCTATGGAAAACAGTATGGTGATTTCTGAAAAAGTTAAAAATAGAAATATATGATCCAGCTATCTCACTATTGGGTATTTATCCAAAGAACTTGAAATCAACAATTCAGAGATTTATGGACCCCTATGTTCATTGCAGCCTTATTCACACTAGCCAAGACAGGGAGGCAACCCAAATGCTCATCAACTGATGAATAGATAAAGAAGATGTGGAATACATATACAATGGAATACTACTCAGCCATAAAAAAAGACAAAATCATCTCATTTCCAACAACCTGGATGGACCTCGAGGGTATGATGTCAAACAAAATAAGCTAGACAGAGAAAGACAAACAACGCATGATTTCACTCATATGGGGAAGATAAACAAACCCATGGATAAAGAGAACAGATTAGTGGTTACCAGAGGGGAAGAGGGTTAAAAGTGAGTGAAAAGTGTAAAAGGGCACATATGTATAGTAATGGATAAAAATTAGACTATTGGTGGTGAGCATGATGCAGTCTATACAGAAACTGATAAATAATAATGTACACCTGAAATTACACAATGTCCTAAACCATGATGACATCAATAAAATAGAAGAAAAATGCACGATTGTAAAAATAGATTTCTCACCAAAGTAACCTGTAATTCTAACGGATTCTCACTCAAAAAAGCTGTAGGATTTTTGAGTTGATTTGAGAGAAAAAATGGTTCTAAAGTTAATTTGAATGAATTAACATGTAAGAAAAATCGGGAAACTTCTGAGAACATGTGTGAGAGATGAGGGATCCTGAGGGGGTTTATTAGCCTAGGAGGCGTTAAACCAAGTTCCATTAACAGTGTGATATTGGTGCCAAAATAGAGGTCGGTAAAACAATGAGACAAAGTAGATCCAAGCATCAATGGAAATTTGATTCATTATAGTAGGGGCATGGTAAATCAATTGAGACAAAAGGATGATTAATGGCCTGGGAACAACCAGCTAGGCATTGTTTTGTTGCTTTTTAAAGCTGCCTTAAGCTTTAAATTTTAAGCTTAAGCTTTACCTCAGGCCTTAAGCACAAATAAAATGGTATATACATAAAAGAATTTAATGTTTTGGATGAAATGTTGAACTCCTTTAGAACTTTCAATGTTTTGGAAATATTTTTAGAAATATGGATGAACGAGTGATGAAGGCCATTAAGTGTGACACAAAACACTAACTCCTCAAGTAAAAATAACTGGTAAATAGACTATGTAAAAATTTAAAATTTTGCATGCCAAAAAACTTGATAGTAGAACCAACAGGCAAGCCACAATGAAAAAATGTCTGTAGTATAATAATAAATGGCAAAAGCTCTCTAGAAAAATTGCAAGTCACCTAAATAAGCAATTTATGAAAAAAAATCCAAACTATTTTTACAGACCTCAACTATGTAATTAAGTAAGAAACCTTTCCGTACCCTCTTGGTGTGTGTATGTGTATCTGGACATCCAACCCAAATTTTGCAATTCAGGAGGAAGTTCCATGTGTCTCTGCAAGTGACCATAACATATAGCTATGTAGATAGATGTAGACAGATATACAGATACTCACAGAAGTAAGTCTCTATATATACATACATCTCTGTATAATACATCCACATATAAACACACACACATATACAAATATGACTGGTAAACAGACACACCCAGACAGACAAATAATACATTCATAGAGAAGCATCTGGAAGAATATACCCAAAACTATTGAGATACAGTGATTGTCTCTGGTGATAGAATTACACAGAACTTTTCCTTTCTCTCTTATATATTCCTATATATGAAATTTTATAACAAGCATATTTTTATATTCAGAAAAACATCCAAAATGACTTTAAACTTTATTAATAAAAAGTAGTAAAAACACTGAACCATATTTCTGACTCAAGTTGAAAAAAGTTAATAAACCTAATAAGTTAGTGCAAAAGAATAAAAACTAAAGCCTTAATGAATAAATTAGAAAACGGAAAAAAATGGGCTTGATAAATTGACCCAAGAGCTATTTTATTTTAGAAAAAAATAAAATAAAGCTAGTTATAAATGAGAGTGAAAATCACATAAATGCATGGAATTAAGAATGTAAACAAGGAAATAATTACTAATACAGAGGAAACGAAAAGAATTATAGAGATTACTCCCCACAGTTCTTTGCTAATACCCTTGAATTAAGCAAATATTCAATAAAAATGTTTCCTGACATTTACTCAAGAAAACACATAAAGCCAAGAGAAGCAAATAATCAGAAAAGAAACAGAGAGGCCAAGGAAGTACATCCTCAGAAGTGCCAGGATTCACCTTCACAGATCAGTTCTGTCCAATCTCCCAGAAGGAGTCCAGGGAAAGAAGAAAAGTTTCTTATTTCTTTTTCAATGAAAGCAATTCTGGTCGATTCCGGGAACAATGGTTCCAGAACCTAACAAAGATAAAATGTATACAAATAGAAACCAACTGCCATCTCATGCACGGATATTGATTCAAAGATTATAAATAAAATACTGGAGGATAAAACTCAGTGGTTCACTAAAAGAAGAAAATTCTCTGGCCAAGTGGGGTCCTTGCCACTGCCACACCTGCATCATGGTCTAAAGGCTCTGCGTGCCCACTCCTGCTCCCTCTCTCATTTGCCCTCTCAGGTGTTTTCCAATAAATCTCTTGCATGTGTGATTCCATGTTAACATCTGCTTTTCTGAGGACCCAAACTCATCTATAACATATTTCAGTAAAACAGTTGGATACAAAATTAATATGAAAAATAAATTCACTTTCTATATACAAAAAATAACCAGTTAGAAACATCATTCACAAAGTGTTTGGAATGCCCATTGTATGCCAGGCACTGGAACAGGAGCTAAGAATACAAAAACTAGCAAAAGAGGCACACATCCCTGTCCTCATCATGGGGCTTAAAGTCTATTGGAAGAGAGATTTTAAATAGCCAGACAAATAAATAGGCAATTATAATCTTTTTTTTTTTTGAGGAAGATTAGCCCTGAGCTAACATCTGCTGCCAATCCTCCTCTTTTTGCTGAGGAAAGCTGGCCCAGAGCTAACATCTGTGCCCATCTTCCTCTACTTTATTTATTTTTTTTTTTGAGGAAGATTAGCCCTGAGCGAACATCTGCTGCCAATCCTCCTCTTTTTGCTGAGGAAGACTGGCCCTGAGCTAACATCCGTGCCCATCTTCCTCCACTTCACATGTGGGATGCCTACCACAGCATGGCTTGCCAAGGGGTGCCATGTCTGCACCCAGAATCCAAACTGGTGAACCCCGGGCCACCGAAATGGAATGTATGCATTTAACCGCTGCACCACCTGGCCAGCCCTAGGCAATTATAATCTGGTAAGCAATATAAAAAAAAATTTCAAAGTGCCTAAGAGCTCATAATAGCAGGGGAACCAGACTTAATTTAGGGCATCGGGGAGGGCTTTCCTAATCAGGGAATGAATCACAGCTAACTGGAGGTGGCGATGGGGTAGGAGGGCAGAAAGAGTTTCCAATCCAAGGGAATAGCAAGTGAGAAAACTCTAGAAGGAAATAACTGTGGTGCTTTCAATAAACTACAAGAACCAGATTGCTTATAGCTAAGTAAATGGCAGATAAGAGTACAAAATGCAGGCCTCATTGGTAGAGCCCTGTAAACCATGTTGAGGATTTGAGTCTGTCTTTGTGAGGAAGGGCAAGGGTGAGATAATAAAGGGTTATAAGCACAAAATAATGTAAGATGCATATGAAGGAAATGAGTTGAAGGAGAATGAGAACATACAGTCTGAACCCTATTTTAGCAGTCCAATGAAAGATGGGCTAGTTTCAACCAGAGTGGGGCTGGTAGTGGAAAAGGAGATAAGATGAATGATTCAGCATCTTTTAGGATGTTAAATCTACATGGTTTGGGGACTGAATAAGACCATGAGAGAGAAGGGAATGGATAAAGACGACTGACTCCTAGGTTGGATAGTAAGGCCATTCACTGATGGAAGCTGTGGAAGAAGAGTCGATTTGGGGAGAAATGTTATGAGCTTAATTTCAGACATGCTGAATTTAAGATGATTTTGAGACATTCAAATGGAAATGCTGAGGAGGTGACTTGATGTATGAATCTGGAGCTCAGAAGAAAGGTCTAGTCTAGAGATACTAATTTGGGAGTCATGAGCATAGAGTTGGTAATTAAAATCATAAAAATGGGTGAAATCACCCAAGTAGAGAGTAAAATATGAAAAGATGAGGGCCTAATATTGAGCAATAAGAATCTCCAACAATAAAGAAAGAGTAGAGGAAGATACAAAGAGATTGAGAAGGAACAGCCAAAGATGTAGGAGGTGAACTGCACGAGAGCAAGGTGATGGATGCCGTGGGAAGGAACAGAGAGCAAGGGTGTGGCCATCAGTCTTTAAAGTGAGGGAGAGGTCAAGTGAGATGCGGGATTAAAAGAAGGTTTGGATTTAGAGAAGGGAAGGTCCCGGAGACTTTATTAAGAATCATTTCGCTTGAGTAGGGGTGGCTGCAGCCAGGTTGGAGGGGGTGAAACAGTGAGGAGAAGCAACCCGTTTAAGTAGTTTGCCTGGAAAGAGAGAGTCAATGGGGTTGAGTTAATGGTCGGTAAACTATAGAATCTTAAATACATTGAAACGCTGACTGGGAGGATTCACACGGAGGGATAGATTGAAACCACAGGACAGATACAATTATAAACCTGAAAAACTCAGAGACTCAAATGAAAAACCATCCAGAATGAGTTCAGTAAGTGGCTTTTGAAAAACCAACAGATAAAAAAGCTCAATAGCCTTTGAAGTACAAATAATTAGTTAGAATGTCAGACTAGAAGTTATAATGAAAGAAAATAATGTATTTACAATAACAATGAAAAGCCTTAAAATGCCTAAGAATGAACTTAACAAGATGTGCAGGATCTGTTTGAGGAAAACAATAAAATCCCAGCAAGGAGTATAGAAGGAACATTGAACAAATGGAGAGACAAACCTTGTTCTTAGACAGGAAGACAACACTAAGAAAAAAGAGTCAACTTTTGCTAAATGAACTGATACATTTAACAAATTAGCAATTAAAATCTTAATAGGATTTTGGCAGACAAGGGAGGCACATTGTAACTAAATGATTTTAAAGCTTATCTGAGGAAGAAGAGCAATAAGGTGGGCCTTAAATAGCTAGTTTTAAAAAATAAAGCTCATTTGACTAATGAAAAGAATCTGACAGTGACAAAACCAGACAGATCAATGGACTAAAATAGTGAGGCTAGAAATAGACCAAGTAATTGTGGGAATATAAGCAAACAGACATTTCTAATCCATGAGTAAGAAACAGGTTATTCAATAAATAGTGTAGGGACAACTGGCCTGCTATTTAGGAAATCATAAAACTGTTTCCTGCATTAGATCTCACACTTCAATACTCCGATGGCCTGGAAGAGGGTACATCAGGGATTTCTGGGTCAGAATCTGGGATGCATTCACTTGGTTGCATACTTATAAGTATAAGTTGTATACTTATGATTTTGACACTTTCATATGTATATTAAACTTCAATAAAAAGTTCACACACTCTCTTTAAAAAAGAGAAAGCCAAGAAGGACTGGAAGAAAAGAGAGATGTGTATTTTCATAATCCTGATCACAGAACCCAGAAATTGTAAAGGAAAATACTGATAAATTTAAGTGTCTATGAACTTACAGTTTGTGTACAGAGAAAGGATAACATAAACAAGAATTAAAGACAAATGGAAAACTGGGGGTAATATTTGCAATACATCAGAAAAATGGTTAAAATCCTTTATGTCTATGAAGGACTCTCATAAATCAATGTCTTAAAGACCAAATTGAAAAACGGGGAAGGACTTGAATGGGAAAGCTAAAAAAGATAAAGATAAAGATAAAAAGATAAAGATAATTGGGTATTTAAAATGTAAAATTAAAATAAAATGTAAAAAGAATATTGTGTTTCATGCCTAATAAAGAAATAGTAATTACAAAAACAAAGAGATATCATTTATTGCCAATGAGATCAGCCAAGATGAAAAAGACTAACAAAACCAGTTGGCAAATATGTGAGGCAGCAGGGCCTTCACATTGGTACAACCTTCCCAAAGAGAATTTTAGCACAATCTATCAAAATGGCAAAAGCAGACCTTTGACCTACCAATCCAATTTCTAGAAATTTATCCCAAAGAGATAATTACATAGTTGGATAAAAATGTAACCACGAGGATGCTCATTACTGTTGTTTATAATGGAAAAATATCAAATAGTCTAGATATTTACCAATACAGAACTGATAAATTGAAAAGTAACTTTTGGAGTATACAATGACGTATTTTTCAGCATGACAAATGGCTTGACTTTTATTCTTATTGACATGAAAAATGTCTGCAACATACTGTTGTGTGCAAAAAGCAGGCTATAAAAAGTACATGAAGGCTCCATTGCAAGATGGCGATGGAGGATCCTGAACTTACCTCCTTTCATGGACACACCAAATCTACAGTGACAAGGTTTTCACATATAAAGGTATGTGAGGTAACCACTTGAGTTCAAAACGAATTCAGCTTGAACTAACAAGCCTGAGTTATGGCCTATCAAACATACATTGTACATCTGCTTATCCATTAAATGATGCACTCTCTGAAGATAAGATTGCACACTTCCCCTCCTCCACCCTATTAGTAATGCCTGGATTAGTCCCTTTCCTGACACCAGGGTCATGTTGACCTGCTACTCTGAAACTGAATACCTCTTTGAAACTTTGATGGAAAAGTATCCTGGGTGTGTTTAATGTATCCTGGGTGGGTTCTTTATTCTAAAAAGATATAAGAATGTACTGAAACCCATGTTTCTCTGGAACACCTTCTAAGGCCTTCCCAGGTTATACTCCTCACTCTGCCTCATAATAAACTCACCCCAATTTTGATTTATAGGTTGGTTACGGATTATTTGCCCCAACAACAGCTATGTATGAAACAATTTCCTCATAAAGAAACCCAAAAACTAGTTGAGCAACTACCATACATCAGACAAACCAGAAAAAAACCCTCATCAGAACAAGTAGGAGAGACTGAGACACAATCCTGCCATAAACTCCCCCCCTGGTGTGGTGACCCAAAATCCGGAGGGAACTGACAATCCTGAGCTTTTCCCTGAGGAGCTAAGGGTTTGAACCCCACATCTGGCACCCCAACCTTTAAGACTTGCACCTGAGAGACTAGCCCCCAAAACCTCTAACTTTGAAAGCCATTTGACTAATGGAAAGAATTCTAATGTCAGATTCTTTTCATTAGTCAAATAAGGCTTGTGTCTATGAGACCCACAGGGCTATAGTGAACTAAGAAATGTTCTTAAAGGGCTCACATGGACTCACCTGATTACCCCCTCAGGGCCCAGCACAGAGGCAGCCCAAGGAAACACGTCTAATCTTTCTGTGAAAGACCCTCATTTGTTATCTTAAAGCATTGCCCGAGGGGTAGGCATCTACTTTTTTTTTTTTGAGGAAGATTAGCCCTGACCTAACATCCGCTGCCAATCCTCTTTTTTTTGCTGAGGAAGACTGACCCTGAGCTAACATCTGTGCCCATCTTCCTCTGCTTTATATGTAGGACACCTGCCACAGAATGGCCTGCCAAGTGGTGCCATGTCCGCACCCGGGATCCGAACTGGCGAACCCCAGGCCGCCAAAGCAGAACACGCGCACTTAACCGCTGCATCACCAGGCCAGCCCCAGGTGTCTACTTTAACACACATCTAGGGGCTTACTGAAATACTCTCCAAGGATGAAGGCTGCTGAGTGCCATCTTTGCACTTTCCCTCTACCTTCCTCTAGATCTCTGGTATCCCCCAGAAAGGAGTTTGTGCACACATCTGGTGCCCCAGTTTTTGTGGCTAACACCCAGAAGACACCCCTTGATTGTCTGGCTTGGGCAGCCAGCAGGGCTTATGTTTGTGGGGCCCACAGGACTGTAACAAATGGAGAAAGTTCTTAACTGGCTCTACCCCAGAGCATAGCAGCCAAGAGCCAGCAGACTAAAATGCCATATTTCTGGGAAAGAGGCCTATTAGTTTATACTCATAACTGTGGCCTGGGGGGCAGGCTTCTAATTAAACACATGTCTAGGGGCTAACTGATACCAGCTCAACACAAGGTTGACATAAGGGAAGACATATTGTAGAAAAGAAACTGTATTGTAAATTTGAATGACCTCTGATTAACCAACCCAGACATGCTCTGTAGATTTTATGGCCTTTCCCAGATGCTAGAAGTTGATAACTTTGTTCTTTTGAGTTCCTTAGGAATGTGATGACCCCTGGGCAGAGAGTCTATGTTGAATAGCCATCATCAATGACAACTGAAAGATCAGGGTATAGGGCATTGCTCCAGTCTCTGATGCCTATCCACTAAAACAAAACACTATCAGGAACTAAGGCAGATGTCTGCCCCCACCTGTTGAGGAGGTGGAGGCCCCACTGGGATTAGGTCTATTTTTCAGGGACTGTTAAAATTTGGGTTGTCTATACTTCTTACCCTTCTGGTCAGATACTTGAATATAAAATGTGCTTTTAGATGTTGTTGCAAAACTATTGAGCAAGGTAAAAAATTCTAATAATGCAAAATGTCAACCTGAAGCCAGAAATAAGAGAATATTTCCAAATGAGTGCTAAACAGTTTCAGTTTCATTCCTCTAACCCATATCTATGCCCAATTCAGCAGGGAGTAGCTAGATAGGTTGTCACCCTGAACCCCTCGAGAATGAGGAATGACCAAAGAACAGGGGAGATTAAAACCAGGAAACAGTTAGCCATTGATGATTAAGTATCTAGGAACTATAGTTTTTTCCTTTTTGCAATTACTTATTATAGCTTTTAGTTGTTCCTTCACCCATCGTTAACTGTGCTGTTTAAGCAATATGCTACCTGACTCCCACTAGGTTCCTGTAGATAACATCTCCCTTACCATGGGGGTCACCATGGTCACCATGGTAATGGGGATTTGAGCTGTTTTGCAGGAATTAGAACCCCTTGTCCACTTCAAGCAGGTTGAGACCACCCACCCATCCACTAGGCCTATGCGGACGTCCAATAAGTGACCTTTTGATGTCAAGAGGCTAAGAACTCCACCCTCAGATCATGCTAACACCGCCATTTTGTGAACATGTGTCCTGTGACGAAGTATGAAGTCTGACTATGCTTGTGCAGATCATCAACTATCTCCAATCATCTCTCTCCACGTTTCAGACCACTTTGCCCCCCTACGCCATAAATATCCCTGAGCCCCCATTTTCAGGGAAGAGGATTTGAGACTCATTCTCTTGCTTCCTCACCTGGCTGCTTTGTGATTAAAACCCTCTCTCTGCTGCGATCTTGTCATCTCAGTGTTTGGCTTTCCAGGTGGGCAGGCAAAAATGAAGCTGGTGTGGTAACACAACTGTAATCCTCTCCTGCGACCTCAGAGGGTGAACGCTGTCTTTGTGATCTCCCTCCGGCTCACTCCAGGTCACTGGTATCACCTGGAAAGGAGCTTGTGCATGTCTGGTGCCCCAGTTTTTGTGGCTGCCACACAGGGGACACCCCTTGATCACCTGGTTCTGATGGCTAGTGGAGCTTACATTCATGGGTCCCATAGGACTATAACAAATAGTTCTGAACTGTTTAGCCAGCCCACACCCCCAGCCCAGGTCACAGCACAGAGGCAGCAGACTGAACCACACCCCCAGTCCTTCTGTGAAAAATGCCTATCTGCTTATCTTCATAGCTGTGGCCTGAGAGGCAGACTTCTACTTAAGCACACATCTAGGGGCTGATTACAATCCTTTCCAGAGACCAGGGGTGCCAGTGGACACCATCTTTGCACTCTTCCTCTGCTCTGTGCCAAAAGTAGTAAAAATAACTATAACTACTATAATTTTTAATGGATACACAAGATGAAAAGATGTAAATTGTGACATCAAAAGCAAAATGTGGGGGAGGTAAAAATGTAGAGCTTTAGAATGCATTTGGGCTTAAGTTGTCATCAACTTAAAATAGACCGTTATATCTATAAGATGTGTTATGTAAGCCTCATGTTAACCACACAGCAAAATCGTATAGTAGATACTCAAAAGATAAAGAGAAAGGAATCCAAGCATACCACTATAGAAAATCATCAAATCACAAAGGGAGAGCAAGAGAAAAAGAAACAAAGGAACAAAGCCAGAAAACAATTGACAAAATGGCAATAAGTACATACCTATCAATAATTACTTTAAATGTAAATGGACTAAATTCTCCTTTCAAAAGACATCGAGTGGCTGAATGGATTAAAAAAAACAAGACCCATCTATATGTTGCCTACAACAGACTCACTTCAGATGTAAGGACACACACAGACTGAAAGTGAAGGGATAGAAAAAGATATTCCATACAAATGGAAAACAAACCAGATCCCAGACATGGACATGGCACCGCTCATCAGGCCACATTGAGGTGGTGTCCCACATGGCACAACCAGGGGCATTCACAACTAACATATACAACTATGTACTGGGGGGCTTTGGGGAGAATAAAAAAAAAAGACAAAGACTGTAATAAGAGACAAAGAAGGTCATTACATAATGATAAATGGGTCAATCCAACAAGAGAACATAACATTTGTAAATATTTATGCACCCAACATGGGAGCACCTAAATACAGAAAGCAAATATTAACAGACCTAAAGGGAGAAATAGAGAGCAAGACAATAATAGGAGGGGACTTTAACACCCCGCTTTCACCAACAGATAGATTATCCAGACAGAAAATCAATAATTGGACTTAAACAACAGGTTAGACCAGATGGACTTAACAGATATATACAGAACATTCCATCCAAAAGCAACAGAATACACCTTCTGAAGTGCACATGGAACATTCTCCAGGATAGATCATGTTAGGCCACAAAACAAGTTTTTTTTTTTTTTTAAAGATTTTATTTGTTTTTCCTTCTTCTCCCCAAAGCCCCCCGGTACATAGTTGTATATTCTTCATTGTGGGTCCTTCTAGTTGTGGCATGTGGGACGCTGCCTCAGCATGGTTTGATGAGCAGTGCCATGTCCGTGCCCAGGATTCGAACCAACGAAACACTGGGCCGCCTGAAGCGGAGCACGCAAACTTAACCACTCAGCCACGGGGCCAGCCCCACAAAACAAGTTTTAATAAATTTAAGAAGAGTGAAATAATTATCAAGCATCTTTTCCAGCCACAATGGTATGAACCTAGTAATCAATAACAAGAAGAAAACTGGAAAATTCACAAGTACATGGAGATTAAACAACATGCTACTAAACAACCAACAGGTCAAAGAAGAAATCAAAAGAAAAATCAGAAAATAACTTAAGACAAATTAAAATGGGAATACAACATACCAAAACTTATGGATGCAGCAAAAGCAGTTCTAAGAGGGAAGTTCAGGTTGGACCCATGGCCGAGTGGTTAAGTTCACGTACTCTGCTTCGGTGGCCCAGGGTTCACTGGTTTGGATCCTGGGCATGGACCTATGCACTGCTCATCAAGCCATGCTGAGGTGGTGTCCCAACAGAAGAACTAGAATGACTTACAACTACGATATATAACTATGTACTGGGGCTTTGGGGAGGGGAAAAAAAAAAGAGGGAAGTTCATATTGACAAGTGCCTACATCAAGAAACAAAAAAAAGATCTTGAACAACCTAACTCTACACCTCAAAGAACTAGAAAGAAGAACAAATGAAACTTAAAATTAGTAGAAGGAAACAACAAAGATCATTAGTGGAAATAAAAAGACAATAGAAAAGATCGATGAAACTAAGAGCTGGTTTTTTTTGACAAGATAAACAAAATTGACAAACTTTTAGCTACACTTACCATGAAAAAAATTAAAGGACTCAAAATCAGAAATGAAAGAGGAGACATTACAACTGATACCACAGAAATACAAAGAGTCACAAGAGACTACTGTGAACAATTATACTCCAAATTGGACAACTTAGAAGAAATGGATAAATTCCTAGACACACGCAATCTACCAAGACTGAACCATAAAGAAATAGAAAATCTGAACAGACCAATTACTAGTAAGGAGATCCAATCAGTAATCAAAAACCTCCCAACAAAAAAAGTCCAGGACTGGATGACTTCACTGGTGAATTCTACCAAACATTTAAAGAAGAATTAATACCAATCCTTCTCAAACTATTCCAAAAAATAGAAGAGGAGGGAACACTGTCAAACTCATTTTTTGAGGCCAGCATTACCTTGATACCAAAACCAGACAAGGATGTCACAAGAAAAAAAATGACAGGCCAATATCCCTGATGAACATAGATGTAAAAACCCTCAACAATCTATTAGCAAATCGAATTCAATAATACATTAAAAGGATCATACACTATAATCAAGTGAGATTTATTCCAGGGATGCAAGGATGGTTTAACATTCACAAATCAATGTGACATACCACATTAATGAAACAAAGGATTAAAATCATATGATCATCTCAAAAGATGCAGAAAAACCACTTGACAAAATTCAACATTCATTTATGATAAACCTTTTCAACAAAGTAGGTATAGAGGGAATGTACTTCAACATAATAAGGCCCATATATGACCAGCCCATAGTTAACATCATACTCAATGGTGAAAGGCTAAAAGACTTTCCTCTAAGATCAGGAAAAAGACAAGGATGCCCACTCTCGCCGCTTTTACTCAACATAGTATTGGAAGTCCTAAACAGAGCAATTAGGCAAGGGAAAAAAAAGCATCCAAATTGAAAAGGAAGAAGTAAAACTGTCACTATTTGCAGGTGACATGATAGTGTATATAGAAAACCGTAAAGACACCACCAAAAAACTGTTAGAAATAATAAATGAATTCAATAAAGTTGCAGGATATAAAATCAATATACAAAAATCTGTTGTGTTTCTATACACTAATAACAAACTATCAGAAAGGGAAATTAAGAAAACCCATTTACAATCATTGTCAAAAAAACTAAAATAAAATACCTGGAAATAAATTTAACCAAGGAGGTAAAAGACCTGTACATTGAAAACTGTAAAGACACTGATGAAAGAAGTTGAAGAAGACACAGATAAATGGAAAGATATTCCATGCTCATGGATTAGCTGAATTAATATTGTTAAAATGTCCATACTACCCAAAGCAATCTACAGATCCAATGGAATCCCTATAAAAATTCCAGTGGCATTTTTCACAGAAATAGAACAAACAATCCTAAAATTTTTATGGACCTACAAAAGACCCAGAAAAGTCAAAGCAATCTTGAGAAAGAAAAACAAAGCTGGAAGCATCACACTTCCTGATGTCAAACTACATTACAAAGCTATAGTAATTGAAACAGTATAGTATTGACATAAAAACAGACACATTGATCAATGGAATAGAATAGAGAGCCCAGAAATAAACCCACGCCTGTATGGTTAATTAATCTATGACAAAGGAGCCAAGAGTATACAATGGAGAGAGGATAGTCTCTTCAATAAACAATCCTGGGAAAACTGGACAGCCACATGCAAAAGAATGAAACCAGGCCACTATCTTAATCCATACACAAAATCAACTCTAAATGGATTAAAAACTTCAATATAAGATCCCAACCCACAGAACTGCTAGAAGAAAACAGAGATGGTAAGCTCCTTGGCATTGGTTTTGGTAATGATTTTTTGGATTTGACACCAGACACAAAGGCAACAAAAGAAAAAAAATAAACAAGTGGGACTACATCAAACTAAAAAACTTCTGCATAACAAACGAAGCCATCAACAAAATGAAAAGGCAACCTACAGAATAGGAGAAAATATTCACAAATCATATATCTGATAATGGGTTAATATCCAAAATATGTGAAGAACTCATACAACTCAATAACAAAAAGGTTACCACCTGATTAAAAAATGGACAGAGTGGGCTGACCCAGTGACATAGTGGTTAAGTTCATGTGACCTGGGGTTCACAGGTTCAGATCTTGTCACTGCTTGTCAAGCCACATTGTGGCATCATCCCACATAAAATAGAGGAAGACTGACAGAGATGTTGGCTCAGCAACAATTTTCCTCAGGCAAAAAGAGGAAGATTGGCAACAGACGTTAGCTCAGGGCCATTCTTCCTCACCTCCCCCCCCAAAAAATGGGCAGAGGATCTGAATAGACATTTTTCCAAAGAAGACATACAGATGGTTAACAGGTACATGAAAAAGTGTTCAAGATCACTAATCATCAGGGAAATGCAAATCAAAACAACAGTGAGATATCACTTCACATCTGTTAGAATGACTATTATCAAAAAGATAAGCAATCAGTGTTGGCAAGGATGTGGAGAAAAGGGAACCCTTGCTCACTGTTGATGGGAATATAAATTGGTGCAGCCACTATGGAAAACAGTGTGGAGGTTCCTCAAAGATTTTTAAATAGAATTACCATATGATCCAGCAATCCCATTTTTGGGTATTTATCCAGGAGAACTGAAAACACTAACTCAGAGATATCCGTAATCTCACGTTCACTGCAGCATTATTTACAATAGCCAAAACCTGGAAACAACTTAAGTGTGCATCTATGGATGAATGGATAAAGAAAATGTGACGTACAGATATAGATACAGATATAGACAAAATGGGATATTATTCAGCCATAAAAAAGAAGGAAATTCTGGCACTTGTGACAACATGGATGGACCTTGAGGGCATTACGCTAAGTGAAATAAGCCAGACTGAGAAAGGTAAATACTGTATAATCTCACTTAAATTCTTTAAATCTTGGAATCTTTAAAAACCAAACTCAGATATGGAACAGATTGGTGTTTGCCTGAGCTGAGGGATGGGGAGTCAGGGAAATGGATGAAGGTGTTTAAAAGGTACAAACTTTCAGTTATAAAATACATAAGCCCTGGGCATGTAAAGAACAGCATGGGCACTATAGTTAAAAATACTCTATTGTAGTTTGAAAGCTACTAAGAGAGTACATCTTAAAGATTCTCGGGGCTGGCATCATGGTCAAGCGGTTAAGTTTGCATGCTCCACTTCGGCGGCCCACGGTTTCACCAGTTGGGATCCTGGGCGTGGACCTACACACTGCTCATCAAGCCATGCTGAGGCAGCGTCTCACATAGAAGAACAAGAATGACCTACAACTAGGATATACAACTATGTGCTGTGGCTTTGGGGAGAAAAAATAAAAAGTTTTCATCACAAGAAAAGAAAAATTTGTAACTATGTGTGGTGAAGGATGTTAGCTAGATTCACTGTGGTGATCATTTGGTAATATATACATATATCAAATCACTATGTTGTACACCTGCAATGCATAATGTTATATGTCAATTATATCTCAATTTTTAAAAAGTATATGAACTATGACCATATTTGGGTAAAATGTATAAACATATTTATATATAATATACCTTGATATATTGAAAGAGTTTCATTAAAATATTTACACATATTATCCCTAGTAAAATATTAGGTAGTGAAATTTTAATTCTAGTTTGTAATTTTTTGTGTTTTCAGTGGGAGAAAAAAATCAAGATTGTATGTCATCAGTATTACTTTTGGCAATCTCTTAAATCACTGAAAATACAATAAACACAAACATATCTATGCCTGACCTTGACAAAGACTCTCCTTGACCAAACTCTCGCCAGGCTCCTTTAAGCCTCTGCTCGCTAGCCCTCAACTTTGGTCTATAAAGACCTGAACACACACTAACATAGTTTCTAAGAGCTCAAGGCCACATCCCTAGGATGATCCAGCTCCCCTCAAAGCACCTACCTGAGAAAACTCAAGGCTGCCAAAAGAACTGACTGTTTGTTCCAGTCAACACCTGAAGACAGGGCCCCTGAATGGGTTTCACATGGACCAACCCCCTCTTCCTACTTTTTTGCAATTTTGCACTTCCTTTATTCTGGGACCCTGCTCATCCTTTTCCCTCATTCTCTCTTTATTTATTCATTTTAAACTCTTTTTTTTTTTTTTTGGTGAGGAAGTTTGGCCCTGAGCTAACATCTGTTGCCAATCTTCCCCCTTTCTTCTTTTTTTCTCCCCAACACCCTGGTACATAGTTGTACATCCTAGTGCAAGCCCTTCTAGTTCTTCTATGTGGGATGCCACCACAGCATGGCTTGAGGAACAGTGTGCAGGTCCATGCCCAGGATCTGAACCAGAAAACCCAGGGCTGCCAAAGTGGAGTGCACAAACTTAACCACAATGCCACTGGGCTGGCCCTCTCAGGCTCTTTTTAAGACAGTCAGTCACCTCTGTACAAATCAGATTTGAATTCAGTTCACACTGGACTCTTTTCTCTATTGCAATAGTTATTAATGATCAAAATCTGTCCCTACCACTTTAGTGTCCAGCTTTGTTTATTTTTGATGACATACAGTTTCACTGCTTATCAGAAATGAGTATGAAAATATGAAATGGATGTATTTTTCATTCTGTTAACTTGTGAAGTTCTGTGGATGATCTTATGCGTTGATACATTGGATTTCCATGCTTCCAGAGAGGGCCAGGTATTTGGCAGGACAACAAATCATTGCTCAGTTGTGACAATTCAATTAGGGATTTTTGAGAGTCTTGAAAGATAAAAGTTTGTCTTTTATTCTTACCTATGGTAGATTTTTTTTTCTCCGCAGAAGTTTAAAATTTTTATGTAGTCTTTTCCTATATCTTTATACTATAAAAGAAAAGATTCCCCAGAATTCTGAAGTCTCCCTTTTCATGGAAGCAGTACATGGCAAAGTGAAATTAAAGTCTTCGTATAAGCTTGTTCCGTCCTTGGCCACCGACCCCGCAATTCACTCTGTATATAGCAACTGGAGTGCTCTTTATAAAATGCAAAGCTGATTACGTCACTCACCTACTTAAAACCCTTAAATTATTCCCACTACTCCTAAGAAAAAAATCCAAAGTCCTCATTAAGCCTAGAAGGCACATTCTCTCCACAGCTATTTTCTATTCCTGGAACACCATCTCGGCCCATCTCCAAGGCCTGTACCAGCCCACATCCCGCTTGAAATGCTACTTCCCCTTACCAACTGCAGGTGTCAACTCCAAGGTCACCTTCCCAGAGAGGCCTTTCCTAAAGAAACCTGTCACTCCTTTTCTCTTTATCGTATTAGCTCCAAAACACTTATCACAATCTGAAATTACCTGAAGTATTTGCATATTTATAAAATACTCAACTTGAATGTAAGTCTCCTGAGAGCAGGAATCTTGTGGTAGCGTGCTGCCAAATGTCTAACAGGTTTTCAAAAAGAAAGGCTCTGATGGTAGCATTTGCTAATGTCCATGGTATAAGTTAACACCATGGCTAATTTCAAGCTACGACGTGACACCAACCATCTTGCAAAATTTCCTGAGAAGTTAACAATCAGCTTTCACAAGCCAGGGCAGGCCAGCTCCCATCCAGCACGGGAACCTGGTCTGGCTTAGTTACTGCTGCAAACAAACAGAACAACGTCAGGCACAGAGGAGAGCGCTGCCGATGCTGGCTGACAGAATTGGGATAAAATAATTCTTCATTCTATTCTATCAAATATAGATTGTAGCTAATTGAGTCCTTTGTGGTGTTCTAACTGCCAAACTGCAGAAGAGGGTATCCAAAATTTGTAGAGAATTACCGTGAAAACATCTTGTTGAAGGGTCACCGAAATAGGCTCCTAAAGGAAGGAACTCTCCTGCCTCCTCACGAAGAGTCTCTGTTTGACTATCCAGCTTCTTTTTGAATCCTGAGAGGCTAAATGATTTCAGTCAGAAAGAGCAGAGAGCTGCTCACGAGAGAACAAACAGAGATCAGGGGAGGTTGTAGGAGGGCCCGAGAAGAGCTGGATCAGGCTGTGTTTCATTCGAGTTTGAACTTTGAGGGGTGAAGAGATTGAAGGATGAGACTGAACAGCAGGGCCGACTGCTATGCCATTGGTGACAGCAGAAGTGAGGCATCCAAAGCAGCTTTTTATAAGTTCTGCTGGCAGTCAAAAACGGCCTTCCCCATTGACACCTCTTTAAAAGCTTTTGTAAAGCTTTAAAATGCTTTCGATGCTTTTATTGGACGCTGGACTGCATTTCTTTTGATGTGGCATCACGTTAAGTCTGGTCACAAGAAAGCAGTCTTATTTGTGTTCCCCAGACCCTGTAGTCCCCACAGCTGTGTGGTCATGAGCTACAAGCGCCTGCAACACAAACCTGGGGTGAAGTCCATAGCCATGTACGTGCTGGAAGGACCTGAACCATCTACGGTACCAACAGCAGGCCCTACGTCACTGAACCGAGGAGTGCCTGGCTGGGGCTAAGGGGTCTGACTCCTTGAAGTTCCCTGGAATAAGTGAGGAGCAGTCCCTGATCACAGAGGAAGTGCTCTGTTCTCGTCCCATCTGTATATACTGAGTCTTGAATACTTCTGTAGCAAAATTCGCCCTTTTTTGTTTTCTTAGTCTATATACCCACAACTATTATTTCTACTACCATTAAAGTTTCTAACCACTAAACATCTTGAAACATTTTTCAAGAAATATTTTTATTAAACTTATAAATAGTCATTAGAACATATAAACATTTGACTGATTAATGTGTAAACGTTTTACTTTAACTGGTTTGATAGCCTGTTTTAGGGCAAAAGAAGAGTAGGAAGGAGGAGGAGGAAGAAAAGGAAAAGAAGGAGAGAAGGAGGGGAAAGAAGAGGAGGAGGAAGGAGAGGACTCAGTGGAAGGAGAAGCTGACCTCCCAGCTGGTACCTGCCGTGTCGACGGCCCGCCTCTCAGAGGGTGGGCCACAGACCAATTGCATCAGATTCGCTCGGGGTACTTGGTAAAACTACAGGCGATGGTCCCATATACAGAATCAATCTCTGGGTGGAGTCCAGGAATCTTCACATTATCAGGGGACCCCAGGAATTCTGATACGCACTGAAGTTTGAGACCCACGTGCACGGGAAGGCTGACTGGTTAGGGTGCTACCACTTATCTTCATTTTACAAATGAGCAGCCCATAGAAAGATGAGTGACTTAACTGGAAAGAGGTGAGAACTCCCTGGCTGCAGGATGCTAAGCAGAGCAGATCCTATGGCCTCAGGAGATCTGGTCCCAGTTGGGGGATCTTTCCTGGTCCACAAACCCACCAAAAGTGGTGTGGCCCCGAGGATAAATACCACAAGTACCAAGAGAAAATGCTCTAAGTGGTTGAGAACTAAGAGATTCAATTTCTAATTAAAGCTTGGGAAATAAACTATACCTTGGTCTGATCATCCAGAAATAGGATTAATATTTTACTGCTGTCTTTCACCATTAGGTTCTTTTCGAAAGTGGTGAAATAATAAGTATAAAAGAACTTTGAAAAGCAAAATCACAAGACAAAAGCTGTCCTCCTTTTTCCTTAAGACGAGTGGGACAAACACTCACAGAAAGGTTAAAAAACTAGTGGTAGTAAAATCTGCATGTTAGATTATAGGAAATACATGTTACAGTCTGCTCAGCCCATGACAGCCCCCTTTCTCCAAAACCTGCACCTCCCCCACTGCACTGATACTTAACCCTGACTCTTGGCTACAAGTCATTCAGCTCAAGTATGAAGAACTCGCCAGACCTGGCCAGCCAGAGTCCCTCTCTAGGGGTGCAGAGAGGCACATCAGTGTCTTCTGGCGGCTGGGTCTAAGGATATATGTTGGGGATTTGTGGGGCGGCCATGTACACAGGCAAGCACAGCACACTGGTCTCCAGGGAGAGAGGAGTAAAGGATGAATGCTCAGAGAGGAGGATGCATGACCGCGGGCACCAGACAGACATGAGGAGGACAGGGCCTGGGTCCCTGTCAGCCCCCCTGCCTGGATCAGGCCCTGCCAGCGCCCAGCCCCACTCCTGTCTTTGTTGCTGCAGCAGCCAGCTCAGGTGGATTTCCGTTTCTTGTGGCCAAAAGAGAGTGACCAGGGCAGGGGGGCCAGTTGTTTGGCCCTCTGAGGAACCATGACCCTGTGGGTCACCATATCTGCTTGTTCCCCTCCTGAAACAAGGCAACATCCACGGGTCCTGGCCACACCTAGAGTTTATCCCTGCCTGCACCTGGTTTGCAGAGCACTGGCCTTACCCTACCCAAAGCCACCTCCCTGCACCTCGGCTCAGCCCCCTGCATTTTTGTGCTCTGCTTTTCAATTGCACCCCTGGACTGTGTCGGGGTTAGAGCCTGTCATCATTCTTTTGCTCAAGCTCTTTGTGTCATCATTTCTTTTGCATCCTCCCCCAACGGTGCCCAACAAACTCCAAACCCAGCAAGCAATGCAATCCATGCTATTGACTGACTGGAAGCCTGGAAGCATTTATCCGGCCTCTTTCCCTACGCAAATTCGCCAAACAATGGGAAAACAGAACCTCAAGAAAACTCATGAAGTAAATAGAGAAACTTGGCTAAACCCTTAACCTAAAGGGACCCAGCCTCTCTCTTTCCGCGCCTCTCTCAGACTCATCCTCCCTACTGGACTGTACCTGGGATATAAATGGTGCCACCATTGCACCAATGCGACACAGGGAGCCGCTGGTCCCCATCCCCAAAGCACGCATCGTCGTGGGGTAGACCTAGAGGGAGGAGCGTAGAAAGCACCAATTAGCTTAGGCCCCTTCTCTCCCCTAGTCCTCTGCCCGTTCCTCCACAGGTCAGGCTTTGGTACATAGATGAAACGCCAAATATTCTGTATAGGTGTGTAGGATATAGAACAGAAGACATTCATTTTCTCAGGTAAACAACTTTGAATTTTAAAAATAAATATCAGAAAATAAACACTTAGAAATTATCCTTGAAGTAGACAAATTCCAAAATATGTGTTTAATTGAATAGTCCAATGTAATTTTAGAAAGGCAAGCTCTGGAGTCGGAAGATTTCCACTTTAGACCACAAACATATAAAGGTGGTTCTACTGACTGGAAAGAAGATACTCCCTAAATAGTAACAATCTACTGAAACCTTTAATACAGATACAGTGAAAAGAATTGGCCGGAGCGCCAGAAACAGGCTACACCACGCGCCATGTTCTCCCTGCAGAATCTTACGGCGTAGTCTACCCTCTCGCTGCCACTTCCTTGTGTTCATAGTAAATCCTCATTAATCTATACTTCACTCATTCAGAATTCTTGATAAGTAAATATCTCATAAATAAGATCCTAGAGAGAATACTTTCTATGAAAGAATGGTTTTTCAAAACGTTGGAAAATTTTCTCTTAATGCTATATAATACCGATAAAACAGTCATTGTCAATTGACATCTTGTGAGCCAGCATCTGTCAAATGCAAAAGCAAGATGCTTTCCGGCCTCAGAGGACACTGCTGTCTTTATGAGAAGGTCTGGGGATGGAGTGCCTTTTGGGGGAGGTGTTTTTCTTTTTCTGAAAACGAGGTTGCTGGCTATAACTGAAAATAATGGATTCCAATGCATGGTGATGTTTTTTTCTTTGTTTTGTTCACGTTTTGACAATTCTGGGAGATGGAAGACAATCTTCTTTAGGTACACATCTTTGATTCTTTTAAAAACTATAAATATCAGGAAAAAAATACTTAGAATGACTCTTTAAATGAACACATTCCAAAATGTATGTTAAATTGACTATTTGAAATACAACTTTGGAAGCACACCGTGGTACACATATGTTCTTAGGCTCATAAATTCACAAAATTCTAGAGGATTTTCTTAATAGAACTAAATGAAATATTGTGTATACGTCAAATATGTCATCATTTCCTATTTTTATCTGTCTGGGGGAAAAGAATATTTTTCTCTGTGGCTTTAATCGTTTTGACATTTCATATCTGTAATCTGAGCAGACTTACACATTTCCTGGGATGAAAATGGATGCAGCTTCCAATAGCACTGTTTTCTCTAGCACAATGAGTGGTAAAACTAGTTAAAATACTAAGTTTCCCCTTCAGGTTTTGTTTATTTCTAGGAATATTAGCTCTTTAAAGTGGGGGTTACTAGGAGATCTTCCAGCATCCTCAGGGAGTGCCTTGCATATAGATGTATTCATTCAATAAATTAAGAAAGAATAAATAAAAATGAAGAATATTCGACTTCAAGCTACATGCAGCAAATAACCGACGGAGGTGGATGTGATCTCTCCAAAGAATAAAGGAGAAAATATATTCTAATTTCAAAAAGAGAGAAATAGAGAATTTTACATTTTGATAGCAACATGCAGCTACCGACTCTTTCTTCTGGAAGCCCGGTGCTAAGGCAATGAGTTGGTTTTTGCATGCATGCTGTTTAGTAAGAAATGGAGGTTCTATCTTACTTCTCAGAGAATGGCTTTCACCAGACTCAATGGGGTAGGGGGAACTCCACGTCAAATAAACCTCCTGGTGTCGTTTTGATGGGATGTTTTTTAAAAATCATCAAAAGTCAACAGAAGCCAAGGTTGTGTTATCTGAGGACAGATACCCTCTCTGAGCAGCTCACCCTGTGTGTCCTGATGGAACCAATCCCTTCCCAAAACTAACCTCAGCGGTGTAGATGTAGATGGTGTTGAAGTTGGCTGCCACCAAAGCCCTCAGCATGAAGAGGAAGCCAACGAGGCCAGCACTAGGGAGCAAGAAGCCAGGGAAGTTGGGAAAGGCGAAACAGAGGGCCTTCCGGGGCCCCAATCCAAGCATATTACAGATGCCCACACACACCCACAGGTAGCCAGGTTCTGGGGAGGTGCTGCTTCTCAACTGGCCTGATTGTGGGGTCCTAAAGCAAATGCCTGACTCAAACCTACCAGCACCCTCTCCACTCCCCTAAGTGTGCCATTCCAGCCTGGCCACCTAGATCAGCACATCTTCTGCCACCACCCCCCAAAAATGGTTCGGATAGTTTGCAGAATGATAGATATTATCATTTAGGCCACTCTAGGGTCACAAATTAAGAGTGAAATGAACTTTCACGCCACAGGTACGTTATCTATATCACTAAACTATCTTGACAGTGGTCTGGATAATGAGGTAAACAACTAGGATCCCAATTCTCCAGGAAGCTTTGCATCAAGATCCTAAATGTCTCGGTGGGCACCAACATTGATTCCCACGTCCTGTGATAGCTGAAGGGGGAGCCAGGTCAGTGGGAAGAGGGAAGTGGCAGGTACCAGGCAAGATGGCTCTGAGCAGCCCATTCTCCACCCTCCTGGTAAAAGGGACTTGCCCCCGACCCCCGCTGAACACCACCGGTCAGGAGACCCCATTTTAAAACCACTGCACAAAACTAGATGGTTTTGAAGCAACCAGAGAGAAAGTACCTTGAAGTGCAAATATTGAGGAGAAGGAAGAACAAAGCCGTGCATCCCATGGTGATAGAAAGGCTCAGCCGTCTTCCCAGGAAATTAATGCCCAGGATATTTAAAGGATTCACTAGAAAGCAAATGACAGAGACAATTTCTGGACCCTTGAAAGTCAGTGGCATTTATCAACATTAGCACGGATTCCTCATTGTCATTTCAGAAAGAAGCAACTTCATCCAAACCTCATCTATATTCCAGCCAAAACTCAGTCACACTGTCATCAACTTCATGACTCCTTCAATATACTTTTTCCTTGTGGGTCCAAGAATGACAAGCACTGGTGTATAAAAAGGATATTTTATGCCCAGAATGCTTATAACATCATTTGTGTCTATTATAATTTGCCAGCTTACTAGACTTATATTTTAAATCTTCTATACTGTTTTTTTTAAATCAAATTCAAGGTGCCACTGATTTTTAAGTACCATTATTTTATGTGTACTAAAACAGAAAGTGCTACAAATTGAAATCCAACAAGCCATGGTAAGTCACATCCCAGACTGAGATGTTAAAACGTGAAAAGCAGAAATGCATCATGGAATTGATATAATACCATAATTCAAGGCTCTACTCCTCCAGACTTCTCCTCTCCACACCAATCCACGCTGGAGACATGTCGCAGGATTTGGGAACTTGTTCATTTCTACCAGGCAGAAGCCATGTCTATGATAGGGTCATACTTCTCTCCTCTGAGGCACTGAGTTGCCTGTCCCCCACCGGAAACAGAGGGGCCCAATACACAGAGGGACGCTTACGAGCAATTTCACCGATGGTGCTGATAATCATGGTCCGGTAGTCGGAGGGGGCAAACATGTGGCAGTGGCAGGGACTCTGGCTTCCTTCTGTATCCCCCAGGGTCACCACCACCTCAGACTCCAACTCAGGCTGCGAACCACAGACCAGGTCCCGCTCCAGCAGCTCGGCGCTGGCCAGGATGACCCCATAGTAGGCGAAAGAGATTCCCAGCCTGGAAGTGAGAGAGGATCAAAATTAGGAAAAGTTATCACCAGCCCTGAAGGTGGGGTGGCACCATGAGAGGTGGGGAGAAGTGGAGAGAGAGTTCCAGGTGGAAGGCATGGTGCAGGGGAAGGGAGCGAAAGCTGGGCTCACACAGCAGGGAGAGGCTGGAAGGGGTTGTTCACCAGAGGGGCGGTGGGAAACGGATTTGAGAGAAAGCGGGATGGGACTAGACAGTAGGAAGCGTGTGCAAAGTGTGCGAAGGAGTGGGAAGTTTGGATTCATTTTCTATCGCTGCTGTAACAACGCAGCGCAAATTTAGTGGCTTAAAACAACACACATCTAGTAGCTCCCAGTTCTGGAGGTGAGAAGTTCAGTGGTCTGGCTGATTTCTCTGCTCCTAGTCTCAAAAGGCAGAAATGAAAATGTAAGCAGGGCCGCAGGCCTTTCTGGGGAGGAGAATCATTTCCAAGCTCATCCAGATGGTTGGTAAAAATTCAGCTCCATGAGGCTTAGAACCCATCTCCATTTCCTTCCTGGCTGTTGACCAGTTATTTTCAGCTTCTACGGGCTTTCCTCATTCCTGTCTTCAAAGCTGCAACGGTGGGTCGAGTCCTTCTCATGCTTTGAATCTCTCTCTTCTCTCCTTCCACCTCCGCTTCCATTTTTCTCTTCTGTTCCATATCGGATTCCAGCTGGAGGAATTTCTCTACTTTTAAGGATGCAAATCATTAGATTGGGCCCACCTGCCAAATCCAGGCTACTCTCCCTATTTTAAGGCCCCTCACCTTAATTACACCTACACAGTCTCTTCACGTCAGCATCCACATCAATGTTTGAATCACCAGGAGCTGGGAATCTCGGGGGTGTCCTGTAGCAGCCTGGCCATCACAGTGTCTTCACAGGCCACGAGGAGCCACAGAAGGTTTTTGCTTTTGCTTTATACTTTCTTCTTGTCTTTTTTCTGTCTAATAGATATTTTGTTGAGATATAAAAATAACATACAGAAAAGTTCACATATCAAAGTCAAGAAAAAGAATGATAGCCTCCCAGAAAACCCCCTTGTGACCCTCTCAGTTTTGCAGAAATGGTTGCAAAAGCCAGTTGTAAAAGACATATGGAGACAGTCAGGGGATGTCACATAAGTTGTGGGCACTGGATGATATTAGCGTGGTGATTGCTCATCTTCTCAGTGTGATCATAGGATTGGAGTCACCTAAGAAAATGTCTTCACATGGAAGCAACCTAAGTGCCCATCAACAGACGAATGGATGAAGAAGATGTGGTACATATATACAATGGAATACTACTCAGCTGCAAAACAGAACAAAATCATTCCATTTGCAATAACATGGATGGACCTTGAGGGATTATGTTAAGTGAAATAAGCCAGCGAGAGAAGGATAATCTGTGTATGACTCCACTCATATGAGGAATTTAAAATTATGGACTAAGAACAATTTAGTGGATACCAGGGGAAATGTGGGGTGGGGGGTGGGCACAAAGGGTGAAGTGGTGCACCTACAACACAAATGACAAACATTAATGTACAACTGAAATTTCACAAGATTGTAACCTATCATTACCTCAATAAAAAAAAAAAAAAAGGAAAATGTCTTCAAGTAGTTGAGACTCTTAATGAAGTATCTGGGGGTTAAATGTCATGAAGCCTGGGGCTTGCTTGAAAATGCTTCAGCACGGGAAAACCCAGCTAAAGCAAATATGGGTGAATATGAATAACTGTCAGGTCTGAGCAATGAGTAAATCAGAGTTCATCATGGTATCCTCACTACTTTCATGTGTGTTTGGAAATTTTCATAATGAGATACTTAAAAAGAAAACAAATAATCAAAAACACCTCCTCTTGCTATTAAAGTAGGTTTAATTTTTTTGTTTAATTTTCAAATATTAAGAGTATTTAAAAAATTGAAAAGTCTCAGGAGGAGACATACCAACCTATTGATAGCGATTACACCTGGGAAAGACAGACAGACGACTACTCTCCTGAAGGCAAACACTATAGATTAGTTTTGCCTGTTTTCTATCTTTATATAAATGGAATCACACAATACATATTCTGTGTGTCTGGCTTCCTTTGCTCCTTATTACATTTGTAAGATTCTGCCATGTTGAGCGTAGAACATTAGTTTTCTCATTTTCATTATTGCATAGGATTCTATTTTATGAATATAACACAATTTATCAGTTATACTGCTAATGGACATGTGGGCTTTTTGTAGTTTGGGGCTGTTACAAATAAAATAATGCTATGGACATTCATGTAAATGTCTTTTGGTAAACATGTATGCATTTCCCTTGGGTATAAACCTAGGAGCAAAATTGCTGAGCCGTAGGATATGCATATTGTCAACTGTTAGAGATGTTGCTAAACCATTTTCCGAAGTGGTTGTACTAATGTGAACTCCAATCAGCAATGTAGGAAACTTCCAGTTACTTTACATCCTTCTCAACACTTAATGCAGTCAGTTTTTTAAATTTTAGCCAGTTGGGTGGATTTTTAAAGTCTCATATGGTTTTACTTGTGTTTTTTTTAAATTTTTTTTTCCTTTTTTCTCCCCAAAACCCCCTGGTACATAGTTGTATATTCTTCGTTGTGGGTCATTCTAGTTGTGGCATGTGGGACGCTGCCTCAGCGTGGTTTGATGAGCAGTTCCATGTCCGCACCCAGGATTCAAACCAACGAAACACTGGGCAGCCTGCAGCAGAGCGCACGAACTTAACCACTCGGCCACGGGGCCAGCCCCTCATATGATTTTAATTTGCATTTCCCTGGTGACTTTAAGGTTGAACATGGTTTCACGTTTATTTGATACACATTTTTGGTCAAGTGCCTGGTCAAGTTTCTTGCATATTTCTCTACGGTGTTGTGTATCTTTTTCTTATTGAAAAACATAATTTTTTTAATATATATATTGGAAATTTCTTCTCCCAGTTGGCGGCTTAACTTTTAGACTCTTCATGATATCTCATGGCACAGAGTTTCTAATTTAATATAGTGAAACTCACCAATCTTTTCCTTTATAGTTAACACTTTTTGTGTTCTGTTTAGAAAATTTCTGCCTTATTCAAGGTCATGGCTGCAGAGAAACGAAGTATAGAGAGGACCACCAGACTCTATTCCATCGAATTTGATTATTGATGACTTCAAAGGATCAGTTTTTGTCACGTGGTGAGAAAATGTCCAGGCTGCAAAAGGTTAGAAAGTGCACTCACATGACAAATAAAAAACTGGTTGTAGGCGACTTCTTTCTTCTTTTTAAAAGAATTGCTTTCTTTAAATTTGCTTGTTTGTTGGGTGATTGGGTGGTTGGTGCTGTCAGAAGAAAGATAAGACACTGCTGGAGTCCGCCCAGTGTTTTTCTCCCCAGTAGCACTTAGAGTGGAGTTCCTTAAGTAGGCTTTCTCCAAATGCTTGTTTATTTAAAACTCATTTTGAAATAATTACTTTCTTACCATATGACCCAGATCTGTAATGTGGTCCGTAAATATTTAGCATCCAATAGGTCTGCAAATCTTCCTCTTTTTTCCTGGGGTAGTGAAAAGGAAGAGGCAGAATAGATTTAGTGGGTTAAGGATGTGCAAAGGTCTCTAACATTTTAGATCATAGAAAACGAGAACAACATGGGAATGTGGCAGGGGGACATCACCACTCAGCTCCCATGGGCACACCTTGCCCGAACTCATAGGTAAGTGTTTCTAACACATTTATCTCAGCCAATCAGTCTCTGCACGCTCTTTATCATCATCGGTAAGTACCAAAACTCGTTGAATTTAAGATTCTCACCCTTTCTACTCTTCCTCTTCTCACCAATGTTGGCGAGAGGTGGGACGGAGTATGGAAAATAGGATGGTACGTGAAAAGTAACCATTGAACTGATGGGAGATTCTTTTAACATTAACATTAAAATCAAAAACCTAATATTAAAAAAGCATATGAGGATTGTGTAAGAAAAAAATCGCATACATTTGAGAAGAGGATAGAATACCCAATTTCTTTTTGTGTCTTTAGGGTAATCAGCAAAAGTTCTTGTCCATAGTTAGTGCTTGTTAAATACTTTTGGATAAAAAAAAAGTGAGGATTGGGCCTGGCCCAGTGGCATAGTGGCTAGGTTCACACACTCTGCTTTGGGGGGCCTGCGGTTTGCCAGTTCAGATCCCAGGTGTGGACCTACACACCACTCATTGAGCCATGCTGTGGTGGCATCCCACATATAATAGAGGAAGAGTAGCACAGATGTTAGCTCTGGGCCAGTCTTCCTCACAGAAAATAAAATAAAATAAGGATGGGTTATATGATGGGGAAGTAATGGATTTACTACAAACACTTCAGGGGATGCTCAGTTGAAAACCATCTACTCTTTTCTTACAAATAGACCTGGGATCACAGGTCTCCTATAGAGACCAGGAGAGGGGTCCTAGGTGTCCCGGATCTTGTTGTCACAGAAAGGTAGAGCTTAGAGAGAATTTAGAGGTCTTTTGTTCCAGTGACTTTTAGGCTCAGTTCCTGGAGGTCCCTGTGGGTGGAGCAGAGCAAATGACACTCCACTTTCATCTGCTTTACATATTCAGGCTCTGGTTACTCTTCTTTGGAAAACCTCTGATCTAGTCCTATCCTCCCATTTTCCAACACAGGATATGTCATCCAGAGAGGGTGAGTGACTTGTCCAAGATCACACAGCTGTTTGGAGGCAGAACCAACCTAGAGTCCAGGTCTCCTGAGCACCATTCTTGAGTCTTGCCCGTCTCCCTCTCTGCCATGTCCCCTGGGGTTTAGATGGGATTACAGTCCCCCTGACCTCCTCAAGTGTCACTGGAGATTCAGAAAACTGAGTCTATAGTGAATCACGACGAATCATAAATTTTATCCTAATAAGTCATTTTCATTCTGAACATTTGGCTACAATCCAAATGAGTGGACTCATTCACTTCATCCATTTTGTGGCCCTTCCTCAGACCGTTCCCAAAGTCTTTCATCTTAGTGTCTTTGGAGTGAAGCTGCACAGGCTCCACTGCTCCTAGCATCTTGTCCAGCCTCCTCTGCATGGCATTCCGATGGTATCCAATGTGACCACACCCACTGCACATTCCCACCTCCGTCTTGGCTCACACCATTCCTCCGGCCCACAGTGGCCTCTTTCCTCTCCTGAGGCTGCCTCTCCCTTAAGTGCTCAATTTATGCCCCACTTATCCCTTAGCTGAAGATGGCTGTGACTGCCCTGGCTCACCGTCCCCTCTCTGCTCTGATCCCACACACACGCCGCTGCCTGCGCCACTCACCTAGTTCTAAGCATCTGGGCTGTTTGGCTACTGATTTTTTCCTACGTAAGTCTCATCTCACTAATTGGACTTAGAGACTTGAAGGCATGGTCTATTGCTTGTAGCTCTGTATCCACAGGGCCTCGCTCAATAAATGACTGAGGAGAAGGGCAAGATCATTTAACGGGCATGATGGATGGAGGATGCAGGCTGAAGGCAAGAAGTGGAGAAGGAAAGTGGGAGGAAGAAGGGAGGAGGAAAAGGAGAAGGCTGCAGGAGGGAGGGTGGAGGATGGAGAGTGCGGACAGGGGATTGAGAATACAGGGGATGGAGGAGCGAGGGCAGTTGTTATGGGATTGGTGGCCCCCTCAAATTCATATGCTGAGGTCCTAACCCTCAGAAGCTGCCTGCATTTGGAGACAGAGCCTTTAAAGAGATAATTAAGCTAAAATGAGGTCATTAGGTGGACGGTAATTCAATACAATTGATGTCCTTTATAAAAAGAGGAGGTTAGGACACAGACACACACAGGGATGATGATGTGAAGACACAGGGAGAAGATGGCCATCTATCCGCCAAAGAAGGAAGCCTCAGAAGAAGCAAACTCTGTGACACCTTGATCTCAGACTTCCACCTCCAGAATTGTAAGAAAATTAATTTCTGCTGTTTAAGCCATCCAACCTGTGGTACAGTCCTGGCAGCCCAAGCAAACAGTGGCAGAAGAAATGTAGAGGAGGCAGGAAGTGGATGGAGAATGAGGGATGGGAGATGGAAGAGGAAAGGTGGAAGAGGGAGGGAAAGGAGGAGAGAGGAGAGAACTGAACCTCAGCGCTCTAAGTCCTGGAGAGACTGGTAAGTTTGATTAAAACATACACGCCAAAAATGGTTGGAATTGGGCCCACATGATCACACAGCTGTCCATGGTTTTGAGTTAATTGTCTCTGCTAAAAGAGATTTTTTTTCTCTTTGCAACCAATTTTAGTTTCTATACCATTGACAATCAAAATTTCATAGCCACTTAAAGATTGCGTGCTAGTCTCTACAAAGCATAATAGCTTCCTTCATTTAATCATAGTTGCCTAGCAACTAATTAGTCCTCCCGCCAAGCTTTCTGCAGTACGATGTCATTGTCAGTACCTTGGTAGGAAGGTAGAAGATAGCTGATGCTGCGTAAGAGTAGCTTCCTGACTTCCGAACCACAGGAGCTTATTTCCAAAATCCAGCAAATAAATTAGAATAGCAGAATATCCTTAATCCTTTGGAAGAAAGTTTGGGCTTCCTGTTTTACAATTAGATTTTGAGGCATGTGTAATAATTAGAGGAAACACTCCACGGAGCAGAGTGAGAACCTTACCAAAGTACAAGTGTGAGTGTGGGGAGGCTTGGGATGCTTAATCCTCGTGGGTTTTGCATTATTATTGAGCACGTTTTACCTCACACTTAAAATGTCCAGCCGCAGGCCAAGCGGCAGTGGGAATACAGTGCTTTTGGCTTCAGTGGTGTCCTGGGAAACCAGTCAGGAATGCCCGGAGTAGCCCACCTCTCGCTTGTGTGTAGGAGCCTTAACAATTGCACACCTGGACATCACCTGTCCTGCTGTGGCCACTTGGTCCTGAGAGAGTAAGATTTTGGTGGAGGGTGGGTGGGGAGAGCTGCTGCCTCTCTGACCAGAGGTTCTTCAAAAAATCAAAAATACAACTAGCATATGATCCAGAGATCCCACTTCTGGGCATATCGCAAAGAGATATCTGCACCTCCATGTTCATTGCAGCATAATTCACAAGAGCCACGATGTGGAAACAACCTAAGCGTTCATCAACAGATGAGTGCATGAAGAAGATGTGGTATATATATATATATATACACAATGGAATATTATTCAGCCATGAGAAAGAAGGACATCCTGCCATTTCTGACAACATGGATGGACCTTGAGAACATTATGCTAAGTAAAATAAGTCAGACAGAGAAACACAACTACTGTATGGTCTCACTTATATCTGGAATCTTAAAAGCCAAACTTACAGAAACAGAGAATAGAATGGTGGTTTCCAGGAGCTGAGAAGTGGGGGAAATGGAGAGATGTTGGTCAGAGTACAAACATCTGGTTAGAAGATGAGTAAGTTCTGGGGATTTAGTGTACAGCATGGTGATTACAGTTAACAATACTCTATTATATATTAGAAAGTTGTTAAGAAAGTAGATCTTAAGTGTTCTCACCACACATGAAAAATGGTACTTATGTGACATGATGGTGGTGTTAACTAAGCTATGGTGGTAATCATATTGCAATATATAAGTGTATCAAATCAACACGTTGTACACCTTAAACTTAGACAATGTTGTATGTCAATTATATGTCAATAAAGCTGGGAGGAAACAAAAAATACAACAGACTCTCCCACAGCCATGCCAGCCCTGGGAAGAACTGGCAGCTTTTCTCTGTACCACTGGTGTCCCTGCTTCATATCATTCTCTGCCTCTGTAGTGACTCTGGAGTTCACCCAGTAGTCAGTGAGGGGGCAGGGGGTGGGCACTGAAGGGTCCTGAGCAGAAGGGGTGGTATGCTGTGTTTGAAGAAACTCCTCTGACAGGGTTGAGCTGGATAAAATCATGGGGCATGTGACAATGAGGTGGCTGTGTGAAAGACACAGACTGGATGTAAAAGACGCCGTCGGGAAAGCACCAGTGGGGCTTGGTAACTGACAGGGCGTGGTGTCGGGGCGGGGTTAGAGTGAGTCAAAGCAGATGCCACAGAGGGAGAAGAGCATGAACTCAGGGGGTGGGGACGCTATGTGAAATAAGCCAGACACAAATATCGTATGATTCCCCTTATGCTAAATATCTGGAATAGGCAAACTCATAGAGAGAGAAAGTAGAAGTTACCAGGGGCTGGGTGTGGGTAGGAGTGAAAAGTTATTGCCCAAACGGTATAGAGCATCTGTTTGGGATGCTGAAAAAGATCTGAATGTATTTAATGCCACTGGATTATGTACTTAAAAATGGTTATAATGGTAACTTTCATGTTATGTATATTTTACCACAATAATAAAAATGAAAGAAAAGACAGGAAAGGGGGAGAAAGAGCTGGTGGAGGAGAAAATGGAGTTTTGTTTCAAGCACAGTAAATGTGAGATTAACACTGTTGTCAATTCCAGGTATCCATGACCTGTGGAGAGATAAAGATAGGAGACCGGAACGTGGGCAGAGGCCAGGTTGAACCCTTAGTCATAGTTCAAGTTTGCATCTCGTGGGTTCCCAGATGTGCCCAAATCTCATGTTAAGGTGTTTCTTGCTCTTCCCCAGAGAAACATTTTCTTTAACAGGTTCGCAAGGAATCTCATTTGTATAGATTCCATTTAACAGCCAAGAAATTGACACGTACTATTGATAAGAGGGTTATGAAACAATAAAAATATTTCAGAGAACAACAATTGCAAGAATAAATGAGCCACATAGCACAGAAAATAAGAGGGAGGAACCAGACAGAAATATAACAATTTTTACAATTCCATCTACAAAAGAATTTTTAAAAATATAAAATACACAGGAGTAAATTTTATAAGAAATGTGTAGCGATTAAATAAGTAGCTATAAAATGCTGCTAAGGAATATAAAAATACTTGAATAAACGCAGAAATATACGTGTATCAGAACAGGAAGACTCGATATTATAAAGGTATCAAGTCTCTCTATATTAATGTGTAACTTCAATACCATCCCAATTAAACTTTCATAGTTTTGGGGGGGAAATTAGAAGAAGATCTTGATAGAGTGACTTCAAAGTTGTTCTAGAAAAATAAGACTGAGAAAATAGCTTGGAGAACTCTGAAAAAGAACTTTGACAAGGCTGACTTATCCAACTAGATATAAAAAATGTATTGCAAAATACTGTAAAACAGTGCCATATTGGACCAACAATTAACCTGTATCCTTTTCCCAAAAATACGAAATGCCCTCTTTATTATATAGTAAATTCTCACATATATTTGAATCTGCAAATCCATGATTAGAATATATTCAAAAATAGATTCAAATATATAAGGGATGAATTATTCAATAAAAATATGAGTGCAACTGGTTAGCCATTTGGATATGAGAAAGCTAGATCTATACCATGTTTCTTATATCCAATTAAACCTAGATAGAGCCAACATTGAAATATTAAGTATGAAACCAAATTAACCCAATAGAAAGGAGAAGGATACAGGAATGCGGTTGTAAAAATTAAGTTAGAAACCAATAAAAATGACAGTAGTAAAAACACTAATAAATCTAAGTAGATACTGAGTCAAAAAACAATGTCTACTTTAGGGAAACTTAAGAACAATGTGAAACTAAAATATAAGACAAAAAATGATTTGGAAGATGAGACTGGGGTAGATCAGAATTAACATCTTTAAGGTCCCTGTATTGTTCAGAAGGCAGATAAAAATACCAAATACCGTTAGCTATTGTAAGTACACATTTTCAATATTTAAGGGTTACCTCTGTAAGAAAAGAAATCGAGTGACTAAATTTCAAGCCAGTAGAAGGAAATACAGGGGGACATAAGCAAACTGAATCAATCTAACAAAGGAGAAAGGAGAAAGAACACAGAAAGGGAAAAACATGATTAAGGGGATATATAAAACAAAATGGCAGATGCAAGCCCAAATACATCAGTAATCACAATGGATGTAAATGGATCAAACTCATTATTAAAAGGCAGAATATCAGATTGACTGAAAACAATAAACATCGGCTATATGCATATAAGACATACATTTAAAGCAAAGGGATACAGAAAGGTTAAACACAAAGGGCTAGAAAAAAGATATACCAGGAAAATATTAACCAAAGCCAGTTTGGGTATGTTAATATGAGAGAAAATAGAATCCAAGGCCCACAGCACTATAGGAATAAAGAAATACTTCAAATAATAAAATTAATCCACACACAGAATAAGTCAATCATATAATAGGATGCAATAAGATATCCTCAAAATATGTGGGGCAAACTGTCAGGCCTATAAAGAGACATGAATAAAACTGTCATCTTTTTTTTTTTTTAAAGATTGACACCTGAGCTAACAACTGTTGCCAATCTTCCTTTTTTTTCTTTCTGATTTTTCTCCCCAAATTCCCCCAGTACATAGTTGTATGTTTTTTAGTTGTGGGTCCTTCTAGTTGTGGCATGTGGGACGCCGCCTCAGCATGGCCTGATGAGCAGTGCCATGTCCGCACCCAGGATCCGAACCAGCGAAACCCTGGGCCCCCGCAGCGGAGTGCATAAGCTTAACTACTTGGCCACGGGGCCAGCCCCCAAACCATCATCTTATTGAAAAAGCGTTAACTCAAGCTGGCAAAATCTAGAACAAGTATCATATATTTATATGGCATAATTAACAATATATATTCTCCATGAGAATTCTTTTTAAGTACACACGGAATATTAATAAAAAGTCACTATGCAGAGAACAATAAATTCCAATATTTCTCAATAAATATTTCTCAATTCTCAATAAATCCCAAATAATTGATAACATCCTCTGACCAAAATGCAATTAAGTTAGAAACAAAGAATAAAAAAGATAATTAACAGATAACTCATTGGTTAAAGAGAAACTCATAAGAGCTACAAAATAGAAATAAAAATAAAATTACTCTGTAACAAGGCTGCTGAATGCAGCTAAATGGTTTTTCAAAAATCAAAAAGATTGGAAATAAATGAGCTAAATACTGAAGTCACGAAGCCAGAAGCTAGAAGAACCTAATAAGCCACAGAAGAAAGCAAAATAAACAGTAGAAATTAATGAGACCACCAAAAAATCAATAGAGAACAACAACCAAAAATCAGTCTTGTTCTTTGAAGTTTAATAAAATAGACAAAACTCTACTAAGGTGGGCCAAGAAAAAAGAGCAAAGACATAAAAATAATATTAAAAATGGAAAAGGGGACATACACAGATTTTCGAAACTTGCAAGAAAACACTAGAAACAATTTTATATCAATAAATTTGAAAACCTAGATGAATTGGACAATTTTCTAAAATGTATACCTAACCAAAATTGACTCAATCAAAAGCATTAAATATAAGTAGACTCTAAGCTTTACATAAATTTAAAATAGTTTTAAAAACTCCTCCTTCTAACAACCTCTAATTACTCCCCCCACTATTCACCTCAGAATAAATATTAGGCACAAAGCACTTTATAGGCAAGTTTTACCAAACATTCAAAGAGGTTAATTCTTATCTTACAGAACCTGCTGTCTAGATGGCGGGACAGGTGAGGAAGGCAGAGCTGCTCAAACTTCCCGGAGCCGGTGACTGGCCCGCCCGCGGGTGGGTGAAGAGGGGGTCTGGGCTAACGAGGGAAATGAACGCAGGTTGACTTTGAGAGGCCTGGAACCATTAGAATTTAAATGCCCAATTCTGTTTTAAAAGATCATTTAATGAGGTTTATAAGTTTGATATCAAAATAAGACAAAGCCACTACAAAAAAAATGAAATTGTAAAGCAATCTCACCTCTAAAGTCTGATGCCAAATCATGTGACTAGCTCTGCAGGGTAAGTGTTATTATGGCCACTTCATTGATGAGCAAAGTGGAGATAGCTAACTCACCAGGGCCACGTGATTCCTGTCCACTCTGCTCTTTCCTCTCCTCTCTTCAGGGACAGGACTAGAGAGCTAAGGTCCCCGTCCCTCTAGCCTTCCACAACTAAAGGGATTTCCAGGCGGCCCAATGGAGGGAGAAGACCTCCCAGCTGGGTACTCACCAGGATGGGCTCCACCAGCTTCCCCTCCGGCATGGCCGAGCTGTTCATCTTGGCGATGCTCTCCAGCGTGGTCATGGCAGCCTGAGTGTTCCCGGTGGAGACATTGAAGCGAGCAGATTCAGGAATAAACTGGGCACAGATGACAAAGAACATCAGAGTTGCAACTGCTGTGGACCCCAGGGGTATGGCGATTATTGCTCCGTATACTATGCCGTCCCGGTTTCCCGAGAAGGGACAGATTGTAGAAAGCTTAAAGGCCTGCAATATCCCAGGTGTTCTCTTGCATTCAAAGTTGATTTGGAACGAAAAAGGTCGTGTTCTGCTTATCATAGCCCCGTCTTGGATGACAGCAGGGTGATACTGAGCTTCCCACAAATTCAACCCAAACTACTTGTTAATACAATGAAATTCTTACATCTAATTGGTAATAGCTGCTGCCCCAGGGCCCTGGTGCCTCTCCACTGCTCTGTCAACCCAGCCCCCCTCCAGGAACCCCGGGACCTCCCCATATCACAACATCCTAAAGGGTGATCACGGCAGGGGCCTCCAGCACCCATGAGGTGGAGGGAATCAGTCCTATTTGTCGAGGCCCTCAGCCCCCTGACTGTTCAATACTTTGAACACCACACTCAGAAAATAGTATGGGCCTCCACAGAAGCTGGGACCTTGAGAATCAACTTGGGCTGTCCCCTGCGCCCCATGCCTCACACCCAGTCAAGGCTGGTTGGTTCTTCCTCACACAAGTGTCTCCCCCAGCAGCACCCTCCTCCCCATTCCCACGGCCAGCAGGCTGTTCACGTCCTCCTCATCTCCCAGTGAGATTATTCCAACACTTTCTAACTGCTTTTCTCGCCCTTTCAGTCTTCCCTCCCTCCCAGGATCCACACTGCCACGTGCCAGCTTCCTGGCACGTAACCCCTTCCACACCTCCAGCACCCCCGGCCTTCGAGGCCCTTCGTAATCTGGACACAGGCTGCCTGCCACCAGCACCCCTGACTCCACCATTCCAGCCTCCCTGCATTTTCACACCTTCGTGACCGGGCTTGTGCATCAGTCCTGCCAAAGTGCCCTTGCCACACTCTCTGGCTGTCCGAGGCAGTCTGTTCTACTCCACAAGGTCCAAATTCAACAGCGTAACCCCACTGGAATAAACCACTCTCTCCGCTGAGCACCCACAGAACTTGAGCTGTTCTAGCACTTGTCCAAGTCAAGTTGGTATTATCGCTCTTTGCATTTGTATCCATCTCTCTCTGATTGGCTAGAGCTCCTTAAAGGCTTCAACTGTGTCTTGTGTATCTTTTTAGCCTTGGAATCTGTGCTGAGCCTGGTCTATACTCAATGTGAGAGTGAAGAACTAAACGACAAGATCAAGATTCAAAATAATGATTTTTTAAAAGCTCCACAGCCGACACACATGGAATACTGTTCATGTTCCAGGCACCAAATGAAGAGAGTTTTACAGTCGATCTTGTTTAATCCTCATGTGAAATGAGTTGACAACAGTGACTCCATTTTGCACCCTGGACTCTGTCTTGTTAAAAAAAAAAATGAAACTGTGCTGACCTTGCTGACTTGCCAAAAGGGAGTTATTTGCTGAGGAAAGACTTTCTGAAGGACTGCAAAATATACTTTTTCTGGTAGCAACAAGATGTCCTTGAGTAAGCCAACGAACTGTAACATAAATTTACGCTCCCTACCAAACCACTGGAGAGATTGTTCTGGGCTCTCCTTTTTGCTAATAAAAACTCCTGAGTTTTACTCCTCAAGGGGACATTTTTCTGGCTGCTGCCAGAATTTGTGTTGCCTGAATTTCAGTTCTAAGACCCCAAATAAACGCTCTCCTTTTGTTTTGCAATTGCCTCTTTTTTCTAAGCTGACACTCACAACAGCCCTACGAGATACACACTATTCATTAGGCACAAAGGCCGGGGGCGGGGGGGGGGGGGGGGGGCGTGATGTGCCCAGGATGGTGGAGCCAGGACTCTTGTCTAGATAGTCTGGTTCCAGAACCAACAGACCGCACTGCCTCCCTAGCGGTAAACCCAGGCAAGATGGGACATGGGGCTAAAGCCACATGACGAAATGTGACTATTTGAAAGTAGAGTGCTACATTGGGATTTAAGAAAACATATCCATCCCCAATTACAGGTTTCAGGTGTCCAGGCTTGGAAACAACTTACTTAGAACAGATCTTGGGGTTGTAGCTAATCCTAAGTCCAACTGTGGGGTGAAGCTGGCTAAGAAGCCATGCAGTCTTAGGCCACACAAACAGAGGCAGACAGTCTGCTCACAGGAAGCAGCAGGCCCACTAAGCCCCCGGCTCCAGAGCACCTGGGGCCTGTGTGTGAGGCTGAGCAAGAGTCCTCTTCAGAGAAGACACTGACCAACTGGCTTCATCCAGAAGAAAATAGACAGGGCTGTGGGACCAGGTGCTGCGAGAAAGAGTCGAAGGTAATGGTCTTGTTTAGTTTAGAGAAGGGAAGCCTTTGTTGAGCCGGATTCTAAAATATTTTGAGGGATATCATCTTGAAGATAGACCTCCGTTTTCCAGACAGAAGTACTAAGACCCCAGGTAAATTCATGAGGAGGCAAGTTCCGCTCAACATAAGAAAGAGCTTCCCAACAGCCAGGGCTGCCTGGAGCTGGCAGCTGCTGTGGTGTCTATAAAGTGGTCATTTCCTGAAGCTGGGCGTGTTCTGGCAAAGACAGGGGATACCTGCATTGGCGGAGGTTTAGAATAAATGACTCTAAGGACCCTTCTGAATTCTGAAATACTTTGATTCCATGGGGTAGGTGACACAAACAGAAAACAGAAAACAGATCCCAGTTCCACTGAGCTGCCAACTCTGTCTTGGAACAATGAGCAGAATTCTACTAGAAGCTAAGGAAGATGATCATTCTACAGTTGAACAGCTTATAGGTTAGAAGGAGAACAAACTAGCAGATCCACTGTGGCCTGAGAACATGTAAAAGGCATGAGGACTAGGGGTTAGAGAGAGGTCAGCCCAAATAGGGTCAAGTTGTCAGAAGAAACTTCCAGGAATAAATGATAAGGCAGGCTAAAGGGGGTGAAGGATGCAAGCTGATTGAGACAGATTCTGGGATAAAGGAAAGAGGTGGATATGATTAAGATATCTCTGGGGCAAAAAGGCCACTGGGCCAGCTGGAGAGGAGGACAAGAAGGGTGAGCTTCCTCATGCCCCATTAGCTCCCTCATGCCCCATTAGCTCCCTCACCTTGAAGGCCATGATGAGGATGATGCCAGGAATGGAGGCGATGCGGATGAGCCAACGCCACCCAATGGTGGGGATGACCACAGAGGCCAAGCCGATGATAAGCAGGGAGCCAGCAAGCCAGAAAACCTAGGGAGAGACATGGAAGATTAAAATTCCTCCTATCAAATGTGCTCAACATTTCCGCTCTCAGGAGCCGCCCTGCCTAACAGTTTACCAGTATGACAGGGCGAGCTGAGAGTCTTTGATTGAGGGGTGGAAGGTTCAGGTTCTCCTCCCAGGACTACCTCCAGGATTTGGATGAATTGAGAAAGTCACAGCAGTTCTCTGCAGCTCAGTTTGCTTACATGTAAGTGGGAGACTCAGCTAGACAGAGGACAGTAATGTCACCAAAGTTTTAAAAATCCGGGCCCCAAGACAGTAACTTTTTTTTTTTTTTAGAGGTGAAGGAAAAAGATTTTATTATAATGCAAGACTTGCAAGTAGGGAAAAGGATTTTTAAAAGATATTTTCAGCACATTGCTTTCATTGCTTCTCAAATCCTGTGTTTCTTTCAGCAAACATTTATCGGTACCTACCGTGTGCCAAAAATGATGCTCAATACTAGGAAGATACAAAGATGAACACAATAGAATCCCTACCTTGCAGGAATTCACCATTTAATAATGGAAATCACCACAGAATGTGACAAATAGGAACATAGATGACAGAGCAACTAACTTTGTTCAGCTACAGACTTGCATACACCAGTACCCTTGGAAGGGAAGTGCCATGCCCTGAAAGGGATAGTAGCTGTGTCTCTCCACTGAAGACTCAGCGAGGGGAGAAAGTTCCTCTCATGTGCATTCCTGGGCTTCTATCATTCCAGTGAAACCAGCCATTGCAATGTTCCCTGGTTATTGAGGAAGGGGTTACTGTGTTCTAAACGCTACTGTTGGATGATAAAGTCCTGGCTGAGAAAACCTTGGAACTGGACCTCTGGCATCAAGCATTTCCAATACTCTTTGGCTGGTACCAAGCAATAGGCGGTGTGCTAATCAAAGAACAATCAACTGGCCAGGAGGAAAACCATGTACGTCATATCCCATAGTATCAGAAGACTGGGGAGAATTCCTGCGGTCCCTTACCTGAGACAAGGGGAGCATGTAGCCTCGATATTTTGTAGGCAAAAATTCCGTCTTTATGATTAGCCTAAACAGGAAGCAGGGAAGACACAATCATTGCACTTTTATAAAACCAAATAACTTTTGATAACAATCGTAATTTTTCTTGTCACAGAGATAAAGAATTAAAAAACACAGACATTCATCATTGTACTTCCCGCTAATATTTGGCCTTTGACTCTGGTTTCTGACCCAGAGCTCCTGAAACCCTTAGAATTTCCTGGGGAATAGAACCGTCTTTTGTTCTAATGAGGTGACTCTTGGTGGACTTCTGAATGGGGGCTGGTCACTAGAAAGACCAAGCCATGCTTAGGAGCTTGGAACTTTCAGCCTACTCCTCTATCCTCCAGAGAGAGGAGAGAGGCTGGAAAATGAATAAATGATCAATCATGCCTACACGGTGAAGCCTTCATAAAAATCCCTAACACAGAAGGGTCAGAGAGCTTTCAGGTTGGTGAACACGTCTACGTGCGAGGAGAGTGGTACACCCCAACTCTGCAAAGACAGAAGCTCCTGGGCTTCTATCATTCGAGGGTGCTTGGGACCCTCCTGGACCTCACCCTACGTATCTGTTCATCTGGCTGTTCATTTGTATCCTTTCAAATATCCTTTGTAATAAATACTCCTTTTGCAATAGTAAGTAAACTGTTTTCCTGAGTTGTGTCCACCACTCTAGCAATTGCTCACATCCAAGCACAAAGTCCCAGGAACTTCCACTTTGCAGCCGATTGGACGGAAGTGGTGGGTAAGCTAAGGCTCTACTACTTGCCAGTGGTGCCTGAAGTAGGGGACCGTCTAAGGGACTGGGCCCTTAACCTGTGAGTTCTGCCCTAACTCTGGTTAGGGTCAGAAGGGAACTGAATTGTAGGACATCCAGTTGGTGTCAGAGAATTGGTTGGTGTGGGAAAAATCCACACATCAGTGTTAGAAGTAAAGTATTGTTAAAAAAAAGAAGTGAAGTATTGTCAGAAGCAGTGAGTGCACGTGTGTAAAGGAAAACAGAAGAGAGTTTTTCCTAGGCAATCAAACATCAAAATATAATTGTTACTTGGAACAGAATTGAAAGCCCAGAAATAAAACCACACATCTATGGACAGCTAATCTTTGACAAAGGAGCAGAGGGCCTACAATGGAGGAAAGAAAGTCTCTTCAACAAATGGTGCTGGGAAAACTGGACAGCCACATGTAAAAGAATGAAAATCAACCATTCTTTTTCACCATTTACTAAAATAAACTCAAAATGGATCAAAGACCTAAAGATTAGGCCTGAAACAATAAGTCTTCTAGAAGAGAATATCGGCAGCACATTCTTTGACATCAGCTTCAAAAGAATTTTTTCGGACACCATAACCCCTCACATGAGGGAAACAATAGAAAGAATAAACAAATGGGACTTCATCAGGCTAAAGAGCTTCTTCAAGGCAAGGGAAAACAGGATTGAAACAAAAAAACAGCCCACTAATTGGGAAAAAATATTCACAAGTTATTTATCCGATAAAGGGTTAATCTCCATAATATAAAGAACTCACACAACTCAACAATAAAAAATCAAATAACCCAATTACAAAATGGGCAGGGGACATGAACAGACATTTCTCCAAAGAAGATATATGGATGGCCAATAGACACATGAAAAGGTGCTCATCATCACTAATCATCAGGGAAATGCAAATCAAAACTACACTAAGATATCACCTTACACCTGTTAGAATGGCAAAAATATCCAAAACCAAGAGTGACAAATGTTGGAGAGGCTGTGGAGAAAAGGGAACCCTCACACACTGTTGGTGGGAATGCAAACTGGTGCAGCCACTATGGAAAACAGTATGGAGATTCCTCAAAAAGTTAAGAATAGAAATACCTCATGACCCAGCCATCCCACTACTGGGTACATATCCTAAGAACCTGAAATCAGCAATTTCAGAAGCTCTATGCACCCCTATCTTCATTGCAGCATTATTCACAATAGCCAAGTTGTGGAACCAACCTAAGTGCCCAGCAACTGATGACTGGATAAAGAAGTTGTGATATATATATATATATATATATATACACAATGGAATACTACTCAGCCATAAAAAAGGACAAAGTTGTCCCATTCACAACAACATGGATAGACCTTGAGAGTATTATGTTGAGTGAAATAAGCCAGACAGAGAAAGACGAACTCTGTATGACTCCATTCATAGGTGGTAGTTAACATATGGACAAAGAGAACTGATCGGTGGTTGCCAGGGGAAAGGGGGGTGGGGGGAGGGCACTAGGGGTGAAGTAGTGTAACTACAACATGACTAATAATGATGTACAACTGTAATTTCACAATGATGTTAACTTTCATAACCTTAAAAAAAACAAATTATAAAAATATATATATATAATTGTTACAGCTAATATCCACATAAGAGGACAATACGAAGTAAACTTACAACTACTCTTTTGTTTACATTTTTATTCCCCAAATTGTTGAAAGTCAAAGTAATCTATTCCCAAAGTTCTCTCTTACCATTGAAGAGATATTAGCCTTATCTCTTTTGCCAAGAGAAATGTTGGCAAAATGTTTTGCTAAGCCTGATTCTCTTTTCTAAGACACACTCAGGAAATTAAAATACATCCAAGAGAAGATAGTTTCCCCAACTAACGATGACAATCACAGCACAGGTTTCTAATTAGGTACATGTTAAATCTGTGAGTACAAGAATAAGTGGAATCATATTCCATCAGTGTTCTAATCGCTCTTCTCTGTTGCAGTTATTAGCCAGAATTTGGGGGGTTTACCATATTTATTGGGCTGCCTGAGGGATGTTTTAAAATTCTACCTAACTTCTTTTCTTCTATGCCTTCAAAACTCAGAGTGGTGCTTAACTCATGCCCCAAGGAAGAACAATTCTTTCCCTAACACATTAAGGTAATAATTAGGTGCTTTGACATCTCCTAATACATTCTAAGGGTAACTTGCTCCAAGGCCCTGGGGAGAGAATAGCCTGAGGGGTCCTGTTAATTAAAGGGAGGCTCCCAAGTTGCTGAACATTTAGCATAACAACTTTCCTGCCCGTGCACAATAAGATATTGCACACCTATCCAAGGGCAGAAGAAAGACAAGCCGCAGCACCGCTCTTTCAACACATCTCAGCCTGCTTTGCGAATTCACTTTGACACAGTCTTAAATTACAGGGCGATGGCACTGTAAAACGGTTGTTCCTAAATGTTAAAGGTGCTTACGGTCAAGCTAAACTCTTCCCCCAAATTCTCAAGAAATTAATAGATGGTGTTTGGCTTGATATTTTTGTTACCTACCTAACATGGCACTTTTTGTTCCCATTCAGTCTAACAAAATATTATTCATCTAAAAAATAATCATCAGCCTTAGGAACTAAAAAGTTAACACACGCTCAATCTAGCAGTCTGCTAGCCACACCATCAAACATCGTTTTTATGAGCAAATAGTTTCTAGTGGAATAAGCAGCCATCACTTTTTTAAAAAGCTCAAAAATAATTAGCACAAGAGAAGTCTATACAGTTGCAACTTATTGATGCTATGAGTCCATTAAGCACAGTGTAGGTGTAAGTATCGGTGGGTGAGCACACATCTCTCTCAAGGATCCTCTAGGGAAGACTTTACCCTTGCGCATGGCCAGACACGCCACAGCCCACCATTGTCCGCAGGAAGACAAACCAGATGTACGAGGGAGAGAAAGAGGTCAGCAAGGAGAAGTAGGCTCCCCACAGGAACGAGATGAGCAAAATCTGAAGCAACAAAAGGAGACATATTAATGGGACCTGCCTCAATGGAAAGTAGGGGAGGAAACCTAACGTCTGAAGGTGATTTTTAGTTTTCAGCCAGATGTCTGCTTCTCTGAAGAGCTAACCTACAGCCAGCCCACTGATCTCACACAACCAGCAGACAATACAATCCATGCCTTTCAATTGTCTGAAAGCCCAGACGTTCTGAGTTTAGACCGTTCTTCAAAACTGCCCAGCTGCGTCCACCCTCACAGGTAGCAGGAACCTGAACTTGTAAATCCGAATGCAAAAACTTGCCAGCCCTGTTCACAGGGGTGTCAGGAACACAATGGAGCATTGTGTTGGAATGTGTATAAGGAGAAAATTTAATTTTTTCTCTAATTATAAGAATAATACAAGTTCATAGTAGAAAAAGATCAATAAAAATATTTAAATCACCCTTGATTCTGCATCCCAGAGAGAATACTCTTGACACAGTTTTATCCTATTTCCCCTGTTTGTAAGGGAAAGCGTATTTTTAATGGCTGCAAAACATTCTAGTGGAAAGATATACTACAATACATGTAATGTAATGCATCAACCTTTCCCCAATTGTTGAATGCTGAGGTTTTTTCACATTTTCTTGCTATTAAAATCAGCTGTGATGATGCCTATGCATAAATCTTTGTGGTTCTCTGATGATCTCAACAGGCTAGATTTCTGGAAGGCAAATTATCAGGTTAGGAGAATGGATATCCTTAAAATTCTTAATTCATACTGCCAAGCTGATGATGAGAAAAATTTCACCAATAGTACATGGGAGTATCCGTAAACTTGCAGGGTCTTTAAGACAAAGAAAAATTCCTTATAGATTTGATGTTTGATACGCATTCAATACGAAAAAATTATGTCTTGTTTTGTAATTTTGCTTTTGCTAACTCCTCTGACTGAATGTTTTTCAAGGTTTCTCGACCATTTGTATTTCTTTCTCCTCTTTTTTTTGAGGAAGATGAGCCCTGAGCTAACTGCTGCCAATCCTCCTCTTTTTGCTGAGGAAGACTGGCCCTGAGCTAACATCCATGCCCATCTTCCTCTACTTTATATGTGGGACGCCTGCCACAGCATGGCTTGCCAAGCGGTGCCATGTCCATGCCCGGGATCCGAAATGGCGAGCCCTGAGCCGCTGAAGCGGACATGTGCACTTAACCTCTGCGCCATGGGGCTGGTCCCGTATTTCTTCTTTTATAAAATGCCTTTTCGTACTCTTCACATTTTTTGAGATACTTGTGCTGTCTGATTAATTTATGAGACTATGATATTTATTTTGTGTGCTTCAAAACATACAGCCAATTCTGTTAATGTTTTCGTTGGGAGCTTCTCCCTTTGTGTTTCCCCTTAGAGAGGCCTTCCCCACTAGAAATCAGACTAGAAAAGAAGAGAGATCTGGGTTTGTAATCAGAAGACATGGGTCCGTGTCCTGATGTTTAATCTCAGTAGGTGTGTGACCTTGAGCAAGCGGCTTAGTTCCAAAGCTATATCAACGTTGGCTAATGTGAAGCTTCTTACGTTTATATGTGGAAGTTCCCACATCATAATGTGTGCTAACTTCGCGCATCCATCGCCTCCGTACCCGTCACACCGGGGATGAGGTCGGGGGAGAGGGACCGTAGGGAAAGATGAGAAAACAAGAAGGCAAGCCTGGAACCCAGGCCTGTGATGTCAGAGAAGGACACTTCCGCACTTTCTGTCTTGGGTGTTCAGAGAGAAATGTCTAGTAAAGAGCAGGGGTGACATGGCCACAGAGGAATACACGAGAGAAAATCCCAAATCACCCTTCGAGACCAACCTACCTTCCAGCGGCCATATCTGTCAGCCAAGAGGCCGAAGACGATGCTGAATACCATGTAGCCAAAAAACACCATCTGTAGGTGGGGCGAGAGAAATGATCCTCTAAACAGAGTTGTTATGATCCGCTAATTCACTGCATGAATTCATGCATGCTTCACCCATCTTCACTAAAAGTAGACTGGGCACGTGAGGGGTGGGACTTGAAGAAACGGTTCTCACAAAGTGCAACCCTGAGTCCTGTTTCACACGTCCAGGCATCAGAGGCTGATACGTCTCATCGGCTGACCGCGCGCCTGGCGACACTGCCACCAGGTGGAAACGGGGGTCGAAGGAGCAGGAATCTGCTGCCCCTCTGATCCGAGATGACGGCATTGGCCCACTCTGCTCAGACGTATAATTGTAAATTTCCATTTTAGTTACAGAAAAAGATGAAAATATAGTCATGTGTGCTCTGCCTTATTCCACACACAAGTTGAGACTTCCAGAAGGAGTCTCCTTTATGTTACTACAGGTGAACATAAACTTTAAACAAATACCAAAACCCATCATTCATTTAGAAACACTCTTCAAAACTAATAAACCCACTTCTTTTCCTTACTTGTTCTCACAGTGGCTGGTCCTACCCTGAAAAAATTCAAGAACCTGGAGACGATGCCAGCGTTTTCAGTCAGCCTGAGCTGTGATCCGACGTCTGTGCCTTCAGGAAGCTTATTTTTCCCGCTTCAAGCAGTTCCAGTGCCACCTGCTTTCCTTTCTAGTCAGATCCCTGACTGATTGCTTCCAGGGAAATCAAAGGACAGGTGTTAGCTGGCATTTCTAACACTTTTTCAGTGAAAAACTCTGTTTCTCTCTGCTGCCTGCTTTGCTTTCCCTTTCTCTCCCTTCCTCACTCCTCATAAGGAAGACTCAAACACATTTCCTCCACAGGGAACTATAAAAAACCATCACGTCGGGCCATCCCGGGTAGGTTCAGTGAGCTCTGCTTTGGCGACCAGGGTTTGGTTCCCAGGTGTGGAACTACAGCGCTCTGTTAGCGGTCATGCTGTGCTGGTAGCCCACATACAAAAAACAGAGGAAGATTGGCATGGATGTTAGCTCAGGGTGAATCTTCCTCAGCAAAAAAACAAAAACAAAAAAAATCCCACAAAAAACCCATCATATCTATGCTTGAAAGACAAAAGCTATGCTTTTCCTCTGTGTACCGTTCTTTCTAGGATGGACTGGGAGGGAAAAAGCTAATGCTTTCTAAATGAAAGTCCTGGGGTGGATGTTGCACTGTGATGAAATCTAACCAGTCCTCAGCAAAACGGTAAAAATAAGGACAATGTGATACATTTTCATAAATCTAAATTTATTAAATATGAAGGCCTCTTTTCAATCTGGAATAATTTTCTTTCTGATTATTGGTAATAATGTGCCCTTCTTTTTTGAAAGGTGATGGTAATTGGTGGCAAGATTTTCTACCTTTTTCTCTTCTTCTAATGGCCTTACTTGTCAAATATATATATATTTTTAATGTCAACCACTCAATATTTTTAAAAATCATATCAGTTGATGAATTCCAAAATTTGGGTGCCCCTGAATTTAAGTAGTTTCTATTGTGGAGCCAGAAATTATCAAATTTCCTCCAAGAAGAGAAAGGTGAACGAATAGTTTTTCTTTTTCCCAGACTTGAATAAAAGGAAGCAACAGACAAACCGCCTAAGGCAGGGAGGAAACTGCCTCTATGGACTTAAAATATTTTTGTTTATTGAGATGCTGTGTTGTGTAAACAGACTAAATTGCAACTGGATTCAAATAAATTAGCCAAGGGCCAGCTCCTGCTCTGTGGCAGAGTGATTGGGTTCGTGCGCTCCGATTCAGTGGCCCTGGTTTTGCTGGTTCGGATCCTGGGCGCAGACATGGCGCCGCTCCTCTGGCCATGCCGAGGCGGCATCCCACATGCCACAACTAGAAGGAGCCACAACTAAAATATACAACTAGGTACTGGGGGGATTTGGGCAGGGAAAAAAAAAAGGTTGGCAACAGTTGTTAGCTCAGGTGCCAATCTCTAAAAGAAATTAAAAAATAATAAATTAGCCAATTAATAAAGGTGAAGGAAATAGTCAAATAAGATTAAATTTAAAATTTACTCTATTCTCTCCCATAAGTGGCAGATTTTTTATTTTCTTGTTTTCTTTCCACTCAGTATAAAGAAATGACTTTCATAAGACTGAGTTGTTTACTGCCTGTCTGGAACACGAACCTTGACTCAAACGTTATGTGAACCCCAAAGCTTGTGACCTCTGTAACCCTGTGTGGGAGATGGCATAGAGACATAAAGCTCCCTCTCCCTCCCTCTCTCCCCATCTTGCCTTTTGGAGCGTCTGCTCTTTTCTGCAGATACTTATTTTTAGTATTAAAATGACTCTCCTGTTTCTGATTTATGCACCACATGAAGTTTTGTTTCTTCAGCACTAACTCTCTTATTCACAAAACGTGGGGACATAGTTCACCCACAGTCCTTGGGTTACTCATTAACAACTGCTCACCCAGAAAGTGGATGTGGAGTTGGGAGCTGGGAAACCCGGGAGATGGTGAAAATGTTGCCTCTTTGCTAAATCATTCTGCACCCCTCCCATTAGTGAGGTTGTGGTCACTGAGCTCAGAGGACAGTTGCCAAAGTCCGATGGGACCCACAGCCAGGATGACAGAGAGTAAAGGACAGGAGGACATGAGGAACTCAGAGCAGGAAACAGTCACATCTTAGATGAGTTTCATCACCTAGAGAAGTCTTCTGAGCTGTGACCCACCTAACAAGGGAAGTCACATTACTGCTGATATTAAGGAGCCACTTCTTTTTTTCGCTTGAGGGAGATTCACCCTGAGCTAACATCTGTGCCAGTCTTCCTCTATTTTGTATGTGGGTTGCTGCCATAGCATGGCTGATAAGTGCTGTAGGTCCACACCCAGGATCCAAACCTGTGCACCCAGGCGGCCAGAGCAGAATGCGCCAAACTTAAACACTAATGCCACAGAGCCAGCCCTTTAAGGATCCTCTTTAGGCACCATTAGAAATGATATAAAGGTAACCAATGAAATGGGAGCTGTGAATACAGAAATTTACCATGTAATACAGACAGTCCCTGGCTTACAATGGTTTGATTTATGATTTTTCAATTGTATGATGGTGTGAAAGCCATACGCATTCAGTAGAAACTGAATTCGAAGCAGTACTTCGAATTTTGAATTTTGATCTTTTCCCAGGCTAGCAACATGTGTCCCGATCCTCTCTCATGATGCTGGGCAGCAGGCTCAGCTCCCAGGGAGCCACATGATCACAAGTGTCAACCACTGATACACCTATAACCATGCTGTACCCGTCCAGCCATTCTGTTTCTCACTATCAGTACAGTCTGCAGTCAATTACATGAGATATTCAACACTTCATTATAAAATAGGCTTTGTGTTAGATGATTTTGCCCAACCACAGGCTAATGTAAATGTCCTGAGAACATTCAATGTAGGTTAGGCTAAGTTATGATGGGTTGGTAGGTTAGGTATGTTAAATGCATTTTCAACTTGCGGTGGATTTATCAGGACATATCCCCATTGTAAGTCAAGGAAAATAAGCATAATTTTGTGGAAGTGACAGATGCAACATTCTCAGGAACGAAGACACACTACATGCGGGTTGTGGAGCGGTTACAATTGCACAGCAATCACTCTCAGGGTACAAGGATTGACAAGGAATACTTTCTCAGTTGCAACTATAGTTTACGTGTAACAGGAAATGAAAAATGGCAGAGTCACTTAATTGCAATTTGTACCTTCTCTCTTTTCTAAAAAAAAAGAGCAGATGCCACAGGATTAATAACAGAGGAATTTTCATGAGGGAAATGCAACTAAGAGAATAAGTGCAGATTTGTACCTTTGCTGCCATGATTGGGCATAAAACTGGCCTCCAAATTTCCTGGCCTCCAAGACACAGAAATAAACACTACTGGGCATATAATACACATTATCTGAGAGGAGAGCTCAGATCAGTTACTCAGGTGAGGGAGAATTTTTCCTGGTTCCCAAAACACTTGAGAATTCCCAGGTAAAATTTGGTTAAGAGTGCGTGAGAGGTGGGAACACCCTCTCCCCTGAAGCCTTCCACTACTCTCTGCCCACAAGCCCCGGAAGGTTGAGGGGGGAGGGGGAAACCTCGGGCTTTCTCCACTGCCAGCCTCAGACCATAACTCGCACTCTCTTACGGAGCCTTATCCTCCTCAAGGCCTCTGCCATCTGACTCTGTCATCCTCTACCCATCACCATCAACCTGCCCCCGAAATGCTCTCCTCTTTTGGTGAGGATGTTAGCCCCTCCAAGTTCTGCCTTCGTGAAAACCAACTTCAGTACCCAAGTAAATCAACGCTCTACTCCTCGCCTTGTGTTTCTTTGACCTCCTTGGCTGATGTGACCGCCTTAGTTAACGTTACCTCCTAACTATTTCCAGAACACACTTTCTCACCTCCACGCACTGTAACTTCACCACTGCCACAGCCTCCTAACATATCTACCCTCCAGCCGTCTCTCCTCAGGGTTCTTAGAAACTGACCATGTCCCTCTTTAAACCCCTTCAATGGCTCCCCATCATCCACAGTGTGGCCTCTAACATTATTATGCATGAAAAGCCTCTTTTAAGATTACAAAAAGACTTAGCAGAGCTCTGCATGATAAAAGGTGTACTTTAATATTCATTTGATGAGGAATACATAATGACCATGAAGTCAATGACGCGTTTTAGGTAAAATTGATTTTTGTTATACAAAAGGGTAATTTGAAAAAGTGTCATACATATTTGTGCCAACTATTTTTTGCTTGAAGGGCTGTGCACTTTGGCCCAAGTTGGGGCGTATCGGCCTGCAGTGGTCTACAGAATGGAGTCCACGGGCAGACTCTGAGCCACCTCTCGCCCCTGCCTGTCTCTGCAACCTTGCCTCCCATTGCACCTTCTTCTTCACTTTCTGTTTACACAACATGGAACTGCTTATACTCCCTCCAACACACATGCACACACACAGTCTACTGGCAATTCATTGGTACTTAATAAGTACCTTTTGAAAGAATGATGGGTGATATCCTTAATTCCACTTTGTGGCAAAACTCAGTGTCCAACCATAAGGTTATTCCAAATAGTCTTTGAGAAAAGTTGGATGAGTAACACAATACAGTTCAATGAGGGTGATTTGGTGATTGAAGTCACTATGGCCCAACTAAGTAGCCTCTTAGTAATCTGAACTAATAGTTAATAGTTAGTTAAACCATAACTAACCTATGACTCAAGGGTCATTTTCTCTGATTCACATTTATCTCTTCAGGGCTCTCGCCAGGAGCCGGAAAATAAGTAGTTCAAGGTTATGCTTCCCAGGGGAAAACAGGAAGGGCAGAAAGGCCTCAAGTGCTAGTTTGGTCCCGCAAACCCATGAGCTTTGGGGGCCAACACACCAAGTAGTGAGGTATCCTTTGGCTCTGGGCCCTGTGGGATGGGGACAGGGGAGCAGAATCTCTGGGTCCTCAGTTAGCTCATTCACAGCACAGGAAGCTGGAACTCACCGTGGTCACTAACGCCACCTGCCAATTCTCCAGCTGCCATTCACAGCGGATGACGGGAGATACAACCGCTATTAACATGATCTCCATGGCCTCGACCACCTTAAAGAAAAAGGAGGGAAGTGATATGTCTAAGTGCTAGTCTGTCGTTACTTCTTCCGACGTCTGTCTGTCCATCATCCTCCGAGTCCTAACCTCCTCCTACCCCTCCCGCTCTTTGGGAGCACCTGTTGTGTACCCACTCAGCACTGCTAGTTGGATAAAGAAGTATGGAACTTTAGTTTTCATGGATGTAGCATTTACAGTTTGAACGAGTTGAGAAGGCCCTCAAAGATTTATGACACGTATTTGCTTGTGACGTTGCTGATCCACGCATTCGCATTGTAACACTGTGAGGGTGTTGCACGGAGGCCAGTCACTTCGCTAGGGAGTGAATCTGACTAACCACCAGCATCCACATTAACCCAGCTTTGTTGTTTTATACTCTTCATAGTGAAGATCTCAGGGCATACCCCTGGCAAATGGATTTTTGAAATAATTCCTGAGCTCAAGAAGCTAGGATGGGGAGGCAAGATTCGTGAAAGCTAGAAAACAACAAAGCAACAAGTACAAGACAATATGAGTTCATCATCAGGAAAAAACGTCTACTTAGCAAACACTGTAAGATATGCTACTAAATATTTCTTTCAATAGAAAGTTTGAATATCATCCTCTATCCATGTCTATTCCAGGGTGAGTTTACTTCCCAGGGAAAGGATGAAGTAGATGCTAGAAAAGAATAGAAAGAACAAACAGAAATAGATGATAGAAATTCAGTGCAGGATAATAAAGAAGGAAGTCAAAGGCAATTCTGAGGTTTTGTGTCTGGAGGAAGAGATGAATAATGACATCATTGACAGGGACAGGGTATCAGGAAGGAAAAGGGGGAATTAAAGGGAGGAAACATGAACTTGGGACATGTTCTGTTGATAACAATAGCATATTTGTATGCATTATTTATTAAGGTACAATTTGTATTTGTGTAACTTGGGGGTCTGGGATGGAAAAGGTATAGTGATGTTAGCTAATATGTGGGAATTTGAAGTATATCATAATGGCTTGCCCCCTCTTAGTATTATAGTCATGTTTGGAGTTCAGATAGCTGGTATGTTTTAGCCCCAAAAGTATCATGAATAAGAGGTAGCATGATGACCTCAGAAGAATGTTTGATTTATTAAACTTATCTTCCTCAGTAATATAGAGCAGTTGGGTCAATATTAATCAGGACTCCACTCTACTAAAAGGTCTTAGGAGGAAATAAGCCAATAAGAGAGAAGGCTCTGTCCTACTCTGATATAATAGCTTTATGGGAGAGGGAGCAGCCAGGAGGGAGGGAGGGGAGCATAGAGGAGCAGCACTCTATCAGAAGGTCTTAGAAGACCTCATGGAAGACCTTAGAGAAGACCATGACGCAGGAGTCTTGTGATGCTATTACACACATCCTGGTCACATGAAGCCCTGAAACCCAACTACTGCTCCAATGCCTCTGAACAAGAGGCATGCCCACTGCTGTCAACGTATCTATTCTGATGAGAAGATCCTGATCCACAAAACAGCCCACCCTAAGATCAGGGGAGGTATTTGTTTACCACACTCAAATAAACAGTTCTCTTTTCCTTTGTGAGTGTGAGATAGGGAGGGGGAGGCCTGGTCAAAAGCCTCTCCCAGCTGGTGGGCTGGGAAGAACTGAGGCAGCCCATAAAAGACTCAAAGAAGAGCAGGAGCCATTTCGCAATAACGTCAAATGTAAATATGCAACAGACATACAATCTCCATGGACGAGAATCGGAGATGAACATCTAGGGCTACCTATATAGATGTAAGAATTGTTGCTTGGAAGAGGAGTATAATGGCACCCTCTGTTTAATATAGGTAACAACTAATAGAGACGCACTTCCTTTATATGGGTAGTTTGATTGATTTGGGGAGGTAAAAAATTTCTCCATTTTCTTTTTACTTTTTAGAGGGCTGTTATGGAAGAAAACACAGAGTTTCCAATGTATTTGAAGGTAAAAGATGCAGAGAGTTTCCAACACTGTTTAAGCCAAGGGGACCATGAAAGGAAATCATACTAGAAACCAAATATGCAAAACAGAAGTGGAGATGTTCTGGTTGAAAGAAAGGAGAGTTGATGATAAAACCCTACCCATTCATACCTACTAGTCCCTTGAAATATGGAATCTTAAAAATTTGGAGCCTAGGTGAGACCTTACTTTATAGATGAAGAAATGTTCTACCCTGTTTTATTTATTGGCTATTTTAAAAGTAGAACTAGGACACGTCTTGCCTTTCTCTCTCTCTATACTAGACTGTCTCCTGAGAGTGCAAGGGTTCTGAGAGACGCATCAGAACTTGTCATGTGCCGTCTCCAACTCACGTCTTCCTTTTTCTTTTTTTTTCTTTTTTTTTTATTGAGTTATTGATAGGTTACAATCTTGTGAAATTTCAGTTGTACATTAATGTTTGTCAGTCATGTTGTAGGTGCACCACTTCACACTTTGTGCCCACCCCCCACCCCACCTTTCCCCTGGTATCCACTAAACTGTTCTTAGTCCATAATTTTAAATTCCTCATATGAGTGGAGTCATACACAGATTATCTTTCTCTCGCTGGCTTATTTCACTTAATATAATTCTCTCAAGGTCCATCCGTGTTACTGCAAATGGAATGATTTTGTTCTGTTTTGCAGCTGAGTAGTATTCCATTGTATATATGTACCACATCTTCTTTATCCATTCGTCTGTTGCTGGACACTTAGGTTGCTTCCACGTCTTGGCTATTGTAAACAGTGCTGCAATAAACATTGGGGTGCACAGGACTTTTGGGATTGCTGACTTCAGGCTCTTTGGATAAATACCCAGTAGTGGGATGGCTGGATCGTATGGTAGTTCTATTTTTAGTTTTTTGAGGAATCTCCATACTGTTTTCCATAGTGGCTGCACCAGTTTGCATTCCCAGCAGCAGTGTATGAGGGTTCCTTTTTCTCCGCAACCTCTCCAACATTTGTTGCTATTAGTCTTAGATATTTTTGTCATTCTAACGGGTGTAAGGTGATATCTTAGTGTAGTTTTGATTTGCATTTCCCTGATGATCAGCGATGATGAGCATCTTTTCATGTGCCTATTGGCCATCAGTATATCTTCTTTGGAGAAATGTCTGTTCATGTCTCCAGCCCATTTTTTGATTGGGTTGTTTGATGTTTTGTTGTTGAGTTGCGAGAGTTCTTTATATATTATGGATATTAAGCCTTTGTCAGATATATGACTTGCAAATATTTTTTCCCAGTTAGTGGGTTGTTTTTTTGTTTCAATCCTGTTTTCATTTGCCTTGAAGAAGCTCTTTAATCTGATTAAGTCCCATTTGTTTATTCTTTCTATTGTTTCCCCTCTCTGAGAAGGCATGGTGTCCGAAAAGATCCTTTTAATACTGATGTCAAAGAGTGTACTGCCTACATTTTCTTCCAGAAGCCTTATGGTTTCACGTCTCACCTTTAGGTCTTTAATCCATTTTGAGTTTATTTTGGTGAATGGTGAAAAAGAATGGTCAATTTTCATTCTTTTACATGTGGATTTCCAGTTTTCCCAGCACCATATGTTGAAAAGACTTTCTTTTCTCCATTGTATGCCCTCAGCTCCTTTGTCAAAGATAAGCTGTCCAGAGATGTGTGGTTTTATTTCTGGGCTTTCAATTCTGTTCCATTGATCTGTGCACCTGTTTTTGTACCAGTACCATGCTGTTCTGATTACTGTAGCTTTGTAGTATGTTTTGAAGTCAGGGATTGTGATGCCTCCCGTTTTGTTCTTTTTTCTCAGGATTGCTTTAGAAATTCGGGGTCTTTTGTTGCCCCATATGAATTTTAGGATTCTTTGTTCTAATTCTGTAAAGAATGTCATTGGGATTCTGATTGGGATGGCGTTGAATCTGTAGATTGCTTTAGGTAGAACGGACATTTTAACTATGTTTATTCTTCCAATCCATGTACATGGAATGTCTTTCCATCTCCTTATGTCGTCATCCAATTCTCTCAGAAAGGCCTTGTAATTTTCATTATATAGGTCCTTCACTTCCTTAGTTAAATTTACCCCAAGGTATTTTATTCTTTTTGTTGCGATTGTGAATGGTATTGTATTCTTGAGTTCTTTTCCTGTTGGTTCATTACTGGAGTATAGAAATGCTACTGATTTATGCAAATTGATTTTATACCCTGCAACTTTGCTGTAGTTGTTGATTAACAGTTTTCCAATGGATTCTTTGGGGTTTTCTATATATAAGATCATGTCGTCTGCAAACAGCGAGAGTTTCACTTCTTCCCTCCCTATTTGGATTCCTTTTATTCCTTTTTCTTGCCTGATTGCTCTGGCCAGGACCTCCAGTACTATGTTAAATAAGAGTGGTGATAGAGGGCATCCTTGTCTCGTTCCTGTTTTCAGGGGGATGGGGTTCAGTTTTTGCCCATTGAGTATGATGTTGGCTATGTGTTTGTCGTATATGGCCTTTATTATGTTGAGGTAGTTTCCTTCTATGCCCATTTTGTTCAGAGTTTTTATCATAAATGGCTGTTGGATCTTGTCAAATGCCTTCTCTGCATCTATTGAGATGATCATGTGGTTTTTATTCCTCAGTTTGTCAATGTGGTGTATCACGTTGGTTGATTTGTGGATGTTGAACCATCCCTGTGTCCCTGGTATGAATCCCAGTTGATCCTGATGTATGATTCTTTTGATGAATTGCTGAATTCTGGTTGCCAAAATTTTGTTTAGAATTTTTGCATCATCTTCATCAGTGATATTGGCCTGTAGTTCTCTTTTTTCGTGCTGTCCTTGTCAGGTTTTGGTATCAGCGTGATGTTGGCCTCATAGAATGTGTTAGGAAGTGTTCCATCTTCCCTAATTTTTTGGAATAGCTTGAAAAGGATAGGTATTAAATCCTCTCTGAAAGTTTAGTAGAATTCCCCAGGAAAGCCATCTGGTCCTGGGGTTTTATTCTTTGGGATGTTTTTGATTGCTGTTTCAATCTCTTTCCTTGTGATTGCTCTGTTCAAATTGTCTGCCTCTTCTTGAGTGAGTTTTGGGAGATTGTAGGAGTCCAAGAATTTATCCATTTCCTCTAGGTTATCCATTCTGTTGGTATATAGTTTTTTGTAGTATTCTCTTATAATCTGTTGTATGTCTGCAGAGTCTGTTGTTATTTCTCCTCGCTCATTTCTGATTTTGTTTATTTGAACTTTCTCCCTTTTTTTCTTTGTAAGTCTGGCTAGTGGTTTGTCAATTTTATTTATCTTCTCAAAAAAACCAGCTCTTTGTCTCATTGATCCTTTCTACTGCCTTTTTCGTTTCTATAGTATTTATTTCTGCTCTGATTTTTATTATTTCTCTCCTTCTGCTGACTTTGGGCTTCATTTGTTCTTTTTTCTCTAGTTCAATTAGGTGTGCTTTAAGGTTGCTTATTTGGGATTTTTCTTGTTTGTTAAGATGTGCCTGTATTGCGATGAATTTTCCTCTTAATACAGCTTTTGCTGTATCCCATATGAGTTGGTATAGCATGCTATCATTTTCATTTGTTTCCAGGTATTTTTTTATTTCTTCTTTAATTTCTTCAATGATCCATTGCTTGTTTAGTAGTGTGTTGTTTAGTCTCCACATCTTTGTGCCTTTCTCTGCTTTTTTCTTGTAATTAATTTCTAGCCTTATAGCACTATGATCTGAGAAGATGCTTGTTATTATTTCAATGTTTTTAAATTTGTAGAGGCTTGCCTTGTTTCCCAACATATGGTCTATCCTAGAGAATGTTCCATGTGCTCTTGAGAAGAATGTGTATTCAGCTCTTTCAGGGTGAAGTGATCTATATATGTCTATTAAGTCCAATTGTTTTAGTTTTTCATTTAGCTCCACTATTTCCTTGTTGATTTTCTGTCTGGATGATCTGTCCATTGATGTGAGTGGAGTGTTGAGGTCCCCTACTATTATTGTGTTGTTTTTAACATCTTCCTTTAGGTCTGTTAATAGTTGTTTATGAATCTCGGTGCTCCTGTGTTGGGTGCATAGATATTTATAAGTGTTATTTCTTCTTGATGAAGTGTCCCTTTGATCATTATATATTGTCCCTCTGTGTCTCTCTTTACCTGTCTTATTTTGAAATCCACTTGGTCTGATATGAGAATTGCAACACCTGCCTTTTTTTCCTTGCTATTTGCTTGAAGTATTGTCCTCCACCCCTTCACCCTGAGTCTGTGTTTGTCCTTGGGGCTGAGGTGTGTTTCCTGGAGGCAACAAATTGTTGGATCTTGTTCTTTAATCCATTTTGCCACTCTGTGTCTTTTTATTGGAGAGTTCAATCCATTCACATTGAGAGTGATTATTGATGCATGTGGACTTAATGCTTTTAATCTGTCACTCATTATCTTGTTTTCCTGTGTTTCTTTTCCTGTGTGCTTTAGACTACCCATTTAATACTGCAATTTCTTATGCTGGGTTCCTTAGATTTTTCCTTATTTATGATTTGTGACTCTGTTCTGTACTTTATTTTAGTGTCTACCTTGAAGTTTGTATTTAGAATCTCGTGTATACTACAGTCTATTCTCTGGTGGTCTCTTACCTACTTGACCAATACTGATTTAGACCCTTTGCTCTTCCCCTCCTAAATAATTATTTTCATTTTTTATTCCAACTCGTCTTATTAATTTGTGGTTAGAGTGCTAAGATCGTCCTTGTTTTGGTAGTTTCCTTACCTTTACCCTATTGCTATAATTGAATATTTGCTATCCTGTTCTGGTTCTACCCATCGGTCTCCCTAGTCTATGGATTGTGTCCCCTTTCTCCCTTTTTTCTTTTTTCAAGTATGAGAGCCTTCTTGAGGATTTCTTGTAATGGAGGGCTTTTAGTTACAAATTCCCTTAACTTTCGTTTGTCTGGAAAAGATTTAATTTCTCCCTTATATCTGAAGGAAATTCTTGCTGGATAGAGTATTCTTGGCTGAAGGTTTTTATCCTTTAAAGCTTTGAATATATCACTCCATTCTCTCCTAGCTTGTAGGGTTTCTGTAGAGAAATCCGCTGACAGTCTGATAGGGGCTCCTTTATAGGTTATTCTCTTTTTTTTCCTTACTTCCCTGAGTATTCTCTCCTTAACATTCCTATTTGCCAACTTTACTACTATGTGCCTTGCAGTAGGTCTTTTTACATTGACAAATCTAGGAGATCTAAAACGCTCCTCTACACGCATTTCTCCGTTGATCCCTAGATTTGGGAAGTTCTCTTCAATAATTTCGTTAAGCACACTTTCTGCTCCATTTTCCTTTTCCATATTCTCGGGAATTCCTATGATCCTTATGTTCTTACTCCTCATTGAATCCATTATCTCTCGGAGATTTTCCTCATTTTTTTAAATTCTTAGTTCTCTTTCTTCCTCTGTCTGGAGCCATTCAGCCTGTCTGTTCTCGATTATGCTGATTTTTCTCCTCTATGTTGTCTACACGGACATCCAGGGAATCCGTATTCTGTTTTATCTGGTCCATTGTGTTTTTCATCTCAAGTAATTCTGTTTGATTCTTTATGATTTCAATCTCTTTTGTGAAATAACGCCAGAACTCAGCTTGTTTCTCTATCTTTCTCTCTACCTCATTGAGTTTTTTGATTATAGCTGCTCTGAATTCATTATCACTTAGTTTACCTAATTCCAAGTCCTCAGGACTTAATTCTGTGTTTTTATTGTTTTCCTTCTGGTCTGGGGCTTTTATAAATTGCTGGATGGTAGAGGAGCGTTTTTTTCTCATGGTGGTAGAATTCACTTGCAGTTACAGCCTGTCGCCACTAGATGGGGGTCGAGAGTGGGTGGTTAGCTCTCCGCCTTGGGGCAAGATGGCTGCACCCACTGGCTTTGCTGGGGGGGAGGGGCTGTTACTCACACGCACCGGTCTGGGTTCAGATCAGTTCTGTTCTCTGGTCTCCCAAGGCCCTTGATTTATAGGGTCCCCGCGGACGGAAGCTTCCCCCCCCCCCCCCCGTCAGCGGGTCTCCACTGAATCAGCGGCAGGAGTCCTGGATGATCCCCCAGTCACGGGGCCCCTCCCCCGCTCCCTCCCAACCCTGCGGCAGCCATCGCAGACTCTAGGGGAGGGAGCGATGTTCTCTCCTACCGTTCCGGCGCCTCCGAAGGTGTAAAGCTAGGCTATGATCTCCGCCTTCTTGGTATTGTAGGTCTCTAACGAGCTGGCATTATGTTTATTCTCTGAAATTCAGTTCTTCCAATCTTTTGTTGTATTTTGGAGGGGAGAGAATCCTGGGTCAGCTCACCCCGCCATTTTGCTCCACCCCCTTTTCCTCACGTCTTCCTTTTTCTTATACCATTTGGCTGAGTGGTGAGGGTCTGGGCTCTCTAGAGTTTGCTCTCGGTCTCCCTCTTAGTTATCTTTATCTCCTACCTGAAACCATTGTTGTGTTGACCACTTGTCTTAGATTTTCCATTGTCTCGTGCTCACTATCATTACACATCTCAATATGGGCTTCTTAACATATTCTCACTCCACTTACAAAAGGGGAAAACTGTAGTGGTTTCATAGTACAGCCCACTGTTTGTGAAAGCCCTGGACTGAGCTGTCAACTCTTCTTTCCTCAAAATAGCAGATGGTAAATAACAAACCTTCATCAGTGCCACTGAAAGGATCTGCAAAGCTCTAAGTACAGCAGGTGTCCCAGGTGATTCTTAGGCACAAAATGTTTGAGGACCATGTGTCTAATTTTTCTTAGAATAATATGACAGTTTTCTCCTCTCTTCTCAGTACTTCAATTTAAATCATTTTTTAAAATGATTAATGAATTTCCACAACATACAGACACAGATATTCATTTGCTCATAACCAAACACCTGCCAAAGGTAGATGAAAATTATTTTTGGGTTGTCCACCTCACAGGGTTGCTGCTCCCTTTCACACCCCTCCCTGAATGGACAACCCCAAGCTGGAGATCACTGGAAGACTCTACGTGTCCAACAACGAGAGATGCAGATGATCGCGAAGGAGCACTCACCCCAGTGCTGCCCATGATCAGAAACAGGGCAATGTGGAAACGTCCGAATCCGATGGTCTCCACAGCCTCCTCCACAGTGAATGTCTTCGGCTCTAACAAGGAAAGGCAAAGTGAAAGGAACAGCTTCTGTGGGGAGTGAAAGTGTGTAGATTACTGCTCACCCTGGAGGAGGTTGGAAAACCAATTCATTGCTATAAAAACTAGTAAATACACGGGGAAAGATTAAGCAGCAACTTGAAGACCGGAGACTCCTATGATCATCTTACCTTTCTGCTGTGGCTCTGGGGTCCCCAGGCTCAACTTCCTAAGGCTAATGACGGTGACTGGCTCTGTCTGCTTGGTTGCCATCTTCTAAATGGTTTAAATTCCCCACACGGCTTACCTGCTGGAAGTAGGGGAGGGAAGAAAAAAAGAAATATGAGTACATAGTCTCCTTTAATTGTCACAGAAAATCTATGAAGTAGGTATTATAATTTTTTTTTTAAGAAGAAGATGATTAGCCCTGAGCTAACATCTGCCGCCAATCCTCCCCTTTTTGCTGAGGAAGACTGGCCCTGAGCCAACATCCGTGCCCATCCTCCACTTCACATGTGGGACGCCTACCACAGCATGGCGTTTGCCAAGCACCGCCATGTCCACACTTGGGATCTGAACCGGGGAACCCCAGGCTGCCAAAAGTGGAACATGGGAACTTAACTGCTGCACCACCGGGCTGGCTCCTATAATTTATTACCATTTTACATATGAGGAACTTGAAACATGGAGAGGTTAAATGGTCAAATGAGACAATTGGTCCCAGTGGCTAGTAATGAACCCTGAGTCGGGGGCCAGGTGAGTTCTTGACTATTTGACAAATAGCGTCCTCTGACTGGGAGTGAAGATGGCCTTTGATACAGAGAAATAATTACAATAGCCAGCACTTTGCATTCCCATAGATCCTGTGGTTACAGTGCAACCATATATAATAGTGTGCTTTCCCATATATCATTTTCATTTAATTCCAACAGAAACCCATGGAGTACTTCTTTTTATCTCCTTTTTTTGTATTTAATCCTAAGAAGGATTCTTAACCCTAAAAATCAAAAGAAAAATAAAATAAAGAAAGCTGAGTTTCCAGTTAGTGAAATTTCCTTCAAGTGACTTTAAGACACAGTAATTTAATTCTACAGCGCAAGTGGGATAAACAGAAATTCTCATCTGTTCTCAGTAGTTATATTCTCAGTAATAATATTGGTATCATTATTTTGATACTAGTACATATTGTAGGACAAAGCAAATAGGTAATGACGTTAATATTAGGAACCAAGATTTTCAGTGTAAGAAAAAAAGATACAAGAATCAAAGTTACGTAAAAACCTTATAATCCTAATTTTGAATTAAAAATATCAGTGTGAATTCATTATGTATTACATTTATATATGTGAATAAGAAGACTGATTGTAAAGAATTGAAACACATCAAAGATATCAAAATCCATTGTTCGTAGGATTACTAAAATGAAGATCTCGATCGTTTTTGGAGATTACTAAAAAAACAGCTCAATCTGAAAACTAGTAAATATCTTGTCTTTCTTGTACAAATTACCAAACCAGGTTACCAGGGTAACCAAACCGTTGGTGAAAGAAAATTATTCTCTAAATTCAGGTAATACATGCAGAAAGAAGGATGGAATTAAATTATCACCATTTTGCAACCCCTAAAGAAATAATGGATCTAGGCAATGATCACGAGTGGCTGATGAACGATGAGGTGAAAGGGTGATGGAGAAGTTTGGAAAATGGAAAATCCTAATGCTACTAAAAGAGAGATGATCAGATATTATGCGGCTCCCGATGAAATGCAACAGGAGGGAAGCACACAACGTCACCGTGATGTATTCTCGTGAGAAGAAATCAAACCTGAAACTGATCCAGCCTCTGTAACTACCCATTTATTTGGGGATAAAGAAATGTGTTAAACTGCACCATGTGGATGCAATAAGAAAAATCCAGAATGTGGGAAGTTCTATAGGATAAATGACCCAAGTTCTTTAATAAATAAATGGCAAGAAAAAAAAAGGAAAGGGGAGCCTATAGACTAAAAGAGACAACTCAACCAAATAAATGAGTTGGTCTTGTTTGGATCCTCATTCAAAAAAGCCAGCTGTAAAAACAACACAACAAAGAGAATGAGATGAAAAACAGGTGAGAGAAAAATCAGAGAAATCTAAGCAAGTTTGGGAGTTTGATGATGTTAAGGAGTGACTGATGACATCATTAGGTCTGACAATGAACTTACAGATGCAGGAGAAAAAAAAGAGTCCTTATATTTTAGAGCTACATACTAAAATATTTACAAATGAAATAACACAACATCTGGAATTCGTTTTAAAATAATTCAACGGTAGGCTGGGAATAGGGTGCATAAGAAGCAGATGGGTGTGTAGATGAGAAGAGTATGGCCATATGTTGAAAATTATTGAAGGAAGACGGTGGGGACGTTGGGGGTTCATTTTACTATCCTCTTCTTTTGAAGATGTGTAACATTTTTCAAAATAGTTCAAAAATTGAGGTTCTGAAATTCTTAAATAACTTTTCCATTGTCAGAGCACTAGTAAGCAGCAGAGTCAGAACTCAAAGGTCTCCTTTTTCCCAGAACATGAAAACAGCCCAGAGCAGCTGTACAGCCACACAGCAAGTCATTAAAATTTGCTAAGTGCCGGCTCTGTGTCCTGTGTTGTGCGGGCTCCTGTGGAGACGTTGAAGGAGGGTCTGACATGTTCTCTGCCCTAAGGAGTTTCTAATCTAGTTGGGGACACCAAAGATACACATAGAAACAACTATACTGTAATGTAGATATTATTTGTTTTCTTAAAACGTTGTCACAGAGACACAAATATTCCAGGATGGGAGATAGATCAATAATGCTTGGAAATAAGTCCATGAAATCCTCTTTCCCAAGAGAGACTAGGAAAAGGACAAAAAGTTCTTCTTTTTACAGAGTGGGAAAAGTGAAAATAATTGGTCTCTCAGCCCATCTGAGAGCCTGAAATTCATGAAGACAGACTGTTCTGGAACTCCTACTGCTCCCTTTTCAGACATTGTCCAAACACCCTTTGGAGGCATGCTCTTTATCTGATAACTTTTTAAATAAAGGAGTTAGGAGAAAAATCACCTTCTTTTAGGTATAAAAAGGACTTCAGAACACACTAAAAATTGGCTACGACTGAATAACGTGTTTCTAGATGGGAAGATGAACTATTAGCATAGATTTAACTTAATCAAAATATGAAAATAAAACCATTCCGTGAGAATTAAATAGTGGTGATGGTTGCACAACCTTGTGACTACACTAAAAATCACTGAATTATACGCTTAAAAATGATGAATTTTATTGTATGTAAATTACATCAATTTTTTCCCTAAAAAATAGTAATGCAAATCATGGCAGCAGATTTAAAAACCCAAAGTGATTCTGACCATTTATAATGTTAGGGAACAAAACAATTTAGTTCGGGGGGAAAATTTTTTTGAATCCCAGTAAGTTCATTTTAAGTTCAGTCACAACTGAAATACTTAACAATAAGCTCGACCTTCAATCAACACTTAATCTCTTCCAACAGTCAAGTTTTGTGACTTTTCATAACAATCTAAACATGTTTTAGAATTCTAACAATCATAAAGGCTTATGTTTTGAGGGAGGAATAAAACTGTCTCCAGCAAGTCTCCTTGCTTTTTGTATTGAGTGGCAAGAAAAGAAACCCAGGAAATCTGCCACCTACTATGGAGCAGAACAAGTTTTAATTTGATGTGAGTGTGTGTGCTTTCATCTGATTAGGTAGCTCTGTGTCAAATATCCCACACACTCCTCCTCTCTTATCAGCTAAGTGATTCATCACCAAGGGCTTGGACAAAGATGTTATGTTCAAAATAATTACTTCACAATTTCTCTTGAATAAAAGCTGATCCTGGAAAGAGAGATTCATATTTGGAGGTATTTTGGGGTTTTTGGAGGAAGATTAGACCTGAGCTAACATCCACAGTAAATCTTCCTCTTTTTGTGGAGGAAGATTGGCCCTGAGCTAACTTCTATGCCCATCTTCCTCTATTTTATGTGTGGGACGCCTGCCTCAGCATGGCTTGATAAGGGGTGTGTAGGTCTGTGCCAGGAATCTGAACTGGCAAACCCTGGGCGGCCGAAGGGGAAGCGGAGTGCACGAACTCAACCACTACACCACTGGGCTGGACCCTGTATTTGTGATTTCATGTTTTTCATGATTAAAGAGGAGACGTGTATTATTTTGTTTCCATAATACAAAGAAAACTAAAACGCAGTATGTTTTGAGGCACTTGATAGACAAAGAAAAAAGAATTCCTTTCAGTCATGACATTGGACCTGTAGAGAAATAAATGTAATCCAATAAATGTAATAACACTTGTTCCTAGACTGAGCAATATTTACATGGTCTTACTGCTGTTTATTCATTTTCAGGTTTAGAGTCAGCATTTGAATAAAACACACAGACTTGATTGTGTTTTCAGAACTGAATGGAAATGATAATACTCTTGACAGTGAGACAGTAAAATTGTACATGACGAAGATGAGAGGTGGAAATCCGGGAGGAGAGATGGGAGGATGGGCAGGCATACCACCTAAGGGATCAGCCTAAGAACCCCAGCTATAAGTATTGCCAACACAATAATCCATAATTAATCTATAAATCAAATTGGGGTGAGTTTATTACGAGCCAATCCTAAGGACAATATAGCCCAGGAGAGAACGTCTACTAGGGAAGGAAGCTCTCCAAGGAAGCAGGGTGTACAGAGTGGTTGTATACCATCTTGGAACAAGGAACATACGTCACATATGACACAAATAACTCTTTTTTTAAAAAAAAAGATTAGCACCTGAGCTTACAACCATTGCCCATCTTCTCTTTTTTTTTTCGGCTTTTTCTCCCCAAATCCCCCCAGCACATAGTTATATATTTTAGTTGTGGGTCCTTCTAGTTGTGGCATGTGGGACGCTTCCTCAGCATGGCCTGATGAGTGGTGCCATGTCCACGCCCAGGATCCAAACCAGTGAAGCCCTGGGCCACCAAAGCGGAGCACACGAACTTAACCACACGGCCACTGGGCCAGCCTGGAGGAATAACTCTTTTACTACTGTCACGACATGCTTTGCTAGCACAGCAGTCAGTGGCCACAAGGTGAGCCCAGTGGGTCAATAATTAATCCTTAGTTTCTGGGGAGAAATGCTTCTCCCTAAAGTAATGCTGATATAGGGAAGGCAACATCCCTCTTTAAGGGCATCATTCTTGACTCTGGGACATTGTAAATGTTTAGAGCAGATGTACAATGCATGTTCAACAGGCCACATCAAGCCTTTCTGGAAAAACAAGGTCAGGCCGAATTAGTTTTAAACCACAATTGCTTAATCCGACTTCCAATATATCTTCTTGTTTTTCGTTTATTCATCAGTATACTATTACAGAAATAACTAAGAGAATAATTAAAAACAAGAGTAAGATAAAGAACAAGAACTATATAATAATTACATAAAATAAAAATACACACCCCAAAACTGTACATTTTCTGCCAGGCAGGGAGGTGTGCAGTGGTGTGCTGGAGCCAGCTCCCACCAGCTTTTGAGAGCCAACTGTGCACTTTTTTTCCAACTCTATTCAGTGGTGTCACACTGGTAATTTAAGATCAGCCATGGTGGGAATACGTACACCATAGACATTAGCAAACACTAGAAATGAAGGCATCTTTTTGGTTTTTTTCTGAGAGCCTGTTAGTGAATGTTTACCAGCACACCACTGCCCCAAAGCCCATATTCTCCCTTCCTTACTGGAGATTCTCGGCCTCAAGGAGGAGGGGGTGTGGAGTGACACAGGTGGCTTGAAAATTTTGACCAGGTGATTCTGATACAATGAGCCCTACCTAGGCCCCACTTGAAAACCATTGTTCTATGCATTTCAAATAGTTTGAGTCAATTGGCAATGTGTCAAAAGCCTTAAAAACTAATTTCCTCTAAATTAGTAATTCCAGTTCTAGGAATTTATCCTAAGGAAATATCTGAATATGGAAAATGCTTTCTATACAAAGAAGTTTATCTAAGTCTATGTTAATAATGGCAGATGGGAAACAACCTAAAAGTAAAGAGGGAATGCTTATATAAACTAATATACCTTCTGCATTTAAAATTATATTTGCGCAGAGTTTTTAATAACATGAAAAACATTTCTATTATTGGCTTAAAAATATTTATAAAATATTGGGAGATTGGCAAAGATGAAATTATGACATAAATCATCTTTCATAGTGAATAATGGATTGATACTGTGTTAAGTTGCTAAACCAAGAAATAAAGTATAATTATGTTGTTTTAACTCTAAAGGTAATCACCAGGGAAACTGAAAACAAATAATTAAAAGAAATTTTTCTGGGGATGGGGAAAGTCAAGGCAGGAGGTCGTTTATTTTTGTTATAATCCCACCTGACAATTTGATTTCTTGCCACATGCACTTATTACTTCAATTTAAAAATTATAAATTTAAATAAATGTAAACAAAAAGCAGAATATCTGAAACATACATGTTTAACAAAAGCTCTTGTAGGTAAGGAAGAAAATGATGGAGGGGTCAAGACATGATGGAACAATGCAAAAGAGTAAATACAGTGGCTGATAAATCTAGGAAATTGCATTCAACCTAACTTGTTATCATGCCTTCAAATTAAAATGAGTTGTCATCTTCCTCTAGCAGATTTGCAAAAATCTTAAAGATCGATTATATCCAGTGTAGGGGAAATAGGCACTCAAACTATTGGTGGGAGTGTACATGCTACAGCCTTTCCAGAAGGCAATTAGGCAAAGATGGAAGGATGTTGACTAAGCAATTTCGTTTCTGGGATTCATCCTGATGAGGTAGTCAAAGATGGACAAAGATACAGGTGTAAGGAAGGACACCACACTTTTGTTTTAACAACAACAACAAAAGAATTGGGTACAACCTAACGGCCCACCAGTGACTAAATAAATGACAGTATATTCCTGTAAGAGTACCATTTAAAAGCTCTTGAGTGAAAGGCTGTATAAGGTTGAAAAGCATTTTCCAATATGTATGTGTATCCATAATGTATGCTTACATATATAATGATCCCAATTTTTAAAATTTCATTTAAATACATACCGACATAGAGATTTCAGAGAGATGTTGTCCAAAACTGTGTTTTGTCTTTCAACAAATATTTGTGGAGCACTCTTACTGTATCAGACAATAAAATATGATGGAAAGGGTTCCTTCCCCCAGAGAGCTTACAGTCGCATGGACCTGCGACCTGGGGAGGCTTCCGCAGGCGAGTCTCAATGGAGACCTGAAAGACGGGGAGGAGCTGGCCACGAGAGGAAGGTGAGAAAACAATTCCCCACAGCAGGCGGAATTTAGGTTGTTTCTTCCTTTGTTCTTTACACTTTTCATGCAGTGTTTGAATTTTTAGAAAGGCTATTTCTTTTACCACAAAAATTCTTTTTGGAAAAAATGAACCAACGTGCAGTTGATATGTTGCTCACCATGCTCCCTACGTCACTGTTCCAGGCAGGCCTGTGACCTGCCCCCACTGGCCAAGACCTATTGGGCCAGGAGTGGGCACTTGACCTGGAGACAATCAAATAATTGGTCGGAAGTCCACGAGGTGGCCTGGTATAGGAGGCCCTGTTTGATAGAGGGGGTGCTTGCACAACATTGTGCAAATAAATGCCGCTGAATTGTTCACTTTAAAACTGGTACAATGGTAAATTTTAGGTTTGGTATATTTTAGCACAATTTCAAAAATGAAAAGAAGAAGAAAAAGTATTTGCAAATACATATACATGAGAGCTCAGTGAATGTTTGTGGTAGATACGTACCACAAACTGTAAGAAAGAAATTAAAATCTTAATAGATTAATATGCAAATTACATAAACAAGCAGTTCACAAGAGGATATATAAATTATAAACAAAAGTGGAAATTGTTCATCTGTAATAACTGACAAAATTGTGGAATACAAAATCTTTAGGTATCATTTTGTAACAGCTAGATCTTAAGTTAGCCTGAGGGAAGCCATCTCAGGGAAAGCAAGCAATATTGTAACTTTAACCCTGACTCAGTAGTCTCTGTGGACACATTCCAGCCTGCACGTAGCCTAGATGATTAAGCACCTCTCGCTTTTGCAAAATACATGATCAGCTAGTTCTATGACTCTTGCTTGCGTATATCTCCGAGCTGTGCTAAAACAATAACTTTGTTCTCTGAGTTCCCCAGGAACATGACGACCTCTGGAAAGAAAAATTCTGTGTTGGTATCCATCACAAATGATAGAAAAAAGAGATAATGTGGCGCCTTGAAGTTCATCACGCCTGATGGTGGAGATCCCCAAATCCCCTCCTGCCCTTCCCATTTCCCCATATAAACGCCTCAAGATTCTGCAGGATTCTAAGATGGTTCTTTAGGACACTCGTCCGCCATCTTCTGATTATTCTAGCTGATCGTATAAATTTTCCTTTCTCAACCACTGGCTTGTTTGCATTGGTTGGCACTGGATTGTGGCAAGCAGAACAAGCCCCTTTTCCCTTGGTTACAATTTTATACATAAGAAGGAAACATAAACATAAGGAAAAAAGGAAGAAAGGACAGTGGGAGGGAGGGAAGAAGGCGGCAAAGGAGAGAAGAAGGGGGGAGGAAGAGAGGGAGGGAGAGAAGGAAGTCTGCAGCCACAGTGAGACTGAGATTGAACTGATTCTCTCTCTTCTATCTCAGTTTCCTCATCTGAAAATAAAAATAATACCAGCTACCTGGGGGAGAAATAGCTTGCTGCCTACCCAATAACAAGTCTTCCCTTGTACCTTGCTGAGGAGGGCAGCAGCTGAGGTGCAGGTGGAGGTTGTTGCAGGGGATTCTGAGAAAGCCCGCCTTTGCCCCTTCTCCTCTTCTTCCTGCCTCCTCCCTGGATCAGAGATGTTTTGGCTGGTGCTTCAGCAGGCATCTTGGGTGATGACACAAACATGGCGCTGGAAACTTTGGGCTAAGTCTGGCAGAGCAGAAGCTGGAAAGAGTCTGGGACCTGATAACGTGGAGCTCTCGTCCAGCCTCAGGCTGCTTACCTCCAAGTGTCTTTTACATGGGAAAAAAATAAAGCTCTCTCTTGTTTAAGACACTGTTGTTTCTTGTCTCTAGTACCTGCAGTTGTGTGCAGTTCTTTTGTTTGTTTATTTTTAGGTTAGTCAAGTGAAGCAGTGGAGCATGGAGAAGGAACATGTGACTGGCTGTGATGGATTGTAAACACCACCGCACTCAGACAGCCAGTTGGATGTGATTCTTACCTGGTAAGCTTCCTCTTAAGAATGTTATGAGGATGTTTGTGTAACATGGCACAGTGCCCCAAGCAACAGAAGCTCTCATGGCAGGACTGTTTCTCATCCGAATAAAGCTACCAACTAAATTTCTAGAATGTCACCATAATCACAAATCAAATACACTCAGGGTAAGTTTTTAAGTATCTTTGCAGTTATCAAATGTTTATCTCTTCAAAGGCATTTATTACTAACATCCTACTAACATTAGAACACCTTGACAACTTGGGCTCAAGTGAAAAACTACCAAATGGGGGTAAAAGTTACTTATTTTCTGAAATAGATTGATTTTATTTCAAGGGTAAACTTAAGTGGTGTTAGGAAACCCTCACATGTACTACATGCCTATAAGAACTCAGACCAGATATATCCAACATAACACCGAGATCCACCCAAACCAGAACCTCATCTTACTTATGACAGGCACAACAAAATGGATCTTTTTCACTAAAAAGATCACTGACTCAAAAATCAGTATATTAATTTAGAGGAGGGAAAACCTTTCAAACTTCAGTTTGGTGTAGGAGTGAGGCGGGGGTGGAGAAAAACGCTGGCCGTGCTGGGTGACTCACTCAAACTCCACTGGAAGGAGCAAGCCTGGCCCTTGCCCAATCACCAAGGCAGAGTTCAGAGTCGCCAATTGTAACATTGGTCTTTCTAAGGCCCAGCCCTTGATGATGGTGAAGGCCTGGGAGGGGTCGCAATGTCAGGGCAGGTTGCTAAGGGATGGAAGAAACAAATGTGTAAGTTACCTGCAACAGAGATAGTTCTCATTCCTGCCCTATTAGCTTATACAGGGTCTTCAACAACAGAATTCCTTTGGTGGGGGCAGCTTGGGCAGGGGGTGCACAGAGGTATCAGGATTCGGTATTCACATCTGTGCATTGGAAAGGGGCTTACGTTCCATGTCATTAAGAGGACACTGAAACTAACTCAGTTGGTTGTCATGGAAAGTATTCACTTAGTATTTTCTAGAGTTTCATCCAAAAGTTTCATAAAGAAAAGTCTTCATAAAGAGGACGACAAAACGTTTCACAGAGATGGATATGAGGAACATTATTGAGAGAGAGGGATTGTAATCTAAACTCAGAAATGGAATGTTGGAAAAGCTGAGTTGGCATCTGCTGTTCTCTGGCTCCATAAGTCATTCTAAATCCCTTCTAACCCAGGAAGAGGACGACGGATGGATGGATCAGTCAGACCAGTTCAGGAAAATAGAGAAGAACATGAGGAAGGATGCTTCACATCCCTCACCCTCCCCTTCCTTAAAAACCGCAATGGGAAAGTCACCCATGAACTACCTTCAAAAAATCTAAGAAGTACTGACATATCGGGATTTACTCTGAAACTCAAAGGCTCAGATGGAGTTCAAGCTTCATTAAAACAAATTCTAAGGGACTGACAGACATTTTATTCTATTGCATTTTGCTATACTGAACTTTTTAGCCAGAAATAATTGGGCCACTGTAGAGCTTTTTAAAATGGAACTTGTGTGTGTGTGCGTGATAGAATTTGTTTCGTGAAACCATCAGTAATAAGAGGGACATGTTCGTACTCCATTTGCCTTCAGCCAAGCACTAATGGTCAAACCTCCCAACCCCCAGAGCAGGAAAAATACATCCAGATCCATGTTGCCTGCCGGAGTTTCTTACCTCTGTGTGTTTCTTGGGAAGCTTTCCAGTTTCCGGCTCTTTCGCTCCCCTTACCACAGCCAAATCTCACACAGAAGTTGGGCCACTGATGGCCTCTCGGGGCTTCTGGACTCACCTTGCCAAGAATCCTGGCCCTCAGGTCTTCTCCTCCCCTTTCAGCTCAGTTCTGTGAACAGGATTCTTTAAGGAACAACCTTGCATCCTGGGCAAGTGAGTGACATCCAGGTCACGCCCCCTTCTCAGCCGCCCTTCACCTGATCGCTTTTTAAAGGGGAAATTCCATCTCTCATCGAGACAGGAAGAGGCTGCCAAACCTTGGAGGAATCTAATATGTTGTTCTCAGGAAAGCAGGGGCATTTCTAAAAGAGCAGGCGTCTAGGCAAGGGGCAGAGGGAAGTTTTGCCCTTTCAAGTCTTTTCTCGCAGTCCCCACTACTTAGAATTGAAGGGCAAGAGGCTGGTGATGCGTCTAGCAGAGCTTACTATCGAGAAGGGCAGTAACAAGCTGAGAACCTTGAAACTGTCAGTGACCTTGACATGGGGATTTGTGGATTTATAGCCACCATTTACATACGGCTTTAGCTGTTCTTTCTTCTGGCAATGTCATTGACTGAGTACCACATCCATGCCCAGTGCTTTCCAACCCCCTTCCACAACCCAGAGAGGTGGAGATCTCTATCTCCATTTCGGCAGTGAAGGGAACAACAGTTCTCACCCAAGGGCACACACGATAAAGCATCAGAGTTAGAACTCAAAGATCTATGTCTTCTGATGCCAACTATCATTCTTGGGCTCAACCTATTTTAATCATTAAATGAATATTTGTTGAGCATCTAACTGTGCCTTAAATTGTTCTGGACAAGTCATGACGTTGACGTAGAAGGTGACATGGAAGCTTCCTCGGTTATGAGCAATGACACGTCCATGAGCACCAGCCAACCCCACTACCTGGAGGGGCAGGTGAGGCTGAAAAACACAGGGACCTGTCCAAAAGGCGATTTTGAATTTGGTCAGATCTTGGAGAATCTGATTTAGATCTACATACTACGTGGAAGCGCTTTGTAAATTGTAAAGCACTATACCAATGTTAATTATACTGAATTCTGCCAGTATAGCGACTATAGAGGTTATAATTAACCTGGATAAAGGTCATTTAGAATAAACAGTCAATGGAACAGATCTTATTCAACACCTGGCTCTTCAGAGTTTGCCAGTCCAGGTGCCCTAAGACATGACTGGGGCCCACTGACCTGCAGCATGTCAGTGACAGTCAGGAGACTGTCTGGCAGTCTCCTTTCTGGCAAGCCATTTCCAGCACTCGCCCGAGCCTCAAATCTCTTTCTCCAGTTACTCCAGCATAATGTACATCGAGAGCAAACAAAGTCACCAATGATGTCATGCAGTCACACTTCATTCCACAGGACTGAACAATGCAGAGAGCCACGCAGGGGCCAGCCCTCCGTCCCAACGGAGAACATCATCCATTCCTCCTCACCTGGAGCGAAAACCCATGAGAAAGTTCCTAATCCTGTAATGCTTAGCCCCAGACAAGGACAAAGGTGCTTGAGGAAGCAGGAACTGGAGGGATAACATCAACATAATCCTCCTCTGGGATTAGTCTGTGTAAGTCTACGGTTTAGCTTTGGCCTGTAATTATCAATACTAAATTTCATGGAATAATTTTGAATAAAGACATCTCAAAGAAAAAGTGAATGGCCCAGAAGTTTATTTTCTTCAATATAATACTTAAAATATTGCAAGAAAACATCAGTTTAGCATCCTGCCCCCCTCCATTTCTCAATCACTTTAGTATTTGATAATTAAGACCCCATGTGAGGTTGAAATGACTTGCCATTGTGGTCCCTCTATGACATGGTTAAGTCATATCAAATCCCAAGGCTTTTAACTAAATACTACATAGCTTCCCGCCTCCACTTAGCCGAGAACAATCGTTCTATTGACGGCCTTGCACAGGCTGACGTTAAAGACAAGACTGAACTTCTTCCACTGACACAGAGACCAACGCAGGAGGCAGCGGCACTGCTGGGCCTGCAGCTACTCCTCGGCCGTCCCATCCAGGATGCGTTTAAAGGAGAATGGACAGAACTTGTAACCAGCCCCGACGTAGAACTTATTCTGGAACTCCACCCTGTTGTTGGGGAGCAAGAAAAAGGGGGATTAAACACGTAAGCTAGAGGCTGGCAGCTGGAGGGAAGAAGCAAGCATTTGTAAGATCCAGCACAGAGTGAGAAAAGCACGCCGGGGAGGCACCCAGGCCAGCGCGGGAATCCCTGAGGCTTTTTAAACCCTTCTCTCACCTGCCTCTTAGACCTTTCCCTTGCCCTCACACCCCACTGTGGGCCTGTGCCAGTGACCTCACAGACCACAGCATAACCACTCTCCTCCCAGGGCCCCGCAGGCAAAGAGCCCTCACAGTGCGGCATCGTCTGAGGAGCGAGGGATGAAAGAGGGCTGCACGGGGTGCTAGGGGGCTTTATGTTTCCATCCTGACCTTAAATTGCGGGGCTTACACCACTGCGGAAAAACCAGAACCATGACTTACATTTTTATAACTTATAGAACCGAGATACCACATACGCTTGTTTAGGTTTTATTCTGTTGCAGAGTTCATTTCCTTAACGACTCGGGGAGAAATGATGTTATAACTTGTGGCAGGGGACGCCGTGATTCTCTCAACTCAATACAGGGAGTGTGAACACTTCTGTTTCTGAACAGCGGTCACAGAGGGAGGTGGAAAGCATCAGTGAAGCTGAAGGCAGTCTGTATGGCTTCAGGGCATGCATGACGCGCTTGAAATTCTTGGTTGAAAAGTGACTTGGGAGAGAAGCAGAAGCCTAAACAAATGTTTTCATGTGTGCAAATCTGGTGAGGGCTAATGGTCTCCGGACACACCTGTGAATGTCAAGTGCCTCCCGTGAGCACCTTCCTCCCTGCAGGTACCCTCCTTGTTTCCACTTTCTGGAGAGTTTAATTGCCTGTTCTACTGAAGTAATTCCCTTTTTTTCCCCCTTTTTTTCTTGAGGTAGATTGGCCCTGAGCTAACATCTGCTGTCAGTCTTCCTCTTTTCACTGAGGTGTAGGTCCCTGCCTGGGAACCGAACCCTGGCTGCCAAAGCAGAGCACACAGAACTTAACCACTAGGCCACTGGGGCTGGCCCTCTATAACGTAACTCTTGTGCTCAGCAACAAGGGCCACATGTCCCACATTCACTGAGCTGCCCTCTGTGAGCCTATTTTAGATAATACTTGGAGGTGTCCCTTATTTTGCAGCCAGTTGTAACAGAACAAAAGAACACTTCAAAGAGAAGGAGTAGACGGGAACTAACATTTTATAGGGCAGCCATTATATCTGTGTCCATGTGTGCATATATTACATCATTTAATATCACACCAACAGGTGACTTTCCTTCGAGCATCTGGAGCCTCCAGGGCATCCTTACCAGTGCAGTCGCAGGGCGTGCAGGAAAGCAGAGAGGCCCTCCATAATCAGGAGGATGGCCACTGTCAGGACAGCAAACACGGCAAAAATGATAAAGACCCCAATGAGTCCTCCCCAGCCTCGAATGCGAAGGCCAATGTCCATTACCATGGTCCAGAGCACTTCAGACAGTTCTGCAAGACGCAAGAGAAGCATTCTCAACCAGAGGGTTGATCTAGCAAAGGCACATTATTTTTATACTGTAATCCTGGATCTGCGCACCCTGTGATCCAGCAACTCCACTTGCCAGTGGAGGATATGGGCACGCGTGTTCTAGGGTACCTGTGTGAGACTGTCTACACAGCTGCATCCACAATGGAGGAGTTCCCACCAAGAGGACAAATGCACGGTGGCATATTATTCTTCAGTGAAAGTAAGCAAACTACAGTTACCAGGAGCAATGAATAAATTCAAGTAACATAATGTTACACCAAAAAAACAAAACACAAAAGAATACGTGTAATAGCATTTGATATGGACTGAGTGTGTCTCCCCACCCCTCAAATTCTTCTGTTGAAGCTGCAACCCCGAAAGTGATAGTATTTGGCAATGGAGCCTTTGGGAGGTAATCAGGGTTAGATGAAGTCACAAGGGTGGGGCTCCCACGAAGGGATTAGTGCCCTTACGAAAGGGACACCAGAGAGCTCACATGCACGTTCTCTTTCCCTCCCTTCCAGGGATACACTATCATTACGTTGTTGGGTTGAGACTTGTGGCCCCCCAACTAAAAGGTCACAACAACCTGGGCTAGAGAGATAAAGGCCTGTGACTTGCAAGCGGTGAGGGTGACATGGTGAGAGCAGAGACACAGGGGGGCACAGGAGGAGGACCTGTGCTTGCTCTCTGCCCCCCACCCTGAGTTCTGGCTTTCTGCCTGCTGCAGCAACGCAGGGTCCTTCTCCAGTGAGAACCCCATCTGCTCATCCCCTCACCCACCTCTCTTAAGTTGGGATGGATTCTTTGCTTCTATAATGAACTAAATTATCGAAATAAAAACCGAAAGCAATTTGAACTGTGCTGTGCTGTGGAACTCCTGCGCTTCTCCCACGGCTCTGAGACGTGCAAAATCACACGGAACTTCCCCCAGAGCGGCTTTCCTCTGCCCAGCTCCCCGCGGGCAGTGGTCTAACAATGACACCGCCTTATATTCAGAGACTTTCGGTGGAAGCCATTTCATGAGCGCCTCCCCACAGCCCTGTGGGACGGCGGGCATTTAATTCCAGTGTTTTCCTCTCGCCTTCCTTCTCCCCCGTCTTGGTGATTGTGAAGCCTGTGTCAAAATAGAGCCTCCCTCCGCCTGGGTCTTAGACGGCACGGATGAACACAGATGCGATAAATAGTAACCGTCTATGGTCTCAAGCTGCTGAGATCCGGGGGTGGCTGTTACTGCAACAGGTTCGAGCCTCGCCTGGCGAATACAGCAGGCGAACTACTAAAACCACACACGAACGTCAAGGCACACACAGATGAGGCCGCTTGCCTAAGTTACCAGCTAAAAGTGGTGGAACAGGAACTAGAACGTAAAGCAGTATTTTTATTTTTTTCACTCTACCAAACTACCTGTTCAAGCAAGTTTGTTAGTGTGGAGTGGAGGGTCTCTATAGGAGCTGTAACTCGCAGGAACTTCCAGAAAGAACCAGTGGGTGGACCATGGCCGGCAGCTGTGAGCCATATGGGTTTTCTGGGGTTAAATTACACCCTCAATGGGCAGGGGCTGGCCAGAAGGAACTCCAACAACCAGTGTCAAGCTCTTGCCTGGGTAATGAAAACGCCAAAACTCCTTCTCCTGTGCTATTTAGACTCAGCCCTACTGTGACCCGAGTCCCCCAAAGCACGGCTGAGGTTGGAGGTGAAGGCTGACCACTGACCACATGAAGCTCAGAGAGGCACTTGGGGTCCCTGGACAACCAGTTTACATGAAGGCCCATCAACGCACGAGTAATCGGATGCAGGTGCTGGTGGGTGTCTGTGTGTGGGTCCTTGCAGCTAGATGTGTGCACCTAACTATCTCTGTGCACATGGGAGTGTGCGTGTGTGTGCACAAGCAGGAGTTAAAGCAAGGAAATGAAGCCGGCCTGAGCAGTGCAGACTCATCGTAAGCACTTGTTTTTGCTGTAAATCAACAATCAGGCTCTGCCTTGCTGCATTGCCCTCTATCCGTTCAGCACACACCTTGGCCTGGCTTCTCTGTTCCAGGCATTGTGCTCAGTGCTGGGAATGCAGAGACAAAAGTCAGGCCTTCCAGGAGCTCACAGTCTAGTGAGGAGACAGGCTCATCCAGACAGAATTTCAAGCTGCTAGGATGGGGCACTCCCAGAACCCAGGGCAAGGGCACCTTCCAGACGGGGACCAGGGGACCAGGATTCCCAGGGGAGGTGCCATCTGAGCTGAGTCCTGAGGAGGAATTAGAAATCAGGTGGGGAGAGAATTAAAGGGAGGAGTCTCTCAGGCAAGGGAGCTGCAGAGCAAACACACAGAGGGGCCCAGAGAGCCTGGCATCTTCAGGAACATCCATGAAGTTCCTGTGGCCATTGCATATGAAATGGGGGGATGTGGGGGGACCGATGGGGCACTGAGGGAAATACCAAAGAGACTAGACCAGACAAGCAGGCAGAGATCAAGAGGGGTCTCACAAAGTAAGTTAGTGAGTCGGGATTCCAGACTTATGTCAACCCTGGGGCTTGAATCGCTACCAAAATTGGATTCCTGGGCCTGGCCTGACCCTAGACAGCTGTGAATTCACCAAGGTGGGGAGGAGGCCCTGTGGGTCAGCTCAATGGGCAGCCAACTGGCCCACCTCCTGCCAATGCTCACACTCAAGGCCAGCCTTCTCTCAAAGGTCAGCACCTTCCAGGAGGGCATGGCAGCCTAAAAAATGATCCCCTCTCCCAAGACGTCCTCATCCTAAGAACCCATGAATATGAATATATTACATTATATGGCAAAAGGGGCTTTTTGCAGATGAGATTAAGTTAAGAATGCTGAGATAAGGAAATTATCTTGGATTATCTGAGAGGGCCCAATGTAACCACAAGGGTCCTTATAAGAGGAAGGCAGGAGAGTCAGAGTCAGATCAAAAGGAGATTTGATGACAGAAGCAGAGGTGGGAGTGATGGGGCCACAAGCCAAGGAATGCAGGCGGCCTCTAGAAACTAGAAGAGGCGAAGAAATGGATTCTCCCCTCAAGTTTCCAGAATGAACACAGCCCTGCTGACACCTTGCTTTTAGGACTGCTGGCTTCCAGAACTATAAGACAGTAAATATGGATGGTTTTAAGCTGCTAAGATTTTGGCAATTTGTCAGAGCAGCAACAGGAAACTGATACAGAGGATAAGCATCCCAGCAATACAGACCCAGACCTACTGAAAACAAGTCACTTCTTCCTAAGGAGGGGCCATTCCTCTGGTAAACACATCAGTTTTAACCCAGAGAAGGCACTTGTACGTACAAGTCCATTGTGTCTATTTCCCAGGGGAGATTTGATTGTGACCCCGATGGGCGGTTCACTCACGTGCATGAGCCAGGCTGAGGGCCCAGAGCCGGAGGTAAGAGGCTGTGTTTGAAATGCAGCCCAGGCAGTACTCGATCGTGTGGATGGCTTGATGCACAAAGACGTCTCCGAAATTGAACTGAAAGAGAGAATTTTTTATTCTATTTCATTAAGTACTTTCTACACAAATGGTATCACCAGTAATACTTAGACGAATAAGACATGGGCTCTGCTGTGAAAACCTTTCCAGTTGAACCAGGGGAAAATAAATATAAATTAATATACTCGTAGAAAGAGAATTAGCAGCACAAAGTAGGATATGATATGTGTGCAGTCACAGTTGCCAGAAATGGTTGAAAAGAGCTCAAAGAAGAAGAGAGACTGGTTGGTAAGGGGAGAGGTCACAGGAGTTGAGATTTGTGCTGGGCCACGAAGGATCGGAAGGATCCAGAAGTAAAAGACAAGCAAGACCCCTCCTGGAAAAGAATATGACAGCTGGTTAAAAAAAAGGCAGGTGGTTGGGAACAGCAGGAGGGCAAGTTTGGGGGGAAAACAATTTGGCTGGAACTGGGAGCTTGTTTTGCTGAGGAGGAGATGAGAGCGCTCAGAAGTTTCGGGAAAGGTCAACTATGGACAGAGTTGAGAAAATAACCTGGAGTCAATGAGGAACCACATAGAGCATCTGAATAGAAAGTGGCAGGGGGAAGGGTCACACAGGCTCGAGGCTCTCAAGTCTGAGTAGCTAAAGAATGGCATTGACAGAAACGGAAAAACTGGGGAAGGAGATGAGTAGTTGATTCTCAGATGTGTTGCATTTCAGGTTATAGCTGGCCGTACAAGTAGACTCTCTCAGCACACAGCAGTAGAGGCAGAATAGGCTCAGGAGAAAAGTCCGGGTTGGAGGTGGACAGCTGGGACCTCCCCCGTGGGAGGAGTGACGGTGGGAGCTAAGAGGATTGAGATGATCAACAAGTTAAAGATCATAGAAAGAAGAGCTCCCAGCCTTGGGAAACATCCTCATTTGGCTAAGAAAGAGATTGATGATGAAAAGAAATTGTCGAAGAAAGAGGAGGAGTCACACGGCTGCAGTCAAGGATGGAGAAATATCCAGGAAGGAAGGGGTGTTGTGGCCGACCATGTCAGATGTTACGGAGAAAAGACAAAAGTCACTGCCTCTCAATTCAGCAATGAAAATAGCTGGGAGGAAATGAAGGGATGGGGATGGGCAGAGATGCAGAGAGTGGGTAGAGAGAGTCAAGGTAAAGGAATAATTAACCTTATGCAAACAGACGTCTTACTTCGCCCTTTGGCTCCTGGGAGGCAACCTTTAAACCCTTGGCATTTCCCAAGTGAAAGAAAGGTCTTTGTTATTCATCGTGAGCCCCGTCTGGGACCACATCTGATGGTTTATGTGGGGGCTGGCCACACCAGAAAGACCAACCACGTGGTTAGAGAGTTGAGACTTGGAGCCACATGTAATCAGCACAATCCCCAGGGAGGGGAGGGAGCTGGAGACTGAGTCCAACCACCTGGGTTGCACTCAATCAATCATGCCTACATAGTGAACCCCCAATAAAACTTGGGACACTGAAGCTCAGGTGAGCTTCCCAGGCCAGCAATGCCGTGTGCAGATTGCCACATGTCAATGCTGGGAGAGTAATGCATTCCTGAGGACACAGAAGCTTCTCATTTGAAACCCTCTCAGTGTCAGATTCTGCCTACGTGCCTCTTCCTCTGGCTTGTTCTGATGTTTTCACTTTTGCTACGACAAAACCTTAAGCGTAAATATAGCACTTCTTGAGTGCTGTTGAGTCGTTCTATAAATTATCGAACCTGAAGGAGTCTAAGGTTTCAGGCTGAAATGAACTTGTAACTGGCTGGTCTGAAGTGAGGGTGATCCTGGGGCCCCCCAAACTTGTGGCTAGTGTCAGAAGTCTTAGGCAGACTTGGCAGTCTGAAGAACTGTGCCCTTAACCTTGAGTTTGGCTAATTCCTGGTGGGGAGAGAGGTGGGAGAGGACTTTGAGGGGGAAACAGAGTCAAGCCTATATTTGTCTTTTGATGGGAGACCCATGCATACTTGGGGGAAGGAGCCTACGATGGAGCCTGAAGTTGCCCAAACAAGGGCAGCCAATGCATGGTGCAGGGGGCAAGTAGAAATGGACTGGATATACACTGAAGGCCTGAGAAAAACAGATGAGGGGGGTTGGACTGGACAAGCTGGGACCTGATGAGTCAGAAGATGTGTGGGTTGAATTCTAAAACATTCCAGCAGGTCCAACAGACTTAGTAATATCAATAGCCACGAATATGAGTTACTCTCTGTACCTGGAATCTTGTTGGAAAAATTTTCCATGATCCAGATTTTTCATTGATTCTAATTGACCCATCCATTAGCACGCAAATGATTTTATTTTTTAGTAATTAACACCATAAATGGAGCTACTTATAGCATCCCTCAGGCCTCACAGAAACACTGCCCCCACTCCAGAATTAGAATAGAGCTCCAGTTAAAACCCCCAGCCAATTCAAGATTGTGGGTGACTTCAATCATGGATAGAAACAGCCAGCTGCCTCCCTCTGGGAGAACATGGCACATTCCTAAGGGGGGAGTGGCTGCCCATGGACAGAGGTGGCAAGGAGAGAGGAGGGAACAAAACAATTCCTGAATTCACAGGAGAGGCAGATAATGTTACAGAGATAAGTCAACAAAGTCAAGACAGAGTGAGGGCTGAGGCAGGAGGAAGCGATGGTGGTGTGCATGCTGATGTCGGAGAGGAGGGCTGGGTACAAATAACCCACTTCTCGCTTCACTATTAGGGCTAGATTTGGACTCTGCTCTCACGGTTTGAGGAGCACTGATGGGAAAGCTCATAATAAATGTAGCTGACTCCCAGGGACACAGTTCTGAGCCATGGAGGCCTCAGGAACATTTAGGACCTTCTATGTCACTAGAGCTAAGGCTGATAGTCACCTCATATGCACAAATATAGAAGCACCTGGGCTAAAATATTAAAATACTCCCAGACTGGTAAATAATTGTTCTGATCTTCGTAGACACTCTCCCTCCCCCGGGACCTCCCCAACTTCCCATGACTCAGCAATTACAGGGCTGCCACCATTCCCATGACCCAGCAATTTACAGGGCTGCCACCAGCAGGGTCCTCCCAACCCTCCCAGCTCTACTGCCTAGGTCCATTCTGATGGGCTGCTGCCCATGCTCTCCTGACTGTTAAATATTTGACTATCACCCCTGACTAGATCCCCTTCTAGAATCTGTACAAGCTGGCAAGTCCCAAATACCTCTTCTTCATGGTCGTCCTTAGCCCCGTGGGCCCCTGCAGAAGCCCCCTGACCGGGGCTCATGGAAGGGTTGGAGTTGCCACCTTCCATGTCCTTGTTGGCATCTTCTTGGACCATGGATGCCTGCAACTGTCAACAAGCAAGGAAATGAAGCACCAAATTCATCCTCAGAATTAGAATTAGAGCAATTCTATATGAAATAAAGGCTCTCATTAAATATTAGGTACATACCAGACACTGTTCCAAACTCTATATTATCTCAATTGGCCTTCCTAACAATCTTTTTATGTAAGTACAATTTTCACCCCATTTTACAGAGAAGTAAAGTACCACACAGAAAGCTTAAGAAATGTGCCCAAGATCACACAGCTGGCAAGACTAGTTAGTGGCAGAGGAGGAGTCAAATCCAGGCAGTCTGATTGTGCAGCACGTGCTTTCCTCCACGGTGCTCCAGAAGGTGCCGAATCGACGGCAGTCTCTACAGTAAACGAATGCATGTACCAGAGTGCCTTTCTATTGTTAAAAAGAATACACGCTGTCATATGATTGTCAGTGTACCTTTGACACAGCCTTGTGACCTGGACAACCAAAATCCTATGGGCAAAAGTAACTAGGAGAGATGAATGACAGCTACAGTCTGAATGTGTGTATCCCCTCAAAATTCATATTGAAATTCTAACCTCCCAAAATGATAGTATTAGAAGGTGGGGCCTCTGGGAGGTGCTTAGGTCATGAGGGTGGAGCCCTCAAGAACAGGATTAGTGCCCGTATAAAAGAGGCTCCAAGAGGTCCCTTGTCCCTTTCATCATATAAGGACACAGTGAGAAGGTGCCAGCTATGAACCAGGAAGAGGGCTCTTGCCAGCAGGTGAACATGCTGGAGTCTTGATCTTGGACTTCCAGCCTCCAGAACTGTGAGCGACGTGTTTCTGCTGTTTATAAGCCACCCAGTCTATGGTATTTTGTTACAGCAGCCCAAGTGGACCAAGACAATGACTTTTCCAAAACAAATATAGCTTTAAAAATAAAAACATCACTTTATAACAACAGCTAAGAAAAATTTCAAGGAAAAAAAAATCTAGGTGTAGTCACCATTCAATTTGGCCTGGTTTTGAATAGAATGTTTCCTTCTTCTTCTTTTTCTTTTTAGTGAGGAAGATTGGCCCTGAGCTAACATCTCTTGCCAATCTTCCTCTTTTCGCTTGAGGAAGATCGTTGCTGAGCCAACATCTGCGCCAATCTTGGTCTACTTTATGTGGGATGCTGCCACAGCATGGCTTGACAAGCAGTGCTAGGTCCACAGCCAGGATTGGAACATGTGAACCCCAGGTCACAGAGTGCACTAACTTAACCACTACGCCACCGGGCTGGCCGCTAGAATATTTCTTTCAAGTTACTGTGAAACAATGTCCAACGTGTGAAGTTTTTTCTAGGATGATTTCACAGGTGGGGTATTGCACATTAGGCACTAAAATACTTTTCTATGGCATTAAGGTTCTTTTATTAGGCATTAAGTTACTTTTCTTTCTTTAAAGGGTCTGCACTCAATATTTGCAGGGCCCTTGGGAAAGGTAAAAATGGAAGTCCACTTGCCATATGTTTAAATATTTTAAAAGTTATAAATCAAGCCAACAAAATCCTACATAAAATATGTTCCAGCCTTCTATCTTGATAAATAAATCTTCACGAGAACTTGGAAGGCCAGGTTCAAATTCAGAGTCCCACGCCAGGACGTGGCAGCACAGGAGAGCTGGCCTGACCACAGCATGCCTCTCTTCCCTTCTCATCTCTGGTTCATCCCACAGCATGAGGGCCTGGTGTGCACACGCATGGACACTCCCGCCCACAATGTCCATGTTCCACCCCCACTCCCCACAAACAGATGCCCCTTGGCCACACCAGGGTCTAGTGGAACCCATGCCGGCGGTGTGGCTGGCCCTTTGGAGGGCCCAGAAGTGGGCTTGAGTCCACCCAGACAGGAATTCCAGGGTACCAGGGACCAAGAGGGGGCTCTGGGTAAGCCTTTCCCTTTGGCCACATGGTTCCTTGCCCCATGGTGAGGGTATGGCTCAAGTTCACATTACTTTGCCTTCTTGAAATCCTATTTCCTCTCCCAGTCAACTTAAGGAAGAAAATACCAAAGAAGAAATGGAAGATAGTGGGGCCAACCCTGTGGCCGAGTGGTTAACTTCGCACTTTCCGCTGTGGTGGCCCAGGGTTTCGCCAGTTCGGATCCTGGGAGTGGATGTGGCACCACTCATCAGGCCACATTGAAGCAGCATCCCACATGCCACAACTAGAAGGACCCACAACTGAAATACACAACTATGTACCAGGGGGCTTTGGGGAAAAAAAGGAAAAATAAAATCCTTAAAAAAAAAAAAAGAAATGGAAGATAGTTTCTCCATTTCCATCGCTAAACTCTAGCCTTTTCTGGTCATTATCCTGGAATCGGTTAAAACGAACATGACCAAGTTTGCAGACTCATGATGCTGGACTTGGTGAATCCTTGTGCCTATCTTCTCCCCTTACTGAACTTACCATCTCACAATGTTCGAGGTGGGTGCCTAGTGAAATGAGACAGATAGCAAACCAATTTTAAATTAGTTACTAGCAACTTTCTAAAAACACATGTGCCAGAAGACATGCACAAGAATATTTAAAGCAGCACTATCTGTAATTACTAAAACCGGAGACAAGCCAAATAGCTATCAATATATGAATCAAATCAATATATGAATGGACTGAAAAATTGTGTGTTCATGCAAGGCAATACTATATAGCAATCACACACACACACACCCTCAAATACTATAGGGCGTACTATATGATTCCATTTACATAAAGTTCAAGAACAGGCAAAACTAACCTATGTGTTACAAGTCAGGATGATGGTTGTTCTTGGGGTGAGAGTGACAGGAAGGAGGCACCAAGGGACTTATGGGTCTGATGGTGTCGTGCGCCTTAATCTGAGCGCTGGTCACACAAACTGGTCATGTTGTGACACTTCACTGATCTGTGCACTTTCCTATATGTATGTTATACTCCAGTAAACTTTACCATAAAAAATGCACATGTAAACATAAAGATTTTCAATAAGAATGCAAAGTTACTTCACTGTGACCCAGGACATGGGAGCGGGAGGAGACCTGGGTCCATGGCAGCAGGTCAGAGGTCACAGCAGACTGTGAGAGGCCCCGGCCGTCCTGGCAAGGAGATGTGTACTCACTGACTAGCTCAGGGCAGAGGCCACAGGGCTCGCTAGTGAAGGGGTTTCCAAACCATGTTCTGCATGGACCTCAGGTTATAGGATCATAGAGGAGCCTGAGTGGATGGGACCTCTGCTCACATCCCCTGAGGCTCATCAGAACTAATCTATTTATGATCTCTACATATTAGGCCTTCTTCAGGTTTCATGGGGAAATTAGGAAGGGGCCAAATTATACCATTACAGAATTATTTCTTGATGGAGGTGGTAGGAAATGTTTCTAACATGAAAAAGGACCACCAGAACCCTAATCAGCAGCCTGAGGAATCAAACAAGAGCCATGAACCCCAAGGGCCAAGGAGACAGGCCTCCCAGCAGTCTTGGGGAGCTTGCATCACCCAGAGTCAGTTTAGGAGGTACCATCCAAGATGGCAGACTAAGAAAAACCTGTCTCTTCCTTCCCTCTTGTACAAATCATCCGTGGGGAAAAGGGAGAAGTCCACCACCTTGAGATCAGCAGCTATCTAAACAGCTCTTGCAGAGCAAAGAGTAAGACGAGCCATTGTCTTAGAGTCCTGGGACTCAGGTGAGCCAGCAGTAAACTAGCTCTCGACCTACGGACAGGTTGAGTTTCTAGGAAAGAGAATTGCATCTATTCTACGATTTGTAGAAGGTATTTGCCACCTTCCTTTGAAACATCTGGTCACCTGTTTGAACAACCTTCCACCTCAACCACCTTTACCATCTTGGCCTCTCACCAATTAACCAAAGAATAAACAAGTATTCTTCACCTTCCTGTTTATTTATATCTCACATAAATTATATTTATCAGAAGGCTTTGGAACAAGTCAAGGCTGGCAGGAACTAGACAAGGAGAGGAGAAGCAGGTGCTATAGAAAGAGGGTGCCACCTGGGGATGAACCCTCTGAACTCCAGGCTCATCATTTCCAGGGCTCTGACTCTACCGCTGGCCAGTCAACATCCAACAAAGATTTTAGAGAAAAAGGAATTTATCTGAAAATACCTACAACCATTTAAAACAGACGTAGTCTCAGCACATTCCACTCAATCTTCTGCACTAGTGGAGGAAAGCAGAGACTATCTCAAACAGCGCTTGTGTGTCATTTCTAGACTCTGATGTCCCTGGAAGGTTAAACTTCCCAAAACCTATTTGATTTAGGCTGATGGTAAACTCTTCCTCGCTCCCTGAGTAAATCTGAGGCTCAGGAGCAGTTTAGACGAAAGGAGGAAGTGGACTGAAACTGGGATTTGGCAATAGGGGAAAAATCACAAATAAATAAGAATTGACATTCGAATTTGTTAACTATCCTAGTTCTCTCACACGATTTGTAACATTATATAGTAAAAGTTCACAACTTTAGACTCCTGATGAAAACAACTTTCACTATTCATTAATAAAGTAAAAATATAGTTTTAAAAACTCTTTGTTTTCAACTAATAAAACAACCACATTCAGACCCTGATAAGTCATTAACTGCCACTAGACTTGGCACACACACACACACATACATACACACTCACAGACACACACACACACCCCCCAAACAAAGTTTCTAAGTCATAAGATTTAAATGTGCTTGCCCTTAATAGAGCATTATGCCGGAAATGAGAAGGCCCAGAGGAAAAGTGGAACTTTCCAGAAGGAAACACACCTGGGGCAGGCCTGTTCCTCACCTCTCCACTCGTCCTTCAGGCCCTGTGTGCCCTGCGTTCTCTCTAAATCCCAGATTCTATTTCCAAGGAACCCACACTCCTCCCCGCAGTGAGTGAATTGACATGAATGGCCCTTACCTGGGATTTCCGATGATTGGCTCGAAGAATAAATGGCTTAATAAGAAGCATCCAGGGCACAGAAATCAAAGCCATAATAACAAAGAAACTTTGGACTTCTTGCTGCAAGACCAAAGAGGTAAGATGCTATCATTTTCAGGTGATCATACAGCATACTTTATATGATAAAAAATGATAAACATGGGTCATTCCAGTTGCAGTAAGAGAGCGAAAGCATTTCAGTGAATCCACTGACCTTCACATCTTGGAATATTCCCCCTGCAGACAGAGAAATGTCGGTGAAGTCGTGCCCGGCGTCAACACAGGGCGGGCACTGGAAACGCACTGTCTTTATCCCTTACTCGCTACGTAGCCCCTCATTAGACACGTGGACCACATGTAAGCAGTCATTTGAACAGGAAGTGCTCATGAGACACATCATAAGGGCAACTTTATTTGTCCCTTGTCCTTCAACTCCCTTCCATGGAACAGTTAGCCCCCCACTCTGGATGAAAAGTGTGGCAGGTCTCATAACTTCACCAGCCACTCTAGTGACCCAAAGTCCTTGGGTACTTTACTCACAAACATTATCTCAATCGTTAGTTCTATATTCCCAGCACTAGATAATTATCTGAGTTCTCTCTTTCAAAAAGAAAAGCTCCTCGCAGTCTCCACCTGATGAGCATACTCTCATTGTGCGTAGGTTCCCTAACAGGTCCTGGGATCTCTATTTTGACCTCTCACTGTCTCTCCCTCACAACTCACTATTTGGAATGAGGCACCTATGGCCTTTATGCCTCGGTTGAAACCCAGGAGGGGATCTATTTTATCTTTCTGTTACATATTTCCTTTCACATCCTTATGCTCCCACCTCTTTTTTCATAGACTCCTAGTCACCAACTTTGAGAAGTGACCCAGAGCTGCTATTGTCAAAAGAACCAGGAAGCCTCAGAAGCTGGTGGAAAGGAATGAAAACTGGGTGCTCCTAGAAAAAGGAAAAACATTCCCTGAGCCTACACATTTCTTCAACTGTGCGGGCCAAGCTCTCAGTGAATGCCAGGAGATAATTTATTATCCCAATTGTAACAAGATTTACCCTGATAACAGTGGGAACATCTTATCTGCTCAATCTTCTACCCTCCTCTACTCTTGAATGCTCAAAAGAAGGATGGGAACCACGTGACCACGCACTGCACTTGCCGGTCCTGGTTCCCTGAGCACGAAGCTACCTCATTGCCGTTTTTCCATTTTCACACAACGCTTTTCCCCCTCATGAGGTACAAAGCAACTGGAGATTTATATTTCTCTGTTGCTCTTCCTCTCTGACATTCAAACATGGCACTAAGACAGCCAAGGCAGTGTTGGGAAGAGGCTGTATTTATCAACTTACATTGTCTCTTCCAGCTGCATGACCCCAAAATGAGGTTATGGAAACTTCAAATTATGTCAAGGTAATTAATCTTCATAGGAGGGCATGGGGAAACCAGCCCACTCCCGACAATGTTCGTGAATGGAAAAGCCATACACTGTGCAACGCCCAGTGCATCTTCCAGACTAAGCGAGGACTTCAGTCTTTATGAACGGAGTTAGCACATGAAATATTTGGTGAATCTGAGTCCTTTCCCTAAAAGAGAAGACTCATTTGGGAACTCCAAGGAAACTTCCATTTAGACTCCAGCATTGAGTAAAGGAACCTTCCAAGCACATTCATTGAATGCTAACAGTCTGGGGTGGTTCAAGGTCACCAACCATGTATAACAAAGAGGTGCTACGACAGTAAGGGGCGGGATACCACAAAAGAGCTCTCAGAGGCATATGTCTTCTCTGATTATTACCTAAAGTCATTCCTTATTTTTCATAAAAATGCCCTGGCATAAGACATTGTTTCTCATTATTTGCTGCTTCTGTAGGGGAGGAGAACGCAACTAGGAATCATGCTCGTGAGGACACGCATGGCCACAGGAGGAGCGTGACGTTAACTAGGACGCCCAGGATGAGTGCTCACTGGCAGGGGACAGATGCACCGAAGGGCCACCTGGCATTGGGAAACCAGCCCTAGAGCTGGATGCAGAGGAGTCAGAACCTATATAAGCGAGCTCTCCTTAGTGACAATCTACCTTCAAGCAATATTATCAGGTTAATCACTGGAAGACGCCAGAGAAGAACTATTTGTTACCAAAGAATTACTCACTGAGTTATTTTTATACCCAGCTCCCATGAGACATTTATTCTTTTTAAAAATAAAATATTAAGTTGATAATGTGGCTGAATTGCCAAGTTGACCATGAATTGCTAGAAATGGAAGAAATCAGAATGGCAGTAAGGTCTAATTGTTGGGAGGTACCGTCCACGGAGGAAGAGCCCAAAGAAAAAAGCAAAAAAGCATCTCCACCTAGCCACAGAAGCTCATAGGGGAGTTCATAGTTTTCCAGAAACCCATTACCCATGTGAACAGAGGGACTCCTCTTCCTGAGCCTATTTCCATTTTCTTTCTTATGAACCTTAACTAGAGTTTACTTTCAGAAAAAAAGGATTATTAAATTTTAAGGTGCTATTTAGTGCATTCACAGTTTCTAGCCAATCAATTAGAAGGATTATTTTTTTCTTTCTTCACAGACAATGCACAAACCAATTTTCAATGCCACAGCAATAACCCCTCTCATGTACGTATCACCCAAATAGGAGTGACTGGAGTTGCATCACCACACTGCCCTCAGCACCTGCGCACTCATCCAAGAGAAGCCTTCTGAAATTTACAGAACCTAACACCCTTGACCGGGTGCTAAGATGGCTCAGTCATGCAAATAACCACTCTCTGCAATACTCAAGAGTATGCGAGAGTATAATCAAGTGCACAAAAGAAGAAAAACCCATAAATACCTGATGTTTGTAGAGGGGTGCATTAGAAGGGTCATTGTAGTTGAACAGAAACATGTTGATGAAGTGGATGAGGATGCTTGGGGCGTGCTGGGACATGTGGACGTCAAAGTGGCACCATTTGAAAATGATCATGAAAACCAAGTATCCAAACAGACACAGGATAAAAATCATCTCTGGGATAAATTGCAGAATGATGTTGAGAGTTTTTCTGAAGTATCTGGGGTGGAAAAAACACAGACATACAAGATAGAACACCAAAGGAACAGCAGTGACTAATCATTCTCCCCAACGCACAAAATGGTCCTTTTTTGAACACTGCATCCACTGCCTTAGCAAGCAGCAATCATGCATGGATGGGAAAGAAGAGAAGTGAAAGTGCTTTTGCACAAAAGATCCAGAAAGAACCAGGGTCTACAAGGTAAGTCTGACGCAAAGGTCAAGCACACAGAGAGCTGGTGATCTGGCCACAGCTTCAAGCGCAGACCTAGCTCCTATCAGCACCGTCAAAGGCACAAAGGTACAGAAGGGTGTCTTAGAAGCTCTTCTCCTAAGAATGCCCCAAGACAGCGGTTGGCAAACTATGGCCCGTGGGCCAAATTGAGTCCATCAGCCATTTTTGTACAGCCTGTAAGTTAAAAATGGTTTTTACATTTTTAAATGGTTGGCAAAAAAATCAAAAGAAGAACAATATTTTATGACACACGAAAATTATATGAAATTCAAATTTCAGTGTTTCTAAATAAAGTTTTATTGGCACATAGTCACACTCATCCGTTTACATATTGTCTATGGCAGCTTTCACATTACAACACCAGAACTGAGTAGTTGTGACAGAGACCATGTGGCCCGCAAAGCCCAAAATATTTACTATCTGGCCTTTTACAGACAAAGTTTGCCAACTCCTGCTCTAAGAGACACAGTCCCACAAGGCTACATTGGGGGCTGCCAAGTTAAAACATCAGAAAGGGCCCCCACTCCCTTTGTTAAATTTCAAGACTCACTTGAAGGAAAAGGGAGATCTCACGATAAAACAGGATTGCCAGAGAGAGTTGAGGCCAGCCTGACACGTAATGACAGCAATTATAGTTTAGTCCAGAAAGTGCTTTCCAGGATTAACTCTCATTTAATGTCACAGCACTTTCAGGCAGGCCGTGGTGCTAAGCTGCTTGTCATTAGTTTACTCATAGTTCTGATTTTTCAAGTAGAATCGTGCTTCTATGGACTCTCAGCTCAGGGGTCACCGGGTGACTGGTTCTGGCCAACGAAATGGGAATGGAAGTGACAAGTGTCACTTGGGCGGAAGCTTGATCCAATGTGTACTTGACCACTCTCCTTCTGCCATGGCAACTGGCAGTGTTCCAGAGAGTGGCTGCCCATCGGCCCAGGCCCCAGTGTGAGGATGGTGGTAGCGGAACCCCCCGGTGGGCCCATGATGGACATATGTCACAATCTTGAGCCACTGAGATTTGGGGGTTGTTGGTTACTACACAATAGCTTAACCCATTCTGACCACTATATTCCCACTCTAAAGAAGAAACACTCTCAGAGACTTAAGCAACATGTCTACGATCACACAGCTATTAAGAGTTGGAACCAGTGCTTAAACTTCTGATTCCAAACCCTTTATCATTTCTTTGGTGCCCTGCCGCCCTCAGTTCTAAACTACACAGCAGATGGGGCTTCAGCTACACACACAAGCTGCGTGTCCACACAAGGTGCCTCTGAATAGGCACATTTGAAACTGTTTTCAAACGTTTATACATTTAGCATAAATAAGTTTGAGAAGCTTTCCAGAGACAGATCTTGATAGAAGGAAAGGAACAGACAGGACAGCATTAACAGCCAAAGAAGTGAGAGAGGCTGCTGCGAAGAGGAGGAAATTACACCAAATGGAATTCAGAATCTGAGGGCACTTTGGTTGAAAGGCATTTACATCCCCCTGTGTCCACTGACGGAAGCTAAGCCTGGATACAGCGCCGACGGAGGCCTTTCATGGTGGGGGACAGAAGGCGCGTGGGCTCGCCAGTCTCTTTCTGACCCTCAAATATCTCTGAGGTGAAAGGTTCACTCACCTTTAAGAGACTCAGCTGAGGAGAAACATAGGTGCCATTTCTGGCAAACCAGCTTGGCCTGGCTCAAGCCAAGAGATGCAGGAGGGCACTCCCCATGGGAGGAAAGCCCTCACTCAAAGGGACGCAGGGCCCGACTGGCGGCTTTGTCACTGCTCATCACCGATGTGGTCAGACCACAGGCAGAAAGTTAATCACGCAACTTACATGTGATTGAAGAGGCTGAGAATAACGCCAAAAACCATCTGGACGATTCCCAGGATGACCGACATCTTCATTTTATAGGAGTTCAGGAACGTTAGTTTGTTTGAAGCCACGTTCCAAATCTGGGTGGGAAACGTGACAAGAAATACATGAGATCAGAGTCTGGAAGTTCTGCTGGAGTTGGGGGCTCTGGCACGATTTCCTTTAAGGAATTCACTCTGGGAACCACTTTTTCCAATTTCAGTCCAGTTCAATGCACGCATTTTAGAATCAGAAAAGGAAAAGGACCAAGCCCTTTATAAAAGCAACTCTAAGGACAGACGTGTCAGAATCATTAGTGTCATTAGTAAAATATCAAGTGGCTGGAAGGAGACGGGAGAAAAATCTACATGATTTTTCCCTTGTTCTAAATGAAAAAAAATTCTGAAACATTCTGGAGATCTCAAATTTGCCTCATTCCCTTAGTAAAAGCGTAGACCTCTGTCCCATGAATTTATCCAATCCCTTCTTAATAATGCCACCTTTTACTCTGAATTTCTATAGCACTTCACATTACAAAGCTTTTCCCAGGTCCTTCTCAAGAAGCCACTCCTGTGGCCAATACTTATTAGCACTGTGCCTAAGACGTAGTCCTTGCCTTCTACACAGGCTCTGTTTTAAACAGAGCTGCCAGGCTTGCAAAGTGAGGGAAGCTGTGCTTGCCTGCCCCAAAGGAGACACATACACAGAAAAAGCACTCAGGTTAGGAGGCTGGTCAGGGTCTCTCCCTGGTTAACGACCCCAGTCACTAATGTCCTTCTTCCCCACAGAAATCTCAAACACCCCTGGGAGAGGGGTCTCCACTCCTACCCCATGCAAATGATTGGTGTGCTCCTCTCCCGACCCTACTAAACTAAGCACATCCCAAACTGCCGGCTAAACACATCTTGGGGGTTTGTTATGGTGCATCTCGAAGGTAAAAAAGCCACCAGGGTCTTCTCATCTTCCCTCCTAAAATGACTTCCTCCTCCAAACTTCTTTGCTTCTGTTAAGGGGTCAACTGCCCTAAGTGCAGCCTCAATGTACAGTCACCTTGCCCCCTCCCCCATGCGCACATGGGCAAGAACCACATCTCACTGATTCTTTCTTTACAACGTCCTCAGCGGCTGGCAGCTGGACAATCACTAAGAGGGCTGCTGGGAAGGCGGGGGAAGGGACTCCCGTGACAGGTGCACAGACGTTGGAGGCGCCTCCATTCCCCTCCCCATCTGCCTTGGCATCTGAGCTGCACCAGGCTCGCCCTCCACCCTCTGCTTTTCCCTTTGCCCACCTGGTTGGCCAATCCCCATAGGATCATTTGACATGGTGAGGGCAGGGTTACCAGCACACTTCAGACCCAGCCAAATGTGAGAAACCAAAACATTCATGGTGAAGTACGAGCCACATACTAAGCTCTTTAAATGTATTTACCTCGTTTAATTCTAACAAAAGTCCTCTGAGATAGACGTAAGTATTCCCATCTTACAGATAAGGAAATTTCTTTTAATCTCAGGGCGATTATTTACACACCTAAGAAGAAAGAATATAATAGCAAACAGAGTATTTACCTGTCTATGGACAAGACTCTGTCCTGGGTGTTCTACATGTAAAAATCATTTACTCTCCTGAGCAACCCCGTGAGTTAGGGCTGATATTATACCCATTTTACAGATGAGGAAACAGAGACACAGAGATGTTAACTTGCTCAAAATCACACAGCAAGGAAAGAGAAAAGCCAAGATTTAAACATAGGTTGTCTGATTCCTAAGTGTGGACTTTTAACCACTGTGTTATGTTTCATTTATTATAAAATATTTACAAACACCTTTAGAAAGATCTCTCAGCTCTGATAGCCAAATATTTTGTGATTTGATTCACAAATAGACACTGCACACAGTCAATAAATGCAACTGTAGAAATTTACATTAGGTAAAATGTAATATATATAATACATATTATACATTTATTAATATATATAAGTGCTTATATAGGCACAGAAGTGTTCTGTTACAAAGGTTATCTCTGGGGAATGGAATTGTAGGAACAGGAAAGGTAAGGTGGACAACTCTTTTCATTTTTTATAATATTTTGTATTATATGGATTTTTAATCATATATATTACTTTATAATAAAAAGACCAGAAATTTTCAAAAATCTAAATGGTACTAGGAAAAAAATTTATTATGTTTGACATCCCATCTTCTCTTTCACCCTCACATTTTTCCTTTCTTTTCTAACTAGTGAGCAGATGGCAAAATTGCATGCAGAGCGGAAACTCTGGACCACTCAGTCTGAAATGTGAAATGCACTATGCTTTGTCTGGGAGGAGCAGAACCAGGCAGACAGGATCTGCTGATGAATTAGACGTGGCCGTGAAGGGAAGAGAGAGGACAGTAGAAGTAATGAGATTCAAAGCAAGGTAAGGTCAACCAGACCCAAAAATCAGCCCCCTCTGGACGCCTCCTTGCCTGCTTGTCGTTCATAAAACTCCTTGGATCAAGGATAAAGACGTCCAGTCTACAAAAATAACACCTTGCATTTGTTTTTAGCACTTTGCAGCTTACAAACAAGCTTTCAAAGACTTTACCTCTTTTGATAAAACTTAGAATGCAAGTGCGCCTGGGTGGCAAGTATAAACAAATGCTGGCTGCTCCTGTCTGTTTTTGTAAGGGAGGGGAGGTGGGCAGACAGTGGGAGGACCCGGGAAAACGGAGGAACAGATGACCTGCAAGATAGGAGAGTGCAATTTTAGGACCAGTACTGTTTACTCTCAACTGTCAGCAATTAAAACTGAAGTCTCAGGTTCTCTCCCACAAAAACAGCTTAAAAGAAACACATGGATAGCATTTGCCAAGTTCAGGTCTATACCCTCGCGCTCATTTGGAGCACAGGGCCGCCACCTGGTGGCAATATGCGCTGGGCCATAGGTGTGCACGGTTTTACACAAAGAGGCATGCGAGTCTTCTGGAAAACCCTTTAAATCTAAAGGCTGTGTGAGGAAGCACTTTTGTTTCGCCTGGCTCAAATCCAATGAGATAAATACAACAAACAAACAAAAGTTAACATATACCATGTTTTTTCACTTGCATCAATTTTATGAAGTAAAATAAAGCAAAAATAAAAGCAAACCCATACTTTTCTAGGAAAAATGGGAGATGTTAACTGGAAGAGAATGGCAAAACAGAGAACTTGATTAAGATGCTAAATAGCTAATCTAATATGCATACTTTCCAGGCAACTGAGGGCTTTTTAAAGAAGCAATCATGAACCAGCAGGGGATACCTGCCAGGAAGAGGCAGATGTTTGAGGGCGCCGTGGGCTGGCTGAAGGGGGCAGGCAGGACATTTACTTGAGTCCAGCACAGTGTATCACAAAAACCTCAAGTACACGTTATTGTATCTCAACATCGGTTTGTTGATTTGACAGGTTCTGGCACTTTCTTCCCCTCTACCAGGAGATCTCCTCAGCAAAACATTTTACATAATAAATATTTAACCCAAGAAGACATTATTACCGGATCAATCCCAAATGGATATGGATTTCCAGAGTACACTCCTGGAATGGCCGGGTCCAGCTGTAAAACTGGGTTTGTTTCCATTACTTGTCTACTACAGGGGGAGAAAGGAAACAAAAGCAAAACCAATGATCAACCAGAGGTAGGAAAATGACACGCCATCCATCAGTCATGAACTGGCAAGGAATCAAAGCCTAACTGTTGGTGCAACCCATCAATTTGGCTCCTTCAATTATTCTACGACCGGGTCGGGAATACCTACTATGTGCCACGTATAGTCCCGGTGCTGAGGCTACAGAAATTACCACATGGCCCCTAGGAGCTCACAGTCTGAGTTTCCAAAGGGCTCTCCACCTGATGGGGAGTGGTGAAGAAAAACAGTTACCCTACATTAGGAAAGAAGTCAGGGCAGGGATGGAGGAGCATGTAGGAAATAAATCCCAGCCCAGGGACCAGCCTGGAAAATCCCCCCCGGAGCATGTGGGCTGATCCTGGAGGAGTGAATGGGCTTTCACCTGTGGGACCTCATCTCTGTGAAAGCCCTCAACAGTTGTGGCCCATTGAATGTCTTTAAATCTGTGTCCCATTTTTGCCCAGAAGCACAAGTGTCAGTGGATAGTCTCTGCAAGCCCTTAGGGAATAAGAATATTAAGGTTTAATTTTTTTTTTTTAATTTTTTTTTTGCAGAGCAACATCTATGGAGGGGCTTAAGAATGAGTATTTGAAACGATGAGGAACAGAGTGCTGGCAACTTTGATGGGCTTCCTAGAAATACACTCCCTCCCTCCTGCAGCTGAGGAGCGAGGGGCTATCCAGGGAACTGAGGAAGGGCAATCATGCTGACCAGGCCCTCAGTGTACGGTGGAAACAGCCGGCCCTGACTGGCCATCGCAGACATAGATCCTGTCCTAACTACACGCTTCAGTGCAAATGGCTGGATTTAAATAGCAGAGAGGGGTTTGTATGTCGACAAAGAACAAAGCTGCCCTTGATGGGAGGGAACAGGCCTGGTACCTAGAGCTACGCCAGCATCTGCTGCTGAACATAAACAACTTCACAGGATGCCAACATCAGACGAGGCCACCCTGTGACCAAGAAGGATCAAGACAAAACAAGACCATTCAACAATCATATCTGAACACAGGCAAAAATAAAAACATTGTCTAAACTACAAAAGCAACCAAGCACCCCCTCATCCTCACAGAGGCCAACTCCTATAAGCCCTCTCAAACATCCTCTTCCTGAGATGCCCACATTCCACAATGGTGCGCCATCTCCCTCATTGAGTCAACAAACCCAATTTGGGTGACAACAGGCATGTTTCTGGTGGTCTTTGGCTGAAGGACACTATGACAGTGACCCTAGTTGATTGTCAGAGAAAGCAAGCCCAAGACCTAGCAGGTGACTGGTGACCAAAATCAGCTTGCTGTGTCCCTTGCTGTTCCGATGGATGACTGCCATCTTCTCTAGCCTCGCTGCTAATGAGGTTCGGCTCCACACTATCGATGCCTGGGCAGGTGGCTGAGCATCTCTCAGACTGGGCTTGGCCTCAAAGAGCCTTGAATGGGACAGGGGGAATTTGCATGTGCGTAAAAGAACAACATCCTGACCTGCGTTTGCAAAGTGACAATAAGCCAGTTGTCTTGGACCTTTCCCAGTCACACCCCAGGGTAAATGAAATTTCGCGTTGGTAGCTTGGTGAAAACTATGCTGATTTAACACATGTTTTAAAAGTCCATAGCTATGCTTATGAGTTTAAATCTGAAGAGCAAAATTAAGTAATTTGTCTTTAAATCTGTGAATGTCTTGTTCTCCTAGGCACGTCTTTAGAACACCAGTTGCAAAGCAAAAACAATCAAAACCAAAAAAACCGTAGATATAGCCATCCGTAATTCTGGAAAATGTTTTATTCTTCATTTTTATTTACTTATTTATTGTTCAACATTCCTGTTCTCTACCACAGGGAACTTGAACCCAGCAGGGAAACTAAAAGGGAATGCATTGGACCTCCACGACATGCCCCCCACGCTACCACAGGCCCCCAGAGCCCACCCGCGTCTTCAATGAACATCAGGCCCTTAAAACGCACTTGGGAAAGTGCCAAGTCATAAGGCACCCTGGAGTGGGTCTTTTCTGACTGAAAAATCCTTGGATGAGATTGATGGTTTATTCTCAGCCCCCTCCAGCGGTGTTTAGTGCAGATTTTGGTGAGCAGGCAAAACTCTTGAAGTACCTTAAACAGAAAGCTTAGCGTCCCACCATGCTTGGGAGAGAGCAGACGGGAAGTGAGATGTGATGGGAACACGTTCACACATCTCTGCCTTCACTTTCCTTCAGTCCCCTCCTGTCATACTCTCAACTGGAAGTTCCAGAATGAGAGAGAAACCTTAAGCCAACCTGAAGAAACTGAGCAGACAGACGTGCGGAAACATCACCTGTGACTTTTAGGCTTCGTCACTTAGCCCTGAAACTACCATGGTTATCTCAGGTGTGTGTCCCCGGAGCCAGAGGTCCCCCAGAGACCACAAGGTGGTCACAATTTCTACTGTTTCCCTCAGAGTCCCCCACCCTCCAGGGCCCTGCTCTTCTCCCCCAATTCTTCAGACTGGCTACCTCTCAAACTTGAAAGTCTTTCTCCCTCCCCACAAAAGTCTCCAATCCTGGGGCCGGCCCCATGGCCAAGTGGTTGGGTTCGCGCACTCCGCTTCGGCAGCCCAGGGTTTTGCCAGTTCAGATCCTGGGCGCGGACATGGCACTGCTCATCAGGCCATACTGAGGCGGCATCCCACATGGCACAACTAGAAGGACCCATAACTAAAATATACAACTATGTACTGGGGGGTTTGGGGAGAAAAAAGGAAAAATAAAATGTTTAAAAAAGAAAAAAGTCTCCATTCCCTAAGAACTGTGTTTCCATTCTGATGACTGTTTGTCTGATTAACTGCATAAAATAATTGTGGAGTGCCTATGGGAGATGTGGTTTGTGGGGATGTAGAGAGCTTCCAGGTCTTTCTTTCCTGTAGCCAACACATCGCCCCACCAGCTATCCCGCACCACCCCCTGCCCTCCTCACTCCATTGCCCACGAGAAAAATCCAGGGTGCCAGCATTGCAAAATTAACCGTCTCCTCCTTTGCTTTTGACATTGAATCAAAGCGCTCTGAACAGTCAAAGAAAATGCCCTTCTGGAGAGTCTGGGGTCTTGAAGACTGGAAACCAATCATTTATATAGTTCAATGCCCACATCGGCCTTTCTTAAAGCAAAGCTTCTGTCCTAAGGATGCACGATTTCACTCTATGTCTAGTTCCCTGCAGGGCCAGGTATGTTTCAAACTCCACCTTCTTCTCCAGGAAGCCTCGCTCCCATGACTGCCGCTATGAGGGCCAGTTTACGCCCGCTCTAGCACTTGGGTTCCCAATAGTGCCTGGCACATAGTACGCACTCCATGAGATACGCTCAGTTGAGCTGAAGTTTTAAAAATGATTTTCATGCATTACAGTTACCAGCACAGTTACTGAGGAAGTGGCACATGGACTTGCACTCAGCAGATAAAACAGAATTACCTGTTGAATTTGTGGGTGCACCTCTGAGCAGAGCCAGGCGTAGACTCCCCTGGCCATGAAAACTGTCACTGAGACCACCTGGATGGCCAGCGAGTGACCTATCTCTGCCTGTAAACTTACTTCCAGGTGCCATTTCTGAACATGGGTCGGACACTCCAAGAAGAACCAAAGATGTTGAAAGACTTGGAGAAGCAGTCGTTGTAAATCAGGCCCGTGTAGATGGAGAAAACACCCATAAGGAGGATCAGATAGCGCCCGTTGAAGAAGGTGTTCCAAATCTGGCCTCAGGGAGACAGAGAGGACAATTGTCAGAGGGCTCTGAGCCAGACCCTGGGGGAAAGTGTGTTAGAGGACGTCTCCAGCACCACTAGATTAGCCACAGCAAGGCGCACAGGCCCTAACAGAGGGGCCGCAGGACCAGGCAGACCTGAAAGCAGTACAAATAGAAAGAGCACACCCAACATTTTCCCAAGCTTACACAGGTGAATCAGAAAAGTTCTAGACTGGGAGTTGTTATTGTGGAAAACCACAGAGCCTCACATTCTTTAATTCAGCCTCGGTTAGAAATTGTAACTGAAGCAGAAGCTGAGGCTTCACCTGTAAAGGAAGAGACTTGAAAGTGAGTTGCTGTTGTCGCAAGTGTTTCTGGGAGAGAAGCATTGAGCTAGCCTCATATGGCTGCTAAATCTTATGGCACATCATCCGTACTCATTGTGGGTCTTCATGATAAAACTGAGTCTCTGTCTAAGCACATCCACTAAGAAGGGAAAGTGCTTTCTGGTAATACTGGACCATGTAAACCAATCACTCTTAGAACTGCTCAAGTGTAACTAGGAGACTTCAAATATTTATTATAGGAAACCACATCTGTTAAAATGCTTGTTGTGGAAAAACTATATTGGTCATAAGTCAAAGGTTGACTAACCTTGCTTATGGTTAACTCACTATGACATCATGGAACTAGCTCTAGTTAGGTCAACTTGTAATTAAAGATTACATATATTCTTAAACTTCAGAACACAGGGGCTAGCCTGATGGTGTAGCGGTTAAGTTTGGGTGCTCTGCTTCAGAGGCCCGGGATTCACAGGTTCAGATCCCAGGCGCAGACCTACACACCGCTCATCAAGCCATGTTGTGGCAGCATCCCACATACAAAGTAGAGGAAGACTGGCACAGATGTTAGCTCAGGGTGAATCTTCCTTAAGCAAAAAGAGGAAGATTGGCAACAGATGTCAGCTCAGGGCCAGTCTTCCTCACACACACACAAAAAAGTCAGATCACAGCTAAAAGCACGTTTCCACTTTGTAAAATGTATCACGATAGACATAAAGTGATGTTAACTGATTAACTTTGAAACATTGCAGGCTCTTGAGTTGTCCCAATCTTCACAACACTCTCTGAAGGGACCTCACAGAAGGTGTGGAAACTTCCAGTGTAAAAATGAAGACACAATATTCAGGATTTCTCAGTGTTTTATAAGAATGCTCATTGTGAGCTGATCATAGGAGAACAGCTCTGCCATGAAAAAATATTTGTGATATTTTTAAGAGAAAAAAAGGAGGCTACAAATTAATATGCAGTATTTGGTCCCAATTTTTGAAAATTATACATCTGTGTTTAAGTACAGAAAAAATTGGAAAGATACACAGAAACATTAATTGTGATTTTTCTCTAGGTAGTTAGATTGTTGCATTTTCCCAGTTTTTGCAATGAATATATACTGTCTTTCCCTTACTTTTCATAAAAACATGTTATTTCTATGGTGAAAACAATATATGCACTTTTAATATTCTACTTATAACCTCAAGGAAATAAGGCGAGACACTTGCAGGACACTCACCTCATTGTTTGTCTTCTGGGAGAGCAAGTACCTTTCATTAAGGACCATCCAGAGGGCTGCCAGTAGCATCACAATTCCGTGACCACAGTCTCCAAACATCACAGCGAACAGGAAGGGGAAAGTGATGATGGTATAGGGAGCTGTGGAGGTGAGACCCCAACAGTCTGAGTCCTCCCAACATCCTCTGAGCCCCCCACCAAAGATTCTCTATCACACCCCATGATCCACGTGCAGGTTCCCCTGTGTCTTTCTGAGTCTATCTTCCCTCACCAGCCCCACCCCCAACACTTGCTTACTCCCACACACATTAACTCACCAACGAGTTAGCATTATTATTCCCCACTTTACAGATGAGCTGAGTTTTAGAGCAGTTAAGTGACTTGCTCAAGATTGCAAAATTTAATGGGATTTAAAACCAATTTTCTATCTCTAAGTTCTTTCTATACTCTTTCCAACACCATCATTCGTCTGTTTCCCCTCCATTCACATGCATCACACACTTCCAGCATTTACTCACAGGACCCTCAACCTACGGGGCCCCTGTCTTACAGGTCACAAGTTATATTGGGACTCAAGCTAGAGAAGAACAGCACTATGAACTGCTTGGCGAAAGGGCATCTGGTCTACCCCTCTATTTCACAAACCAGGCTACCAAGATTACACAGCTTGGGGCACTAAGAATCCAGTCTTCTGACTCCAAGTTCTGCGTGCCCCCATCTCTCCCACACAGTAACTACGGGACTGCGAATATGCCTAGGGATGACCTCCACTGAACTGGTAAGGAAATAAGAACTGAATTCAGCTGCCTGATGACGCTGTGGTTTAAAGAAGCAGGTGAAATCTTGACAAAGAACCAATCTTTCACAATTTGTGAAATCACTATTCATGGTTTACAGAAGACAATGCAAGGCATTAGGAAACCAAATAAGACGTTAGGAATGTCCCAGTTTTAAGCAGTCCACCTCATAGGTCACCTCAGGGGTAAAGCTTACCCAATTCTCACTTTTGAGCTGCCCAGTTGTGCAAAACATCAGCCCCTTTACCTGGGTTTATTTCCCGGTAACTGCCTACGCCATAAGCGTCTACAATGTTCTGGAAGCCAGCTGTGAATTTATTGGTCCTGTTAAATGTGGGAGGATCTGTCTTAGATTGCACTGCTGTCATGATGGGGGCCATGGAGGAGCCACTTAGTTCCTGCAAAAAGAACATGTGACAAAAACGTAAGGCAGAGAGCCGCGGGCTGGGTGTTGGCACGTGGATCACGGTCCAGTTCCTGCCATCGCTTACTGGGTGAGCGTGGGACAATTCTTGACCTCTCTGAGACTCATGATCTCATCTGTAAAAGTTAATACTTTCGTAGTACTTATCTAATTTATCTTATAGGAGAGCTGTTAAGACAGGAGAGTTCCTCCTGTTTCTCTGGCAATTTCCATTCTCCTCCTCCTGCAAATGCTATGCCTCAGTTCTAGGCTCTCCACTCTTCCTTTCTCTCCACTTAGTCTCTCAAGAGCCATCCATTTTCCTAATTTATCCCTGTCTTCCAAATGGCCCTGACACTCTCCCAAATTTCAATTCGTTTTAAATCGCCTGATTAGGCTTTCAACTCTCACGTCTCAGCAACCCCACAAAATCCAAGAGCCTAAAACTGAACTCATCAACTTGCCCCAAAGCCAGGGCCTCCCTTGACCTCCACGCCTTGGCAGCAGTCTCCATTCTCCAGATTCCTGAAACTTCGGAATCCTCAGACTTGTCCCTTCTCCTGAGTCAATCAATCAATCACCAAATCTTGCCAATTGTGCCTTTCAAATCCCTCTTCTTTCCATTCCCACAGCCTCCAGCCTGGCCCTGAGTCTCACCATCTCCCTCCAGCCTCTTTCCCTTCCTTTTACCTTACACTCCAGATAGCATCATCCCTTAATAAAACAAAAGGAACCAAAAGCACTCCTTTCGTCATGTTACCCTCCTACTCAAAAATCTTCAAAGGCTTCCTATTCTCTGAAGAATGAAATCACAACTCTTAAGTCTTATAATCAAGATTTCTTTCCAATATTGACTTCATCCTCCATTCCCACCTTCTCCCCGTCTACCTCTCCATGGAAATCAGCCTACTCCACACTACCATCTCCCCTCTCCACCTACCCAAGCATTGACATTCTCCAGGCTCACTCCCCAGGAACCTTCTGGTCACTCCAAACTCCAACAGAACTTTCCACCTACACACTCAGTGGGACTTAGCACCAGCTAAATGAATGTGCATCAACCCTCCTAACAACTCCAAGAGGTAGGGATCACAAGCCACTTTACAGATGAGGAAACTAAGGTACAGAGAGATTAAGCAACTTCCCCAAGGTCACACAGCAAGTGGAGGAGTTCCTTACTCTATCGTTATACATCTTTTCATGTGTGTGACTAAGAGGGCAAGGGCTGTGGCTGCCTCCCTTTTTTCCAACATGTCCCCCAGCAGCTGACATAATGTCTGGCACAGAGTAAGTGCTTTTTGCTTATTGGCAAATGATGCTCATGATAACCAGCCTTGAAGGAGTCTGACCCTTCATGATTAAAAGATGACACCGTTCAGTTCACATCCCTACATTGGGACAAGCCCTCCCTGATGGTCCCAGACTCTTTTTCGCACTGCAGTGAAGTGTTTCTAAAATGCACACTGGATCACGTCACTCCGGCACGGGCGTGCCATGGGGTAAAACCAGACCCCTTACGCCACCACACAGTCCTTCAGGCCTCCCCCTGACCTTCTCATGCTTTAAACTTGCAGCTGCCTCTCTCCAGCCCCTGGCCTCCAGGGGGTCCTGCCCCACACGCTCCTCCCCTCACTCTTCACCTGCTCACTGCCCTCCCTGCCAGTTCAGCTCGCACAGCACCTCCTCCAGGAAGCGCCCCTGCCCTTCCCAGTCTGGGGGAAATGCTCTTTTGTAGTGCCCCCTTTGGGTAATTGTTGGACTATGATGTGGGGACATTCAAATCCTGCGTCCTGGCTATAGGCCCCTGGGCAAGTTACTTCTACTCTCCGTGCCTCAATTTCCTCATCTGTGCAAAGGGGATAAAGAGAGCTCCTAGCTCCTAGTCCAATACCCCCTCAAAGCGTCCACCTTCAGACCCGTCAGTGGGGCAGCTCTTCCTCCCACCAGCCCGAAGCTTCCCAGGACATTTAGGGAAGTCAGCTCCAAGGCCGCCTGCTCCGGGGGCCTCCTCCAGCAACAGCCCTAGAACAGTGATGTAAAACCTAAAATTCCGAGTGCTGCCTTGACATCTTTGAGTCTCACAGGGCCCCAAGGGCCAAGCCATGAGCTCCTCTGCTCTCACCAGATATGCTGCCCACTCAGCAGGAAGGGCTCCCCACCCGGCTAGTTCTCCTACCAGCCGGACCAGGTGCACATGGAGCGGTCTTCAACCTAATGGGTTTCACTTCTCTGCCACCCCAGAAAATTATTCAAGCAAGCTACTCACATCCTCCATGGAAACCAGGGGTCACTCCGCCCTCTCATCACTCAAAGCCTGCCTTTCATGGCCCTGCTGGTTCATTCTATTCCCAAGTATAGGTCCTGAGTGCAAACTCGATGTGGCCTTCTGCGGCATGTGGAGTCCTCCTCCCCCGGGCTATGAACCTGACTAATAAACTGTCACCAAGCTCATCTGTCCAGTGTCAGGTGTCGTGTGTTTGGCCATCTTGTACTATTTGAGGCAGAAGTTCTCTCCTTCACCAATGGGGTGAATAGGGGATCAGAACAAGCCCACACTCCTCACCCCATCTGTCACCATCCCCTGCTTTACTTTCTGCCCACCACACATCCCTGCCTGAAGTCCTATAGTTATGGACATGCTTACTGTCCACCCCCCTTCCTAGAAAGTCTATCAGAGTGGGGCCTGGTTCTGCCAGCATAGCCCTCGATCAGTTCCTGGTACACGGTGCACATCTAGAGATGAATGAAGAGAGCTGGAGCTGTGAGGATTAAATAAGGTACTGAAGTGCTTAGCACAGTTGCTGGCACACAGCGAGCAATCTAGTCATTGGGCTGCGATTACAGGCAGCTGATTATTGTCTTTCCAGCTAGACCGTGACCTTCATGAGGTAAAGGATGGTACCTTCAGTCATAACTAGCAGAGTGAGTGGCACATCAGTGCTCAAGACACGCTCACTGAAGAGCAAAGAAATGCTGAATATTTGTCAAACCCTGAGAAGAAAAGGAGTTTCTGATCCGTGCCCTGGCACTGGGTTAAGAACTGAAGGTACAAAGGCAAAGGAGACAGTCCTACCAACTTGGCTTGTGAAGCTCATGTGCCTTAGGGGGCTGACAACCTTCGCGTGCCGGAAGGCGGGCTGCACGGCGTGACGTGACTCGTGCCCTCCCCTCTCCACCTGCCGCTCACCATGCCTTGCTCTAAGGCCCTCTTGATGCGCCCGGTGTCCGCCACCGGGAACCAGATCTCAGCGATGACGCACTGCTGGGTGACGTCGATGTTGCACATGTTCAGGATATGGTAAACGGCCTTCATCTTCTGCACTTTGACGACCCAGGAGTGCCAGTTGGCAGCTGCTTCTTGCAGGAGGCGCTGACGGTGAGACTCTGTTTGTGTTATGACCTGGGCAAAACACAACACAAAGACAACAAGGCACACTTATGGAGATGTCGGGCAATGTGGGAAAAATGCAGGTTCATCAGCCATAGTGGCTCTGGGCTCCTCCGCTGGCCCGCAGCTCTCATGCGACCTTTAACTCTCATGAGCAGTTTACCTCCCCTACTAGGGGTTAAAACCCTTAGGCAAAGACTATGTCTTCCTTCTAAATTCCTTAGAGTACTATTGTTACGTGTTGAATTGTGTCTCTCAGACAGATGTGTTGAAGTCCCAACCTCTGGTAACTGTGAATATGATCTTATTTGGAAATAGGGTCTTCACAGGTGTAATCAAGTTAAGATGAGGTCATAGTGGAGTAGGATGGGCCCCAATCTACTGACTGGTGTCCTTATCAGAGATTTGGACATCGAGGCACCCAGGGAAGAGCACCCTATGTGATGGAGGCAGAGAGCGGAGTGATGCATCTACAAACCAAGGACACCAAGGATTGCCAACCACCGCCAGAGGCAGGAAGATGCCTTCGTCTACTCAGGCTGCTAGAATAAAATATCATAGATTGGGTGGCTTATAAACAACAGAAATTTATTTCTCACAGTTCTGGAGGCTGAAAGTCTGAGATCAGGGTGCCAGCGTGGTTGGGTGAGGGCCTTCTTCCAGGTTGCAGACTTCAAATTCTATCCTCACATGGCGGAAGGGGTGAGCAAGCTCCCTGGGGCCTCTTTCATAGGGACGCTAATCCCTCTGCCCTCCCAAAGGGCCCACCTCCTAATACGATCACCTTGGGCATTAGGTTTTCACCCTATGAATTTGGGAGGAAACAAACATTCGGATCATAGCAGAACAGGCAAGGAGAGATCCTTTCCTAGAGCCTTCCAAGGGCCCATGGCCCTGTGACACCTTGATTTCAGGCTCCCAGCCTCCAGACGGTGAGAGAATATATTCCTGTTGGTTTAAGCCCCCAACTTTGTGGTCCTTTGTTATAAGCCCTAGGACACAAATGCTTAAAACACGTGGTCTCCAATAAACAAGAGAATTAACGCAGGAAGGAAGGAATGAACCATTAGGCCCACACAGAATTTGTTTAATGCAATTAGTTTTTGTTCTGGTGTTACAACAGAGTAACCCTTTCCAGTAACCTTTACGCGTGGCTGCCCAAGTCATACTCAACACAAGCAGAAGTTGAGCATAACTTCTTTTCCATTCTTCTCATGGAGTTTCCATAAAATCTAGCATGGAGTGTTTGGGGAAAAGGACTCCAAGGGTAATTTCTTCAGGGAAACACAGTCTCCTTGGCAAGTGACCAAGAGGGAACAGAAAGGATTAAAGAAATTAAACACAGATTTTTCTGGGAAGGTAAAATGTCTGTTGGCCTGAGAGCTTTGAAACACTCACACACACTCCCCTAATTTCTAAACACACTCACTGAGGATCCAGAACGGTGCTGACCAATACAGCAGCCAAGTGCAGGTACTAAAATTTAAATTTAATTAAAATTAAATAAAAATTCAGTTCCTCAGTTGCAGTAGCCGTGTGTCAAGTGTTCAAGGGTCTCATGTGGCTCATGACTATCACACTGGACTTGCAGATTATATGGCATTTCCTATATCACAGAAAGTTCTATCGGACAGCACTGATCTAGAATATTCAATGTGATGGAGGCTGACCTACTTTGAGTGATTACTTTCAAAGCTGATGGAAGAAAGTGTTCTAATCATGTAAGTGTTGAGTGCTACTCTGGGTGATGACAGACTTTACAAGAGGATATGAATTTGGGGTGTGTTCACATGGTGAAACGAGATTCATTGCCTTTACAAAATTAATTGGTTGGCTCAAACAACTAGGCAATTCAGTGGAAAAAGAATTGGTCAGACTGGTTGTTCAACTTAATTGGCTAGTTAGTTGTGTCATAGCTGTGCCCTAGGCTAGGCTGGCAATAAAGGGCTCCTTTTATCAGACTGGGGTGGCCACCCGGGGGCTGACTAGGGCTGTGGTCAATTCTAAGTCCAGACAAAGCATTACTGACATGCAGAATCATCACCTCTAGCTTATTGAACACTGTTTTCTAGTTAGGAAATTTTCTGCAGCAATAGCCAGAAGAGCATAGCGAACATTCCAGCCAGCCTTCCAGCAAGAGTCCCCGGGGACAGGACTTAATGGAAATAGCAGAGATAGCCCATCTACAGCCCCCACTCAGGTCACGCGCCTGAACTCCTCACTCACGGTGATTAAATCTTCCAGCCTCATGTTGACGCCAGCCAGCATCTCTCTGCGCTCCACCGCAGGCTCTGGGCAGGGGTATACCGTGGCTCGAAACCTGAGTTTAATGCATTCCAAAGGACACACATGGGTCATTACTGCAAAGCATTCTGCACGTCCTCTTCTGCTAAGCCATCATTTGCTGACTTCAGTTAGATGGCCACTTTTTCCCAAAACAAGTGCCTCCTTGTCAGTCAAAATGAGTCCCAGTCAGAAGGGTTCCCAACACCTCACTCGCACTATTTGAATTGAAGCTGTGGTTTTATTATATAAATGAGCTGCATTCAAACCATGAAACCTGTGAGCTGTTTCATATATAAGATTACCGGCTTGACTTGCTCTTCTTCCCTGCAGAAATGATTAATCTCTACTGAGTAATTTCAGCTCCTAAGGGGCTGGATACAAGACAATTGTATAAAATCAGAAACTTAGCATGAGGTTTACCTACTCTTTAGCAGCTGATAAAGGGTGTGAGAAGGAATAAGCTGAAATGGTTAACTTGTCTACTTTTGGGGCCGGCCTGGTGGTGTAGTAGTTAAGTTCACATCCTCCACTTCAGCAGCCCAGGGTCTATGGGCTCAGATCCCAGGTGCAGACCTACACACCGCTCATCAAACTATTCTGTGGTGGCATCCCACATACATATAGAGGAAAACTGGCACAGATGTAAGCTCAGCAACAATACTCCTCAAGTAAAAAGAGGAAGATTGACAATAGATGTTAGCTCAGGGCCGATTTTCTTCACCAAAAAAAGTCTACTTTTTTTTTTGAGGAAGATTAGCCCTGAGCTAACTACTGCCAATCCCCCTCTTTTTGCTGAGGAAGACTGGCCCTGAGCTAACATCCATGCCCATCTTCCTCTACTTTATACATAGGACGCCTACCACAGCATGGCTTTTTGCCAAGCAGTGCCATGTCCGCACCGGGGATCCAAACCGGCGAACCACGGGCTGCCAAGAAGCGGAACGTGAGAACTTAACCGCTGCACCACCAGGCTGGCCCCAAAAGACTACTTTTATCTACCTTTAAATTTTGCTCATTCAACTTCTCTCTTTTCCTCTTCTCTATTATTAAAAATCAGTTGCAGGGCCAGCCTGGTGGCACAGCGGTTAAGTGTACATGTTCTGCTTTGGTGGCCCGGGGTTCGCTGGTTTGGATCCCCAGTGCAGACATAGCACCACTCAAACCATGCTGTGGTAGGTGTCCCACGTATAAAGTAGAGGAAGATGGGCATGGATGTTAGCTCAGGGCCAGCCTTCCTCAGCAAAAAGAGGAGGATTGGCAGCAGATGTTAGCTCAGGGCTGATCTTCCTCAAAAAAAAAAAAGATCAGTTGCATTTTTAACACTATCTTGTCAAATGTGGGAAAGTTACTCTAAAACCCTAATAAATAACCTCAAAGAAGCCCCATCCCTGTGTATTTTGCACTGCACATCTCTTTATCTAATCCTGACCCAGCTCGCTGAGGAAAGAGCCATTAACAGTCTCTCTTACCCATCACAGATCTTCTTGATTTTCTGCCTCAGCTGCTCTCCTTGGTAAAATATGATGAATATATTCTTTTTAATTTCTTCTTTCTGGAAATCAGAACAAGTAAAAATAAATTACTTTTCTTTCAGGTTAGAATATAATAGAGAGAAATGTAAGGTCCTGTTTTTAGGTTTAAAAAAATTATAAATTTAAAAGTGGAAAATTTAACTTCTCCAAGTTGATCTAAGTTTACAGTTCATTATGGTTGAAGGCAAGGCCACCAAGGCAGTCTGGGGTCAGGGGGGTGGCCCTCAGAGAGGCCAGTTCAGTCTTAAAGCAACAACCCCACTATTCAATACACTCGTTGGACCACAGCTGGGCCTTCTATTCAGCTCTCAGCCCTACACTTAAGAAATGTGTTAACAAAGAAACATCCAGAAGAGGGGAGCCGGGATATTGCAAGTCTTAAAATAAAAATAGCTGACCTAATTCAGCAGTTAACTGCACACAACATCTACCTTCAGGGGTGAGTGGGTGTTTGATATTTAACAGAGGTAAAGCCGTGTCTAATGTTTGACTCATAGGTTACTCACTGTATGCCCATAAGGACACTGATTAAAATGTATTTTTAAAGTTCAAGTCTGACAATTCACAAAAAGGGGAGGATATATACTTCATAAGCATATACGAAAATGTTTTAACTTTTACTGTAAGCAAAGAAATGCACTGTTTCACTTTTATTTCGTTTGGGCTAAGGGGTAAAGGTAAAATTATGAAACCCATTGTTGGAAAAGTTATAACAAATCCAACACACTTGTTCCATACTATTCAGGGCATTGGAACGAGGCACGACCCCACTGAAAAGCCATTTGTCAGGACCATCAGGTGCCGTGAAAATGCCCACACCCTTTAAACCAGCAATCCTATTTCCTAGTATTCCTATCACGGAAGTCAATCAAAAGAAAATAAAAATCCTCAAGCATGAAGATGCTTATCAAAGTGTCTATATTCTGGAAAAAAATGGAAATAAAGTGTTCAAACACAGTAAATGTCACATCAATTCAATGGAAACACTAGGCATCAATTGAAAATAACATCAAAATGAATCGTCTCTTTGGGAGTTGTTCTTTGGAGCAGAGGAGGGGTCTTTTAGGATTTGGGGAGCTACCTGCTTTACATTATTTCCAAAGCTTTCTTCATCCATGAAGTCCCCGCCTAGTCCTTTCTGAATCTCCTAGGTTCTCCTGTCTCTTGAGCCACCAGAACCCAGAATTCATTCTGATCTCATATTATCTGTACGGTGGATCTTCAATGTCAGCAGGCTAAAGTCATCTTTTTCCAGAAGTCTACTCTATAAATACTCTCTACTGCCATGATTATTACGTGTCAAAACATGACAATGAAAAGTGATGACTCAATGTCAAATTCTAAAATAATATTTATAAAGGACAAATAGTGACAAAGGGGGAAATTTAAAATGAAGGGAAAGTGGAAAAAATGATTTCTATGTTATTACTACAACCGTATTAAATTATACCAACCTATGGCTAAGAACTAGAGAAAAACAGCACAAGGGAACAATAAAAATAAAGACGTTAAAGTGGCGGGTGTTTGTGTTTTTCTTTTATAAGCTTCCTTCTTATTTTAAATTGCATTTAATTTAACTGTAAAGTCGTTTTCCATGAAATAAAACTTAAAATTAATTTTTAAACCTCTATTCCAGAAAAGATTATGACTCTTTTAGAAATAAGCCTAGCTTCTTGGAATTAAAAAGTGGACTTAAATACTAACTGGAAGGGTGGAGGAAGCAAAACCCTACAGAATTAACAACAACAAATGTGTGGCACTCAGTGAAGAGCCCCTCAAAATCCTTGTTCAAAGTGTGTGGTCCATTAACTAAGAGCATCATTCAGCAAGTTTGTTAAAAATACAGAATCTCAGGCCCCACCCCGGACCCAGTGAATCAGAATGTGCCTTTTAACAAGATCCCCAGGTCACTCTCAAGAGCCTGTGCACGCTGAAGCTTGAGCGCAATGACCCAAATCACTTCTTAGTTCCTTGTGATTAAGACACAGCTGCTGTCCAGTGTGGCGCTGGTGCAGATAAGTTTCTAGGAACTAGTATAGCTAAATTTCTTGGAGGAGTGAACATTTATGAGGTGTTAAAAAGAATCAGTCCCTGAATTGACCTTTCAAAGGTAAAAAAAAAAGGAAAAGAAATGAAAGGAGGAAGAAAATATATATTAGCTTCATAGAAGTAAAATGTCAGTGTTTGGGAGAATGAAACCCCTCTGGTGAGGGATACAGGAAATTTAAGAGAAAGTGTTCTTCAGCCTGAGATACCCACTGTGACGGGATCCTCGAGAACCATGTCCATCTCGTTGAACTTCAAGTAGATGTTTCCTCGGCAAACGCGCCACAGCAACCTCTCAAAGGAAGCCATCCTCTCCCTGTTTATCACGCCGGCCGTGAACCTGGGCAGTCAGGAGAGGAGACATTACTGAGGCACGTGGAGTGTGGCGCAGGGAGAGGCCCCGTTAGGATGTGAAGATGTGCAACCATAAGATGAAGGACCACCTCCCCCTGAGCAGGAGGCAACAACACAGCTCTACCTGGCAGGGGTCACAAGCCCACTCTGCATCCCAGCCCCGACTTTCCAAAGTCCCTTGTGACCTCATGTTTCCTTGACATATTGAAGTTTCCTTAATCATCTCAATACTATGTATTCACTTATTTGCATTTAAAAATATGATAACCATTCATTATAGCATTGTGGCTAAAAGAAACAAATGTTCAAAATGCTCAATGATGGTCAGTATGCATTTTTACAAATAATGTACTAAGAGTGAAACACACACATTGATTTTTATACATCTCCACTTTTACCATCATCCAGGTATCTAGATAATTTCTGACCCAAATTTTTCATATCAACCTTAAAATGGTTGCTTTCATTGATCTCTTGCTTTAAATGTACATTCATCCTGTATTACTTTCTGATCAAATATTTTCAATACATATTTTTCTTTGAATTTCAAATTTAATGCCCAGTGCCTCAAATGACAGGCCTCCAAGTAGCTACTGAATGAAAAACTAGAATTCCAAAACTCACCACTTTTACCAATTCATCAATTTTACTTGGGCATTCAATGAAATCCCACCATTTGGAATCACCAGACATTTCGCTCACCCCGCCATTTTGCTCCACCTCCCATCACCACACATTTCGATAGGCACAATCGCATCACATTACTGTTACTTGTCGATAACTTGATTGCATAACTACTCATTTCCAATTATACCTCAAACTTCAAGCTCCAAATCTATTGATCATCAAAGCAGTATTTCAAAGATAAGGAAAAAACATATACCCCATAAGCCTCATTCCAAAGCCAGGGAACAGTTGAGAAAACCCATCTGAACAGTTATCCCGCATCTTTCCCACAATGCAAACGTTGCACTTTTCAGGCTCAAGAATGTCAATATCACCTTTAACAAGAAGGTAACACTACCTCAAACTCCACCAACCCGAAAAGGTTATTGGGTCTATTACTGTGTGCAGGCTCTATATTCATGTGACATAGTCTTTATTCCAGGGGCTATTTGTGTGTTCATTCATTCATTCACTCAAACACTCAGGGAAATCTATCACACACCAGGCATTGAGCTACAGACCAGGGACCCATCTACAAGTAACTGTCAGAACATGGAGTTGCACTAACCCCAGCTTTCCGGTCATGTATGCAGGTGTAGCTCTTAACTCCAGGAGACCCGAAGTGTCTTCAATAAAGAAATCATCAGCTAAATTGGTTTCCGTCTGAAAGTCAAAGAACCACTATTTTCACTTAAATGTTTTTAGACTACCTTAAAAGCACTCCACATCTCAAAGTTTTGTCTGTTTTCAATGAAGCTTTAATTTTCCACAAATGCTTAACAGAATTCAAAAAGTAGAGTGCTCCCTGACAGATCAAAAAGCTTCTCCAGTCTCTTCCTACGAAAGCCCCAAGTCTGCTCAAACTAACTGTGGTTTGTTCTGACTTCCACTTCTGTCCCGGCCACTGTGGATGCATACTTTTTAATGAGCGCCACGACAGTCTTGCATTCAGTTCATCCAGTGCCACATTCCACCCAGAATACTCTCCCCCTCACCAACGGCCTAGCCATGGGACAGAAACAGAGTGATTTATTTATTTCCAAACCCGCTAGTTTTCAACATGGAAAATTGAGGCTCTGGGGGAAAGGGCCCTTTAATAAATGGTCCCCAAATAACGACCTCGAAGAAGTCCTGGGTTTTCTTCAGTAGATGCTTGAGTTCCGTCAGTTCTAGGAAGCTTTTCTTCAAAGCCTGGTGGTTCTGGTTGGCTTCCTGTAACTCTCCTTCCAGTTTTTCTAGAGCAGTCTATGCAGGAGGGAGAAAGAAGATAAACCAGGCAGAAAGTGCTACGACATTTACTGTATATCAACCACATTAGATAACTAAATATCAAAGAAATATTCTGTGCACCATAATGTAGCTTGCAGTTGAGAGGCCTGTTCAGTCATAAACTCAATATGATTATAGAGCTATAAGCTACATCACATTCATACTCTCTCTAGGGCTCACTCATTGAATGGGAGGGTTAGGAAACACTCTTGGGGAGGGGAAGCTGGCTTCAGGAAGAAGTCAAGGCATTTCAGCAAATCGCAAGTCTTTCTCCACTTAAAACACTATAAAGGGAAGCTAGAGTGAATTCACACTGTCCAGAGTGACTTCTCACTCTTTAGTGAGTAATTCCTTCTGCCTCAAACACATTGTAATGATCAAATATAAAAAGAGAAACCACCAGTTCTGGGTTGGGCTCTGGAGAGCCAAATACAAGCAAGAGAAAAAGGCTACCCAGAGAAGGGTGAGCACAGAGGCAAGAACACAAAAACAACCTCCCTTCCAAAATGAGCATGCAAAAAGAAGGCGGCTCGCAAAGAACTCTAATGACGAGAAAAATCACCAAGAAAATCAACAATCAAAACACAAGATCACCCTGGGTGAAATTATGTTTATAGAATATAAACACTGAAAAAGAGTTTAAAGTTTTTAAAGAATGTTCAAAGAGATAATGAAGGCATTACTTTCACTAAAAAGAAAAATAAGAAACTATTAAACAAACGTGCTAAAATGAAAGAACAAGCAAATATAAAAAGAAAATTATTTAGAAATCCTGGAAATGCTAAATATAGCTCTTGAAATTCAAAATTGAACAGGTGAGGATCAGCTCTCTACTGGACACAATTTGTGAATGCACTACTGAGATTTAGCAAATAATTTAAAAGTATGAAAGCTCATTTCTCATCTGTCCAAATGTCCATCGACAACAGAACGAATAAAGTGTGGTATATTTAATAAAAGAAACACTATCCAACAGTGAACATGAATTAATTTCAGAAACATGAAACAATATGGTGGCTTAAAAATAAAATGATGTAAGAAAACAGCAAGTTGCAATAGAATAAACAACATGATTCCATTTATATAAAACTTTAAAATGTACAAAGCTAAACCATATGCTATCTGGAAAACTAAAGATTTAATACAACGATGAAGAAACAAGAAAAAAACAAAGTCAAAATTCAGAATAGAGGTTATTTCCAAGACGAGAGCAGTCATGAGAGGAGGGTGAGGAGGGGAAGGGTGGCTGTGGAGGGCACGCCAAGGGCCTTAAGAGCATCACTGTGTGGTCACCTGTCATCCTACACAGGGTGGTGGCACTTGGTGTTTGCTATATTGTTATTCTTTGTATCTTACACATATTTTCTAAAAATTCTACTGTATCAATTCAATACTTAACAAAAACTATTACAAATAAAGCCATATTTAAACACATTGTAGTAAAACTATAGAACAAAGATAAAACTTGAAATGCTATTAGGAGGAAAAAAAGACACAGCCCACAAAGGAATAATCATTCACCCAGCAGCAGAGGTTACCAAGAAAACTCTACTAAGTATGCATCTTGAAATGTTAAGCGTAACTATAATCTATAGCCTCCAAATCAGGAGAAGGGGGAAAAGGGTTGGATGGTATTACAGAAAGGCAAGAAAGAGGAGAAAAAGACAGAGGAAATGGTAAACCAAAAAGCCAGTAAATCAGTAATCACAATAAATGAAAATGGATTAAAGTTACATTAAAAGACAGAGATTATCATGCTAGATTTTTTCTAATTTGTTTGAGTCACTCTCACCAAAGAGAAAAACATAAACAATAAAAAAGATATCCATGCAAATGTTAGTTCTTCACCCCTCAAAAAAGCATATTAATATCAAACAAAGTGGAATATTTAACATTTTTATGATGGAAAATTTCAAACATACGTAAGTGGAGAGAACTGCATAGTGAATCTCATACACTCATCACCCAGCTTCAGTTGCAACCCATTCTCTCCCCTCTCAGAGATAATCACTACCCTGAATTTTGAACACTGACTATAGTGGCACAACGTTGGGGAAAAATGAAATCCCCATTTTTTAACCATTTTCTCTATTCACTTAATGATTCCATTAATAATAATGCTGCCATTAAAATTATTTTGGAGAACAATGCAATAGCTAAGAAATGGTTTACAATGGGATAGTAAATGCAAAAAGTAGAAAACTATAATGTATATTATGGATAGGTAATTATATAAAAATGTGGCTGGTAAGAATAAAGCCTGAAAACAGAAAAATGAAGGCAGTTTTTGCTGAGACAGTGGATTTGTGGGTAGATTTTTTTTTTTCTGAATTAATATTCCCTCTAAGATTGTTACAAAGCCTCATTAGAAATTCTACAAGGCAAGGACCCCAAGCCACTTGTGTACTCTTGCCAGAAGGATTCTCCTCTCTAGGAATTTTGGAGGAACACTCAACTAACCGCCAGATCAGTCAGATCAATCAATCAATCTGTGTGATCAATGGTAAGACAGATATTACTCTCATAAGCTCATGGTGCTTTAATATCATCTTTACAATAAATAATACCCAGAAGGAAAATACTGAGGAAAGACAGTTGGCACAAATCTGATTGTCTCTTGTCTCACTAGTTATCACTACAAATGTATGAGAGCGCACAGTTTCAAAACCAACCAGTCAGCCCACACCAGACTCATTTGGATGAAGTGATTTTTTAAGGTACTGTCTGAAACATACAACCAACTCAATTTAGAAACAAAAACCCTTGCTACCTGTTTAACAAAAGCAAGAAAGTCTCCATGCTCGTCAAGTTTCAATGTAACATCAAAGAAGAGTATCCACAATTATTTGAAAAGGCTGTTAAAATACCCCCCCCCCCTTTTCTAACTACGGATCTGTGCAAGGTTGAATTACCTTTACATACTTCAACGAGAACAACATATCGGAACAGATTCAAAGCCTAACAGACGTGGGAAGCCAGTCTTCTATTGTCACGCATTTAAGAAATTTGCCAACAATGCCACTCTTCTCCCTAAAGTTTTTCTCTTGGAAAATACAGTTATTTTTCATTTTAAAAAAGCTAACGTGTAATGAGATATTATTGTTATTTTTAAATGAATTAATAAATTTTTTTTCAGTTTTAGTTCCTAATGCAGTAAATATCAATAAATATAACCCACATAAATAAAGCTCCTTGGGATCCTCAATAATGTTTAAGAGTATAAAGATGTCTGAACTCAAGAAGTTTGAGAACCGCTGAATCAGCGGGTAAATTATGAAAATGCATATGGCCCAGAAGCCCAATAGACGGTCTGAGGAACTTGGAATTCATGCATCTTGGCATGGCAGGGGAAGGCTTTACAGAACAGGTGGGAATTAAACTGAGCCTGGAGGTGTGGTTAGAATTGAGAAAAGCCATGGGTGTATACACGGAAGGCACTCCAGGCTCTGTTCCTGAGGTACAGTGCGAACAACCGCTTGGAACTGAGAGATGAACCTGAGGCAAGCAGAGAACAATCAAGGGACCAGCCCAAGGAGAGCGAAGGACTTGAGAGGTAGGACAGGGCTGGGCGGAGCAGGCTCTGAGGGCCGAGGTGGACCGGACATAGGTGAGAAGGGAACCACTGTGCATTCCTGAGCAGCGAAGTGGCAAGAGAAAGCAGTACCATGACAGAAATTAGGCTGGTGGTAAGAGGCAGAAGAGACTGGAATGGCTACGAAAAAAGCTGGGAAACCTAGAAAACTATTGCCAAAACTCAGAAGTAGGATTAGGCTGAGAGCAGAAGCGAGAATGACATCCACAGTCCACAAGAACACGTCTAGGTGTTAAGGAGGCTGCAGGAGACGACGGCGGGAGGCTGGTACTGGAAGACCAGTGATAAGATGGAAACTGGAGACGATTTTATGGAGATCCTATTCATACTAGTGAAAAGTTTTCTCCCCAGACATCCAGATTTCAATATGACAAGATCCAAAATATTTTCTAGGGGAGTTGCCAGTCTCATATATCTGTTAGAGTATCTAGATTTCTCCTACTGATGGCTTCAAAAATTTCAAGAATTTTAAGTTACCTTGAAAGAAAAAAAAACACCCAGCAGAGATAAGGCTCGGCTCAGTGAAGCTGTAAGTCCTTCCTCCTGAGGACAAACAAATCCAATTTCGTATCAAGGTCTACAGGGCCTTCCAGGATCTGGCTCTGCCCAGCTTTCAACATTCTCTCCCACCTCCCGCCCCTCCCTCCTCTCCCCACCATCTGCTCTAGAAGCTGCTAGAGGGTATGGCCATCCATATTTTATTTCTCTCTAAGGTGCCTTGCACATGGCAGGCACTCAATGTTTTATAAAAGGAAGTAGAGAAGGGAAAGAAAGGAGGAGAGTCCCACCAGCCATGAAGTCCTTGACGAACGAAAACTGCTTTAGCTGACCTCAGAAGCCAGTCTGAGGAGACGCCTGAATCTAGAGTAGTCTCAAGGCACCAGCTTTTTCCCACCAGACAGATAATTAGGAAACATCCTATTGGATCCAGCAATTCCACTTCTGGGTATTTATCTGAAGGAAACAAAATCTCTACCTCGAAAGGCTATCTGCCTCCCCATGTTCATTGCAGCGTTATTTACAATGGCCAAGACATGGAAATAACCCAAGTGTCCAACAACAGAGGGATGGATAAAGAAGATGTGATTTTGTATATATATATATATATATATATATATATATATATACACACACACACACACACACACCAATGGATATTATTCAGCCATAAAATAGAAGGAAATCCTGCCTTTTGCAACAACATGAATGGAGCTTGAGGGCATTATGCTAAGTGAGATAAGGTAGACAGAGAAAGCCAAATACTGCATGATCTCACTTATATGTGGAAACTTAAAAAAAAGAACTCATAGATACACAGAACAGATTGCTGGTTGCCAGAGGCAGGGGGAGGTGGGGGCGAAATGGGTGAAAGTGGTCAGAAAGTATGAACTTCCAGTAATAAGACAAATAACTCCCAGGGATGTGATGTACAGCATGGAGACAATAGTTTTAAAAAAAGAAAGAGAACATCCCAGTGTGCTAGCATAAGCCCTGTTCAGTGGGACCGTACAGACAAGACCGCACTCCCTATAAGAATCTTATGCCCACAAAGGAAACCACTCCTCAAACTGGGGTGCACTTCCCCAGGGCTGTGTTGGGAGAGAAAAAGAGCTCTCTCCTGGATCAGGAGGAGTGACTCTAAGAATTGGGCAATAGGATTTTCCCGAGGGAGTAACACTGAAAAGTGGACAACTACATAAATCCGCCTCAACGCCTTCAGGAACCGGGTAAAGGATCCATGAGTGGCTCCCAGACTCCCCAGGAGACAGGCTTCATGACTGTCCTTAGCAAAGTGGGGAAGAACCTACCTCCAGGGTAATCATTTCCCGTGGCAGAGGGGTCGGTGGGGACTTCTCAGGCAATTGAACCTCAACCTCATTTTGCATCTCATCTTCCAGAAAACCTGAGGGATGAAACCCCACCAGAGAGCCCAAGGTGACTGCGTTTTCTCATTCCTGAGAAATGAGGTCAAGCAGGGCAGGTGCCTTTTGGCCAGCTGAGCTGCCTGAATCGCCCCAGGACCTGCCGCAGCACATGGATCCCATCTCTAGCCTCCCCCACCCTGTCTCCAGGATCACCTCGTAAAGTATTACAATAGGGACCGGTTTGTTAACCTTGTTCTGCAAACCATTAACCTCCCAGGTGCCCATTCACATTCAGACAGTAAGCAGAAAACTGGCTTACGGAGGATTCTCTCCAGCGACTCACACCTTCTGACTTCATTCACAAATTTCCTTTGGAAGCTGTTCACAGCCACATTTAACTAGAGAGAGGAAAAAATCACAAGGCACACATTAGTAGCAACAGCTGCCAACATATTCCCTTTCTTTATTATTATTTTTTTTTTAATGCTGGAGAACGTTGCTGGAATCATCTTAGGAATAGAGGCTTCCATGCACAAGAGAGATGAGTTACAGGCAAAACACACTTTGATGTTTACACCCAATCCCCAAATGCCTCAGCTCTGGCCTTCTTATCCTTCTAAGACAAACATCCTCCCACAGCTAGGATTTCCTTTCCTTTAGCCGTATTTGCTATCCCAATGAGCCTTGAAGTCCTCAGTGGAGCCAAGAACATAACAGGACCTTGAAAACTACACAGCTCCATGCGATGCATCGCAGTCATCAACACAAATTCAGCATCCTTGGGGTGGCGACCCTCAACCCTGCCCAAAAAATGTCACTGGGGAACTGCCTCACGGCAGGTCCTGTGCTAGGGAGTAGGGACGCAAGGAACAAGACGTGATCTCTCCATGCAAGAGCTTGGTTCTGACCTTGGCCTTGGCGAGGATCTTAAACTGCCCCCGGGAAACGATACCCTGACATCACACTCAAGACAGTCTAGCCTTACAATGTCACTCTAGGGAGACTGTGGATTCTAGGACACTTTGTCCTCAGACCCACTGGTCAGGAAGAATAGGTATCTGTCCTGAGAACAAGGTTTGGTAACCCACGTGCCCACTGGCTATATCCACCTGCCCATTGGCTATATCCAATGCCTTGAAGATGCTACGCAGGAAGTAAAATACAACCCATCTAACACATAGTGAGTGCATTAGTTTCAAAACATTCCTCTAGAGGAGACACGCATGGAGGAAGGGAGATCGTTTGCAAGTCACCTGCCCGATGTTATCGCAAATCTGAGCCAGAAGGACTGGAACCACTGAGTTCCGTCTATTCGAGCTCAGGGCTCTTCTCCCTGCAGTTTGTTCACTACCAAGAAATGGTATGAAAGCATTCTCCAATATCACTCCACCTTCCTCCTCAGTACTTACATCTTTGAACTGAACCAATCCAAGCTCTCCAAGCTCAGCCACACAGCAATAGGCAGCCTCCACCTGGAGGAACAGCTGTGACAGACACATCTCCTCACTTCGAAACACAGACGCCATCTTGACCCAGCCTTGGTCTGCAGGAGACAAACAGATCTGAGGTAACAGCTGTGCGGAAACCTTGGGATGGAAACTGTTTTTAGTCGAGTTAAATTAAAATCCAACAGGAAAAGGAAAGATCCAACAGGAATCTCTCCTGATTTTAAAAGTATAAACCAAAAACAAGATGGCACTTTTCACCACCCCATCAGATTGGCAAAGGATTGAAAAACATGATTAAAGACTCCCGCTGTGGAGGAAGCAGGCATTTTCATTCACTTAGCAGTTGAAGAATAAATTTATGCAGCTTTTTCAGAGAGCAACTTGTCAATATCAAATTTTATACGACTCATACTGGAGATTTCCACTGCCCTTCATCCAGATAAACTCGGAGATGCATGGGAAAATGGGTGCACAAGGGCATTTCTGATAACATTGTACCTGATAATTATAACCAGTGGATCTAACCTGGACATTCATCAACAGAGGAAGGATTAAACCGATACCACAGAGCCCTGTGTAGTCAGCAGGAATGAAATAAATCTGTATATCCTCTATATAAAAAAAGGATATTCGTCAGAATCCGTTCCCACCACAGACGCTCCAGACTGCCCTACTGCTGCCAAACCGAATTGTTTTCCCCAAAGCCTAGCCTTCTGGAAGAAGGATCGCATCTCCAGAGGGAGCCCCTTTCACCCCATGTCACTTTATAACCTGTAGACTATCTACTATTTGCCGGACACGGGGTCTATCCCTCCTATCTTAATCCTTCTGTTGTCCCATTTCCCCACAGGATACAGTCTAAAACCCTTGACCTGGCCAACAAAAGGCAGCATAATCCGGCCTCTCTGCCTTCCCCTCCAGCTTTATGTCTCTTCATGCTGCCTGCCAGACACTTGGAATTTCTCCCTGCGCTCCCTCCTGCCCCAGGACCTTTATCCATGCTTTCCCCTAGATTTGGAACCTCAACCTCTTCCTCCCCACCCTGCATCACCCCGACACCTCACATAATCCTGTCATTCCTGGGGTCTCCATGTAAGGATCCTCTTCCTCCATGAGCCTTTCCCGGTCACCACCAAACCCCAAAGAAGGAAGCCCCCTCCTCCATGCCCCCAGATAGAAACCATCTGCAACTACTTGCTTAAGGTCTGAATTGCCCGCTAGCCAGAAAAATCCATGAGGTTAGACCTACGTCATCTTTTTCATCCTATCCCCAGTCTAGCTCAACCATAAAGCAGATGCTCCACGAATGTTTCCCCCTTTATAGACTAATTTTGCCTTTTGACACGCAGATAAATCCACTTTTCAAACCGCCCTTTCTGAAAAAGAAGGCAATGTTTTCACAGAAAAGAGACATAAGACAGCTTCATGCAGACCGCAGGGCGCAGGGTAAGGACCTTCCTACCCCAGCTGCATCCGAGCAGGTCCCGGGCTGGGGGTCTGGAGCGGGCGCTGGGGCTCGGCTCTCCGGCGGCTTCCTTCCTCCGACCCCTGGCAGGGAGCCCCCGGGGCGCGGCGGCGGGCGACGGGCGGGTGGGACCAGCCCGGCCGGGGTTCCGCAGGCGGCGACTAGCCACTCCCGGCTGCTTCTCCTTCCCAGGCTCTGTTGTATCAACACCGGGCCCGTAGCGGACGAGGACAAACCTGCCGCGCCGGCTGGCCCTGCTCAAACCCCTTCCTCCCCCGCCCCACCTGTGCCCTCGGCCACGACCTTGGGGCCCCACCAGGAAGCAGTGACTTTCTTCTCGGAGGAAAGTACCTCACCCCCCGCGGAGTGCGGGGTTTGGGAAGGGGCCTCAGAAGGGCGCAGAGACAGCCTTCCGAGGCATCCACCCAGGGCACCCAAACACTCCCTCTTCTCATTGCACAAATGAAAGAACATTAAAAAAAGTTTTGGAAAAGAAAAAAAAAAATCACACCATCCTATCAACAATTATTTTCAAAACCTCTTTACTTCCAAAGAAGAATAGACAGACAAATCCGTATAAATCCGCACTGGCTAAAATTCAGCTTCCAGGCGGCCCAGGTAAAAAGAGACAAGGCCAGACACGATATGCACCCTCATCTCCCTGAGCACCCCTGTTGTCCCCATTTATTTGGCGGAGGGGGAAGGCGCAGGGAGGTGAACCGAGTAGGCCCTTTGCTCTGGCCCGGGGTTACTCTGCAGGACCGCCTGAGTTCACGTCCATGAGCCCCGCAGAGCTGTTTCTCCAGGTAGGGTGGGTAGATCCCCGGCATGCACCCACCTGGGGTGCCTGTGAAACGTACCCCAGAATGAAGGGTGCTTTGTTTTTTTACTTTTTATTCTGGAAAAATTAAAGCATCTGTAAAAAGGAACCCCCACGTCCAGACCACTGAGCGGTCAACACCTATTGAATTGTGCAGCCGTCCACGCCCCCACCCGCTTCTGCCTGCCTCGGATTATTTTGAGGCAAATCCCTTACATCATATTCTTTCTTTCAAAATATTTTAGTATGGGGGCTGGCCCCGTGGCCGAGTGGTTATGTTCACCTGCTCTGCTGCAGGCGGCCCAGTGTTTTGCTAGTTCGAATCCTGGGCGCGGACATGGCACTGCTCATCAAACCACACTGAGGGGCGTCCCACATGCCACAACTAGAAGGACCCACAACGAAGAATATACAACTATGTACCGGGGGGCTTTGGGGAGAAAAAGGAAAAACATAAAATCTTTAAAAAAGAAAATAAAAAAAATATTTTACTATGTATCTCTAAAAAAATAAGGATTCTTTCATATATATACATATGTATACACATACATGTATACTTAATACCATGGTTATGCCTAAAATTCAACAACAATTCCTTAATATCAAATCTCATCAGTGTTCAAATTTCCCAGGGTATCTGAGATGTGCCCTTTTTAATAAGCCCCGAGGGTGATTCTTGTGCGTGATCAAATTAGAACCAGTGCTTTTGGGAACACGGGGTGAAAAATCTAACTTTGGCTTTGGGGAGAGCAGGCAGGAGCAGGGTGCAGAGAGTTTGGAATGATCAGCTAAGAAGAGGCAGCGATTTGGGGCCTGGGCAGTGGAAAGAGCGGGTCGCCTATAAGGAGGCCCTGTCGGCAAGGTACTGCTTGGGCTTCTCAAGGAGCAGAGCTTGGCCGCACCCACCCATCCCAACGCAGCAGAGCCACCCAAGAATCCAGACTCACCTGGGCAAAGTTCCGAAGGCTGAACTCAGGATTCGCAAAGCAGAGCAGGAGGATTAGAACTGAAAACTGCAAAAGGAATCACCAGTGTTGATTCTGCCTGTCCCATCAGATGAGCTCTGGAGGCAAGAGGAGCCCCTGCCCCGGTTAGTGCTCGCTCCTCTCGCCCCTTCCCCAGCCCACCTCTCATTCTGCTCCTCGCCCCAGCTGGGGTTGCTGTGTCTTCCGGTCAGCAGGTGGAGCTAGAGTTCTCAGATGTCCCGATGCCCGGGAATCACTGAGGAGCATGCAGAGAGAAAAGGAACATCTTGACGTTACGAGCAGAGTCAAGAGCCACTCTGCCTGACTCAGGATCCCAGCTCTGCCGTTTACCATGCGCAACCTTGGGGACGCTATTTAACCTCAGGGCCTCAGTGTCCTTGTCAGCAAAATATAATAGGATATTGGATAATTATTTAGAATGTGTAAGTACAGGAGGGAGAGGATGTTTTTAAGGTTTGCCTTTTTTCTCCTAAAGCCCCAAGTCAAAGGTGCAGAATGCCAGCACACTCACACAATGCTGGCAGGACAATACGTTAGTGCACTCTGTCTAAAAGGCAATTTGCATATGCTTTGACTCAATAATTCCACTTTAGAAGGCTCATCCTAAAAAAAATTTTTAAGGATGTAAACCAAAATTTAACTACAATAATGTCCACTGTAGCATTGTTTGTAATAAGGGCATAATTGTAAACAACTTGAATTCTTTCATCCGTTCAAGAAGTATGCGTCAAGACTCTTCTGTGTGCCCGCTCTGTCCTGGTCTCTGAGGCTAGGACAGTAAGTAAGGGACAAGGCCCTGCCCCTCGTGAAGCTTATGTCCACATGGAAGGAGACAAGTAGTAAACAAGGAGTAAGTTAGCAGGATAGCGAAGCGCTGAAAGTGCAGTGGTAGAAAGATAGGCTCCAGAGAGATGGAGAGACGCTGCTGTTGAGAAGCGGTCAGGGGACGCCTCTCTCAAAGGCGGCCGCTGAGCTGAGGCTTGGAGCATTAAATGAGGCAGGCTTGCAAAAAGGAGCTGCAGGAAGGGGATTCCAGGAAGCAGGAACAGCGATGCAAGAGCAGAGTGCGTCAGCCCACTAGCTAATTGAGTGCTATTGAGCGCTCCCCATGTGCTGGGCATTGCTTGCGTGGTTTTAGAACACATTTAAGTACTTCACATGCAGTAACCCATTTAATCTTTCCAACCACCCTGTGAGGTTGGCAGTATTCCTATTCTCAAGTTAAACATGAGGAAATAGAGGCACAAAGAGGCTAAGTAACTTGCCCGAGGTCACACAGTCACTCACACCAGGTCACCTGACATCAGAGTCTTTGTTTACAACTACTGCACGATATTGTCACATGGTCTGAAAAGGCTCACACTGGGGGCCGGCCCGGTGGCACAGCAGTTAAGTGTGCATGTTCCACTTTGGCAGCCCAGGGTTCACTGGTTTGAATCCCGGGTGTAGACCTACGCACCACTTGTCAAGCCATGCTGTGGCAGGCGTCCCACATATAAAGTAGAAGAAGATGGGCATGGATGTTAGCTCAGGGCCAGTCTTCCTCAGCAAAAAAGAGGAGGATTGGTGGCAGATGTTAGCTCAGGGCTAATCTTCCTTAAAAAAAAAAGGCTCAACATGTTCTAGAAACAGAAATGAGGCCAATGTGGCTGGGCTACGTGGGGGCGGGGAGAGGTAGGATGAGGTGTGTCAGAGTGGAGGCCGGGGCCAGGCCATGTGAGGTCTGACAGCCAATAAGAAAGTTGGATTTTATTCTAATCACATTGGGAAGGCCTTGGAAAATTTGAAACAAGGGAAAGACATTTCTTGATTCACATTTTTTTAAAAATTATTTTGACTTCTGCTTCTGGAAAGATGGAGTAGAAATACTTTTTTTTCCCAATAAGTAAAACTAAAAACCCTGAACATTATATATACAGCAAACGTTAGAAGTCTCTGAAAAGTGGAGAGAAGAAAAACCTTCTAGGGACCTCAGGGCCTGAAGAACGACAGAGGGACGTTCTCTGGGGTTTCTGCTGCCACATATATTCTAGATGTGGTACTGCAGAAGCCAGCAAGATGTGCAGACAAAGAAGTTCCAAAGAAAGCTTGCTCTCTCCAGCCAAAGGACCAGGAACGGGGCAGCCTAGCAGGAAAGACCTTTAGATAATGGTCACTCTAACCCAGCCGAGGACCATGGGAAAAGTGTGGTCCCACACCCACCATGGCAGCAAAGCCCAAATGGAGAGCTCTCTGCTCTCACCCAGCTGTGCCAAAGCGACACCTGCAGTGTGGTGTCAGACAGGGTCAGGTGGGGAGTCTGAACCCCCAGCCCCACCCTGTGGTAACAAGACACCCCTTGCTAACCCGTGCTGGGGTGGTGTCAGAAGAAACCTAACCAGAACTTTCACCACTGCCCATTGGTAATGAGGCCACCCACTCCCCAGGGCATGGAGGTCATGCGGGGAGAAGTAACCAGGCGCATCTGCTCCTCCCAGCCAGGGTGGCATCAGCTGAGGTCTAGTGAATAGAAGAATCAAGTGGCGAAACCACTTTACCCGATTTCAAGACTTACTGTACAGCTACAGGAATCAAGATTGTGGCATTGGTGCAAAGACAGACATACAGGTGACATGTAGGACAATAGAGAACCTAGAAATAGCCCCGCACGAGTCTGGTCAACTGATTGTTGACAATGGCGAGAAAGCATTCAGCAGAGGAAGGATAGTCTTTCCAACAAATGGTGCTGAAGCAACTGGACATCCGTAAGCCAAAAATTGAATCAAGACATAAACCCCACACCTCACACAAACATTGACTCAAAATGGATCATAGATAAATTAAAAACGTGAAACTGTAAAACTTTTAGAAGAAACATTTTCAGAACTGAGGGCTTGGTGAAAAGTTCTTAGACAGGACATCCACAGCGCAATCCATAAAAGAGAAAAACTGATTAAAAATATTTTTTGCTGTGCAAAAAGCTTCTGTTAAAAAGATGAAAAGGTAAGCTATGGCTGGAAGAAAATATTCGCAAGCCACATATCTACTAAAGGACCCGTATTTAGAATTTATAGAGTTCTCAAACTTCAACAGTAAAAAAAAAAAAATCAAATAATCCAATTAGAAAATGGACCAGAGACATGAAGAGACTTTTCACCTAAGAGGATATGCAGATGGCAGATAAGCACATGAAAAGATGTTCAGCATCGCTAGCCATTAGGGAAAAACAGATTAAAACCACAATGAAATATCAGTATATATCTAGTAAAACAGCTAAAATAATAAATAGTGACAATTCCAAATGCTGGCAAAACTGTGGAGAAATTGGGTCTCTCATGCATTGCTGGTGGGAATGTAAATGGTACAGTCACTCTGAAAAATATTTTGGCTGTCTTTTGAAAGACTGAACAAATAGAAATACCGTACGATCCAGCTATCCCACTACTGGGTATTTGTCCAAAGAATCTGAAATCAACAATTCAAAGAGGTTTCTGCACCCCTATGTTCATCACAGCATTATTCACAATCACCAAGATGTGGAAGCAACCCAAGTGCCCATCAACTGATGAATGGATAAGATGTCGTATATATATATACAATGGAATACTACTCAGCCAGAAAAAAGACAAAACCCGTTTGCAACAACATGGATGTACCTTGAGGGTATTATGCTAAGGGAAATAAGCCAGACAGAGAAAGACAAACACCGTATGGTTTCACTTATATATGGAAATAAACACATAGATTAGGAGAACAGACTAGTGGTTACTAGAGAGGGGTGGCAGGAGGGAGAAGGGGCAAAGGGACACATATGTATGGTGATGGATGAAAACTATACTATTGGTGGTGAACGTGATGCAGTCTATACAGAAACTGATATATAATAATGTACACCTGAAATTACACAATTTTATAAGCCGATATGACCTCAGTAAAATAATTTTAAAAAATAAAAATAAAAGACTAAACATGCATTTTCCTTATGACCCAGCAATCACATTCATGAACCTTTGTCTCAGAGAAATGGAAACTTATGTTCACAAAAAAAACCTGTACATTGGGGCTGGCCTGGTGGCGCAGCAGTTAAGTTCGCATGTTCCGCTTCGGCGGCCCGGGGTTAGCTGGTTCTGATCTTGGGTGTGGATGTGGCACTGCTTGGCAAAAAGCCATGCTGTGGTAGGCGTCCCACATATAGAGTAGAGGAAGATGGGCATGGATGTTAGCTCAGAGCCAGTCTTCCTCAGCAAAAAGAGGAGGATTGGCGGTAGTTAGCTCAGGGCTGGTCTTCCTCAAAAAAAAAAAAACAAAAAAACCTGTACATCGATCACAGCAGCTTTATTTGTAATAGCCAAAAAGTGGAAACAATCAAAATATCCTACTTGTGGTACATCCATCCCATAGAACACTGCTCAGCACTAAAAGCAATGAACTATTGATAAACACGACAGCTTGATGGGTCTCAAGGTCATTATGCTGAGTGGAAAAAGCCATCTCCGGAAAGGTCACATACTGTATGATTCCATTTATATCACGTTCTCTAAATGACAAAATTATAAAGGTGGAGAACAGATTAGTGGTTGCTGGGACGTGATGTGTGTGAGAGAGAGACTGGGAAGGCGTAACACGAGGGAGACATGGTGGTGGTGGTTACATGAGTTGTTGTTCTTGTATGAACTGTGGTGCTGGTTATATGAATCTATACATATGATAGAATGACATAGAACTATATACACTCTTTATATCATTGTCAATTTCCTGGTCTTGATATTGTACTGCGGTTACGTTAAGATGTAACCAATAGGGAAAACTGTGTGATGGGCACACTAGACCAATGTGTACCATGTTTGCAACTTTCTGTGAAATCTATAATTATTTCAAAAGGAAAGATTTTTTTTTTAAAAGATTTCAATAGGAGCAAAGGTGACTTGTGCTTAGGTGGCATTATATAGTGGAGAGAAGGCAGAAAAAATTCTCTAGAGATGTGTGTTCTAGATCAAACTAGCCCAAGAGATTTGAGTGGTCTTGGAAAGATAACTCCCCACCATGAGACTCAGTTCCCTCATAGCAAAATGAAGATATTGAGCCAGATCAGTGGTTTTCAGACTGGTGAAACTGGTGCACAGGACTGGTGCAGAGAACCCTAGAGATTTTGCAAAGCCCTCTTCAGAGGCCATTTGTGGGCAAGAGGCAAAGAAAGAGTTAAGATGCCCTGCTTCATCCCAAGCAACACTTTTATCTATGGCATTGCTGCATAATTTTTTATGTTTTTTTTTTTTTTTTTAGTGAGGAAGATTGACCCTGAGTTAACATCTGTGCTAACATCCCATCCTGTATTCTGTATGTGGGATGCCACCACAGCATGACTTGATGAGCAGTGTGTAGATCCACGCCCAGGATCCAAACCTGTGAACCCTGGGCCGCCGAAGTGGAGCACACACACTGGGCCAGCCCCTGCATAATTTTTTTGAACAAAGGATTTCCTGATTAAAAATTTTCAAAGCTAGAGGAGAAAAAAAGAAAGAAAATAAAAAACAAACGATTCTGAAAGCTGCATGAAGAAAGGATTAGTAAAGGACAAGAGAGGAAGCTAGTTTGTCAGGAAGGAATTTAAATGATTTCAATGAGAGCTGGTGGTCCATCCTTACACTATAATTGGTACAAACAACAAAGCAGCTTCTATAGACATCATGTTCTGAATTTTTAAATATTTAATTTTTTGTGATAAGTATATATAATTTTGTAAAAATAAATTGTAAATCTTTGGGACAGAGATCTTAAGAAGTGAAAAACAGGGGCCGGCCCTGTGGCCAAGTGGGTAAGTTTGTGTGCTCTGCTTCGGCGGCCCGTGATTTCGCCAGTTTGGATCCGGGGCATGGACATGACACCACTAGTCAGGCCATGCTGAGGCGGCGTCCCACATAGCACAACCAGAGGCACTCACAGCTAGAATATACAACTATGTACTGGGGGGCTTTGGGGAGAAGAAGAAGAAGAAAAAGAAGAAGAAGATTGGCAACAGTTGTTAGCCCAGGTGCCAATCTTAAAAAAAGAAAAAGAAAAAAACAAAGAAGTGAAAAACAATATAAATGTTCAAAATTAAGGAAGTGATTAAATAAATTATGACACATCTGTGGGATAGAGCACAGCGCAGCTACTGAAATAGTACCAAAAGCATTCTGTTGACGAGGAAGTATGTTCTAGGTACATTGTTGATGAAAAAGTACTTTATCAAATGGTATGTAGAGTATTATTAAATTTTTGTCAACATGTGTAATCTGCATTGAAAGATATGGGCAGAGCTGTCCTGCAGTCATCATGGTGGGTAGGATTTGGGGTATTATTTACGTGCTTTGCCTTTTTCTTTCTTTCTGGCATCTCTGTAACAAACAGACAAAGCTTTTGTATTACAGGTCTGAAACGTATATACTATATATTATATAACATCTCTTGGGCAGCATCCCGTAATCAAAGCATGTTAATCCTTCTGTACTTAAATAGATACATTCTCCCTATGAAGAATCAACAAAAAACATACACAGCCCATGTTAGATCAGGTCAGATTGTGCTGCCAAGTTCCTAAAAACTTTTTTGGTTTCAGAGCTTTATGGATTCTGAATTGCAAGTGAGAGATTATGGACCATTAAAACAAAAACAATACAAGAAACTCATTTGAGGGGAAATTTAAGTCCTTCGTGATACAGTGTTACAAAGCAAAATGTCAACTTGAGTGGGCATCACATTCATAAATGGGCAAGTAATAAATGGATATGGAAACAGACCAGAAAGCAGAAGTCAGGTCCAGTAATCCTAATCTCAATGGCTAACACACAGATAATGCTTCCTATGGGCTAATTTAAGACAAAACGCTAAGAAATAAGTACTATTCAGACCCTGATTGTTGTTATTTTGTTTGTTTGTTTTATAGATTAGGAAACTGAGGCAGAGAGAGGCGACCTGATCAGGGTCGCTCAGTTAGTAAGGGGTAAAGTGAGGACTTGAACCCAGATAATGGCTCCAGAGCTGAGACACCCTAGTCTCAGGAATCAAATTATTAAACAACCACAGAGACAAACGTGTAATAACTGGGATGGACGTGCTGAAGCGGGGAGCACGGCTCTCTGAGCTGCATAACCCGACCCAGTGCAGGCTCAGGAAAAGCTTTCCTGAGGAAAGAAGGCGGTATAAATAGGGCGAAGAGAAGGAGGGAGGCTTTGAGATGGGGCTGGGGAAGTGGGCAGGATGAGGAAGTCAGGACCCGGTAGACGCTATTAAAGATGGTGTCTTTATCCTAAAAGCAACCAGAAGCCCTTGACAGGTGTTAAGCCTGTGGGATGGGGGTAAACGATACAGCTCTGAAAGCATATTTCTAATTACAGAGTGGGTTGGAGGCGAGGCAAGAGAAGCAGCAGGCAGACCAGTTCCGAGACGAGGATAATGGTCCAGGCAAAAGACGAAATGTTTTTTCTTTTTAATGTCCCGTGTGACAAAATGGAAAGTACACATGAAGCATTTTTGCAGCCTAGTGAAGTAAGAAAAGCAATTGTCTGAGTTGCAAGCTGAATTAGCTGCTATTTTCACGAACACATTTCTACTTGAAAGGACAGCTGAGAAACTGTGGTTATTCAGACTCCGGCATTTGGCAGGCATTTTCTCAAAAATGATCCAAATGATTCTGTCACTTCAAAGGAAAACAACTGACAGTGTTTGTTGCCCATGACAAGATTCTAACTTTCAAGTAACAATTAAAATTTTGGAAAACTTTTATCTGCCACCATGAACTTGACAGTTTCCCAATACTAAAAACTTTTCTGATGAAGATATTTCTGTGGGTATATTTATAAACGTGATTTTTTAGTTGCCTTGTGTAATGAAATGCGACAACATTTAGAAGATCTGCGTAACTCAATGAACCAATATTTTCCAAATGACCAAAGCATAATGTTATAACATCATAGATGGGCAAATGATCCATCGAAAGTACATGATTAACCAATGGATTTTAATGAAAATGTCATTGATTGGTTCCAGATTCCAAATGCAACTAAACTTTTAAAAATTATTACTTGTCAAGTTTTGGTGTATTATCAAAGAAAAATATCCACAACTATCTGAAAAGGCTAGTAAAACATTTTCCCCTTTTCTTAAACTATATATCTATGGCAGGCCATATTTTCTCCATATATTTCAACAAAAATAACATATAGCGACAGATTGAGTGCAAAAGTAGAAATGCAAAAGACATCCAGCTGTCTTCTATTAAAGTCAGACATTAAAGAGATTTGAAAAATAAAACAATGCCACTCTTCTCAGTAAATTGTTTGTTTTGGAAAATACAGTTACTTTCATAAAAATATCTATTTATATCAACACACAACTGGTTTAATATTATTTTAAATGAGCTAATATGTAAGCATTTTTTTAATTTCTAAGGTTTAATTTCTAGTGGTAAATATCGGTAGACAGAATCCACATAAGCCAAAGCTCTTTGGGTTTCTCAACCATTTTTAAGAGTAGAAAGGGGCCCCTAAACGAAGACATTGAGCATCCCTGGCCTGGGGAGAGGATGGAGGGGTGTCAGCTTCCTAGGGATGCCTCAACACAGAACCACAGACTGAGTAGTTGAAACAACAGAATTTATCATCTTCAATAGTCAAGACTTGGAAGCAACCTAGGTGCCCATCAAGGGACGAATGGATAAAGAAGATGAGGTATATATACACAACGGAATACTATTCAGCCATAAGAAATTATGAAATCCAGCCATTTGTGACAACATGGATGGTCCTTGAGGGTATTATGCTGAGTGAAATTAGTCAGAGGGAGAAAATCAAACACCGTATAAGCTCACTCGTAAGTAGAAGATAAAAACAACGACAAACAAACACATAGCAATGGAGATTGGATTGGTGGTTACCATGGAGGAAGGGGGGAGGAAGAGGGGGGAAGGGCAAAAAGGATGATTAGCTCACGTGTGAGGGGATGGACCATAATTAGTTTTTGGGTGGTGAACATGATGTAATCTACACAGAATTTGAAATATATTACAATGTACATCTGAAAGCTATATAATGTTATAATCCAATGATACTGCAATTTAAGAAATAAAATAAATTAAATAAATAAATAAAAATTTATCATCTAAAGTTCTGGAGGCTGGAAGTTTGACATTAAGGTGTCGGTAGGTTGATTTCTTCTAAGGGCTGTGAGAGATCATCTTTTCCATGCCTCTCACCAAGCTTCTGGGGGTTTGCTGTCCATCTTTGGGGTTCCTTGGCTTGTAGAAGCGTCACCTGATCTCTGTCTTCATGTTCACCTGGGTGTGTCTCTGTCCAAATCGCCCCTTCTCATATTGGATTAGGGACCCAGTCCACTCCAGTCTGAGAGTGACCTCATCCTAACTAATTACCTCTGCAAAAACCTTATTTCCAAATAAGGTCACATTCTGAGGCACTGGGATTAGGACTTCAACATACGAATTTTGAGGGGACACAATTCAGCTCATAACAAGGAGGAAGCCATGAAGTCAGGCCTGAGCACGGGAGAACTCAAAGGTCTCAAGGTAGAGGATGGACAAGAAACGGAGAGGGGGGAGTATAATTGGAAGAACGAGAATTCACGAGGAGAAAGTGTCTCATGAATCATGGAGCGGTCATGCAAGAGGAGGACTGAGAAGCATCTGGAGGTTACTGGCTGACCTACTTCAGGGGAATGAAAGGAGCAGGATTCAAAGTAAAGGCTTTGGAATTGGAGAGTCAGTGCTGGTGAAGAGAAGATACAGAACTCTTTCAAAGGATCAGGCTGGGAAAGGGAAGGAGGGAGCAGGGCGGTGGCAGAGGAGAAAATAAAGCATCATTGGAGAGTTTTATTTATTTTTTCAAAGAAAGAGACAATTGATAATCCAAGAGGATCCTGTGAGCTCTAGTCACACAGCACATCTAGAATGTGGCAACTTCTACTTTTCCTCACCCATTCTGTACATTTGAGACAATCACTTTGAACCATACAGATATCTTTTAAGTTTCTCTGGAAGCTTCCTCACTGAGCTCAGTATTTTATATACAACATTTCAAAGCCTTGCTGACTCAGGGAAGATTGGAACAAAGTGTTAGCAACCACAGTACAGTTCATCTACAACCAAAGTAAACTTCCTAAATTCTCTGCTGTGAATCTCACCAGTGAAGGAAGTCGAGAGAAGGGGAGAGAAGAACCAAGCACCACTCTGACCCGCCGCAGGGTTTCCACTGACAGGAAGGAAAGAGACAGATTCTGTCCAATTCACTCCCTGGCGTGGAGGGAGAGTGAGGCTAATGACTTACCCGAAGCCAATAGCACATTCTCATTTCTCTAATTACTTGTGTCACTGAGTTTTTTTGAAAGCAAGTAATTCTCCTATCACTCATTCAATATATTTTTAATATACCCTCAAAATCCCAACTCAATACTTTAAAGGAAAATCACACTTAAATTTGGCATTAGGTCCTGACAGAAACAACCTTCCGAGAGCAGAATCAATCCCCTATTTTATCCAAAAGAACAGTTTTTGACATCGAGTGTTTCATACCACTGTTCCCATTCTTTAGACAAGTCTGGGGCACAACGCCAGCTGTGACCATTATGCACTTGTCCAGGCAGGTCTCAGGCGAGGCACTCTCACGCCCTGAGGACTTTCCATAAAATGGCTCCTGAGGAGCTGAAGAGGTGAGCGCTCCACTTACACTCCTTCAAAGTGGACATTCCTTTAAACAAAGGGCCTCCTTTCTCCTCACATCCCTGTACCCGGAATTAGGATGCTACTGTGAACAACGTGTTCAGTTGTACAAGATCAATTTACAGGAGATCGTCATAATTGAAAAAACAAAAAGGGATAAGTGGAGAGCAAGGAATTTAATCCAAAAATAATAATCTAGCTGCCAAAGTAACCACTTGATTTTCTACCAACTGTGTCTAATTTTTCTGAACTGAATTTCAGCCAGATCACCTTCATTCAAATAATTGATTTTACCACCTACTTCTCCAGCACTTCTCCACCATTGGTGGAGCACTGAGCCCACCATCCACAATCTTTCAAAATATGCACCAATAGAGAAAGTGCTAGAGACAGAAAGAGAATGATTTGAGGTTGCTAAGAAGAGAGGAAGTGGCATTCAACTTCACACACACACACACACACACACACACAGAGTAGATGCAATGCGTTGACAGTAATGTCCAAGAGTTCACATTATCAGCACACTGAGGTCATACGTATGTTGGAACCAGGATCATCCCCTACCATGTGCATCCCTATTCTCTCCTGGCCACGGACATTCTCCAGCGATGGGTCTCCAGTGTGTACTGGAGCCATCCAACGTCAGTTTGGCCAGCACTCTTGTTCTACAGCCTTCTGTCCTCTAGACCATGCCCTGAGAGAAACAGCCCTCCCAGTGGCTCTCACCAACAGCTACACACTCCCCTGCTCTCCATCTCATCCCACGTCTCCCCAGCTGAGCACATGGCCACCTCATTCCTTAGGAGATGACCCTCCATTGTGGAGCCCTCCAGCTTCCAGTTTTTTTCCACCTTAACACATCTTGGTCTTGTCTCTCTGTTTGTCTTCTCTCCAGAGCTGAACTACTTCACATCCCTTTCATTTCTGTCTTCACTTGCCAAGTCACAGACAGACCTGAAGTAAGATTAGGAAAATAGAATTTCATCGTGAAGAGAACAAAATGCCTCAAAATTTGTCATGGATGGATTTTACCTATCATATTTCTATGTTTTCTCTTGGGAGTGTCTCCCCGGTTATTTGCCTTTTCTGTAATAATATTTATTCTAAACTCAATTAAGGAGCTTCTTTTCAGCATGATTTCTACCTCCACTTAGTTAAAACAGAAAAGATTTCACTATCTTGTTTCTCTTCTTTCTTCACTTAATATACTGTATTAAGCTCGGAGTCATAGAATTCTAAACTGGAAGAAAATTTAGAGACCATTTAATCCCATCCCCTTACTTTAGAGCTAGGAAACAACCTCAGGGAGGTGAAAGCATTTGCCCAAGGTCATCCAGCTGATTAGCGGCCGAGGTAGAGGCAGAACACAGGGCTCCTCACTCTCAGGATCACTTCACATCGTCACTGCAGCTTTTTAGTTTGTTTCTCGCAGGAATTCACACCCTTTGTGTAGGCGTCATATGTGGTGGAACATACGTGGTAATTTATCCCCTCTGGGGAGTCCTGAGTGCCCTAGACAAAGGTCTTCCCACGAAAGATTGAAGGCAGCATTTCCCTGGATTTTTCCCCCTGTGTCCCCCTCCCAGAGATCTGCCACCATGTCTCTTGGTTAGCATCATCACCAAGGTGATGTGACTTCCCCCAAGGTCACACAGGAAGTAACAATGTGAAAATTGAATCCAGGACTCCTGACTCATGGTTGGTTGTATAGACTCCTGGGGGACTATGGGCAGCCTGGACCAGAGAGATGAGGGAAAAAGAGATAGAGAGTGAAGGAAAGTTACAGAAGAGGCTGGAAGGACACAGTGGGAGAGAAGAAGATGGATGTTGGAAGGAGGGGCCAACAATCTCTTTCTTGGCTCTCTGGTCCTTTTTAGTTTCATGTGGACTAAACTGGAAAAGAAAAATTGTCTGAGTGTTTATCACAAACACGCAGCTTATTTCCCAAAAACCTTAGCTTAAAATTACTCATTGAGAACACACATCTCTGTTTATAAAACACAAAGTGAGTCTGACCACAAGCATTGTTGTGCCAACAGAAATATTTTGCACAAATGGTAAGACCAGGAATTGAAGGGAGCCAGAAATTGCCAATCAGAGAGTCACAGAGCTGAGCGGGACCTCCTCCAACTGTTTATTAACCTCACCTTAAAATGCCCTTACCTGTTGGATGCCAGTAACTCACTAACTTTTCTAATAGTTAGAGCTACTCCACTGGCTGCCTTAGAAATTAGAGAAACCAGTCACTTGAGGCATTTTAGCAGAAGTCCAAGCAACAACCTTGAGGGGCAGGAGAGGTCAAATGCAGCTACACCAAACTCTATAACACACAACTTTCTCTGTAGGAGAGCATTCTTACTAAGTTAAGGATTGGGCCAGGTGTCCTCTGGGTCCCTTTCCAACACTGAAATTCTATGTTTTTTTCTGTCTTATTTATAGTCTTCTTTATTTCTTGAAACTTCTGGGGAGTCTGTGCATTCTTTATATACCCTGAGCACCCCGAGAGCCGAGGCTGTCAATAAGCAGTTCTCTGCACCATATGCAACTTGAAACTTAATTAAGATTCTTTTCTTAATGGAAAAGAAGTTTCCATGATATTGAAAATTTTTCCCAGACAATCAGACAGCTACCGTAAAGGTAGTTGATCTGCTCTATGGTGACTGTATTCCTTTCCTGTGAATTACTCCTTTTAGAAAATGTATAGGGGCCGGCCCGGTGGTGTAGTGGTTAAGCATTGTGTGCTCCACTTTAGCAGCCCAAGGTCTACAGGTTTGGATCCCGGGCACAGATCTACACACTGCTCATCAAGCCATGCCGTGGCAGTGTTTCACATATAAAAAATAGAGGAAGATTGCCACAGATGTTAGCTCAGGGCCAATCTTCCTCACACACAAAAAAAATGTATTAACTTGATTTTCTTTCCTGATTACAAGAGCAATACAAATAGGGGCCAGCCCTGTGGTCTAGTGATTAAGTTCGGCACACTCCAATTCCATGGCCAAGGTTTGGTTCCTGGACACAGACTACACCACGTATTGGTGGCCATGCTGTGGCAACAACCTACATACAAAACAGAGGAGGGCTGGCACAGGTGTTAGCTCAGGGAAAATCTTCCCCAAGCAAAAAAGAGGAAGATTGGCAGCAGATGTTAGTTCAGGGTGAATCTTCCTCAAGAACAACAAGAAAGAGCAATACACATTAATTGTAGAGAATCTGAAAGACATAAACATGTGTGAAGAAGAGAATTAAAATTACCCCAAGTTGTACATTCTAGATATGACCAGAGCTAACATCTGGATAGGATGCTTTTCAAGCTTTTTTCCTTGTATATGTGTGTGTATTACAAAACAGGAATTATACAGAGTATATAGTCTTATATCCTGCTTTTTTCTTTGTATTATACAGCAAATATTTTTCCAAATAATTGAATATTATTCTAAAACATCATTTTAATAGCTATCTTTTATTCCATTATAAGCTGCTTCTAAGCTTTCATTTTTACAAATATTATAATGTTGAGACAGAAAAACTTGGATATACATTTTTGTGCTCAACTCTGATTATTTCCTTGGGAAAAAAATTTTCTAAAGAGCTGAACCATAGAAGGAAAGGTGACCAAAATAAACTGACCCCTGCAAAGTCTACAACTTATCTATAAATCATCTCAATTACTGAGAGTAGACTGACATGAGGGCAGATTTTTGTTATCCCCAAGCACTTGATTAAATCAACCCGCAAAATAATATCTAGAAGAAGATAATGTCATCCTAGGTCTCAAGTTGTTCCTATGAACAATTGTGTGTGATTACAATTTTTCACACAATAAAAAATAACCAGATACACAAGGAAACATGACAACATGAATGAAAACCAGCAGAAATAATAAACAGGAGAAACAGACTGATGGAAGTGAGCAAATATTGAAGTTATCAGACTGAGATTTTAAATAATTATGCTTACTCTGTTCACAAAGATGAAAAACAAGATTGAATAACAAAAAGCTATAAAAAAAAAAAATCGGGGCTGGCCGCGTGGCCAAATAGTTAAGTTCATGCACTCCGCTTCAGCAGCCCAGGGTTTTGCTGGTTAGGATCCTGGGCGCAGACCTGGCACCACTCATTAGGTCCTGTTGAGGTGGTGTCCCATACAGCACAACTAGAGGCACTCACGACTAGAATATACAACTACGTACTGGGGGGTTTGGGGGAGAAGAAGGAAAAAAAAAGATTAGCAACACATGTTAGCACAGGTGCTAATCTTTAAAAGAAAAAAAAATAGAACTTCTGGAACTAAAAGTAAATAACTGAAATTAAGAACCCAGTGGATAGTTATTATTGAAATAAATTTCTAGGCCCATGATGCAGCCACTCCTGCCCAAGATGCCACGTCAACAAACCAAAACTTAGATAACTTTTGTGTCCCTGTGAATGCTCTGCTAGCCCAGAAATGCAGGATATTCAGTCAGCCAATCCCCAGATGCCAAGCCAACTCTGGGTCTTCTCACCCCAAGCAGGACTGACTAGGTGGCCCCAGCTAATCAGATATTTTCTATCTGTCTCTCCCTCATTTTTTATTCTTTATCCTATAAAAGCTTCTTTCCTTCTGCTCCATTTTGCAGTTCTTCAAAAGGAGACTGTCCTCTTCATAAAGTGTTAAATAAAGTTTGTTTGTATCACCTCAATTGTCTTCTTTAATCATTTTTTTAACATTATAAAATTGGATTAGGCACAGATGACAAGAGATTTAACAAGAGATAGGGCAGAAGAAAACATCCAGAATAAAGCACATGAAAATAAAAGGGTGGAGAATAAAGAAGAGAGGAGAGAATTAGAGGATACAGTGGAATAGTCTAACCTATGTGTAATTGGAGTATCAGGCAGAGAGAAAAGAATGAGATAGATGTAATATTTGATGGCTGAGAACTTTTCAAAACTGATGAAAGACATCAAACTCTATATTCAATTGCCTACAAACTCCATGCAGGACAAATAAAAAGAAATCCATACTGAGCACATCAGAATAAAACTGCTGAAAACCAAAGACAAAGCAAAACTCTTAGAAACAACCAAAGAAAAAAGACAAATTACCTACGAGGGAGCACCAATTAGATGGACAGCTCCCAACAGAAGTCAACAGACATGAAGCGATAGCTTTAAATCACTGAAAGAAAATATCTGTCAACCTACAATTCTATACCCAATGAAAACATCTTTCAAGAATGATGAAGGAAGAATAAAAACGTATCCAAACAAAAACTGAGAGTATTAATCTCTCCACTGAGGGATTACTGAGAGGTCATCTTCAAGAAGAAGGAAAATAATCACAGATGGAAGACCAGACACACAGAAAGGAATCAAAAGCAATAAATTGGCAAGTATGTGGATCAATTTAAATATAGGTTCATTATATAAAATAGTAATAATGATTTATTGAGTTAAAAAATATTCATATAGTTAAAATACATAACTATAATGGTATAAAAATTGGAAGCAGAAAAGTAGAGTTTAAGTTCTAGAGTCTTCACGTTATCTGTGAAGACAGTAAACGTATCAATTAATATTAGACTTTGGTAAGACAAAAATGCATGCTGTAATCTCTAAAAAGTGGAATAATAAAAAACTCAATCCAGAAGTAGTAAGAAAAAAGAATATAAGACAGATGGGAAAACCAGAGAGCACTTGGTGAGATGGAGCTTCAGACCTAAACCCGTCAGTAAATCCATTCCACGGAAATAGATTCAGCGGCCAAATTAAAGACAAAGATTGCCAGACTGGGTTTTTTTAAGTCCTACACTGTGTTTTTATAAGATATATATCTAAAATGTAACAAGGATTTTGGAAAGTTGAAAGAAATGATGGAAAAGAAAAGCGGCGTAGCTACGGTAATATCGCACAAGGTAAACTTTATGGCAAAAAGCTTTGCTAGAGATAAAGAGGGATATTACAAAATGATTTTTTAAAGAAGATTTGATTCACCATGAAAGGGTCACAGTTCTATATTTGTATGAGGCCTAATTATAACCTCAAATATTTAATGCAAAAATAGACAAAACTACAAGGAAAAGAGAGAAATCCACAATCATCTGCCCCAGTATTCAATGGACTAGGCAGACCAAATTAAAAAAATAAAAAACAGGAAAAACAGACAAGATCTGAACAACACAACCAGCACTCTTGATCTATAGGACTTATGTAGACACTGAAGGCCACCACTACATGACATATTCTCTTCAAGTACTGCCAAACATTTACAAAAATTCGCCATTCAATGGTTCTTAATGAATATCAAAAAACAGAGGGGCCGGCTGGTGGTGCAGCGGTTAAGTTCGTACGTTCCGATTCCGCGGCCCGGGGTTTCATGGGTTAGGATCCTGGGTGTGGACACGGCACCACTTGGCAAGCCATGCTGTGGCAGGCGTCCCACATATAAAGCAGAGGAAGATGGGCACGTGGGTTAGCTCAGGGGCAGTCTTCCTCAGCAAAAAAAGAGGAGGATTGGCAGATGTTAGCTCAGGGCTAATCTTCCTCAAAATAAATAAATGAATGAATGAATAAAAAATAGAAATCACCAAAGGCGTGTTCACCCATCACAATACAGTCTGAGAAGGTGGGAGGGAACGAGATCCAGGGGCCAGGTGGAAGATGGTCTTAGCCAAGAGGGATTCCCACTCTTTTTGCTAACCTCCCTCTGTCTGGGTCATGGTCCTACCACCCCCTAGTGCAATTGTGGATGAAGAGCAAGCTGAATGAATCACCCTGGGAACTGCTGAGAAATGGTGGGCTCCAGGCCTTTTTCACTTGTTACTTCTATCAACTCTATGGCATCATCTCAAAGTTGGTGTCGGTGTAGTCCTCCATTTTTCTTAAAAGAGTACTCCTCATTCTCTCTCAATTGTAGACTGCTGAGTGGCAGTGAGTAAGGTTAAGCTCCTCCACAAACCAAGTGCTACTCTCATGAAGGTCTAGATGTTTCAGTCTCATGAGCAACTAGAGATTGACATTATTTTGTGAAAATAGATCCTGACAAAGCCACAGGCAGGAACAGCCATGGACCCCATCTCTGCTAGAAGTTAGGGAAAAGCACGCATAGTCGTGGTGGGGGCCATGATTCTCCTCAGAGTGGACTGATGGGAAACAAAGCCTCAGAGTCAGGGCCCACATTCTCTTCCCAGAGATGGAGAGGCAGTAGAGGGGCCTATCAGAATCACAAGGGAAGCTTCTGCCACGTAAAACGTCTTTCTCAAAGGCAGAGGCCATTCCAGCCCCAGAATGCTGGTTTGCAATCTTTTAGCACAAGAAACATTCTGCCCCTCTTTTCCTTTTTCAATGGAATCGTATCAGGGCAAACAGATAAAATTGGAGGCAGCGAGGGCCCTGGAACCCCATCCTCTTGGCCAACCCCACCCCAACGACCAACATGGAGCCTGGCCACAGACATTTTAGCCCAGACTTCTTAAAAAATCATGTGTAACCAAACACCTATCTCAAACATGAAAAAAAAAAAAATCTTGAGAAGGTTCCCACAGAATGTCTAGCTTTGAGCAATGCAACTTCCTGGTACACCTTCCAAAACAAACCTGATGTAAAATGTATGAGCGATTTCCTGGGTGAGGTCACCAGCTGCGTGAGGTATTAGTTATGGACTTGCTTAAAAAACAAATGCTAATAGTGGTGACATTTGTAAAATAGTTGCCATGTGGCCCTTCCTTTGGGTATATGATTCATCAGAGAGCAGGCAAGTCTATCTTATTTTAGGAAAATAACATCCTTTCATCTGTTGATAAGAGAATGTCTATCTTTTAATCGACTCAAAAATACCTAATCTAAAACAATCTCAAATCAAATAACGATGCTAAAAAGAAAGAGAGAGGGGACAGGTCATTAACTATCCCTTCTACACCCACTGCTTCCCAGAATTCCTTTCACTAACGTGATCTGATGTGACACTGTCCGCTTAGACTGGTGGATGCTAGTCACACCACCAGCACAACCCTAGGCAGGTCTGTTTCAAGGTATGTCCCAGGCTCTCATCACTTTGGAAGGACACTCTGCTCACCTCAAACATATTAAAATGCACCTAACAACCTACGTGAGATTGTTTCTGTTTAAATGTTTGACATGAATCACATAACTTTGCTTTTGAGAGAATTATTTCTTTTGACTACACAGATTTGTTGTTGTTGTTCATGTTCCGGATCCGAGAACCTTTTTTTTCAGGTCTCAAACACTTTTGAGACCCTTGAAAATCTCGTAGATGCCACGCCCTGCTGTTCTGCCCAGGGCCCACTGGAGAAATCAGTCCTAGTCCAGCCAGCTGACTGCAGGGTTTACTGTTAGGAAAAGGCCATGAACGTTGTTTGTCCTATTAAGTAATGGCATCTCTGTGGGGACCCGGGGGAAATTCCTCTCTGGTTTTGGTATCAAGAGCAGTTGTGCTTCTGCTGTTATTTTCGCCTTGTGAGCCCACGAATCACATACATGATCATGTTACCTCTTCACACTGGCCTCCAGAAAACTTAGAAAACATGCGTGCCATTTTGTACTCTAAACTCGCTCAGGGACCCATCTTACATTTCCTACACTAACTTTCTCTTTGCCTCATTTCTTCTCATTTATTTTAAATTTATTTTATCTAGCTTAATTAATTGTATGTAAGTTTCCTTCAACCCTTTTAGGACCAAGACAGGGATATAAATAAATCAATACATAAATAGTATTATTTTTCCCTAAAACTGCCTTTCTCCCACATGTTCTTTTTTTTTAAAGATTTTTTTATTATTACTATTTTTTTTCCTTTTTCTCCCCAAAGCCCCCAGATACATAGCTGTGTATTCGTAGTCGTGGGTCCTTCTAGTTGTGGTATGTGCGACGCCGCCTCAGCGTGGCTCGATGAGCGGTGCCATGTCCGCGCCCAGGATTCAAACTGGCGAAACCCTGGGCCACCAAAGCAGAGCGCGCGAACTTAACCACTCAGCCACGGGGCCAGCCCCATCCCATATTTTCTATTTATGATGACCCTTCTATGCAACTGGTGGTTGACATTTACTGAGTACTTACCATCAGCTAGCGCTGTGCGAAGCGCTTCACATGGATTATTTCATTAAGTCATGATGGCTCCTGAGATAGGTGCTACTGTCTGTTGCTTTTCAGATAAAGAACCTGAGGTTCCGACGTATAAAGTAACTTGCCCAAGGCCACTCAGCCAGTAAGAGGCTGGGCCAGAATTCCACCCCGGGCTGGCCTCATGGCTACTCACTCACCCCAGCTAGAAATCTTGCCTTCACCCTGCATCCTTTTCCTGGATTCCCTTCTGTTGATTTGGCCTCCTAAATGCTTCTTGATTCTGTTCCACTCTTCTCTATCCTCAGTCCAGCTCCTTATTTCAGGGCCCTTTTGACCACTGGCTAGGTTTTTCTCCATAGCTTCTTAGATCTCTCTGAACCCAGGTCTGCCCTCCATAGATCAATCCTTCGTGTTTCTGAAATACTAAGGTGTCCACATCTACAAATTCCTTAAAGGGTGTTCTTAGTCTAACCAGACGCACCTTGATCCCACCCCATGCTCCCAGGACAGTCATTGCTCCCCAGATGAGGGGCATGCCTTGGAGGCTTTACCCATACTATTCCCTTCTCCCCAGCCTGGTAAACTATTCATCTTTCAAGTTTCAGGTCAAAATGCCATCTCCATCCCCATGTGAAGTGTTCTCTGGGTCCCCTACTCCCCAACCCTCAGCCATGATTTTCCCATTCTTTGTGGAAATCTCTTATCACACTACTTTCATTGTGTTGTCATCATTTATTTGTCCATTCCTCACTGGACCCTGAGCACCTTGAGGACAGGGACTGCATTGCCTTACTGACCTCAGACCCCCCACCCCTGCATCCCAAGGACCCAGCACGCAGCAGCTACTCGGTAATTGGTGAATGTTCGACCAAGTGGTAGGCCTAAACTGGATCTCCGTACACTGCCTGAAGATTAGCCTTCCTAAATCACTTCTGCTCCCAATCCCCAAATCCAAGAATATAGGGCCACCACTAATCTGTACCTTTGGGCAAATTAGAAAAAAGTGTCTCCTCGGGGCTGATGTATTGCAATAAGACATCCTTACTCTGGCCTTACACATGGTTTACAGGTCCTTCGCATAGCTTTGAATGAGCTGGATTTCATCCCTCACTCTCTTAACCAGGCCCATACTTATGCAGGAACACAATGCACATGTCCAGACGTGGCAGCCTGCAGGCACCCAAACAATTCTCTTGCCTTTGTGTGTGCTATTCCTTTTACTTACACAGCTCATCAACTCTCATCTGCATATGCAAACTTCCATACCCAGCCCAAATATCCCTTCCTCTGTGACTCCTTTGCCTGCACCACTCAGGTAGATTCCACCACTCCCTCTTTCATAGCCCCATCACTGAGGAAGACACCCATGTTTGGGTCTTACCATACTGCATCACAATTCTTTCTTCACTCCCTGGTCTCACTGATGGACTGTGAATAGGGATCAAGAGTAGGGGTCACGTCTTAGCCATCTCTGAGTCTCAAATGCCTTTCATATACATGAGAGGTATTCAGTAAGTGGGTTAGACTGCAGGCAGAGCTCCAATTGAGTTACTACTCAGTTCAAAACCTTCACAAAGCTTCCCTTTTGCCTCCTGATTGTTTCAAACTCCCCAGCCTGCCACACCAGATGCTCAACCTCATGGCTCTCCATTCACTTCCCACCTCACCCTCCTCAGGGTACCTGCACTTATCTGTGCTGCGGGCATGGTGGACTCTGAGCACCTCTTACCTCTGGGCCTTTGCTCGCCTGTCCCTTCTGCCTACCCTGCCCTCTTCTGCTCTTTGCCCGTCAAATTTCTACCCATCTTTCGAGGCCCAACTCAAATGCCATCTTCCTCATGAAGCATCCCATCAGTGGATGTGGCCTCTTGCTGCTGAGAGTCAAGGTACTTTGTCCTTCCTGAGCCACTACTCTGTGTTTTAATGATATGTGTTTGTAATGAAAGCACTCTGAGGACAGGCATTCCCAGACTTTAGCAGAGGGCAGTGCACACAGCAGGTGCTCAGGAAATATTGGACTAAATGGAACAGGGAAGCCAGTGCTGTACCCGCAGCTGGAAGAGGCAGCAAACCCATCTTCGCAGAGCGCAAATCTCCTCTCCTCCTCTTTTTTCTCAGTAGAGACAAAATGTGAGCTCAAGGAAGAGCTGCAGACTCGCCCCTCCCCTCTCCCTGCAGCCAACGTAGCTCAGCTTCATTTCTACCCAGGCGAGCAAGCGCAAGCTGTGACAGCCAACGCTTCCTTTGCTCCACCCCCTCTCTTTCCCCCAAACAGAGAGCAGAAAGTCACCTCTGACAGAGTGGTTTTCAAGCTCCTGCAGGACGCGGCACCCACAGGACCCATGGCACAGGGCACTCAGCACATCTCTGCAGGGCTGGTGCCCACAGATGCCTCCCTCTCCAGCATGAAGCACCTCACCTCTGTGCCCCAGGCAGCCCTGGTCCTCAGCCTGATCTTCGCCTCCTTCCACTTGGCTTGCTCGGCAGGTAGAACTGTGAGCTTTATTCTTGGCCACCCTGGGAAAGGGGAGGGAGGGAGGAAGGGCCGGAGAGAGTGAGGCAAGGAGGGAGGGAGGGAGAGAGTGAGGCAAGGAGGGAGGGAAGGAAGGAGGAAGGAGGAGGATTCCATGGCTAGAGCTGGTCCTGCATAAAGGAAAGAGGAAACGTCCTTTCTCATCTGAAGCATTAGGCAGGAGATGGTGGGGTGGAGTGGGGGCGTCTTAAATTTGCTTAAGACCGAGAGCAATACTCCAATCCTCAGCTAGGACAGGAGCAGCCACCTCTGTTGGCCTTTTTCACAAAGAAAGAGGAAAAAGCAATGTACAGAGTCTCTCCCATCAGGGGACTAAACTGGCCTATAATGACATCTTTCGGGCACTGTTTCTCAATGGCTCCTTCTCAGCGCCCCTGCCTGATGTGGTTTATGGTCCTCCCTTCACACCCTCTCCCCTTGCCTAAGGTCCCCTGTCCCTCCCTTGACCTGTGCTTCCCTTGCAACTTTCACAAAACCTCCACACATGAAAGCTCCCTACGCTGTCCACCCTACTCCCCACCCCCACAACACACACACAGGAGACGTTGGGTTATCACCCCCTTTTCTCCTGGGGGCTGGAGGGGTTGAGTTGCATCCTCCGTCTTGCACTCCGAGGCTGGGCTCTGAACCTCCTCTCCTGCCCCTGGTTTCTGCCCCTGGCTTTGATCTCACTCCTCATCTCCCCTCAGAACACTGTCTGCCCTGCTCCCTGACTGATTTTTCCTCCTCAGCACCAATCCTTGCCGTTTTCCCTCCAATCTTTACATCTCCCTCATCTTCACAGTCTCTCCATTGGAGGTTCAGAGCGTGGGCTCTCAAGCCACTGAGCCTCAACCCAGCTCCAGCTTCCACAACTGACTAGCTGTGTGACCTTGAGCAAATGTCTTACCCTCTCTGTGCTCCAGTTTCCTCATGTATGACATAGGGATAATCATGGTGCTTATACAGAGGATGGTTGTAGAGATGAAATGAGACTACTGCATGTAAAGAACATGGTAAACACTCAGTGAATGTTAGCATGTTTGTTTTATTTTCTAGCATCACCCCTCCCCGAATAAGAGTGGTTTATTTCCTCCTGTTTATCTTCACAGTGCCTTGCAAAACACTTGACAAATTTAACTGCGCTGAATTGTTGGGTGTTCCGGCAGCCTTGACTTTGGAAGTGACTCAGGTGGCACCTGTCCCTGGCTGGCTCTGCTATTGAGGGCAGAGGGTGATGTGTAAAGAGGGTATTTATAACTAGGCTATTCAGTTTGAACCATATAAAATTGCTAAGACTGAAGAAATTTAGACCCATAGAAATGGCAACTTCATATGGTTTAACCTAATACTAGCATCCAATTAACTGGGTCTTTTTCACTCGCTTGCTCTAGATGGAGGCCACTTCCATTCTAGGGTAGAGAGGAGATGAAAGTCAGGGCCAAGGAAGTTATTTGGGTTCTAAGGTAAGTTAAAATGTTGAGAAATCAATTTCTCCAAAACAAATAAAGGCCAAGCTCTAAGCCATTTAGTTGTAAATAATTTACAGTGACAATCAGATTGCATCAAAGGAATGACTATACTTTAGGTTGGAATTGGAGTGGCTTGGGAGCGGGTGGCGTAAAATTAGTCTGAGCAGCAATTTCATGACTGTGACTGTGTGGGAAGTTTCTTCCTAACTCATCCTGATATGTGACAACAAGTTCCTTTGAAGGACACGCTGACCTAGAGTCACTGGGGCCTTGAGAGTTTCCAAACCCTGTTTTTTCTTTTGCATTCCCAAAGAAGCAGATTGAACAGCAATATAATTTCCAGCAAGATTTTTCAAAATTGGTCTCTTGGTCTTTCTCTACCTAGATTAGCACTGTCTAAGGGAACATTTTTTGATGATGGAAATGTTCCGTATCTGTGCTGTGCTTCCAACACGGTAGCCACTAGCCACACGTGGTGACTGAGTGCTTGAAATATGGCTGATATGACCACGAAGCTGAATTTTTTACTTAATTTAATTTTAACAACTTTAAATAGCCACAAGTGGCTGCCACATCAGACAGAGTGGATCTAGGTCATCTGTCTCCACGTTCTCAGTTAGAGCGGGAATGGGGGCAATGGCTCTTCTTCCACGGGGATCCTTATGTTCATCTCCATAGCCCCACCTCACCTCCCGAACTCTGACAGAACTTCGAGAATTCCCGCTGAAGTTCTTTTTATCATTGTGCAACTTGCTTATTAATCAAGGGACAATTCTAAGTGCTGCGTATTCTAGCAACATCTAGACTTGCTTGTATGGTGTTTAATTTTTTTGATAACCATCTGCCTGAGTAATACTATCATCATCATCAGAAATAAAGAATTAAGGTCAGATTTCAATGTTTGTTTGTTTGGAAGGGAATTGAAGATAGTTATGAAAAGACGTTCCAGATTTTTAAGTAATTGTGTGAATATATACTAGAAAAACAATTTTATAGAAATGCATAGAAAGCAGCTAAAACAGAGTGCTTGGAATGCTGTGCACAGCAGGCCCTTGGTAACTGAAGGGCAATGAGAAATGAAGATAAAGCGTCTCTGAAGCAGAATAGACGTGATAGGAAAAGGGGGCTGTGTTCCTCTGCTGGGCTGCCGTAACACAATATCACACACTGGGTGGCTTAACAGCAGACATTTATTTTCTCACAGTTGTGGAGGCTCCAGGAGTCGGCGGGGTTGGTTTCTCCTGAGGTCTCTCTGTCTGGCTTACAGATCGCCACCATTTCTCTGTGTCCTCACACGGTCTTTCCTGTGTGTGTGCACATCCCTGGTGTCTCTTCTTCTTCTAAGAACACCAGTCATCTTGGATCGGGGCCCACCTTATATGACCCCATTTCACTTTCCAATTAGCTCTTTAAAGGTCTTATCTCCAAATACAGTCACTACCGGCGGGGGGTCGGGGGGGTTAGTACTTCAGCATATGAACTTGGGGGACCCAATTCAGTCTATAACTGGGGGTTAGCTTTGTTGCATGAGGTCTCAACGTACCTAGACTTCTATAATACTTTCATAATGCTCACAACTGATTTACAAAAAAGATTTCAAACTCTAGGTCTAGGAACGGTTTCTCCTGCTGTCTGAGACTGTCTCCTGTCTTTTCTTCCAGAAGCAAGCAGCAGCAACAACTCGACCTTGACCGCCCACCACCCAGACCTTGAGACCCTGGAGCAGTGCCTCAGTAAGCTTCTGCCGTCTGCCCTAACCCCAGAGCTGGCCCCATATCTGGGAGGAAACTTAATCCTCCTTGCTTTCAGTTCACTGGCACCGAGTGGCTGAGTGCCTGCCTGGCCTTCCTGTGTGCCGGTGTGGTTTGCTCATGGCCCCCAGAGCATGTCTAAAAAGCTCTCTTGGCCTTGTCCCCCATCCAGGCTCACAATCTTTGGCACAGGTGGCTTTAATGACCCATCCCCAGGACAGCAACCAAAGATGCCCTGAGTTCTGGAGAAATTTGCAAGTGGAAAGACTGTAAAAATCAGCTAGTCCAATTCCTGCCCAATGCAGGAGCTTCCTTTTGGTGTTTCTCTTCATCCTCTGCTTGAATACTTCCAGGAGCAAGGATCCCAGCAGTTCATAAAGCAAACACTTTTACTCATGTCTCATTAATAGAAAGATTTGCTTTATTGTAAGTCTGGCTCCTTTATTCTGCCCTCATTGAATGACCAAATGTGTTTACTTCTGGGCACTTACAAAGGAGGGGAAGAGGCAATAATACATAGCGGTTAAGAACATGGCTTTAGAGTCCTACAGTATTGGGTTTGAGTTCTAATTCGGCCATGTTGTGACCGTGGGCAAGTTACAGCCTCAATTTCTTCATATAAAATGAGAATAACAACCGTACCCATCACTTTGTGAGGAATAAACAAGGTAACGTGCATAAAGCACTTAACATAGTGCGTGGCGCGGAGCAATGCTTAATAAATGTTAGCTATGGACTGTTGTTGTTCTTGTTACCATGAATGCCAGAGGAGGAGTCGGAGGGGCCAGTGTGACCACCCTGTCGTTCTGCCCGCCCTTCCCCACCAGATGTCGACTTCTGCCCGCAAGCGGCCCAGTGCTGCCACGCTGGAGTGGATGAATACGGCTGGATCGCGGCCGCCATTGGTTGGAGTCTCTGGTTTCTCACCCTCATCCTGCTCTGTGTGGATAAACTGATGAAGCTAACTCCGGATGAGCCCAAGGACTTGCCAGCATGAGACATAGAATCGTAGCCCCAAGATTGTCAATCGCCACCAAATGGTGGAAGATAGCGGGAGGGGAGTAGTGCTAATGTGATTTCTATTATTCTCAAGTCATTTTCACCTTTAAGCTTCAGTTACTTTTAAAGGAGAAGGAGGAAGGGGATCCAAATAGGGCCAGACCAGTGCTGCCTTCACATCGAATTTCCAAAGGCACTTGGGCCTTCTGAGCCCTGAGAACCGCCCTCCTCCAGACAGTCCCCATGGGAATTGCTTCCATTTTAACCATGGCTTCTTCTGGGCCCCCAGGGTGGTGCACAAGAAACATAAAACTTAGTCTTTGAGTCAGCACATTTGAAACTAAACTTATAACCTCAACAGAAACAGATCGTTGTCTTCTTTCCCTCACTTCAGGCCAGGGCATTGCTGTCATTTCAAAATGTGAGAATCACCTTTGCCGCCCTCTCCGTCCTCACCCCGCGTCTGTCCAATGCTTCTCCAGCTCTTGTTCTTCCCTCAGTTTATCTCCCTGTGGCTATCCTGTCCCACTCCGCCGGCCGGACCCCGACTCTGTCCTTCACTACTTCGTCCCTACGCTATTTCAGGAATATTTCCTTTTGTTCTCAGTAGATTCAGGATCTTCCTCCCCAGCTCGCCACTCCCCACGGGCAGCTGCCAGAGTCATGCTGCCACACTCCTGCTGACAACCTTCAGTGATGCCTAATGATGGAAACCTCTCAGCCCGGCATGCAGTTCGTGGCATGAGCCCAACCATCCTTCCAGGTCTGACCCTCAGCTCTTCTGGGGTAAGGGCTCTGACTGTCCCACTCCTCATCCTCACGTCTTCCTCTTCTCTGCTGCCATCCCCTCTGCTGTAGTGGCTGCCTTCCAGCTCCACCTCCAGAATGGAGGCCATGTCTCAGAGTCCAGCTCCAACGCTGGCTCTGCCTGCAGCCTTCCCTGGTCATCTCGGGGGACCTGGAGCTGGTGCTCTTCGGACACTTCTGCTCTGCCCTGACCTGCAGCGGTCTGTCATGCCTGGGCCTCACAATAGGTTTATGCTTCCTCACACCCCTGGGGCATAGTAAGCTCTTCATAATGTTTGTCCAATGAATGAGTGAATGAATGAATGAACAAGTCCTTGCCGTAGATGAACTTATGATCATCACTCCACACTCAGAACCTCCATTTTTCTATAAATGGTTGAAAAATCGACCTCCAAAGAAGCCAGTTGATCTGGTTCCTGCTCTCCCAGCAAATCTCTTAGTGCAAGGATGTCACCTGTCACTGTGAGCTTTTCCAGTGGGGATCAGGAGGAGAGGAGGGTGGGTTCATAAGAAGGAAGAAAGGACAAAATGACTCTCTTTATGAAACAACTTTTGCCCTTTGAGAGGAAACATGTATTTAGATTGGATAAAATCTAAATAATCATAATATAAAAAGGGACATGAGAGGTCTCTGAAATAGGAAGACACATTTTCTAGAGGTGGCAATTGACTCAGAGCTGCCCAATTGCTCTTTCAGAAAGTCTAAAGAAATTTCCCCAACAACAGCAACTGAAGGGATCGCTCGGCTGATTCTGTTTTCAGAAAACCAGATAGTTTTGGAATCTCTGCCGTTTAAGCAGTAAGATGGGGTGGATTTATTGTTCCTAAGCGTTAAATAATCATGTGAACAAAAGCATCTGCCTGCTGCCCCTTGCAATGTTGTGGACATATATGTGAGCATGTGTTCCACTTTTTTAGAAATTCAAGGAAAACGTTTCCGTAATATGTGATGATTTAATTCCTTAGAGATAAAAAGCTTCAGTAAGGAGCACACTTTGCAGACATTTTTGAAATAAAACAGTGAGACGTGGTGGTAAGAACACTAACTCAAAAAAGAAAAAGAAAGAAGGGAAATTAAGATTTATTTCTGGCAAGTGTGAACAGAAATGAGTCACTTTACCTTGCTGAGCATCAACTTTCTAAGAGGAGAGGGTATGAGTTGGACCAAATCAGTGGTTGAAACTTAATTGCAAAAGCTAGCGTAGGGGAGGAAGACATTTGCTCTACCCACTCTGGGTCCTTCTGGCCAGACAACAAATTAAATTGACATGAGACAGAAGAACAGGAGAAAATTAAACAAGGCTTTATAACATGTATACATAGGAGAGACTCAGGCAAACTAAGCAACTCGCCAAAATGGTGGAGGCCCTCATCTTAAATACCCTCCTCAGCTAAAGACAAAGGAGGATGTTGGGGAGTCAGTTATGGGAGATTACCAGAAAAGCACAGTAAACAAGAGTAAGGTTATTATGCAGATTTAAGTCCTTGCCTTCTGCACTGATAAGAGTTGCTAGAGATAAGGTCATCCCCCTTCTTCCTGGTACAGAGAGGGACACACCTTCACAGATGGAGATTTCCTTTACAAATGTAAACGTCTCTTTAAAAAGGGTAACTTCTGCTTCTCAGAGTTTCTCTCATGTCTGCAGTTTTTTAAAAGTAACCAGCCCAAAATAATCTTCATGTCAAAGAGGTGGCCAATTCCAGCCCCCCACAGTCCTGCCTTTGAAACTTTTAAGTTTCACAGTCCTTTGAAAGTTTAAGAAGTTTCATAGTCCAGAAGCTGAGTGGTAGATTTTTCATCTCACTGAACACATTTCTTAGTCCTGATAATAGATCAGTCCAGTTAAATCTGTTTTAGAAGGCGGTGATGCAGGTGGGTTCCCAAAGTTATGCCTATATTGTAGAAGCAAGCAATTGGGTATTTAATAAAAGTATTTCTATGGAAACAAAAAAAAAAAACAAAGTTAATAGTTGGAGCAAATTATAAACCAGTTCTTGAGCCCAGAGGGCTGCCAGTCAAGATTTCTAGATGTCATAGTGAAGCATCTTTTGCAGCTTGAGATATCTCTGATGATGTCATCAGGCATTCTAGTATCTTTCTGAGTGGCTTACAGCTTACACAGCAACAGACACGAATCTCTCTTAAGTTTATATCAAGATGTTCAGCTTCAGTTTGCAAGGCTTCGGGAAAAAGAGCAGGTTCAGTTCTCAATGATTCCAAATGAAAATGAGGGAAAAAATTGAAATGTTGGTTTAGAGATTTGTAGCCAGATATTTCAGGAGACTAGAAGAAATGAGGATCCTGTCCAGTCCACAGATAGAAAAACCCTCAAAGACAATCAACAGAAGTAGGATCTAATATCCACAAATGAGTATGACAGTTTTCATGGAAACATAATTTTTCTCTCTAAATCACCCTCATTTTTACCAAAGATAGCCAGATTAAGACTAATTGGTTTTCAAAATGTTTAGTTTCAATAAACTTGGCCCAATTATTTACATATGGGCCCATGGGCATGACTTTATTAATAAGTCTTGGTCTTATAATATTGCATAGGGAAGTATTCCCAGCCAGACTTTTTTTTTTAATTGCAGTAATATAATGGATTATACCATTATATAGCTTTCAGATGTTCATTGTAATATATTTCTAATTCTGTGTAGATTACATCATGTTCACCCCCAAAAACTAATTATAGTTCATCACCACACATGTGGGCCTAACCCCCCCTTTGCCCACCCCCTCCCCACTTCCCCTATGGTAACCACCAATCCAATCTCTGTTGCTATGTGTTTGTTTGTTGCTGCACTGATGAGGATAACTATAATTTATAAGACTTTTCATTTGAAATATTGTTGATTTTTTAATGTTTTGTTTTCTCAGATTTAAGGAAATCTTTTCCTCTTTCCTCTTATGCTAACTATGACTTAGAGCAATTTGGTGAAATTATACCTTTGTGAGCAGAACTGAAACATTTTTCTTTTTCTCCCTACCTGATCTATCCAGAATTTGGAAACTTAGTGAGTATTGTTATTTTTGTGGTAATATAGTTATTTGCATAAGTTCAATAAGAATCTGTTCTCCTTATAATGGGATGCAACTGGAAACATTGGTTATCTTACCAAAGCTTTGAATGGAAAGTCATATTTGAGAGAAACAGGCATAGACTCAGATATGACCAGACAGCTTTTGAGAAACAAGGATCGGACTTTATGGAATAAAACTACTTGGAAATATGGGCCTGGTACCTTGTTTACAGAGATTCCAGCAATCTTACCTGGTAAGTAAGGAAGCTCACTTATCTGGCAAGTGCAAGGAACCTCAATATTTTGGGGGACCTCCAAAGGAGAGGAATTCACCCAAATCTGAGGTATTGCAGGTGAGGCCTGATGACAAATCCTTGGCTTGGCTTTCCTGGCCTCAAGAGGCCTTTAAAGTTCAATTTGAGATTCCTTATAAAAAGTCCCAGCAAAGCAGATTTAAAAGAGTCTATATAATCAATGGCTATTCTTGCTGTACTTATGAGTGAGATCATACGGTATTTGACTTTCTCCCTCTGACTTATTTCACTTAGCATAATACCACATAATACCCTCAAGTTCCCTCCATGTTGTCACAAATGGCTGGATTTCATCATTTCTTATGGCTGAGTAGTATTCCATTATGTATATATACCACATCTTCTTTATCCATTCGTCCCTTGATGGGTACCTAGGTTGCTTCCAAGTCTTGGCTACTGTGAATAATGCTGCAATGAACACAGGGATGCGTGTATCTTTATGCATTTGTGTTTTCAAGTTCTTTGGATAAATATCCAGCAGTGGAATAGCTGGATCATATGGTAGATCTATTTAATTTTCTGAGGATACTCCATACTGCTTTCCATAGTGCTAGCCAGACATTTTAAAACATACTCAGGCAAAGTTGATATAACTTCTTTATAAAAAAAATAAATAAATAAGCTCAAGCATTCCAAACTTTGTAATCTTATCAGCACTTAGACTTTTACATTTCATCAATTCAATTGTCACCTGAGTCAGGGTCTTAAGGCTAGTCATTATTTGCGTGTGTGTGTATTTCCTTTTTAATTTGGCCTGCTCATAGGTACCAATAAAAGTTATGATGAGAGCTCTCACATATTTTTCCCCTAATTTAGAAGTTTTCCCAATTTAAATGATCCATCATCTGGCCACATTGATGAGTAGGATCTTAACAGCAATTCATACCAATAAGCTTAACCATGGATGCAAGAGCTGTCCCAAAAGAGATCCAGAAAGTTCACTCCCAAAAATAGTCTAAGAAAGTAAAGGTCTCTATTGCACAGCAAGCAACAAAGGTTCAGACAACAAAGGCCCCTTATGAAAGCAATTGGGACCCCTTATGACAAACTCTCTTGAGAGCTAACACAGCCAGACAACGAGAGTGTCCCAGAACCCCAGTCTACTCAACTGGCCACCAAAATGCACGCCGGTACATGCATCCTCCGATGGCAAAGACCAGAAAGGTCACAAGGCCAAGCTCTCAAGACATAGAACAAGACAAAAGGCCCAGACAACAGGCCTATAGAGATGCCTGTGTCTCATGACAAACAACAAAAAAAGACGGAGACAAGGAAAAATACTATCTCTGGGAGGAAAAGGATCTACAACCAATGAGGACTCAACCAAATCCTGCAGTCACTGAGTCCAAGAAGCTAGCCTCACCAAAATTTTCTCCTGCTAATCTAAGTTTAGAAAAAGCAAGAAAACTCACCACTCTTGCTTCCATTAGATCCTGCAGGCAGAGATCCAGGAGACTGACGTGGTAAGAACTCTTACCTCTTGCCGGCTCTCGTCAGGGGTCCAGGATCTCTTGTCTGCAGCAGTCCAGGAGGGAGCAGTGTCCAGCCAGTGAAATTTTATCCTGTCCAAGTTGCCAAAGTGTAGGGGAGGAAGACATTTCCTCTACCCACTCTGGGTCCTTCTGGCCAGACAACGAATTAAATTGACATGAGACAGAATAACAGGAGAAAATTAAACAAAGTTTTATAAAATGTATACATGGGAGAGGCTCAGGAAAACTGAGCAACTCACCAAAATGGCAGAGGCTCTCCCCTTAAATACCCTCAGCTAAAAGCAAAGGAGGATGTTGGGGGCGGGGGGAGTCAGTTATGGGAGATTACCAGAAAAGCACAGTAAACAAGAGTAAGGTTATTATGCAGATTTAAGTCCTTGCCTTCTGCACTGATAAGAGTTGCTAGAGATAAGGTCATCTCCCTTCTTTCTGGTACAGAGAGGGAGACAACTTTACAGATGGAGATTTCCTTTACAAATGTAAATGTCCCTTACAAAGGGTAACTTCTGCTTCTCAGAGTTTCTCTCATGTCTGCCGTTTTCTAAAAGTAACCAGCCCAAAATAATCCTCATGCCAAAGAGACATATCTTGGGGTGACCAATTCCAGTCCCCAACAATCGTAAAGCTACTTGAGGTGCTGTTCGAGGGGTGGGCACAAGACCAGCCCTTGCAGCCAGAGCAGCCAGCTCTTATCTCTTATAAACCGGACCTCCATGGCAAGATTTCATTTGTGCTTTAAAAGGCAGAGAGTCAGAGCGCCCGCTGGCATCTGAGATGCCCTCCAGTCTGGGGCAACATGCAGATTCTTAGACTACATTGAAGCGAAGTATGTGTAGTTGCTGCCACTGTCCCATTAAAATGTAGGTATTTTGTGAATTGCTTTACTTTCACACGCACAAGAGGAAGGATGGACAAAATCCACACAATCACTCTTTTCTTTGAGGCTGAAAAGAAAGATGGTTATACAATTTGATGGTTATACTTCCCAGAGGCTGTCTCGATCTAGTCTCAGCATGGAATCTATTTATTCTAGCAAAGCAAAGATTTGTCGATAAATTAAAAATGAAAACCTGAGGGGGAAAACCAAGTATTCACTTCCGGGAATCTAAGACCTTCCTAGTATAAAGCAGCAGGACCTGCCTAACAATGGATGTGTTTTTCATGTAAAAATTTTGCCTTTAGTAATCGATGCTGCCCTCAGCACCGTTGCAGACTGGATGACACAGAGCTTATACTGGTCGGGGCATTTCTGTATCAAAATGTCCTATGTAGGGGCCAGCCTGGTGGCAGATTTGCTGTCAACCAAAAGAAGCTTAAACTTTGGGTCCCCTTACTTGCATGCCCCTCATCCCAAGGCCCCTACCTAATTTTGTACCTTTTTTTAAAGAAGTCACTCTAACTGTATACATTTTAGGCCCCCTAAACCCGGACCTGCCCTTGCTCTTCCCTTCCTCCCTCCCTCTCCTGATTGGATTCATTTGGTTTATCGGGATTGGTCTTCCAAGTCAAGCTGTCCCCTCCTCCCTGGACAGACACACGCACACACATGCACGCACGCCCCACCTCAGCGACCTGTGTTCACCTCCAGCGCAGCACTGTGACAAAGACTCTCCTTGAGCAAACTTCAGCCAGACTCCTCTGAGCCCTCTTTTCACCTAGGCCTCAACCTTGGTCTGTAAAAACTACAGACTCTCAACACTAATGATTTTGTCCACTCTATCCCCCACCATTAAAAGACTTGAACAAACACTAACATAGTTTGAACAGCTCAAGGCCACATCCCTAGGATGACCCCAGCCCCCTGAAAGTGGCTGTCTGAGAAAGCTCAAGGCTGCCGAAAGAAGTTACAGCTTGTTCTAACCAACACCTGACAATAGGTCCCGACCACCCTTCCTTAGAGCAGTTACTAAAAAGGGCTTACGGTTTTGAATCCTTCCTCTGTCCCTCTGAGATGTCTATATCTATATCTATCCAGATCTCCCATAACTCAAGACCTGAAAGACATTCCTTTAAAATGTAACCATCAGGAAGGACAGGGCCCCTGTCTCCCAGTCTCTGTGGGAGGATAGAATCCTAACTTCAATGACTGCCAGCCAGCAGACACAGCTGGCCTAATCAGTATTTACACTGACCAACTCTTTGTAATTTCTCACTTTCCTGATTCTGCTGAGCCCCCTCTCACCCCCATCTCTACTCCCTTTGTCTCTCTGTAAAACACCCAGTCACGTCTGTACAAATCACAGTTGAGTTAAGCTCACACTGGACCCTATTACTGATTAAAATCGTCCTTACCACCTTAATGTCCAGCTTTGTCTATCTTTGACAACTGAGCACCTGGAACCATAATACCTACCTCCTTGTCTGTCTCACTGGTCTCTCTGAAGGCAGAGACTGTGTCTTTAACCTCTGATTCCTTCCACCTACTCAGGGCCTGGGTGTGCAGCAAAAACCCAGCAAATGTTTGATGAATTAGTGAGTCAGAGGAGACCCAGGAATGTGGCCTGTGCAAGTAACCACGTGAGGCAGCAGAGTTGTGAAAACAAAGGAGGAGGCTCTTGGAAAACCTTGGGGTTTCCAGGTTGGAAAAAATTTAAATTGTTGTTTCCATAAGTTCATAATTATATGTATTTAAGTCATTGTGGAAATGAGTAACTGGCAGGTCTACCCTGAAAGGTAATTCTGTGATGAGAGACGAAATAAACAAATGGACAAGGGCCAGACCATATACAAAAATAGAACTTTGACCCACAGTCTGCAGAAACCCAGCCAGGAAGCTAGTCAACTTCCATAGCAATTGGCCCAAACTGCCAGGATTTGGTCAACAACTGACAGCTTGAGTTAATTTAATTAATTATTTTTTGTCTCCATTTCCAACTTAGGACCAACCAGAGAAAGCCAAATATGTACCCCTAACCAATCACATAGGATGCCCCACTCCTGGTTAGCCTGCCAACGGCTGCCCCGTGCCGACAGTCTCCAACTGGGGCACATCCGGAGACCTGAAGCCTCCCCTTTTTCGCCAGAGAGCTTTCCCACTCCCCCGCCTGCCTCAGTCTCTGCCGAATGTGAGTGATGGTGGCTGACTCCCTCCCTATAGCAAGCTCCAAATAAAAAACCTTTGCTCGTTAGCATTTGGATGCTCTTTGTTTACTTCCACAGTGGTTATTTGCTGAACTCTGTTGAAACATGTGTCCTCTTCTTTGTACCTTGAGGGAGATCTTTTTACCTGGGAGATTCCTGTAACCAGGTCAAAATGAGGGAAAGTTCTGAAAGGGAGTGTTATGGGCTGAACTGTATCCCTCTAAAATTCGGACATTGGAGTTCTAACGCCCAGTACCTCAGAATGTGACCTTATTCAGCAATAGGGTCATTGCAGACATAACTGGTTAAGATGAGGTCACACTGGAATAGGGTGGGCCCCTGATCCAATTTGTCCTTATGTAAGGGGAGACTTGGACACTGACAGGCACACAGGGAGAACAGCATTGGATGCAGGCAGAGCTCAGGGGATGTGTCTACAAGCCAAGGAATCAAAGATGGCCAGCAGACCACCAGCAGCTAGGGGAGAGGCCTGGAAGAGATTCTCCCCCACAGCCCTCAGAGGAACTAACCCTGCTGATGCCATGATCTCAGACTTTCAGCCTCCAGAACAGTGAGACAATATACTCTATTGCTCTTACCTTTGTGGTACTTTGTTATAGCAACCTAGCAAACTGATACAAGGAGTATGAGGTTTTGAAAAAAGAGTAGTTTCAGCTTGAAACCAAGAGTAGCCTTGTGCTCAAAAGCCTGCAATGTGTGGACCACAGACATGGGAGCAACTGGACAAACAGGCAGGATGCAGTTCCCCATGGAGCTTCAAGCCATGGGAGTGTGGACAAGACGCCCAGGCAGCCTTCCTGCACCTCCCCATGGCCCATCGCTGCTCTCCTCTCCCCCATCACACACTACCCGCCCCAGAACAGGTCAAGTGGTGGAGACCATGCCTCAGGAGATGCGACTAGAGGTGATGGATACCAGCCCAGGGTCACACACATCCTATGCACTGCACAAAGGCACCATTCCATGCAGACTTATCTGTTGAGAGCTGGGGGCAGCAGAGGGTGAGGAATGTAGCAATTCAGATCTCTCCTACAAGTCCTGGGGCAGCAGGAAGCCTCCTCCTAGTAATGTGCTCTGATAAACCCACACTGCATGCATGGCGGTACACACACTCGGGGGCACACAGGCACACCAGCGCCTTGTCCCGGCTGTGGGCGCCTCCCTCACCTGCCTGCTCCCTACTGCCAGACACTGCCAAGCCTGATTCCAACCCTGGCTGACTCTTGATGGCAGCGGGGAGAGGAACACAGAGTGTTTGAAAAGGCAACACAGGCCCTGGGTCCAGGGTGCACGTGAGCTGGAGAGCGAGTGGGGGCGCCAAGGCTGCTGCCGCTGGGATCTGGACAGCCCTTCTAGGGCAGCTCAGCTTGTTCATATCGCACTTACTCAGTTTTCCTTGAGGAATGGGCACCTTTTTAAATTTGCATAGCACTGTCCTAAGGGCTGCCAAAACCTAAAAAAAAGGAAACCACACGTAAGATGTAATATTTGGCTTCAACTACAGGCTTGTCTGATACAGGACATATTTGCTACACAGCATATTGGTAAATGCATTGTTTAAACTGTACTGAAAAGAAAAGGCTAAAGTTAAAAAAAAAAAAACTTGATTGCAAATAATAATCAATCATGGCCAGACTAATAAGGCACACTGATGAAAGGTGCCGCTGCACAGATGGTAACACCATCCGATCGATAGCCCACAAATGCAGAGTTATGAGATCTCAGGGTGCAAAGAAGCCTTTCCCCTTGCCCACTAAAGCAGACAGGACCAAATGTACAAAAAGAAATATCATATTTCTTTTGTAACAGATTCATTTCTATCAAGAAGGAATACGAGCCAAAATGGTTCTATAAAAACAAGCAAATATTTCTCTGTTTTCATTGGTTGAGCAAGTGGCTTCTTTCCCAAATTTTGTATTGTTATAAGCAATATCGGAAGCACAGAGAATAATTAAATTATACTTTGGAGATGCTCAGATCAAATATTCTTTTGAAAACTGATTTACAACCTATCAAGCCATGAAAAGACATGGAGGAAACTTAAATGCATATTTCTAAGTGAAGGAAGTCAATTTGAAAAGACTGCATACTGTACGATTCCAACTCTATGACATTCTGGAAAAGGCAAAACTATGGCGACTGTCAAAAGATCTGTGGTTAGGGGGAGGAAAGGATGGATGGGCAGAGCACTGAGGATAAAACTATTTTTTTTTTATTGCTTTTTAGGGTGGTAAAACTATTCTGTATGATACAATAATGGTGGATACATGTCATGAAACATTTGTCCAAACCCATGGAATGTACACTGTGAAGAGTGAACCCTAACATAAACCGTAGACTTTGGGTGACTATGACGTGTTAATGTAGGTTTGTCAGTTGTAACAAATGTGCCACTGTGGTGGGGGATGTTGATAATGGGGGCACGGGGCATATGGGAAATCTCCGTACCTTCTGCTCGATTTTACTGTGAACCTAAAAGAAAATGTCTTTGTTTTTCTAACTGATTTACAAGTATTTGGGTGAATCTGAGTACTCATTCCGGAGAAGGGTGGTATTTTATGCATAAAGTTAAGTTTAAATGACTTTAAAATCTTCAGCAGAAGACTGCTGATAGAAGGACAACTTCTATGTCTTATGTACTAGCACCAAATTTTAATGCCTAAATTAGTTTACCAAGTCCATTCTTAGGATCACTGAATAAATTAAAATTTTAAGTACTCACTTATTCTTAAGAGAACTGTACTGATTTATTTACTCATGACAAATAAAAATGGTAAGCAATAGGATATATTGGAGAATATGAGGAAGCCATGTGGTATAAACCTAATTCGGCCTGACCTTGTCTTTCCAAAAGGGCCTGACTGACCGAGGCCATTGAGCATGCATTGTATATCTGCTTTAGAGATTCCCTATGGCAAGAGCAAAGGCCCTTGAGATAAAGGTGCAACCTCCCTCCCCCTCCCAACTTTGGCATCTCCTTAAAGATTAAGCATCTTTCCTTAGGCTAGAAACTGATTGCTGCGCTCACCTGTGACCGCCCAGCTCGAGACAATAGACTTACCTCCTGCTATGCCCACCAAGATGGCAGACCCACTACCTGCTGTGTCCATCAAGCGCTGTGCCGACAGGACAATCTTGTGACTACTGTGGGAGGGACATTTCAATCATATGTAAAGCACCCTCTTTGGGGGTATATAACCACTCTGTACACCTCATTTCTTTGGTGCCCTTTCTTCCTTCGGGAAGAAAGGCCCCGGGCCATGGTCCTCAGATTTCAGCTCAGAATAAACTCACCCAAATTTTCATTTATAGATTGGTTATGGATTATTTTCGTCAACACTCATTTACTTTGGAGAAATGTGTGATAGTCTGCCCACCTTAGACTCTGCCTTTCTTTGTCTGAAGTTTTATTCATTCATAGCCTGAAATTTCCCCCACTTTTCTGGACGTCTGTGTGGAGGGCATAGTTCATCATAGCTCTCAGTTCTTGTCACTCTGTCATTACCGGTCTCTGTGATGAGGATTTTAGGCTGCTTACTTTTAAAACTGCAGAGGAGAAGCAGGCTCCGAGGACTGGAATTTGCTTGCTCTTTGATGAGAGATATTTGCATTTGTGAAGGAAGGGGGGATGGCCTTATCTCTGGAAACTCTTAATGGGGAAGGCAAGAACTTAAGTTGTTTACTGTCTGGCAACCTCATGTAACTGACCCCCGCCCCCCAAAATCCTCCTTTGTCTTTGGCTGAGGATAATATTTAAGTGGTGACTTCTGCCATTTACTCAATCCGGTTTGATTCTTATCTAAAAGTTGTGGGACTGCCCAATGGCCGGACCCTACCGGCACTGGTACCATTTTAACTTTTTTTTTTTTGTCTTGTAAAGAGTTAACTCACATACCTATGCCTTAAATTTAGCCTTACTCTTCATCCAGGTTTGCAGCAGAAGCAGCAGCAGCAACATGCCGGCAGCAGCCCTGCCTGCCCATGGGTCCTGTCCCCATGCTATTCCTTACTATTATCTAAATAAAAGAGCACTACTGCCAGATCTTGAGAGTCCAAGAAATCTTTCTTTCGACTCCTCGGCTCACCAACCCAGCATCATCTGCAAGGTCCCTCTCGTTTTACTCTTTATTCACTTTTTTCCCTATTCGTCTCCTTCATTCTCCTGCTCCCACCCCCCAGGCAACCGTCTGGGTCCCTATATGCGCTCTTGTAAAATGTGAAGTATTATTACAAGTCTAGGTGTTTGAATTTACATAAATTAGATCTCATCTTCCTCGTACTTTGTTAACTTACTAGTAATGTTTTTAAGATCTATTTACGCTATGTCCCTATGTCCGGAGCTTCTAGGTACTGCACGGGATTCTACAGTGAGTACCACGGTTCATGTCTTCATTCCCTGAGAGATGTGCTTCTAGATTGTCATCAAGCCCCGCTTCCAGGCAAATCCTCACATACTCCTTTTCTGGGCCTGTGAACGTATTTCCCTGGGCAATACTGCCAGACACAGCAGTGCTGGGTCACAGAAGAAACACATTCTTAATTAAACTAAGTATTATGGGATCACTTCCTTTTTAAATCAGCATACAGATATTTCATTCAGTTGTCCCAGAAATTGAAATTGACTTTTCCTTGTTTCTTTCTATCCTCAAGTTCCAAGATAGACATCAATCACATCCATGCCTCACCCAAGGATAATATGCACAGCATTCCCACTGTTAGATATGGAATTCAATTTATTGCATTCAATTTTATTTTGAACCTGAAGACAGCATTACTATTGATTTGTATCAGTTAGCATTTTTCTTTTAATGTGATTTTTTTAAAGGTTGGCTATAAATTAAACTCTAGGCAAGTGTGCATTTTAGCTGAATTAAAAAATAAAATTTATAGTCCTGTTACTATATTCCTGGCTCCAGGGCAGATTTTTCACCTTCACATATGCCAGGATTGTGCCAGGTTTGGGAAAATGTGGAGAAACTGTTTTTTTCAAGAGAGCAACTCTGTGATTGACTTTTTTGGAGCTATGAGTGAGATCGCACTGTATTTTTCCCAGAAATGAACCAAAATGTAGACGCTACTGGTCAGTTCTGAAAGTGAGTCCTGGCAGGGAGAACCAGCAATAGAGTGGGCTATGAGGCTGGATAACAGCCGTGTTACGTGCTAAGGTGGGGAGAAATCTCAGACATCATGACCTATGAGGCTTATATGGAGGATATTTCAGACCCCCGTTGTTATTCTACAAAACACTAGAATGTAAATGCCAGGGAGGCAGGGGCTTGTAATAATTTTAAAAATTATTTTTAATATTTTAAAATAATTTTCACAGACTTGATGTACCACTGCAAGAGTTGAGTTTTCCAGGGGACAAACAGAACCTCCCACACCCTCCCAGGATCTCCAATTTGCATTCAGAGATGGCAGCTTTCCAACCCATCTCGGGATGAAGCCGGGATGAAGCCGCATGGAAGGCAGCCAGCTCAGTAGGAGCAAACAAACCTCTCACCTGCCGCTCCTCACAGGCAATTCCCTCTGAAGAACACTGGCATGAGGGTGGGGGCGTCAAGGAGCCAGGTGGGTAAGATCTGTAGGATGGGAGGAATTTGCACATAAGGCAAATCAGATCTCCATGATGGCCTAAGGGTGACAAGATTTAAAAATTTTTTACCCAGGGATATTTAGCTTAATATTTAATGTTATTTACATAAATTATTTTTACAGCATCAGTGGGTTTTAGTGAAACCCAAGGAGATCATTTGAGTTGGCCAAATTCACATCAGTCTAAGCAGCTCAGCTTGGATTAAAAAAAAAACTGATCCTCTGAAGGCCTGGAATTCTCTGCTTTGAATCCTCGTCAGCAAGATTGCCTTGGACACTAGAACAATGTTATGAGTCACAGAATCTGAGGTGTAAGGGACCTTAGAGGCCAATGGGTTCCATCTCCTCTCTCATACACACACACGCACACAAACACACACACATTCATTGAACCACACCTTGAGAAGGATGACTCATCTTTGCTTGCTGACTTCCAGTAAAGGGTGTTCATCACACTATGAGGGCCCCTTAAAACCCATATCTATTGAAAATGTCCACATTTTATGTCCTATTGCTAGTAACTTGCCTAATAGAAAAGTAATTCAAAGGGAAAAAAAGCTAGGAAATAGTCTGGAAAAGTAATAGTTTCCAATAATTTGCTATTGTAGATAATGTAACATATTGGGAAAAGAACACTAAATATTGAAGAACAAAGTAAAGGTAAGATAATATTACTAGGGGATATTACACAGATGTAATATGAAAACTATGTGGAAACGTTTTTATTGGTCAAATTATAAAATATTTAAAACATATGCAAGCATATCTCTATTACTCAATGCTGGTGAGACTACAATGAGGTGTATTCTCAAAGTGGACATTGCAGATATAAATCAGCCCAGGATTTCTGAAAAATAACTGATAATATGGAATAAGATCCTTTAAATCTACTCAGACCATTCACCTCAGTAATTTCACTTCCAGGAATTTATTCAAGGAAAAAATCTGAAAATTAGACAATTTATACACAAAGATATTTAACACACCATTATTTATAATAGCAAAACATAAACAAGCAAATGTTTAACATTAGGGAAATGATTAAACTATAGTAGATCCATAGAGAGAAATATTATGCAGAAAAAAAAATATATAGCCCCTTCCACCGTGTGACGTTACAATGAGAAATCTGCAACCCGGAAGAGGACCCTCATCCAACCATACTGACACCTTGATCTCTGACTTCTACCTCCAGAACTAATTACACACTTCATATTTAGATAAGAATGGTGAAGGAATCAGGAATTCCTTTGTTGAAATGTTAAAGGAACCAGGAGTGGCAACCACAAAATTTTACAAAGGAAATGTTGACACAAAACAACCAATGACCATTCTCTAGAAGAGAGAGAGAAGGTGACATTTCCTTGAGCTAGGGTGAGGGCTATAATCCCACAAAGGAAGAAGGGTTTCACAGAAGCAGGGTTTTCAGTACAGTTTGTACCTTTTTAGAACAAAGAACATATATCAAACGCGCCCAAGATGCATATTCATCAAAGTCTCAAAGAGATATTCAGTTGCGAGTTAGCAGGTCAACATGACCCTGATGTCCAGGAAAGGGAACTTGTTTTCAGAATTACTGATACATCAGGGCATTACCAATACCTGCCTCTCAATACTGTAGGAGGGGAAGTATGCGTTCTTATCTTAAGAGAGTGCATTCTTTACTTTAATGGTTAAAGCAGATGTACAATGTATGTTTGACAGGCTATAGTCAGGCTTCTTTAGTTCAGGCCAAATCCATTTTAAACCAGAATAGCTACCCCATATCCCTCAATATGTGAAAATTTCTTGTCAAAGCAAATGTAATTAAGTTGCTAAAGGAAAAAATGTTTTCAGCAAAGAAATTAACTCAGATACATGGAAGCTCTAAGAGAAACAAAAAATGAATTACACAAGAATTTGGAAAAAACATGTCTACATAGACAAAAAATGATGGATAAAATGAGCCTTTAATGACATGAGATAATGTTTATGACAAAGCTAAAGAAGGAAAACGGGATAGAAAATTGAATATATAGTACGGCCCTCAAACTGCCTTAGAGGGACCCTTGTGAAAAATGTCTGTGATGTCTTTTCAGTGGGACTCTCCTTAACTGGCAAACTAGACATACGCATCCACTCTCCATAACACTTTTCCTGCCCAGGCTGTCCCCGCTGGGCATTGACCGCACAAAGATTGAACCAGGTGTAGTGTCTCAACTCTTTCCACAGGGTCAGAAGTATGCTTTGGCCTGTGACAAAGTCCTCCACACCTCAACCCCTTCCTGGATAATTAAGGCTTCACCCTCTGAGGTTACTGGCCCCCGGACCTCAGAAATTAAGGTTTGTATTCTCTTACATCCATAGATTCAGAGTGACTTACTGAATTTTCAGATGCCTCAAAGTTAGAAGGACGGTACTGCGATGGGTGGCAATCGGAATTCAAAATTATCAACGAAATTCCATTTGTCCCAACTAAAGTTACAGTCCTACTTCTAGGTTTAAAAAATTTATAATATGCGTATAGGATAAAGGGGATATAGCGTAAAGACTTTATAGGAAAAGAATTGAGGATGTTAACTGACATGTTAGGGACCGTTAGGAGCATTGAGGATATTTGAAAGAACAACCCAGCCTTAGACACTCTACACAGAAATATATTGCCCCAGTGAGAGGCTGTAAGAATTTCTCCCCTGCTGGTTACTTGCACAATATAGGTGGCCTACACTGAAAGGGCATGAATTGGATGGAGAGACTGGGAGAAGGGGAGCCAGACCCACAGGACTGGAAAGCATGTCATTTGAGGAAGAAATCAAGAAACTAGGAGTTTATCTTGAGAAGTGAAGGCCTGTAGGAGACAAAGCTGTCTTCAAATATCTGAAGTGTTGTGAGAAAGGGGATTGACACCCCTCATGGCATTCTGGGAGACAGAACAAATACCTCATGGGAAGCAGGTCTTGGCTCAGATAAAAGAATTTGACAATTATCTCAGTAGGTCAACATGGAAACGCCATTCTCTACAAGTCCTCCCCATCGGCCCTGATGAGGACCTCCCTCCCATGGTACTAAGCTTGTCCCTCATTGGTCCTCCAGCAGAAAGGCTGCACGTCTGGGCCCTGAGGCGTCCCAGCCCACTCAGTCCTTTTCCAGAACTCTCATGAGCCAGTGAGGTGGTACATGAGGATCTGGACGCCTGGAGGGGAGATGGTGCTATGGATGGGACTTCAAACCAGTTCAGGCTCTCCCCAGAGTCAATACGATGGGGAAATACTCCATTCCCCAATTCCATTATGCTTAACTATGCTGTGAAATGAAGGGGGGAAAAGATATTGTCTCACATGACTTGGAAAAGTAGCTCCAAACAAAATCGAATGGTTTATAAATGTACTTTTACAGTTAGAACCTGGTATATTACCTGTACATAAGAGCAAACAATCTCAATTCCAATGTTGAGAATCTCACAGAGCAGCAAATAAATTACTGAAAAATAACTAGATTGTATGATACTGATACATGAATGCATTCATTAAACAAACATTTACTGAGTACCAGCTATGTGATCGATACCGTTGTAAGCACCAGGAATTTGGAACACACTGAGGAATAAGGCAGACAAATCTACTGCTCCAGTTGGAGGGCTATAGGTAAACAATATGGAGGTCATCGGGACCTTGACAAGAGCAGTCTCAGTGGTGTGCTGGCAAAAGAAGCTAACTAGGAGGGAAAATGAAAGAGAACTAGGAGACCACCTTTCTGGTTCTGAAAAAAATAATTTCAAGTGATTCTGTTACCATTTCTTTAGATTTATTAGCGCAGGGATTTTTAAATAGGCAGCAAAAAACATTATTTCACAATAAATTGTCAATTTTGTGCTTGTTTAAAAATGAACTCTGCTTCATTTTCCGTGGCTTAGTAAGATACATTCAGATTAACAGTGTCTGTTATTTGGGGTAACATAATGACCGAGTGACACAGTGATATTTACTCTTTTAAATTTGTTAAGGTATGTTTTATGGCCCAGAATGTGGTCTATCTTGGTGACTATTCCGTGCGAGCTTGAGAAGAATGTGTAATCTGCTGTTGTTGGATGAAGTAGTCTATAAATGTCAATTAGAGCCAGTTGATTGATGGTGCTGTTCTGTTCAGCTACGTCCTCGCTGATTTTCTGCCTGCCGGGTCTGTCAGTTACTGATAGAGGGGTATCGAAGTCTCCAACTCTAACAGTGGATTCATCTGTCTCTCCTTGCAGTTCTATCAGCATTTGCCTCACATGTGCTGTTGCTGTGTTGTTAAGAGTATACACATTAAGGATTGTTATGTCTTGCTGGAAAATTGGCCGCTTTATCATTTTGTAATATTTCTCTATATCTCTGATAAGTTTCCTGCTCTGAAATATGCTCTAAAATTAAAACAGCTACTCCAGCTTTCTTTTGATTGTGTTAGCACAGTATATCTTTCTCCATCCCTTTGCTTTTAATCTATGTACGTCTTTACATTTAAGGTGGATTTCTTGTAGACAACACGTGTTGGGTCTATTTTTTTAATCCATTCTGATAGTCTTTTAATTGGTGTATTTAGACCGTTCATATCAAAGTGACTGTGGACATGGTTGGCTTAATGTCTGCCATATTTGTTAGTGTTTTCATTCATTATCTTTTGTTCCTGTTTTTTGATCTTCTACTCTTTCTGCCTTCTCTGGTTTTATGAGCATTTTATATCATTCCACTATCTCCTCTCTTAGCATATCACCTTTACTTCTATTTTCACTTTTCTGAGCAACTGCCTACAGTTGGCAATATACACTTATGTTTCGCAGGTAGTGCAACTACCTTATAACAGAGTTCCAGGCTCTTTTTTTGTTGGACTGAAACCCAGAAGACATGGTGGTGTTTATTTCACAATTAAACACACACACACACAAATGTGCCATCCAGACACACATGTTCCCTTATAGTGTTACCATGCAACTTACTCAACCAGCCCTCGACATTTTGGTGAAGCTTCTTCCAGGCTTTTTCCTACGCAGTTCCATGAAGTCTCTAAGTTACCAGCACTAAAGCCAAAGGCTAGAAATAGAATATCGATTTCTGGGCCAGGTCTGCCTATCCAAGAAGTCCTCTATCTCAGCTACAAACACTGGGAAGCCCCTGCAAAATTCCATGAAACGTGCAGGTCAACTGGGCAGTGCCCCCCATTGGAGTGCAGAATTAGGCATGAGGGCGTGGGGCTATCAAGGTCATGGTGCCATTTTCCTCCAGCAGTTAGAAAATTGCTGCTAAAGACCCCCAGGCACATCTCCCAATCCTTCTTTCCAGATGGCATCCAGTCCTAATTCTTTTGCCCTCCTTCCAGCCCTTCCTCTGCCCTTGTACACTTGGGAATCCAAATCAATAGCTTTTTGTAAGATCAATGAGAAAGCAAATTACCTGGTCAGTCCCAATCGCCAAACAAGATTAAGTTGGCTAAGACAAAAAAAAAAAAAAAAGACCTAAAGTTACCAAAACCTTGATTGCAGTATCTCTGATGGTGGAGTTATAGCGGTTTTTATTTCCTTCTTTTTGGCTAATCTGCATTTCGACCGGGAAAGGTAAAACAAAAAGGTCAGGATTAACGGGCTACATATAGTAATATGATGTTCTGCTTTAGATTGGTTGATTATGTCTGTTTTTAAAACTTTACTCCTAATTTGTCTATCAAGTTTTGCTCACGGGAATCCAGAAAGAATAGTATCAGGAACACGTAAAAGAGCGATCTGAACACACACTGGCTCTGGGACTTCAAATCCAGGCAGGGATTACTCTGGTCTCTCACCTACGGCCTGAGCAGGATCTATGGGGAATGGACACTTCTGGATTCTGCTAAAAATAGAACTTCCCTGCTGCTCTTCAAAAGCAGCCGCAGTGCAGAACTACCGCTGGAAAAAAAGACCAACAGTCATTTGTATTGAAACGCGGCAACCCGATTTTAGCTTTTAAGCCATTCTTTTTTCTTTTTTTAAACTCTTTGTACTAATGTTTCCTTTAGAACAATCTCAGAATTTTAAAAGGCTGAATGAAAGAAACCACTGATCTGAGGTATATCACATCACAGAATCAAAATCTAAGTAAAATACACTAATGTGTCTTTTCAAGGAATGGGCATAACCACCCATGACCCCGGCACTCTCAAACAACTTGGCAATATGAGTTTTCCAGAAATGTTCTGCGTTTGCCGCTCCTGTAATGCTATCCTTTGGCACAAGAACGACAAACAATAGTTTACACAAATGTGCGGTACCTAGACTTGTGGCTATCATCAAACACACACCAGCCCCATTTACTCCCCAGGGGGTGTAACAAGGTAAGGGTGAGAGATCTTTAGAGGAAGAAAATTGCTAAATAGTGCACGGTCCAACAACAATACAGACATGTCATCCATTTAATTATCTACTTCAGGCACTGGACCAAAGGATCTCTCTTCGTATTTGCTATTGTTCTTTTCTTTTTATTGTAAGCTGTGCTTGGCAGGTGCAACACAGAAGAGGAGGAAGAGGAACAAGAAATGTCAATTATGGTTTAAATTCATATGTATGTCAACTCAGTATTCAGGCTCCTGGCATAGGACCATCCTGACCCTTCTTCTAGGACCTTGCTGCTTCTAGGAACTCCTCGTTCTATCATTTTGAACTTATTTACATTCAGAGCATAGAAAACCTCTTCCAGTAGGGGAATGAGTGGTACCACTTAGTCTACAGTTTTTATTTTTCTTTTTTAATCCAAAGCCATATTTATTACGACATAATAGAAAAACATTAATTAAAACTGTCTCAATAATTATTTCTTCAGCTATGTCTACGATTTTGGAGTATCTGACCATTGTGTGTGTATATGTTTTTAAATTCCTCTATTTTTCCTTCCAGGATTAATTAATGGTTTTGTCAAATGTGCTCAAACTTTTATGATATCCCGTTCTTCTACTAGTTTTTTTGAACCTCTTTAAATATCTGAAACGTACTTTAAGATCTCTTTCATAGCTGTCTCTAATTTTTAGGTTCAAATTCTCCTTTTGGCTCCTGTGAACTCCCCTTCATGAAGGCCTAGTTTCTGCAGAGACTTAGAATTGCTAACCGTGGTTTCAGCTTCAGCAGGAGGTGTCTGCCTTGGTAAGTATGACAGGTCCTGGGTTGTAGATGCCCAGGGCAGGCTTACATTAGCCTCTGCAGGGGGCCCAAGAGCTGTCTGTACAGCATTAGTTGAAGTTTTTAAATAATTTTAGACTTAGAGAAAAGCTGCAACAGAGTGCTTCTGCATACCGTTTACGTAGCTTCCGCTAATATTAAAGTCTTCATAACCACAGTAAAGTTAGCAAAACCAAGAAATTAACCTTTGCACAATCCTGTTAACTACACTATGGACTTCAGTTGGCTCTCACCAGTTTTTCCTCTAATCTCCTTTTCTCTTGTTCCAGGATCCCATCCACATTTCCACATTTTATTTCGTTATGTTCCACTGCATTTTGTAGTCCCTTTGCTTTTCTCAATTTCAAGGGGTTTTTACTGTCTTGGGTTTCGTAAACAACTACAGTTCACCCTACTACCTTTCATGATTATACAGACTTTAATCTTCTCATTTATCTTCCTAGACTGTAGAGTCCTAATCTTTTAATTCCAAAGTGGATCTGCTTTTAGTGGCAGCATCCCTTTGATTAGTGGGTAGCAGAAACACAGCACACAGCGAGAAGGGAGTGGCCACAGGCAGTGTGAACGAAGACAAGTCCGCAAATTCCACACACTGAATAGACTATTGTCAACTCACTTCCTTGAAAAATGAAAGTGCTGGGTGTTCTCCCCAGGAACACAAAAATAAGAGAAGATCTCATTCAACTCTGACATTTTACAAATGAGAAGATTATCATGTTGCAAAGGAAATAACCAGAAGATATCATTTGACACCAATTCATAGCATTTATTGACATTTCCATTTAAAATGCTAGGAAAGCTGTATAAATTGTAAACATGGAAACCAAACACTTGCATAAATTATTTCAAAAACTCTACAGCACATTAGAAAACAGTGCAGCTAATTGAAGGGTAGAAACATAACCGACAAATAGAAGGGAGGGTTCAATTACTAAATCATATACCCATACTGAAGTTTAAGTGTCCATTTGAGACCAGCAAACCATGATTGTCAAGTTCAAGTTGCAGTATTGAGGCCCCAAGGGGCCTCAATTTACTCTGCATATTTTCGTACATTAACACTCATAATCTAGGAACGAGAGTGCAGAAAGAGTCAGAAGAACATGGACCTTGACAAAGGAGGAGGAGACAAGCGGGCATCCCAGAGCGGCTCTGCTCAGCCCCCCTTTCCCGTAAGGACAACGCTGGCCCAGTCTCCATGCTCCCTCCACGATGCTCTGAGGGACGGCAAAGTTGAGTTCTTCCTCCCCTTTTCTGAACCAAGCCCTCTGGTGCTTAGAGCAACTGAGCTAATTGGTGGAGCCTCCATCCCTCGTGCCTCCTCCTTGCCCCACAGGTCCAGGAGGACCAGTACAGGGTATCTGGCTTGAACCTGGCCCTGTACTATCCCTAACTGGCACACTTAGGGAGTCGAGTTACGAATGCTTGAAATCTGGTGGGCATGAGACTACGATGCTCCAACTTGTCCAGAAAGGTTCCATGGAATCAGAGACTCACATCACTTACATTTCCATCTCTGTCCCTTCTACCTATTCACTCTTTCTTTAAATGTGAAGTGGCCCCAGAGCAGGAAAACCTGGAGCAAGAAGGAAAAGCAAGGAACGGCAGAATTACCTACCCTGTAGGAAACTCATCCGGACTAGAGTGCCTCCAATTAGGACATTCACTCCTTCCCTCACTCGCTCGCCGGTTCCTAACTTTGTTTCATCTTTCCAAAGGCATTTAATATTCTTTTCCTAAATTTCAATGCTGCTGCATGTTCTTAAGATAAATTCTCAAGTGTCCTGTTACACACACAGCATGGAATTAGGATCGTACCGTGAGGTTTCAGTTTTCAAGTCTTCTTAATACTAGAGAAAAAATCACCTCCAAGAATATCAAAAGAAACCTGAAATATACACACTCCTTGTTCATTGGGTGATGGGTGCAAGCCTATTACCTTTTATGAGTATGTTACAGCAGTTGCTCATAGAAACTCTTCTCACCTGTTATCTGTTAACGTGTTGGATGAAATGCAAAAATGAAGTTCAAGTTACCATCCCATAAAAACGTGTTTTGGGTTCAAATGGTCTATGTTCAGGTAGAGAAGTGGACTTCCCCACACTCCTGTCGGGGACAAACGTGGATAAGCAGGCTCTGGAGACTGGCTTTGGAGACTTGCTCTGGAGGTAGAAATGAAATGGCTAAAACTCAACTAGCACTGAAGTCAGCATGGTAGTTAAGACTAGAGCCCTCTTCCCCCCGGCCCAGAACCTTATCCCGCTTTCCTTCCAACTGACAAATTCATTCATGGCTAAGAATCTAGTATGAAAGGGACAGAGAAATTTAATGATTAACCTGTGAATCACTGCAAATGCAAATCAGCGTCCGAGTGATCGGCTTGGTCGCTAGAGCACGAAGAGGTTGTGCCAATGCAGTAAACACTGACCCTGTACACAGTTAAATGGGAGGCTCGTAAAGCACAGAATTCCTTGTTTCAGCCCAAAGCCTTCAGGCGTACCCTCACCTGTGCTCTGCATCACAGGCCTCATGCCCTGAAAATCTGGTTGGCAAAAACCCGCTTAGGCTGCTGCTCAAGAGCCACGTGCCACCAAAATCAAAACAGACTCTGAAATAAAATTTGGAGAAAAATGTGTAGGTAGCTGTAAAGAAGTCAAATACATTTCTTTATAACCCACTATGTTCCACAAAGGATTTAATGTGCTGAATGCTGACCACTGAGATCTGCTCTAAGCAGTAACCCTCGGTGGAATACTTAGCACTCTCTCCATACTTTACATTTGCTCCTTCAGCGGTTCTTGGGACTCTCCCCTCCGCTCCTCCAGCCCGGATCTCTTCCTCTGTAGACTTTCTTCACAACCTCGTCATTTTCTTGCTGTCTTACTGCAAACATATCCTCATAGGAACACTTCCTCCTCTCCTTTTATTGAAACTCCCTAAACAGCGTGGTTAGGGATTTCATCCTCATATTGTAGCAGATCAAATTCATTTTCAATGACAGCTTCACCCACTTGCTACATCCTTCCCCAGGCCCCCTCTTGGCTCTTCGCACACCATCTCGCCTTGTGCCCGGGCGGCTCCCCCCGTCTTCAGTAAAGTAGCTTCCGAAGTTGACTCCTCCCCAAGAGCCCACCACTTCCAAATGTGCCACTTCCACATCTTCTTCTGATACCTAATGCACTTGTGTACTTTCAATGCATTTTACTGATATTTAAACCATTGTACTTATCTGTATCGTCCATCTTTTATACCCGTCTGTGTTATCTGACTTAGATTCTAAGATTGCAGAAGGCAGGGCTCAATGTTGACTTATTTGGTGCCGGAAACAGCAGAAAATCAGCAGCAGAAAGATGTTTAATAAATGCTGTTTGAAAGTTAAAGGTGAAGGAAGTGAATTTAAAGCAAAACAGGCGAGAGGAAGAGGAGTCACAGGGGGCCTTTAGTTTTGCTCTGGTTACCTCCATGTGAACTCATTCACCAGTAGATCATAGTGTATCACATTGTCCATCCCAGCAGAACCACACAGATAACATTGTACATTTCACAGTGCTTTGTGCTCCCTCCACAGGGGACGTTTGCACACATGACCATCACAGCTGATTCTCACAATGAGAAATCCTGGGAGGGGGCCAGGGAGGTCTGTCCTCGTTTGGCTGATAGGGAGAATGAGGCTCAGAGAAGGGACCTGACACAGCAAATGAGTGACAAAGTAGACTCTGCAAATGATCATTTCTCCAATCTTCTCTAAAACTCTGACTCAAATTTATAGCTCGTGTTATTACCACTAAAACTTTTAAAACAGGAAAAAAGAATAGACATAACATTTAATTTTTCATTTGAGAGTGCTTCAATATATGGAACTCCAAAGCTACATGATAACCAACTTGAGGACCTTTCTTTCAGGTGGATCACATTAACTGAGTGTCTGAAGACCCATCTGAGCATGGTGGTACCCAGGACAGAGAGTCTGTTCTGAGTTCGGTGATGGGTAAAACTGCCGGGGCAGGTGTTTAGCGACAAGTGCAAACTGAGTGTGCTTCACGGCCAACACAAGAGTGCTGGTGAACCCAAGGGCCTGCTCAAACCACACCACTCACCACCACTGGTTGTTTATTATACGTTACCTTTGGTCCTGAAACGGTATAAAAGTGTACCAATTCTAAGAATAACAATACAGGTAGAATCCTTTTATGCTCGTTTGAAAGGCATCAAAATTGCTATCGCAGCTCCCTTTAAAACAGAGGCCCGTTTCTGCAACATACAAGGGAGGTGACCCTTTTTAGTACACTCTGCGTGCAAACACTTAAGACCTTGAGTAGAATGGAAGAAGAGGGGCCTGCATTTATTCCATTAGCTGTCACATGATCTGAATTCACTGTTAGATAAAATTCTGCTTGGCTATCTGAAATTCTTTTTTTTTTTCTGCTTTATCTCCTCAAACCGCCCCCCCATACATGGTTGTATATCTTAGTTGCAGGTCCTTCTAGTTGTGGGATGTTGAAATTCTTAATAACATTCAGGAAACCTGATATTTCTGGTGGACATTGCAAAGAGAATCCTCCACTTGGGGGAAAGTCTGGTATTAAACCAAGACCAAGAGCTAAGAACCAAGCCCAGAGGAGGGTCTTCTCTCCCACGCTCTTTGGGGCCTGTGAGGACTGCCTGAAAAGGAGTTTCATTCCTTTATTTAACATCCTGGAGAGACCCTTCTCCTGCCCACTCCTCTTTCAGAGGGGCACAGATAGGAAATGACTACATTTGAACTTCCCAGAACCAATTTTCCCTAAACTACAGGTTTGTATGACCGGCTTAATTAAGGAGGCGCTGAAACATGATTCCAGAACCCAATGCTGACACTTTGGAATCCTATTTTAGCTGTTTCAGGGTTCTTAAATTTGGCACAGATGCACAGATTTTGATTACTCAGAGCCCCAAATTCTGCCTGTTTATCTATTGTTTAATTAAAAGTATTAGTTGATTTAAAAAAGAGGATTATTATAGTGGAAATCTGTTCTCCAGGTCTGTTTTTCTCCTGAATTTCACTTAGCTCATGGGAAACAGAGAAGCCCTGGTTGTTATATTTCTTATTCTAATTTGGGAAGTGGGGAAATGGTTACTTCAGGAGTAAATCTCAATTGAGATGATACCCTCTGTCAGGGCCAAAGTACATCAGATGGTTCTAACAGTCACTCAGCAGCGTCACGCACAACAGAATGAGGAATTCGGAGCAGCTCTCTCCTTCCCTCACAGTCTCAAAGCTCCTCTTTACATTTCTTGATTCATTACCGAGAGACTGAACCACAGTCTCATCTCCAGGTGTCGAACACAGAGAATTAGATTGCTAGGAACGTATTCATGAATAACAATCGGTGGTATGAGGAAGTTTTAAAAAGAAGTTTTGCTTATGTAAGATTTTTCATTCAAACAGTTTGTGAGCAACTCACCAGCAAAGTGCAAGGACGGGTTAGGACCTCCTGAGAGCCTCATTCTACAGGACTGGCCTTAATGCTGGCACGTGCTGAACGGGATGCTATCGGCAGTTGCACGTGCCCAGTGAATTAACAGCAAATACAATGAAGAATGTAAATCTAAATTTTGATATGTATTTTGAATAACCAAATAAATACTAAGCTTTCCTCCCCTGATTGGGAAGGGTTTTTTTTCTTTCTAGAACAAAATGAAACCTTCAACATATTCTTCCGTTGATAAAGCCAAAGTTGCATTTCACACACATAACGAGAAGGGGCTCTCGGAGCTGTAGCACCAGAAGAAGAAGGAAAATGCAGATGATGGCTTCAGTTTGGAATCCTCAGGCTCTACAATCTATCATTTGGTTTCTCACTAGTAGCTTTTTAAATTCCCGAACAGTCTTAGTATTCTTGTTGTTAATATTACTATTAAAATAAGTTCCTATGGAGAAAAAGAGGGAAATCAAGCTGTTAATAAAATGTCTTCAAATCTCTTTTCTCAGAAAACAAAGCAGCAGGTTCATCGTACAAACCAGTCTGAATCACATCTTCCCCCGGAAATGCTGGATCCTTGAATCCCTAGACCCTCTACACATTTTCATCTTTTGCCTTTAAAAAGAAGACTAACTTGGTAATTTTGTTAGCTTAGGTTTGTGGTTTGTCTTTCGTGAAGTGCTGCTGGCTTTTGGCCCAAAGTATGTAAATTTCGATTGAACCCAAGTGGTCACAAAATTGCCAACTTATTTAAAAGCATCATGAGCTGTCACGTGACTTATGGCATCCTCTAAAATTGCAACTTGCTCCTTGACGTGGGCACCTAGTCCAGGAGATGCTCGTCCTCTTACAAACACCCATTCAGCTGATTTCCTTTTAGTCTTGCTTCCACGGGAAGCAGATACTTGGCAAATCTGCAAGGCGAGGCCCATCAGCTGTGGAAGTTCTGCACGGCGGTCTGTTTCTGGGAGAGCCGGAGGAGCTCCTCACGGATCGCTTTGATGAGAGAAGCTGAGGAGTGGCTGGGCTGGAGGTCTTCCGTGGAGCTGGTAGGGTAAGCCAGCCCGGCGCCTGGCAGCCCCCTGTGTGGGAGGTTCCCGGGAGGAGCTGAGGGCTCCCTGCCTGAAGTCCTTGGCACCTGGAACAGCGGTGAAGAAGAATACTCTTGATGGCCGAGCATGTGTGTCTGGAAAACATGGCAGATGTTACTGTACTTCCCATGTAAGAACAGGAAGGAAAATCAGATTCAAACTGGCAGTGGGCATGCTCCCAGGACCTCCTCTGCCCATCTCCCACCCAACAACTCAGCCCTCCAACAGGCCCCCTAAGACCAGAACAGAGAGTAGTAACTGTGGAGAAATTGTCTGACGGAGAGTGGCACAATAAAGAAACCCTTGAACTTAACAGGTGCCTAATCAATATTTGCTTAAAGATAGAATGAATGAATGAGCAATACTCTCCCATTCTGGGTCACAGGGAATTTATTACCTAAAAACTATAAGCAAAGGGGCTGGCCGGGGGCGTAGCAGTTAAGTTCACATGCTTGGCTTCGGTGGCCAAGGGTTCACAGGTTCAGATCCCAGGCATGGACCTAGCACCACTTATCAAGCCATGCTGTGGCAGGCGTCCCACATATAAAGTAGAGGAAGATGAGCACAGATGTCAGCTCAGGGCCAACCTTCCTCAGCAAAAAGAGGAGTGGCAGCAGACGTTAGCTCAGGGCTAATCTTCCTCAAATACAAAACAAAACTGTAGGCAAAAATACACTCGGGGGGGAAAAAAGTGAGGGAGGTTAACTTTTGCATACATAAGTTTTAAAAAGAGATCCCCAAAGCAAAAGTAGCTAAATTAAGTGATCGTGTCTGAATTCTCAGTGATGACCCAAACACAAGATACTCACGGCCTCTCTGCGCCCTGCTTCCTCCTCCCCGTACGAAGGCCAGCCTGGTCCCCCGTACTGGGCACCTCTGCTCGCTGGGATCTCCACTGGCTGAGCTCCAATTCTGCTCGCAATTCCCACCTGCGTCAGGTGCTGGATCTGGGAGCCTGAAGGAACACAGTGGAGTGGCCTCGTCAACACTAGAGAGGAGTGGGGCTGCCCAGTAAGACACTTCAGGTCTGCACCCCCTTAGGGGCAAGGGATATGAGCATTGTTCAAACATGGCACAACTTCTCTTTCCAGAGAATGGCATTTCCTAAGAAAAACAGACCATGAGCTTCTTGGTTCATGGGCTTTTACTTCCTTTTAATAACGTGGCTGATAGAGATGTTCTTATTCTCCTGGCTAGACATTAAAGGACAGGGAATAAAGGGTATAATGGAGGCCCTTCCATTCATTTCTGTAGAGGTTACAAATACAGGCGATCTTATTTATTCCGAAGAAAGGAGTGAAAGGTTTTGGAGCCATAAAGCAGCTGAAACCCGGCTCCTTCTTGCTCGCAGCTTTGAGATACACAAAAGGGGGAAACTATAATATGCTTATTTCTTAACAGGCAGAGCATAATTTATTTGAACTCAGAATGTTAAAGTACATTTTTATTATACTCACATTGTTTCCATAACTTAGCTACATCACAATTAAAATCTTAAAGCCACCACCCAGCCTCCTCCATGAGGTGTACCGATGGCAAAGCCAGAAGGCTCTCCGAGCTCACTCGACTACACTCAGACATGCTGTAGCTCAAGCGGCTATAAAGGCTAGGCTTTAAACAACGTATTTTTCTTCCCCATCAACCTCTGGCATATGGCAGTATCCTTACTCTGCAGATGAAGGGAGGAAAAAAGTGGTCTTTAAGCACTGTGAAATGAAATCCTTATATCCAAATGCTCCTAGGATCATCAAATTCATCTGTGATGCTCAGACTGGTCCTACAGTGGTTCAGAGATTTCAGAGGTAAGATAGGTGGCCCTCTCCATCTTCAAGTCTGCTCCTACTCGTCTAATTAACAGCCTCCATTAATCAAGTGCATCTAAAAACTGTAATCTGCAGGACTTGTCAGTTACCAAAGATTCAAAACAGTCTTAGAATTATTAGAACCATCAGTACTGTTTGCCCCACAGACATTGTTTGAGTAAATCTTGCAAAGAACAGAAACGCAGCACAATGTTCTCCACCATCTACAAAGACTCAGACAACCGCACAGAGAAAAAAAGCACAGCTTTGTGTTAAAATCGCAATGGTGGTTGAAATCATAATTCAGACACAGTTTGTCTCCTGCTTTGTTCACTTAATGATACAGCACGGGTTTCCCCCAGGATTCAAGTGGGGGCATCACACCCACAAGCCTGGGCTCCAGCTCAGCCACAGCCAAGCCCCGTGACCTTGGGCACCCGGCTACGATTCCTGCCGAGCCTTGATGCCACACTTCTCAAATGGGGATAAAAAAACTACCTCATAGTGTTATTTCAAGGATTAAAGGAGATAAAAGTAGGTCAAGTACCATATACATGGGAGGCAATTGGGAAATCTTAAATTCCCTTTTCCTGGCTCTTTCTGAGCTCTTCATTTTAAATAGTACAATTTACTCACTGATGCCCTTCTTACTGGGTATTTAGGGAGATCGCAATTGTTCGCTATAATAAAGAATGCTCCGATAAACATCTTTGCACATGTAGTCTTTCTCCAATATTTTGGGTTTCTTTGGGGAGGAGGAGCCTAGATTCCCAGAAGTAAAATGACCAAATCAAAGGCACATGAAGTCATATTGCAAAGCTGCTTTCTAAACATCTAATGATTGAGGCCATCACTGGAAATAAATAATAGCAATAATAATAACAACTAATATTCATTGGAAGTTTATGATAAGCCAGGCACTATTTTGAACACTTTACATCTGTCATCTTCTCTCATCATCTCAACTACACAGGGAGTAAGTACTAATATTATCCCCATGGCACAGAAGAAGAAAGTGGATGCTAATTTTACCACACCACGTTATCATGAAAACAAATCTCATGATTGAAATGGTGCCTCCTCATGGTTTTTATTTGCATTTCTTTATCATTTTAAAATCTGGCATTTTTCATGTTTACTTTCATATGATACACAAACACGTTTCGTTTGCGAATTCTTTCTTCCTGTCCTTTGCACATTTATCTTTTGAGGTTTGCTCATTTATCAATTTATATGAGCCATTCTCTGCAATAAATATACCTCTTGGTCATACCTGCTGTAAATCTTCCCTAGGCACTATTTTCCTTTTGGTAATTTTTAGATATATACATATTTGATAATTTTATATAGTCAGAAGGGGAACTCTTCTAGTATGTCTCAATTTTTTTCATTACAAATTTTTACACAATTTAATCTCATTAAAAATTACTAGAAAATAACTTCCTCTTCAAATGTCTCATACACATAATTTTTATATTCTTCTAGATTAAAAGTGAGTATGTCTGAATTTCGTTTGGCATAAGAGTTATGCAACAAGGTTCAAATAAGCAACAATTAACAGGAGAAATAAGACTTTCTGCAAAGCTTAGCACCTGTGAAGTGTGGGAAACCCTGCAGGACATCAGGATAAATTATTTGTTTTGCTCCCTGACAGACAATGCAAAATATAAGAACTGCCTAAACGGCTAATGATCCACCAACAATTACAAATTTGGAATTGGCCTAAACTAGTTCCTTGATGAACTTATAAAAGTGCATATTGTCCAGAAAGTTAGAAAATAGCAAAATAAATTATGTAATATGCAATGGCTCCTCTTATTAAAGCTTCAGTCTCTTAATAAACCTTCAAACAGGAGGGTGAAGAAATGAACAGGGAAAATAAAAGGGTGACTTTGAATCCTTGTAATAAAACACAGTAAGAGAGGTAACAATGAACTGTGAGGATTTCTCAGAGTATCCAGAGCTGTATAAGAAACAAAGCTCAGGATCTTAAACTACACAGATGCTTTTAGGTACACTGAACAAGATTCACAAATAAAGCGTTTATAGCATCAGCTATTCAAAAGATGAAGTGTTACGACATGAAACAGTAATTTTTAATTTTAGGGTACATGACTGGACCTCAGGTCAACTGGTGGGGCAACCAGCCACCTGCCACATGAGAATCTCAGCTCAGCCGTGTCTGCTGCTGCTTGTCAACTATGAGCAGCATCTCTCATTATGGGTTTGCGGAGGAGCTCTTAGCTGGTCCACTTATACTTCTGTTGGACTGATTAGGGAAAGCAATTATAAGGCACAGCAGCATTTGAAAATTTGAGGATTTACAAAGATCTCAGGACAAATCCCTCATAAACATCAGGCATCTACTGAACTTAAGGAGGATTTGCTCTGGATTCAACTATTAACGCGAACTCCCAGGAGACTCTAAAACAAATGTATTTTTTTCTTAAACAAATGTATTTTTTTCTTTTCTTCTCAACTCATTTTCTGAAAATCAATATATTCCTAATGTAGCTATAATTGAGGACACTCAATGCAGAGAACCTTACTTTTTTGCTTTACAAAATTCTGAGGGCCCCTCCTTTTCTCTAATCTTTACACGCATCTCAAAAAATGACAAAAATTAAAAGCAGTTAGATTGTTAAAATACAGGTGTTATAGCTCTATTTCTAAAAAGCAAAATTGAATCATGAAAAGAAATTTAATCCATAAATTGCAATTGTGGTTTGAAAATAAAGACCTGTATCTTTATGTTGAATATACTAATATTATACTTTTATAGGTAAACCAAATCATGCATAATGTTTCTCAAACAACTAATTAAATATACTTTAGAAGTTGTTTTTTTTTTTTAAGATTTTATTTTTCCTTTTTCTCCCCAAAGCTCCCCAGTACATAGTTGTATATTTTTAGTTGTGGATCCTTCTAGTTGTGGTATGTGGGATGCTGCCTCAGCATGGCATGATGAGCAGTGCCATATCTGCACCAGGATTCGAAGTGGTGAAACCCTGGGCCACCAAAGTGGAGTGCACAAACTTAACCACTCGGCCACGGGGCCAGCCCTAGAAGTTTTTTGAAACAAGATTTATTTTCTCTCTGGCTTCAAAATTTCCAGAAATTAGATACTTTAAACTATGTTCTTTCAAGAATATAAACTGAGAACTTTCTACCTGCAGATATTCTGATATAGATTTTTATTTGAATTCCAACAGGTAATTAAAGGAAAACCTAAATACTAAAAGGAAAGAAGAGTCATGTGCAAATACTTAAGTCTAAAAATGAATTAGAAAACCACTATAGAACATATGAGCTTTCACTGTTGAATTATCAGGTATAGAGCTGCACCAATTACCCACGAATGACGCCTAGAGTGTTCTTTTAACGAGGGTTTGAAAGAGGGGTGAAAAGGAACTAAAACAGTTCCACATGACCACCAGCTTGCCCCAGGCCCTCCACCGCCGACTCTGCCCACATACGTGACAGCAGGAGGGGACAGCAGGACTCAGGTATAGAGGCATTAAAAATGACAAGAAAATTTAAAAAGGGAAGATGATGATACTAACAAAGGCAGAAGGGAAAAAATGAGGGAGGTGAGGCTCGGGGAGAAAAAACAGTGGTTGTACCCTCCCAGAAATGACAAATAAAACCAAATCTCCCTCCAATCACTGTCCAGCAACTTTTAGAGTTGCTTATTACAAGCTGGAAAAGTACCTTCTTGAAAACAAAAACTTGTTTTAATGCCATACCAAGAGCTCAGAAATAGATCTTTCAGTTTACTGTAAGAATTCAGAAACGTTTTCCCTCGAAGAGTATGCTGTGAATTCCATGTAAAGGGGCTGCTTTTGAGACACTGATTCAGGAACAAATCAGAGGACATCCATCTTGGCATCTCAGCCACTCTCTCCCTTCCCATCTCCCCTGCCTTACATCTTCACTAGGATCCAAGGGAACACAGCTCTCAACCAATGGGAGAGGCTGCTGAACATGGGGATACTGATACCCTGGGAAATCTAAAATGCCCTCTGCCGGAAGTTAGCGAAAAATAGCCACATGTACCTGTGGTGCCACCGACGGGCCGAGGCCGGGCCACTGACGGCATCTCCTCGGAGTAGATCCCTCGGGCAGCAAATGGGGCATCAGCTGACGCCTGTGGCTGCTGGGGCTCAGGAGGCACCAGCTCCGAAGACTGCAGCAAACCGGGGCCAAAACCTGGTCTGAAGGCAAAGCACACCCCAGCATCAGGACCACACTTTACCCTGGCTCTGGTATTTTATTAGGTCCACCCTCAGCCCTACAGAAAAAGAAGAGCTATTATTGCCTTATTATCCACCTCCTCTCCCGGAACTTGAGCTCCCTGAGGGTAGTGGCTTTTTCTATTTGCTCACTGACAGGTCTCCAGCGCTAAGAATGGCGCCTGGATACAGCTGATGCTTGAGAAATCTCCATCAGATGACTGAAGAAGAAATGCTTTAGTTTACAGACCAAAAGAAGGCGCAGGTGATGTTCCAGGGCCGGTTCACCTCCAGAATCTGAGTAAAGTAGTGCTTCTCCAACCTTGGTTGCACATCAGCATCACCTGGGAGCTTTATTTTTTTTTCTTAAAGATTTTATTTTTCCTTTTTCTCCCCAAAGCCCCTCGGTACATAGTTGTGTATTTTTAGTTGTGGGTCCTTCTAGTTGTGGCATGTGGGACGCCACCCCAGCACGGCCCAATGAGCGGTGCCATGTCCACACCCAGGATCCGAACGCGTGAAACCCTGGGCCACCGAAGCGGAGCATGTGAACCCAATCACTTGGCCATGGGGCTGGCCCCTCACCTGGGGAGCTTTTAAAAACCCAGTGCCCACACTGCACCCCAGACCAATTAAAACAGAATCTCTACAGGCAGAAGCCAGACACTGGCAGTTTTTAAAGCACCACTGATGAGCCTGTTCATCATGGCAGTGGTTCTCAAACTTTTGGTCTCAGGAGCCCTTTACACTCATGAAAACTAAGGACTCCCAAGAGCTTTTGTTTATGTGGATTGTATCTATAGATATTTATTGTATTCAAAATTAAAAGTGAAAACAACTTTTAATACTTATTTTAAAAATTCATTTAAAAATAACCATATTAAACATATTATATGTCAACATTTTTCATGAAATTAACTATATTTTCCAACCCTCCCCCCAAAAATATTAGGGAGAAGAGTTTTACATGTTTTTCAAAACTCCTTAATAGAAGACATCTGGATTCTCATATATTTTGCATTCCATCCATTGTTGTAAGTTATTTTAAGAAGAAAATCTGACCTCACATAAATATGTAATTGGAAAAGGGAGGAATATTTATTCAAATAATATTTCAGATAAATATTCTTCTTTGATACCACACCAAAACTCAACAAAGTTTCCTTGAGGGTTAGTGGCAATGTGGAATCTGAAACAATATCAATGAACTTTTTTTCATACTCCGTTCACATTAAAATCCACTGGTCTATCTTGCACTTTGAATGGCCCTATGTATGATTTTCTGACATCAATCATTTGGAAAATATTAGTTCACTGCGTTATGCAGACTTTCTAGACATTGATACATTTCATTTTATTGTATCAAAAATCACATTCACTACTATCACCATCGAGCTCATCGGAATCGGAAAAGTCTTTAAGTACCAGGCAGCTGCCAAGTACACAGTGGCAGACAAAAGTTTCCAATTCCAATTGTCCCTTGAAAGCTCAGTTTTATCATTGGCAACAAATACTGTCAGTTGTTCTTGAAATGATAGGCTTACTTCCTTCATTTTCAAAACAGCATCTGTCAAACACCCAAGTTTGAATAACAATGTCTGCCAGTTGTTTGCTCAAGTAAAAAACATGCCAGCAGTTAGCTCAGTTCAGTTTTCAACTCAAACTGAACAAGTGCTTTTCCTTTAAAATTCCATATTCAGCACAGTGTTTTACACGTGTTTCCTCTTTTGTCACACAGACTATTAAAGACTTAAGGTTTAATAAAATTGATTTTCACTACATCATCAAGGACATACTAACATAAAACTGGCATTTTTTAAAAACTGCGATTGCAGAGCGCTGAAGAATGTGATGAGCGCTCAAACACTTTGGTGCCACTGCCTTGATTCACGCTAAGTGAATCAATCACAGCAGTTTCACCCACCATTGCTTCTGCACCTCAGTGTAAACATCAAGAAAAAAGTCAAATAACGCCTTAATATTATTACGAAACTAGTTTTGACCTCACAGACCCCCAGAAGGGGTCTCAAGGACCCTCTATGGTCTGAGAGCCCCACCTTGAGAACCACTCTTCTAAAAAAAGTCAGGAATAAAAAGAGACGACAGTCTAACTACAGTTCTTTGCAGATGACAATCAATCAGTTATTAATAGATCAAACCAGTTTGATGAGAACGTAGACTGACTTGCCCTTATCTTATGGTGTTATTTCTTGAGTGCATTTCATAAATTGAAACCCAGGCTATCTATATCACTCTCTTTAACTAACTACTGCTTTCAGATTGACGTCAGAGAGAGATGTCTGACATCTCCTGCTTTCCGGATCTAAGAGCTTAACATAAGGCACACTCCTTCTTCAGGATCTGTATGTTGGAGCGTGCCTAACCTAATCATACTGTCTGCACCATCCACCCAGGAACTAGCTCTTGCCCTTTACTTATTTCTACTTTACCCAATCAGCCCCCGTTGCCTACATTTGCATCCCTTTTATCCTAAATTGTGTGCTCAGGTAGTTCACATGATCCAAATACTCTAGAATCCTTTTACTTGAATAACCATAAAATTGATCATCCAAACTAGAACACTTTTGAGAGTGAAAGTTATTAACAATTATGCTGGATAACAGGTGTAAACTGAACCGAACTGAGTAAAACAGATCACAGGGTCCCCAGTCGTTAACTTCTGCCTGGATCACCTGAGTTCCACCTGTTCCCTTAGCCTTTGTTGCTTTTGGACCACAAAGCAGTGCCTGGGTAGGGAGGAGGGTTGAGGAAAAATAAAACAAACCCCTCTGAAAATGAGAACGAATAAAGAAAAGAAAGGGGAAAAAAATGAGGAAGCAGATAACATTCCTACTTCTGTGTGATTTCTGGTCATTGAAAGGATAGTTGAGTATGATTTCTGAGATTAATTCTGTCTTCCTGAAATTCCTTCTTTGTGACAAACCATCTGTCCTATCGTGTGTGGGTCTGTTTGTGGACACTCTATTCTGTTCCTTTGGTCTATTTGTCTAGCTTTACAGTAATACCACACTGCCTTAACTACTTAACAGTAACTTATGACATTTAGAATAGTCCTAACACCATACTCTTCTTTCTCAAAGTGTCTTGACTATTCTTGGCCCTTTGCATTTCCATATAAATTTTACAAACAGCTTGTCAGTTTCCATGTATTTGAAAAAAAAAAAAACTACTGGAATTTTGCATGAGATTACCATGAATCTGTAGACAACTTGGGGAAAACCAACATTTTAAAAATAATGAGTTGTCCAATCCATGAACATCTTTCTCTAGAGGACTTGAATATCTTTGGTTGGATTTATTCTGAGATATTTTATATTTTTGAATGCTCTTTTATGTAGAATCTTTAAAAGTTACTTTCTGTCTGTTGCTCATAAATCGAGATAAAACAGATTTTTGTATATTGATCTTGCATCCAGCTACTTTGTAATTTAGCTATCTTGCTAAATTCTTTTAACTCTAACAATTTGCGTGTGGACATTTTTTTTTTTTTTTAAGATTTTATTTTTTCCTTTTTCTCCCCAAAGCCCCCCAGTAAATAGTTGTATATTCTTAGTTGTGGGTCCTTTTAGTTGTGGCATGTGGGATGCCGCCTCAGCATGGTTTGATGAGCAGTGCCATGTCCGCGCCCAGGATTCGAACTGACGAAACACTGGGCCGCCTGCAGCAGAGCGCGCGAACTTAACCACTCGGCCATGGGGCCAGCTCCTGTGTGTGGACATTTTAAGATTTTTTACTAAAAAATTATATCATCTGTGAATAATAACAGTATTATTTCTTTCTCTGAACTCCTCAATCTTTTTGTTTCTTTTTCTTGCCTTATTACACTGGCTAGGATCCCAGAGAGCAATGCTGACAGAAGTCATGCAAGAGGGATCTTTGTTGTGCTCCTGTTCTCAGAGGGAAAGCTTTTAACATTTCACCACTAAGTAATATTTGCCAAGATACCTTTTATCAGATTAGAGAAGTTCACTTCTATCCTTTGCTATGATTTTTTTTTACCATGAATCAATGTTGAATTTTATTAAATGTGCATTTATTGAAATGAGAAGATTTTCTTCCTTTATTGTCCTCCAAGTCGTGAATTAGATTGCTTGATTTTTTTAAATGTTAAATCACCCTTGCATTGATGGAATAAATCCATTTGGTTGTGATGAGATATCCTTTTGTATACACGGCTGGATACGTTTGCTAATATTTAGTTTCCAATTTTTTGCATCTCTGTTCATGAGTGAAACTCCCCTTAATGTTTCCTTTCTTGCAATGTCTTTGTCCTTCCTGTCTTGTCCTTGGTATCAAGGTTATGTGAGTCTCATTAAATGAGGTGAGGAGTGTTCTCTCTTTTCCTGTTCTTCAGAAGAGTTTGTATGGCATTGGCATCTTTTCTTCCTTCGGTGTTTCTGGGAGAATTCACCGTTGAAGTCACCTGGGCCTGGAGTTTTCTTTGTGGGAAGAATTTTAATGATTTTAATTTCTTTAATAGTTACATGACTATGCATGTTTTGTCTTTTTAGGAATTTTTCCACTTCAAATTTATTAACAAAAATGTGCTCATAAAATCTTCTTAAAATCTGTAAAATTTTTTTTAATCTGTCGTTTAAAAATCTGTCAAAATCTTTTTAATTTCTGTAAAATCTGGATTAATATGTCCTTTTGCATTCCTCTTATTCATAATGTTACACAGATATTTGATCAAGCTCTCCTGGGGTTTATCAATTTTAATAGCCTTTTTTAAAGAACTAACTTTTAGTCTGTTGACCTTCTCTATTATGGTACTTGTTTTCTACTTCATTAATTTCTATTCTTCTTATTGTTTTTTAGAGATTTTATTTTATTGGCCCTGACCTAACATCTGTTGCCAATCTTTCTTTTTCTTCCTCTCCCCAAAGCCCCTCAGTACATAGTGGTATATTTTAGTTGTACGTCCTTCTAGTTCTGCTAAGGGGGATGCCGCGTCAGCATGGCTTGATGAGCAGTGCTAGGTCCACAGCCAGGATCCAAACCAGCAAAATCCTGGGCCGCAGAAGTAGAGCCCGCAAACTTAACCACCCAGCCATGGGCCAGCCCCTCTATTCTTATTTGTATTCTTTCCTTCTTTCTACTTCCTTTAGATTTAATTGGATCTTTTTAAAACTGAGATGGATGCTTAGATCGCTGATTTTCAGCCATTTTTCTTTTCAAATATATTTTGAATCATTTAAGGATCAAAGTGTCCCCTAAACATGGCTTTAGATGTAGCCACAACTTTTGATATGTTGCATTTTCATGATTCCTTAGCTATGTGAGTCTATCAAAAGTTTTGCTCAGCTTCTCAGCCACTTTCTCCTGAATCAGCAGGTGCCCCTGGAAGGAAGTAGCTCAAAAGGCAAGGCTCACCTCCAAGATCACCTGGATCTTGGCTCCAGATCACTTCACTGCCCTGTTAGCTATCTGGGTTTTATTTTTTTATTTTAAAATCTTGCCTAGCTTTTCCAGTTGTCCTCAGCAAATTATCTAATCTGTCACTACTGGAAGCAGAACTTAAATTCCAACTTTTTTTTACCTCTTCTAATTAGATCGAGAGAACACACAACTCAGAGTTTTGCAACTGCCCACATCAGCTAAAAGAAATGAGTTTATAAAATTATAAAAACAGCCTATGTGAGAAAGTCCTAATGCGTTTTCTCCTGAAAATCTTACCTCGGCAATGGGCCTGAAGGGGGAGTCATTCCATAGTCTTCATATCTCTGGAAGAAATTAAAAAAAAGACGAAGATTAACATTCAATACTTATTACAAAGTGGCAACAGCAAATTTATAAATTTAGGTTTATAGGATCAACTTCCAAGAGAATTATTCCTCATAAAAAGTTAGCATGCTTTTGGGGCATTCAGCCATCAAGTAATGTCAGAAGTTTCAGTTTGGGGAACTGGGTTGCGAAGCTTTGAAAAACAACTAATTTCTAGACCTTTCTCTTTCTTTCATAAAAATTTGAATAACAGACAGGCTTTCTGCACCTGCTCTTCCCTCCAGCTGATGCTCTACAAAACTGTATCATCTGCTAAACATCGAGGCCCCCGTGCCACATTTAGTACAAATGACTCTATCAACATGGACCACGATGGTGACCAGGTCCGGTGAGTACCCAGTAGCAATTCAAACACACTCAAGAAACTAAACTGTGTAAATGCTGTACCATGTTGTAGAATGTTGTAAAAAGAGAAAGGATATAAAGACAACTCGAAATTAGAGAGATTCTTAAAGATGAAGTGAACACCTTCAGTTTCTGACAGTTTTCTGGCTCCAAGGAGGCCCAGCCATACCCCTTGCCCTTAGATTCCATATCCTTTATCTCTTTTTACTTGAGCTCATCTGAGCTAACCAAGTGCTCTATGACTAAAACAATATATTATCAGATTTAAAGAAACATATATCGAGGTTGCAGACCTCATGAAATCAGCATATCCTAACCCTAACACACATGGGACTCCAATTTCAAAATTTCTTTCAACAACTGTGAATCATTATTTTGGAATCAGATATTTTAGTAGGACAGTAACTCTGGATCAAGTTCATCCAACTCCAATAGTTTGAACCAACTGGCTGTCCAGGATTAGGACCTCACAGTTAAGTCACCAAGTCAGCCTTGCTTCTGGACCTGCTCTAATATTAGATCTTTATTTTTTTTAAGCTGCCATTTATTGAGCTAGTATTTTGTGGTAAGAACTGCACCAGCACTAACTCAGGCCCACGGTAACACTAAAAAGTGCTCACTTTCTCTGTTTATAGATGAAACCAACTCACAAAGAAGTTAAGTAATTTCCTCCTAATAAGTCTTTTTGACTCAAAAGACCATGCCTTTAATAACCACTACACTGCACTGCCCATGGTTCCCCTAACCAGACTTTCCCCCTTGAAGAAATCTCTACTTTACAGAGAAAAAAGTAGAGGTTTTGGAGTCAAACAGACTGGCCAAGGCTTTCCTGGGCTTTTTTCCATACACCAAGAAGGATATAACACTCTCTACACCTCACGGAGTTCAAAAGGATTATTAGATATGAAACTGTGCTCAGATTACCTTACCTTCTGACCCTCTCTGCTTTCATCCCCTTGGCAGAGCGAGAGAGATTAGAACCTTGCAGAGTTCCCCCACTGAGGTAAAATAAGCCAAAGGGGATTACTGAAGAAGGGAGAAATAGGAGGGAAAGGAGCTTCAATTCTTTTTCCAAATAATTAAAGAGAAAGCTGAGACTGGGGAAAGATTATTCACAGTGGCCCTTGTGCTTTCAGCACAGTTTGGATTTTTTAAACCTATTCATATGCAAAATAAAAGAAAAAAAGATCAAGACTTAGCAGTTTACCTATCAGGATTTCAGAAGGTCTCATAAGAGATAAACTAAAAGAAAAACAGTGAAAAATAGCTGTCTGCTCTTTATCTGTTTTATTATTGTAGTGCTAGGCATTTCAACTCTATTGTAGTCAGAAAAAGTCATTTTTTCTAGAGACTGCATGTCCCAATGAAAAGGTTTTTAAAAAAGTCGCAGACAGAATGGCAGGCATTTACTTCAAATGGGTCACACTTGTCTAAAAGTTTGAGGGACAAAATAGAATTTTAAGGTTTCAATCAGCTATGTCAATAAAAATCCCATTTTAACACATCCCTTCTTTCTAATCAGGAGAAAACGGGCCAACAGAGTGAGAAAGGCAAGTCAAATGGGATGGTCCTGCTTGTAAATGTCTGAGCTCAGGTATCCACACCTGCCACTTAGAGGTCTACTCCAGGGAGGCTAACTTCGCTCAAAAAGGAAAAATACCACCTATCAAGTGGCCTGACTCACCAATGCATGAGGAACACCCCGATGCTGGCAACAAAAGAGCAAAAACATCATTAGATGGTAAATAAAGGCTTATGATGTAACTGAAGGCACCTTGAAATCCACATTCCTATGGTTTTTACTGTGGCCAGAGACAGAGAAGCAAATAAAGGGTGATCAGGTTTCTCCTGGCAACAAACAGTACCTTTACGACCAATTTATAAACATGCTGAAATTATATTAGATATGCACAGATACAACCAATGAGTCTGGTTTTCCACTACATTAAATTGCTATCATTCTCATTAAAATACATAAGGGTAACAGCAGAAGTCCACGATGAGGAAACCACTCAATAACAGTGTTTATAACACTCTTGCTATGCATTGGAATTCTTGGTTGAGACGGAGATTAAGGCATTATCACAGAATTGTTAATCTCCGACACCTATGAACAATGAGCAAATAAAAATAATAAGAAAAATCTGTCAAAAATTACTGCTACAATTCATCAACAAAAACCATACAAGTAAAGAAAGGAACAGAATCATGCCACAAACTCAGAAGAGTGGTGGCCAAAGGAAAAAACAAACGATTCTGGCAACACAACGGGGGAGAAGTTGACTGAAGGGTAAATAGGCCTCCTGGAGAAGGGAGGGGGTAAGAATCAAGGAAAAACCTGCATAGCAGAAGCCCCTAAATAGCACAACAGGGTGTCAGGAAAAGCAGGAAGGACCATGGAGTTCTGCCCTATCTCTCAAGTCATCAGGCTGGGTGTTAGGGGAGCACAAGCTCTCGGGAGTTCAGCTTGCTCTGCCTGGGGGGGCGGGGGGGGGTGCATTTAGGAGCATGAAAAGTGCAACACGACTGCTAAAGAGATGGCAGAATGAGTCCCAAGGAGGACCGGACTTAGCACACCAGGCCCCGCCGTGCCCTTCCTCCACGAAGTCAGGCTACGGAAGCAATCCTCAACAGTGACACAGGCCCCAAAGAGGATACGAAGACCACAAAGGTGAATGTACCCACACTCCAGCAAATCAAAGTGAAGTCAGGCAAGAGTTGCCCATCTTAACCACGAACCGGAGGAAATCAGAACGGCAAGGCAACTCTGCAAACATTTACAGCCAAGAAACAAGCAAACACACACACACAAGTTTCAAAAAATGAATGTAAGTAAAAGACAAAGGACCTCGTCTGGAAGAAAATACAACAGTCAGAATTTCTACAAGTATGTTGAATTATAAAAGAACTTAAGAACAGCAATTTTTTTTTAAGTTCAATGACGAGATGATAAAACAACAGAATGAACTGAAACGGGAGACCACAGACTGTGGAAATCATTTGAGGACCAAAACCATGCCATTAAGACTCTAAGAAATCAACCAGCAAGGAAAGGAATAGACATGACTTAAAATCAAATTAATGTCACAGACAAAAGACCTACGATAATCATAACGAGGGCAGACAGGCAGAGAAAAAAGAACAAAGTAGCCAAAGCAATTAAAGCACTAGGAACACAAAACAAAGATGAGCCAACATAAAGACAACTGCTATCTTCAACTCCAATATATGGAATAGAGTAAGAAAACCAATTCAGAAATAAAACTAAGTTTCCGTAAAGTAAATGAAAGAGCAGAATCTGAAGATAAAATGAACACAGGCTCTTCAGGGGGAAAATGAAAACTTATTAAGTGCCAAGAACTATTTAGGCTTCCTCGCAAATAGTATACGTACATCCCCTACAAGGAATGGGGGAATTAACATGGCTACAGATTTCTCTACAGAACAATTCAACAAGCACTGGGAGCAGACAGAAGTAACATGTAGGGGCCAGCAGTGAACAAGTTCAGGTCGTAAAGCGAGATGGGAACTTTCCCTTTGGAAAACCCAAGACTAAATTAAGAGGCTCCTCGGAGGTCTTCCTCTTCATTCCAAGTCCTCCTGTCATCCACAGGATGCATCTACTGTGTTAGCCTCCCAGCTCTTCAGCCCGCTCAACATCAGTGAATGGTATTTTACTTGTCAACAGCCACCCTGACATCCTGCACTCAAGACCAGAGGCAAGGAGACAATTAGGACGTTCCTGCAATAATCTTGGTGAGAAATGATGGTGGCTCCAACTAGAGTAATGCAGTGGAAGGATTTGAGAGGAAGTATCTACAGAGCTCCAGCATCTTTAATTGACCCCCAACCTATACTTTCCCTTTCAGCATATGGTCCATCATCACTTCAACTGCATCCTCTAGAATCTGCATATCTTTTGCCAGTTGTCCTTCCATCACATCTGCCTGATAAAGCTCCAGTCCTGGATCAATCCAACTACCTGTTTTCTCCTTGCCTGCACCTAGGTATTTGGATGCCAGTAAACAAAACTAAAGAACTTTCATTTGTGCCACTATAATTTCATGATAATCAATCTCTACAGAGGCCTCAACACTGCTAAATAATTATTCCTATGTCCCTAATCTGTTTTCCCTCACTCTCCACAATATGTCAAATCTCTACTCTCCCTCTAATCTCTTGCTTTGCCACACTTCTTCCCTTATTCTCAATAAACGACTGCTTTCTTCACTGTGAGAATAGAAGCCATGATGAGATGGGTGGTCCCTCAACTTCCTGCCACCCAACTACAAACTTGATTGCATCCGTACCCAACTCTTCCTTCCTCCTTCCTATTAAATTGGAAGAAATCTATCCCCTTGTTTCTAAAGATAATTCCTCCATCAGTGTTCTGAATCCCATCTTGTATCATCAAACTCTCCTTCTACACTGCCTCAGAGCCATCAGCAATTAAACATGATTCTTCCTCTTGAATCCATTTATTGCATTACACTAGCTGGGGCCATGAACATCTCTCACCAGGATTATTGTAAAATCTTCCTGATTGTCTCCCTACCTCTGGTCTTGCACTCTGACAAACCATTCTCCAATCTAAAATGAGAGCACTCTCTCAAGAAGGTATACCTAGTTATGCCTCTAGACTGCTCAGAACCCTTCAGTGTCCAGCCATTACTCTCAGGATGAGACCTAGGTTCTATACCTATCAGCTTCTTGCTTTCCCTCTCCTGCCTCATGCCTTACCACTTTTACTTCCTACTCTGTATTGGTCAGACAGAACTAATTTCATTGCTAAGAACACACCACACACATTTTGGTGGGGGAAATCTTAACAGCTTTATTGAGTTATAATGGACATACGATAAACTGCCATATTTAAAGTATACAATTTGATAAATTTGACATATGTCTATACTCACAAACCATGCCCACAATCAAGATAACGAACACATCTATCACCCCCAAAGTTTCCTGGTGCCCCTTTATAATCCCTTCATCCTATATCCCTTCCCAAACCTGCCCCATCCCTAGACATTTTCTAGAATTGTATATAAGTGGAACCACATAGTATACACTTTTCATTTTTTTGGTCTGGCTTCTTCCCCTCAGCATAATTAAGACTCAACCATGTTGTTGTATGTATAAATATTTCATTCCTTTTTATTACTGAGTAGTATTCCATTGTATGGCTACACCACAATTTGTCTATATATTCACCTGCTGATGAGCATTTGGATTGTTTCCAGTTTGAGTCCATTACAAATAAAGCTGCTATGATGTACAAGTCTTTGTATGGATATATGCCTTCATGTCTCCTGGGTAAATACTTAGGAATAGAATGGCTGGGTGATACGGTAGGTGAACGTTTAATTTTTTTAAGAGACTGCTAGACTGTTTTCCAAATTGGCTGAGCTATTTTACATACCCACCAAGAATTTATGAGAATTCTAGCTGTTCACATCCTCACAAATATTCGGTGTGGTCAGTGTTTTGAATATTAAACATTCTAATAGGCGTGTAGTGATAACTCATTATGATTTATTGCATTTTGCTAATGACTAAGTATCTTAGTTGATCATCTTTATCTGATGATTGTTTATATTCATCTGCTTATTATCTGTATATCTTCTTTGGTGACATTTGTGTTCAAATCCTTTCCCATTTTTTATTGGGCTGTTTATATAATATGTATCTTTTTATATTTATTGAGATTAGCTTTATGGCTTAGAATATGGTCTATCTTAGTAAACGTTCCATGTTCTCTTGAAAGAATGTATATTCTTTCTGTTCTTGTTGAGTGGAGTGCTCTATAGATGTCAGCTAGTTCAAGCTGATAGCGTTAGTTAAGACTTCTTCGAGTCTTCTCTATCTTTCTGTATACTAGTTCTATCAATTATTGAAAGAGGAGCGTTGAAATCATTGACTATGATCGTGGATTTGTTTATTTCTACAGGTAGTGCTATCAGTTTTTGCTTTATGTATGTTCAGCTCTATTACTAGGCACATAAACATTCAGGATTTTACGTCTTCTTGATGAAGTGACCACTTTATTATAAAATGATCTTCTTCGTCCTTCACAATTTTTTTTTACTGTGAGATCTATTTTGGCTCATACTGATGAAGCCACTCCAGCTTCAGGGATTAGTGTAAGCATGGTCTCTCTTTCTCCATACTTTTAATCTATTTGTGCCTTTATACTTAATGTGGGAGTCCCATAGGCAGCAAATAGTTGGATCTTGCTTTTTCTCCAACCTGACAATCTCTGCCCTTTAATAGGGATGTATAGACCATGCACATTAAATGTGATCATTGATAGACATCATCTTGGTATCTATTTTCTATTTGTCCCATCTGTTCTTTCCCATCTTTTCCTTCTTCCTCTTTTTCTGCCTTCTTTTGGACTATTATTATTTCATTTTGACTCCTTTGTTGGCTTACTAGCTATAACTACATTTTTTAGTGTTGCTTTAGGGTTTATATTATACATTTTTCATGAATAACAGTCTACCACCTCCCAGGGCTATTATTCCACCTGGTGGAAGAACCTTAAAATGGTGCACTTGTATTTTTCCCTTCTTGGCCTTTGTGTTATTGTTTTCACACATTTTACTTCTATATACGTTATAAACCCCACAATACAGTATTATTACTTTTCTTTTAAATAGTCAATTATCTTTATAAAATATTTAAATAATGAAGAAAAAAGCTATAATTACCCACATATTTACATTTCTAGTGCTTTTCATTCATGTATGCAGCTCCATATCTGTATCTGGTATCACTCTACTCCTGCTAAAAAAAAAAACTTTCCCTAACATTCCTTACAATACAGGTTAGCTGGTGACGCATTCTTTCAGTTCCTGTATGTCTGAAAAAGTTTTCATTTCACCTTAGTTTTTGAAAAATATTTTTGCTGGATATAGAATGCTAGGTTGACAATTTTCTGTTTCTTCAAAACTTTGTTCCATGGTCTTCCGGACAATGAAAATTCTGCTGTCATCTTTACCTTTGTTTCACTGTATGTAACATACCCTTTTTCTCTAGATAATTTTAAGATCTTTGCCACTTGCTTTAAGCAATTTGATATGGTATTTCTTGGTATAGTTTTCTTCATGTTTCTTATGCATAGGATTCATCAGGCTTTGTGAGCCCGTAAATTTACAGTATCCATCAAATTTGCAAAAATTTTGGCCAATATTTAATTATTTTTTCTGACTCTCCCTCCTCTCCTTTGAGAACCTCAATTACATGCATATCAGTCCACTTGAAGCTGTCCCACAGCTCCCTAAGTTCTATTCATTTTTTCAGTCTCTCTCTTTTTTTATGTTAGATAGTTTTTATTTCCATGTATTCAAGCTTACTAATCTTTTCTTCTGCAATATCTAACATGCCATTAATCCCATCCAGTATGTTTCATCTCAGACATTATAGTTTTCACGTCTAAATTTGATTTGCATCCTTTAATATCTTCAATACCTCTAATTAATACATCCAACCTTTCCTCTAGCCTCTTGAACATATGGAACTCCATTACAATAATTCTTTTAATATCTTTGTCTACTAATTCTATCATCTGTGCCATTTTCTGGCTTCTTTGCTTGTCTGGTTAGTTTTAACTGGATGTCAGACAATATTAGTTTTCCCTTGTTGGATGCTGCATCTTTTTGGGTTTTTTATGAACATTCTTGAGCTTTGTTTGGGTTCAGGTCTTGCTTATATGCTTTTTTAGTCAGAACAAGAGCAGCTGCAACCTGGGGGTAATTCTGCCACCACCCCTTTCCCCCCATGAAGGCAAAACTCTTCTGAGTACTCTAACCAAGGCTGCATGAATTATGAGGTTTTCCACGCTGACTGGTAGGAACGGAGCTGTGTTAGTCAGATCAGGCTGCCATAATAAAACACACAGACTGGGTGGCTTAAACAACAGAATTTTATTTTCTCACAGTTCTGGAGGCTGGAAAGTACAACATCAAGTTTCCAACAGGGTTCAGTTTTGATGAGACCTCTCTTCCTGCCTTGTGCACAGCAGCCTTCTTGCTGTGTCCTCACATGGTGGAGAGCGAGCTCTGGTGTCTCTTTCTCTTCTTCTAAGGGCACCAGTTCTTTCTGATCAGGGCTCCACCCTCATGACCTCATTTAACCTAATCTCCTCCTTAAAGGCCCCACCTCCAATATAGTTACATGGGGGTTTGGTTTCAATTTCTGAATTTGGGAGGGACACAATTCAGTCCACAGCAGGAACTTATTCCCACCACCGTGTGAGCTCTGGGGATGTTTCTTTTTTTTTTTTTTTAGGAGATTAGCCCTGAGCTAACTACTGTCAGTCCTCCTCTTTTTGCTGAGGAAGACTGGCCCTGAGCTAACATCCATGCCCATCTTCCTCTACTTTATGTGTGGGATGCCTACCACAGCATGGCGTGCCAGGCAGTGCCATATCCACACCCGGGATCCGAACCGGTGAACCCCGGGCTGCCGAGAAGCTGAACATGAGAACTTAACCACTGCATCACCGGGCCGGCCCCTAAGTTCCTTCTATTTTTGAGGGGTGCTTTTTTCCTCAGTTTTGGGTAGTTTCCTCACACACTTAAACTGATCAGTACTCTGATGAAGATTTTCTGCACATCTCCAGACTTATCTCTTTGTGCATCTCTCTGCCTTCCTGCACTGTCTATTATGAATTCTAGCTGCCTTTTCCTTCCCAGACTCCCAACTCTATTCTCCCAACTCAGGGAGACCACGAGCTCTGCCTGGGGTCTCCCTCCCTGCACTGCAGCTAGAAAATCTCTTAAGACAGCAAGCTGGGGCGACTGCAGGGTTCAACCCAATTCTCAGCAATCCCTCTCTTTTGTTCCCTAATGTCCACTGTTGTGAAAACCCATATATTTTGTCCAGTTATTTTAGTTGTCCTGGAGGGAAGGTAAATCCAGACCTTTTCCTCTATCTTGTCTTGAAGAAGTTTGCACCAGACGCTTTTATTCCTGTGTCTCTGCTGTACTTCTCCACTACCTGAAATCTTCTTCTTCTTTCAGTGATAATCACTAATTATCTTTTAGACGTCCACTTAGATGCCACTTTGTCCACAAAATCATTCCCGAGCACCTCCTGTCTCAACCAGGTGCTCCCCCGACATACCTTCCTCCTGCCATTGCACCAACCACGCTGTACTGGAATTACTGCTTCTACTGTCCATGTATCCCCCAGTGGAACGCAAGAGCTGGAGCCGTGCATCGTGCACCTCTGGATCCCCAATGCCTGACAGAGTACCCAGACCACGGCAAGTGCTCCATGAACATATTCGAATGAATAAACAAAGGAGAGAAGCTTAAAGTGGACAGCCAGCAGCTGTAGCCACATTCATTTTATCACTGAGTTTTGTTCTGTTATCATCCATTTCCTTAAAGACTGTAAACCAGTTGTTATTATGAAGTAGTTTAATATTATTGAAATAAGCTATATTTTAATATTAAAAACAACAGTGACTAGATTGAACGGTCTTTTTCCCCATAGGGCAGCAGTAATCTCTACCGTAGGCACGTGCCTACCATGCCTTGAAGGAAACAATCTATTATTAAGGGCATGCTTTGAAAGTTCAAACCAATTTCAGAGATAAAAATTCTTTTCACATAGGTTTATTATCACCCAATTTCACCTTAACCTGAGGAATAAAATCAGAGGAACCCAGTGTAAACACTTCTTGAAGCAATTTAAATTGTGACCTATTACCTTCTTGCCAGAGTCAAATGATGTAGTCCAATCATTTAATCTAAAATTAGCAGAAAGTAATATTTAATGTTACATCCTTGAGTTTTACCTCTTTTCCATGTCTTGAGAAGGTACATTTGAAAGGACTGACGGAATATGCAAAAAATAAAGGATCAAAACAGCAGACAAAATGGTGAAATGTCAATTCCCAAGATGGAAACCTGATATTTGAAAATGGTTGTCCTTGCCTCCTCGTGGACTAGCTGCCTACACTCCCACAGCCTCGAGGGCCTCCTCAGTCCCAGGGGGCCTTATGAGAAGAAGCTTAATGATCTGGGTACATTCTAAACTGTACCATCTATGGAGATATCAATGAGAATATGTTTTGACAGTTACCCCACCTCCGCTTCATGACATTGAAGGGAACCCAGGAAGATACTTCCAATAAAATATCAGAGTTGCATAGAACAATGCTTCCAACATTGAGAATTAACTTAGGAGAAGATAATAAAAACCAAGACCCATCATCCAAGCTTTGATTCTTACCAAGTGCAATCAGAATATTGCGGGATCCTGAAAGCGAAGCAGTCGGGCAACAAAACTCCAACATCTTGCATGAGAGAATTCCAGAAGGCTCATACTTACGCTGCATGGGTTGTTGGCTGTCTGAGCTGAACTGTAGAAGGATCCCCATTGAGTGGCTCGCCTCTCTTCCCGGGAAGGAGTGCTGTTCACAGGCAGGCCGGCTGGGACCCCGGGGCCTGCAGCCACAGCGTTGGCAGGCTGGCTGCTGGGGGCCACGAGGGCAAAAGCGTCATCCAGGAGAGAGTGCATGGTCTGGCGCGCCTCCTCAATGGACGGCTGGGGCGGGACATACTGGGAGGCCGGGAAGGGCAGGCCTGGATACCTCCCCAGCTCAGCAGAAGACGGTGTCTGCACATCTGCCGGGAGGTCGGGATCGGACTGCAGTGGGGAAACAGCAGAGTAAAGAAGAATCAGACACGAGCTTCTACGGCAACCCAAAAACAACACTCTAGGACCAAAATGGAATTTAACAATTCTCACTGACGTTGAGGAAAAGGTTTAGCATAAGAATTTTATAAATGACTGCTGAGGAACGTGCGTTCCATATCATGGGGGCAAAACGTTTGAATGCGGAAAAAAGAACAAAGTGAAAACATTCAATAATCATTTGTCTGGAAAAATTCAATCAACTATCTGAAACACCTTTCAGTACCTGGAAGTACAATCTTTATGGAAAGCCCCTAAGCAACCAGAAATGACGTCTTAGAGTCTATATTCCATAAATCTAGAAACCAAAAACTAAAGCAGGCTATTGACTATTATCAATGGGAAAAAACAGCCCTACACACTCCCAAAAGAGTTCAAAGTCACCACCATATGACAACTGTGTATGTATAAACAATTTTAATACCTACTATGACAACTACTTATAACAGTAAATAGTAACAATTATTATTCAGAAATTATTCATCTTTAAAATGGACATATCTCTGGATAACATGAAAGATCAAGAAAGGTTTAAACATATTCTATACCCACTGTCTAAGAGGCAGGGATATAAGTAACAAGATTTTTTAAAAATCTTATTTCCTGATACTGCCTTATGAGCAAAATGTTGTCATAATATATACCAGGTAAATTGTAAGGCATAAAACGGAACCAATGGAAGAAGAGGCCTTTCTGGTCTCAGTGGTTCCAGAAGCCCAACTCACGGTTACTACAACTGACACAAGGAAAAGAGAAGAGGTTCTGGTGACCCCGGGCCTCTGTGAGGAAGAGTGGATGTCTTTTTCTAGAAAGTTCCCCCTACTGGCCCCTGGTTTAGCTCACCTGGTTGGATCTCCCTACTCAAGGGGTCAAGGAAGACATCCCATATCTGTTTGTATCAGTGAGTCTCTTACAAAGAAAAAACTCTATTCCACAGACATATCCTTACTCTTAGCCAATTGTCTGGAAAACACTTCCCAATGATTATGGTCTGTCCAACAGATGATCAGTTCTTATTCATGCCAGGGTCAAACACCAAGGGAAGCAGTTGCTTAACTCCAGAGAGAAAGCCATTCTACACACTGGCAAACCCCCAACAGTCCACACACCTGTTTTGCTTGGCCAGCATAGTCTTTTAAAAAATAGATATTTTTAAAATCTGAAAATTTCAAACTAAAACTCAGGGGGCCAGCCTGGCAGTGTACTGGTTAAGTTCATACGCTCCGCTTACACGGCCCAGGGTTCGCAGTTTGAGATCCCAGGCACAGACCTAGCACCACTTGTCAAGCCATGCTGTGGTGACATCCCACATAAAATAGAGGAAGATTGGCACAGATGTTAGCTCAGCAACAATCTTCCTCAAGCAAAAGGAGGAAGATTGACAAGAGATGTTAGCTCAGGGCCAATCTTCCTCACCAAAAAAACACCTAAAACTCAGATTCCCGGATTCTCTTAGAAGAATCTGAAGCTCTGGCATCAGGGGCCCTCACTCCACTATAGAAACAACTGCTGCTGAGCAGCGACTCCCTCCTGAGATGGGCAGGTGCTCTTCCCAGCACAACAGGGAGTGGCTGGTCTCACTCCCACATACATTACACACTTGGTCCCATAAGTCTGTTTCTCAAAAACTGCAATATCTCAGTAAAGTTTCTAGTAAGTGACATCTGTTATCTAAGACTTCTAAGTAAGGAGTTTGGGCGCCAAAGGGGGTGTCTGGTTTATGACGTAGCATTGGAAGGACCCTGTGTTCCTTTCCTTATGAAGTAGATAAAAGGTCCACACGCAGGCCCTTCCCCCATTCTTGGTTTTCTTGAAGAGCCGATAGGGAAGACTGCGGTCAGTAGTGCGCCACCAAGCTAAGAGTTCACAGTGGAGAAAAGGGAAAGTGTGTCTGGAACAATCCTACTGGTAAGCAAGAGAGTCTCTCTAAAGCCAGAATGATGTTCCCACTGGTGGTTCCAGCGGCTGACTAGGTAGCTGCATTGCAAGGAAGCAAATGGTGTGGCCACATAAAAACAACTGCAAACCCCAAATGAGGTTCCAATGGGGAGGAGGATCTTAGACACACTTGAAGAGAGTCCCTGAGAGCTAGAACCACTGCCAATCTCACCCCGAGTGGTCATAAGTTTAGAGAAGGTTTAACTTTTATAGCAAGAGAGATACGCTCTGAAGATGGGAAGGAAGGTTCCCTTGGACTCCATCGGCACCATGAATCCTGCCAAGAAGGCAGAGAGACACAGAGCCAAGATGAGGGATTCGTCTTTCTTCTTCTTGTTGCCTCCTCATTTTGCAGGCCAGACTACCAGGCACTTGCAGGCCAAGAAGATGTCTTATTCATTTTTCTATATCCCAATATCTAGCACAGTGTTCCACATACAGATGGTACTTAACAAAAAATGAAAAACTGTGATCTACAAAAGTTAGTATTTACCCAGGATTCCTGAGTTGGAATTTGAATTCCATTACCTCAAATCTCAGTTTGACAATTCTGTTATATTATGTTTGTTTCCTTTGCACAGAAACACGTTCATCTGTCATTCTTCAGAAATAGATATGACCCTTTTACCTTCAGTCACCAGAGATGGTGTATTCTGGTGCCTACTTTGCAACCCTCTGGAGGTATTATAAGAGTGATCACACATCGTGGTGGGCCCAGGACAATCTCAGTTTATGCCTGGTGTCCCAGTACAATAATTAATAGTGCCTCCCCTCACTCTCACAAGTGTTGGCTTGGAAGATAAATTATATCAGGGGTTGACAAACTTTTTCTATAAAGGGCCAGACAGTAAATATCTCAGGCTTTGTGAGTCAAACAGTCCTGTTGCAACTATAGTCATGTGCCGCACAACGACGTTTCCGTCAACAACTCACTGCACGTACAACGGTATTCCCATAAGATTAGTACCACATCGTCCAGGCATACGCTAGGCTATACCATCTAGGTTTGTGTAAGTACACTCTATGATGTTCGCACAATGACGAAATCATCTAAGGATGCATTTCTCAGAACATAATCTCATCCTTAAACCAGCATGTCCCTACTCAAACTGCCTGGTTCTTAGCAAGAGCAGCTACAGATAACATGCAAATGAATGGGCGTGGCTGTGTTCCAAGAAAACACTATTTACAAAACAGGCAGCTGGCTGGATTGGCCTGAGGGCCACAGTTTGCCTAGACCTATAATTATAATGATGACTTTAGTTACAAGGAATCCAGAAGAATTTCTTCCACCTTAGGAGAATAAAGTTCTGGAGGAGAAGATATTTTGAGGGGAAAAGTGTAAAACTCAAGATAATTCAAAAACACATATATCTAATATAATCTGGAAGATGAAATGTGACCTAAGAAACGGTTAAGTTCTGAGAAAGGCATTATCTTTGAAAGCATGTGTTTCAGAACTTTTAGGGAGAGAAAGTAAAAAGTCAGTCCATCCGAGGAAGACTTTCATTTTAGGGAATCTTTGAAAAATGGGGCCACTGGAGACGAAGTAGCTAACTGAGGTGGTGTTCTCCAGGGAAGCACTTCCTTCCACCAGCTCAGGGAGGAAACTCTGTGCTTTCTGCCAAGAAAAAGCAAGGAGGACAAGGATGGTCTGGGCCACCATGAAAGAGGCCTGATTTAGGGCCATAAATAGAGGTGAATGGAGACAGCAAGGGAAAGACAGGCTATTCCCTACACAAAACTTAATGGCATTGGATGATGGAACTCAGGGCGACTAGAAAAAAGGAAGGGACAGGGACTGTAAAGGCTCTCCTGCAGATTCCCATGAGAGATGGAGCCCTGCTGGCCAGGGAAACGAAGGGGGACGGAGCAACGCTCCCCTTCTTCTAGTCGCTGGCTTCACACAGCACGGTCTGGACATCCCTGCATGACTCTCCTGGGGAGCCAAAGGGAGAGCCCTCCCCAGATGAAGCCAAACCCCACAGACGCCCAGACAAGTGCCTGTCCAAAAACAGCAGCAGCACAAGAACTGCCGGCGATGGGTCCTCTAACTCAGGAATTCATTCCCAGCATTCGGAAACGACTGGATTCAGTCTACTGAGGAGCAAAGGAGTCTAATTTGTAGGCCTTCTAACTCTCTGGAATCATTCCAATCCTCATGAGAGGGTCATGAGGGGCATGGTCAGTCTTTAGGGCACTAGAAATACAGTAAGTTCCCAAGGAAAGGCCTGGTTGTCTCAGATGTTCATGATTCAATTATACTCAGCCCCAATGTCGAGACAGTGGCACGTTTGGCTAATTACGTTTAGTGTCTGTCAGTGTTAGCTATTTGTGTAATTTAGGAGATAAAATATAAAACTCAAATAAGAAATGGCTGGTTGAATAGGCTCTACCTAAAGTGATCATTACATCACCAACCCCTTCTCCAGAGATGTGTGTTTTGCTAATTTCCCTCTAAACAAGGACAGCTGTATAAGTCTGCCTCCAGGAAGAGGCAGGGGACTCGTGCAACAAGACAGGGCTGCACCCTGACACAGGGCTGCAGGCACCCGCTGCGCATCCCGGTGCTGCCTGAGTCAGCCACATCTAGCGCCCCCTCTCCACCTGGGGGTGTCTTTGTGTCTGTATTTCTCACAGTCCCTCGGGGAGGCTTTCTTCCCTTCTCAGTGGGGTCTGCGCGTGTGTGTCTTAATGCTATCAATGTCTGCCTTCAACACTTCAAGCAACTCTGTATCCTTTCTGTTTGAAAAAAATGTTTAATTCCATATTTCTTAAATTCCATTAAGCTCTTTCTTCCATTAAAATAAAATATATATATATATATAAGCAAATAGAATACCTTCTTCGCAGTCCAGGAGCAGAAGGGAGGGACAAAACCCTAAATATCCCTCCCATCAGCAAATAACCCAAACAACCCTCTGACCAGGGAAAGGAAAAAAAAACCTCTGGACATTTCTCTCAGTCTTCCAGTTAACCTCAAGAAGCGCCTACTCTGAAGCCTGAGAGGAGAAGGCTTGCATATAGAAAGGAAAAGCACAGAGGAGGTTTCCAGAGAGCTCGTCCAGCAGCCCCCTGCTTTAAATGACTCAAGTTTCCCCTCAAAGGACCAGCCCTCTCCCCCTCTCACCCCACATGCCTCACCACCCAGCCGGCCTCGCAGCTTCAGCCACCGGGCATCAACACCACACAAGGCAGCAGCCACCACTATTCATTCTCCTCTCCCAGAGAGCCACCCCAACCCGGATTCCAGAAGCCAGGGTCAGCATTACGCACTGGGCAGCCAATGTAGGCAGAGTTGTGGACGCCAGGGGGCCTTTTGTAAGTGCCGTCACTGTCTGTGGTGATCAGCCTGTCCTTCTCGGCATCTCCAGGGCAGCCGTTGACCTGGTGTTTCCGGCGTGGCTTGGGAGAACGCTTTATCCGCGAACTGCCAGGAAAACGAGAGGTTAGCTTCACAGGAAACAAACTTGCCTGCCGCTGGCTTATCAACTGAACACTAAGCATTTCCTGAGCACCTGTGATGTGCTGGCCACTGGAGTAAACACCCCACAGAATATAAACAATGTGTAAAACACAGTCTCTGCTCTAAGAAAGCTCACAACCTATCTGCCCTGGCAGACTATATCAACACACACGGAACAACGGAGAACAGTACGAGGCAACGTATAGTCGTGACAGTATTTAATAATACAGACATTCAGGAAAGGGGGAGGTCCATGTGAGCCGGTGACATCATCGCTGGCTGCACAGGGCCTGAGCTAGGTCTTAAAGAGCAGAGGATCTGCACACCAGAGGGATGTGGAAGGAGAGAGTGAGGTGTGGACACCACCGTGCTGCCGAGGGCCAGAAACAGGAATGCAGATGAATCCCGGGGGCAATGAGGCCAGGGCTAAGGGAGTGGCAGGTCTGTCTATGCTGCTGTAGGGTGGAAAGCAGCTCGAATGGAGAGGCAGGCCAGCCTGTTACAGGAGCACAGGTTCCATATGGCAGGGAACAGAAGCCATAACAGGGTTTGAGCAGAGAAAGGCACAAATGAGACCAGTGTTTACAGAAAACGTATCCGGTTAAAGGCAGGGCTCTGGGAGACCAAGAGACCAAGACTGAGTGTGGCTGAGGGAAAGGAAATGAGCTGTCCACCCACACCCAGGTAGGTGACCAAGCAGAGGAGGTGAAGATCCTGGGGGTGAGAGCGGGATGGAGGAGAGGGAGGGCCCAGGAAGCGCCGGAGGCACAGTGGGAGGAGGACAGGCGACACCACTTTAGAATGCCCATTCCAGGAGACAGCAAACCCAGGAAATGCTCTCAGGCACTCGAGGGGCCGCCTTCTCCACACAGGTGACAAACAAAGCCATCAGGGTGGCCGACAGCCTTTCTGTGTATTAACCTCTTGGAGTCGTTTTCAGAGCCTTTACCCTTAAAACCGACCGAGCCCTCCTGTCCCGCCCCACCCGACAGCTCGCCCGGGCCCACCTCTTCCGGGGCTCTATGAACACGGAGGGCACGCTGGCCGTGGGGTCCAGGATCTTGTCGATCTGCATCTGCGCCCGGCGGTACACACGGTGCCGCTCGCGCGTGTCGCCCGAGGACAGCTCGTCCAGCACCGGGAACTCGTAGTGGCCGCGGCGCTTGGCGCGGAGCCGGATCTTGTTCCGATGGTGCTCGATCTCCGACTTGTGTCGCAGCGCCGTCTGAATCTGAGGGGACGAGACCGAAGGAACGTGCTCGAAGGATCCTGGGACCCAGGCTCTGAAAGCATTTGGGGAACACCTTCCTGCCACGTCCCTTGCCCCCTGGACGTCTGTCCTAGGCCCCAGGAGGCCCCAAAGGGTGTGATGGGACAGGCACACCCACACGGGGCACAGAGCACCTGCCATGCCCTCGGGCCGGACCCCCGAACTCTCTGTGGTGTGGATACGGGGAAGCCCCGGTATCGGCCCCCAGAGCAGGGCAAAAATAACTCCAACCTGCAAAATCAGCTAGTGACAACTCTGAAGACACAAAGGGGCACTGACAACTGGATATAATACGCCCTGAGAAAAGAGTAAACGTTCTCCATACTCAATAATTTACTACTTCAGAGATTTCTAAGTTAAGATAGATTCAAAGATATTTGCATGTTATACAATACCCGTTTGCTGATAATTATCTAGTATTACCAACCAAGTTCCCTGACAGGAGACTTGCCCTCCACAGAGGGGCATCCACAGGTGTGGAAACATGTCACCGCTGGTTACGAGGCCTGAAGTAGGTCTTGAAAAGTAAGTAGGATCTGAAGACAAGAGGGGAGGGGAAGGAAGGTGTGAGATGTGGCACAACCACGCCAGGCCTGCCAAGAGCCAGGCCTGCCAAGAGCCAGCAGTGGGAATGCAGATGACTGCCTGGGGGGTTGATGGCGTGGCAGTTCTGCTGTGCTGGGGGGCAGCGCAGGCTGGGAAGAGCTCACTTGTGTCAAGGTGTGTCCTGTTTTGTAAGCACCTAGCTCTGCTTCAGAGGCCTTGATATCAAGTGAGATGGAGACAGCGGGGCAGAAGGGAAACCACGCTGGGAATCTGATGGGGAAGAGAGAGCAGGACTCATAGGCCAAGATAGGATGGAACGTTCCTGCCCATGTAGGAAGACTGCAGTAGACCAAAAGCCACATACCCTGAGACTGCCTGAAGGAGGAGGGTCGGTTGCATGAGGTTCTCGGCAACTTACCATCAGGAGAATTAAGAAAAGCCGCTCTTACTCTGTCGGGCTCTAATTGTTCTTTAAAATATATGAGTCCTCACAGGAGGCCCAAGATATGCTAGGAATTTGCAGCAGAATCTCCTACTAAGAAAACATTTAGGGCCAGCCCGGTGGCACACTGGTTAAGTGTGCACGTTCCACTTAGGCGGCCTGCGGTTTGCTGGTTCGGATCCCGGGTGCGGACACGGCACCGCTTGACAGGCCATGCTGTGATAGGCGTCCCACATATAAAGTAGAGGAAGATGGGCATGGATGTTAGCTCAGGGCTAATCTTCCTCAACAAAAAGAGGAGGATTGGCAGCAGTTAGCTCAGGGCTAATATTCCTCAAAAATAAATAAAACATTTAAATTTAGATGTATGAAGTATTTAGGTAGGTGTAACAGTATTGACAATGCTCTAGTTCTTAAGTTGGGTTTTCATTTTGTTGTTATGCTTTATAATCAATATATCTGTTACCTATAGTCCTATGTGTGCATCAAATACTACATTTTAAAAAGATAGTAAAAGAAAAAAACGGAGATGTATCCTATCAAGTTATGAAGCCACAGGCCTGGTGAACACATTCTCTTCTTTCTTTCGCCAGATGGAGAAGTCACTCCAGGCTGTCTACCCTGGCAGCTGTAGAGGCACACGCAACAGGAGACTGATGGAAACAGGTCTAGGCCAGGACTGGGGCCATGCAGGGCTGGGGCTCCTGAGCGTTGGTGAGAACGGACAGCACATGTCATCCTGAACCCATGGCACACAGTCTGTGGTCAAGTGCTTGGCAAAGAGCTAAGGAGATGTGGACAGGAGAAATATAAGAACTCTTGGTAAGACTTCTATAGGATGATCCACTGTAAGGATCACCTTTAAAGTGGGGAGGAGGGTTCAACTGTACCAATTTCTTATTACAACCTGGCAGAACTCACAACAGCAGCAGCGGTTTCTTAGAGGCAGGAAACTGACAGGCATGGAGCTGTCTTATGTGCAGTCCTAAATGGCATTCACTCCATTGACAGTCCAGCCCAGGTCAAATCTCTCAAGCTCCAGTTAACAGTGACCTAGCCTGGCATTCTGGTTCCCAAAATCTTAGGAGGGAAGCAGATCTAACTCACTCTTCTGGGATTCACTGGAATAGGGTTTTACTATGAATTATCTAGATCCTTGGGGCCAGAGCGGATCTATCAGGAATCACAAAGTCTCCTCTTATCCCAAGACCACCCCAGGCTGGATGAGTCACTAGGAGAAGTCACAGGACCCGGCATTTAGTCCCAGTCATTACAGCAAAAAGATATAGAGCGAATCAGCAAAGGGAAAAGCACGTGGGGCGAATTCTGGAGGCACCCAGGTGGAGCTTCCCGGAGCGCTCTCCCAGTGGAGTCCCATAGGACGTGCTTAGTTCCTCCAGCAACGAGTCGTGACAACACGGGTGAAATGTTGTCCAGCAGGGAAGCTTATGAGAGACTCAGTGCCCAGGGAGTCTCTAACGGGCTGCTCACGTAGGCACCCGCTGCCTAGCATGTCATAAAATTCCAGGCTCCCAGAAGGAAAGCAGATGTTCACCGTAAATCATATTGTTCGTATTAATAGTTTAGGCGCAGTGAGCGACTCTGTTCTGGGAATGGCGGGAATCTTTCCGAAACCCAAGTTCCCAAATACTAGCCATGGGCCGAAATGGGACTTTCTAAGGATAGCAGCCTCAGGTCTTTGTTCTGCATATCTGCCAATGCATCTAACAGTGTCCTTGAACAGTATCAGATCTAAAAAACCTGATTATAATATTTAAAATTCAGAATACTTGTCAGCAGCTCATACCTTTAGCAACCTTTTGACACTGTCACTTTCACTCATTTTTCAGCACTGACCAAATCAGAATGTGAGCCTTTTTATTAACATACTTTTTAATAAAAACAAATACCTCTTTGTTAATTTTGTTGGTTTCTGCCACTCGGTCAGCCAGTATGGGGTGCTGAACTGGGGGAGCTGGGATCGGCTGCATGGCAATCAGCTGGATCTTACTGGGGACCCGCCGACTGGCCTCTGAGGAGCGGGAGATCCTGTCCACGTGCTCAAAGATGGAGGCTGACGAGTGCTGCTCATTCCCTGAACTGGGGGGCGGTGGCCCTGGAACAGAGGGGAAAGCCAAAATAAATAAAGTCATCCTAAAGAATCGCAAATAATCAAAATTATGGATTAATCCTTAAAGAATCCTCAGATGGGCCCCCGCTCAAAAACACATCCCCACTCCATGGCAGAAGACTTGAAATGTCACTATTTGAGCTTAAGCTGTCTGGGTTAAATAGTGTCTTCTGCAGCCTCATTACAAATTACAAATATCCTTAGAAAAGAAATGAAAATCCTGATGACACTTTGTGCCAAAAATTGCCCTGTTTTGTCTAAAGGTGTTTCAGAGTCTTCAGTAAGAAAGAGTCTTCCAGACAGGAGGAGCCTGAAGTTGCTCAGTCAATAGCAATTTACAGAACTTTTAGAAAAAACATGTAATGCATCTCTGAAGTTCTACTCTCATTTGGAGCAATAAAAATTTAGTTGCCAAGGTGATTATACTGTTGAGAAACAAAAGTCGAGGGGACTGCAGACAGGCATGTACTGGTTAACAATGAACGCTTCAGTTCTGACGTAGAAAGAAAATTAAGTTGAAGAGGCATAAGAAGAAAAACTTGCTGCCTACAGGGGACTTGGTCCTACTTTAAAAAGAGATGAAGAGGACACTTAAAAATGGTTAAATGGGTAAATTTTACGGCATGTATATTTTACCAAGACAAAGTTTTTTAAAGTAATCAGAACTGCAAAAAGAGAAAAAAAATTAAATGTGTAGAAAGAAGATAGAAAAGAAACACTTTAAAATGTTAACAGAGACTGGATCTTGGTATAATGGGTGATTTTCTCCAATTTCCTGTATTTTCTGTAATGAGGATTTTCTCTGAGTATAACTTTTATAGTAGAAATAATCCCAATAAGCTTTAATTTTAAAAAGGCATAAAAAGACGGAAAGATGCGAGGAGGGGCTGAGTAGGTGGGAAGAGCTCTACAGAGCTGGTGAGACGCACTGAGGTCACTAAGGCCCTCCCTCTGATAAGCCAGGCACCTCCGGACGCTCTGAACACCACTTTAAAATAAATGGCCAACAGCCCAAGAGAAGGAATGAGGGCATGCAGAAACTTTTTGTAAACAAAGGCATGAGGTTTGAAACTTCAAGCATAAGTGAAAAATATAGAGGTTTCTCCTCCGTGTAGAAAAAGAAAAAGTTGAGCAAAGCAGGAAGAAAAGTAGTTGAGGTTTTACATAAGGAATGCACATCAGTGGTATGTCAGTCTTTGTATTTCCTCTCAATTTGAATTATCTCCACTTGTTATCCCAAGCGACTAGAAATGATGTATGTAATTCTGTGAATGAACGCCGTCTCTCTTAGCAAGGAGGCATAGGTTTCTGGATTCCGGCTATTCTTGGGCTTGCTTTCCCTACCCTGGGCCCGGAGGGAGCCTGTTTGTGCAACGTAAGCACAGCCAGGCTCCACCATACATCCAGTGGCAGCTACTCAAATTACAGGCAAAATGCCTAAACGGAGATAATTAGCTGTGCCAGATAGGCTAGCCTTGCTAACCCACACTCATAAAGTGACAGCAGATGTCACAAAGGGTAGCCCACATTAAGCTACTGATATGTAAAGGTGAGGTTGCTTTCCCCCAATCTGGTAAAAAGATGGTAAAAAGATCAGGGCACAAAGGTGGCAGAGGAAGAAAGTCCCCTCCCTCTGTGCTGTCTGCTTGCCTGGGTACCACGGAGCTGCAGGCCTGCGACTGGCTCCTGTCACTGCCCTATCCCACCCCCCAACTGTGGTCATGGCTCCTTGCGCCACAGTTCACCAACTGCAACCAGAGAAACAAAGGATGCAGAGAAAACCCTCAAGCTTCCATACGGCCTTGGAGTCCAGCCCTTTTAAAAGGCTGAAAAAAGGTTTGTTATTTGTTTTATCTATCTGTGCACATATATACATATATCTCAGTTTATATATATAAACTGGTTATTTTTATTGTTTGCTATGCATTGCACAATTTTTTTAAAAAACTACTTGCATAATAACAGTCACTGGAAAGTACAATGGATACATAGAGATTAATGCTGTGTGAATCCTGCCTTAAGGCAAGTAGGGCCTTTGGAAGAGTACTTTTGAAGAGTGCCTCCTCTTCAAATATTATAAAACAAACAAAAAAATGTAATGATAGAAACTACAGTATAGGATAATGTCAACGAAGAATGACAGAGGAAAGAGCAATCCGAATTACTAAAATGCCGAAGCAATAGAAGATTTTAAAAGAACTATTAATTCCATTATCTATCGGTAAGTGCAGTCAAACTGCATTAATACCGATGCCCGTGACCCACATTAACACCCTGTGAGGCAGGGATCACATCTGCCTCTTCTTCATCCTATCCCAGCACCGAAGCCACCACAGGCACTTAGTAGACACTTGCTGAATGGATGACTAAATGACTAGTCACCTCAACCACCTGTATAAAATTCCACCTAAAGAGACCTTGGGGAATCTGCCTTAATGAAAAGAGGAGAATTATGATTTATGATCACAATCACTTTATAAATGGGTACTCTACCATTACCTGAAAAACTCTGATGTTATTTGTAGTCAAAATAGTTACCCTGCAATCTCGTTAAAAATGTTATTTGTTTTGCAAACTCCTTAGCACATGCAAAAGTAAATGACTGGGTAAAATTCTAGAATTTGGATTTGTGGAATTCAAATTAACGAAGCTCTAATTACTTAAAAATCACACACATGCGACCTATGGAGAACATAAAGAAAATACTCAGCATTTTGCAGTCCTTATCTACGTGGTTTATTCCTGATGGTAAAGAAGAGAGGGGGAAGGGAGGACGGCATAAGGGGTGACCGGGCACGTGTGTGCAGTGATGGATAGTAATTAGTCTTTGGGTGGTGAACATGATATAGTCTACACGGAAATCGAAATATAATGATGTACACCTGAAATCTATATAATGTTATAAACCAATCTTACCTCAATGGAAAATAAAAAGTTTAAACAATTGAAAAAAAGAACAAGAGAGAAAAAACCACACTTATGCCTGGACACAGCAATGGCAGCACAACAAGCAACTGAACGTAGCCACCTTGACTTAAGGGAGGTGTGTTATTCCCTACCTCATCTCTCTCTTCATAACTTTGCTAAGGGGAACCAGTGCTTATGACGAGACTTATTCTAAAACTGCAATAACTGAGAAGACAGTGACATTTGAGCAAATAATCTCATAAGGGTCCTTGGATTGTTGCAAAGGTCATGCATCATGGTCTAGCCACCTTCAAAAATAGTCAGCTGGAAAGGAAATAAGACACAGCCTCAAATTGACCAAAACAATGGTCTTTTCTCAGCTTCCCTTGCAAGGTGGGTCCTGAAAATGCCACACGACCTGTAACAGCCATCCAAAGCCTTGCCAAGGAATCTCTAGAGACCCAGCAGGCGTGCCACCCACTGTGGTGAGAGGGACCCTGGGCCCAGGGCGAGATGGAGGAGGGTCCCAGAGTGGTTCTCAAGCACCCTCCTGCTCCATTAATTTGCATTTCATCATGACTTGCAACAAGAGAAGGATTTCTACATGAATTACAAAATAATTCAAAAGCTATGATTAAGAACTCAGAATCGTTTTTAGAGGGTATTTTACTAAATTAATTCTATGCTAGTAATAAAATGCCTTTATGGCAGCATCCAAGTTTTAAACAAGTAAACAAAATTTTATAAGTGAATTGATAATTGTAGGGAGAAGATCATCTCTCTAAAACACGAAGATAATGTACAGATTCTGGTGTCTCTTCATAATAGCAGTCACTGAGCTCCTAGTACTCACTCACCGGGACATCTAGTCCACTTGTCTCCTTCCATGGACAACTCCCAGTCCCAAAGCTGACATGCTTACTACTGTAACTTTGAATACATATTGAAAGTGATATTTCATTTTTTATATAGAATATAGAATATTCTGGTTGCAATACTTTCAGTAAGGAATTAAAAGCAGGAACTAAAAGCAAGGTTTTCTCAGATAAGCAATGAAGAGAAATTGAGAAACTCCAGAGCTGACTTTTTTTTCTCCAAATATTTCTTTCCCAGGATCAAAATTAGACTTTATTCCTATCTATCTGAAACAGTGCCCCTGTTACCGTGGTGTTAAGTAATTTTTAAGATTCTGTGAAATTGGATCCAAAGAAAAAACTCTTCCCTTCTTCTTAGGGGTATTTCTTTAACATCAAAAATGAAACAACTGGAAGGAATCTCAAATATCAGCTCGTTTAGTCTCACAGGAACCCCAAAGGCTAAGGGACCTGCGAGGTCACCAGCGTGACAGCAACAGAAGAGGCCTCTGGCTTCATCCAGAATCTGTTCATTTATAGAATACAGTTCACTCTGTACTGCACTTTCATACAGAGAAATCTGTGACCAAAAATGTGAGTACAAAAATTACTATTAAAGATAACATCCTGAGGCATTCCAGTTTCCTTTGCATTACTAAAACACAATCCTGAAACCTGAATAAAACTCCAGCGAATACAACAGCCGTAGTAGCACATTTATGTAACAGAATCTATTAAGCTAAAACCTAACTACTTTGTCATCATGCCAAAAAATGCTCCCAAGTCCGTAAGACCCGTGGGCTTTGTTTCATTACAGGACATGAGCCTCATGGTTAGACCCTTCGGATGGGAGTGAAGTGCATCTCGGACCTGCCCTAAGAAGCGCTGCCTCTGACTCCAAATGCAAATCTGCTAAACCATCAGATCACATAGAACTCCCAATGGAAGGAGGAGCTAGGAACAGAACCAAATATAGTACGCTCGGACCTATGATAAACAAACAGCTTTCTGACAGTGACAGCTGTGCAACACTTGCATTGGATCCTAAGAAGGTCACTGAATCCTGGGAGCAGTTTTTGGGACTCTGGTTTTAGTGCCATTCTTCCTTGTCCTTCAGGGAGGAAAATCCTTAAGACTCTGAACTAGAATGAAATGTGACTATTAACCTCAAAACATACCTTGGTGAATCCCTAACCTCTAGCAGGTCCTCTGCCTCAGTGCAGGCACCAATACAATGTCAGATGGTGACAACCAATGCTGAGAAATTCACCATATGAATGAAGAATATTCCACTGCACAGATTTTTTTTAAAAGGTTCAGCATTTGGGGCTGGCCTGGTGGTGTAGTGGTTAAGTTTGCCTGCTCCACTATGGTGGCCTGGGGTTTGCAGGTTCAGATTCTGAGTGCAGACCTACACATTGCTCATTAAGCCATGCTGTGGTGGCATCCCACATACAAAAGTATGTTAGCTCAGCAACAATTTTCCTCAAGCCAAAAGAGGAAGATTGGCAACAGATATTAGCTCAGGGCCAATCTTCCTCACCAAAAAAAAAAAAAAAAAGAACGAAAAAAGGTTCAGCATTTGTAGTATAAAACCCTAGCCTACTGGAACCTTGTAATTAAGGTTTTAACATGGAAAACGAGAAGAGTCACAGACCACTCTGTGGGGCTCTGTGGGACTTGCCGTCGTTCACCACTCCTGGCGTCTTGTCTCCTGCGTCCCTATCGCTGGACTCTTCGCTCACTGTAGAGTCGGCATCTGAGGGAGAAACTCTGCAGACACAAAACAAATGCAAACGTTAGGAAAAAGAAAGAAAGGATGGGGGGAAAGGTCACATTAATTTGGATGTGGAAGTCAGGCCTCCAGGCAAAACTGGTAGAAATCAAACAATCCAAAAAATTATTTTGTGGCATGGCATCTTCAAGGACCTAATATTAATATATAGCACCTAGTTACCTCTTAAAGACAGCATAACATGACTTACAAACTGGGTCAGCAGGCTGCATTTCAACAAATGCTAGGAAAGTAAGTGCCAGGCTGGAGGATGGTGCCTCAGCTACCAGGGCTGGACCAGCAGTGTGGGTCTGCCATGGGTGGGATCAGAGGATCTGGGGTTCTGGGTTAACTGGGTCTGCATCACTAGGAAGCCAGAGTAGTTCTGCAGTCACCCCATATAACTCCAGATCTTTGCAAGAAGCCTACACTTACAACACAAAGGCAATGATCACCACTGAGATTTGACTCTATATACAAAAAGCAAGGGTATCACAGACCCCTGGGGGCACCAGGCTAGTGAAAATCTCTAGCCACTTAGCTCCCCTCTTCTTTGCACTCCCTGGCTTAAACTGCAATGTGAGATGCTGAGACATTCTGGTGCCCCTGAGGGATGCTAAAATATTATATTAGCGGTGCAGACCATTGAGATGTTGTGACTAAATGTTTAGGATGAGACGACCATGGGAGAAAAAAATACTTTGCAAAATTGTACCAGGATATTCAATAATCTTTAATGATTTGATTTATTCTTAGCCTGCAAGATAATTAAGCAAATAACATCTCTCTACATAATTCATTTTCTTTAGTAAAGATCACATTCTAACATGTATTAAATTCTTAAAAGTAGGCCAGAACCCCCGGGGTAGGTTTTCTGATAAGTCAGAAATTATGACCTCATTTCGAATGTTGGTATAATCACACTTTTTTCCTCTTAGCAGAAAATCAGGATTTGGAGTTCCAAAGCTCAAAGGAAGGCTGATGATTTGAGGCTTCCATAGCAAAAGCGTGATCATGCTATGATCTAAAGTCAGCTTCACGAAACCTGACTCTGAATTTGGTCTTCTTTAACACGGCCACAGCCTGTCTCAGGATCAGAGGGTGACGGGGACTTCCAGGCAGTGTGTTAACGAGCAGTTCTCCGTGTGCTCAACTTTGATGGGAGGAATGGAAATAAACTGGATATGGGGAGCTGGGCAGGGAGGAGGCGTGAAGAGTCCATGCAAACATGCTAACAAGGGTGCAACACTGGCAGCTGGAGAAAAACCAAGCAAAGAAGGATGTGATGAAGGTCACCTGCAGAGGGAGCAATGACGTCATAGCCAGCCACTGGCATAACAGGCAAGGGCAAAGCCAATGCTGGCTGAGGAGGTATCAAGTGCCATGCGTTTTTCATACACTATTTCTGATATCCTCCGCAGAGGGCCTAGCCTGCTCACCCCAGAATAGACACACACGAGCTGGTCAAGCCCTCATCAAGTCCCAGGGGGACCACCAAACCATGATAGACAGTGATTCCTAATTCTGAACACTTTGGGGAAGGAAAGCATCAGCCTCCTTTGGTAGTCCATTAGAGTGGATAAAGAGCCCTCAGGTTCGTTAACACTGGGCAAGCCGTCGTCAGTCTCCTGGGCTGCAGACTCGGGCAATACTCACCGTCAGCCTTTCTGATACTGGAAATTGACAAACTGAAAACAGAAACATGCTCTGCGATCGAGAACAATACAGAAAGCCCAATAAGAACCTTCCTCTGTGACGGACGTTCTTGGCCGGGATCTTCGCCTTGGGGCTCGGCACATCTCCGTTTTCAGAGGGCGTGGTGTGGTCCTTCACAGGGCCTGGCAGTGGTGCTGGCTCATGAATAATCAAGATGTCATCTTTATTGTGCTGACCCAGATGCTGCTTAGCAAAATCGAAGCCCTTGACGCTAGGGATCTGCAACTAAAACCAACACAGACACACACAGGTGAGACAGTCAAGCTGCAATCTGAGGGCTGTAAAAAGAGATTGTGAGGGCTGGCAAGGGAGCGCCAACTTCTGACTCAAGATTGTGCTTGCAATTCCACCAATCTAACTCAATGAGCTTCTCTGAAACATCTATTGTACGTGAGGTGCTGTTTATATCTAGAGTTTGCAGAAAAGACGGATACTTGTGAAAGATTAAAGAAGACTACGAAGATTAAGTAACTACACCATGGTACAAGAGACATCACCAGACAATGCCTGACCTGCCGTCATAGCAGCATAACCAATTCCAGAGAGGGCAGCACGGGCGAGACATTCTGTATAGAGTCCTCGTGCCAGGACTTGGAGGACAGGCAGATCTTGGAAATAAAAAGAGGTGGCTACACAGAGTGTGTTCTAGATCATGTCAGGGACCAGAGAACGCTTGATCACATTTGCTGCACTACAAGGGTCAGACTGTAGGGGAGAGAAGGCTGGCCCGTCTGTGGATGACTCTAAGCGCCAGCTTCTAGAGCAGAAAACCACTAAACCCCTCTCAAGAGGCAGGTTTCTAAAATCCAAGCAGACAGGAGCCAAAGGGACTAGTTAGAAGGCCCAACAATACCATGTACATGAAATGATGAAATCCTGAGCCCAAAATCTTAGCAAAGAAAATGGGGTGGAATAAACAGTTCTGGAGACCAGGCAGAAGGACCTGGAAGCCGAACAGATGTGAGAGGCAAAGGAGAGAAAGAAGCCAGTGATGACTTGAAGTTACAGGCAGGGCATCGTGAACAGTGGAAGTGACATGGAGGGAAAGAGGTGAGTCATGAAGGAATGAAGACTTGAGGAGAAAAAAAAGACAGGTTTCGCTTCATTCATGCTTGGTTTGAGATGGCAGAAAAAGCGCCAAAGGAAAGTAGCTCGGTGTAGCTGGATATGGCGGACCACAGCCTGGGGGAACTTCAGGCTGGAGATTGACTTTGAGAGCATCTGTACAGAAGGTGACATGTAGGGGAGGTGAGATTTTTCAAGATGAAAACATATTCTATGGATAAAATGTTGGAGAACATTTGCCAATTTGGGCCTAAAAGGAGGAAAAGAAGTAAGGAAGAAATAAAAGGTGACTTCAAAGAAACAGAAGAATCTGGAAAGTTTAATGTAACAGAAGTCAAGGGAATGAAGAAATTCTAGAAGGGAGTGGCCAAGAGAAGTAATGGGAACCCAAAGCTGAAGGAGAAAGGAGTCTCAAAAAAGTCCACCTCTCACACTGGCACATGCAGGAGTCCTACCCAGGGATACGCAGTACCAACGCCAAACCCACAACCAAGACCCCAGAGTCCAGGCCTCAGCCTCGAGGCCTGTGCTAGACAAGAAAGGTATATAGAAACAAGGGCAATAAAGGCCGGGCACCACTTTTTATGACATTTTTGAGGACACTGAAAGTGCCAGGGCTGGGTATTAAGTTTGCGTAATTCGAGCCTGCAGAGTATAGGAAAATAAACTGCATATAAATAGTTGTCCCAAGGGTCTCCTCAGAAGGAAAGCCACATGCACATTCAAGCCCCCCTGGCCAGGCTGTGTTCCACACCCATACATGGCCCTATCCAAACGACAAAGGCCAAGCCCATCTAAGGAGCTATTCTAGATGACACCGTATGTGTGGAAGCAAAAGCTTTCGTCCTATTTGTGCTAACTTTATGCGCAGATGAACGACACCACCAGTGGCTTAGATTTGTGATCTCTAAGGTCTTTTGAGTGCTAAAAATCTAGGATCAATGGGTAGAAGGAAAGTAGTCTGTAATAATGATTTATGCCACCAGAGGGGGATAAAACTTTCTGTAAATATAGTTTACAAAGACATTGCTTGGAAACAAAAGGCATAGACTGGGGTGCCTGTATTTCCTAAATTAATGATATCGTGTTACAGGAGCAGGCTACTCCACCTCATTTTGTGAGTGGCACCTGCCCCTTGGCTCAGGAATGTTGTTTCGCAAACAATGAACCCAAACCTGCTGCTCCATGGCTCCCCCATCCCCCAACCAGCCTGGAAAGTCTATTTCCTCATCCCTGAGACGGTGGATTAGCACAGTGATCCTCAGCTGGGCTCCCTGAATCCCTGGGCTGTATCCTTTCCTAGGGGCATGCAGCCCTTTCATGGGAATCACATTCCAGATGGACGACCTCTGTATAGGCTCTTACCTAAAAGGGATTTTCCTGAGAGCAAGCCTGTGGTGTAGGCACCATGCTGCTTCCCCTTCCCCACCTCCTTTCATAAGGGTCCTTCTCCCGCTTTACAGAAGAGAGGGGCACCTCTCCCCCAGGAGGCCGCTTTCACCCCAGCGGCACCTCATTTCAGCCCCATAAACAAGGTGTTTCTAAACAAAAGACTAACAGATAGCCTCAACAGTTCTTTAACCATCACCATCAACATCCTTTGGTAAATCTTGGTAAAATCCTTTCTAGTATATTTCCCAGTAAGAAAGTAAATGTCTCTAATGGATGGCTTGCTTTGTCAAAATTGAAGGGAAAGCCACAGATTGCCTCTTCTAAGCAAAGGTCTCCAAAGAGAATAAGGGAAAAATACACACGACGCTGCCTCTCTGATGTGTCCCCCCAAGTCTATGAACTAAATGTCCTTCCCTGACACACTCTCAGGGCTCATGCAAGAAACAAACAGAAGTATATGTCAAAATGCTTCATAAATGCGAAAGTACCATGCAAATGAGATTGACAGCGTTATTATTGCTGTTAGTTGATAAAACACCAAGCAGTTAATATAAATAGCCAGGAGCTGTCAGGCATCAGATAAAGCTATAGATATAATTTAGATACAAAATTTTGTAATTCAGCAACAGGATGTGACACATGGTAGACCCTCAATAAATATTTGATGACTGAATGAATTTCAAAAATGTCAGTTGAAACACCAACCTTGCTGGATTTTGTGGGGAACCAAGAAAGGGATATATGTCATAAATGAAATATACATCCGTTATAGCCTTGAAGCCTTGTTGTTTATTGTTGATTCCAACTAACATCTTTAAATCTATCATTTCCTTGCATTTCTCACAGGCTGGATGAGTCACCACCTTCCATAACAATAGAAATTTGGCAATTTAATTCGTGCTTATGCACAAAACAAAAGCCATCTACACGCAGAAGGAAAAAATTATAAGAAACAGTGCCTCCCTTATAGAATTAGCTCCTTTTGTTTCATCCCTACTTTCTGGAACACTTTCTCTAGTTTTTCCATGTTTTAAAAAAAAAACTCTAGAGTAAGTCTGGCTGTATTGTCTCTCCAGCTTCCACATGCAGAATAAGCTTCAATCAGTACTTTATAAAAGAAGAGTCACGATTAATTAGAGCCTTCAATATTCATATTAGAACCCAGCTATTTCTGAAGAAGGATGGCTCTTTTGTTCCTTCTTTCTCTAATATATCACAGAGGGGACAGGCCCCATTGTCTGTGCCCCACCGGAACACATCGCCGACACATCAGGGACGACTGGTGCAGCAGGTCAGCCAAGTAACACGAGAGACGCCTGATGAATTTTAAAACATGTGAGCCATAAATATAATCCGACCGGATGGAATAAGGCGGAGTGAAGTCTCCAGTACCCGTGTTAGCCTGAACCCCTGAGAAGGAGCAGTTAAGATGACAATTGAAACCACAGAGCAAATCCCAAAAGTGTTTGAATAAAAATTGGCCATCACGAAGAGTGCCATTGTAAGCATTTACCATTTGATGGATGTGATCTGCGGAAAAAAAATCACACCCACCATGCTGTTTTCATTTAGAAAGTGAAGACAAAGTGAAGTTATTGCCATCTGTGTGTCTCTGCCACGGCCCAGCACAGGGCCTGTGGTAACCCTCAAGTCTTGGAGGTTGGGAGAGCAGAACTATAAGATTCTCCAGCCCTCAGGCCACAGCAAGTCCCGGTCAGCTGACTACAGATGAACTGGAACCACCTACGCACTAGGTGTTAGTAGGATCCTTGCGGAGAATCAAAGGGCAACTGCAGGGGCAGGGAGTGAGCTGAATTTGACTGAGATGGAAGAAATGCTCCTGGAGCTTCTCTCCAATCCATTGTCCACAGTGCCTCCCGAAGTGATGGTAGCAAATGTAAATATGTTCAAGCTGCTCTCCCTGCTGAAATCCTTCCGTGGTTCCCCACTGCCTGCAGCATCACTTCCAACCCTTCTATGTCCCACAAACCCCTCAGAGCCTGGCTCTCGCCCACCTCCATTGCCTCCATTTTGGCTGCACCCTTCCATACAACCTTTACTCCATCCTTCCTGAGCTATGGGCCATTCCCCCCACCTAGGCACACTTCCTCTCCTCAACCTCTGAGCTTCAGCCCCAGCATCACCTCCTCTCGGAAGGCAGAGGCAGGCCACCACCTAGAATGAGGTGGCTTCCCCTCCTCTGTGCTCCCATGGCACCCTAAATAGCCTCAGCCTGCTGCATGTCAGCCTTTGGATCGCTTGTCCTTCTCCCTCGCTAAAGCCTTCAAAGGCAGGGACAGCCTCTTATCTGTGCTTGTAACCCAGCCTGGACTGCTTGGCTGAAGGCAAATACTCAGTGTTTGATGAATGAAAGTGCAGTGTCTAAGGCCGCTCCATCTGGTTGCCCGCAGTGCTAGCCGGCCAGGAACTATGGTCCTACGCCAACAACGGGGTGTGGACTGTCCCTGTCAGACGGAACAAGTTTCCATGGGACCAGCAGCATCTAGCCAATGCCATTCATATCTTTAAATAGAAGCTCAACAGGGTGAGGCGGATCCAAGCTGGAGTTTTTTTGGAAGCAGTCACAAGTGATGACTTTGGGCTACAGATTAAAGAGAACATAGATAAAAGAAAGACACGGGTTGGGGTTGTTTTTTTTTATTCTTTATTATTAGAAATAAAAAAGGACCCTGCCTCAAAATGTGACAGGATGGCCTCCCCCTCTTATCATATTTCAAAACTAATCTACTCCCAGACAATCTGAAGAGGTTTCCTTCTCGTTACAAGGGGAAGGGGGTGTGGATTTTTGGTCAGCAGATTTATTGTTTCCAGATGTTTGTAGCTCTGGGATTTGCTAAAAGATTTCTGAGAGTAGTGGAGAGGCAGCGTCAGGGGGCGGGGTGACCAGAATGGAGAGAGAGAAAACAGAAAGCCACACAAGGAGGAGAAAGAACTTTTACAGTCATGGGGGAAAATAGCATCTTTTCAAACTGCCCAAAGGAAGGGGCTAGAGGCCTGTTGTTATTGCCAGATACTCTTACAAGAAACGCTTATATTTGCTTTTAAACTAAAAGGAGATCATTCTTTTCCTATTATCAACATCTATACGGTGGGTTCCTATGCCAGCAAAACAAAGACCATGCTTCTGAACCATCGTTGAGGTTTTCCCCTCCTGACAGTGTCAGAAGACACTCGGTCTCAGGGAACCCTCCACGCAGACGTTCCCTGTAAATATGATGTAAAATGTATGCAAAAATCCTTGCAGCACTTATAGAAAAAGAGCAACTCCTAAGGCTGGAAGTTCTATTGAAACTCTGTCCATTTGATTTATAGCAACATCTGGGACGTGAAAATATTTCAGAAGTAAAAGTGGCAGAAAGAGAAAGCTTGGGGAACATCCTGCTTTGAACTCATGAGATGCTGTCCTCTGATAGTGTATAGAAGGAACAGATAATGGATAGGCTTCCAGTGGGACTGCTCATGTTAGGAAGTATGGAACAAAAAAGACCTAAATGCAGAACTGTCTATACTGACTTAATCTCCCTGTAACAACAGTCTTTCTCCAAAACAAAAACATTTCCAAACCTATTGTGGATCTCATTACAATGAAATTCACACTATGAATCATTTAGGATATCAAGCACTTTTTTCCAGGTTTTTCCCATGCCATTCACTAGTCTAACAACAAGATATCCTTAGCAAATTATGGAAATAATAAATGAAGATAGGTAATAAACATAATCTTAATGTATAAAATGCTTCCAATATTCTTGATAACCAAAAGCTGGCAATTTAATCAAGATTCCGCATATCTCAGTTAATTCATAAGACAAAGAATACTCTTCGTTTACTTTCACAAAAGTAAAATAAATAAAAAACACTACTTATTTTTTTCATTCAGCACGTCTGGGTTTGTAATGTGCAGAATTTTTTATACCCATAAAATCAGACTAAAATTAAAAGGTTAATGGGGCAAGCCTTTATTTTTTGTTCTTTTGCGACTTGCTTTTTCCTATCAAATTTTTCGAGTTGAGCCCTCTAAATCTGAGAGACCCCCAGAGGGTACATGTTAGTAAATATAGTAGACTGATGACCACTTTCCATGCGCTTGGTAATGGCTGATCTGCATGCTGTGCTAAATGTCTGCAGCCAGTGAGTTCTTCTCTAGTACTTGGCATGTTTTTGCTCACGGCAGGTGAGGTAGATAGTGACCAAGAGCCAATTTCTTTGCAACTTTTATGTGACAATTAAATATTGCAGAAACTGTTGAAACCTAAGTGGGAGAAGAGAATTGCTATTACTATAAAAACTAAATTGAATGCTCTGGAAAGGCACGGAAAAGGAGCTGCTTAAAAAAACTGCTGTAAAATTAGGTGTAGGTGAATTAACTCTAAAAGATTGCAGAGTAGGGCGGGACAGGAGAGTACTGAAAAAATCTAGAGAATTCTGCGCTCAGGTTGGTTTGCCCTTCTCTAAAGAAACCCAAACTGGAAACTGCAGTTGATGCATTATGAGTGTTGTTTCTTACAAGACAGACCACATAGAATTCAACACTCCAAAACATAAAAAATTAATAGAAAGACTTGGAGTATGTCAAAAGATTGGCAAATAAAGACCCATTCATATATTTTAAGTCAAAATGTTTAAGGCATGTACTACCATTTTTAACAATTAAGTGGTCTTGATCAAGGTGGATAAGTGGGCTTGCAATATGGTGGATGGAAAATGAAGGAGCCGTCCAGTGGAGCTGGGTATGAAAGAGATAGATACACAGATCTGAGAAAACCTCCCTTGGCTCCTGTTCTCTGAAGATATCCAGGGTTAAAATAGATCAGAGTTCATACACAGAATGGAGGGGATCTTCTAACTGATCATCTCAAAAATAAAACTACAGTGGAACTCAGAGCTAAGCCTGGCATTGCTAAGCCTTTATCAGCTTCATCTTCTTGGCATATGTCTAATACCACAGAAGAACTGGGGTTTCAGTAAGCAAACGTGAAGGCAAATGGACACCACCCTTAAAGCCCGAAGATTTCCTTACCAGCTCTCTCCCCATCTTTCAGTATCAAGAGCCTGACCTGGCCCTATCCCAGCCCACAGACTGCTATGTGAACACTGGGGGGGTTGCCCTTTACCTTCTGACGCTGCTGAATGTTGGCCACCGTGTCAGGCTGAAAGTCCAACTTGTCCGTGCGGCAGAGTTTCCAGTAGAGGATGACGACGATCACCATCACCACCAGCACTGGAATGACCACGCCCACAATGACCCAGAGGTTGCTGCTCTGGGACTCTGGGGACGGCCTCTTTACCCTGTCCACGGCTGCACACGAGGGAGAAAGGTCTTTCAGTAATTCGTCTGCACTCATTTGCTGGACAGCCCTCTGTGCAGTGACTGTGCCTTCTTCTATGAGAAACCTGGACAGTCCCTGTCATTTCAGCTCACGACAAATGATGACAGGAAACATGACACAGTAACAAACACAACACAGCATATTACATCTACAGTACGTAAGGAATCACAGTGACACACACAACGTGTCTAAAGGAATGTGGCTAATTCAATGGCAAAGCTGCGTTAACTCCAGGTCTCCTGACTTCCAATTTATTGGGCCAACTCTCCCTAAATTCTCACCACAGGAAAGCTCCACACCAAAAATCAGAAATCCCAGTAAGTAGTCTGTAAGCACGTCCTTAATTTCCTCACCTATGTCTCTCCCTAAACCCTTGAAACATGGCTTTTAATCGACACTGCTTTACTTAAGGTATCAGTTGTCAATTTTAAATTACATTAAATCAAACTGACTCACTTTGAATCCACCATTCCCCACCCCTGCCTCAGCCCCCATCTTCCATGGCCTCATGACTATGCCTCAATCTCTCTGTCCTCCTTAATTTCCTTCACCAGCTCCTTTCCCTAACCCTGCCTCTCAGGACTGGAACCTCTCCTCTCCATTCCATGCTCATCCTCTCAAAGGACTCAGCTCCTCGAAAGCCAAGCTTCCAATTATCAGGCTCCAAAATCCAAAATGCCCCCTTCCTCATCCCTTCGGGCTGCTTCATAACAACCTTTCCCTGACAGCCCTCGTTTCCCCCTTACTGAGTTCTTTTGTTCTGATTGCCTTTGTCTTGCCAATGGCACCTTACTATTCTTTTAAAATTCATTTTATTACATAAATGTATCATCTTGATACACTATACTTTGCTCATTAATATGGTCATGACTTGAAGTCTTGTCTTTCGAATACATCTCAGTCTTCATGGGCAGGGAGTAAGTTTTACGCTCTTTCCATATCCCATAATGGTTAACACATGCTATGGGATCAAAACGTTTCTGCTCAAAGATGTAACAATAAAAAAGATTCTTGGTACTGGTTTCAGTTTAGGTTTAGGCCCCTGAGAGAGTGACAAGAAAGGGGAGCAAGCACTCCAAAGCATATGGACTATGAAAGAAGCACAGATCAGAGAGCAGAGACTCTGTGGGAAATGGAAAAAGTGACAGCATTCAAAATTTATTTTTTAATGTGGCCCGAATATAGTTTATATATGGAGCTCATTTTGCATGAAAACAACTGACAATATAGAAAGAGGGACAGAATCACACTGATGAGCTGGGACAACTGGACACTCTTCTCAGTTCTAACCTAGTAACACCCTGTGAGAGGCACAGATTGATCAAAACAAGGCCCCGACACCGGGGTCCATGCAGAGCTGCTTGGGGCCGGCCTGGTGTTGGCTGAGGCTTCCGATCCCAGGATTGCTACCCCTGTGGTTTTTAGCATGAAACTGAGGAATGAGGGTGCAAAGAGCAGATGGAAGCAGGCTTGAAGGTGCCCGTACCCTGTTGCAATTAATCTTTTTAAAAGGCAAAGTGCTTAGCTGGCGTTGGGCCCCTCTCCTACAATCAGAAATGTCAAATGTAAAGAAACGTTAAGTAAATGCTTTGTTATTTTTTTCTCACTGCTTTGAAATAGAACACACTAACCTGCAATCATATCTCAAATACACAAACCACCAATGGTTATCTGCTTAAGCTCTCCCATCACCTTCTATAAAATGGAGGACGGGTGCCTATTAGGCCTCATCCTGGTTAGTTTCCAGGGACAAGTATAGATTTCACAAAGGATCTTCCACTATTGAGGATTATTTTGAAGCTGTCATTTTTTAAAACTGCCTTTGCCTCCTATGTATTATTCCCTATAAAGAGTTTTTCAATATTCTCTGACGCTCAATTCCTTCTAAACGTTTACTTATCCCTGTACTATTGGGAGCAAGCATCACCAAGCTCTTACAAGACTGCTCTATGGATCGTAAAGGAAAAACATCCACATTAAAACAGCAGTCTGATTCAGAAAGATATATTTAGAGAAATACACTCTTCTGTGCCTCTCCTTTTCTTCATTTTAAATACCCAAAATCTGTGAGTTGGAAAAAAAGAGCAGACATTGCTAGGGGGGCAGGAGCCTAGTATCTTCCAACAATAATAAAGAAATATCAAAAAACCTCTTTCTAAATTGTGGAGTGGTGTGAGGTTAGGGTGGGAGAGAAACAGCATTGAAAAGAGTAAGGATCAAGGACTTCTTTGTGTTAAAAGACCCAGAAGGAAGCCAGTAAATGCTGAGGGCGCCTCCCAGCTTCCTGTGTGACTCACTGTTCCCACCAACGTTCAAAATATGACATACAAGATTTGGGAATAAATACAGAGAAAACAGGTTATTTTACCTGTTTTTAAATTTTTTAAAACCGAAATAGTACAGGAGTAGGGAAAAAAATATTAAAGCTTACTTAAGCTACTAGAACTCACTATAACACCATGAATACAAAATGCTAGGTAGGAAAAACAGCAGTGAAGGCTACAACTACGAGCAATTGAATTAAAGAAGGTCTTGGCAAACGGATTTTAACTGACATCTGATACACGGGCCACTTAATAATAAGGGCTTAAGACGTAAATCTACCATCCACACACAAGAGTGCTTTAAATTCAGAGTTCACTGTCAGAAAAAGACTGGAGTTTCACGTCAGCACAGCGCAGACTGTGGGTCAAGCCTCAGGCACTTACGTTGGGCAACAGCACCTTGAATTCGGTAACCCAAGATAATGGCTGCTCTCTGGACATCTATCTTGTTGATCAGGTCTGAAGACTTGACTGCACTGAGTCTTTCTCCATCTTGATCCTCCACAAAGTAGATGAGCTGCACGGGATTGTCATCTCCCTCCAGCCTTGACACATTTACCACCTGGAAGATAACAGAAACCATTAGCATCTCAGAAGCTCACGTTTCCAGATGCCGTTTCTTAGGGCACTCAGTCTTGACTATGTTATTCAGGATTTATTACAACTCTCAGAATGAGCTCCTTACACCATTCTGGGTCCCAGAATCACCATGATGCTCTCTGGATGGGAAGAGGGACAGTTAAAATGAAAGTTCCTCTGTGTGGAATAACGAATGACCTTTGTCTTGCTCAGTCTTCTCTGAGTCAAAGGGCCAAGTAGGATACACAGAACATAGGGTTGCCAAGTCCAGAAGTCTAGAATTGCTGTCATCCAACTCCATCTGTCGTGAGAGGGTACTGCTGTCCTCCTAGCATCAACCATAAGGGTTAGATACATCCCTGGTTCTCCAAAACTGTTAATGGTTCTGTCCAATCCCCTCTTGAATCTATTAGCATTTTCTCCTTGTTCCTCTAGGGCAGGGTTTCTCAACCTTGGCACTATTGTCATTTGGTCCAGATAATTCTTTGATGTAGGGGGCTGTCCTGTGCATTGTAGGATGTTTAGCAGCATCCCTGCCCTCTACTCACTAGATACCAGTAGCACCGGCCCACCCTCCTTTGCCAGTTGTGAGAACCAAAAATGTCTCCAGATACTGCCAAATGTGACCTGGGGGGCAAAATCACCCCCGGGTGAGAGCCACTGTTGTCACAATAATAAATCTTATAAGTTCTTTAATACCCGGCTCTCAATAATGGATAGATCACAGAGTTAGAGAAGCAATGAAGAAACAGCAGATTTGAACCACACGATAGATCAAATGGACCTAACAAACATTTACAGAACAATCCATCCAACAGCAGCAGAACACATATTCTTCCCACAGCAAAAGAGAGAGAAAGCTGTGCTTTCTCTGCACAGCAAAAGAAACAATCAACAAAATGAAAAGGCAACCTGTGGAATGGGAAAAAATATTTGCAAATCATATATCTGATAAAGAGTTTATACCTAAAATATATAAGAAACTCATAAAACTCAACAGCAAAAAAACAAACAATCCAATTTAAAAATGGCAGAGGACTTGAATAGACATTTTTCCAAAGAAGATATACAAATGGCCAACAGGTACATGAAAAGATGCTCAACATCACTAATCATCAGGGAAATGCAAATCAAAACCACAAGAGATATCACCTCACACCTGTTAGAATGACTATGAGCAAAAAGACAAGAGATAAGTGCTAGTGAGGATGTGGAGAAAAGGGAACCCTTGTGCACTGTTAGTGGGAATGCAAATTGGTACAGCCATTATAGAAAACAGTTTGGAGGTTCCTCAAAAAATTAAAAAATAGAACTACCATATGATCCAGCAATCCCACTTCTGGGTATATATCTGAAGGAAATGAAATCAGTATCTTAGAGGGATATCCGTACACCACTCTTCACTGCAGCATTATTTACAATAGCCAAAACATAGAAACAACCTAAGTGTGCATCTATGGATAAATGGATAAAGAAAATGCAATGTGTGTGTGTGTGTGTATATATGTATATATATACACACAATGGAATATTATTCAGCCATAAAAAGAAGGAAATCTTGCCATTTGCAACACAGATGGACCCTGAAGGCCTCATGCTAAGTGAAATAAGTCGGACAGAGAAAGATAAATACTGTATGGTCTCACTTATATGTGGAATCTTAAAAAACCAAACTCAGAAACAGAGAGTAGACTGGTGGTTGCCAGGGGCAAGGGGGTCGGGGGGAAGGGTGAAGGTGGTCAAGGGTACAAACTTTCAATTATGAGATAAGTAAGTTCTGGGGATCTAATGCACAGCATGGTGAGCACAGTTAACAATATTGTATTGTACCCTTGAGAGTTGATAAGACAGCGGATCTTAAAATTTCTCATGGCAAAAAAAAAAAAAGATAACTGTGAGCAATGGATGTGTTAACCAACCTTATTGTGGTAGTAATTTAGAAATATATGCTTATACCCAGTTATCACACTGTACACCTTAAACTTACACAGTGTTATATGGCAATTATATCTCAATCAAATTGGGGGCAAAAAATCTCAAATTCATAATCTGCTGGGTCACATAGTACTTTGATTTGTCCCAAAATTTCTCTCTCTCTGGTGTTAGGGTAGCCCTTTCACATTAATACTTCAGAATCCAGTACACTTGATACATCACAGTTTTGCATAAATACAGCTTTCTATTTTGTTATTTCCCTTAATGATATGCAACAATTTTATTGCCCTTTTAGATTTGAGCAAAACACTAGACTGATGTTCTGAGAAAATGATCAACAATGACTCAGGGCCCTCTGTTTCATACACACAATTTGAATTTTTGATCTCTGCACTTGCCATTGGCAAAACGCAACTGCTATTTTTCTACCCACGCGTACGGATTTGTAATACTGCCTTGTGCTCTGGACACGACGGCTAGACTCCTTCTTCACCAGTGGAAACTTTTGGCAAATCAACAATTTCATGATTTCACAGTGAATGCCTTCCTCCAGACCATGTTTAAGATCCTTATCAACACAGGTCCAAACTCTCATCCTTGGAGAAACTGTTCTTTATTCCTCTCCACCCTGAGAAGGGCTCACTTGTCCTGTCCTTTGCTTGTTCTCTGACCACTTCTGTTCCCTAACCACCTGCTCCCTCCTCCTGAGCTGTGCAATAGTGATTAATTTTTTATTAGCCTTTAGAATGGAATACTATCAAAAGGCTACTGAAAAGCAAGTAGATTATATCCACTTGTCCCTCTACCTATGTGCCTATTTATTCCATTGAGAAGTTCTGATAAATTTTAGAAGTATGGTTTCTTCTTGCAGAACCATATACTCAAATATCCAGTGGTAGCCACCTTGATTAACGATTCCACAAGCTTGTCCAATCTGAAAGTAATAGTCAGTAAAATCTAATTCCAACATCCTTTTTAGATGACTGTTATCAGATTCATATCTGGAATCCATACAACCATGGTATGATGGAGTCATCACTGTGGGCAACATTTTCAATTGCATTTTTTAAATTATTTTCTGATTAAAATCACATGTTCAGGGGCTGGCCCGGTGGCGTAGTGATTAAGTTTGCGCACTCTGCTTCAGCAGCCCAGGGTTCACAGGTGTAGATCCTGGGCACAGACCTGGCACCGCTTGTCAAGCCACATTGTGGTGGCATCCCACATAAAATAGAGGAAGACTGGCACAGATGTTAGCTCAGTGACAATCTTCATCATAAAAAAAAAAAATCACATGTTCACTATAGAAATTATACGCTCATTGGAGAAATTTTTTAAAACACGAAAAAAAATATCAAGAACAAAATAAAAATCACTCGCAGTACAACCAACCAAAGAAAATCATTGTAAACATTTTGGAGTATTTCCTTCCATTATTTTTTTCATGAGCTTTATATTAATATTTGGATTATATGGCATACATTCTTTTGTAGCCTCTCTCTCCTTGAACGTTTTTCTATACCTCTCACTAATTAAAAAAATAATGGCTGCATAATATTCCAACATATATATATATTTTTCATATATTTATTTACCCATCTCCCAAGTGCTGGGCATTTAGGTTGTTTCAATACTTCCACTTTTACAAATTATGTTTGACAAAGAGTCCTGTGTTGTGGACATAAATCCTTGTCTACACCTTCATGTTTGGCCACCCAAAGGCGGAAGAGGAGCTGGGCACGGTCTCTAAGTAATCCATCTGATGGCACCGTCAGCCTGGGGTGGCTTGGTTAATTTTCACAAATTCAATATTCCTACCTCAGGGAGCTTTCCTATCTAATTTAGCACCTCATTATGTAGTTTTATGGTGTTCCACAACTGTTTTATGTGCATAAATTAACCTCCGCCCAGACCTTGAGCTCTATGAAGACACGGCTGCTGAATAAGGCAAAGCTTTTACAATTCATTTGTATTCTTTGCTTTATCCTTATTTGTTTCATATTACTCTCAATTTTTTATCAGTTTTGAGATTTCTCTATATTCTACTGTATCTGCTAAAGGAACTATTTTGGAAACTTAACAACCACCTTTCCCGGAGGGGAAACAGAACAATGCTTACAGGGGGAAACTCGGTAAAGGAGTTGAGCGACAATGATGCCAGCTCCAGGCAAAGTGCCATGCTCCCCACCCAGGGTCAGTTCTGCACCTTTCTCTCTAATGCCTCTAAACCACCAGCCTCTCTGCCCCTGCCCTCAGGGCTTCACCCTGGTTTCCTGTCTCTGAAATGCCATAGCTCTAAATATCCCACTTTCCTAGCTCTACAAGTCAGCAGTTGGTAAAGAAAAGAATCCAAAATAACATAATGCACCTTGAGATGGGAATAAACCACAGCCCCACCTCCAACTCTCTGAGGACGTGCACTTTAAAATGGGTCACTTTCCAATTCAAACAAATCTGTCATGTGTAACCTTTCTGCCGGTTGACAAGGGGAAGAAGATTTTGGGTAATATGAGACAATCGAGGCTGGGCGAGATGGGAAGGATGCAACCCTAGAATAGAGGGCAGAAAATTTTCCTCTTTCTGATCTCTTACGGTCGCTTTCAGCTGAATGATTAATCTCTGTGATGGTATCAATAATACCATTCCATAAAACTGACTACATTTTACTGACTACATTTTTGGTATTAAAGACTACATTTTGAAAAATAAGGCCACCCAATGGTAGGGCAACCCAGTGACATGATTCTTTTGCTGTGCTGCCACAAGGTCTATTGTAGCACTGATCACTAACTAAGGACTTGGTAAATATTTGTCCAGACTCTAGTTGAACTGAAATGCTGCCACATTCAATTGCTACCTAATAGAGCAATCAGTCAAAATCATCATTTTCTCCCGGCATTTCCCACTTGCGTGAGAATACAGCACATTTTTAGATGGCTCTCTCTCTCCATCCCTCCTCCTTTGACCTTCTTAGAATACCTGCACCACGCTGTTCCCGGCAGTGACGGTGGCCCTTCTCCACATCCGCCTTCTGGTGGAAACCTCACTGAGCAGCTGGGCCAGTTTGCGCTCCATCTCAGCTTGAAACACTTCATTCTGGAGCTGCTTCTCAACGACGCCCAGGAGGACTACATTGAAGATGAAACACACAGGCCCCAGAACAAGTTAGTGGTGGAGGAAAAAAGGGGGTGTGCATAAGAGAAATTAACATAGGATTACCATAAAATGCCAGTCCCTAGAGAGGAGAGTGGACATGAACAGGGTGCGGGAGAGTCCAGCAGGTGCAGCTCATGGGTCTTATATACGATTCCAAGCTCCAAGTGTAATGCAGACCGGTGGCTAGAAGCCCAGGAGTGCAGGAGCTGTGGAGCTAAGAGCTCCCACACAAGACCAAACGCCTTGTCTGCACTTATTTCAAAACTTTTGGGAATGGTTTGAGTTCATATCTTATCTTGACTCAAGACCTGGACTCATAAACTGACTGGATATAAGGGTGCCTATCTTCAGACATCTGCTATAAACAAGATTATCTAAACAGACGATCGGATTGTCAGAGTGGTATAGGAGAAAAAAGCATGCGCTTTTCAGCCAAAACTGTTCAAATCCCCTCTGAAACAGGACCAGGGGCAAATAACTTAACTGCTACAAAAATTATCTGGAAATGGGGACACTGTGCCATGCAAAGAGGTGGGGCCTTTACATGGGACGTTGTATGTTAAGTAAGGGGAACTTGCAGGGTATGGCACCATGTAAATGGTGACTATCACCCCTTTATGTGTCTCCTCCCCACAACCAGTTACTCACCGTGCTGCTTACGCGCTGGGCACCCGGTGGGCATGTGACTGTCTCTCACACTTTTGTGTACCAGGTTAGAAAGCCTTTATTGGCGATGCCATAGCTGTAAATATCTGACCTAGGCCTGCAAGACTTTAAAAAGAGCTTCCTATTTGCTCACTGAGCTACCTTATTTGTCCTTATAAACCAAAAAAGAGATTCTGGCTTTCGAACCTCACTCTGTTCTGGGTCAGAAGATTGTCAATTCCTGTTAGAATTTGGCCTGGACTTGATGTATGAATTTTAAAGAAAGCCGATCCTTTTTGTCCCACAACTCAGTGGGACACATTCCCACAGCCAAATTTGAATCCCTTTCTCATTCATTCTTAGCCAAGAATTTAAGGTACATTTTGCCCTGAATTTAGGGTTCAGAAGCAGGAAAGGCAGTATCATTCTCAATACACCCACATAGACTTCTTAGGCTTACAGTTCCCAAAATGCTATGTAAGTTAAACATACCTGTTCTCACCCAAGAGGACTTCAACAACTGAGATAAGTTGAGCTGTGGGTACTGGAAGGCTATAAAAGGGAAAGGATTAGGGAAGGAGAAAAATCTGTAAAATCTCGTTTGCAACAATCAGAAAGTAAGCGTTCTAGGGAGGGCTGAGTACGTCACAACAGTGCCTTTCCCACACTATTTAGTGCCACATATGGAAGAGCAAAATGCCAGATCGGTGTGAAGGCACGGACAGAAAGCGGTTTCTGAGCACGAGTCTCAAGGAGAAAGAGGGAGAAAAAGAAAGGACTTGCTGGAGCGACATCATGGGACACTGCTTCACGGTGATCCCCCACATGTTCCCCTTGAAATGTCACTGTTCCAGAGCAGTGAGTTTTCACACTCTGTTCCCCCAGAACGCTAGCATTTCCCAGCAATGACTCAGGGTAAAGTGACCCATGTCCTGCTTGTCTGGGACGGTCCCAGCAGACCGCTGTTGTCCAGCATACTTATTATTTTATGCATACCTGCACTGTACATAACTGAAAGTTACTATTTGTAAATAACAATTTTACCTGTCTACTTTTGCATTTTACAAGTTATTCTTTTTCATTTAATTAACAGTACACTAAAATAGATTAAGAATCAACAGACCATTTGGCTGTTACATTTTGAAAAAGAATTTGATTTTTTTTTGCCTGACTGCAACTCTGGAATCTACTGTTTTTTGAAGTAAACATTCCCCCCACCCCCACCCTACTCCACTGCACCATGACTAATTGCTTCACCCAGGAAGAAAGGCTTTGTTTGCTTTCATTTATTATTCTTCTTTAAAGCGTACATGCAGTAAAATTCACTCTTTCTGGTACACAGTTTTATGGGTTTTGACAAATGCATAGGGTCCTGGAACCACCACCACAATAAAGATACAGAACAGTCCCATCGCTCCCCCGAAATTGCCTTCTGCTACCCTTCTGAGGTCTAGCCTTCCTCCCACCCTTCATGCCTGGCAACCACAGATCTGTTCTCTGTCCTCTGGTTTCACCTTTTCCAGAACTGGTGTTGTCTTTAACTCTGCCCCTTTATTCTCAAAAGAGAAGAATAAGGTGGTAAGGGCCGGTGGCTGAGGAGAGGAAGGCTTTGGAGACCCACCCTGGCTTGAGTCGAGAAGCTCCAATTTGATCTGATTTATATTCTGGGTTTCACCCAAATATTTCATTTGAACGAGAGAGGTCCACCAACGAAAACACTCGCGGCCCCTTTCCCAGTGCTTCACAGGAGAGCAGTACTCACGCTCGGCGATCTGTAGCACCGGGTATCCCAGATAGAAGCTGAACTCCACCACACTCAAGTTCCTGAGCAGCTCGCTCACTTCCGACCCATTCAGAAACCCCTGCGAGCCTTTCACAGCAAAGACGATGTTCACTGGGCCCCGCCGAGGAGCCACCCTTGAAGAACCCACGGTGATATTCAAGATCTGAAAGAAGGAAGTTGGAATAAGCTTCTAAAATAGATTAAAACATTCAGTTAAAAGCTTGACTATGATTTCCCTCTCACAATTTCTCTCATTGATTGTTTTAAAAAGGATGTGACAGTTTCAAAGGAACTAACTGGTTTACAACCTGGTTCCCTTTTGCAATACTTTAAATTCTCCATTTACTGAAAATGCTTTTTCACTTAGTGATGAACCGAGCACCTGTATTCATAGTCCCTCCCCTCCCTCCCGCCCCAAATCCCACTGAAATTACAATCAGCTGAACAAAGGAGACTAAATCCACGACAGCACTGAGAATGGAAGAAAACCAGAGATCGTGTCAAATTTCTGGAAGATGGAGAGAGGATGGGATCACACTGATAAAAACCAGAACTGAGGGAACCGAGACCCAAAACATACACGGGCACAGACAGCAGTAGAGCTGAAAACCATTCTCCCCAGGGGCCCTGGAGAGGCTCCATGGCAGAGATGGCAGGAACTAGACCAACAGTAGGCTCCAGAACACTATCAGTATAATTAAAGACTGTGTGCCACAGAGCTGAGTTAACCACCTCCCTTTTCTTTCCTTTCTAACTGCCACACCCAGGCCAACACAGAGGTGCCAGCAGCAGCCACATCTTCACCAGAATAGCCCAAAGAACTGCTCCCTAAAGAAAATAAGCTCCCTGTCAGAGAGGGCTAAGAGACCTACTGTGGGTTTGCCCCTAAGCAGGCAGGCGGGTAGAGACCAAGATAACTCCAGTGCATGAAGAGAGAAAGAAGGAAAGAAAAAGCAGCATTGCCATGAAAATTCCACTAAAGTGCTCCGTCTCCAGGGAACAACTTCCTTATCTTACACTGGGGGCAGGAGGTCCAAGTCTGCCTGTCTCTGACCACACACAGCCCCAAGAGAGAAGCCCACCAGCCATATTCTCTGCCCAGTACTCAGTGTTCCAATGACTTCTCCTATCAGGAGGCAGGTCTGATATAAACACAGACTCCACAGCTGAAGGGGAAGCTCAACAAGCTGCCCAAACTAACCACCCGCTTCTTCATTCTAACGACAAACAACCAACCACCTCCAGATATTTACAGAAAACTGACAGCACGAAAGCAAAGGACCAAGATCGACACAGAACAATGGTTGCAGAGAAAACAGAGATAACAAGAAATGGAATACAACTTTTTAAAACTTCTAAATAATGTCTTCGGAGACTTTCAAAGTGATTCTGCATCCTTATTCAAGATAATCCTGCATTGTTACAGAAAGATTGCGATGAAAAAGGAGCAAAGAACAATGAAAACAAATGATGGCTAAAAGAAAATTCAATAGAGGGACTGAATAACATAATGGACACAGCTGAAGACAATTAATGACTTGGAGGACAAAGTTTACAAAATCTGTAAAAATAGGGAATTAAAAAAAAAAGAGATGGAAAATATAAGAAAAAAATAAGAAACCCGGAAGGTGACTCCAGGAGTACCAAAATCTATTTAACATGAATTCCAGAAAGAAAGAACAAAGAATAGGAAGGAAAAAATATCAAAGAATAACAAAAACATCAGCAGTTTGCACACAATACACACAAAGCCTGTTCTTTGATCAGTAGCTATAGTCTCTGTCTTTAGAGTGAAGCACAGCATTTCATGGGATTCCATAATATGAAACACTAGGGTATTTAGGCATTCCCCACATTGGGTATTTAAGTTGATACAGTTCCTTTCTAGAACATTCCTGAATTTCCTGCATGTGGTCATCTCTCTTCAGCTCACCACATCTGAGCTCCCGGGTTACCCTGCCCTCCCCCCACCACCTTCAAATCCGCTCACCCTACTCATGCTCTGTGGACTTGATGCCATGGAAAGAGATCACCCTGACCCAGGTGAACTGAATTTCTTCCACTGGAGGGAATTAGTAACAGTTAAGTGTGTCTTAAATGAAACTAGCTCCTCTTTAAAGGATAAAGCATCTTGCTCTGCATTCAGTGCTATTCTCACCTGCACCGTGAGGTTGTACGTCCCCTGGTGGTGTTTTCTCACTTCAGAGAGAGCTACCATCAGGCCTTTCTCAATGCGCTGGGTGAAGTTGCAGAAGCCAGTATCCACACTCTGAGGCACAAACTGAAGTACTGAAAGAAGGAGAGCAATCAGTGCCATGAACCAGGCATTTCTTTAGTATTAAGGAATGAGGAGAGGGGAAAACAATATCTAAATCAACTAATTCATCCATAGTACAGGATTAACTACTACCATGCATTATTTATATATACATAACATGGAAATGCAGAAAGCCAACTCTGCACCAAATGAATAGATGCAACGTGACGGTGACGTCATCATTTTTAAATGGAGACATACCTAAGAAAACAATTTGAGCATCCAAAGATGCAACTAACTAAAACATTTCAAATATATATAAATCCATTGGAGATGAATTCTTACGTATTTATGGATGAAATGACCTGTTATCTGCTACTGCTTTAAAACACTCTAACTTCCTCAAAAAACGTTGTGAGGGATAGATGAAACAAAATTAGGAAAATGTTGATAATCTTTTAAGCTTAGTGATGGGCATATGTGGGCTAAATATGTTACTTTCTCTACTTTTGCATGTCTGAAAACATTTATAATAAAAAATTTAAAATAATATTAAGGAATTGCTGTTAATTTTAGGGGGTATGATAATGGTACTGTGCACAGATGTATATGCGTGTACATATGCACATATATATGTATTGTGCCTATATATGCATACATGTATGTGTGTGGGTCTATGTATGTATATACAGGTGGGGTGTATGTATTTATTGAATAATCTTCATCTTTTAGAGGCATAGGCTGAAATATTTATGAATGACACGGTGCCATATCAAAATAACATGAGAGGAGGGAATGTAGATGAGCATATAGATGTAAAAAGACTGGCCAGGAGTTGAAAATTGTTGAAGCCATACAATGTTGAAGCCATACAATGGGGGTTCATTAAACTATTCTATGTACTTTTGTATATGCTGGAAATTTTCCATAAAGTTTTTTGAAAATCTAAATACATTTTTTAAATCATCCCCCAATTTTTTAAAAACATAAAAAAGAAAATGTGATTCTATTTACAAATCAAAACAACTATGCTCATTTTTCTCACCTGTTTGGACTTGGAACCTGGACTCTGGCACAAGGAAGGAAGGTTTCACAGCCAGGATTAAAGGAGTTTGGTCACGTACAAGTTTACTATTTATAAGTACATTTATGACTGATATTGCCGTGTACACAAAAGGACCAGATGTTACCAGAAAAGTGAAATCAGCGAATAATTCATAAACCTATGAAAGCAAAAAATACGAAAGACAATCATTATCAAATTTGAGAGTACAAAAATTCAAACTTAAAAGCAGCTGTATTGTGTAGAAAAATAACAAAGTAAGGTAAAAAATAAATAGGTAGTTTTGAATGAAGGGGTACTGTTGCACAGATAATTCAAATTTTACTTTAGTTATTCCTTTTACACATCTGCCAACCTTCTCGAAAACAACAGCAAATTACAAGAGCAAGGACAGGAAAGAAGGACAGCCAATAACATGAACTGAATAACGAGTTACGGAGAATTCAAGGCGTTTATTGTATCTAACCCACATACAAAGGGGCACTTCTCTGCTGAGCAGTGCTGTCCAAAAGAAATTTGTGAGCCACATAAGCAATTTTAACATTTCTAATAGCCATATTAAAAAGCATAAAAAGAAGCTAACCCAATATATACGAAATATCATTTCAATGGGTAGTCAATGCAAAAAATTATTAGCGAGATATTTTACATTCCTTTTCTCGCTAAGTCTGAAATCCGGTGTGTATTTGGCACTTACAGCACACCTCAGTTTGGAAGAGCCCCATTTCACGTGCTCCATAGCCACATGTGGCTCGTGGCCCCGTTTGGGGTGGTGCAGGTCTAGAGCGTGTCTGTCTGAGCTCAGCGGGAACGGGAGGCACTAGCTCGGGGTCCACTACAAAACGTCCGGAAATCTATCCCTATCCCACTGAATGTGGAGAAACACGCAGACAGACTCACTCCAAAGTCTAATTTAACTCTAATCCAACTCCTTTCACGTAAATCAAGGGAAGCAAAATCATTAGGTCTTCACCCCAAACTCTAGGCTAAGAGCCCCTTTGTTCCAACTCTGCTAACACATCCCTCTCATTGACTAAACCTGGCCTCGTGTGGGGTCGGGAAGGGCTTCCCTGAAGAAGTGACATTTGAGTGGAGATCCAAAGATGAGCAAGGGTTCACCAAGAGAAGGGAGGGAAGGAGAATGCTCCACTACCATTAGAAACTGCCTTCAACCCAGGCTCCCGAGTCAGACCCCCCGCCCGGGGACCCACCTTGAGCTCCACGGCACGATTGAAGTGAATCCTCAACACCTCTTTGATGGATGTGATGATGTACTCCTGCACGGCTCTTCTGGCCAGCACTACGAGGCAAAGCCAACCAGCAAACGCAGTTTAGTGTCACAAGTAATGCAGACATCACGCTTCTGGACCCCGGGGCAGAGCCTGTGCTGGGCCCAAGCATGTCAGCAGCTCCCAAAATCATTTTTTAAAATAAGAACCAGAGTTGGAAAGAACAGAGGAAGAGGAGTGCATCTTGAAGGTACCAGGTGCTAAGAGAACTCTCGACTCTCTTTGCCACGGTGGTTGAGACCAGGAACCAGTGGCTGTGGCCCAGCCAGGGGATAGAGAGCATGGAGTTCTCATTTTCATCTGGGCAAAGACCAGGTTTTCCCTTGGCTATGCCCCTAATGGTAAAATACAAGGTTTTAAAAACTCTCAGCAGTAATATTTTAAAAGGCCTTCAGACGTTACTCAAGAAAACTAGATGACGTCTTCCTCTGTAAAATGAGGTTTCCTACCCCAACTTTTCACCATAGCAAGTGAAGGGTTTTCACCACCAATAAGGGGAAAAAAAAGATTTTCACAATTCCTACATATTAACCTTTTACATAGGAAATATTTCTTATAACAAAATCTAGCTATGTTTAATTTTCCTTCCACACCTAACACATTCTATTTAAAAATCTGCAATAAGTAAGGATGTTTTCAGTGTTCAGGAAGCATGTCCTGCTCCCCTTTCTTTTCCCTATTATTTTTTCTTTCCTCTTCCATTAACTTCTCATAATGCAGAATCAAAATACACTTGATATTATTATTTGGTTTTCCATTTCCTGTTCTGAATTTTTTAAACTGGAGACAGAATCACTCTGTAACTTTCATTCTTTTAAAAAACAAGTGTTTGTTACGTTTGACTGTTTTCTTTACTGATCAGTGACCTTGATATTAAAAGTGAGGAGGGACTTCTTTAGTTCACGAGACCATTAGAACAGATCAGGGCCCCTGACCCCCTTGCTGAGTCACGCCAGCAGCCAACTCGGCGCGGGCCACACGGGCTCCAAGTGGACCAGACTGCAGTTCACATTTTAAAGGGAAAGATAAAAATGAGTGGGAAGGAAAAGAAAGGGAAAAGGGAAAGGGAGGGAGGGAGGGGGAAAAGGGGGAGGCAGGGAGGGAAGGAAGGAAAGGTCTCAAGAGCTAAACTTGGGGAAAGTAGAGGAGAATGGAAAGTCAGAGACAGGAAACCCTAAAGAGGAAAGGAGGAAACACATATTGTAAGTAGCCCCTCCGGCTAAAGGAATCGCTCAGGACAACCATCCAACAGTCACTCTAAATAGGCCTGTGGCCCCTACCGTTACCTCCACCTTCTCTAGTTAATTGGGGTGAGAGCTAAAACCGCAGCAAGCTCAAATCCAAATAAAGATTCTAAACGAGGTGATATTCGCTCTGGGCCAAAAATATCAATGAGAGAAAAACAGCCTCATCTCCACTGAAAGAGGCAATATAACAGTATGAATACTTACGCACAAACCTATTTACTAAAACCGTCAAAGTATACATTCACAATGCATGAATTTTACCCCAAAAAGTTATTAGAAATACATGGATCCCTAAAAAAGGGCACCAAATTCATTAAATGTATGTCTTATATGAAGGTTGATCATTGCTTTATATATATGCTGATATTCTTCCAGATACTTCTAAAATGGTTTCTAATTATTTGTAGAAAAATTCTAAAGGATGCATTACAATTATAAGTGTCATAAGTATCATGGGATTCCAGAGATAAAGAAACTTTCAGTAGTTCTTTAATAAGCTTCTGGTAACTGATCACTTTGTAGCTATTATGTAATAATTTTGTGGGAAGGAAGAAAAGCATCTTGTCTATGAGAAACTCTTTTCTCTCTCCTCTGCACTACTTTAATCCTGCAGACGAAGATTCACCACTTTGTCCCAACCTCATTTCCTAGCATAACTACCTCTCCTCCCATGACACAGTCTAATCCAGCCAAGCTGAACATCCTTGGGCCATCGAACTTCTCCACCTGTGTTCATACCCTCCACCTGGAGGACACTTCCCTCCGTCTCCAGATAACAGCCTTCTACTCATCTTTAACGTGCACCTCCAATTCACGTCCTTCCAGACCCATCCCCGATCATCCCAAATAGTCACTCTTACAGAACTCTGCATCAACCATTCTCATCACAGCTACCAGGAAGACATGGCAGCACCTGCCCTACTGGACTCTAAGCTCCTTGAGGGATGGGACCATGTCATTCATCTGGATGTCCCTTAAAGCTTCTAAAAGCACCTCACACATACCCAGTGCTCAGTAATTACCTGTCACGTGAATTGACAGGTGGTTCCTTATTTGAGGGAGCGACAGAGCTAGGAGAGCAAAAGCTTCAGCTGCTCCCAATCCTCTCAGAGGGTGGTAGCACCACCATGGTGAGCAGAGGATCCTTGGCCCACCTCCCTCAGCATGGAGAAAAAAGAGCAACCATGTTTTCCTCCTCCTTCCTCACCTCCACCTTTCCCTGTTCCTCTTTGCTCGTCCACTTCACTCCATTCCTCTCCTACCTCTACCACCACCTTCTTCCCCCTTCTTCATTTCTATCCCCAACCTCATCAAAATCAACACACAGAGCCAGGCTGCTCATCAATATTATGTTGTATTTAAGTGTATATTAACAGGTCACGAGACTTCACGCACAACCTGTCATTTCTCCTGAAGAACAAGTTGGAGAGCCTGATCAAGCAGGCCACAGTCAGGGGACTTGCACAGACATGACATCAAATGTACTCCAGTTTCATGTGACTAAAGCAGGCGGGAAGCTGCCGCTTGTTCAGTAGTCACTCAGGCTGCAGACAGGGGAGAAAGGTAAAGCTTGTGACTGAATTCAGAGGATATTTAGTCACTCCATGTTTCTTTCCTCAGGATCCAAGTGACATTTATGGGAATATATAAGAGCAAAGTGCCCCCTCCTTTCAAGGAAAAGTAAGAATAATAAATTCGGAAGAAATTGCAATGGTTGCCCTTACACACTTGCCCAATTAACTGGTGGAACTAAACACGAAGGTGTTAGTTTTAACCATTGTCATCTACGCATCCACTGGGTTATGAGCTCCCAAGACAAAGATCCTGCGAAAAGCTTCTAAGGCTTGTTGAAAACTTATTTGTTCTTATTGCTACTACTAACATGTAATACTTTATGGGTGCTTCTCATGTGCCAGACATTGGGTTAATATTTTATACATATTAATGCATTCGTCTTTACCATAACCCAAAGAAGTAGGTGCCACTATCATTCTTATTTAATAGTTGAGGAAACTGAGGCATAGAGAGGCTAAGTAACTGTCCAGAGAACTCACAGGTGATAGGCAAAGGAGGGAAGATTACTAACCCAGGAGCTCCCTGGGGGCAAAGCCTGCACTCTCTACCATGCTGCTGCGCATCAAATAAGCATTTCATACAAGCACCTTAGAAGGATCACCCCAACCAAGTGACTTGAAGTAGGGCCTTACCAGTTGTGATCAAATAGGCATCAGGAACTGTAATATCACATACATATGGCAGCTTGGTGGTGACCAGTGCTGGAGTATCAACTGGTGCTTGAGGAGTGGGGGTGATCACCGGATGAAGGGATGGCAGGGGGAGCGTCGTGCTGCTTCTGTGGGGATTCTGACTTGCAGTTTTGCTGTTCAGGGTGGTGCCAATGGTATTATCAGGGGCAGCACTGGTATTAGATGTGCTCAGTTCAGTGGAGGTGTTCATCGGTAGGTCTGTGGGTGTGAATGACGGGCCCACAAAGATCGGCTCTGTAGGCAGAGGTGAGGGGGTCAGCTCAGAAACCAATGAGGACGCTGATGACGAGTACACGGCAGTGACCAGTACTGTAGTGGTAGGAATGACTTTGGAGAAAGAGGAAAAGACAGACGTGTGATCATTTGTAGCACTGATATCCTCACTGGAAGGTATCAGAGTTGAAAAGAGAGAAGACTCTGTTAAAATGGGTGTAGTACGAAAAGCAGTCAAAAGTGAGGTTGAGTGAGTTCCAGCAGTCCAAATGTCAAGGGTGGGCTCAGAACTGGAGGGCCCCAGTGTGGTGACTGCGGATTCATGGGAGATGAGTGAAAACTCAAAATAGGAGGTAGTTTCAGTGAGGGCTGAGGTAAAATGACCTTCAGAATCTGCCAGTGAAACTGTTGATGCTTCAGAGAACTTGAGAGAATCAGAGGGGAAGCTGGACCGTAGTGATGTTTCAGAGTAACTAGGCAGAACAGTGAGTGTATTTAAAAGCAAGTCTGAACTTGGCAGGAGCTGAGAAAATCCAAGGTTTGTGGAATTAGGAACAGAAAGCTGAGGTGACTGCAAGTGGATAGAGTCAGACAAGATAAGTGTCTCAACCAAGGTAGAAAAAGTCTGAGAAAAGAAGACTGACAAATCACTTGACATCAGAGATGGAGAAGAAAGTACTTCTGAAGATAGGGGGACCAAGCTGCTGAATTCCAGCAGTGGAGTTGAGAAAAAGCTAGAGGCAAAATCCAAAATACTTCCAGTTTCATGTTGGGAAAAACTGGCTGGTTCTCGGTCAGGGAAAAGTGAAGACTCTACTGAAGGAGCCAAAGTGTAAGACGCAAAAAGACTTGGGTCTCTGAGAGCAAGCGATGGTGTGTTTTTGTTTGCTGTGACGGGGAAAGATGAGTCAAGGAGAACACTGGTGGTGACCGAGGAAAACACAGCTGTTACACTGGATGGCATTACTTGTGTTTCAGCGACAGAGGACAAGCCCAAAGTAGCAGTATCGAGTGACACTGGTACAGAGAGGTGGCCGTGGGAAGGATACACTGGTGTGGTCATAACAATACTCATATCCGCCTCGGCTGAAATACCAGTGCTCCTTTCTGAGATTTCCACAGATCGAGAAGAAAGTGGAACTATCGGTCTTGAGGGAAAAAGTGTATTAAATTCTTGAGGCTCTCCTTCAAATTCAGAGAAGTCCACTACTACGCTGCTCAGTGGAGAGATGCTGCTCACTTCCAATACTGTCACAGACAGGGTCTCAGCACCATCCCCAGATCCCACGTCTTTCTCCATGAGGCTCGTTGACAGAACGTGCTGAGGCGACGCCAGAGTGCAGGACATGCACCATGTGTACGGTCTGAGTGAAGACATGGGGCTCCCAACGTGAGTCTCGGCTACATGACTTGGGACCACCGAATTGCCAGGCGATTGTGATGTTTCGATGGAGTTGCCGGCAAGAAAGGGGTTATATGAAACATCAGCAGGTTGAGTAGAAAAGGATACAAATGCAAGAGGAGTTGAAAACAAATCTGAATTTGTGCTGCTGCTGCTGCTGCTGCTGAAAGCAAGGGCTGTCTGTGATACAGTTGCAGCAGAGTACGTTCTTGGAGAGGTGGCTTCTTTCAGACTTTGAAGCAAAGCAGTGGTCACATCAGGGTATCTGTCTGCACCTGTGGCCAGAACATCCTCTGGAGACGGTGAGACCTCCTCCAAGCGGGGAAATGGCTGTTGAGTAATGCCATCGCCTAACGGCCGAGGCACTGAAGATGGCGCGCTAAAAGGGAGGGTTTCCACATCCTCTGTTCCTGAAGCCACGATCTCTGGCAAAGTCCTGCTTGGTAAGTGCCCATAAGTGTCAGTAGGATAAAGCACCAAATTCCTCCCAGGAGTTGGAATTATGCCCTCAGAAGTGGAAAGAGCTGACGGAAAAGCATCGAAATGACTGGGGGCCTCAGCACTCGTTGTTGGTTGCTGCACTGTGTTCTGCCAGGCTGACGTCACTTCTTCATCTTGTAAAGAAATCGCGGGTAATGATGGAGTCAGCATAGAGTCTAAGGTTTCCTCGGGCTGCCCCAGTGGGCCGACTGTGACATCCTGTATTGAAGAAACCGCATGGGAAGTGGTCCAGTGAGTTTCTGGCAAAAAGTTATCCATTTCATCATCATTTATGACCACCTCGTTGCTCGTCACTGACACGTAATTTGCCACAAAGATGCTGTGATCTGCTGTATTTTGGGTCAGTTTTCCTTGGTTAAAAAAGGTTGTATCAAAAGGAGTGGTAGATGGAGATGATATGACGTGAAGAGAAGGGCTTTGCTGGGACCCTGGAGCAGTTTCTGTTAAGGCCACATGTGCAGTGCTGTGCACGGTGCTCTTCTTCAGCGTGAGCTCCACGGAGGATAGAGAAAGGTTGTGCTGTTCCAGAGAGAGCTCATCTACAAAAGAAAATAAAAGCTGGGTCACTTGCAAGGCAATGAAAGTCATACTGCTAACATTTTGTTTCAGATACAAAAATTTACTCATTCAACAAATACCCACTCTTTGTGAATATCCACAATTCATAGTTAGAAGTTAAGCAGCTAATTGGAAGCCAGAATTACTGTCAGGCTAATAGCTGCAAATATTCATAAATTTGAGTACCACCTTATTTAAGCTTGTGTATGCGAACACATTGACATTTTTTCTCTTACTTCCTAACACCTCCACGGAATACTGGAAAAGGAAGCAGCCTTAGGAGGTTCTAGTCCATTCTCTCTCATTTATCACACGAGAAACAGGTTCAGAGAAGGTACTTAAGTCGATTACATGATCACCCAGACAGAGGTGGAGCGAAATCTGAATATAAGCCTTCCTTGACTCCTAAGCCCAGTTCTTTCTCTTCCATAAGAGTTGGCCCTTAAGAGAAATAAACATGACGACTCTGACAGCATGACTCATTACCAGGGAGGACAATTCAACAGTTTCCTAAGTTATAGGGCCTTCCACATTTAGGCCACAGACTATCTCCAGGCTCAGCTCTCATCACTCCCTGCTCCACTCTCACACCTTCCCCACTATGCTCTGGCCAGATGACCTACCTGCAGTTCCCCAAACCCAGATTCTCTCTGGCTCGGCAACTTTGCACATTCTTATCCCTGTGTGCGGGAAGCCCTTCCATGGTTCCACCTGGATAACTCCTACTGGTCCTGCAGATGCATAGACACTACCTCCCTCCTCAATACTCTAAAGCTGGGTTAGGGTTCTACCTGTGTCATATTCCTTATCATGCCCCACTGAAATTAACTGCTCATTCCACTGTGAGCTTCTTGAGGACAGGGACTATTGATCTATGTCCCAGTGCCCAACACAGTGAATGACACATAGTAAGAGTTCAATAAACATCTGTTAAATGAATGAATGAATGGTGTGTAAGGACAAGGTTCTGCTCTGCGTCAAAAGCATCCTATCATCCTCTCAAACTTTCATATTTTTTATCCTTGTATAGCTGTTATTATCATTTAAGTGGTTTAGATGTCTCCACCTGTAATTCATATATGCTGCATAGAGAGGCAGGATATGTGATGGCCCAGACCCCCGAGGAAAACCCAAGCACAGGGTACCATGCACTGCAGCACAGGCTGGGGACTGAGCAACTCTCATGACCCATAACACCACCCTCCTCTCACTTATCCAGTTTGTCAGAACACAAGTGTCTGCAATAGTGTGGGGATAATCTTGAATTCACTCTTTTTATTTTTTTAAAGTAAGCAATTTCTATTCTATTCCTGGCAATATGGCAGACTAGAGATCTTGAAGCCTTCCCACTTCCTAACACTGAATTATCCTTAAAAAATGTTCAAACATCCTTTTCCATGACTGAATGAGCCTGCAAGACAATAGGGGACATGTGCTGAGCACATGAGCAAAGCAGGAGCTGGACTAGGGAGGTCATCAAACACTGAAGTCACAGAGTGGCTAGAGGGACAGTGGACCAGATAGGTTAATCTGATCTAATTAACCTAATTAAAGCTAATCTTAGGCCACAGGGGAATGAGGGACAAGTGTTGGGTTTGGACAGGATAAAAACCAGAATGAGGACCATCTCTAAAAGCTGGAGACCTTGGAAGTGCCATACTCTCAGGGAAAGAATTAGGGAAAAAAACTATCCACCCCTCAGAGGACTGCAAGAAAAAGTATCTGTCTCAACTTTGACTTAGTGCAGATATTTTACAAAAAGTCTCCCCAAGTTTGCAACCTATAAGACTTGCATGGTCCTAAAAACTATACACTAAGAATTGTAATTTAAAGTGGACGAGGTCTCCAACAGGCACGTGAAAAGATGTTCAACATCACTAATTATTAGGGAAATGCAAATCAAAACTACAATGAGATATCCCCTCACACTCGTCAGAATGGCTATAATTAACAAGACAAGAAATAACAAGTGTTGAAGAGGATGTGGGGAAAAAGGAATGCTCATATACTGCTGGTGGGAGTACAACCTGGTGCAGCCAGTATAGAAAACAGTATGGAGATTCCTCAAAAAATTAAGCATAGAACTACCATATGATCCAGCTATTCCACTGCAGGGTATTTATCCAAAGAACATGAAAACACAAATGCATAAAGATATATGCACCCCTATGTTCATTGCAGCCTTATTCACAATAGCCAAGACTTGGAAGTAACCTAGATGCCCATCAATGGACAAATGGATAAAGAAGATGTGGTATGTATACACAATGGAACACTACTCAGCCATTAAAAAAAAAAAGATGAAATCTTGCCATTTGCAACAACATGGATGGAGCTTGAGGCTATTATGCTAAGAGAAATACCTCAGAGGGAAAAAGTCAAATACCGTATGATCTCACTCATAAAAAGAAGATAAAAACAAACAAGCACATAGAGACAGAGATTAGATTGGTGGTTACCAGAGGGGAAGAGGGGAGGGAGGAGGAAGAAAGGGGCGACTGGGCAGACATGTGTGGTGATGGATGGTAATTAGTCTTTGGGTGGTGAACATGAAGTAATCTACACAGAAACCAAAATATAATGATGTAAACCTGAAAAAAATAAAAATAATAAAGTGGACCAGGTTTCCAATGTCTATCAGAGGCTAACATAAACCACCTCCAGAAGAACACACTCTCAAACCAGGCATCAAAGTACTCCTGTAGCTAGAGTTCAAACAAACATGGGTGCAAAATTAAAAATTACAAAACACGTAAGGAAATAAGGTACTATTTTTAAAAATCAAGAGAAATTCCCCCCAAAAAAGTCAAAAGAAATCCACACAAATGGTATCAGATCTGTAAAGACTCCAGATATTATGGGATATATTTTTTAAAGTATGTTTGTTTAATTTAAAATAATAAAGAGGGACTGAAAACATGATCAAAGAACGAGAGGCTATAAAAAAAAAAAAGCCAGAAAGATTTAAGAAGAACCAAAAGAACATTTAGAAATGAAAATACATAATAATTAAAATTTTAATACTCAATATACAATATATAACAAACAGCAATTTAGACATAGCTGAAGAGGGATTTAGTGAACTGGAGGATAGATCTGAAAACTACTCAGAATGGAGCACAGTGAAACAAAAGGATGAAAAATATGAAAAAGAGAAGTTAAGAGACATGGAAGATAGAATGAGACAGTCCTACATACATGTGATCAAAGTTTTTAAAAGAAGTAATAGAAGGAATTGGGTAGAGACAATGCTCAAAGACGTGATGCTAAGAATTGTCAAAATTAATAAGAGACGAAATTCAGAAAGACCAAGAAATCCCAAGCAGGATGAATTTTTTAAAAACCCATATCTATGCATGATGATACCATAGACAAAGAGAAACTGTAAATGCAGTCAGAGAAAGGAATGGCAATTACACTATCAGATAAGTACTTCACAGAACTAGGAGCCAAGCAACAATGAAACAAAATCTTCAAAGTGCTGAGAGAAAATATCTGACATCTTAGATTTGAATAGCCAGAAATACTCTCTATTTGTTAAAATAAGGGCATTTTCAGATAAATAAAAAGCAGTTATACTGACAGAAGACCTTCTTGTTTAGAGAGAAGCCTCTCTAAACAAGGATTACTTCTAGAGGAAAGGTAATTATCCCAGAAAGAAGATCTGAGAAGAAGGAACTGAGAATAAATAAGTGATAAAGACATGGTTAAATCTAAACAAACACTTATGGTATAAATGAACAATAATACTACTACATAATTTGTGAGGTTATAAACAACATAACAGAATTAAAATAGCTTATGACAATTGCACAGAAGCTGCGAGAGGGGCATCCAGGGGTACTTGTGACTCACCAGTAGAGATGGAAATCAAGAGTTAAGACAAAACTCTGTGTATAGACTTTGTATGCATACACTAAAATTTGTAAACGACATTTAGCTACATATTTATACAAATCAAATATTTCTAGCTGGTTCGTTAGCATCTGAAAGTCACAAACTTACACCAGATACAAGCTGCTTAATTTAAAGGGTCACATTCCTTTCTATGTAATATGACTTTTAAAAAGGAATAAGCGACCAAAGAAGGAAACCATTTCTTAGAGATTATTATTATATTATTAGGCATGTGTTGCCTTCTATACAAGCTGGCTGTAGGATTTCTTGTCTATTTGCTTTTACTATTTACCTGTCCCATGCCAAGTGTGGATAAAAGTAAACATGATACTTATTACAACCTGGGTAAAGGAGCAGCTGTTCTTTTCTACAGTGAAGGTTAAAGAGTTACAAATTTAAGAAGTAATGAAATCAACTTTCTGTGTAACTATGTAGCACACAGACCTGAAAGTTTTCCTAAGGATAAATCATCTTGTGTGTCTGTTTTAAAACTCTGCTATATTTTGTTTTGAAATAAATATAAGATCTGAGAGAACGATATCTTTTAAAATGAATCAGAAACATATTTGTAAGTGCACTGGAAGACGGCAAGAGATAAAATAGCAAAGAAAAGCAACAATCAGTGGTTAATTTATGAGCCCAAGTATCTGAAGCAAATTAGAATTCAGTCAACTGCCTACAGAGGGCAGCGGGCAGGGAAGGGCAAAGTGGTCAAAAGGACGAAACATTCTCCTGACTAGGGAAACAGAGGAACAAAAGCTTCCTATTAAGAACTGTGAAGTGTGCCAAGCTGGGATGCTTCCCCCGACTCCCCGCCTTCAGCCAAGCCCCGAGAGAGAGAAACCAGCTGTGAAGACACAGCAGCTGAAATGCCACGGGGAATTACTTCTGGAGTTAATTCAGGAAGAGGTTAGAAAACCCAGGTGAGTCTCACTCCCAGCAGAAAAGTCTGTGCGGACTCTAATTTCAAGCCCTGGAGATCAATTTTCAAGCTCTAACGCGTTAGTCCATAGAAGAGTGAAAGGTTCTGCCTGTGATGACAGAGGGAAAGGAACAGGGTTGGGTGACACAGTGCTCCTCAGACTTCTGCGTGTACGCGAACGAAGTAACGGTGAAAACGCAGGCTGTCCAGCAGGGCTGGGGTGAGCGCTGAGCTTCTGCATCACTCCCAGGTGGGGCCAGGTCTGCAACCGTACTCTGAGTAGCAAGTGTTGAGGCACTTCTCCCATGTGACAGCACAACACATACTTACTGGGTGCCTACCTTGCACCGGGTCCTGGGCTAAGTTCTTGCCATGCTGATGGAACAGAGCAGGAACTGCCCTCCTGCCATGCTGATTCACGGTGATTAAAAATTCACAAGGCAAACTCATAGAACATACACTGTCAAGAGTGAACGCTAAGGTAAACTCTGGACTTTGGGTGACAACACTGTGTCATGTAGGTTTGTCCATTGTAACAAATGTACTGCTCTGATGGAGGATGTTGATAATGGAGGAGGCTATGCTTGTGTAGGGGAGGGGGTATATGGGAAATCTCTGTACTTTCCCTCAGTTTTGCTGTGAATCTAAAACTGCTCTTAAAATAAAGTCTTTTTTAAAAAAACATTATAGAGACCACCTCGAGGCTGAGTGGTTAAGTTTGTGCACTCCGCTTCAGTGGCCCAGGGTTTCGCCGGTTCAAATCCTGGGTGCGAATCCTGGGTGCAGACATGGCACCGCTCATCAGGCCATGCTGAGGCGGTGTCCCACATGGCACAACCAAAGGCACTCACAACTAGAATATACAACTAAGTACTGGAGAGCTTTGGAGAGAAGAAGGAAAAAGAAAAGAAGATTGGCAACAGAGGTTAGCTCAGGTGCCAATCTTAAAAAAAAAAACTCACATAGAGCTTTTTAAAAACTTTTAAAAAATTCATGAGGGAGATGCCTGTCTCTAGGAAGTTGTTGGTCTTACTCAGACATGCAAGATAATTTGGTGTTTTATCTTTTTTTTCCAAGTCATACTTTTCTATCTGGAAATCTTCCCTAAATATAGTAGTCGATCATGGAATGATAGACCTTTCAACCTGAATGGATCCTTTAAGACCACGTCCAATCCCCTCACTTTGCAAATGAGGCTCAAAGAGTTTAAGCAGACTTGCTCAAAATAGCACCCAGGGCAGGGCCAGCCTGGAAAGGTAGGTTTCTGAGTTCTCAGTGGTTGAATGCTCTTTACACAATACCACATTTAGCCAAATCAGCCCATTTAATTAAAATTGCTAGCAAAGAAATTATGTTGAAAAACATATTATAATGGAGCTGAAGCACATGCTAAATTCTGTTAATAAAACACATGCAGGGGCAGGCCCAGTGGCACAGCGGTTAAGCGTGTACATTCCACTTTGGCAGCCTGCGGTTTGTCAGTTGGCATCCTGGGTGTGGACATGGCACCGCTTGGCAAGCCATGCTACGGTAGGCGTCCCACATATAAAGTGGAGGAAGATGGGCATGGATGTCAGCTCAGGGCCAGCCTTCCTCAGCAAAAAGAGGAGGATTGGCAGCAGATGTTAGCTCAGGGATAATCTTCCTCAAAAAACTCATGCAAAGGCACACTTTTAGAGCTGTGAGGCCCACCATCTACCTGGGGACAGCTCACAGCTTCAATCATGGGCATTGGGAAAACAAAACATCCTCTGAGGGCTGGCCTGGGAAACCCAAGCAATAGCAGCATCAAAAATCTCTAAACAGCTTTAATCCAAACAGAACCATGATTTTTGCTTCTTTGCTAAATTGTGGTGTTTTCAAAGCACGATGAGTCATCTCAGCTCTCTGTGGATATTGAGTTTACTGCAAAACAAGAGCCCCCTAGAATTTCTAAGAGTTTAAAAACAAAAGTAGATAATTAAACCACTATCCAATTTGGCAAATCTTTAGCAATTTTTATTCTTCTTCTAGTTCTCAGGCTTTTAGTGCCATTATTAAATGGAGGTTTTCAATGCCATTATGAAAGCCATCCTCCCCCTTTTCCTCACCTTTCATTTTTCTCCCTGATTTAGAAAATAGAGTCTTTCTTCCCTTTCTTTATTCAACCCCAACTGGATACTATCCAGAGGAATTTCTAAGACTGCAAAGTAACCACTTGAACTAGAGCTGACCCAACCAACTGCATCTTCTACCAGGTTACTCTCTCCTCCACCTGGTAATGATTTTATTATCAAATATCACGTAGATAAGAAATACTATTTATAAAACTATATTTGTCAGGTATAGCTAATACTATAAAGAATACCTGAGTATCCATCATCTAGTTTTAAAAAAAGACTATGACCCTTACTTCTGGCATCCTCTGTGTACCCCGTTCCTTCCCACCAATGGAACCACTATTTTGAATTATGCACTTCTCAGATTCTTGCTTTTCTTTATAGTCTTGCCATATGTATGTATCCCTAAAGAGTATATTCTTCAGCTTTGCATGTTTTCAAACTTCATCAAAATGGAATTATACTGCAAATATACTACTGCAACTTATTTTTTCCACTCCGTATTTTTAGATTCATCCATGAGTGTTGTTTTCCTTGTAGCTGTAATTCATTTATTTTCACTTCAACAGAAACTCCATTGAATATATTCATTCATATCCACTGAATATGAATATACCAAAATTTATCTATCTACTGTTGATGGACAGTTGGACTATTGTCAATTTTTGTTATTAGAAACATATCTGACATGAACTTTTTTACCCATCTTCTGGTACATATATGCATATATAAAGTATTACGTATGTGTATGTGCATGTATGTATTATGTGTGTATATGTGTATGCATGTGCATATTGTAAGTATGTCTGTGTATATGTGTGCATATGTGTGTACGTGTGTGTATATGTGCATGGGTGGATGGGTGTGTATGCATGTATGTATGCATGCGAATGGAACTGCCAAGTCAGAGGACATGTTCATCTGCAACTTTACTAAAATAATACCAAATAATCTTTCAAAGCAGTTAAACCAATTTATATTCCCACTCTTTTTTTTTTTAAAGATTTTATTTTTTTCTTCCTGAAGCTCTCCAGTACATAGTTGTATATTCTTAGTTGTGGGACCTTCTAGTTGTGGCATGTGGGATGCTGCCTCAGCCTGGCTTGATGAGCGGTGCCATGTCCACACCCAGGATTCGAACTGGCGAAACCCTGGGCCGCCAAAGCGGAGCGCACGAACTTAACCACTCGGCCACGGGACCGGCCCCTATATTCCCACTCTTGATTGCTGCAAATCCTCACCAATACTTAACACTCCTAAACTTTTACATGTTTACTAATCTGGCTGGTATGAAATCTTACGATTTTAATGTGCATTTCCCTGGTTATAACAGACTGAGCCCCTTTTCCTATCTGCTGGCCACTCATGTCGCCTCTTCTAGTGTCTTTTCAATTCTACTGCCCATTTTGCTATTGGGTTGTCTGTCTTTTTCTTTCTGATTCGATGGCATTCTTGATATATTTTGGATACTAGTCTTATGTCAGTTATAACTTCACTAAGTTTGCGGCTTGTTGTTTAATTCTTTTTATATGGTCTTCATGAACAGAAGTTCTCAATTTCAATGTGGTCAAAATTTATCACTCTTTTCTGTTACTGTTTGAGATTCATGAGTGTGTGTCTTAAGATGGAAAGTTTAAGAAATTCTTCCCTACACTAAAAGGCATAATGATATTCTTCCATATTGTCTTCTAAAAGTTTTAAGGTTTTGCCTTTCTCGCTTAAAGTCAAATGTGCCTGGAGGTATAAGGTGTGTGCATGCATGCATGTGTATGTGTGCGCGTGTGTGAGTGCATGTGTGTGTGCACATGAGGTAGGGATGAGGACAAGAAAGTCCTGGGCCAATGTCACTCAAAGTGTGGTCGTACTTTTCATTACCCATCTACAGTGAGATAAGGTGCTTGAGCCACATATAACTCAATGCACTCTTCCTTCAGAGAGTAGGTTGTGCTGCAAAACTATGTCAGCTAAACCAGGCAGCACACCCTGTGAGGGGTCAATTCATGCTCTGGTCCCTTATCTCATCTCGGATGGAAAACAAGAGTTTGCAGGCCAGCTCATTTCACAGTACTATCTGGGCAGAGGAGTGGGATCTGTGCGAGGCCCCAGAGAGGTGGGGGAAATACCGGTAATGCAGCCCACGGAAGAACACAGAGAGGACGACCAGTATGTCTGGGAAGGAAAGACAAAGAGCTCCAAGATGGGGTTAGAGGAAGGTAGGGGATCAGACCATGCAAGGCTTGGAAGCCACGATGCTGAGGATAAGGAACAATATCATGAATGCAGCGGGAAGCCACCAAAGGCATTTAAAAGCATGAGAATGACATGATGAGGCTAATAGTTTTAAAATCCTTCCTGGCGCAGTGTGAAGAAGAGGTTAACAGGGCAGGAGGAGACGTGGAGAGATCAGTTACATGGTCACAGTAGTTGAAGCTTGAGATTTTAGAACTTTGCTAGTTGTGTGGCCCGCAGACCATCAGCATCACCTGGGAGTGTGTTAGAACTGCAACATCTTAAGCCCACAGAAACCCTACTAAGTCAGAAACTGCTTTTAACAAGCTCTGCAGGTGATTCATGGCCCGTTAAAGTTTGAGAAGCACCAGCCTGAGGTTTATTTTAGAGAAATCCACGTGGAGATACCAAGGTTGCAAGCGGACACATGAGCCTGAAGATAAACCTGCAAAAGAGAGAGAAGTCGTAGAGGCAGGGGGAAACCAGGAACGTGAGATGACAATAAAACAGAAAAGGTGTTTAGGAGTCAGGAAGGGGTCACCTGTATGGAATGACCGTAAGAGATGAAGAAAATGAAGGCTGAGAAGCACGTCCTCAACGTGACAGGTTTCTTTGGCCTTGTGGTGGCAGAAACCAGGTTGCCATGGGTTGAAGAGTGAATGACAGGTAAGGAAATGGGGATTATGTGCAGACCACTCTTTCAAGAGGTTTAGCTGCGCAGGGCAGGGGAGGGACAGACGGCAAGTGGAGGGGTCCAGGGAAGGTTGGTTGGTTCTCAGACGATAGACAACAATCACTGAGGAGCTTGTGAAAGATGCAAGCTTCTCAAAATGCAAAATGGCGATTTAATCAAGGGAAAACATCAGACAAACCCAGGGACATTCTACAAAATACCCGACTCCTCAAAGATCGCAAGCTCATAAAAGACAAGGAAAGAGTAAAGAGCTGTCACAGACTAGAGAAGAGGAAGGAGATGTGACAACCAAATGCGATGTGGGATTCTGGATTGGATTCCAGAACAGAAATAGCGGGAAAACTGGTGAAATCCTATAAGGTCCGCAGTCTAGTTAACAGTGTTGCACCGATGTTAATTTCTTAGTTTTGTTAACTCTACCATGATTCTATAAGATGTTAATAAGGGAAGCTGAATAAAGGGTATATGGAAACTCTGTGTATTAATTTTGCAACTTTGCTGTATGTCCAAATCCTTTCAAAATAAAAACTAAAATAACTCAGGTCCTCATTCAGTAGGTTGAGTTCAGGAATTGGTGTGTGGGTTCGGGTTTGCTTGCTGTTGTTCTTGTTGTTCTGGAGTCTGATTCGAACCAACACCACGGCTAATTCTAATGCGAGTACAGGGTCCTTTCTTTGAAAAGTGCTGGACTAGGAAGAGGTAGAAGACGCAAAGGACAAGTGATGAGCTCACGTGGCTGAGAAGGAAGAAAGTAATGGAACCCAGAGGGGGCGTGGCCTTTGATCCTCAACTGGAAGAGAAACTGAGGAGTGAGTGCAGAGACTGGTAAGTTGTACGGATCTGCTGGTGAGAACTTACGGGAAGCGTGGTCACAGGTGAGGATGGAAGAGCGCACCAGGAGAGTGGAGAATGTGTGAAACAGACACGGAGGAGCAGGGAGAGAGGGCTGCCGGCAGACATGAAACAAGACGGCCAGGCTCTGCTATGGAGGTTTCCCATCTGAGGAAAAAGTGCTCTTCCCAAATCAGCATTTTAGGCTACAGTTGGATGTGGGGATATACCCAAAGAACACTGATGAGCTCTCTGCACAGAAAAGTACCAACCTCAGGGCGAATGAAAAGTAACTGCATCAACTCCCAATACTTTAAGATCTCAATACCATGTAAACACTTCTTTTAGAAATCTTCCCGTGACATCTTTTGTTTCGCAATGTTAATTAAGTCACAGACAACATTAAAATATCTGGACTGCCATAGTTCACATCTGTTATGGACAGAATTGTGTCATCCCCAAAATTCATAGGTTGAAGCTCTAACCCCAACGTGACTGCATTTGGAGACGGGGCCTTTATGGAGGTAAGCATGACTAAATAAGGTCATAAAGGTGGAGCCCTAATCCAATAGAGCTGGCATCCTCATCAGAAGAGGGACACACCCCAGAGCTCGTTCTCGCTCTCCACACACTCACACAGAGCCAAGGCCACGTGAGAACAGAGCGAGAAGGGACCATCCGTAAGCAGAGGAGAGGGGCCTCACCAGAAACCAACCCTGCTGGCACCTTGATCTTGGACTTCCAGCCTCCAGAACTTAAGGAGAGAAAACTCTGTTGTGTAAGTCACGCAGTCTGTGGAATTTTGTTACGGCAGCCCGAGTGACTAAGACATCTTTCATTCCTGACTCAAACAAGAGGCATTATGATGGAGTAGAGATTACCGGAAACAAGAGCCTGCAGGCCTCGGGTCTGACCCTGGTCTACCACAAGTTAATTAACTGCCAACCTTGAGTAGCTCACTTCACATTCCTAGGTCTCAGTTCCCTCTTCTGCTAAGAAGGTTTATGGTTCCTGAAAATTACTACCTGAAAAATGGGGTTAAAGTGTTGACTTTCTATGGATAGACCTGAAATAGGACCCTATGCTTATGCTGTAAGGTTTTGTCAGTCAGGCTTCTCTGTTGTTTGCAGTGGAAACACTGGCTCCATAAGCAAGAGGAGGATTCATTGGGAAAATACCAGCAAGTCCACAGAACGGACAAGGTGGCTCAGGTTCAGAACACAGTCAAGAGCCCAGTGAGGCTGAGCAACAGAGAAGCCCACTGGGGTCTCACTGCAGGGAGTGTCTACTGATGACACCAAGCTGGGACTGCCACTAGCACAGCTGCCAATGGACCCTCCATTCCTCTGCTTCATGGTAGCACCCCTTTAAAATTCAAAGTTCAGCTGGAAGTGTCCCCCTGGCGAAGCCTAGGCCATATGCCACATTGCCTCATCAACCCTGCAGCCTTCTGATCCTCATGTATGAAGGATTCCCCAGAAAGAAAAAGGGTAGTCCCCCAAAAGGACAAATGGCCACTGCATCAGTAGTAGGAGGCTTCATTTTAGCTGGAAAAGTCCAAGCTAATAAAAAGCACACCTCTTCAGCGCTAGTACAATATAATCCCAATCAGAGAGGGAGACAACAGGGCAAAAAGTTCTAGAGTGTTCCACAGAGACCAGAATTGGGTTCTGTTGTATCTCAAACTTGCTCAGTTCCCCTGGAGAAATCCCTTATAATTAATCACACCTTCCATTTCCTCCTCTAGAGATGAGGACACGGATGACAATTAGTGACTTCACTGAAACATGAAGAGAACTAACGAGCAACTTCAGAAAACAAGTGTAACCAAACCATACTGAAATAATGGTACTACAAAGCTTTTTAAAAATTCACACTACGACAGTTAAAGCATCCGTACAGGCTTCATGCTGGGTTTCAGGAACGCAGTTTCTCTGCAGGATTTTCTCATTCGACGCGATAAGGACATTAAATGTTGGTTTAATTCAAAGCATGGGACAGGGTATTTATTGGAAGATGGTCTGTTTCACTTTGTTTTGTTTTATTCATTCCTAAATAAAATGCAATCCTCTTTACCAACCTGGAAAACGAGACTGTCAGGACTTTAAGTAACCAAAACAAACTAAATACTCAATTCACTAAGAACAAAGACGGAAAAACTCTCAGTCAGCCATCTGTTTCTAAAATAATTTAATTCAAAACACAGTCCCATAACAACAGGGAAAAGGACACCATCAGCTTCAAGATAATCTTCTGTCTCCAATTACACTCAGAGCTGGAATGGCACACGACATGCCATGACTAAGCATGAGGAGGCACTTTCCCTCCCAAACACAGGACCCAGCAGCCATTAGTTTCCACACAGATGCACAAGCCTGTAACCAAGGACCAGGAGACCTCGCTGTCTCACGGGGTGGGTCTAATTCCAACACACAGTAAACAGCTTATGCTACAGGCTCAATTTCTTAATTCAGCTCTAAATTAAGCTTTTATTTGATATCAGGGGAGCAGGAGGCTTAAAAGAGAGAGAGGAGCCATTTGGGCTGCAAGCAGCAGCATGGACAAAGGCTCCAAGTCCGGACAATGTGGGATGTGTTTGCGTAACAAACACTAGTGGCTCCACTTGGTTGGAGAGAACACTAGGAAAGTTGGCCGAGGAGTGTGAGAATGTCAGCAGACAATGGGGAGCCATTGGATATTTTGAGCAAAGTGGCCTTTTTAACAAAGTTATGCTGCAGAAACATCAACCTGGCAGAGTGGAGAGAAGCACAAAATGGTGACCTATCTTATGTTCAGCCACACAGTGGATGAATGGGGCAGGCAGTTAGGAGCGTATGATCAGAGGGGAATGGAAAAGAAGTTACAAGTAAGAGAGACCGCACAAAGGCAAAACAGATGATACACTCAGCAGCTGATGGGATGGACGCAGCAAGGGAGAAGAAAAAGTCCAAGGCAATTCTGAGTCATAGATTCAACAGGCCAGTATCAACAACTCCACCTGAGTATCCAACAGGCCTCTAAAAAACCCTGATTCTACTTCATGTGCCAACCAATAACTCACTCTCACAGCCAGGTTCGTCTAGTTAACTCTCAACTCCCTTCATCCCCCTTTCCAAACTATGTAGTTCGGGCCCCTATCATTACTTGCTCAGAACTCGGCCTGGCACAGCCTCCGTGAGGAGATGGGCTTTCCAGGGTACTGGAGCACAGGAGGCAGAGATGCTCTGAGACCCTGGACACCCACCTTGTTTCCTTGCTCATTGGGAGTTTGGTTCAAGAACCAGGAGAGCCCAGAGCATCCATAAACATCCTTCAAACGGCAAAGAACAGATTGCTTCGATAAGTGCTTCCCGAACGGTGTCCCGAGTACAAAGGGTGGTGGCCCAGCAAGGGCTGAGCACCTCCAACATGACAATTCTCTACTTGTGCACAGTGTCGCTAGTGCTATGTGACCCCCAACTCCCATGCACCCCAATCCCTGGGCTCTAGGGCCAAGGAAGGCTGTGCTGGGAAATGTTCTAACTGTCCCTGCCAGATGAGAAGTGTGTTTCTGGTAACAGAAATCAGTGGGGTCTGTGGTCTCTCCTCATCAGCCATAACCTGCCCTAAACCATGAAGGTCCCTCTGGCCCGCACAACCCATCTGGAGTTTTCTAACACGCAGACCTGATCAATCTATTTCTGTATATCTGAGGTTTACCTAAAGGGAGAAAAGAAAGAATCTTATCTCATCACCCTCCAAGATCCTCCAATGGATCACAACAGCCTTCAGAAACGCAAAGTCCTCAGCTGTCACACAAGAGCCCTCACCTCTGGGTCATTACCTGTCCTGCTGGTATCACCTCCCCTACAACCAACCCACGCTTTCTCTGACGGCCATGCTTTTGCAAAGGCTGTTCCTTCTCCTGGGAATACCCATCCTTCTTTCCCTAACCCCTGTCATGCCCCTAGACTTTCCTTTTCCATCCCTCCCAGAACCCTGTGTGAGCTTTTCTCATCAAACTTACATTGTAATTTTTGGCTTGCTCATCTGCCTCCCCAGTCGACTTGAGCTTCTTGAAGAAAAAGACTGTATCTTTCATCAGTCTGTCTCCCATGTCTAGCCCAAAGCCTAACATGTTCATTCATACACTCATAAATCCAATAAATATCTACTGACCATGTATGCTAAGGGCAGGGTATGAAGTATCAAGCCAGACCGAAGGTCCCCTGCTCATAGACCTTACAGTGGAGAAGAGGAGACAGACAGTAACTATAAACTGAGAAGACTGCTAAGGAAATGAGTGACTGAGAATGACGGACAAAGGTCAGAAAAGGTGACTTTGGGCAGGTGACATCTGAGAAAAAGAGAGTGGGAGATGGCTCCAGGAAGAGGGGATGGTGTGTGTAAAGGCCCGAAGCGAGAAAGATCTTGACAGATGTGAAAATAGCTGCTGTGCACAGTGCAGAGCCAGCAAGGGGAGCCCGGCTGCGGGCGAGGCTGGTGTGAAAGGCAGGGAGACGATTCCAGGTGGGTGGAAATGTGATTCTAGTGCTCAAGAGAGCAACTTGGGCTGAGGACACAGATGTGATGATTATCTGCAGGAAGATGATAATTGAAGTCAAATGGCCCCATCGAGGAAGAGAGAGAAACGTCTGCCTTGCACACCTCAAGTGCCACGTTCACTGAAGCGGGAACAGAAGAACCCAGTGCTCTGCAACAGTCGGAAGGGGCCACCTTTAGCAATCATACCAAATAGAATGCTATTTACACAGACTTCCCCAATCCAACTCAGTCAAGCACAAAAATTATTCTCATCCTTACTTAATTTATTTCCATTCACTGACAATCTTTCCCAAACCCCCTCTTCTGCCTGCTTATTGGTATGAAGAGCCTACTGATTAGCAATTATCCATAGTGTTAACTCTCTAAGTATCTATAATTATGACTTCCTTTGGTTTATTCGAGGGGTCCTTGGGACTCTAGGATGAGGAATAACAGGAAGTTAATGTAAATACTAATTTGCAAAGGAAATAACCAGACCAAATATGCAGATAAGCCAAAAGGCAATTTTCCAAAATTGAGGTTTCACCAGTGTGGAGAGTTCTATATTTGTTTTTACTATTTAAAGTGTTTAAACGCCACCGATAAACTAATTTCGGCATTTTTAACTTTTTATTATGAAATTTTCAGACATACGCAAAAAGCTAAAAGACTAGAACGCATTACTCAGCTTCCGCTCCAACTTTCTGCTCATTTCATCTACTCCCCATGACTATTTTTTCAAACGACAGTAAAGCAAATCCCAGACACCATTCATTTCGCTAATAAATACTTCAGTATCTCTGATAAGGATTTTTAGAAATCATAACTACAATCATTATCACAGCCAACAAAATTAAAAATAATCCCTAGTGTCATCTAATTATCCATTCCATCCTTAGTGTTCCTTGATGGCCTCAAAATATTTTGTACAACTGCTTTTTTTAAATTAGCACACAAACCAGGAGCACACATCGCTTTGGCTGATGTGTCTCCTGAGTCTCTTTTACTCTATAATAGTTTTCCCCTCCGTTTTTTCTTTTAAGCTTTTACTATTTACATGTTAAAGAAAAAGGTCATTTGCCCCTGTGGACAGCCCATATTCTATATTTGGCTGACTATATTCTCATGGTGTCATTTAACATGTTCTTCTAACCCCCAAATTTTCTAGAAACTGGTCATTAGATCGAGAGGCTTCATTAGATTGAGGATCAATATTTTTAGCAAGAATATCTTCCAGGTGGTCTTTCATACTTCCTATTGTGTCACACCGGGAGGTGCCTAATGCCTGGCTGTCCCACTTTGAGTGACACTAAAATTTATCAAGGGCTTTAGGTGGTGACAGCCTGCTCTATCCATTATAAGGTGCCTCATCAACTTTTCACCTAATGATTAAGCAGTCAAAATGAACACTGCTTACATCCATTATTTCATTAGCGAGGTTGAGTTTTTTAAGCCTGCATTAAATAAAGATATTCCTAACACTCAGAGATATAATTAGAGAAAGAATAACCATTATTTGGCATCTGAAACAACCTATTTGTGTGTGTTGGAGAACATTTCTTAAGTCGCTTGATTAGGAATTCAATACAAAGATGCTGATTTCTGTATTACTCTTTAGAAAGATTACAGATAGATTGCTGACTCTACATGGATTAGAATAAAGCCCTACCCCTCTTTTTCTCTCTGAAGTTGAAAGTTCCAAAAAGATAGCGAATAAAGGAAATCTTGGAAATTATGACAATTATGAAGGAGGGGAGGAGGAAATAGAAATGTCAGAATATTTCCAAAGCAGTACATTTATTTCAGTCCCTTCCCAAAGGAGAGATGGATGAAGTACTAAAATAACCTTCAACCGTGATGCTTAAACAATTTCAAGTTCCACTTCTTCACAGACCCCTTAACCAGAGTTTCCAGAAAACAGCCAAAGGGAATCTGAACCTTTTTCTTCCCTATCCCACACTCAGAGAAGGGTTAATACACAATATAAAACCTGTGTGTCCAACCTCCAAACATGGGGGCTCATTCACGCCTCCCACAGAATCACGTAAAGACCCTGAGGCAGCCTCTGTGAACAGCCCAGCCCCGGCCCGCCTGCAGCTGCCCCTGGGTTAGGGAGTTTGCAGCACACTGAACTTTACCACCTGGGCAAGCAGTAGGGGAGGGAAGCAGGGAGCCCTGCCATCGGGGGTCAGTGACCTCCAAGGACAATGATGAGGGAGCCTGAACGCCATGAAGAAAAGAAATAAGGAAATGTTAAAAATGTTGCAATGAATGCCACTGAGCTGAGTACTTAAAAATAATCAAAATGGTAAATTCTATGTGATGTATATCTTACCACCACGATAAGAAAAAATGTTGCAACAGTCAACTGAGAGGCCTGTGCCAGCAATAACCAGCACTCCATGTCAGGGGCTGCGCTCCATGATCCTTCTCACTTTATTGGTGAAGAAACTGAGGCTCCAAAAGTTGAGGTAACTTGTCCAAGGCCCACAATGAGTAAGTGGTGCGGCCAGGATTTGAATCCAGATCCGTCTGCTGCCAAGACCCCTTGCTCTCTACACACCTCCACACTCCCTTTCTGGAGAGACGTACTTTAAACTGCACGCGACAGTTTCAAGGGGCATTTCTAGATTATCATTCTTGAATCGCTAGACACAAAAGTCTTCACAATTACAAGGCAAACAAGAATTCTACATATTAAAAACAGCTTCCCAGTTTGAAAAGAAAACTATGTTCCCTACATCTCAACACAGGCCTATCAACGTGGGGCACACTAAACACTATCGAAAAGAGCAAAACATTAAACATTCGGACACTAAATCCATAGGGGCACAAGGCTGGGTCCTGGGGTCAGCTCTGCATGAGGACCGCACGTGGGTGCTGCCACGGGAGGACCCTGTAGCTGCTTACGCTTGCTTAGGCCCACGGGAACTTCCCCAGTGGTGGGTTTTCCAGGCACTGCGCTGGTGACACATTTGCTCCCTTACCTGCAAGGGCAAGTTGGAGGTTGGGCGGGTAGCAAGAAAACTCAGGCAAGGAATACAAAGGACCTGCTACCCCCAGCAACATAGGAATGGCTCCCTGGGCCTCACACACCGGGTGGGCTACTACAACACGTCCCTCCAGGGTGTCCATCCTCAACCGCTGAGCAATCTAAGGCCACTGGCGAGACCCTCAAGAAAGAAGCAGGGTTCTAATGACAGATGGCCTCATCTGTGACAGTGCTCACTCTGTGCCTACATGCGTTACGTGTTCCCCTCAATCCTCACAAAGCCCTACAGGGAAGGTACTGTTGTCACTGTTTCACCGACAGGAAAGGCAGGCACCACGAGTTCTCATTTGCCCAAAGCCTGGCAAGAGTCAGGACTAGGACCCTGGTCCGTCGGCCTCTGGCACCTGCAGTCTCAGTCAACATACAAAACTACCACCCTGGATTAAGAAAACAACACCCACTTGAATAAATTTTAACTGAAAAGCAATATAATTGCCAAAAGCACATGAGACAATGCTCAGTATCATTAATCACTGGGGAAATGCAAATCAAAACCACAATGAGATACACTTCATGCCCACTAGGACGGCCACAATAAAATTTAAAAAAAAACGAGTGTTGGGAGGGATGTGGGATAACTGGAATCTTCACACGCTGCTGGTGCATCTGCTGAGGAAAACAGTTCTGCAGTTCCTCAAAAAGTTAAACAATTGCTGCGTGACCCAGTGATTTCACCACGCCTAGGAATATACCCAGAAGAACTGGAAACAGGTGTTCAGACAAAAACTTGCACAGGCATGTTCCTAGCAGCACTGCTGACAATAGCCAACAGGTGGAAACAACCCAAATGTCCAGCAACCAGTGAATGGATAAACAAAATGTGGTATAGCTATGCAATGCCGCATTATTCAGCCATAAAAAAGAATGAAGTACTCATACATGCTTCAACACTGATGAACCTTGAAAACATTATGTTAAGTGAAAGCAGCCAGACACACACACACACACAAAACATAATGTATAATTCCATTGACATGAAATATCCAGAATCGGCAAACCCACAGAGACAGAAAGATTAGTGGCCATCAGGAGCTGGGGGCGGGTGCAATGGAACTAGACAGAGGTGATGGTTGCACGTCATTATGCATGTACTTATTGCCACTGAACTGCACACTTTAAAAGGGTAATTTTAGGTTATGTGTATTTTATACAATGTTTTAAACGGCAATCAATTTAGGGCTCAAATACAAAAACTCCTAGGTACAAATTAAATATCCTTTTCCCAGTTTAACTTTGGTAAGCTTATTATTCTAAAGCTGACTTTCCTTTCCATCAGTGTGGTGTTTCTCAGAGTGGTCCTGCTCTCAGAATCACCTGAAGATCTTTTAAAAAAATATGGACTTCCAGGAGGCCAGCCCAGTGGCGTAGTGGTTAAGTTTGTGTGCTCCACTTCGGTGGCCCAGGGTTCGCAGGTTCAGATCCTGGGCACAGACCTACGCACTGCTCATCATGCCACACTGTGGCAGCATCCCACATACAAAACAGAGGAAGACTGACACAGATGTTAGCTCAGAGCCAATCTTCCTCACCAAAAAAAAAAAAAAAAAAGGACTTCCAGGCCTCCCCCAAGACTCTCCTTGGGACCCAGGAATGCACATTTTAACACACACCCCAGTGCCTTAGCACCACCCCTAAGACTCCCATCCCTGCCCTTCCAGCCAGTTTTCAGAGCTTCTCAAAAGGAAGGTGTTAATCACTTGCTTCCTACATGCTGACAGCTGCTGTCTGGGTACCACCTCTGAGCTGGCAGCATCTCCTGGGTTTAGCTCTCAGCTGCATTTTCCAGGTCAAGCCCCTCCACCTGGCAGAGGCTGACCTTGGCCCTGCTAACTATTTGCAGTCCTGTGCCATTTCTGGTCCACAGAGGTGGTTAGCTTGCTTTTGAGACTGATGAGACTTTTTGGTTTTCTATCTTTGTATTTCATCTATCAACTTTATGTACGTAAAATACAGTTCATATTTAAAGCATGAACTCACACATGCCATCTTGCCCAAAGACCGTGATTGATTTCTGACCATCTTCACTTAAAATCAGATTGTTAACATGTTTTCTTCTAGGCATATTAAAATCACCCCTTAAGACAGACCAATTTTTAAATAAGATTGTAAAGAGTTTGTTTGTTTTTATGAGTGGCAAGTTTTAAATATATCTACAATCTGGGTCAACAGCAAGCTTGGCAAAGAACATGTTTAAGCTGGTTCCCCCATGTCGGGGCTCACTAACCCCTCCTCCATCCTCCCCATCTCTCTCCTCCCTTGCCAGCCTCTCCCCAGTCCCTGTGTTCTTATCTGCCTCTCCTCCCTTTCCGCAACCGGTTTAACATAAGAATATGAAACCAAATAATACATTATATTCATTGTTACATTTACTGAGGAAGGTTTTTTATTCTCTGCTTTTAAACACTAGTTCTAATTTGTTCTTTAAAAATTTTTTTCTGCGTGAATGTAAGCCTTGGTTGATTTCTCTAGAGGAATCAGTGGCCTCTAAGAGAAAGACTCTTGATTACTGATGCTATTTAAATAAGGAACACAGGGCATCCTCAGTGAGATTTTAAACCACTCTACTGTCATGACACAATCACTCCTTCTTTTGCTTGGCTATAGGGACAGGAAGAAAAGTCTCTCACAGACCAAATATTCTAAAACAGAACTTGAACTTAAAAAAAATAAAGGCCTTATAGCAGCCCTATATGAAGGCATCTAGACGTCCCCAGTTCTTTGGAATCCCTGACCCCACGCACTATCTGTAATGCCCCCACATTCTGACAATGACAACAACAAATGCCCCCGTGGGTGACACTGCGTAGCTGAGAATCGCTGGCATGCAATGCATCTTTATTGGGGAGGCCTGGGGAGGGCGACGGATGAGAACAGGTGAACAACCCCCAGTCACCCCGGCAGCCCCACTGCCAACTGGTCTAGGAAAACCACAGGAGAGCATCATTCACTTGCACCCTATTTATCAACATGCGCACCAAGTGGGAGCGAATGAGGTAAAGTCTTTCACTCCCTTCCACACTCATCTCATTGTTTCTAAGTCTGTTAGTACAGAAACAATGTGCATCCAGATGTGTTTCTCGTGTCATGTGTGGCCCCTATGTTGACCAATTTTCCCATGATGAAATATTAAATAAAATAAACTACCATGGAAAAAAACAAAAATCCATTTATATTATCAATGATAGCTGATGTTCATTGACTGCCAACTTCTGTGCTGAGTACCTTTCAGGCATTATAGCACTGAATTTCTCCAGCAACCCATTTTGCAAATGAGGAAACTGAAGGTAGAGGAGTTACGGAACCTGCGAGGGCCATCTGTTAGTCAGTCATGGAACTGGAATTTGCACACGGTTTGCCGGCCTCCAGCCCTGTGCACCTGACCCTGCTGGTCAGATAGCCCCGGTGGTGGTGTCCCAACTGACATCCCATTGATAAAACACTCCCCAGCACACCTCCACATATATACTTGTATTTGTCCAAAAACTATACACATAGGCTACCGTTTTAATTACGAATCTTATAAATCATACACAAAACCAAATTTTAAAAGAATGATGTAAGCATGCAATAAATGACATTCAGAATCACACTTGCTAAGATCTAAAGGCAAAATCAACCTTATCTGGCATTCACTGATAACAACTGTAGGTGTAAACGCTACTGCAGTCATCTTGATGAACTTCAATCTTCAGGGGCCAATTTCTTATCCCAGCTGACTAGACACACCTGTGGGTGAAACTGTGTCCCCTAAATGAGATATGTTGAAATCCTAACCCCCAGGGCCTCGGAACTTGACCTTGTTGGGAAATAGGGTCTTTACAGAGGTCGTCAAGTCAAAGTGAGGTCATTAGAGCGGGCCCTAATCCAATACGACTGGTCTTTATAAAAAGGGGAAATTTAGACACAGACATGCAGAGGAAAGACGACGTGAAGACACACAGGGAGAAGACGGCCTTGTGACTGGAGTGATGCATCTACAAGCCAAGGACACTGAGGAATTGCCGACAAAGCCCAGAAACTAGAAGAGGCAAAGGAGGATCCTTCAGAGAGAGCAGGGTCCTGCCGACACCTTGAGTTCAGACCTCCAGCCTCCAGAGCTGCGAGACGATACATTTCTGCAGTTTGAAGCCAGTTTGTGGTACTCTGTTTCGGCAGCCCTAGGCAATAATACAGACTCTGTATTACTATGCAATATTGTAATACAGATATTACAGATACCGTATAGACAGTGGTGAGGCTGGCCAAGAGCTCATACCAGGAGCAGAAGCGCACATGTGCTATCATTCCCTGCTCACTGTGTTTCACTGTCAAAACTACAATCCACGGGGCTCCACCCCCTCAGGAAAAATCATTCAAGCCACTTGTCTACTAAAGGAAAAACTGTTTAGATACACTTTGAAAATCCACTGAACAGAGCATTCATACGCCTCCATCCACTCCACGCCACTGAAGGACAACAAACAGGACAGATCCACTGTCAACCCCTCCATGCCCCAGGACTCCTGCTTATCCCTCAGAACATTTTATTCTCCACATGTCACATGAAACTCTCTGTCATACAGACCAAGTGAGAGCATCAGGGTCAACCAATACATTACATACTATTAAATCTTAATTTTGATATGCAAAATAGATATTTTTAGAAATTAGCAGAAGTTCTCATGTTCTCCCCTGCCCCACCGTGGAGCCCAGAAGCCTAATACTGCTGTCTCATTACATGGCAGAGACAGGATGCTACTGCAAACCTGTAGGACCCATCTAGCATCTTAACCACTAGCCAAGGGGCCAACCAACTGTGAGTTAATAAAGGTCAAGTAAGCCAGGCTTATTGGGTCAATATTTATTTACTGAGCATCTACTAGGTACGAAGCAAATTGCTAGGTGCCACAGAAACATAAAAAGATAGCCACAAGGAACATGAAAATTCTTAGGGTGGCAAAACAATTACGTGTGATTACAAGAGCAATAGAATTTCCAGAAAAAATGTGAGATACACTTGGCAAAGGCCTTCACAGCATAAGCAGGACTTAGGTCAATACCGAAGGATGGCTGGACCTGCAAAGCAAATGCATACGCCTACAGGGCCCAGCAGGGAGCAGACATGAACATAAAGCAGCAGAGGGGGAGATTCTAGGGAATGGTGGGGCTTTGGGTGAACTAGAAAGTACACACTGATCTCAAGCATCCAGACTCGAATCATTCTAAAAATCCTTTTTAGAAGTGCCGATGTATACACCAGAATATGAGGAAGTTCTTTAAGTATTAATAAGGAATAATCTCTAAGATATGTTATTAAATGAAAAGGTACAGAAGAGTGAGCCTGGTAAATCATTTGTGTAAAGGGATACATACATGCACACACACATATTTTCGTTTGTATTTGCATTAAGTATCTCCGGAAGGATACATAAGACATTGATGCCCTTCAAGAAGGGGAATTAGGTGGCTGGGTGGCAGGATGGGAGGGACACTTTGCTATTTACAATTTGTGCCTTCTGAATTTTTTTATTTGATGAATGTATATATTATGCAGAAACCACCCAAAGCAAGACACAGAACATTTCTATCACCCTAGAAAGTTCTCAAGAACCTTCTGGCCAATCCCACATCCTCAATCCCTAACTCCCAGGCAACTGCTTTCTGACTCTTACAACTATTTGCACGTGGTTTTTTTTTTTTTAAAGACTGGCACCTGAACTAACATCTGTTGCCAATCTTCTCCTTTTCTTCTCTCCAAAGCCCCCTGGTATATAGTTGTATAGTCTAGTTGTAGGTCCTTCTGGTTGTGGCACGTGGGATGCTGCCTCAGCCTGGCCTGATGAGTGGTGCCACGTCCACACCCAGGATCTGAACCGGCGAAACCCTGGGACACCGAAGCGAAGCGCACAAACTCAACCACTGGGCCACAGGGCCAGGCCCTACACATTGCTTTTAAAATTTTGAATTTGAATGCCCAAGGGGCATTCTCCACTAAACCCCACCATCCCCTATCGTCCTTTGCTCAGCCTGCTTCGTTTATTTATTACCTGCCTGGCTCCTCCCCCCAGGAATCTGAGTTTGTGACCTGTGCCTTCTGATTTTTGAATCACGTGAAAGTATAACCTATTCAATAAAAGTTAGATTAATCAAAATAACAAAACAACAGAATACAATACCATGCCTGCTAATTCTGGCTGGAAGCTTGTGATGCATGATTTCAATAACAGATTTGCTGAAAAATAGTTAAGTTGCTCAGTACTGAGACAACCCTAAGTCAAATTTACAAAAAGTTGCAACGTTTCTCCAAGTCCTCACATTGCAACCTCAGGGTACTCAAACACAGATGCCTACAGAAGCCAGGGAGAGAAGAGGCCCAGGAGTGAACCTCGCAAACTAAAGGGCATGGAATCAAGGCAATGGGGCTGCAGAGACACCCCAGCACAGTGCCACGATCCAGGAAAGTGTGCTTGGGGAGGCTGGGGACTCAGCTTTTCCAGAGAAGACAGAAATCCACATTTTGATGTAAAATCTCTCAATTTTCAAATCTTGGCAATTCTTTCAACATTTAAAAATAGATAAATCTGCAGGCCAACGAAACCACTTCTTCAGGCTCAAACTGGAAAGAAGAGTACCAGGAAGTGTCTGCCTCAAGATTAAGAGTTTCCAAAGTTACCTAACAATGGCCTGTGTTCCCTGGAAGGAAAGCAGAGGCCCGGGGGCACCAAGGACCTGGGACAGATCCCAGAGCTGCCTATAACACACCGGGCTCCCAGAGACCCATGGGCATGGTAGGCAAATACCTCTGAGCCAGCCCCCCTGCAGGGGAACTGGGGGCAGCTTGTGCAAGTTCACGAGAGCAATGAACAGATCTGAAGCCGACAGACTGTGCCAAGCCACAATCCTAATTAATGCCACATTTTCGAGAAGATGCTGAGGCCATCTTATTTGGAGATCTCCACAAAAACAAGTTACCCAGCAACATAAGCTAACACTTTGGTGCTCTCTATTGTGTTCAGATTTGTGTATGACGTGATTACACACGCAAAGCTAGTATTTCACCTGTTAGAAATCAGGATAAGGATTACCTTGCGGGGAGGGGCTTGAGACTGGAAGGGGACACGGGGGCTTCTGAAGGGCAGGCAATGTTCCGCTTCTTAATCCAAGTGTTGGTATACAGCTATATTCAGTTTGCACAAATTCATTGAGCTATGTACCTAAGAGTACTTTTCTGTATATATATTACACTTTAAGTTACAAGTAAAAGGTGAAGATAGAGATTGAGATATATAAAATTTCAAAAACTAATTTTCTGTCAAAACTTGCAAAACACTTCTAACAAATCCAACAGACCCTCTAACTAAGCTGGTCACTTAGATAAGCGACTCAACTAATTGTTCAGAAAAGGAAAGGTTGCCTGCAATCTTCAGGAAAAGAGCATACACTCTGTGAGCCTTAATTTGTGTGATGGGAGGAATTCTTGAAAAGCTGTATGGAAACCACCTCTGGAATCTGAATCATATTTATTTTTTTTAAAGATTTTATTTTTCCTTTTTCTCCCCAAAGCCCCCCAGTACACAGTTGTATATTTTAGTTGTGGGTCCTTCTAGTTGTGGCATGTGGGATGCCACCTCAGCGTGGCTTGATGAGCAGTGCCATGTCCACACCCGGGATCTGAAGCAGTGAGACCCTGGGCCACCAAAGTGGAGCTCGTGAACTTAACTGCTCAGCCACTGGGCCGGCCCCTCTGAATCATATTTAAATGCCTTAGGGAATCCTGGCCATTGTAAAACTACTGAGCACAAGAAAAATCACTTTGAATTTATCTTCCAGTGCCCCTCCGCACCATCCCCTACTGCACCCCTGAAGGCAGAGACCACCCGGCCCACCAGCTCAGTGATCTCCTTCCTTACTACAGCTGCTGTGCTAAGCACTCCCCCGGGGCTGAAACCTCATCCTCTCATCAGATCCTCTCTCCTACTTCGCTGAAATTATCAGTGCCGTCTCACATGAGGTCCCCCACCACCTTCACCCTCACCTCAGCCCATCTGTGTCACCAGAGTTACTTCCCTATCATTCCTTCATCCCTAAGGTCAGGTGCGCCTCTCCCCTCCCCCACCTTCATGTCTTCCTCTCTGAGTAACCTGAATCCCAAACAAGGCATCACAGAATGCAGGCTTCACAGCCCTTCCCTCCACCCACATCTTTGTCTCTCCCACCTCCTTAGGATCTCTCTCTCCTTCAAACATCAGAGGCCTTCTCTCCCTAGAACATTTTCTCCTTAACCCTGTTGCTGCCCCAGCCACTATTTCTCTTTTTCCCTTCTCTTTTCTTCGCTGGGCATTTCCTGGAATGCAGAACTGGCATCCCTTCTCTGCATTGTCTCTGACAGGTCTGCACTCACAAGGCTGGCCCTCGGGACCGTTTATGGCCACCTCTGCAGTTCTGGGAGCTGCTCCCCGATGAGCAACTGCACTGGCTTACACTAAAACCCACTGGGTTGGATGATGACCTCTGCTTTCTCCACAAAACAGGTGATTTAAAATAACTACAGATTTTAATAAAGCACCAAAAACTTAACAAGCCATTCCTCTAGGATCATTCAGGGACAATCTGAATCAACAGAATGCCAATTCGGCAAATACTCTTGAATCAGTGGAAATTCTGTGCATCATGATGAGCAAATTACCAGAGAAAAGAACACAATATAGATGTCTGCACAACAGCCAGGACTTTAAAAGTACTTCATGAACTGACGTTAAAGAGCTACCTTTATAAATATTGCAGAACGCAACTGCTTTGCTTTAACCAAACAGTCTGGCTCCACTGCATAACTAATATGTATTGAAAGAACAATACCCGGAATCAAACAAACTGGCTTGGAGACTCCACTAACGCTCGGTTAATCAATCCTGTGCTCTGTTTCTGTCCGTCAGACGAGGAAAAGAACGCCTGCCTCCCAGGGCCCTTGGGCAGATGAAATGAGACAACGCGTGGACAGGGCTAACCTTGGTTGCGTGTCAGAATCACCCGCAGTACCGTATAGAATACTGATGCCTGGGTTCCACTCCCCGAGAGGGTAGAGGCTGGAATTTTAAAACTTACCAGGTGATTCTAATGTGCACAAGGTCAAGAGCCACTGAACTAATGCGTGGCAAGCTTTCAAAAAAAAAAAAATGATAGCTATTAGTATAATTATTGATAACATGGCCTAGAAAAATAGGTCTAAACAAGATTAGGCACATAAAAGAATCAGACTTACGCAAGCAAGTATTTTAATAATCAGGAAGCTTAAGTGGAAATGGGTTTGAGGGCACATAAAAACAAACAGGCTTTCTTGTTCCTATTCTTAGTAAAATCAGAAAAATGTAGTTCCCAGGAACAAATTAAGGACTCTGTATATCAAGTGACATTTGTTAAAGTCATTCAGAGTTAAGCAATAGGAACTGTAAATTGTTGATGTGAATTCCCAGGGCCTGAAGCTCTAACCAGCTGCTAATATAATAATCACCTAATGGGCCACTTTAGCAAAATATTTATACTCTAGTCTAAAAACGTATTGAAATTTGCCCATTGAAATTTGCACTTGGCATTAGAGACACTAACTCTGGCTCTTATCACTTCTGTTACTTTGAGATAATCTTGAGATTTTTTGGATCCTGAGGAAGTGTTCTAGAAGATTCCATGAGGCCTTTAAAACAAGGGTCACCCTTCCTCCATGAAACACTGCCAAAAACAAAACAAAACACATCAAACAAGCTGAAAAATCTACAGTGAAAAATAAAAATATGAAAGAAACATGAGAGAAATAAAATTAGGAAAGCCACCTTAGGAAAGATCATAGGGCTAAATTCAAAAGGGAAAGTTATGTGATCCACGTCCCCAAGAAGACAATCAACGAGAATTTAATTAGGAATTTTCACAAAATAACATTTTAAGGCCATTTCCTGTAATGTTTATAAACTTTCTCATCTATCTTCCACATAACACAAATATACACATAATGAAATAAACTAAATAAGCACTTATTTCACACCTATCATGATTCATCCATTCAAAGACTTTTTTTTTCACGTTCTAAGGTATCTGAAATTAGGATGCATTTACAGCCAATGGTGTGTCGTGGTTTAAGTGGCAGTGTTTTTTCTCCATGATTTTTCTTTCTCAGAGGTATGGAAAATAAATGCTTCATCACACTATCAATGGCATCTTAGCTTCAATGAAATATTCTATTAGCAATCGGCAGTAATACTGCTGTGTGCAAGGCTTTATGCTGTCAAGGAGCTGATAATCTAGATAAAGAGACAGGATGTAAGCATAAAAACTTAGATTAATAATAATAAAAATTAGGAGGGCCGGCCTAGTGGCACAGCAGTTAAGTGCGCAGGTTCTACTTCGGAGGCCCAGGGTTCACCGGTTTGGATCCCGGGTGTAGATATGGCACCGCTTGGCAAGCCATGCTGTGGTAGGCATCCCACATATAAAGCAGAGGAAGATGGGCACAGAAGTGAGCTCAGGGCCAGTCTTCCTCAGCAAAAAGAGGAGGACTGGCAGCAGATGTTAGCTCAGGGCTGATCTTCGTCAAAATAATAATAATAATAATAATTAGTTCTTAATAAGGGCAAATGAATGTATTAGACAGAAACTGCTGAAAGAATATGAAGCAGAAGACATTAGTGCAATTTAATTCTATCACAGCCAACTAACTCATTGAGTTTTGGAGCCACGATGCCTGACAGGCTAATGGTGCCACAGAGAACAACAGGAAAGACCCCCAAACAGTACAGCCAGGACTCAGATTAAGTCACTCACACATGTCCCTGCTCTGAAGTGCCCTCAGGTGGCTCTGTCATCTCTTCAAACACTGACGGCAACTATGTGCCAGAGACAGCACCAGATTTCTGGGATCTGGAGACACTGTCCCCAACCCTGAGTTGCTCATTGTCTGGTAGTAAAAACAGAATTAAAAATAAGTCACTCTACGAGTCTCCGTATGAGATGATGATAAGTTCTGAAGATAGGTGGTGGTGATGGCTGCACAACAATGTAAACGTACTCAATACCACTGAACTGTACACTGAAAAACAGTTAAATGGGGCCGGCTCCGTGGCCCAGTGGTCAAGTTTGGCGCACCCCACTCCAGCAGCCCAGGTTCGGTTCCCAGGCACAGACCTACACCACTCGTTGGCAGCCATGCTGTGGTGGCAACCCACAGACAAAATAGAGGAGGATTGGCACAGATGTTAACTCTGGGCTAAGCTTCCTCAGCAAAAAAAATAAAGATAGTTAAATGGTAAATCTTGTGTTATGTATATTTACCACAATAACCAATCAATCAATCAATCACCGTAACACACAATGGGTACAGTCAGAACAGAGATGATGAATACAGTTGTGACACAAAGCAGGGGCAGGAAAGAGGCTTAACAAAGGAAAGAGAGCTTGGGCTGGGTGACAGCAGACAGGATGCCCCAGAAAAAGAGTCCTGTGATCCTCTAACTCCAATCCTTTCACCCCCAGATCACACCCTCAGTCCCCCAGGAAATAACAGTGCTGGTCTGTTGACACCCCTGGTGTGGCCAAGATTCCAACACCAAACACGCTCTGACTCCTGATCCCTGGATCTTTAAAGGTGTGCATAGGGTGGTAAACACCTGCTCACGATGAGAAATGAAACAGAACATTAACAGTCAACAGAGCTTGGAAAAACAACAGTCCCAGTCAGGTACTCTCTTTCCGGAAAATTGCTGAACTATACAAACTATAAGCCTATTTCTAAAATCCCAACACAGAGGGCATATGTTGGAATAGTTATTCTGGAATGCATTCTGGTTTTCACACACAAAGGCTTTTTTCTTTTAAAGCCTATCCTTTTTGACCCAGTTATTCTCCTTCTATAAACCCATCTTAAGGAAATAACTAGAAGCTCAAAGATCTACGTACAAAGCGGTTCACCATAGCATTGTATATAATGGCAAGAATGATCACCAATAAAGATACCAAACAATTAAAGAACGACTTGAAAAATTCTGCTCTACAAAGGAATACCATGCATCCATCAAAAAATATTTCAAACATGTAATAGCATGGAAAATGTTTGCAAGAAAATGAAAATTGCAAGATGCAAATTATATAGACAGTTTGATCCCATTTTATGGAAAAAGTCATCTATTATATATACATACATGTACATCTTGTTAAAGACTAGAAAGATGCATGTCAAATGGTTCATGAAATGGTTTTTGTTAGGTGGTAGAAATAAAGACATTTATTTTCTTCTAAATATATTTCCATATTTTCCAAAATATATAAAAATGAGTAATACTTATCATGAGACAAATAAACCTTTCTTACGCCAACAGAGAAGGAATCATCACACAGGGAACCTGGACATTGATAGCTTTGAGTTTCAAATGACAGTTAATTATCTACAGGGGTTTAAGTTAAGAAGATGCAGTTTTGAGGTTCGACCACCTGGAGGGTACTGATTAAGATCTTCAAAAAAGAAGAGAGGATACAAAAAGGAGTCCTGGAGTTACAAGGAAGCAGGCAAGGGGCAGTGAAAGATAAAAAGAAGTCCAGCTTTATGAAGCGGCTTACGAGTCTAGGGTACTGAACCAACCAAGTCATTACTATTCTGGTTCATACAATCATTCATTCATTCATAGAATCATTCCTTCCTTCCATCATTCATTTAACAATTCAACCAATGTTTACTGAGGGCCAGGTGTGGTTCTAGGTGGTGAGGATATAAAGTTGAATAATGTGTCATCTCTACCCTCAAGAAGCTTCTGATCTAGGAAGAAACAATTACAGCACAGGGTGGTCAGTGCTCTAAAAGGGGGGCACATGGACAAATGTGGATTTGTGGCATCTGGGATTTGCAGAAGGGTTTCTGGAAGAGGTGATGGCTGGACTCAGATTTTGAAGGAGTCATCAAATCAGGCAAATGAGGAGGAGAGAGCATTCCAAGCAGAAGGAACAGCATAGGAACAGCATGTGTAAAGGCACAGAGGTATAAAAGAACTCAACGTGGTTCCCCTTATGGGAGTGACCGTATGGCCAGGGCAGAGTGGTGGGAGGAGGGGCTAAGAAATGAAGCAAGAGAGGGGAAGAGGCTGGTCCACTAACACAGGCAGATCAAGTAAAACGAGACTGAACAAACAAGGGACATTGTCATGTGTGGCATCACATTGTCCTTTGATCAAACGAACTTGATCAGTGAAGACACTAACAAGGAACAGGGCCAGGAGGCCTATGAAGAACGCCAGCAGAAACGCAAAGTCAGATTATAAATCTTAGCCAACTACTTTATTAAGGCATATTAACAAAGACCCAATTCACCCAATTCACGTCCCACATCACTTGCTGTCCCCTCCTTGTCTCTGTTGGCCCTCTATTCTCTCTCCTCTATCCACCCTCTACTACTCAGCCTTCCTGCCTCTGCTTCTTTCTCTCCAAGCACCCATGCTCTTTGCTGTGGGCATGAGTCGGTCTGTATTTATGCATGTATGTATTTCCATGTATGTGCATCTCTGTATATACTGCTACTAAACTGTATACTTGGACACATGATGCTTCTTTATGTACTCGTGTCTTTGCATATTTTGTATTTGTGAAAATGTCTATCATACATTTCTGTCTTTCTGTATTTCTGTCTGTCTTTTCTGTATGTCTGTCTTTCCTCACCTTTGCATGAGCATCTTCCTTTAGGTATACGTGCATGATTATGTGTGTGCATGTGTGTACACATAGGTGGAAAGACGTGCTGCACAGAAGTGGGCATGTGACTCACACATGTAGGCCACGGGAGTGGACATCTGTGGTTTCAGCCTGCCTGGCACCCACTCCCCAGGCCGGCTTTGGGGAACACTCCCCCCACCACACAAGATGTAGGTATGTCTTTCACCCAAGATGCCCATTCTCTCCTGGCCAAGTTGTCCCACGCCCTGGGCTCTCTCCCCAGAATTTGAATCTCAATAGAATAATAAAAAGGCTATGCCCTGAAGGAACAGTCTCTAACTCCTACAGCCTGGATCCTGAAGGCGCAGGCGCGGGGGCATCTTGTCAGGGTCACAGAAGTAGAAATTGACATATATGCAAATATTTACATAACTTCCCAGATGTAAAGTTCCATGATTCAGGAACTATTTTACAATCTCACATACTTCCCATAATGAAGGCTTTGCCTGGGATTGTTGTTTAAAATTGTTTCTCTCTCCCCAGTTCAGTTGATCACTGCTCTGCTGTCCCATATCAGCTACTCTTGCTCTCTCAGGTCCAGAGAGACCTGGTGTCTGCCTGGTAACCCCTAACTAACATGGACAGCAGACACTTCTGGATCACTCAGCGACAATCCAATACAATCCAAACAATGTGATATGGCTCAGAAACTGTTCCTGTCCAGGCAGGTGTACAAGCTACACTATCAGAGAAATACAGATTTGTTCTTGCACTATGGCCAAAAGTTCTAATGCATAACTTTTTAATCAAACAACCATCATAGTATTATAAAAACTCGAAGTATATTAATTCATTCCTTCTCAGCAATTAACCAACAAGACTAAAAACTACCACAAATCAAGACCATGGACAACTAGAAAAAGTACCGTTCACCCACTCATTCACCTACTAGTACAACACATTGTGTTGGGCATTATGGAATAAAAGATGACTGACAGCGTTCCCACCATGGGAAACAGGGAGTGGGGGTTTATCGTGGAGAGGCCCAAGAGGCACAGGGCAAAAGGTCTTTATATTTATTTGCCATAAAAAGCCTGCCATTAAATCCAGATTTTGTAAAAGGAGAAAATGTAATCATTGTTATGATCATTTTTAACCCTGCTGTTGGTTATTAATTATTTTAGCACGAAATGTCTTGAAAGTTTGATTGCAAAATAAGTTATTTAAATTTATGTTAAGTTAGAGACACTATTTTTCTTGATTAGGATCCATTAACAAATCTCTTTATAAATTTATGTAAATTTTACTATCAAAGAGTTGTAACTTGGTAAATTCCTAAGAGCTGAACTGCCAGGTCAGAGGTATGAGGCCAACCCCACTTGTGATGATCACAGAGCAACGGTGCAGGGAACTGTGCCTCTGAATCAGACATGAGCCTTCTTTCAACACTAGTCTCAATGACTAACCATTTTCAACTCAAAATGTCATGGCCATGCTGTATCGGGTCAGTTCTCAGGACCGGAGGGCAAAGATAGAGAAAACGGCTGGATAGAGAAAACAGACGTGGATAAGATCTGGTCTGGTTAGAGGCTTCAGCTTACAGCACAAAAGTTAAGCTGAGATAGGGTGAATCAAAGCGGGAGTTAAAGTGACATCCCAACCTCAACTGGTCAAAGGCTGACCGGGCCACTGGGGTCCAGGAGAAACAGAATTCGTCCCTGGGAGCTCTGCGGCTTAGGAGATAGTAGAATGATGTGTCAAAAAACACAAAAATGTTTCCAGCACCAGCAAAGGGCTGACCCTCCCAGTCCCCCAGGCTGGAGCCCAAGCTGCGACGGCAGGCACCTCACAGGAGCTGCTCCGGAGCCTCCTGGGGGTAAAGCTGTTCCTTCCACATTGAATGTGCTTTTCTCAAGAAACGCTTTCTAAGGTGCTGCAGGACTACAGAGGCATGTGGAGGTGCACGGCAGACCCCGCACAACACAAGCAATTCAAGGGGATGGATGGGACACAAAACGCAGACTCTCCCTCCACACCCTCATCACCTCTCCCTGTGCCCTTCTGTGGACAGACAGGCCCCTGGCAGGCCATCAGCATGGCCTGAAGAGCAGGAGCCGTCTCCTTCTCACTTTGATCCGGGTGACAGTCAACACCCACATCCTTTAGCCCACCAAAAAGAGTGAGTCTCTCCTGGGGCACAGCGGGTGGAGAAAACCCCATTCCAAGTTGTCCTATGAGCACTCTCAAGACGTGACATCTGGCACTTGAAGGGCACCTTGAACAGGCACCCAATGAAAGGTCAAAAAACATTTGTAGGGTCAACGCAGGGGGACGTTTAGTGCTCTTCTTTTCAAATCCATGATGGAAATGCTGCTTTTTGAGAGCTACCAGGGAAATCTTGTGCAACTGAGGCAATCACAGCAGCTGGACAGAAAACAGATCTATTAGATTTTTATCACGGGCTGAGAGAGTCACTTTGGGATCAGCCCCGTGAGGTACCTTCGCTACCTGGCAAACCCTGCTGCAGAAACGCCCAGAGGACCGAGGGAGGGTGCTGCTGCACACGAACAGTCCTCACCTCCGTGGGCCCCTGACCACACAACAATCCCTCTGGAGCTTCCTGCTCTACTCCTTCCGCTGTGAGCCTCGGACACTACAATTACAAACCACTCTTTTCACGGAGCCCAACCTGCTCCTGTCCCACCGCACATAAGTGATAACCATGCCACCATGGAAAAGAAAAAAGAGGTGATCAGACATCAACTTCCTCAACAGCGTCATCCTCCCATCCCTCACCTGCCCCCCGCACATGAACCTGCACCCGTCACTGCCTCCTTTCCCACCTGTCTCAGTGGAAGAGGCTCCACTCTTTCTGCCCAAGGACGCCCTGGAGTTTGAATGTCTCCTCTCCTAGGTACTAGCTGTGTGACCTGAAGCGAGTTACTTCATCTCCTTGTATACTGGTTTCCTCATCTGTAAAATGGAGTTAATAATTGTACCTGACAGAGTTGTCAGGATTGAATAAATTCATGCAGTTAATACATGGCAAGTGCCTAGAAGAATGCCTGGCATGTGCTAAGTGCACATTAAATGTCAGTTAGCTATTATAATACCTATTGTTATCATTTATTGCTGTCTCCTCTGAGAACTTGCTCCAGTAACTGTATCTTTCTCTCCATTATCTTCAACCATCTTGTGCTTGTGGTAGATAATCTCCAAAGAAGACCACCATCAATTTATAAGTGTACACTATTCTATCCATCAATAGGTAGCTCCTATTCCCTCCCATACATTGAATCTGGGCTGGGCTTGTGACCTGCTCTGACCAACAGAATGCAGCAGAGGCAACATTCTTCTTCCTTCTTTGAGAAACTTTCAAGCCCAGGATCTTAAGAGAACTAGCAGCCTCTGCTTCATCCCTCTTGGAAGCCTGCTGCCAAATACAAACTCCTAGTACCCTGAGACCACTGTGCTTTGAGGAAGCCCAAGACAGTCACATGGGAAGAGAGAGGGAGGGTATGTGAAAGAGCACCAAGACACTAGACACATAAGTGAAACCCTCTTGGACTTTCCAGCCCAGTCCCAATGCCAACCACATGTGGCCAAGCAAGTGACCTCAGTCAAGGCTACAGGGAGCAGAAGAATCGCCCATCTGAGCCCTGTCCAAATTCCTGATCCAAGAGAAATAATATATCATTATTGTTTTAAGCCATTCAATTTTGAGTGATCTGTCATGCAACATAGATACGTGAAACAATGCTCCCCTTGAGCACTAAAAGAATGCTCCATCTGACATCCCATCTGAAAACAAAATATCCCACACAGTTATTCGATCCTACATCTTCCACCAGTTACTGCCTTCTTTGTATCACCATTTCAGTCCTCTATTATAGCACTTAGCACCACTGCTGGACAGTCATTTATGTATAGGAGTATCTCTCCTACTGGAGTGAGTTCCTTGAAGGCCACGAGTGACTGCCATATTTCTCCTAGTATCCCAACATCCAGCATGGTGCTCAGCACAGGTGAGTGCTTGAAAAATGTCAGTTGAATAATGCATGCATACATGAGTGAATGAGATCTCCACACAACAGGTCTACCTGCAGGCATGCATTCTGTCACTGGAAAACCCAAGACAAAGACGGAAGAAGAAAACGTAGTATCTAGGTAAATAAAATTTCCAGAACCAGACAAAATTCAACACATGCAGGAAAAAGATAAAGGGAAAGATCAGCGTGGTGGAGTCAGAAGCCACAAGTTGAAATCCACTGAGATTTGGGAGTTGTTTCTGCAGCACAACTAGTTTACCCTGCCTGACAGAATACATATTCTACAGGTATATGTTGTTTTCCCTTATGGGGAGCTGAACCCTGAACTGGAAGAGGGAGAAGAGGAATTGGAAGGCTGTCAATGAGTAAAATCAACATAAATTGTGATGAAAAAAATAGAAGAGTTTCAGGCCTAAGATTTCTGGAAATTATTTAGAAGGTTAAACTTTAACACCTGCTCCAGGCAAGAACTCAAGGTGTTAATGCATTGTATTTTATGAAGCACTAAAAAGACTCGAGGGGCATATGAAACAATGGAAACAGGACAGCTGGGCGCACTGGTTGGGTTTTGAAACAAAGCACTTTAAGGGATCAACTTCCTTCCACCAAAATGTCAAAATTAAAGAGAAATTGATTTTAAATCAGTGGTATACACCAATTTATTAACAAAGAGGATGTATTACAACCACACACTTTTGTCAGAAACAAACCAGAGAAAAATAGTATAATCAAAACAAAGTGGAAATATTATCAAAACCACAAGGATATGATCCAGGACATGATAAGAGAGGAAATACAGTAAGAAAATGTCACTTGGTATTAAGGAAAATATTATCCTCTGTAGTGGAAGATATGGGCTCATAATATAAATGTTAACGTTCTGAAATTTTTGTTTTTAAAATTTTCAATTTTTAATCAGCTAAAATAAAACAAAATGGTACCTCCACACAATACTGTAGCTTTTAAAAGTCTGCCTCCTTCATTTCTCTTAACCAGCATTTGGTGAGCAGCTTCTATGTGCCAGATCTTGGGCGTGCCCTCATAGCCAGGGCGTCTGAGAGAGACAGGGGCCCAGCAGGGGCCATGATGGCCCTGCCTGCAGCTCTCCATCCTCAGAGTTCACTCTACCTGTGAGCAGAGCCTGTGAGTGGGCATTTCAATGGTGGAGTTCATAGAGTCATTCTCTAAGATGGACCCAGAGCAAAGGAAACCCTGCCTGCCGGTGCACCCCCCATGGTTAGGAGGACTCTTACTGGTTGTGTGACCTTGAGTAAGTTAGTGAACCTCTCTCATCCTTACCTTCCTCATCTGTAAAATGGGGATAATAACAGTGCCTACCTCATCAAGTAGCTCAGAGGTTAATCCAGATACACCGGGCCTAGCACAATGTTTGGCACATGACCAGCACTCTGCAATTGTTGGGGATTGTTATTATTCCCAGGTCAGCCCTGAGATTTCCGCAGGAGAGAACCAGAGAAAGGACTGCAAGGAGAGCCGCCATCAAAGGCCGAATGCCAATTCACAATCAAAGAAATGCAACTGTGAAGGAGATATTTTTTACCTATGAGTTTGGCAAAGATAATAAGATTGGTCATAGGCTGCATTATGGAGGGTGGAAGCAAACTGGCCCCGTGATTCATTGCTAGAGAGAATGCAGAGTGCTTCAACCTTTCTAGAGAGCAATTTGGCAACAGACATCAAAATTTAATGTAGGAATACTGCCTAGTCCAGTAACCCCATTTCTGGGAATTTATCCTATGGAAATAATTAGAAAAGTGTATAAAGATAGATGTAAAAAGATGCTTATGGCAGTGTTTTTTATCACAGCAAAAGTTGAAAGCAATATAATTATCCATCAACAGAGAACTGGTTAAATAAAGTATAGAAACTCCACACATCAGATAAGATCGCCATGTGGATCTGTACTTCCAGACAACGTGAAGATTCTCCAATAAAGTGTGAAGTGAAAAGAGCAAGTCAGCAAACAACATGCAGAACATGATACCATTACTTTGCGTAAATGTGCTTCTATGTGTGATAAAAAGCCTGGAAGGAAAAAACAGCAAAATGTCACAATGGCTATCTCTGAGTGGTGGGAGTAGGGCGATTTTCACTTTCTAACGTACATGTTTTTGTACCAGCTGAATTCACTTAATGTGCAATAAATTTTACATTTTTAAGCCTCCTCGTATCACTCCTCCGCTTAGAACCATCAACTGCTTCCCACCTTAACTAGGGTACCGCCGAAGTCTTTCTGCTGGCTGACGATGCTGCTCCCCAGCACCCGCCTCCTCTCACACCTGAGTGCCTGTTGCCCCCCTCCCCTCCCCTCTCTGCTTCGGGCAGCCTCGCCTCCTCCCCACCCCCCAACACCAAGTAGCCCACTTTACACGGGCTACTTCATCTGCGGGTAACACTGTCCCCCAAAGCTTGGCTCGCTCCTTTGCCTCCTTTGAATTTTAGACTAAATGTTACTGTTACAGGTTGAACCATGTCCCCCCAAAATTTGTATGTTGAATGTGACCTTATTTGGAAACAGGGTAACGGCAGATGTCATTAGTTAAGATGAGGTCATACTGGAGTGGGCGGGCCCCTAATCCAATACGACTGTCCTTACGGAAAGGGGAGATTTGAAGACACACTCGGGACACACAGGGAGAATGCCACGTGAAGACTGGAATCACGCTGCCACGAGCCAGAGGATGACCAGAGGCGAGGGGAGAGGCTGAGGGGAGATCCCACCCCAGTGCCTTAGGAGGGAGCAGAGCCCCGCTGACCTTGATCTGGGACTTGGAGCCTCCAGATCGACGTGACAATAAACTTCTGTTGTTCAGGCCATCCAGTCTGCGGCGCTTTGTCATGGCAGCCCCAGCAAACGAACAGTCACCTTCTCAATGAGGCTCCCCAACCACCCAGGCTGAACCCTCAGTTCCTCGCTCCCAAACCCTTCGTCTGCTCCATTTCTTCATGGCACATCTCACCTGGTAACAGACCGCATCGTCAACTCTGTTCCCTGACGTCCCCCAAGAGCCAGCACAGTGCCCAACAGAGCGGGCCCCCAAGAAAGTTTTGCCGAATAAATGAACAAACGACAAAGACAAAATGGATCCAGTCTGCCCTGACGGAGCTCACTGTTGAGAGGAGGGAGCCAGAGAAGAAACAGACACATACAAGATGGTGATAAGTGCCATGGAGAAAACAGAGCAGGGTCAGGAGCAGGAACGACGGAGGAGGCTGTTTTCTTAAAACACGGTTAGAGAAGGCGCCTGATTACAGGAGATTTGAGCAGGGACCTGGAGGAAGGGGCGTAGTAAACCATGCAGATAATATCTGAGATAAGAATGTTCTAGGCAGAGGGAACAGTACGTACAAATTATTGCAACGAACACATGTCATTTTTCTAATTAAGAAAAAAAATGAGGAAAGCTATTGTAATCCTGAAAATGCATAAAAAATATTTAAAAACCCAATTCCAAGGGCTAGGAACAAGAACCTGACTTTTTAATATTCCTAAGACTATTCAGTCTCTATTCAGGCCCAGGCAAAAATTCCAACCTCTTCCTAGAGCCCCCTTCCCCCACCGTCCCCCAGCCCATCCTCCATCAAACAGCTACTCAGGAGAAAAACACTCAACAATGCAAGGATGGTGAGGTGGGGTGGAGTGGGGTGAGAGGTGAGGCAGGGTGGGGTGAGAGATGAGGTAAGAGTTAAACCTTGAGGTGAGAAGCGAGGTGTGAGATGAGAGGTAAAGGGTGAGGTGTGAGGGGAGGGGTAAGGTGAGAGGTAAAAGTTGAGGTGAGAAGTGAGGTGAGAGGTAAAGGGTGAGGTGAGAAGCAAGGTGTGAGGGGAGGGGTGAGAAGTGAGGTGTAAGGGGAAGAGTGAGGGGAGAGGTGAAGGCTGAGGTGAGAAGTGAGGTGAGAGGTAAAGGGTGAGGTATGAGGTGAAGGGTGAGGTGAGAAGTGAGGTGTGAGGGGAGAGGTGAGGTGAGAGGTAAAGGTTGAAGTGAGGTGAGAGTTAAAGTTTGAGGTGAGAGGTAAAGGCTGAGGTGAGAAGTGAGGTGAGATGTGAGAGGTAAAGGGTAAGGTGTGAGAGGAGGGGTGAGGTGAGCAGTAAAGCGTGAGGTGAGAAGCGAGGTGTGAGGAGAGGGGTGAGGTGAGAGATAAATGGTGAGGTGAGAAGTGAGGTGTGAGGGGAGGGGTGAGGTGAGAGGTAAAGTGCAAAGTGAGGTGAAGCAGTCCTGAGGCAGAGAGGCCTGGAGAGCCTTGCTGGTGCCACAGAGGCAAATGCAGGTAGTGTGACTAGCTGCCAGCTGCCAACTTGCCCGCGTCAAGATCTGGCCCCTGGTGGTCTCCAGAAGCCCTCCCAGCCCAGCCTGCCACCTGCCTCAGCACACCTGTTCCCACAGCCAGCACGTGTCATGCACTCCTGCCCTGTGCCCAGGCCACTGTGGCTCCCAGCTCTGACAAACCATTCACTCCAGCTGCACAACCAGCTAGTTCCAACTCAGCCCCACTTCAGGTTTTTTTATAATTGTGGTTAAAAAAAAAAAAAAAACCCACATCAGGGCCAGCCCCAAGGCAGAGGGTTAAGTTTGGCTTCGGCATGGGTCCAGATCCCAGGCGCAGCTCTACACCATTCGTCAGCCATGCTGTGGCAGTGACCCACATATAAAGTGGAGGAAGATAGGCACAGGCATTAGCTCAGGGCTAATCTTCCTCAGCAAACAAACAAACAAAACCCAGATAACATAAAATTTACCATAGTAACCATTTCTAAGTTTACAGCTAAGTAGTGTTACGTATACTCACAGTGTTGTGCAACCAGTCTCCAGAACTCTTCATCCTGAAAAACTGAGACTCTGCAGCATTAAACACTAGCCCCCACTCCCTCCTCCCCTCAGCCCCTCGCAAGCACCATTCTACTTCCTGTCTCCATGACTCTGACAACTCTAGGTGCCTCATACAAGTAGAATCCTATAGTATCTGTCTTTCTGTGTCTGGCTTATTTCAGTTAGCATAATGTCAAGGTCCATCCATGTTGTAGCATGTGTCAGAACTTCCCTTTTAGGAAGGAATAACAATTCCACCGTATGGATACACCACATTTCGCTCACCCACTCATCTGTGGATGGACACTTGGGCTGCTTCAACCATCTCCAGGTGCTGCTGTATCCCCAGGAGTCACCTGCCCTGACTCCTGCTGAGGCCAGTGCAGGGAAACCGAGAACCAGACAAAAGGCTTCCAAACATGCTCGGGCCCTGAGGGCAAATACGGAGCAGGAGCAGTTCTCTGAGTTGCACGTCCAGCCCGGCCCCAGCTCGGCTCTGAACCGGCTACTGCTCCTTCCCTCAGTTTTCCCAATCAACTCAAAATCTGTGCTGGATTTTTACCAGTTAAAGACTCCCTACTAATTAGGTAACAACCAAAAGTCTTTAAAATGCACACACCTCACTGAGACACCGCCTAGGCCAGAGCTTCTCAAACATTGGTGTGCATACAAATCCCCAGGTGATGCTCTGAAAGGGTAGAGTCAGGAGATCCAGGGTGGGACCTGAGATTCTGCCTCTCTAACGAGTTCCCAGGTGGTCTTGATGCTGCTGATCCTCAGCCCACACCTGTAGCGGAAAAGGCCTAGCGACTTCCCACCAGTTCACACCTGTCTCCCAGGCTTGGCCCAAGTTCCCCTAGAACCTGGCTTCAGAAGGTGGTTTGTTTTGTATGTTTGAGGCCCCCCCCCCCCACTTTGAAAGCTCCCCAGCAGAATTCATCCAGTGTTTTAAAGCAGCCCTTCAGGCTTTCTGGCTCCAAAGTTAATCCTAGCACCCAAAACGATAGCGATGAAGGGTTCCTTCCACAGGCCCAGGCAAGAGAACAAAGAAAGAAGCAAGGAGAGTTTCCAAATGACTCTGCGGGGCTGCGAATTCCCTGCCAATCACCAGGAGCAAGGAGCCTTCAAAGCCCCTGACCTCCCACCAAGAGACACCGATGGCCAACCCAGGACCGCTGTCACCTGCTCGTCTTCCACCCAGGCTCTGGGCCCCCACGGCGGCTGGAGGAGCAAGCAGAGAGCACCCACCTGGCCTGCTCCCGAGACCAGCCTTCCAACTTCAACAGGGCCCTTGCCCCTGCCTGCAATTCATTCATCCACCTCTCCTCGATTTTGTCTGGAAACCAGCTGTATTTTCCGAAGCTCCCCATTCCCCCCAGGCTTGCCCTCTTCTCAGAAGATCGTCTCACCCACCACCCCCAGGACCAGTCACCTGCTCCTACACGTCTGTCTCCAGATCCAGCCTCCGATTTCCCCTTCTGTTTTCCTCCTCTCTAAAATGAATCCCTCCACTCCTGCCCTGGATCCCATCTCTTCCGGACCCCTGAGGGACTTCACTGCTACCCTGTCTGCCTCCCTTTCCAGGAACATCTCTCTCCTCCAGCCCCACCCCGGATTGGCTTCTCCCTCTACACTGCCTCACCTGCACAGGTGACCCCTACCTAAGCACACCTCTTTACCCTCCCCTAACTTCCTGCCTTATTCACTCCTTGAACAAACACAGCACCCCCCAAAGCAGAAGCTGGCCCTCTGTCAGCTGCAGGTTTGTCACCACAAAGCACACCTTGGAGTTGAAGAACAGCCTCTCTGCTGCAGACCCTCGATCTAAGAGGTTAGAACTCAGTCTTCAAGTCACATCTCTTCCCTCCTCTTGTTGGACCCTTTCGGCACCAACATTTTGCATCTTCTGCACCCAGTGTGCCCAATGCCTCAAGAGCCCCTACATCCTCGGTCCCCACTCCCACCCACCTCAAAACCTTAGCACCTGAGAGCACAGGCTGTGGCTCGGACTGGGAGTACCATGAAAACCACGGGGAGCCACTGCAGGTGGTAAAACAAGAAGGAAGTGGCATGACCAGATTTGTTTCTAAAAGGACCCTCCAGCTAAAGGTGGAGGATGAACTGGATGGAGCAGAGTAGAAGCAGAGGCCATGTCAGTAACTCAGAGAAAAGAGGATGGGAGCCTGAACAAGGACGGGGGCAGTGGTGACGGTAGAGAACAGTGGACAGGACAGAGGTATTTCCTCCCCTATCCTGCATAGTCGCCCGGTCACTTCCCTTCATTCACTGCGGAGTCTGTGCCCAGCTCACAGTCCTCTCTACTGCACTCCTGGCAAGTTCAACATCCACAGATTATTCACGCAAAAGCCTTCATCCACATTCCACTTCAACAACTGACTCCCACGGCTACACCTCACCCTGGGTCATTAACAAAGACCAAAACCGGAGTTGATCCACTTCTGAAACCTTAAATGCCAACAGCACCAACCCCAATCCCTCCAGCCCTCTCCCCACCTCACTGCTCATACACCTGCTCTAGGGTCTCATCTGGACCCCCTTTCTCAGTCCTTCACTAACTGCACCTTCCTCATCCAGCCTAGATTCCACACGGCATCATCCAGACCACGTCCTGCCAGATCCCTCAGGTCTCCCTGGCTCTTCACGTACCTGCTCTACAATTCCCAACCCTGACTCCAGCCAATCACTCACGTTTCCCTGGCCACACTTGGAATGTCAGATGCTACAGGACAAAAATCACATCACATGTGTGCTGGCATCACTACGAATTTCTTCCATCACCTTAGACTTCGCTCCCAACCTTGTACCAGTCCCCTCTGATTCCTTCTCCCAATATTATTTCTCCCCAACTCTCCTTATGAGCCTGCCTGTCCACATGAACTTGCTCACTTTTGGTGAATTATCCTCCAATTACTTCTACTCTTTAATTTTCAACCACTATATCTCTACTGATTCTTCCCAACGGCCTACCAACATGATCAAGTCTATAACATGCTTTGAAACCTCCATCAACCCCATGCCACCATTAGCTTACAGGGGTAACTAAAAGCTCACCGTGCAGAAGAATCACTTGAGGAGGTTCCTGAACAGTCAAAACTACAAAACCTCAGGCACCACCTATTTCAGTAGGTCTAGCTTGACCAGGAGTCTGGGTTTTCACCAAGAACCCAGATGATTCTGATCAGGTGGCCCTCACACCATCCTTTGAGAAACAGTTTGGTGTAGTAGCACTGGACATGATGGGTCACTCACCTATATAAAAACTCTCTCCTCCCCTGGCTTTCACGACACTATTTTGCCATGAAGTCAGTTTCCTTTGTGGGTTCCTCTTTGTCCTCCCCAGTCCTTAATGTTAGTTTCCTAGGCCTCTGCCCTTGGCCTTCTCCTCCCACTCTACATGCTCCCCCTCGGCAGAGTCTTCCAGGCCCATGACTTCAACCACCATCAAACACATCCATTTAACAAACTTTTTTTTTAAGTGCTGGATCTGGGATGGATGAATGACTGAATGTTCTGGTAATATTCAACACACTTAACAGCAGGTGGGGCATGAGCACCGACCAATGGGAAGGGGTGCTGTTCTAAACCAGAGTCCTGAGGTTCCTGCTATGCTGCACATTAACCCTTGAGTTGCTGGAGGTTGGGGAGTTTCCTGGGAGAAGAGTCCTGAGGGAGGGCATGGAGGCCCAAGGCATTCGGGGGGTGGGCGATGCTCAGCATAACAGCTGTTTGGGAGCTGGTATGGTAGTATTTCAGCATTTTAACAACCAGCCAAATGTCCGTAATGAATGAATAGGTTATGAATCAGGGCAGGTCTAGAGAACCATTCTGTTCTGAAGTTGCCTGGTCAAATAGAACAGGGCTCTTGCAAACTATTCACATAGATTCAGTCCCAAAGGTAGGTGTATCTCAAGGTCTCTGAAGATCTACATTGGCTCCAGAGTAGTCTGGGCTGACTCAGGCCCCAGTGATCCAACACCACCTACTCACAGAAGGTTGGAACAGGAGGCATTACCATAGCCCAGTGCTTCTTAAACTTCAAGGGTGTGCGCGAGATCACCTGAGGATCTTGTGCAAATGCAGATCCTGATTCAGAAGGTTTAGGGTGGGACCTGAGATTCTGCATTCCCAACAAGCTACCAGATGGTGAGGATGCTGCAGGTCTGCAGACCACACTTTCAGTAGCAAGGTTAGCTTTTCACTAATGAGGAAAAGCAGTGCCTGAAGCTATAAGCCATAGCCCGGCATACCTAAAGCATTATCAACAAAGACGGAAAAAAGGAAGACACAAAGAGAAAGAGTAAGAGAGAGCAAAGTGAGCAATTTTGAATGCAATGGTAGGAGTGAAGTGCCTTCAGCAGGTCACTGGCTCGAACATCTACAGGACAGTGAGTTAGTGACACTCACATATATTCAATAGAAACAGAACATTTGCTGTCCATAACAAGTGCATTCCAAGGTGTCCAACATGCGGACTTTAAATATAAGAGCTGAAAGGGAGCCGAGAGATAATCTCACTGACCCCTTCTTACGCTGATGAAGAAGCCCAGGACAAGGTAATGTGTCCGCAGGCACAAAGCAAGGTACCAGCAGCAAAGAGAACACTCGGGTTTGCTAACTCGCAGTTCAATGTGCTTTCCAACAAACCATGCTGCCTAAGCACATGAAAGAAATCGTGTCACTGTGAGCCGCTGCAAGCCGCAGATGAAAGGTGGGTGGTCACAACTTGGAAACAAATTAGATCGGTTAGAACAGTATCTTCCTATCTGGGAAAATCAACCTAGTGTAATTATAATTACAGTAATTAGCTGCCTCTAGCACCCAGGGCACTGATAGAAAACCTGTGGCTCCCAGGTCCCTGGTGACTTTTAACAACTCCCTGGGCGGGTTCTGTTTGCAGGATTAAGCGAGGCATTTCCTGACAAAGGCTGCAGCAGCTGCTCCTAAGTGGCCAGGAGTGAGAATCTAAAATGAAATCCTCTAAGCCCTTCGACTCGAAACCCAAAGAAAACCAAGCAAACTAGCTATAACAAAAGGCAGTTTCAATGGCACGATTTTAAATCAATTGTTCTAACAGTGAAAAGACAATTGCAAGATAGTAAGTAGTATATTCCCAAAATGCTATTAATTTTCAGTTACTGGGTTTATAGTATCTGGATCGGTGGTTCCACAGTTTAAAGTACCTAAAAATCAGCTGTGAACTTATTTAAAATGAAGATTCCCAGGCGCCAGGACCAAAGATTCTAATGTAGGTCAAGGGTGAGCCCCACAAATCTAAATTCTTAACAAGCGCCCCTAGATCCCCGAGCGATGTTGACACAGGAGGCCTAGGGATCACACATTTGAAATATTTATCTAAGTCTTTGTTTATAGGATACTAAACCACTCAAAAAGTATAACAAATATTCACCTCAAAATGGCTTATAATAAAATAGCACATTAACATAAAAATGTAACATGCCATAAGCATAAAAGCAACGAAAAAATACAAAAAAGAAAAACAAAATGGCAGATTTTGCTAATCAAAACAATCAAAACCTCAGAATTTCAAAATTATATAAAATTTTTTAAAAATCCACTGGAAGGGCGAAAATGCAACAAATAGAAAAAAATCGTTGCTAACCTTAAAATATAAAGAAAAATTTAAATATATATATACCACAACAGATAAATGAGCAAAAACAGAAAATTCACAGAATACAAACACAAAATAAACAACATTCAACTCAAAAGTAATAAAAAATTAAAGCAATGTATTACAAATTTATTTAACAGAGTTTTAAAAATACTATTCCACGCTAGTGATAATGAAGTGAAACAGGCAACTGCATAAACTGCTGGGGGTTATTTGAGCATTACAGCTTTATATAAAACGTTGATTCATTCAACAACCGCTTGCTGGGCACCTCTTAGGCACCCAGCACACTGAACAAAACATGCAAAGATCCAGCCTAGTGGGCCTTAGATTTAAATTACATTCTAATTTCCCTTATAGAAATGTATACTAAAAAAAAACACACACACACACAAAGAAATACAGACAAAGCCTTAGCTACATAGTTATTCATCACAGCATTATTTACAAGAGCCAAAAAAGCTGGAAATAATAAAAGAATAATTAAGTAAATTATTAGGATGGAAAATTGTGTTTTCAAACAATATTTAATCAATAGGAAAATGCTTAACGTAAATACTGAGTGAAAAAAAGTAGTAAATACAATTGTACATATAATTCAATTTTCATTTTTGTAATGTTAACAAAGAAAAGACCAAACTACAGTGTTATCCGTGGGTTGTGGGATTACGGGTACCTGTTTTCCACCTTCCAGTAATTTCCAAATTCTATGCAAAGTTATCACTTTCATAATAAGCATTATTTTAAGAAAGACTTATCTCTGAATAAGATGCAGAAATGGGGCACAATTCTTTCTTTTTATATTGTGGATGTCGTATCTCCTAAAGGCACTACATTCGAAAGCCAAGTCACAGTATTACAAGTTGTTTCCACAACAGCAAACAGTCAAGCCTAAACTTATAAATGTTTAAACAAACAAGCACAAAAGGGCACATTCAAAATGATGAATGAAACAGAAATAGACAAGAAGTCAATAAAACACAGAAATTTACAGACAGACTGAAATCAGGGGACCAACTGGAAGGTGGACTCCATTTAACAAAAGTTAACAGGAAAGAGAAACCTGCTGCAGGAGATCGTTTTCAGACAGCCACAGCAGGGACTGCTGCCTCACCCAGGGAATCCAAAACAGGATTAAGACATGCCGTTTTCTGACTAACACCGCCTACTCTTTAGAAAGAGCCCCTCCACGGCAGGGTTCAGCACAGTTCCCCCCTCCCACTCAGATGGTGAAAATACAACACTCAGGACTGGGAAGCAGAGGGTCCTAGTGGCACAGAGAGGAAACGTGGACTGAACAACTGAAATGCAACCTCTTCCCAGGATCAACCAGCACTCCCCATGCCCAGGTATCCTACATCAGGAAGCCACCCTCCGCCAGTATCACCCCTCACAGCCTTCAAGAAGTGGACCAGAGGCCACCGCTAAGAGGTCTTCCCTGAGGAGCCCTTTCACTCACTGCCTTTCTTGCCCGGGAATGGTCTGTGCTGGAGTCTGCACTTGCTTATGCACTGCTTTGTGTTTCCAACTGGATCCTTGAGGACAGGAGCCAGGTCCTCCACTTCTTCCGTTCCTATTCTATTACTCAGCCTAGACGCAGCTGTATGAACCAGAGGAGCCCAATATACACATCAGTGAAAGGATGAAGACTCTGCTTCCACGACGCCAGCTCTAGAGCAGAAAATAACTAATTTCATGTCTCCAGGTTGAATATTTGTACTGGAGGTTGAGAGGAAGCAGGAACGGACTTTCCAAAGAAGAGAAAGTTATGGAGGGACAGTACAAACAGCCCCACTATTGATTTTAAATTTATCAAAAGAATTACTTACATTATCCACGTCACCTGCAGTATATTCAGATGGCCACAGTCACATGGGGAAGCTGTACAGAGTACACAGATGTACTCTATGCATAAACGCATAGAGTTAGGAGTCCAACCAACCTACACTCCTGAAGCCTTAGTCTCCTTATCTGTAAAATGGGAATAACGATGCCTGACTCCTAACGTCATTGGATCGTGGATATAAACCGCAGCACCTGGCACACAGGGGGCACTCAGTAAATGAAACGATTAGCACGCCCTGTCCATCAGCAGATGAAGCCATCAGTATCAGATGGGCTTTCCTTGTTGACTGAAGTCCAGAGCGCTCCTCATGACTCTCTCTCCTTACAGAAAAAAGCCCAGAATCTCCTCTCCTCTGGATACACAGGCTGGAACACGCAGAGAGCAGGACTGAGACCTGAAGTGCTCGGTCAGGCAAAGTTGTCTGCACTCTCTGTGTACTGCCTGAAAGAGACCCATTCGGTCGCCCTCAGCTCTGGTGTGGCTCCCTCAGGTAGGGTGCCACCCGGCTCCGGGAAATCTCCGTTGGAGGCCTCAGGTGTGTCTAAATCTATGGGTCAGGGCAGTAGGGAGAATAAAAAAGTGATGACTCCACACCAACTAGCCTGTGACCTTGGGCAAGTCATTTCTCTGTGTCACTTTCTTCTTTCGTAAGAGGAGTAGTTCCCTCCTATGATCCCTGAAGTCCCTTCTTGAGCATGTATTGTACCAACCCCTACATGGCACTGGTTATAATTCCAACAGCGAAGTCCAAGGGACACCTTCAAACGTGTTCCATTTCCTTCCAAAGCCACTTAGCAGTCCTTTGGCCCTGCTCCCATCAGAAAGGAAGATCTGGAGGAGCTCCCCTGGCTTTCTGTTTTTGTTCTGTGTGCAGCCGCTCTCCACCCAGAGCTGCTCGTTCTACCTTTCCTTTTCTGGCCCCAAAGTGGTCAAGTGTGAGCACCGGGGCAATCATTGGCTTGCAGCGTGTCAGCTCAGAGATGGTTTCCAGACCATCCTGTGTGTATGCTCAGGGTGGACAAATAAACATTTCAGAGAAGCAACATGAATTAAATCATTTCCTCAACAACAAAACCCGCCCACATGCTTCTTCATAAATCATGCCTCTTAATTCCATGCTGTCGAACAGTCAGTAAACTGCATCTATTTTGAAAACAGCCCTTACTCCTTTCATGCCCTGACACTTAAGAATCACAATATTTTCACACTCGATTGTACTAATGCCTCTGCAGAAGTAATAGCAATAGCTATTTCCCTGGAAAGATCCATGGCCAGCGCGCTTTCCAAGAGATACTCTTTGAGTGTTCTTTGTGTCCTGGTGCACCGGGGTACACGGACAGCCTGCCCGCATCTGGGGGACGCAGGGCCACTCAGAGTAATGCAATCCCGTTTCAAAGCACACACACCGAATGTACGCCTTCGTCCCGACAATAAAGTATTCCCAAACATTTGATAGACCACACTCCTACAGCCATGCACAAATACAATCCCAGCGCCTGCATTCTGCAGGGAAAATAAAGGTACATTCGGAGACGAAGCCACCAAGACCCGCCTCGGGCTCGGTGGATAACAGGAGGATAGCTTTGCAGACCTCAAGCAAGATCGGCCAGAACCCGCTGGCTTTTTCGCCTCCTTTCCTCCGTGCCTTTATTTGCTGGGCCCAAGAAGAATGGAAAAGCATCTCAAGGAAGGCAGGCGAGGGAGCGGAGGAGAATAAAAGAGGATGGGCGGGGAAAGCAGGCTTGTGAAAATAACAGCAATAAAGGCAGGCAGGGTCGCGGCCGGAGGTCCCCGCGGGGCTTACCTGGCGCGCACGAGGCCGGCCGGGCCAGCAGCAGCAGCCAGAGGCCGGGCAGCAGCAGCCCCGGGCGGCGGCGGCGGCGGCGGGCGCGGCGGGCGGAAGGCCCGCGGCCGCTCGGCCCCGGGACCAGCGCGACCCCGGCGCGGGGCTTCCCCTCCATGGCCGCGCCTCGGCGGCGGCGCCCCGGCCCGGCTCCGGCTCTGTGCTCTCGGCCCGGGAGGGGCGGCCGCTGCGGCTGCGGGGGACCGGGCGCCGCGCACCGGCGCGGAGGGCGGCCGGCGAGGCGGGGGTGGGCCGGGGGCCGGAACCGCGGACAGGGGCCGCCAGCCGCACGCCGGCCTCGCCGCTCCGCCCCCTCCGGAGCCTCGCGCCGCTGCCCGGCAACGCGCGGGCCCGGGCGCGGGGAGGCGAGCACCACCTCCCGGCCGGCCGGGCGCCTGCCTGCGGGGCGGCCGGGCGGCGGCGCGGGGCTCCGGGCGCCGGGTGCGCGGCGCGGGGCCGGGCCGGCGCACCCCAGGACCCGCCTCCCGGGAGGGGGTGCCGGGGGGACGCGGGAGGCCTGGGCCCGGCCGGCGGCCCGCGCTGCCCCGACCCGCAGCCGACGCCGGGGCCCGGCGCCCTGGGACGCGCGCGTTCGCCCCCGGGGGCGCCCGGGGAGGGAGGCCCGCGAGGAGGGGTCCGAGCCGGAAAGCCTGGCCAGGCCCGGGCGGCGGGCCCTCGCTCCGGCTCCGCTCCGCTGCCTTCTGCGCGGGGCAGCAGGTGTGGGCGGGGCGCCTGCGTGTGTGACAGCCTTCGGGGCTGCCGAGGGGACAAAGCGGAGGAAAGGTCGGGCTCCCTCCCAAGGAGGCCGGCGTGCAGCAAGGGGGCGAGGAAAGCCGCGCACGGCTCTAGCCAGCCTTCCTCCCTTCCTGAGCTTCTGCCTCCTGCCCGGGTCCCTGGGAAACGCGGGACAGGCCGCGCTGGGCCTGGGAGGCCCGCCACCCCCGCACGTAGTAGGCCTTCAGGAGGCGCCTGCTGAACCGAACGGAAGCGGAGCGGAGTGAAGCACGTCCACGCCCTTTCAGGGAAAGCTGTGCTCTTGTGGGGTGCAGAGAAGGTCAGAGAATTAGCCTTTAGGGATTAGAGTTCCCGGGGGAAATGAGGAAAGCGAAGAAGGGAGCTAACGTTTGTCGAGGACCTGCTGTGTGCCCGGCAGCGAACTCTGAAGACGCCTGGTGGTTTAAAGGGCTTGGAATGTGAAATTGGCGATTTTGGATCTTTGCATCCCGTAGGAGTGTTTGCACCAGACAGGATACAAAAGGTGTGAGGTGGGGACGCTATCTTATTGCCCGGGAAATTATAGTGGACAGTGGAAAATGTGAATCGTCTACACTGACAAAGGGACCCACGTTGCTCTCCAGTCGGGTTCCCCTGCCAGGCCCTGCCTTCCGGCTCCAACCCATCCAGGCGTCTTGCCCTGCTCCAGGTCAGATTATTGGAGAATCGGTAATAGCTGTTCCTCAGAACAGAGCTGAGACACCCTTCTGTAAGTACCCGCCTGCCTGTTAGTTTCAAGGGAGATAATTGAGAATAAAGGTTCAAGATAGCTTTTGTTGACGTCCCTAATTTGTTTTGTATATTATTATGCCTCTTCATCAGAAACCATCCCTGTTCTTAGCAACTGATCTTCTCCGCCCCCCAACAGAAGGCTTTACATGCCTCACCTCCAGTTTGTTAAATCCGGGTGAGTACCTATGTGGAGACACTGCCTGTACCGGCGTGTCTAGTCCCCAAATACCAGGGCCTTAGATCTGGGACTTCGTCTTCACACTTTTCTTCATTCTCTGAACTCATGGTGTAAATGCTTCATTTGACCACAAACCACAGGCTTGCAGGGATTCTTAAATTGTCTTGCCCTGTTATATTATCTTTTATAAATTTATGCCTTACATCTCCAGTCAAATTAATATGAAGTTAGAAGACCATGCCGTCCTGCTTAGGATTCCTGTAGCACCAATAAACCCTCCTTATACGTCTGTTGATTTGGACTAGAACCTCCGCTTGCCCAGTGAAGAGGTTCTGCCTTTCAGAATTGGCCCCAGCCTCCAGTAAACTCCTACTACACTAGAACCCCGAGTGTCAGAGAAAGGATGCTCCCTTTCAATTCTCAGCCAATTCAAGGAAAATGAAGTGTTTGCCCATCCATTAAGAAGGGACTGACATCAGTTGGAAATAAAAATCGCAACTTCAAGGTAATACAAATGACCCAAGGTCACCAACTCTCTAGGGAAAGCGAGATCCCTAGGGCCCCATAGTCTCCGAGGTCTGAAGTCGTATACGTATAAACACGCACCTGCACGCATTTGTGTCTGAGAAGAGACGGGATTAAGACAAGGCCTTGGGGCATTCGTACCAAATTATGCAACAAATAAATCAAGGGGACACTTCCGAGCACCTGCCGTGACCTGTTAGTGCTGTGGGGGGATAGGAAAGAAGATTAAAGAAGCGATTTTAGAGATCATCTCATCTAATTCTCATTTTATAGATAAACAAGCCAGAGAGGTTTGTTTATTTACCTAGGGCTCAGACCCAACTAGAATTCTCATCCATTTTCTAGTTAAGCCACGCAACCTCTGAGGGAGGGGAGAATTAGCCTGGTCATCAAAAGGCTTACAGTCTGGTTTGGGAAGGAGGAGAGGTAGGATCAGTCCCCCCTTAGACCTACACAAAATGGGCCCCAGCTTTGGATGGCCGCACTCCGGGCCTCCTCCAGTTGCTCCTCTCCCCTGTGGGACAAGGAGGCCAAGAGGCCAGGGAACACGCCACCAGGAGCCTGCTTTCCCCCATGGTTGTGTAGCCAGGACTCCAGAATTCCTTGCCCCCTCACCCCAGGCTCACTTCCAGGGCCTGAGTGGCCTCTTCCTCCCAAAGGGTGAGCCACCAGCTAGAGTGTCCGGTTCCAAGGGGTGGCCAAGGGTAGTTGTGTGCAGGGGAGTAGTAGAACTTGGACATGCAGGTGGGTGAGAGGAGCACATGAAGCCTAAAGGAGGGAAGCAAACGACCAGGGTGGGAAGAGAAGGCGGAACAAGCTCCATCTCCATGCGGCAACTTCACTGCCATATTCCTGCTCAGAACTCCAAGCAGTCTGAGAATGCTGCTTTTGGGAATGCAACTATGAAGTTGTTATGAAGGTACATTTGTCAAGGGAGAAGGATAGACATATCTTATTTAATAGTTTGCTTGCTTAGCATGTAATTTTCTGATGTTGCATTGTAGGGTATGTGAGCCTGCATTTGTATTTTTGACCTGGGCCCCTCAATTCTTACCGTTGGGCCTGGATAGGAATTGGGAGGAAAGACTGACACAGTGAATAGTGAGAGGATGACTGAAGCTGCTAGGGGGTAGTACTGAGAACCCCGGACCAGGACTCAGAACAGCTGAGTCCTGAGCTCTGGTGTGTCACAGAAAAGTTTGTCATCCTGGGTCAAAGCCTTATCCAGACTCTCAAACCTCAGTTGTTCTTATCTGATGATGGGCTTGATTATGCCTACCTTGCTTAGCTGTGGGTTGTTATAAGGATCATACTAAATAAGATAAATGTCCATAAAGTTCGTTCATTAAATTCAGTGAATATTTCTGGGGCTCTTACTATATGCCGGGCACTGCAGTGGGCCCTTGAGATACAACAGCAAACAAAACAAGAGCTTCTGTCTCAGTGAGCTTGCATTCTAGTGAGAGGAGAAGGGCAATCAGCAAAGAAATGAGTATTCAGCTGATGACAGCTATGTGGAGAGTAACAGAGATGAGGCGGGGTGTGGGGCGGGACAGTGCTACTGTGTCAAATAGAGTGGTCAGGGTGATCACTCGAATAAGGTGACGCTGAGCCCAGGGCATATTTGAGGAAGGGGTTCCAGGCAGAGGTAGCAACTGTGCAAAGTGGAGAAGAAGCTAGAACAGAGTAAAAATTGAGAAAGTATTTCCTGAGCCCCTACGAGTAAGTGCCCACAGAGCAATGTGCTCAGTGATGAGCAGGATTAACTTGCCACAGTTTTTTCAAAGAGTTTACAATCTTAAGGAAAAATAAGTTTAAAAAAATAACTATGTTGCAAAGCAGAACCTAATAAATGTTCAAAGGAAGTGACAATGTGTTCAAAGAAGGGAGAAATCATATTTGATAGGAGAGATCAAGGAAAGTTTCACTGTGGAGTTGCACATGAGTGGGCCTTGTGGGGTCCCTAAAGGATGAGGAGGGGGGCCGGCCCCATGGCCAAGTGGTTAAGTTCGTGCGCTCCACTTCAGTGGCCTGGGGTTTCACTGGTTGGGATCCTGGGTGCAGACACGGCACCACTTATCAGGCCACGCTGAGGTGGCGTCCCACATGACACAACTAGAAGGACCCACAACTAAAAATATACAACTATGTACTGGGGGGATTTGGGGACAAAAAGTAGGAAAAAAAAAAAAAAAAGATTGGCAACAGTTGTTAGCTCAGGTGCCAGTCTAAAGGATGAGGAGGATTTGGACAGCTAAACGGGACAGGACAGGTCTTCCAGATGGAGGAGAGGTGGTATGAACAGGGGCATCAAGGCAGGAAAGCAGGGGATTTATCTAGCTAGGGTACTGAGTCAGTGGGAGCAGTGGTTCACAACTCTGGCTGCATATTAGAATCATCTGGACCCCAAAAAACAAAACAAAAAGACACCCCCAGGCCATACCCAAATCTCTGCAGCCAAGGCTTGGGCAAGCATGTCTTTGAAAGGCTCCCTAGGAGTCTGATGTGCAGTGAGGAGTAAAAACCCATTGAAAAATAGTATGAAGTTTCCTCAAAAAATTAAAAATAGAACTACCACATGATCCAGTAATCCCATTTCTGGGTATTTATCCAAAGGAAATCATTATTGTGATGAGATATCTGCCTTCCTGTGCTCGTTGCAGCATTATTCACAATGGCCAAGACATGGAAACAACTTATGTGTCCATCAGGGGGTGAATGGATAAAGAAAATGTAGTGTATAGAGAGAATATTGTTTAACCACAAAAAAGAAGGAAATCCTGTAATTGGAAACATTTAGCTCTTGTGTTTTAGCCCTTACGGATAGACCTTAATGGCGTTATGCTAAGAAAAATAATGTCAGACAGAAAAAGACAAATACTGTACGATCTCCACTCATTTGTGGAATCTAAAAACATCGAGTTCATAGAAACAGAGAGTAGACTGGTGGTTACCAGGGGCTGGGGCGGCAGTCGGGGGAGGTGGGTGGAATGGGGAGATATTGGTCACAGGGTACAAACTTCCAGTTATAAGATGAATAAGTTCTGGGGATCTAACATACAGCATGGTGACTGCAGTTAACAATACTGTATTGTGTACTTGAAAGTTGCTATGAGAGTAGAGCTTTAAGTTCTCACCACCGTAACAACAACAAAATGGTCATTACAGGAGGCACAAACTAACCTTATTGTGGTAAACATTTTACAATGTATCAAATCACTACATTGTGTACCTTAAACTTGCACAATGTTATATGTCAGTCGTACCTCAGTAAAGCTGGGGGGGAAAAATAGGAGTAAGAACCAGTGAGCTAGAAGTTTAAGAGTCAACCTTTCTACTAAAAATGATAAAACAGATACTTAAAGAGGTAGAGAAGAGAGAAAGGGCAGCTTGGGTAGAACAAAGACTCAAATATCTGGCTAAAGGGTGTAGACTTAATTTTGTAGGCAATGGTGTCATTAATGACTTTTTTTGAGGTATTATTAGAACTAAGCACAAGAAGGATTACTGTATTAACAATGTATAAGATGATTTGGAGAGAGAAAAGTCTGCCAGTGGAGAGACCAATTAGGACAAGATCTTAACTGTGTGCAAGAAGTATCAAGGATCAGAACATTTTTCACCATAAATAGAACTTTTGAAAAATTGATTATATCTATTTGTGCCAGAGTGTGGAGAAATAGGCACTCTTAGGTTCTACTGGTGGAGGTGTAAATTGGTATGGCCATTTTGGAAGACAATTTGGCCTTATCTATCAAAATTTAAAATCAGCTCACTATCTGGTGCAGAAAATTCCACTTCAAAATATATAGATGCTTTTGTGTTTCTTTCTTTCTCTCTTTACTTCTTTCCTACTTTTTTCCCTCTTTCTTTCTTTTCTTTTCCTTTTTAGTAAGGTTTAATTCAGACAGGTAATTCAATCAGATAAAATTCATCTTTTTAAAAGTATACAGTTCAATGTGTTTTGACAAAGATATGAAATCCTGTAACCATCACCACAGTCAAGACATAGAACATTTCTGTTGCCCTACAAGTTCCCTTGTGCCAGCTTGCAATCTAATCCTGCCTCTCCCCCAAGCCCTGGCAGCCACTGACGTGACTTCTGTTTCTGTAGCTTTGCTTTTCCAACAATTTCATGTAAGTGGAATGATACAGTATGTAGCCTTTTGTACTTGGTTTCTTTTACTTAACTTAATATCTTTGAGATTCATCCAAGTTGTTGTATGTATCAGAAATTTGTTCCTTCCTATTGCTAACTAGTGTTCCATTAAATGGATACACCACAATTTGTTTAGCCATTCACCAACTAGTGGACATTTGGGTTGTTTTCAGTTTTTAGTTTTGTTTTGTTCTGGTTTGGGGGTATTATGAATACAGCTAGCTGCTATAGACATTTGTTTCCAGGTCTTTGAGTGAACATTTGTTTTCATTTCTCTCAGGTAAATGCCTAGGAGTTGAACTGCTAGGTCATGTGGTAAATGTATATTTATCTTTATAAGAAATTTCCAAACTGTCTCCCAAAGTGGATATATATTTTATATTCCCACCAGCAATGTATGAGTTCCAGTTGTGCTACACCTTTCTCAGCACTTGGTTTTTCAGTGATTTTAATTTGAACCATTCTAGTTGGTATGTAGTGATATCTCCTTGTGGTCTTACGCATTTTCCTAATGACCAATGATGTTGAGCACCTTTTCATGTGCATATTTGCCATTGATATTTCTCTTTTGGTCAAGTGTCAGTTCAAATCTTCTACTCATTTTATAATTGGATTGTTTGCCTTCTTATTATCAAATAGTAAGTATCTTTATATATCCTGGATACAAATCCTTTTTCAGATAAGTATTTTGCAAATATTTTCTCCTAGTCCCTAGCTTTTTTCATTCTCTTAAAAGTATCTCTCAAAAAGTGGAAGTTTTTAACTTTAATGAAGTCCAGTTTTGTTTGGTTTGGTTTGGTTTGGTTTTTGAGGAAGATTAGCCCTGAACTAACATCTGCCACTAATCCTCCTCTTTTTTGCTGAAGAAGACTGGCCCTGAGCTAACATCCATGCCCATCTTCCTCTACTTTATATGTGGGATGCCACCACAGCATGGCTTGACAAGTGGTGCATAGGTTCATACCTGGGATGCAAACTGGAGAACCCTGTGCCACCAAAGCAGGACACGGGAACTTAACCACTGTGCCACCCGGCCAACCCCTGAAGTCCAGTTTTTAATTTTTCTTTCTTTTCTGCCTCACACTTTTTGTGTCCTATCTAAGACAAGGTCTTAGACACAGGGCCACAAGTATTTTCTCCTATGTTTCCTTCTAGAAATGTAATGCTTTAGCTCTTATTTTTAGCTCTATGATCCATCTGAGTCAACTTTTATATATTTTGCAGGATAAGGGTTAAAGTTAATTTTTTCTGTATGATGCCCAGGTGTTGAAAGGACTATTCTCCATTGAATTGACTGTATACTTTCTCAAAATTAATTGCCATGTATGTGTGGGTCTGCCACTGAGTAGTTGCCCCCAAGGAACTCAAGGGTGGATTTGGAAGATTTAACGGTTTTTCCAAAGTGTTTTTTTTCCTTTTGTTATGTTAAGGAGAGGCAATCACCAACCTCCCTGAAGCAGACCAAGCCTCACCACCAGAGCTACACCTATGACTTTTGCCTTATTTTTAATGCTAAGGTCTCTCCAGGAGGAGCTTAGGCCTTATTACCGTAACCTGCAGTGTATATGGAAGCATGTTTTCCAACTGAGCCTGCGCAAGCTAATACCCACCTCTCCATTTGAATATTCATTCCCCACCTGGAATAAATGTCCCTGCTTCCCTTTGTTTGGGGATGCCATGACTTTGGAAATGATTCCTCATGGTCTCCTCTTTGCAGCAAATATACCCTACTTTGTGACACAACTTATTTCTGGTGGAGAGTCTGATTTGACTCACAAGGAGGTGAACCCACTTTGGTTTTGGTAACAGGTCTATTTCTGGACTTTCTATTCTGTTCCATGAAAGATCTATCTATTACATGGGGGAAGGAAGAAAGCAAGACACTATATAGCGTAATCCCATTAAAGGAAAAAAACTGTAATTGTAAATCCACTTTTATAAAAAGTATGTGTATAAACAGCAATTATCACTGGAAAAAGAAATATAATTTAGAGAGGGGTTAGGGAGTAAATATATGAAGAGGAATCTTTTCTTTTATGAAGAAGAACATTCGCTTTTTACTCTATATATTAATACATCTGATTACAATAATATTACATCATTTGAATTTTTAACACAAGACATTACTATTTCTGTATTTAATTTTTTTTAGTAAAAATTTTGTGGGTTGAATGGAAAATAGAAAATGGATGAGACACATTCTGGATGTTAAATCAACTGATGAAATATGAGGAGAGAAAAGAATAAAAGATGATTCAGAGGTTTTGAGGCCACATATGCAAGGATAGATAAAAGGAAGTCAGCTGGAGAGGCTGGCTTAAGGGCAAAGAAGCAGCGTTGAGTGCTGAAAGCGCTGGCAGTGAGGAGCTGGGCCAGCACCCGGGGAGCAATGTTGGCACAGCCGTGGGTGGAGAAGATGAGCCCCAGGCTAGGGAGACAAGGCAGGTAGGGCTAAAAATACGAATATGGAAATCATTGGCACAGAATTATTAGCTAAAGATGTGAGAGGAAATGACTGTGCCTGGGAAGAGAGGAGAGAGGAAAAGAAGAGGGCCGAGGATAGGCCCTCGAGAAAGGACTTCATTTTGGAAAAGCTGAAGAACAGTCAGTGAAAAAGATAGAGAAAGCCTCTGAGAGAGAGCTGAGGAAAACAACAGAAATGTGATGTCACCAAAGGCCTGGAGGGAAATTTCAGAGGGGAATGGTCAACGTCAGGGACAATAAGGACTGAGAAGATCTCTTTGACTTGATGATGTCGTCATCAAAAAAGAGAATTTCTGTTGAAACAGGGAGGGGAAGAGACAATAATGAGGGTAAAAGAATGACCTGGTTGGGAAATAATGGAGGCTACAGAGAATGATACACAGCTGGGATATATTATAGGATAGATAGGACTGAACATCCCTGTAGATAGAAGAGAAGGTGTCTGAAGACAGTGAGAGAATAAAATGCAAGGAAGGGATAACTGATAGAGTAAATTTTCAGAGCTAAGAGGAAATAGAATCAAGAGCAACTTGTAATTCTTTTGAAAAGGCAGAGCCAGCAACCTAGTGTCCAGTCTCAGGAGAGTGGCTTGATAAAATTATAGTAGAGTAACGAGAGGGAATGCTATGCTTCTGTAACAATAACTGTGAAGAAACAAAGGATGTGTTTGGGTTACAATGTTAAATGGGGAAAAAACCTAAATATAAAATAGTTTACAAACTGATGTAAAACAACATGTATGACCAGAATGGAATTGCACAATACTTAAATTTGGTGTACTAAGATAATGAGATTATGGACATTCTGTCCTTTGATGTTGTTGTTATACATGTCTTTTCAATAAAAATATGTTTAGAAAAAGGCAATGTCTTCCTCCAAGAGAAGAGAGAAAGGATAGAGGATGATGGGTCAAGATGGGCCTTATGTAGTCTCTAAGTGATTTCTCCCTCTTCAACACTGTAAGTCTCAGTGTTAGATGACAGAATTTGGACTTGTCAACCTACATAAACAGAAACCAGTTTAAGAGGCAAAGCATTTATTTAGGATTAAAGAATTGCAATTCGGAGAGTACCATTTCAGGTAGAAACCCAAACAGTGTACTGATTACAGGAGAAAGGCTTAGGGTTTTTAATGGGAAAAGGGAAGATAAGGTGAGTTTTATTAAAGAAGAATTCATTGGTGCTCGACAAGGTTTGTACTTCATAGATTGTCTTGAGATTCAGTCATCAGGCAAAAGACTAGACTTGTATTTCATTGATTGATTGAGATTCAGTCATCAGCAAAGTCCAATTTCATCAGTCCTTACAAACAGGATATTCTTATCTTTAGTGACTTCTTGAAATGTTGGTGGTTTGGTTCAGTTTGGAAGATAAAGAAAGCAAGACATGCAATGCAATTCCTCTGAAATGGCTGCTCTGGCTCAATTTTAATATGGCTCCACTCTTGTCATCTTTCACATTTCCTCTTTTGATCAAGATCTTTCTCCAAAGGCATCGCTGATCAAATACTGGAAAGCATTGCTGATCAGCGTCAAAGCACCACTGGTCCCCTGTCACCAAGAAGGCTCATTCCTGGTACCTCATGTCCCAGGTAGGAGGGAGAGTGGTTTCCTCAGGGGGTTTTAGGCCACATTTGAGGAACAAGAGTGCCAGAGCAGAGGAAGGCTCTACTGTCAAGTTCTTTCAAGGGCAGACATCTTCTGCAGTTCCTTCAGGTTTCTCCTATGAAGTTTCACAAGCCTTTGGAATCATTTCAAAGCACCAAGGGACCATTATCCAAGTGGTGTTTTTATAACATGGAACTTGCAGAGGAGACAAAGTTTTACAAGAAGGAGAATTCCTGTAACAACAAACAAAATGCTAAGTCTAAATTGGAGGATAGAACTGAACCAGGAGGCAATGCCTGAGGGCAGCCAGCTAAAGAGATCAAAGAACCACAGGATGTCAATGGGCACTGCATGTAACCATTTGGCTTGTGCCTACATTCTGTCTAGTTCTGTCTCTAACTTGCCAGAGGTGTTTACCCAAGTAAAACAAGAGGTATTTGCAACTGTTACAAATGTTACCTCCTAAATCTCTGGAGGTTTCTTGGTTAGGCAAGAAGTTCTAGACACTTTGTACAATGAATTAGGGGAGGAATGGCAGAGAGGTTGGTAATTAAGAGTACTAAAAGATTCTCCAGGTTTACATACAGGCTGAGGCTTCTGATGACAAACCCAAGAGTCAGAAATATCTCACCCTTTCGTAAGATTAGGAGATGCTGATAAGAGTATTGTCTTTTCATGAAAGGGAAGGAGAAGATAAGGTAAACAACAGCAAGTAAAAGGGATACAGGCCTGGTCTGGCCATTTAGGGAAAGCTCTCTGCCTCGATGTCAGCTGCTTCTCTTCCTAGTTAATTTGGTTTGGAGGTCTCCAGCATTTGTACAGGGCTGGATGTCAGGTGGAGCCTTCTTTAGCTGTGAGGTGTATCTCCAAGGTTCAAGGCCTTCTAGTTCTGCAGCAGTGTTGGTGGTCGGGAGTACTCGGTAAGATCCTTTCCAACAGGGCTCAAGAGGTATCTTTTGATATCGCTTCAGAATACCCAGTCACCAGCCTCTAGACTGTGATCAACAGGGTCTTTTAAATTGGAATCTAGGCAAGCTTCTTTAACCCTGATGATACGCTTGAATATAAGACTTACAGGAGCTGGTCGTATTAGCATAAGACAACTGGGGATCAGCAGAAGGCTGTGTACCAACAGACACTGATCTGCTGGTGACCATCCCGTGTAGTGTCAGTTGAGGTTTTCCAAAAAGGGCGCTGTGAACAGTCAGTGAGACCAAAGATACTACCCTCGGCCAGGGGAGTCCAGTCCACAGGTATATAACACAACCTCAAAGATAATTAATAGGATTAGAATCTCACATCTACAAAGGTCCAACATAATTTTTCTCTCCACAGTTGCCCTCATTTTTTAACCAAAGATAATCGCAGTAAAACTAATTTGTTTATTTTAAAAATTTGGCTTGTGGGCCGGCCCTGTGGCCGAGTGGTCAAGTATGCGCCCTCTGCTTCGGTGGCCCAGGGTTTTGCTGGTTCAGATCCTGGTGCAGACCTGCATAATGCTCGTCAGGCCATGCTGTGGTGGCATCCGACATGGAAGAGCTAGAATGACCTACAACTAGGATATACAACTATGTACTGGGACTTTGAGGAGGAAAAAAAAAAAAAGAGGAAGATTAGCAACAGATGTTAGCTCAGGGCCACTATTCCTCATCAAAAAAAAAGAAAAAATGGGGTTGTAACTTAAATGATATTATAAGTTGCTCTACCTGTCAAACTACATCATTCCTAATTTGCTTCTGGGTACATAGTTCTATTTTAACTTAGGGAAGAAGGCCTATAAAAAAAATCCCTACCATCCTCCAAATATCAGCTTCCGATTTGGCCAAATTTCTGATCATCAGTTACTAAATCCTTTCAAACACCTTGTCAGGTTTCAGCCAGTACAGACAGTAAATATTTTTGGCAGTGTTCAACAACAACAGCTCCATTAATTTTTCTTTTTTCTCTCTCTTTTTTTCTTCTTCTCCCCAAAGCCCCCCAGTACATAGTTGTATATTCTAGTTGCAGGTCCTTCTGCTTCTGCTATGTGGGATGCTGCCTCAGCATGGCCTGATGAGCAGTGCCATGTCCGTACCCAGGATCCAAACCAATAAAACCCTGGGCTGCCGAAGCAGAGTGCACAAACTTAACCACTCGGCCATGGGGCTAGCCCCCTTCTCCATTAATTTTCAATTTTAGTTTTCCCTTGGCTGTTTAAGGGAGTAATGTAGCAGTTTGCCGGAAAATCTCTCAGAGTCTTGTTAACACTGAGAGGGGCTCATATAGGGCCTTCCTTTGAAGGTAGATATGGGGGGATCTGTAAAGGCATTAACTTAATGGACTTTTGTACAGTCTTTTCTTTTAGGTACCTCTTATTTCATAATTTTTCATTAGCTTTTTGCAATGAAACTTTCAATAAGGCTATTTTGGAATTTCGAAGCCTTTGCTTTCAAGTGCACTTCTTAAATAATCTTACCTAATTGGAACATTCCTTCTAATGGCCAACAGAATTCCCCTGAGGCTGGTGGGAGTTTGGTAGGACCCTAGCCAAAAGTGGAGATCAATCTATATTTCTGTCCAGCCATATCTGACCATAAATGAGGTGCAATCTTTGTTACTGTCTCACCATGTTTTGCGGCCCCCAGTCTGACGGTTACCAGGCCAAGCTCTTCGGACATGAAATAAGCTTAGTAGGATTTTGCTCTTCTTTGTGCATATTTACAGCTTCTGAGACCATAGTTTTTAAGCAGACGTAGCAGAAGGTGGAGGGCTTGACACTTTAGAAATTAAAGATTACATTTAATTTGCCTGGTGCATGGTTCTCAAATCTAGTATGCAAAAAGACAACTTTTGGAAGCTTAAAGGAGCCCCAAAGTGGCCACTGTAATTTTAAATCACCTTGAGTATTATCAGTCCACTGGGACAAAAATTTATAAGAGGAAGGACTGTAGTTCTTAAACACAAAACCAGCTGGAGTTCCCAATGGAGGAACTTCTCTGGAAACTTTAGAAAATGAAAGTCCCTGGTAAAGAAAAAGTGCAACTTAGAATGACAATAGGGTTTTTTATATGCACATTAACAGGGTTGGCTAAGCCTTGGGTCTCTTGATGCCAAACTAATACCTAAGAGGAATGTACTGCAGGTTGGGGATTGTGTGATGTTTTTACAGTGGACCTTGTTGCACAGAAGTTTTCTTGAGGTTGGTGGGTAACCTAGCATCAATCTAGCCTATTCCGTGACCAACTTACCCTACCGTGGGAGACTTCTTGAGGTGGTGAGCACCGTAATGGTCCTTAAATGCTCAATCCGTGCCCACCAATTTTGTGGCTTTATCTTCCAAGATGTCCCTTAGCAATAGCTTTTACCTCATATGCATATTAACCCACAGCAAAGTTTGTCTAAGCAGAAATTTTACCAAGGGAATCCCCTCCAAAATTCAAAGTACTCACCTATCTACTGACAGAATCCTCTCCTGCAGTAAAAGTAACATCGGCACTGTAACCAGGGAGTCCCCTGCTTGCTTGAGAGAAATCTCTGTTGTGATGGTGAAAGTGGCTTCACTGATCCCAAAGAAAGGCACTAACCTCAATCAAAGGGAGGGAGGTCCAAGCCTGAGAGATCCCATGATTGGAGGAGTTGGCTGTCCATGGAAGCAGCTTAGTCACGAGGGGGCTGGTTTTGGTATTGAACCTTTTTCCAGGGGATGCCAGTCTGTGAAGGTGAGATTGCTTCAGATCCCACTTCTGACACCATATGTCAACCTGCAAAAACAGAAACCTGTTTAACAGGCAAAGCGTTTATTTGAGCTCAAAGAATTGCAATTTAGAGAGCATAGACCCAATAGAAATCCAAATAGTGTCCCAATTACAGGAGAAGGTCTTAGGGTTTTTATGGGGAAAAGGGAGGATGAGGTGAATTGTATTAAAGAAGAGTTCATTGGTGCCAGATGAGGTAAAACTAGGTTTTCACTTTACAGATTGGCTTGGGATTCAGTCATCAGGCAAAAAGCTAGACTTGTACTTCATTGATTGGTTGAGATTCAGTCATCAGCAAAGTCCAATTTCATCAGTCCTTACAAACAAGATATTCTTGTCCTTAACAACTTCTTGAACCATTGGCAGTTGGGTCCAATTTGGAAGATAAAGAAAACAAGACATGCAAGACAGTTCCTCTGAAATGACTGCTCTGGCTCTATTTTATTATGGCTCCACTCATGTCATCTTTCACAGACTATAAATGCAAAAAGCCAGAAAAGGAAAAGATCAGGTGAGCTACAGCAGATAGGGAAATTTTCACAGACTACATGGGGCTCAAGCTTAGTCTTAAACAATGGGAAAAACGGGTGACACTTGTGAAAGGAAGAAAGAAGGAGAAGAGAGAGGGTATTGTAGAGAAAAGAAAGGTAGAAAGACAAGACACAGCCAAGGTAGAAATTGCACAGGTAAGAAGGTAGAAATGAACAGAATGTGGCCCAGGATGGATCACTTACCTAACTGGAGGAAAAGCTATTTAGACAAACTTTGCTACAAAAAAGAAAATAAGTAGGATATGGTCATAATGTAGCAAGCAGAGAGTTTAGACCTGCCATGGTCTAAACAAAAGAATTACCTCTATTTACCTCAATCCTGCCTGTCATAGTGGAAGCCAGTGGAGGGAGAAACAGCTTCAAAGTACCTATGACTGCAGGTACAACGTTTACAACCAGGACCCTTGGGATGGGCTGGAAATGTCTGTCCCTCTTGCATGGCTTGGCAGCAATAACAGCAAGTAAGAACATTTCTGAAGTAGGTTCCAGGCCTTGCCTCTCTGTTGCAGTTTCCCTCACCTCCTTCTCCCCACCTCCCTTCTCCCAACACACAAGCTGCCACAGATCAACTGGCTCAATCCTCTGCCCACACTCTCCGTGGTCATTTCCCGCAATAGCCCCAAATCCACGGGCAGCTCTCCTGAGGCATGGCAAAACTCCACAGTAGAATCATGGCAACAGTTGGCGAACGCTGTTTTTAGAATCACCCTCATTCTCTGGCATTCCACTAACTCCAACCCACATATGACTGTGTTCTAAAACTCATCAATTCTGGCTCAAATTCAGAATGAGAATAATGATAGTAGGCTAGCTCAGTTCTTTGTTCTTCCGACTTGTCATGAGTTCAGATCAATTACATGAATAAATAAAGCCAAACCCACTAACTATATATCTGTTCCTAATTTCCCTGCTTCTCTAGAAAACTTCCTCCTCACTCAAATCTCTAGATGGACACCCTTCCTAGGAGAGATCTCTGCTCTTGAGCCTTCTGTAGTTGTGGGCAGGAAATCACTTCACCAGGAAGCCTTCCCTGGTCTCCCTGAGCTGGGTTTACTGCCTTTCCTCTGTGCTCCCGTAAGTCCCCATGATACCTCTGTCACTGCATTGACCACACGGAGTAAATCTTCATATGTCTGTAAGTTCTTCAAGGGCAGAGACCTCCTCATTTTCATCTCTTTATTCCCCAGTGCCTTGTCAGGTTGGAGGGCTCAATTAATGCTTGTTGAATTAGTTGGAAGTACATCCCAAGTACTTCCATTTGGAAGTATAAGAACTAAGCTCTAAGTGAGTCTCTTCCCTCAGCTCATCCCTCCCTAGTCCCCAATTAACAATTAACCTAGTTAATTAATCACGAGTTTGTCCACAGTTCTTTGGTACCAAGGCCAGAAGGGATGTGCCATGGCACCTACTTATTCATTCTTACACTGATAGAGTAACTTCTCAGACATCAAAGTATGTCAAGAAATGCTGGATTCCTCTGCTATACACTATGAAACACCAACCAGAGATTGCTTAAAAACATGAAAGGTCACTTCAGACGTGATATTAACTTGGTCTTGTACAGCATTCAGTAAGCTATAGTAATTGGCATCAGCAAATGTTTATTAAATTTAGTGCTCTTCACAGAATTAGAAGAAGAACACAATCTCTGCCCTTTAGGAAGTGACAGTCTCCAAACAATAAAATACGTTTACAAAATTTGAATTGTATAGGCTCTGGATAAAAATTGTGAGAAGCTGGATGATGAAACTATCTGCCCACAAACAGCTCTGTGTGGAACTCATCCACTATTTAAAAGGGCAAATTAAGGAATTTCTAGCCCGACACGGTCCAGAAGAACGTTCTGCAATGACAGAACTGTTCTATAAATCTGCTCTGACCAATGAAGTAGCCACTAGCCACAAATGGCTACAAGCATTTTGAAGTGTAACTAGGGTGACTGAGGATCTGAATTTTTAATGTTACTTAATTTTCATTAATTTAAAGTTAAATATCTACATGTGGCTAGTGGCCACCATATTGGACAGCACAGCTCTAGACCATGAAAAAAAAGGTGTGATGGCTGCCATGTGTTAAACTAAGTATAGAAGGTGCCAATTTATATCACGCTATTCAGATTGGCCATAAGTCCTGAACATGGTCCATGACAGGCACTGATATCTACGGCAGAGGGACCATTCTTCCAGGCGCTGCCCCAGGGCCTCTTCACAGGCTTTCCCTCTGGCCTTAGCCCTTCACCCCCACTTCACCTGACAGGCTCTCCTCACCCCAGCCTCCCCTAAATGCCCTGTCCCCACCTAAGTAAGGCATTCCCATTAGTGTCTTCTTTCTTAGCACCTACTATTTGAAACTGTGTATTTAATTCTGTGTTTGGTATCATGTCTATCTGTGCCACTAAATCATAATCTCCATGAGGACAAAGACCATTATTTCTTGTTCAGAGAGGGGTATTGACACAATGGTTGATTCCTCAGACTCTTGAGCCAAGTCTATATATATTTGTGTCATAGTTCTACCACTGATTAGCTATGACACTTTAGCCCTTCTGTGCCTTGGTGTCCTCATCTATAAAATGGAACAACAATAATGGTAACTACCTCGTGGGGTTGTATGAAGATTGGATGAGTTGTTATACACAAAGCACTTAGAAAAGAGCCTAGCGTATAGCAAACTCTACATTACAGTTAGCTATTGTTATCCTTTGCCGCTACGTGGTCAATGCCCGGCACAGTGCCTGGTACACATAGTAGGTTCTTAGTAACTACTTACTGAATGAATGATTGAATTTCCATCAGGCTACCATAGTAATGTTTTGATCTTTTTTTTTCCATCCACTTTTGGCCATCTTAAAGCAATGACAATAATCTCTAGAAATATGCTAAATAATTATAATAGTGGCCAGTTAATTTATAGTTAATGTGATGTTGACTTTTGTTTTTAAAGACATAGACACTAAGTTAATGAAGCATCTACTTGTTTCTAGCTTCTAAGAGTCTTGTAAATATTATATAATGATTTTGCCGTGTCTATAATGTAATCGGATATTCACTACTCATTCTGTTGACGTTATGTACTATATTCAGAGTTTTCTTTGTGATCTGCTAGTCTTGCATTTGGAGATAAGTTCTACTTAGTCATGGTGTGGTCGAGAACACCAGATTTAGATGAAAACAGATCTGACTTTGAATACTGATTTATCGTTTAATAACTACGTAACTTTGGGCATGATTTTTCTGAGCCTTGGTTTTCTTACCTAAAAATGGAAATGTTAATATCTGCTTCATAGTGGTGTCCGAAAATAAGTTAGAGGATCAGGTAAGTCACCCAGAATTATAACTGGCATCTAATTAAATATACAATGATAATTATTATTGCTCAATTCTTTGCTGTAATTTTACTTAAGAATTTTGTTAAAAAAATAAGAAGAAAGAATTTTGTAATTATGTTCAAAAATGAAATTGGCTTCTAATAGAATTTTTCAGGAATTTTCCTTGTCAGTGTTGAGAATAGCACCTATTTAACTCACAGAATTAATTTGGGATCATGCCATATTTCACATTTTTCTAAAAAGAACTTTAATTTTTTATTACACATTGTAGAAAAAGCAGAATATACAGAGAAGCAAAGTCATGAATATAAAAATTATCTGTAATCTCACCACCCCAAAAGTAGCACTGTTAACATTAGACCATATGCTCTTCCAGGCACTTTAAATGCATGAATGCACACACACGTATAATACTGATAGAAAATTGGGATCAGATTGTACAGAATATTTTGTTTCATTCAACATTATAAACATCTTTTCACCTTAATAAGTAATACTTCCAAAACATCATTTTGAATGGTGGCACTGTGTTCCAAAATATGAACCTATATAAGTTGTTCATCAAATTCCCTACTGTTGGACATTTGGGTGGTTTCCAATATTTTACCATTATAAGCAATGCTGCACCAAATATTGTACTGGATATTTTTATTAGCCCACATCCATCCTCTACCCTTCTCCACCATGCTGTTTGCTTTGGGAAGCTGACCTTCGCAAGACTCTGGCATTGGGCTTCCTCGCTTTCTGGATTCCTGCAGGTTTGGTCAATGGGAAGCATCAGCAAGAAATCTTATAATGAGAAAGGGAGGGAGGCAAGAGTGTTTATTCCCCCAGCTCCCTCCCAGAAGGGCTACCAATTGGCTGGGTTGGCTGGGCTCTTGAACATAAGACCTTGAACGCACCTAGTGGGAGCTTCTCTCCTATGGCTACTCTCCCTGAGTTCCGGTAACAGCTCCCTCCCGTCGCACTTTCACGCTGAAGGTGGCATGATGTCCCCATCAGTGGTAGCCCAAGCACCCCACCATCCTTTGTTGGTTTCCCTTAACCCTTCCCACATCTTTGTAAAGAGTCCTTTGTTAAATTCTCCCTACTTATCCACTTTAAGTATGCCAATCTGTTCCCTGCCGGGACCCTAACAAATACAAATGACGTTGGAACTAAATTCCTCTACACATATTTTATTATCATCCCATGATAAATTTCTGAAACTGGAATTATTTGATCAAAGAGCATGTGTATTTTTAAGACCTTTTATAATATTACCAACTGTCTTCCAATATATCCTTCCTGTAGCAGTGCATGAGAGCATCAGCTTTCAGGCCCCTTGTCCAACTGGGTATTATAATTTCTTCTCATCTTTTGTTGTGGTCATAAACATTTCCATAACATGGAGATCATCTCATCTTTGAAAGTGGGTGATGGGGGAAGATTACCTAGTAATCAGTGCAGTCCACTTGTTGTGGTTGTTCTAGTGTAACTTTCTCAGTGTCCTCCCCTGCTATTACCTGTTACAAATTGACATGCTAGCCCACATGGTCTTTAAGAATTCACTAAAATTATACCTGATTTCATCTTACCCACGTTATGGGGGCCATCTCTTCCCCTCGCCTCTGTCAAAGCTAAAATAGTTTTTGTGTCACATCTCTCTCTGCAGAACCTTGTCACTCTCTGGATTTCAGTTAACTTGGCTGACTTCTGACCACAGCTCTCTTATGGGTTTAAGAAAAGTTATGATTTTGTAGGTTATCTGGTTTTCTCTTGTGACTTTCTACATCATGAGGTGAAGTGCAACTCCCCACTTAATTTTTTGAAAATTTAATTAAATCTTAAGAATATTTTTATAAAAATTATATTCAATACCACATTCAATGTGCATGTAATTGCTAATGGAAGGAATCAGTGTCCTGTCTCTCAAATGTTACATGGAAAACAACCTATATAAATATTGAGAAGTAGTATAAATTGTTTAACAGTGCAAAATGTTTCCCAGCCGCCACGTGCACTTGCAGCAAATACTATATGATTTGTGAGCACCTCCAGAACCACTGATTAGACCACAAAGAGGAGAGAAAATGGACACTGGAAACTACTGGGAAAAGCTATATCATTTTGTAGGATTCTACTGTGTCCATGCTATCTGAAAGGCAGGACTTGACAAGTTAGTTTGTTTTTGCTTACCTACACATTTCCACCACTGAAATCCTCCGCCAAGTCCAAAACGATATCTGTTTCCAGTGTTGGCAGTGGTACAACCCATACACCTGCACAGCATTCAGAAGCAATCACCTTTTGTGCTGAGGACATAGGATAAGAGACATGGGGAAGCATTTCCCTGGGGCCTAAATGGTGTAAATCATGAACAGAGAGGAACTTCTAAAGCAGAGGCCCAGGGCAGGGGCCCCTCTTGCCCAGGTCTGAGGGTTTAAGGGCAGTCTTGATCTACCTCATCTCTGTTACTCAATAATTAAACATGGTAGTATATCTAAAGGACTTAAAACAGCACTTGTCACACAGTAAAGGAGCAATTAAGTGGAAGCTATTATAATTATCACTATTTCTCATCATGGATGAGACATATTAGCTTTACGTATCTTAAAAATACTGATTTCCTGAAAGTAGACCATTATCTTACCCCGTATAAAAATTTAACTCAAAACGGGTTAACGACTTGAAAGTAAGGCCTGAAACCATAAAACTTCTAGAAGAAAACAGAGGCAGTACACTCTTTGACATTGGTCTTAGCAGCATCTTTTCGAAAACCATGTCTACTCAGGCAAAGGAAACAAAATAAAAAATAAACAAATTGAGACTACATCAGACTACAAAACTTCTGCAATGCAAAGGAAACCATGAACAAAATGAAAAGAGAACCCACCACCTAGGAGAAAATATTTGCAAATCATATACCTGACAAGGGGTTCATCTCCAAAATATATAAAGAACTCACACAACTCAACAATAACAAAAAACAAACAACCTGATCAAAAACAGGTAGAGGATTTGAACTGAAATTTTTCCAAAGAAGATATACAGATGACCAACAAACACATGAAAAGATGCTCAACATCACTAATTATTAGGTAAATGCAAATCAAAACTACAAGGAGATATCACCTTACACCTGTCAGAATGGCTATAATTAACAAGACAAAAAACAAATGTTGGAGAGGATGTGGATAAAAGGGAACCCTTATACACTGCTGGTGGGAATGCAAACTGGTGCAGCCACTATGGAAAACAGTATGGAGATCTCTCAAAACATTAAAAATAGAAATACTATATGACTCAGCTATCCCACTGCTGGGTATATATCCAAAGAACATGAAATCAACAATTCAAAGAGATTTATGCAGCGCTATGTTCACTGCAGCATTATTCACATAGCCAAGACATGGAAGTAACCCAAGTGCCCATCAACTATAGACACACACACACACACACACAATAGAATACTACTCCGCCATAAAAAAAAAGACAAAATCATGCTATTTGCAACAACATGGATGGACCTGGAGGGTATTACGCTAAGCAAAATAAGCCAGACAAACACAAACACCATAAGATTTCACTCACATGTGGAAGATAAACAAACACACAGATAAGGAGAACCGATTAATGTTTACCAGAGGGGAAGGGAGTGAGAGGTAGGGCAAAAGGGGTAGATGGGCACATATGTATGGTGACAGACAAAAACTAGACTACGGATGGGGCCAGCCCCACGGCCGAGTGGTTAATGTTCCATGTGCTCTGCTTTGGCGGCCTCGGTTTACAGGTTTGGATCCCGCATGCAGACCTACTCCACTCATCAGCCATGCTGTGGAGGCATCCCACATTACAAAGTAGAGGAAGACTGGCACAGACATTAGCTCAGGGCTACTTTTCCTCAAGCAAAAAAAAGAGGAGGATTGGCAATGGATGTTAGCTGAGAGTGAATCTTCCTCACAAAAAAAAAGAAAAAGAAAAAAGAAACTAGACTATTGGTGGTGAGCACGATGCAGTCCATACAGAAACTGATTTATAATAATGTACACCTGAAATTACACAATGTTATAAGCAAATATGACTTCAATAAAATAATTACATTAAAAAAATACTGATTTCAGTCTCTGTGGCTTTCCATTTGGATTCCAAGGTCCAAAATAATTCTATTTGGTATTGCTTTAAATGTTATCTACCCCTTCTTAGTTGCCTAAAATATTCCTTGTTATTAATGTTCAACAATTTAAAATATTTATTCAGGTTTACTGTTTTAAATTATAATATTTGACAAGACCTTGGGTACACTTTTGAATTTCAGGCTTAACTGAATTTTTGTTTCCAATTCTAAGAAATGCTCCTTTATTACAACCCTGATTAAGTTGCTAGTCCAGAACTTCCTCAGAAATTCTTTTTAATCTGCGGTTGTAGTTCTGTGCTCTATTGCCCAGGTCAGTAATTTTGCTGGTAATATTATAACTCCTTTACTCCATCTTTCTGTATCTTGGATTTGATTTTTCAATTAATCTTTGGCATTACTGATTGGCTGTACTGTAAATTTAATTCCACAGTTGTATACTTTTAATAAGCATAAAACAATTAAGTATTATCTTAATTTTTATAGCACTCACAAATGTACTGAAATAGTTTTTCATCCTAATCTGCTTTTTCTCTAGTATCTTCATGAGATCCCAAATGGTCATAACATTCTGCTTGGAATTTCTTTTTCTACAATTGGTTTTGGTTTTGCTCTTGTTTTGTTTTTTCAGGGAAGGATTTTCCCTGAACTAACATCTGTTGCCAATCTTCCTCTTTCTTTTTTCCCCGCCGAAGCCCCAGTGCATGGTTGTATAGCCTAGTTGTAAGTTATTCCAGTTCTTCTATGTGAGCCACCACCACAGCATGGCAACTGACAGACGGGTGGTGTGGTTTGGTTCCACGACCAGGAAGTGAATCTGGGCCGCTGAAGCGGTAAGTGCCAAGCTTTAACCACTAGGCCATCAGGGCTGGCTCAGTTTTGCTCTTCTTGTACTATAACTTTTTTTGATTGGTCTTGGGCTATTTTTTTTCCCTTTCTTCATTATTCACTGAGTGTTTTTCTACTGACTTTTGATGCTGAAGTTTTTGTTTTAGATGCTTTCATTGGTATTTTAGAGGATTTTGTCAGTTCCATTAGATACTACAAAAAAGTGTGTTTGCATTTTACAGGTCATCCATTATACCTTAGAGACAGGCTCAGAAAAGGTAAATTTATACTTAGGGCATCAACCATGTTAGAAACCTTCAATTCACATGAATGATCTTTGAGATTTAAAAAAAAAAAAAGCAAAATCATTAATGTATTGGTTTTCTTAATGACATCATCATTAATTATATCAGTGTCTTTATCTATAAAGTATTTTAAAAATTAAATGAAATAGGGGCTGGCCCCGTGGCCGAGTGGTTAAGTTCGCACATTCCGCTGCAGGCAGCCAAGTGTTTTGTTGTTCAAATCCTGCGCACGGACATGGCACTGCTCATCAAACCACGCTGAGGCAGCGTCCCACATGCCACAACTAGAAGGACCCACAATGAAGAATATACAACTATGTACTGGAGGGCTTGGGGGAGAAAAAGGAAAAAAATAAAATCTAAAAAAAAAATTTTTTTTTTAATTAAATGAAATAGGAAGCAAGAAGCAAAGTTTAGCAGTTAGCTTCATTTTGGTGAGGTAAACGTTGTTAAGGAAAACGTTTTCAGTTCTTTTCCTTTTAAGAAAAGCCTAGTCTCCTCAAAATGGTGGCAAATGAGAACTTGCTTCTCATGCCACCTACTTGCACAGGATTCTTTTCCTGCTGAAAACTTCCACTAGCAATTGCCAAGTATCAGGATGATCTTTATTGAATTGCAGAAGGGGAATCATTGGGATAAATCTCCATGTCCTATTTCTGAATATCCCATTCATCACGCTCAGTAGACAGTGACTGCCAGCATAGTTAGAATTTTGTTCTGTTTTTTTAAAATTCATGTCATTAAAAATTTTTTTATCGTGTTTAGCAAAGTAGTACATCTGGGTAATTTTTTTAAAGATCATATAGATCAGCACTTATCTAATGAAGAAATTGAATCAATAACCTTCCAAAATAGAAAGCACCAGGCCCAGATGGATTCATTGGTGAATTCTACCAAACTTATTTAAAAGAGAAATTATGCCAATTCTCTACAATCTCTTTCAGAGGATAGAAGCAGAGGGAATACTTCCTAATTCATTCTATGAAGCCAACATTACCCTACTACCCAAACCAGGCAAAGAAATTACAGGAAAAGAAAACTACAGACCAATATTCCTCATGAAGAAAGATGCAAAAATCCTCAACAAAATATTAACAAATCAAATCCAAAAAAGTATGAAAAGAATTATACACCATGATCAAATGGTCTTATATTGCTATAAAACTAAAACAACTCTAAAAAAATAAAGTCTTTATTAAAAAATCATATAGTTCTATCAGCTTTTAAAAATAAAATATATAACAACAACAAATATATATATATATGTATACAATGTATCTACTCATTTAGAAAAACAAATGAACCCACAGGAAGGCTGAAACAGAGCATTTATCATTGCTCACAAATTTAGAGGTTGACTGGGCAGTTCTTTTGGTCCTGGGTAGGCTTGCTCATGCACTAATGGTAAACTGCAGGTCAAGTAGGCAGCTCTGCTAATCTTGACCAAGCTCTCTCACATGTTTGTGGGACAGCAGGCTAGAGGCTGGTCTAGGATGGACTCAACTAGGACAACTGGATTGTCCTCCATGTGATCTCTCATCCTACAGCAGGACAGTCCAGGCTTCTTCACATAGGGTTCCAAGAGAATGAATGGAAGTGTCCAAGGCCTCTGGAATCCTAGGCTTGGAACAGACATACTGTCATTTCCTCTGCATTCTATTTATCAAAATATGTCATGCGGCCTGCCCAGATTTAAGGGGTGGGGAAAGAAAACCCATCTTTTGGGGGGTTTTTTGAGGAAGATTAGCCCTGAGCTAACATCTGATGCTAATCCTCCTCTTTTTGCTGAGGAAGACTGGCTCTGAGGTAACATCTGTGCCCATCCTCCTCTACTTTATGTGTGGGATGCATGCCACAGCATGGCTTGATAAGCAGCGTGTAGGTCTGCACTCAGGATCCAAAATGGTGAACCCTGGGCTGCTGAAGCAGAGTGCGCAAACTTAACCTCTATGTCACTGGGCTGGCCCCAAGAAACTCCATCTTTTGATGAGAGGAGCTACAAAGTTACATTGCAAAGGACATAGATATGCAGAGGGGTAGAGTATTAGGCCATTTTTCCAACCAATCTATCATTATAGGTGCCTTTACTGTGCTGGCACGTAATAGGTACTCAATAAATGTCATATGTTATTATTATGGATAACCAGGCAGCAAATCCAGGGTGAAGTGACCACCAATATATCACCTAGTATCGGATTTGAGTGGATGACTAATGCTAAGACCTGCCTATGAAAGGCTGAATGTATTTAAAATACTGTATTAACCATGCTTTTTAGTTTCTGTATCTGAGATTTTGACATCTGAGGCCTTGCAGACTAAGGAGGGACTGCCCCTCCCAGGATTAGAGGATTCCTAGGATTCCTAGAGATAGAAAACAACCTCCTGCCCCTCCTCTCCTCTCTTTTGCCTTTTGTATGCAAACTAACCAACTCAGAGCCCACACCTTTCCTACCTCCTGCTTTATTGCTCTAACACTATTCTTCTGCCCTAACTACCCCAGGGCTAGGCATCAGACAACTAGAGGCAGCCCCTACACCTTAGAGCCCACTGAAGTTATTCAAACTGATCAGTCCTAAAGCTGCCTTGCCAGCTCACCCATTCCTGTTTCTCTCTCTATCCCTCTCCCTCTTTCCATCTCTTTCTCCTTCTCTCCCTCTCTCTCTCTCTCTCTACCTGTGACCAACTTTGGTGCTCTCTCACACAGCTCTGCATGGTGTGTCTTGCATCCTCCTTTTTGGAATTGTGAGCAATATACTATCTTTGCAATGGCAATCTTCTAATCTGTTGGCCTCAGCATATCTGAATAGAAACAAAATCTATATTTTAAAACAAATACTGCTTGCCTTGTTTGCAGGAACTGTATGATCCATGGCCAGAGTCAAGGCTAACAGGTAAAACCATTGAGAGGAATTAACCAGTACCCAGAGTACCCAGTAGTCAGAATAAAAGTCATCAAGAGACTGACGTCAGCATCATCCCCGAGTGAGCTCTTCCCTTAGACTCTCCCCTCTAAGATACAAGAAAAAGGATATTCATAAACCAACAGAGGACATTCACACAACACAATGGATGTCTGAGAGACCCATACAGCCATACGTCTGAAGGTGAGGTGCTGGACCCTCTGGGAGGAAGTAGAAGGAGGTAAGGAGATCTACTCTCCCTCCCCCAACTGCAGCAACCTAGGGAGCAAGACCACGCATGGACCTGAGAGCAGAGTGGGGAGGGAGCAGGCCTCTTCAGGAACATGTTTGCTCTCTGAGTTACCTCCCAGCCTGTGGGAAAGCTCAACACTGAGGAACAAAAGCAATTGGGAGGGTGTCTTCATGAAGCTGAGCAGCCCAGGAGGGCAGAGAGCAAGTGCAGAGTGGAAATACCCCTGGGATCATGCACTCGAAATAAAGTGTCCCTCCCCCAGCCTGGTGCATCAGCTCAGGCAGATGGCCTGAGCAAGGGACCCCTGCAAGAGTGCCTGCACATAGGTCTGTAAAGCACCAGCAGTGAGCATGCAAACACAGACAAGCCCTGTCAGTATAGCTTCCAGGGACAGGCACAGCTGCCAGGGATCGTGGTGGACCCAGAGTACACAACACCTGGAATCTGCAACCAGATACTACCACTATGTGAAGGCACATCCACCCCATTAAATAGTATGAAGAGGTATAGTAACGCTCCAGCCAAGAAGGAGGACAAGCACCCAGAAATCAATCCTGAAGGCACAGAAATTTACAATCTAAGTGACAGAGAATTCAAAAAAGCTATCATAAAAATACTCAATGAGTTACAAGAAAACTCAAAAAGAAAGGTCAATGAAATCAGGAATAAAATTAATGAACAGAGGGAATTCTTCACAAAGAGATTGAAACCATAAAAAAAAAAAAAAACCCCAATCAAAATGTTGGAGATGAAAAGCACAATGAATGAGATAAAGAAAATCTAGAGTCCTTAAATAACAGAGCTGATATTATGGAGGACAGAATTAGCAATTTAGAAGACAGAAATATAGAAATGCTTCAGATAGAGGAGGAGAGAGAACTAACACCAAAAAGAAATGAAGAAATTCTCTGAGAAATACCCAACTCAATTAGGAAATGCAACATGAGGATTATAGGTATTCTGGAGGCAGAAAGGAGCAGAGGGCTTGTTCAAAGAAATAATAGCTGAGAACCTCCCAAACCTGGGGAAAGAGCTGGAATTACAAGTAAAAGAAGCTTACAGAACTCCTAAGTACATCAATGTAAAAAGACCTTCTCCAAGTCATATATTAGCAAATTTGCCAAAAGTCAATGAGAAAGAAAAAATACTAAGGGTAGCAAGGCAGAAGAAAATAACCTACAAAGGAACCCCCATCAGGCTTTCAGCAGATTTCTCAGCAGAAACCTTACAGGCTAGGAGAGAATGGAATGATACATTCAAAATTCTGAAAGAGAAAAACTTTTGGCCAAGAATACTCTATCCAGCAAAAATATATTTCAGATATGATGGAGAAATAAAAAACTTCCCCAGATAAACAAAAGCTGAGGCAGTTCATTGCCACAAGACCCTCCCTACAAGAAATGATCAAGAAGGCCTCATACCTGGAAAAAAAAAAAAAAGAAAGGGTTTACAAAGCCTTGATCAAGGAGATAAATAAGCAGACAAAATCAGAAAATTGCAGCTACCAAAACAGGTTAGCAAACATTTAATTATGACCTTAAAGATAAAGTAAAGGAAAACATCAAAAATAAATATCATCACTGCAATTTACCCACAAACTCACGACACAAAATGGAATAAGTTGTGACAACAATAAATTAGGTGGGGAAGAGGAGAGGGAGGGAAACTGCTTAGACTAAGAAAATAAGAGCCTATCAGAAAATGGACTATCTCATCTACGAGATCTTTTATTCATAACCTCATGGTAATCACTAAACAAAAAATCAGAACAGAGACACAATGATAAATAAAGAGAAAACTGAGAAAATCATCATAGAGAGCTGCCAAACTGAATTGGCAGTCAGAAATACATAGGACAAGAAGCACAAGGGAAATACAGAACAAACAGAAAACAGGTGATAAAATGGCAGCATTAAGCCCTCATATATCAATAATCACTCTAAATGTAAATGGATTGAATTCTCCAAACAAAAGACACAGAGTGGCTGGATGGATTAAAAAACAAGACCCAACAATATGCTGCCCCCAAGAAACACAACTCAGCTCTAAAGACAAACACAGGCTCAGAGTGAAGGGATGGAAGATGATACCCCAAGTGAGTGGCAAACAAAAGAAAGCAACTGTTGCCATACTTATATCAGATAAAAGTAGACTTCAAGATAAAAAAGGCAATGAGAGACAAAGAGGGACAGTATATGATGATAAAAGGGACACTCCACCAAGAGGGCATAATACTTATGAATATATATGCACCTAACACAGGAGCACCAAATACACAAAGCAACTATTAACAGACCTAAATGGAGATATTTAAAGCAACACAATAGTAGTAGGAGACCTTAACAACCCTCTTACATCAATGGATAGATCATCCAGACAGAACACCAACAAGGAAATAGTGGAATTAAATGAAAAAATAGACCAGATGGATTTAATAAATATATATAGAACACTCCATCCCAAAACAGCAGAAGACACATTCTTCTCAAGTGCACATGGAGCATTCTCAAAGATAGACCATATGTTGAGAAACAAGGCAAGCCTCAATAAATTTAAGAAGATTGAAATAACAACAAGCATCTTTTCCAACTATAATGCTATGAAACAGGAAATCAACCACAAGAAATAAGCAGATAAAATGACAAATATGTGAAGACTTATGGTCGCTACTGAACAACCAATGGATCATTGAAGAAAAAAGGAGAAATCAAAAAATATCTGGAGACAAAGAAAATGAAAATACACCATACCAAATCATATGGGATGCAGCAAAAGCAGTCCTATGAGGGAAACTCATAGCAATACAGGCCCACCTTAACAAGCAAGAAAAATCTCAAATAAGAAATCTTAAACTATACCTACAAGAATTAGAAAAACAAGAAAAAACAAACCACAAATTCAGCAGAAGGAGGGAAATAATAAAAGTTAGAGCAGAAATCAATGAAATTGAAACAAAAAAAAAAACAGTAGAAAGGATCAATGAAACTAAGCACTGGTTCTTTGAGAAGATAAAATTGACAAACTCTTAGCTAGACTCACTAAGAAAAGAAGAGAGAAGTCTCAAACAAATAAAATTAGAAATGAAAGAGGAGAAATTACAATGGTATGCCACAGAAATACAAAGGATTATAAGAGAATACTATGAAAAACTATATACCAACAAATTGGACAATCTAGAAGAAATAGATAAATTCTTAGGACTCACACAACCTCCCAAAACTGAATCAAAGAACCTCCAAAACTGAATCAAGAAGAAATAGAGAATCTGAATAGACCAATCACAAATAAAGAGATAGAAACAGTAATAAAAAACCTCCCAAAAAGTAAAAGTCCAGGACCAGACAGCTTCTCTAGAGAATTCTACCAAACATTCAAGGAAGATTTAATACCTATCCTTCTCAAATTGTTCCAAACAATTGAAGAAGATGGAATACTTCCCAACACATTTTATGAGGCCAACATTACCCTGATCCCAGAGCCAGCCAAAGACAACACAGAGAAGGAAAATTACAGGCCAATATTGCTGATGAATATAGATGCAAAAATCCTTAACAAAATATTGGCAAACCAAATACAGCAATACAGTAAAAGGTTCACACACCATGATCAAGTGGGATTTGTACCAGAGAGGCAGAGATGGTTCAGCAACTGCAAATCAATCAATGTGATACACCATATTAACAAAATGAGAAATAGAAACCACACGATCATCTCAATAGGTGCAGCAAAAGCATTTGACAAGATTCAACATCCATTTATGATAAAAACTTTCAGTAAAATGGGTACAGAAGGAAAGTGCCTCAACATAATAAAGGCCATATATGACTGATCCACAGCCAACATCACACTCAAAGGGGAAAAACTGAAAGCCATCCCTCTGAGAACAGAAAAAATACAAGGGTGCCCACTCTCACCACTCTTATTCAACATAGTACTGGAGGTCTGGGCCAGAATAATTAGGCGAGAAAAAGAAATAAAAGGAATCCAAATTGGCAAGGAGGAAGTGAAACTCTCACTGTTTGCAGATGACATGATTTTATATAAGAAACCTCTAAAGAATCCATCAGAAAACTATTAGAAATAATCAACAACTACAGCAAAGTTGCAGGGTAAAAAATTAACTTTCAAAAATCAGTTGCATTTTTAAACTCCAATAATGAACTAAGAGAAAGAGAACTCAAGAACATAATCTCATTTACAACTGCAACAAAAAGAATAAAATATCTAGGAATAAATTTAACCCAAGAGGTGAAAAACCTATACAATGAAAACTATAAGACATTATTGAAAGAAATTGATGATGACATAAAGAAATGAAAAGATATTCCATGCACAGGGATTGGAAGAATAAACATAGTTAAAACGTCCATACTACCTAAAGCAATCTACAGATTCAATGCAATCCCAATCAGAATCCCAATGACATTCTTCACGGAAATAGAACAAAGAATCCTAAAATTTACATGAGGCACCAAAAGAATCCAAATAGCTAGAGTAATCCTGAAAAAAAGAACAAAGCTGGAGGCATCACAATATCTGACTTCACAATATACTACAAATCTATAGTAATCAAAACAGCATGGTACAGGTACAAAAACAGACACATGGATCAATGAAACAGAACTGAAAGCCCAGAAATAAAACCACAAGTAGATGGACAGCTAAATCTTCAACAAAGGAGCCAAGAATGGAGAAAGAAAAACCTCTTCAACAAATGGTGCTGGGAAAACTGGACAGCCACATGCAAAAGAATGAAAGTAGACCATTATCTTACACCATGCACAAAAATTAACTCAAAATGGATTAAAGGCTTGACAGTAAGACATGAAACCATAAAAATCCTAGAAGAAAACATAGGCAGTACACTCTTTGACATCGGTCTTAGCAGCAACTTTTCGAAAACCATGTCTACTTGGGCAAGGGAAACAAAATAAAAAATAAACAAATGGGACTTCATCAGATGAAAGAGCTTCTCCAAGGCAAAGGAAATCAGAACAAAAGGAAAAGACAACCCACCAACTGGGAGAAAATATTTACAAATCGTATTTCCAACAAGGGGTTCATCTCCAAAATATATAAAGAACTCACACAACTCAACAACAAAAAAACAAACAACCCAATCAAAAAATGGGCAGATGATATGAACATTTTTCCAAAGAAGATATACAGATGGCCAGCAGGCACGTGGAAAGATGTTCAACATCACCAATCATCAGGGAAATGCAAATCAAAACTATACTGAGATTTCATCATACACCCCTTTGAATGGCTATAATCACCAAGACAAAAAATGACATGTTGGAGAGGATGTGGAGAAAAGGGAACCCTCATACACTGCTGGCTGTCTGAGCTTCCTCCTTTGGTTGACTGTATTATAGTTAATAACACTTATTGCCCTTCCCTGAGGGCACATTGTTGTTCCTGCCCATTGGTATTAGGCTTGGCCATGTGATCTGCAGAGGCCCTCCATGTAGGCTTATACACCCTCCCCCTGTTGTGCACAGGGTGGCCACATGGTTTTCTTTGACCAGTGCAAGGCAAGTAGAAGCTTTAAGAGCCAGCTTGTGGTTTCCTCCTGCCAGGACACGACACCAAGATGAGGGCTGCTCTGTCACCCTGGATCCAAAAGCAAAAAGGACATGGAATAGAACTGAAACTATGATGAACACAAGTGAAAAACAAACGTTTACTCTTGTAAGTCATGAGATTTGGGGGTCATTTATTGTTGCAGCATGAGCTAAACTATCTGATGATACATCTCTACACTATTCATGAGTCCTGATTGTTCCTGTATCTTTCACTTGGGAAGTCCAGGACATTCCCTGACCTGTCTTCAGAGTCTCAACCAGAGGGGAGAGGATGATGGGCTATGGTGCCAGAGGAGCTGAGATGGGAACTCTGCTGTAGTCCCCATCACCCAGATAACTCACAGAGCAATCTGCCATGGAGCCCAGCAATCCCCTGTCACTGTGCCTTGTTCTCAAGTGCAGGAGCTCTCTCAGCCAGCTAGGTCAGTGATGGGGAGCCCAGGAATGCAGTCACCTGGCAAAATGTCTAATCCCCTGCCATCTCACCTGGTAGGCTAGGTGTGAGAAACAGGACTGGAGTGGGTGCAGGGGCTTAAGGCTGGAGATGTAGGGACTAAAAGAAGCCAAGCTGGACACTGTCCCAGAAAGCAAGATTGAGAAGTTAGGAACCCCAACTCCTAGAGAGGCCAGGGGGGAAATGTGAACATGTGAAGCCAAGAGATAAGGAAAATGCCTCATGAGAGCATCTGCCTGTGTTTTCTGGCTTGGTTTTATGGACATATAGAAGGGTATGAGCCAAAGGAAGGTTCATCTGAGGCATTTCCAAGTTTTCCTTGGTCAGAGTGGCCTCTCCAGACTTTGGAAGCTGTTACAGTCAACGCAGGTTAGTGGACACGTCTTCCCTGAACTGAGAGCTTGCTACATATACTAGAGGGAGGCAGTCCCTGTTTGAATGAAACAAAAATTCATCTGGGAGAAACTATCTGAGAGTCAGTGCCTATGAGGAACCACGAGAATAAAATAGGACCTGTATAAGATGAATGCCTGATCAGTTCACAAAAAAACTGACCATGCAAATGTAAAGCAAAAAGAAAATCTCAGTAAAGACAAAACATCAGAAATTGCACAAAGCTTAATTGTTATTGCAGAATAAATAGATTAAAACATAGCCTTCAATGTACAATTGATACAAATGTATTTTTCTATCTGCCCAGAAGAACCCCTTAGGAAACGAAGTGTATTCTGTCTTTCATCAGAATGTGTTTGTAACACACGCTGTTGAAGGTGTACTGAGATGAGCAACTCCCATGCTGCTGAGGAATGTAAACTGGTATAACCGGTCTAGAAAACAATTTTGAAATACTTTTGAGTCTTTAAAATATTCATATCTCCTCGCACAGTGTATTCATGTCTAAAAGTCTATTTCTAAGAAAATAATCAGAATGCAAAGATATATGTACTAAAATGTAGCAAACAATGAATACCAACAATAGGACTATGATTAAATAAATGGTATATAAAAAATACAATACAGCCATCAAATATACCTGCAAATGCTTTCACTTACGTCAGAAAATGCTTACAAAATAATATCAATCCAAAATGGCATAATATGAAATTGTGGTTATAGTCTATCCTCAATACAGAAGAATATGTGCATGAAAAGACCAAAAAAAAATATCCTAAAGTAGTAGCAGTAAATGTCTCTCCACAGTGGTACTATGGGTGATTATTACTTCCTCCTTAATACATTTCTGTATTCTCCAAAATTTCCACAATGATTAATTACTATATTTTCCAAAAAAATCTTTTGTAAAAATATTCTAAAATAACAATAGAGTAATTCAAGATACAGTAATACACTATTTCTAAAATAATAATGAATGTGAGGTGATGGACGTGTTCACTAACCTTACTGTGGTAATCATTTCACAGTAAATGTAAGTGTCAAATTATTACCTTGTGCACTTTAAACTTACACAATAGTATACATCAATTACACCTCAATAAAGCTGGAAAAAATAAAAATAATAATGACATTACAAATCAATTTACAAAAACTCAAAACGGCACTTAGAATAAAATTTATATTTTGAGCATATAGCAACAAAAATAAAAAGAAACTACTACATACGCACATAACATATAAATGAATTTTATTTATGAATATATAGATGTATATAGTTATAATAGGTACAAATAGGAAAAAATACATTAAAAGAACATATGCCATAATCAAGTAGAGTTAACTCAGAATTTAAGGATGTTTTAACATCATGAAAACCAATATAATTTTAGGTAACAAATGATAAAATTGTGATTATATGAAAAGAGACCAATTCCTATTAAAAGCTTCTAAGAAACAATAGGAGATGTTATTTCCTTATTAAACAGAGAACATTTGTTTCAAGCCAACAATTAACTTCATATTTAATGAAGAAATATCAAAAAATATCTTTTTATCACAATTTTATTTAACACAAAAACAAAACAGAAATACATAAGAAAAGACCAATATTTTTGCAGCTATGATTTTACATTTAGAAAAAACAAATAGGCCATCTAACACTGTTAGAACAAAGACAAGTCACCCAAAAACAAATACTTAAAAAATGAATAGCATTCTAATGATAGAGAGTCCCATACTGAGTATCAATACAGACACATTTAGCCAAGAAAGAATTTATACAAGGGATATATAAGACCCAGACAAAAGCAAGACCAAATTATAATGAAAGAAATCAAGAAGTATCAATAATGGAGACTCAATTCCTTGATAGAAAGAATTGGTATCATGAACATAAGTCTTAAAAAGTTAATTTTAGACCTAGACAATTCAAACTGAAGCACCAAAAATATGTTTGCCTTATATAACACATTCCTTAGGGGAAAAAAGATTTTTTTGACTATTAAAAATATACACGTGTGGGGAGAAAAAAACAACAATGAAGACCAATATATTGATTTAATGGATTCGAATGCAGAGTTTAATTTATTATATGGCAAAAAATATTTAACTACCAAGAGTTAGAATTACCAAGAAGACTAATCAATGCTTTTGCTCAAAGCTAGGGAATAAAAGCACAAAGCGCTGAAATGCACTGCGGTAAGTGCTATGCTGGAGCTTCGCGAGCGCCGAGAGCCGCCTCTCTTGGGCTCAGGAAAGGCTACATGGGCATTTCAAATCTCACTCTGCCAGGCTGTGAGGCGTGAGGCAGGAGGAAGGAGGGAGGGGCACTCGGAAGGAGCATCGTTACAAACACAGAGTCGCAGATAAAATGGCGCATTCCAGAAATTGCAGGTAGGTCGGACACACAATATTGGTCTGCATTTTAAAAACTCAATTAAGAGTCAATATTTAGGGCCGGCCCCGTGGCCGAGTGGTTAAGTTCGCGCCCTCTGCTGCACTGACCCAGGGTTTCGCTGGATTGGATGGTGGGAGGAGACCTCGCACTGCTCATCGGGCCACGCTGAGACAGCGTACACATGCCACAACTAGAAGGACCCACAGCTAAAAATATATAACTATATACTGGGGGACTTTGGGGAGAAGAAGGAAAAATAAAATCTTTTAAAAACAAGAGTCAATATTTAAAAGTCAGAAAATTTCTCATAAAAATCTGGATTTCTGGCTTCTTTTGACAAATGGGATGATATGGACAATACGGGCCCACATTCTCACATGGAAACAAGAGGTAGTTGCCTCTTTTAGACAGGACAGTTTGCCAAAGCACTTGCTCTCTTCCCCCATTCCTCTTACAGTCAGCTCACTTCATCCATTTAACTCACCTTTCTGGTCGCTGGAGGCATCTGAGTTTATGACTCCTACTCCACGTGACGGGGACCAATGAAGGTTATGGTCGAAAAAGCAGTATGATTAGGTTTGCATTTCAAAAGATCAACCAGGCAGCAGGTCGGAAAGCAGAGGGAGAGCAGGGGGGGCGGGGGAGGGGGTTAGGAGATCAATGAAATGCACAAAAGCCTACCTACTATGTTACAAATTAAAAGGGGGCTACCAGCACTGAAGTGGAGCAGGGGGCCCCCTAGCAGCTTCTACAAAAAACCCTTGCAAGATGACTTGAAAATCACCGAGTTACGCATCTGTGAAATAAATGCAAGAGGTGGCGGAGGTGTGAAACAAGGCTGTGTGTATCAGACGGAAAGAAAGGGGCAGAAAAGCATACAAATTCGAGAGATTTTTGAGGGGGAAAAAATCTCCAACACTGGGTAACCAGTTTGACACAGGGAAGAAGAAGAAAGAAGAGTATAGGACAGTTTGTAGGTTTTTGGCTTAAGTCATAGGTGGTAACATGCCAAAAGAAAGAAACGAAAGGAGGAACAAATCTGGAGGAAAGTTAATCTCTGAGTTGAGGGTATGTTGGATTTGTGGACCCTACGGACGTGCAGCTTCATCTCACAAGCCCCAATAAACTGCCAAAGAAAACCTCTCTCCAGCTCTAATGGGACGACTCCTAACAGCTGAATCATCAGGGAAAAAGACGAGAGACAGGGATGGTTATATAAAAGACCTTTATAGAATGAATACCAACAGAACTAAGATCAAAATGGAATATTATAGAACTGAATAAAATGTTGCAACAAAGATTAGAGAGGGTCAATAACTTCATATATAAAATCATAATTATAAAATATATAAAAAGTACACAATAAGGTAAAATTCCACCAAGTCTCTTAATGGGAGAGGTATGCATTTACACATGACACTATTGCCATTAAGGACTTCAGGTGGCTTACAACAAAAATATACATCATAAAAGGATATAATGCAAATAATAATAAAATGTAAAAACAATTCTTAAAAAACTTAGCACCAGGAGAAATCAGAACTAAGAAAAAAGAAACCAGATGTGCAGAACACAAGGGCTTTCAGAAAGTGTTGTTGACAATCAAAGTGAAAAGATTAACATAAGTTGCGTGACTCCATTATCGTCCATTAGGAGAAAGCATAGCAATTTCTCACTTTAAACAGGACATTTCTGCACAATAGACAAGACAGTATTTTTGATAAAAAAATTTTCTAAGTTAAATAAATTTAGCTTTACGAAAAACTCGCTACCTTGTCCCTATTTCTCAAATGTTATGTTCCTGCAGAACAGGTAAAATCTTTTTAAAAACACTACACAATGACACTGGGGAATACTGCTACAGCAAACACAGGAAAGGATTTCATAAAGCTGCTTCTCTGTGGTACCCCTTGACAAAAACAAAGAACCAAACATCTCAGTACAATCTGATGAAGACAGCTGGGCGGGTCGGGGCAGACAGAAGGGAGGAAGGAGAGAGTCAACACGAAATGGGTGAGGTATATAGATTTCTGATGGTCCATCCTGATCCACAGAAAGAACAGATACAAGGCAGAGGAATGGACAAACTACACATCCTTCAAACTATAGCAATTTGGGCTTCGGTAAAAGCTTAATAAGAGATAAGAGTGTCAACAGAATGAGGTAGAAATCTCTGGTGAGCACCTGGAAGTTATATACTCTGTGGTGATGGGTGAGGATGGATCCACATCCACAAGAGTTAGCTATCACATGAGCACAGCACAGATGACATCCTTTCATGAAAATCAAGGAGCCTAATTAAAAGTCATCCCACATCTGCAGGGGAGGGCTCCAGTAATTAAAGGGCATGGACAAAATGCACGAAATACATACGGAAGGCAGACACACGGAAAAATATTTACTTGTACATATATGTAAAGAAATGCAAACCAAAAGATGCTATCATTTAGCAACTAAAGCTAAGCAAAAGTAAAGAATAACTTTAAAAATTCAATATTGTGTGGATTTTAAGAAAAGAGTTATATTCAAAATTCGTTAGAAAGAAGCAAAATATCCCCAAATAAGGGAAACAGTTAAGTAAACTAGGCTATATTAGTGTATCTGTGCATAAAAACGATCATGCATGATCAATGTGAACAAAGTAGAAAGACACTTATGGAATAACAAGTAAAAAAAATAAAGAGTATAAAGTGTACGCACTCTATAAATACATTTGTGTAAATGCATAAATGTGTGTGTGAAGGTAAAATGTGTGTATATGTGGAAAAACACTTGGCTGGGTCACACAAGCAGCAGAAACCTACTCCCTTCAGAGCTCCGGCCAGGCAACCTGGGGAAAGCTCTGGGGGCTGCAGGCAGAGACGCCGTCTCCAGGGTCAGCCCTGGGCTGACCCCACGCACACTCAGGTTTTACCCCCTCTTTGCCTGCACAATGTCCAACCTCATCCCCAACCTCCCATTCCCAATTTTATCCTCCCAATCTGACATTTTCTCCTTTTCCATCTTCTTTAATTCTCACAACAACCTGGGAGGTAGGTTTTATCCAGGCCACTATTAATAAACAATTAAATGAATAAATGGTTACAAATTAAAGCTCAACAGAAGCTTTGTTTTCAGACCTTCCAACTGGACAAGCTTCTTCTCATTTCACTGCCATCCTTTAAGGTTTACCTGCGCACGACTTCTTGGCTGACTGAGCAGGGACAGAAACAGGAGGACTGGCTCCTGCAGCCCCAGCTACGTGTACTCCTTGTTTCTCAACGCCCTGTGAATGCTCGGCAGAAGCAGTTGAATTATCTAAAAAGATGAGCAAAGAGACGAGCTTTCCTAAGACACCACTTTTATCACTCTAAATTTCATTTTATTTGGGGAACATCAGCCCAGCTAATCAAATCTCAGACAAAACTCTCAACACTCTTGATTTGAAGCATTTGCGTCTTCTGGATTAAAAAAAAAAAGTATCTATCTATGTATTTCAACAGAAGCAGAAAGACACTATTTCATGGGAGAGACCCACTAAATAAGACCAGAGGAAGATAATGACAGACCTCATACATAGCACAATGTAGAAGGTGTCTGCCACCACACAGGGTTCCCTAGAGCCCTGCCTCTTTTCAAACCACCTGCTCATAAAGTCAGCCACTACCATCCCAACATGAGAAAATCCATCTTAAAAGCTTAGAGACCCTGACTTTGGTGATTTGGCTTTCCCATCAGCAATTCTCCTAAGCCCACAACCCACTGAAAGCAAATCTAACAAGTAACCTGAATGCATTAGAATTAAAGGAACACCAAACCACACTTTGTAGACCTTAAGAAATGACAGACTACACAGCAATATGGGAAGATATTTGCGATGTTAGATAAAGTGAAAATTTAAGACGCTAAACTGATGCATGCTTTGACCACAACTGGACTAGTATTTGTATAGTAAGAGGACTGAAGAGCCTGCAACTAAATGGTAACAATTACTGTGGATTAGAGAGAGTGGAGTCATGTGCAATTTTTATTTCTACTCTCTATTTTCCAAATATTTCTGTAATGTGGTTAAAATTTCCTAAAAATTAAAAAAGATAAAACTTTAATTTGATTTAATACAAGAAAGCCCTCCCTGCATTATCCTTTCTTTCCTAGTCACTGGCCCACCTCCCTCCTCTTTTTCCCTAACGAAACTACCTCCTCCCTGACTGGTGCTTACTGAGGAGCTACACTGCTCAAACACTGGGGCAGAAGCCTGTGGCTGGCAGCACTGAAAATAAACCCCATCCCTTCCTTCCTTGTGTTAGAATCACAGTTCCATACCACAAAATGTTCAACGTCCTAAGTAAGCTTCCCCAAAGACAGAGCAGCACTTAACCTATGAAGTGCTTTCTCCCCAGACTCACTTTCAGGTCAAAACTGCATCGTTGACAATGCTTTATCTCCCTCTGATCCACTCACCTTTATTTTCGAGCATCTTGTGCAGCTTCATGTGCCTGTAGGTGGAGATTATCTGAAAGTTAACGACACTCGGGATATTCAGACCCTGGTCCTGCAGCAGCTTCAGGGCCGCAGCATGAATGAGCTGATGGGACCGTGTGCACTTCTGAAGTCTGCACTCCCCCCTGACGAAGGACTTGCACACGTGGAACTTGTTGCATTTATCCTTGAGGTTGCAGTAACCATACAACGCTTCACCTTTGTTGTAGAGTAAACAGACCTGGTAGAGCAATGAGGCAACACTTAAAACAGTCGTTTTCACTGTATCTCTTAAGCCAATAAATGATAGATTCTCTAAATGGCAACTTCTCGTCATGAATGGCTGTTAAAATCAGTGGATGAAAGGCAGATGGGTACTGTAATGGTACCCCCATCCGGACCTCCCCCAGCTCCACTGAGGCACAGGCTGCTCCTCTCTGATCTCGACCCTCAGTTGACCCGGCCTCTTCACCCACATCCTGTAGCCAGTGAGTGAATTCTAGGCAGGTACAAAAGGCTGGCCCCCTTGCCTCAAGGCCAGAACAATTCTTCAGTGTAATTTCTGCTCCAGAACCTTGCGAAGAATCAAGTCAAGGTCAGACTTTTTACCCTGCTTGTAGCTTTCCCTTCCCTGTATCCTGCTTCGGTCTTTTACACCTCACAGAATTTTCCCGAGGAGCCCAACTTCAATAAATCACAGGCACCTAAATCCCCAAGTCAGGCTCTGCTTCCAGGGAAACCAATCCAGACAGGCAGCGCGAGCAGATAACTTATCATCCAGACAAGGACATTTTTCAGGGAGCAGTATTAATAACACATTGGGACAACTAATGTAAACCGGGTCTGTCCCAGGCAAACCAAGCGCCTCCGGATGGGGAACTTCACAATGATGGATCAGCCTGTCAACCCTAAAACCACGAATCAATCTTAACCTCGCACAGAAAAAGATAACCCAACATTGCGTACCTCCTGATGGGACACATTAGGAAACACAACTGTCCAGGTTTTAGCAGGAAGGTCTGACATCGCTGGAAACCCCTCAGTCCCAGGCAAGCGGGGACTTGCCCTAACAATGCACCACACGTACAAAAAATTCTTGCTACAAAAATCAAACCTAAACCCAGTCAATCCTCCAGATTTAACTATCAATTTATAGTAAACTCAGGGGGTAGAGGAACTTGTTCAATGATATTAGAGGAATGCAATCAGTCAAACCTAAAGCATGGGAAGTTCTACTGGAAACAGATGACCTGGTTTAAAACAAAATGGTATCCTACCTATAACTGTGATGCCACTTTTCTAAAATGAACTCATAGTATTAGAGCAATTCCTATCTCCCCCAAAGAATTCCTATAAAACAGTTTTAGGAACTTAAATGACTCTAAAACTTATCTGAAAAAGGAAACAAGTGAGAATTGATTAAAGAAAAAAATGGAAAAAGAAGAATAATGGGCATAGACTTGTACCATCATATATTAAAATGCACACCACTTTAATTCAACAGTGTGATAATATGTGAAGAATGTACAGGAGATCAAGGAAAAGAGATCCTAGACCTAACCCCAAAATCAGAATCATCTATTCTTTTTTTTTTTTTTTTTTTTTTTTAAAGATTTTATTTTTTCCTTTTTCTCCCCAAAGCCCCCCGGTACATAGTTGTGTATTCTTCGTTGTGGGTTCTTCTAGTTGCGGCATGTGGGACGCTGCCTCAGCGTGGTCTGATGAGCAGTGCCATGTCCGCGCCCAGGATTCGAACCAACGAAACACTGGGCCGCCTGCTGCGGAGCGCGCGAACTCAACCACTCGGCCACGGGGCCAGCCCCAGAATCATCTATTCTTAAAGATTTGTTAGAGCTGAATGGTAAAACTATGAGCCTAATGTTTTCTTTTTTTTCTTTTAAAGATTTTATTTTTCCTTTTTCTCCCCAAAGCCCCCCGGTTCATAGTTGTATATTTTTAGTTGTGAGTCCTTCTAGTTGTGGCATGTGGGACGCCGCCTCAGTATGGCTTGATGAGTGGTGCCATGTCCGCGCCCAGGATCCAAACCAGCAAAACCCTGGGCCGCCAAAGCAGAGCGTGCGAACTTAACCACTCAGCCACGGGGCCGGCCCCCTAACATTTTCTTGTAGAAGACTTTTAACTAATACTCTGGTTTTTTGGGTTTTCAAAAGTTTTATTTTAGTGCTTTATTTTCAAAAAACTATTCTGGCTTTCTATTTCTTCTCGAATCAATTTTGATGAGTTATATTTTTCTAGAAATTTGTCCATTTCATGTAAGTTTTCAAATATATCACTACAGCATTTTCATATTTCCAATGTGTGTGTTTTCCAACACTACCCAGCAATTCTCATACTGACCGGGTGTCCCACAAATTTAATAATTCTGACACTATCTCCAGGTCTATCTCCAGGATAGTATAAATACTAGATCCCACAGGTTAAGGGCTCAGTCCCACAAGACTGCACCTACTTCAAACGTCAATCCCAAGTCCAGGTTGTCACCTATGCCTCTGACCTACTGGCTATAGATCGGAAGTTCCTAGGACCCCCTCTTTGGGTTCAATTAATTTGCTAGAAAGGTCACAGAACTCAGAGGAACATTTTTACTTACCAGAATATCAGTTTATTATAAAAGGATATAACTCAGGAACAGCCAGATGGAAGAGATGCATGGGGAAGGTAAGTGAGAGCAGCACGGAGATTCCACTCTCCCTTTTGGGTTTTTACAGAGGCTTCATTACGTAGGCAGGACTGGTTAAATCATTGGCCACTGGTAACTCCTCCCTCCCCTCCTAGGAGGTGGGGGTGGGACTGAGAGTCCCAACCCGCTGATCACATGGCTGGTTCTCCTGGCAACCAGCCCCCATCCTTAAGTGACCGAGGGGCTTTTCAAAAACCTGCATCACTCTCAACACTTAGGAAATTCCAAGGGTTTGAGGGGCTCTGTGCCAGGAAAAGGGATGAAGACCAAATATAGATTTCTTACTATAAATCACAATATTCGTCCCTTATTGATTTTTTATTGTGTACTACATCTGTATTATGTACTGTATCTTGAGGAGAGTGGTAAAAAGGGGTCATTAGGCATTTTCACACTAGAGATGTGAGGTACCATTTGTGCCTCATCCACCGTGCTCGTCTATGGTCCCTGCTGTCCAAGTGGCCATGTTTTGTGCCACATGACACACGCCTCCAGACCCAGCGGATGGGACCAGGGGTGGGCTCCTGTCCTAAGTGCAGCCAACCCATTGGCTGCTCACAAAACACTGAAGTGGAGTATAGGAGTATAGGAGTATAGTAGAACACTGGGGAGAAGGCATAAAGAAAGAGATTCAATAGGATTAACAACATAAAAATGTGAAACTTCTATAAGCCAAAAAAATTCATAAAAACTAAAGGGTAAATAGAGGTTGCACTGCCCCTTCCCTCTGAGAGAGGAAGGAATGGACCCTGCCTCCTAGCCGCTGCCATCCTCCTCTCCCTTCCTGCCCATCACCTGCTCCACCTGCTGCTTGGATGACCTCTGGCAACATGGCTGGAATGTATCTGGCTCATAACCATGACCTACCACACCTGGCTTCAAAACCTGAAGAAATTAGAAAGGAGATGGATGCCAAGAAGAAAGCTCTTGGCTCCTAAGGGTGACTCCAGCGCTGCCTTCTGGGTACAGACTGCTGCCTTGACGGCAGCCTCTGCCATCTGAACCAAAGGCTCCAGCTCATACCTCCAGCCTTGTCTTTCCTCCCTTCTAGACCCTGAAATTCCTTAGAGTTAAAATGAGACCACAATCGTGAACTACCCTCTATTTTCCCAATACCTTCCCTTTTTTCCACCCCTCTCCCAGCAACTTGAGAATATAACCTCGGGCCCTCCAGGACCAGTTAACTGACCTCATCTTATCAACAGAGTAATTAAGAGTGGGTTTTTACATATGATCCAGCTATTCCACTGCTGGGTATTTATCCAAAGAACTTGAAAACACAAAGGCATAAAGATACTTGCACCCCTATGTTCATTGCGGCATTATACAGAATAGCCAAGACGTGGAAGCAACCTAGGTGCCCAACAAGGGACGAATGGATAAAGAAGATGTGGTATTTATACACGATGGACTACTACTCAGCCATAAGAAATGACGAAATCCAGCCACTTGTGACAACATGGATGGACCTTGAGGGTATTATGCTGAGTGAAAAAGTCAGAGGGAGAAAGTCAAATACCATATGATCTCACTCATAAGTAGAAGATAAAAACGACAAAAAAAAAAAACACATAGCATTGGAGATTGGACTGGTGGTTATCATTGGGGAAGGAGGGAGGGGGGAGGGCAAAAGGGGTGATTAGGGTCACATGTGAGGGGATGCACTATAATTAGTGTTCGGGTGGTGAACACAATGTAATGTATCTAGAATTTGAAATATGATGTACATCCCAAAAAAACAAAAATATTAAAAAAAAAAAGAGTGGGTTTTTAGGAACTGACACCTCTTGTCCAGTTCAAGCCAGTTGAGACCACCAACCCATCACTGGGGCCTACGAAAATGCTCGATAAGTGACTTTTTGACGTCATGGAGCTAAAAACTCCACCCTCAGATCATGGTAATGCCGCCATTTTGTGAACATGCATCCTACGTAGAGGCATGAAGCTTGACTATGCTCACACAGAACATCAATTTCCTCACTTCTCCTTACCTCTGATCATTATCTCCACACTTCAGACCACCCTGCCCTTCATCCCATAAATTGTGCCCCAAGCCCTGGATCAGGGAGACAGATCTGAGAGCATATAACCCTGTCTCCTGGCAGATTGATCTCACAAAATAAAGCTGATTTCTTTTCCCCAAAGCTGATGCCATAATAATTGGCGTTTTGTAATGCACATCAGGAAGAGAATCCCAATTTTGTGCGGTAATGAGAATGACTATGATAGAATCATTGTGCTAGATTAGAAAACTCTACTTTTCATTTGTGCTCTCTTGTAATACCTTCTTTTAGGGGTCCAACTATTTTGTTTTAAAAAAATTCTTGTGTGGGGCCAGCCAGGTGGCATAGTGGTTAAGTTCCCACACTCTGCTTTGGTAGCCCTGAGTTCATAGGTTTGAATCTTGGGCGCAAACCTACACACCGCTCATCAAGCCACGCTGTGGCAGCATCCTACACAAAATAGAGGAAGATTGGCACAGATGTTAGCTCAGCGACAATCTTCCTCACCAAAAAAATATGTATATATATTTCTTGTGTACAGCTAAACAGATACAAACATGCTAATTTTACCAAGATAGCTGTTATAATGGGTACTTTTTTAAGCATTTGAAACTAAATCATGTTGTTTCAAAGCAATTAAAATTAATATCTAAAGCCCCAAAAAAGTAAATGGGGAAAACACTTGCAACAAATGTGACCAAAAAAGAGATTTATATTATGAAAGACATCTTATAAATAACAGGCAAAGACAAGTGCCTCAACGGAAAAATAGGCAAAAGCATACACAGGCAATTCACAAAACACAGACTTCATAGTCAGACAGAGCTAAATTCAAATTCGCCATTTACTCCGTGACCTTGGGCAAGTCATTTAATCTATCTGAGCCTCAGTTTCCTCACGTGTAAAATGGGGACAAGAACATCTCACTCACAGGTTATGAATGAGCTAAGGTATACAAATTGCTTAGCATTCAGTAAGCACTCAAAAAACCAGTAGCCATGATTATTTCTATACCACAGAAGTCCATCACTCCCTGTGTATCAAAGCCCAATAAAACCATAGACATTCCAGAAAAATCAGCACTGTTCCATAACACCCCTATACACCTCAGGCTGTCCTCTGCAAGTAGACTTTCCATGTTCCCCCCAACATCTCTCAGGGTACAGGCAATATGCAGGTGACTCTTTGGTGACTCACCTCTGGTAAAAGGCAGGGGTCATTCTGCAAAAGCAGGATCCGAAGCTGAGCCTCATTGAGGCCGAAAAGGCCGTGGTTTTTCAGGACTTGGATGTTGACCGGTGTGTGGATATCATGGGAGAGGGTACAGGTAGACCTGGGGGAACACGAAGCTCTGATCAGAGGCTCAGGCGAAGGAGGGCCAGTCGGTCAGATTCCTGGCCTAGGGCCACTTGCCACTTGCATGTGAAGTTAAACAATTTCCATGAACCACAGATACCGCAGCCTAATAAGTTCTGACAAGGAGAAAGCTGGGTTGAAACAACTCCCCTCCCAGGGTCATTTTCATTTAAATGAGGCCGCCTCGGAGCCCAGGAAACCCCTGCCCCAGCCAGCTGCCTGGACGGACGGTGTTGACCAGTTCTGTGGGTGCCCGCACGGGCCTTCTCCACCCCTAACAGCTGCTCGCCCCCAAGCCCACCACCGCTCAGAAGAGCGAGAGCCCCCAGCTCGCTTTGGGGGCTGGAGTAAACCAAAGAAGACTGCAGGCAGGAGGCAGCCCCGACGACCTCCCCACACCATCCCGCCCTCAGTTTCCCGGGGGTCAAACTAGATCAGGCTTTCTACATGGAGAGAGCACAGCCTCGCTTCTGGAAAATTGTGTCTTAGGTGGGAAGGAGCAATCTCTGAATAAAGAGGCCACGGGGCTCGTAGGACCTGCAACGCCCCCGAAAGGCCCACTGGAGTAAATGAACTCCCAAGTCCCAAGCCAGTCCTGGTTGATCCCGGCCATGTTGTGCGGGACCCGGGGGCAGGGGCTGCAAGGTTTTGGCGAGAGGTGTGAGCAACCCAGATGGACACGACCCCCGCCTCACGGCGCGCGGGGGCGAGGAGCGCAGAGGAGGCCTCCCCAGAGGACCCGGAGGGCCCTTCCCTTCCGCCCCGCCGGAGGGGGTCGCCCGGCCCCACGGCCCTCTTCCCATTGCCCGGGGCTCTGCTTGCAGCCGGACCGGCCAGGCCCGCGGCCCCGCGCGGCGATCGCGCCCCCGCCCCGGGAGGCCGCCGCGTCCCGCCCGCCGCGCCGCCGCCTCACCAGCAGTCGCGGTTCGGGCACTTGCCCAGCATGTGCCGGCGGCAGAGGTGCAGCTGGTCGCAGGCCTTGCACTCGCCGCGCTGGTAGCGGGCGCAGAGGCGCACGGAGGACACGGCCACCACCCTCCAGGCCGAGGGCCCGCCGCCGCCCGCGCCAGCCGCGCCCGCCGCCGCCTCGGCCTCGGCGTCCCAGAGGCCCTCCCGCATCTCCACCTCCTGCAGCAGGAAGCGCTCGGGCCCGGCCTGGCGCAGCACCGCCCGCAGCCGCGCCTCCGACAGCTCCACGTTGCCGCGCAGGTCCTGGAGGAACATGCGGCCGCCGTTGGCGCACAGCACCTTGGTGAGGAAGGAGCACACCGTGGGCTCCGCCATGCTCGCCGCCCGGGCCTGGGCGGCCAGCGCGCGAGCCGAGGCGGGCAGACTCCTCCCAGTCACGTCCACGGCTCAGAGCCCCCTCCGGCCGGGCCTGGGGAGGCGGGGCGGCGGCCGTGGCCGCGGCGGTGGAAGGAGGGCCCTGGGCGCGCGGCCCTCCCCTGGACGCCCATCAGGCGGGGACAGCGTCTACGGGGAGCCTGCTCGGGGGCCAGGCGTTGCCTTGAGGGACGTGTGCGGTGCAGTCAGGACGTGCAAGCACACGAGGGAATTTGAGTGCTGGGAAGGGCTGCGAGGAAGATGAAATAGGTAATGTGGCAGAAGGTGCGTGGCTGGGTGGCTTAGGGAGTCGGCAGGCCACTAGCCGCTGTGGCTGTTGAGCACTTGAGATGTGACCCGTCCGAACTGAGATGTGGTAGGAGCGTGAAATACACACAGTGGATTTCGAAGATTTAGAATGAAAAGAATGTGAAATATCATTAATAACTTTATATTAATCACGTTAAATTGATAAATAATATTTTATTACCAGTTCATCTGTTTCTTTTACTTTTCCAATGTAGCCATGAGGAAATTTTAAGTTATGTATGGTGGCTCACTTTATGTTTCTTTTGGACGGCACTGGTCTAGACCTGTACATTTATTGAGTAGCTGTCCTTTGCCCGACACCATGCTCATTCAATGAACATTTTTTGAGCCACCTGCTAATGCAGCGACAGAGTACAAAGATGAATAAGACATAATCGAGGAACTCGAGCAGCCTGGTTGCTATGGTTCGGGGTGGTTGTGAGGGTTAAATGGCTTAATGTCATGTCAGAAGCTCAAGAGGAAGGCAACTGCTCAGATGCTGGGAGGCCTTCTCTGCCATGCTGAGAAACGTGGACTTACACACGTGCTCAAGACTGCAAAGCCACTGAAGAGATTGCAGCTTCGGAGTGATGTCATCCCTCTGCCCAGAATGCTTTCCCTCTGATCTAGATGTTTCCTTTTTGTCATTCAGCTCTGACCTTAAATGTCTTCTCTTCAGCAAGGCCTCTCCTGACGTGCAAATCTAAAGTAGTTCGCCGTTCTTTGCATGGAATATATCACAGATAATTTTTCTTTTTGTTTATTTATATATCTGTGGAAGTCAAGCCCATGAAAGCAGGATCTCGTTTGTTTTGTTTGTTACTGTATTTCCAAACTTCAAACAGTGCCTGGTCGGACTGTAGTATGAGTGTTTTAGAAAGATGCCTGGCAGCAATAAGAATGGATTTCTAGCAAAGCAAGACAAGATAAGGAATAATGGAAGAGAAACAGGCTTTGAGGACTATAATCTTCGTTTTTATTGTGTGGAGTTTGCAGTGCACTTTGTGTGGAGCAAGATAAGATGCTCAGTAGGCAGTTGTATACACACATCTAGAGCTTAAGAAAGATGAGAGGGGAACATAGATTTGAGGCACATCAGATTATTAGGTCATTGAAGATGTGAGGGTTAATAAGATCACCCAGCAAAAATGAAGAGCGTGAAAAGCAGAGGTGAGAGGATAGCACTTTGTGGAATAGCTGCATTAAAGAAACAGAGGGAGGAGGAGAAAACTCAGAAGGAAACTGGCAGTAGCTTTTAATGTCTTGCCTATGTGCCTTTGGCGCTCAGCATTTGCACCTGGACGCTCTGCCTAAGGTCTTTTTCCCCCGCAGAAGGAGCAAGCTTGCTGGCAGTAGAGACAGGCTGAAATTACCAAGAAGCGTCCTCAACCAGTGATGTTAGGGCATTGGTGGTGTGGGATCTGCTCGGACCCCCATAGTTGGTATGAAGATTATTTTAAACTGAAGACATTCGAGATTCAAACAGATACAGAAAGAAGCCTTCTTAGAGCTTCTCTTATTTCAAAAAAGCAGAAACTTCTGGGAATGAGGCTGCAATAGATCCTCTCTCTGGGGATGTTTTATGGCCATGAAGAAGAAAAATAAAACTGAGATCACTGGCATCTGCATAAATGAACATCACAAATTTCCTTATCTCTTGTTTATTCCTCTAGAAACCCATTTGTTCTCCCCATAGAAGCCTTTCTGCCCACTCTCTCTCCCCTGTTAAGATAGGTATATAAACCTCCTTTTTAACTGTTGAGGAGTCACTTCTTTTTCATATGCATATGAATGAACTTGTTTCTTCTCCTGTTAATCTGTCTGTTAAATTTGCAGGCCCCCGGGAACTGAACCTAAGAGGGTAGAGGAATAATTTTCCCTCCCAGATAGTAGATAAATATCACAGGGCATCATTCCTCAGGTGGAACAACTTCATGTATATATTCCATAGTCTCCCAGAGTTTCCTCAGTGGAGCTGAGCCCCTGTTGCCCACAGCTATAATCTGCTTGTTAGCATGCCTTATATTCCCTTCCTTTCCCTGTTTCACCTCCTCACTCCCCTATCAGTGTTTCTTGGGATCACCTCCCAAATAAACCACTTGCATCCAATCTTGTTCTGTTTGCTTCTGAGGGAATCCAGCCTAAGATATAAACTGATAAAGAGGTTAGAGAAAAATCATTGGAGAGAGAGAGTCATTTATACACACACACAGGAGAAAACTTCAAGGAGGAAATGGTCAGCATGACAAAATACTGCAAGGAGGTTTCCTACAAGGGTATTGATGAACTAGGCAAGCTTATTTCAGAGGTATAATGAGAAAAGGCAGATTTCTGTAGGTTAAAAAAAAGAGAATGGAGAAGTCAAGGAATGATAGACTACTTTTTAAAATAAGTTATCTGAAAAGGTAAAATGATAAAATGAGAACTAGAGGAAGACGTAAGATGGAGGCAGGTATTTTATTATAGTAGAGACAAGCATAGTTATATGTCAAGTGAAAAGAGCCAACAGGAGGAGAAAGTTGAAAATATGGCTAAGAATAATGGTAATTCAGTGGGTGAGGTTCATATGACACTGGGAGAAAATGGGACACTGGAAGAATTAACCTTAGACAGAAGGAGAAATACCTCTTCCATTTAGACAAGAGGAAAAGAGGCAAGGATGAGTGCATGAAAAGGAAAGTTCGTAGGCTCAAGATGAAGTAGAAAAGCCCCAATAGTTGCTTGTGTTGTGGTGGTGTTATTAAGTATAAGACAAGACAAAGAATGGGTGGGGAAGAGTCGCTTGAGGAGGCTGGTAAAGATTTACCAAGCCTGTCCTGTGGGGATGGGGAGAATGCTGACAGGTAGGGGTGATGGAGTGCAGAGGCTTTGCCAAGGATGAGAACCAAGAATGTGTAGTGGTATTAATGCAAACAGCTCTGCAGTTCTCTCTAACAATACTCCATGTTTAGAAACAGAATTTGATTAATCCACTGTTGGGTTTGCCTAATGGATGGGACATACTTTCGAAAGTTCTGGGTGATTGAAACTATTAATTGAAAGAGTAGTCAGGTGCTGAATGGGCTGGAGGCTAGATAAGGAAGTGAAGACAGGAAGGGGCTGAATGGGTGTGGGGAAAGTAGATGCAGGGAATGTGAGAGAGCAAAAAGAGTGAGTCAAAGGTAGAATATACAAGTTTACAATTCCAGAAAAGAGTGGTTCTAGAGCAATTCTGACTAATGACAGTGTGGTGATGAATGTGGATGTCCGGAGTCGAGTGAAGACGGTGAAGACAAAGAGGTTGAGGAGCGCTAAGGCTAGGAGTGTTGGGGGGGTTGTCCACAACGAATGCTGAAGCAAGGTGGGAGGACTGCAGTGGAGAGGAAGACCGTGAGCCAGAACAAGTCTTCAATGAGTGTGGAGGCACGACCAGGAGTAGATGCAGGCGTTCTTGGGGAAGGGTGGGAAGTGAGAGGCAAGGAGTCGAGACTGTTCTGTAGAGAGCTAGCACAGCAGTGTCGTGAATATGTGGGTTCTGGAGCTGGACTCTAGGGGTCCATCATCCTGGTTCTGTTACTCCTTAGCCATGAAACCTTGGGTAAGTTATTTGAGCCTCAGCAGAGTATAGTTCTGGAGTCAGAAGTGTGTGATAATTGGAGTATGGGAATAAATGAGATCATTCATGGGAAAGTGTGTAAAGGAAGAAAAAAAAGATCCGGAGCAGACTATTGGGCAATGTGGAGTTAGAGGAGAAAAGGGAGAAATCGGAGACTGGGTGAAGATGCCGGACTCACAAGGGGATGGAAACGAGAAACACAGGAGGTTGAGATTAAGGGTAGTATTTCAGGATTTGAGTTTTTAGGATTTGGGCAGTTCCTTCTAAGTTCTGATATACCCTCCAACTCAGACTCTGAAGCTCATTCTCAAACAAATGTTGATGACCGCTCCTGGCACACTTCTCTAGCACAAGCTTTTGAACACATCCCTCCAAGGACGTGCACTAATGTCACTGTCATAACCTTCTAAACGAAATCTGCCTGTTATGCCCTGTACTGTTTCCCAGCCATGTCCTTCAGCATAGCCCCGGGACCCTAACCACGCATTCAGCACTCAGCATTCATTGCCTTTTATGGTAGTGATGAATGAATGAAAAGCAAGAGGATATATTGGAGTATGTGAGGAAGCCATTTGGTTTAAAACTAATTCAGCCTGACCTTGTTTTTCCAGAAAGGCCTGACGTGGCCTGTTGAATGTGCATTGTACATCTGCTTTAAATATTTGCAATGTCCCAAAGCCAAGAATGATGCTCTAGGCATGTTGCCTCCCCATATCAGCATTTCTTTCAGGATAAGCATTTCTTCCCAGAAGCTAAGGACTGATTACCAACCTGCTGACCACTACTTGCTGTGCTCACCTTTTGACCTCTGACCTGTTGTGCTAGCTAAGCATCTCATGACAGTAGTAAAAGAGATATTCCTGTTGTACGTGGTGTCTGCTCTGTGTTCCAAGATGGTACATAACCACTCTGTATACCGCACTTCTTTGGAGTGCTTCCTCTCCTGGGGAAGGAAGCTCTGGGCTATGGTCCTCAGACCTGGCTCATACAAAGAAACTCACCCCAATTTTGATTTATGGATTGATTGTGGATTATTTGCATCGACAGTAGTTATCTTTACAGAAGTGAAGGTGTGACTCTGAAATGGCTGTGATCTAGCTTTGCTTCCCCCAAATGCTGGACTGAGGGGTTCCACCACAGAAATGAAATAATGGCAGATTTTCCCAACTGTAGGACAAAAAATCAAAACTTTAAATAGCATTTTCTCAAATGAACATTTCTGAAAAATTGAGAGCCTGCTATGACAAACTGAAAAACCAAATAGAACAAATAACTAATTGGAAAAACTCAAACATCTGCTCATGCTCGGTTTGATAGCATTTTCATTTATTTGAGTGTGGATGCTTTGACAGCAACGGGTTGGCTACACATTGTTTTCTTTATACTGAGGTCCAAAACAAATGGTAGTTCTACTTCACTTTAATCAAATCTATTCCACCATACAGGGATTTTCCTCCTCTCTCTCTCCATCCCAAGCTTTGTGATTAAAAAAGAACGAGGGGAGAAGGGCTTTTGAAGGGGTGACTGCTAGGACAATTCTGCTGGTAACTATTTACATTTTTAACTTTTGTGCCTCAGCCTGGCCCTGTTCCAACCTCCAGGACCAGTGGGAGAAAGGTGTGTCAGCAGCTTCTGGCCTGTCCTTCTCTAAGCTCCTAGACAAAAGATGTGCCAGACAACGGCAGGCTTCTCCGTCACCGCCACCCTGCCTTTCCCTGGCAGTGTGCTAAAGGCTCCTCAGTCATCGAGTCCCGGAATGATAAAGCTGGAACGGGAAAACACATCCTCTATCCCCCACTGAATAAACCGGTGTCTGCAGCTGATTATCTTTTTGGAGATACTTAGAAATACAGCAAATAAAGGCAGCAGAGCAAAATTAATATTTGTTTCTTTTTATTAGATAATCTCAAATTAAGCTTGAAGAATAAGAAGAAATACAACTCAACTACTGAAATATACATAGTTGAGCTTACTTTAATCAACAAAATTTATCCAATGTAACAAGTAAAGCACTTAACCAAGCATCACATGTGGCACAGGGAACAAGACAGGCTGGCTTACATTCTAATGTGGAAAGCAGACAACTTCAAGTTGGATAGATGCTATAATGAACCAAGCAAGGCACGAAGTATTTTAAAAACGGGTTTGAGAAGCAAGCATTCCATCTAATCTATAGGAGGACTCCTTATGGGGGTAAAAGTAAGCTAATCTAAGGATGCTAGATATTAACTAAGTCAGTGGTTCACTGTGGTATTTTGGAAATTGATGGGTTGTTAGTTTCATAATATTTGGGACTATGACTGGCATTGCGTAGGTGCAGCCAGGCATAACAGATGTCCTGCAGTGTATGGGTTAGTCCCACACAACGAAGAATTATTCTGCACCCTATACGATTTTCTAACGTCCTGCTGGACATTTATGTAGGAACTACAGCTCGCTTAAGAGAATAATAGTCATTTTTTTCCTCTTAGACAATCTGTAATTTTCTTGTCCTATTATCCTTATTTCAATTAAGGTAACTTCGCTCTTTCCCTTACCATATGCAGATAAGGTTTATAGGCTGTTAAAACTTACCCTAATACTGGTCTTCATCCTAGTGTCACCCATACCTCTAATCTTTCATTTTCCTGTACTTTACAGGAAGCAGCCTCTGATCGACTTTTAAATCCAAACCTATTCATTGTAAGTAGGAGTGTCTGTCTATCATGATGTCGTATAGCGTAGTCACGCCCGAGCATTTACATATTGAAATTCATTTCATCTTCATTATAAATTTATTTCCTTCTGTTTCTCAATTATAATAGAGTTAGGGCATTAAATTGATTTTTTAAAGAAATTCATGTGTGTAAGTAGAATATATAATCTCTGAGTCGTCACAGGACAGCAAAGGGGATGTTACAAAATGTTACCTCTCTGAAAAGGGTGACTTGATCTGATAGAGTTTGTGGGTGCCACCGTAGTCTGGGGGAGGAGAGGGCGCTACTGGCCTTGAGTATGTGAGAGCCAAGTATGCTGAACATCTTGCAATACGTCGGACAGTTCCTCACAATAAGGAATTATTCTGCACCCTATACGAATTTTGAATGTCTTACTAGACATTCATGTATGACCTACAGCTCGTCTGCAAAAATATAGTATTTCCTCATTTTCTCTATTTCGACAATCTGTAGATTTTCTTGCACAATATCTTTATTTCAGTTAAGGCTATTTCGTTCTTTCTCTTATAGAAATAAGTATTATCATATGCAAAAAAGTTATTGTATCACTAGTTTCTATTCTAATGTCCACTCGTATCCTTGCTTTTTCCTTTTCCCATACTTCTTTGTACAGAATAGCTTCTGCTCTCCTACCTTCTTTAAGTTCAAATTTATTCATTATAAGTAGGTATAAACATCTGACTACCTAATTAGGTCTTCTGGTATAGTTGTGCCCAAGTTACGTACCTTTTATTTCCCTTTTATGTTAATATTAATTTTATTTAAATTTTAATTTACTTCTAAAATTGTGTTTAGGCAGAGTATATTACCACTGAATTGCATTTTGAATCTTTGAATAAAGTGGATATTACAAAGTATTTTTCATTAAGAAAAAGGCAGGAGTGCTGGCTGAGAACCACTGAGCTGGGGGAAAAGGGGTACTAAAGACCTGAAAGAAAGCCAGAAGGGCTGGTGTGGAAGAAACTAAATGACAGAGGGTAGGGAAGGGAGGGATCATGGGGGACCGTGATAATGATTTTGAACTTTATTCTAAAGGCATGATCAGATTTGTGTTTTGAAAGATTTATTAAATAAAAAAATTTTAAATATGACCATCCTTGCTGCTAAGTAGAGAACAACTTAGAAGAGGACAAAGAGATATTTAAGAGGGAAAACTGGACTTGGGAACAGCGTAGATGCGTAGGGGGAGGGAGAGGAAGGAGTCAAGGACCCCCTCTGGATTTCTGCTTGAGCGGATGTGTGGATGGTGACATCACTTCCTTATATACAGAAGGCTGGGGAGGAACTGATTCCTTTCAGGGAGGCAGATCGAGAGTTCCATTGTTCATATACTGAATTAGAGATGCCTGTGAAATATCCCGCTAGAGATGTCTTGTAGGCAGTTGGATAGAGTTGTATAAACTGCATCTCTGGAATGTGAGGGTCAAGATCAGGAAATGAAAACTCCAAAATGGAAGCTACTACCAAAAAAATAAGTGAATGAGAGTAACTATTTGTGGCAAGCCTCCCAGAAAATAACCCTACCCTAAAAAATCTCTATACATTTGTTACTGCTGGAGTCCTTTAAGCCAAAGAGTTGTGGAGATCTTTGCACTGATCTAAACTGACAAACAGAAAATCAACTCTAATGCTAATTTTTATAACGTGTCTGATGGAAGGAACTATAACAGGAAATTTTGGCCACTGGTACAGAATGTCGAAAAAGGAAAACTTGGAGGCTGGCCCCATGGCCTAGCGGTTAAGTTCAGCAGCCTGGGTTCAGTTCCTGGGCACAGACCTCTGCCACTTGTCAGAGGCCATGCTGTGGTGGTGACCCACATACAAAGTAGAGGAAGATTGGCACAGATGTTAGCTCAGGGTGAATCTTCCTCAGCAAAAAAAAAAAAGAAAGAAAGAAAGAAAGAAAAAGGAAAACTGTAAGGAGAAACCTGCCTCATAAGAAGGAAGGAACTCTTGGTCCGGGTACCTCAACTGCTCTAAAAGCTGACTGTACTACAATTCAGCACAATACATTATATTTAGAAAAAGAAGCCCCTTGCAGGTGCAAGGCCTATTTGGGGCACTGTATTCTTTGTTCTGATTCTGTGCTCACCAGGAAACAAATCTCACCTCGCTAGGGGGCCCATCCTTGAGTAAGATGGCCCTGCTCCTAATTCCTTGGTGAGCCTGATCTGCCACAGCGAACGACTACAATAGGACTCGGGTTTATCAGTCATGCTTGTGTGAATCAGGCTACTGCAACTCAGTCCCCCCAAAATAAAGACATTTCATGAAAGTCTGACCTGAAAAAAGCCTTCTCTGCAATCCTACTGATTAGAATATACACGTCTACTTTGCCATAATTATATAAAAACCCAAATGGGGCAATTAATTCCAGTTGGTTGCTTCTCTCTGAGCCACACATCGCAGCCCTTTTTATTGCATTCCAGAAAGAGTCAACCTGGATGGAGTCCCCTAAATAAACGTAGAGATAAAGAACTGCGTGCCCCGAATCAGTTTCACCACAAAGGGACAGCACAGCAGTTACGTCTGACCTCTACTTTTTCCCCTAGTGTGTTCTTAAGCATTTGTCCCCCAACTTTTCATCTTCCATCCACAGCTCTACTGTCTTATGAACTTATTTCAACAGGCATTTTTAGATTTCTCTTGAACTTCCCAAATTAGTTTTTTTTCAATTTAACCAAAGCAAAACCATGCCGTACAGTAAACTCAACGAGGAGCTGGGAGAAAAAGGTTGCTGCAATTACAGAAGTTTTAGAAATCAGTCTTGACCAGGTGCATCTAAGACAGTGGTTCCCAAACTTCACAACATATTTGAACCCTTAGGGGATTATACTGCTGCGGGGCCCTCAGCCCCAGACACAGAGAGTTAGCTGGAAGGGGGTGCAATCTGGACCCTGGAATTTTTTAAAGCTTCTCGGATGAGTCAGATGTGCAGCCAAGTTTGGGAACCACTGATCCCAGGCACTGGATAACTAGGTGGGGAAAGGTAAAGTCCAACTACTATCTGGGGAATCTGGTTCCATAAGTGGACCGAGTGGTTATGGCATTCTTTATGATGCTGTCTTCATCATTTCTAACTAATCACGCAGGGTTTGTCTGTTTCGGTATATTCAATCACATATTCTGGATAAATCTGATCTTTCTGGAAGATAACAAAAACAGAAGGATTACAACTTGTGTCCACACAGCTATGATACGGTGGAGGAGGGCTCGTGTAACTCATGTTTCCTTCAATAAAATCTCCAACCAGAACGCGGGCTGCAAACATAACGATGTCTTTGGGATCACCTGGGCAACTTTTATGGGAAATGATGGCATCTTTCGTGAAGTAATTTCCTAGAAATAATCAGAAAAAGAAAAAGGTTAAGAATTATTCTAAGTGCTCGCTTTGGCAGCACAAATACAAACACTGGAATGACCCAGAGAAGATAAGCATGGCCCCTGCACAAGGATGACTTGTAAATTCATGAAGCATTCCATATTTGAAAAAAAAAAAAGAATTAGGGGCCAGCCCGGTGGCATAGTAGTTAAGTTTGCATGCTCCACTGAAGCAGCCCAGGTTTGCAGGTTCAGATGCTGGGTGCAGACCTACACACTACTCATCAAGCCATGCTGTGGTGGTGTCCCACATACAAAATAGAGAAAGATTGGCACAGATGTTGGCTCAGTGACAATCTTCCTCAAGCAAAAAAAAAAAAAAGAGAGAAAGATTGGTGATAGGTGTTAGCTCAGGGCCAATCTTCCTCACCAAAAAGAAAGAAAGAATTATTATAAAAGAAGGTATGTAGTTTATAAGATTATTTACACATAATCAGATGATGGGCATTGACTAAGCGTATGTCAATAATGCCTTATGGAGTCTTACAAACTTTTCTTTGTACTTAAAAAAATATTTATTATACAAGTAAACTTAAATATAGTATATAACCCTACTGAAATAACAAAAGCATTTGCTACTGTGTGGGGCTCACAGTGATGGTGTGAGCCTGGGCACCATGACCAAGCGGCCCAATTTAGGCAGGGTGAGCTGAATTGTAACTGATGAACCAAAGATACTCCAGCAGAGGCCGTTTTATATTGTGTACATTTTAAGGAACAAAGGTCATTTAACACTGATGGGAAGGTCCTGGAAAACATGAAAAGGAGAGATGTAGCATGAGCAAGCAGTTCACTCCGGCAGAGCTTTTCAGACAGTTGATCCATCATCCTCAGCTCTGAAAAAACCTCTGATAATCACTGATGTTTCCATGCTCAGCAGATGAACAACGATTTCTGGACAACTTAAAACTTCCTAGTTTCACAAAAAAACAGCTCACTAATTGGGAAAAAATATTTACAAGCCACTTATCTGACAAAGGGTTAATCTCCATAATATAAAAAGAACTCACACTGATTAGCCACAAAAAAACAAACAACCCGATCAAAACATGGGCAGAGGACATGAACAGACATTTCTCAAAAGAAGATATAAATATGGCCAATAGACACATGAAAAGATGTTCATCATCGCTAATCATCAGGGAAATGCAAATCAAAACTACACTAAGATATCACCTTACACCTGTTAGATTGGCAAAAACATCCAAAACCAAGAGTGACAAATGTTGGAGAGGATGTGGAGAAAAAGGAACCCCTCATACACTGTTGGTGGGAATGCAAACTGGTACAGCCACTATGGAAAACAGTATGGAGATTTCTCAAAAAGTTAAAAATAGAAATACCCTATGACCCAGCCATCCCATTACTGGGTATCTATCCTAAGAACCTGAAATCAGAAATCTCAAGAGTCCGTTGCACCCCTATGTTCATCGCAGCATTATTTACAATAGCCAAGACGTGGAACCAGCCTACATGCCCAGAAACTGATGATTGGATAAAGAAGATGTGGTATATATACACAATGGAATACTACTCAGCCATAAAAAAAGACAAAATTGGCCCATTCACAACAACGTGGATGGACCTCGAGGGTATTATGTTAAGCGAAATAAGCCAATCAGAGAAAGATGAACTCTATATGACTCCACTCATAGGTGGAAGTTAGTATATTGACAAGGAGATCTGATCGCTGGTTACCAGGGAAAAGGGGGGGTGGGGGGAGGGCACAGAGGGGGAAGTGGTGTACCCACAACATGACTAACAAAAATGTACAACTGAAATCTCACAAGGTTGTAATCTATCATAACATTAATAAAAAAAAGAAAAAAACTTCCTAGTTTCATTTTTATCATTGCCAGCTGCTTTTCTGCCCTTTTAAAGGAAATAGGTATATGTTGCAAATTCTGATTTTTCTATGAAAAATTAGTAAGTCAAATGAATTTGTTTCATTTATGGTAACAAATGTTTAACACATTTTTCATTTATTTTTTTTTATTATTGGTTTTTTAAAAACAATTAAGATATTTGGATCCCAGAAATACTGCTTATCTTGATTAGGTCAGATACTGGATATTCTGGGTTAATGATGTTCAACTATATTTAGAATTTAAAAAATGATAGGCCAGCCCCAATGGCCTAGTGGCTTCAGTGGCCTGGGTTTGGTTCCCAGGCATGGACCTACACCACTGATCTGTTAGTGGCCATGCTGTGGCAGCAGCTCACATACAAAAAGAGGAAGATTGGCAGTAGATGTTAGCTCAGGGCGAATCTTCCTCAGCAAAAAACAAAACAAAACAATAAATAAAATAGAAATAAGTAAAAAATAGAATAAAAAAAATGAAAGACCACCTATACTGACCTACTGTTTCCAGTCCCACTCAGACAGTTAACAGCTTGGTGGGAATCCTCTCACACCTGTTTCTATGTATTTATATACATACACGCATGCACCTATTCTGACACAGTTTTATGCTCATTTATTTGATCACAAATAGGATCATACTCTATGAACCGTTCCATAACTTTTTTCCACTTTAGTCCTAGAAATCATGCTATGTCAGTACATCTAGCCCCCCTCATTCTTTTCAACGGCTGCATAGGGTTTCATTGTATGGAGGTATCATCATTTAATGTAACTACTCCTGGATTGATGAAAACATAGGTTGATTTCACTTTTTTGCTATTACCAACAACACTTCTAAATAAATGTTTCTAAAAACATCCTAGTAAGTACACCTTTGAGAATCTGTATGAATATTTCTGTTGAACAGACTGCAAAAATGGCTGAGTCAAAGAACATGAGCATATTAAATTTTGACAGATATTGCAAATTGTCCTCCAAAAGTGGTCTAAAGATTGAATCACCACCAGTGAAGAAAGTCTTGTTTCTCCACATCCTTGCCGACACTGGATATTATCTGTCCTTTAAATTTCTGTCAATATACTAGGCAGAAAAAATTATATGGTTTTAACATGCATTTCCCTGAATACTAATAACATTGAACATCTTTCCATATGCTTATTGGCATATTTCATATGCTTTTTCTCTGAACTGCTTTTTCATATCTTTTTTTTTTTCCTGTTGTATTGTCTTTTTCTTACTGATGTGTGACCAAAACAAGCTTCTATTCAGGAGACAGTACGTCCACCAGGATCTTTTTGCAATCTTATAAAGTGGACCAGTAGATAGCTAGAAAACGACTAGGACACAAACAAAAATCATCCACCCACCACACTTCTATTGTGCCACCCACTCCAGCTCTGTCTCTGCCAGTGACCCTCCTTTCTAGCTAGTTCCAGCTCCTCAGTTTTAACAGATGGACAATGACAGCTGCATTCCACACTGCTCTGCCATAGCCTCTGCAAGCATGCTTGGGGGAGAGGCTGTGCCTTCTTTATTTGACTTATTTCTCACTGTGACGGAGACCCACAACATATTCTGATTCACACTACTCATCTACCTCATTTCTAAAGTGTCTGCAAAGAGCCATTCTTTTTTTTTCCAAGTTCCAGAACTTCTAAACAATTGAAGCTAATTTTGGAAAGAAACCTTTCTAAAGCATATATATCTGTCCATTTTTTAAATAGAACGAATTCATTTTACCCTTTCCTGATACAGCAGATGTAGATATGAATTCTGATACATAATGTTACAACATAGGGATGCCCTCTTGAGTTACTAGGGTGGACAGAGCCATTTACTCCTAAACTAATGGCCCCAGCAGGAGAAAAAAATGTTGCGTTTGTGTCTTGCAGATCACTTCCCCTCATTCCCCACCTAAAAGCTAACTTTCTTCTTGCTGCCTGCCCCTAGCATCTCTTTACTCCCATTCCACACTTGCTGGGCTGAGAAAAAAAAACACTGTTTCTGAAATAAGGCTAAATGGATTCTGAGGAGCTCCTAAGGAAAAACATACATGATCTTCAGTATAGGAATTTATGACAACAGCTTGGGCTGCTCATAACACAGTTGTTCACTCTTGCAAATTCTGAGTTACATTCCAGAAAGCTAACATTTCCAGATAAGTGAATTCCAGTTATGCATGTAAAATGTGTAAAGTAAACAGTATGGAGTTACTGGTAAAAATAGGTTTGACTTAAAGCAAATGGAATTAAACATATAGACAGGAAATTCATCCAATTTCATCCATATTTTTCTTCAGTGTGCGTTTTAATTGCTTATTAAGCCATAAAACCCATTTTCAACATTGAGATAGTAGTACATTGTTTTAATGGCACTGGATTGCTTTTATACTCGTCAATTTTTTTTCTTTTTATAAGAAAGTCTGAGTACTGATTTTTCAATTTTTATCAATGATAATGGAATGAAAGACTTGTGAAGTCAATGGAAAATGATTCTTTATACAGGTACTATAGATCTTTGGAAAGCAACTTTATCATTCTCCATTCAGAAAAAAATTAACTATTATCCTAAACAACTGACTTTTTAAATGAAGCATCAGTTGTTTTTAAATCATGCTTCTATAATCCTCTTATATAACCCAGAATCTACATTTGCTTAAATGATCCAACCCTAACACCCAACTTTACAGCCCACTCTCCTAAGATCTGGACTTTGTCTTGTTGCAAATAATCCTGACAGAGAATAGATCTCTCCTGAACCCCAACATCCTCTTCATCCCTTCTGCTACTACCTAGATCTAGGTAACCTCATTTCTGGCCTGGATTCTTTTCTTTCTTTTTTTTTTTTTTGGAGGAAGATTAGCTCTGAGCTAACATCTACTGCCAATCCTCCTCTTTTGCTGAGGAAGATTGGCCCTGAACTAACATCTGTGCCCATCTTCCTCTATTTTGTATATGGGATGCCTGCCACAGCATGGCTTGAAAAGTGGTGTGTAGGTCCTCACTGGGATCCAAACCAGCGACCCCGGACCACCAAAGCAAGCGCACGAGATTCTGTGTTACCCCACTGGGCTGGCCCCTGGCCTGGGCTCTTGAAACAACCTCTTCGCTGTTCTCTCCACCTGCAGTCTTGGTCCTGTCCACTCTTTCGCCACATCGCAGCCAGCGTCATCATGTCAATCCCTTCCTAAAGCCATTGGCTGGTTCATGGTTGTTCTCGGAATAAAACCCACCACTTAGCATGGCTTACAAGGTCTTCCAGGATCCAACTCCAACCTGCAGCTCCAGCCTCAGCTTTTGTCATTCCCACCACACCTTAAATGTGCCATGCAGGCCACAGCCTGCCCGGCCTTTGTCAGTTTCTCGTCTTCATAAACGCTCTTCTCCCAACTTTTTTTTATTTTTTATTTTGCCTAGCTAGCTTTTGTTTGCTCTAAAGGTCACACTTAGACTTCACAATATGCTGCTTTTCTGTAATCTACTTTGATTCATTTTTTTCCTTCATTCAGTATAATTGATGTAATGTGATAATACTGTCAAAAACATTGTGCTTTTTTCTTTATTTTTTTGCAATTCTTTATACATAACCATCTTTTATTTAGCCAGACACATTTTTTTTTTGCCTCAAAGAGAATTAGAATCATTGAAAGTAATATATAAAGAAAAAGGAGAAATCATGGTCAGCTTCTGATTTGCAAAATAGGATCTAGAAATGCACTACAAAAAAACAGACTTTGTTAACTAGAAAAAACTCTGAATAAGACCAGGGGAAGGAACCCTCTCTAGGTTGAGTCAAAAAGAGACAAGCTGGCTCTGACTCAGTCCTTCAGGGACCTCAGCCCCACCATCCTGGGCCTGGGCCAAGAGGGCAGTGAGTGGCTAGAAGTCCGAGGTGACAGAGGAGTCCAGTAGCAGAGGAAAGCAAGTGTCCCACCCACTTCCTGTGTAGAACACCAACATTCCAATTCTCTGTGGATTCTTATGGGTTTTCTACATAGACACTCATATTATCTTCAAAAATAACATTTTTGTTTCTTCCTTTCCACCCACTTAGCATCTTGAGGCACCTGGGTTGCAGAAGCTTAGGAGATTTGATAGCTATTGTGATGCCTGCTGCACTCTGGATCCTAAATACGTTTCCTGGCCTTGTATGCCTCCCATCTAGCCTCTGGCATCCAGTCTGTACCAGGACAGATCCTTCTTTGCTTAGCTGCCTCCAAACATGTGCTTCCTTTTCTATTTTCACCTTGCTTCTACTTCTAATCCAAATCTGAGTTTTTATAATCTCCTCTGACTGTTAAGTTGGGTGGCTTTTACCTACCACTGCAGTTCTTATCCTCGGTCCAGACTGACCAGAAGTTCTGGCCCAACTTCCCAGCTCTCACGGACTCTCTTACTAACCTGTCTTCCACCATTATCCTCCATCTCCCATTAGAGGCCTGGTTTCCACCTCCAGTTTATCAAGGTGGAGCCCAGAGCCCTTCTATCTTTGCAGGCATGTCTAATTCCCCTTTCACAGCCACACACTAAATTTCACAGATAACAGCCTAACCAGAGTGGCTGCCCACGTGCAACAGGGGGCTTTGTTCTCCCTCAGAGAGTAGCAGGATCTTTGAGATCTACCACTTGGCCTCTTTTAGGATTACTGCCTGACCTCTAGGATTATTGGCCCAGTGGTTCATATCAGTCTATCTAGCCGGTACCAACAGCATCGTGGGTGATGGGAACGGAAAGCCAACGTTAAAAATAAATGCAAACAAAACAGAAACACCTCCTAATTCTGTGTAACAGGAGACAAGCCAAGTAGCAGGATCACTCCCTGACCTTCACAAGGGAGAGGGGCCTGGGAAAAAGGGCAAAGTTCCTTGAGAAACACCTTGCCTGTCTGTGAGAACTGCAGACTACATCCTTGCCTCTTTCTTCCATGCTGCACAAGGATGTTCTCTTGGCTGTTAATAACTCTCCCCCTTCACCAAGTTAAAGGAAAAATGATAGCAAGTGAGTAATACTATTCAACCACCTAAATATTTTGAGAGGGTTTCAGTACTGTTCCGTTTATTCAAAAAGGAGAAACAGACTAAGCACCTGTCACTATCAGAGCCAGTTATGGCCCAAAACTGGGAACATATATAGTATACCATATTTCCATTTTCTAGGATAAATATTTGAGCTCTGACATAAGAGAGACTCATGAGAAACCGAAGGGTTTAAATTTCACCAATGTCATATTTCACTCAAGATGGTTACCTTGCTTTCTCCAGACATTTCTAGGTAAGTTTTAGTGATGCATTTGAACTTAATAAACTTATGAAATTCTCATCAAGTCATTCCCCAGCTCAAAACCTTTCATTAGCTTCCCACGCCCTTAGGGTCAAGTCTGAACTCTTTACTGTGTGGCCATATCTTGCACCACTTGTTCCTTACTCTTCACGATGACTCTACGTGGCAGGTGAACTATGTGCCTTTTCTTGGGAACACCTCTCCAGCCAGGTTAGGTGTCCACAGGGCCTGTTCTTTTCATCCACTGCAGCCACGTATTTGCAATCACTTAATTATGTGAAACAATTTGGGGAGGGCCATGTCTAACTTGTTCACCACTGCATCCCCAGCATCTAGTGTGCAGAAGGCACTCAAAAATATTCACTGATTGGCTTCTTGCTTTTTGGGGGTGTGTGTGAATTTAACTTAGTTATATGAGTTGAGTTCACTTTGAACCTGTGATAAACTATTACTTGTTCCCTTAAGATGAGCGACTCTGGTTTTTGTTTGTTTTTAAGAGTTGCATAAAGGAGTTTAGGAGCAAAAAGAAAGAGCTGAAAAGATTTCAGGTGTGGGTAGACCTGTGCCACTTCAGGTGAATCAGCATGGTCTGAGATGGGGAGAGGCTTCTTCTCCCATCTGTAATTAGAACCCATCAGTGGCAACAGAAGGCAACTTCAGACGACTTCACAGGGAAGGACATAGGTCAGGAAGAGCCATAGCCAGAACTGGGTAGTCATGGTGGGCAACGTAGCCAACAGGCGGAGAAGTTTGCATGCATACATGGACTCTTTGGTCACTCCCCCCCAAAAAACCAGAAAACAGGAGCAGGGCTAAGGTGCAGCAATCAGGTCCCAAGTCACTTTAGCACTCTAATTTGGGCATTTAAGGTTAACATGAGCTCATGTTATGAGCAAGTTTCCGTGACAGAAAGCCTGGACATGCCGGCTGATACAAAATAATCACATACACCTCATAATAGAAGCACGGGTAGCATCTGCGTTATGACTCTACTAGTTAGGCTTCTCTATTCCAGCACAAACCTTGTCCATATTTGGTTTCATGAGCTCCATGTAAGATCCAGTCAAAGTTATTCGCACAGATAGACTCCACGTACGCACGGCCGGTTGCACAAAACAGGATTTCTTCATTTCTATTCATCTTCATTTTTTTCCTAATGGAGGAAATGTGAGACTTAATGCTGAGAACATTCCTCTCCCACTCTGGCTAATAACATTAATCCCAACTAAAGTCTAATCGTCTTAAAATTTTATTCCACCAGCTTTCAGAATGGAGCTGCTAACGTTAAGGCAACAGGTGTAAAAGAATAAATTTATCAAAACTTTTAAATGACAGACATGTGAAATCGTTGAATTGTAAAACTAAAGCTGAAAGAGAGAAGCTCGAGTTTACATAATAAAAACAACCACAGATTGAAGAAACTGTTGACTATTAAAATAAACCAGTGCATAAAGATGTTAAAGGATAGCTCTTAAGTAATCCTTTCAAACTTTACGTAAAGACACTTGATAATGTGGCCACCAACCTTTCAAAAGTATTCCAGAGCTTTGTATTCTGAATCTTCTTTATCTTTTCAATCTTGAAATTTTTCATGGAAGCTTTAAAACGCTCACTTATTTTGGCATATTCTGGATACTGGTTATGAATCTCAAACAACTAAAAAAATTGTAAAATATAGAAATGTGAAACAGAAAACATTAAAAGCATGAGCTTTCCACATGTGTGGCCCCCTATGCTATGGAGTATCCTCACCAGGCCTCCGACAGCAGGTGGAATAAGCTGGTTTAGAGCTTGTACACCTGGCAGTTCATTCCAGTAATGAACTAGATGGCACTGGTCCCATCTGTTCAGGCCGAGGAAAGGCAAACAAAGCATTTTGCCTAAAGGGAAAGGCAGGTCCCCCAAGGTGTGACCCAGCGAGCTCCTTGCACAAAGCCAGTGCAGGGGCAGAAGCACTGGAACGTGCCCAAGGAGCCCAAGCAGAGCGGCCTGCCCCCAAAGCTAGAGCACGACGCGGAAGCTAAACCACTTAGGAAGTCTCGCCCCAACCAGGCCAGGTGACGAGGTGAACCACAATTTGTTTGACTCCCATAGAAATCTGCTTTTTTAACTCCAATTAATGGACAAGTCTCTGAGTTCCACTTTTCTCGTCTGTAAGTAGAGAATCTAATATAGATCTCACAGGGTTGTTGTGAGGATCACGTGTGGCTGGACTCTGGAAACAATGAGGTGCCCTGTTGAGAGTAGTTGTTCTCTGGGAAAGTGACACGATCACCATTTAGATGTCTGCCTTTGAATCTTGATTCAAGAGTTTTGCGGAAGCAATTCATTCATTCATTCACTCAAATACACTACTTTGTAGTGAAGTATTTTTTTCCCACCTTTAAACAATTCACCCACCAAAAAAGTAAAAAGCAAGTACCTCATATCCATTCAAGGGTGGGAAACCCATGTCCGACTGATGAAGAGATGTTGAGGTTAAAGGCTCTGATCGGGTCTGCGCCAGTTGGTGGCTACAAATAAGAGAGAGTAAGAATTCACTTGGCTCCCTGGTCCATGTGCCCAAGTGACTTTCTGTCCTTAACTTCCAGCCACTGAGCCAAGATTTCTCAGAGAATTTTTTCTTGGAATTTTTCTTTGGACTACATCCCTGCATATTCCTGGTATAGATGTACCAGTAATCATGCTTTTATAAAACACAGTAATTATTCATACTAAGGCAAACTAATTAAATGCTATTTTCCCATTCACTTATAAAATGTAAAAGCATTGATTCTTTTTGATATTTATGTTCAACCTTCAAAGTCCTAATATGTTAGCATTAAGTATGTCTTACACTTTTTTTTTTAAAGATTTTATTTTTCCTTTTTCTCCCCAAAACCCCCTGGTACATAGTTGTATATTTCAGTTGTGGGTCCTTCTAGTTGTGGTATGTGGGATGCTGCCTCAGCATGGCTTGATGAGCAGTGCCAAGTCTGTGCCCAGGATCAAAACTGGCAACACCCTGGGCTGCCGAAGTGGAGTGCACGAACTTAACCACTCGGCCACGGGGCCGGCCCCTGTCTTACACTTCTTTGTCAAATGATAAACATTTGAGTATATTAGGGGTACGGGGAAAGAATCCTGTCTTTTCTGTATGAACTATATTTCAGGGTAACCATACATTTTGGGGTTCTCTACATGACCCCCCCCAACTAACAAGTACATAAGGGTTTGTTGTACAATTTTCTCTAGTTTGTTTAAGTTTGAAATTTTCCATAATGAAAAAATTAAATTTAAAAAATGCTTTAAGGAAAAAACTCTTTAAAGACCCTCTTTTGTAAAATGAAAATTCTTTTGGAATGAGAGAGATTGGCCCCAATTTATCTGTATTTTAAGCTCAGATTTCCATACTGGATGTGTATAGTGCAGAGCAGATTAAATTAATACGTGTTAAGGTGCCCACCAACAGTGAAGTATGCTATAGTTCCTTTCTCTTCAGACTGCCCAGCGTATACTCACGGCTCTTACTCCATCTGAAAGCCAGTGGGTTTCCTCTGGGCTAGTAAGAGCAGGCTTAAAGCTGGTTTTCATCATGACCTCCCACTACCATGGTTTCTCAGTTCATTTTATTCATTTACTCACTTATCTACCTATTTAGTATGACTCGATACCATTCATCATGCAAAACATTTCAAAAGCTTTGAGGAGCTGATAATTGTGGAAGGGAGGGAAGTGGGTGGAGGGCTGTCCTAGGGAAGATGGTTACACAAATACTGTATTACAAGGTGGAATGGGGTAAGTACCATAAGAGACTTACAAAGTGTTACTGGAGGACTAAGGAGAGGATTGGAGGACAGTCTCAAGGAAGGTTTGTATGGGAAAAGTGGCATTTGAGCTGGGCCACGAAAGATGCCGGATTCATAGGAGTGGTGGGGAAGAATGTTCCTGGAGAAGGGGCAGAGCAAATGGAAAAGCATAAGCCAACTGTGACATATGTAAATTATTGTGACAATGGACTGACTCCATGAGATATTTGGAAATGCCACAAACCAATTTCTTCCTTTGTAAATATATGTGCACAGAAAGAACCATCCAGCTCAAAGTCAAGAAGGTACACAGTCTGGACAGTTTCTGCTGTCCAGCAAAGCAACAAAGTATGGGCTCACTGGTTAAGACTCAATGGGAGTATAAGAATTATTAAAAAGTCAGAATTACAGGTTGCTTTAAGGAAACGCAGTTTAAACAAAATTTTGTTGAGACATTCTGCCAGAATCATTTGAATGAATAAGTAGCTACAATGATCTCGTTAGTTGCCTCAGTGAAAATGGTACCCCCATCCCGTCCTCCTGCTCTGCCTTTCCCCCTCACCTAACACTTAGCACTAACTGAAACAGTTACTCAGATTGTCTCATCCACCAGGATGTAAGCTCCATGGGGCATGAACTTGACCCCCCAACCCAGCCATACGTTTACTTTATTAATCTGAATATTAAAAGGACTGGAAGGGATCTTAGATGGCTAAGCCAATCTGGTTAATTCTAGGGAGTTTGAATTAAGGAATTCAGAGAAAATTAGGCAGTAATGGCAGGAGGTAATGCTGAATGGATACGAAGATTGGAATTCTGAGGTTAAAACTGTCAAGCGTTAGCCAAAGTATTAGGAGATCTGTAGATACAGATATATAGGTATAGATATAGATATGGTCACTGAGTCTATTAATAGCAGGAGAATAAAAATAAGAAGAAAAGCTGCTAACGTTTACTGAACACCCTGATGTGCTGGCCACTCTTCCAAGGGTCTTGAATGTATTCATCAAGCAACCTTGATGAATGTGCCAGTATTAAGTCCATCTTATTTTATTTTATTTTATTTTGCTGAGGAAGATTTGCCCCTAGCTAACATCTGTGCCAATCTTGCTCTATTTTGTATGTGGGTCACTGCCACAGCATGACCGCTGACAATTGGTGTAGGTCCACACCTGGGGACAAAACCCAGGCCGCTGAAGCAGAGGGCATTCAACTTAACCAGTAGGCCACGGGGCCAGCCCCTGGCCCATTTTATAGATGAGGGGTTGCAGAGTGATTCATTTGTCCAAATCCACACAGCTAATGAGTAGCAGGCAGAATCTGAAGTAGGGATGCAGATCCAGAGTCTGGGCCGTGAACCTGGTCACAGGTAAAGATCCAAGACCCCAGGTTGCTCAGGCTCTGAAGCAGAATTGGAACCGACGCCCATTCCTGGGGCCCTGAGAGAGCTCAGTTCCCGTCCTTGGCTTCTTACAAAATGTTGTTTTCCTTATGACACCACGTTCATCCTTTTAGTAACTTCCCTTTCTCATGAAATACCTTAATTCTTACAACTGAAAGAAGCTAATTAGAACACCTTGATGTTGCACCTGTCTTGAAGTCTGTTTTACGTAACCACACATCACCCAGAAAAAAAAATCCAACTCCAAAAATGTTCACGAACAAAGTAGATTTTACTGAGTTTCATGAGCAGACACAGGAGAGTTACAGTGAATCCCCCACAGCAAAATTTCCTTTACAAACCCCCTTCCATCCACTTTATCTTTCTCCAAAGCCCTTGCTCGGCCAGCTACCTCGTCCCTTGTTTCTCTCCATCTCTTTCTCAACCTCCACCCTCTAGAAAGCCACTCAGCAAAACTAAAGATACACAGAAGAACCCACAGCAAAACTAAAACCCAGCAACTGTACATTTGATTATTTTCCAAAGAAACTCCATTAAGCCAGCCACTCACAGTGGAAGAAGCTGAGGCCCAGGGTATTTAAGAAACTTGCCCCAAGTCCCCTGGGAGTTAGAGGAAAAGCCAGATTTCCTGCTCTAGAATTCTTGCAGTCACACTGTGCTGCTTAATAAGTACCTTACTCATAGATAATGCAAAAGGAAACTGCACTGTCACACAAGCAGGAACATTTCAAGAAAACAGGATCCAGATCCATGAGCCACTCGATGAGATCAATGCATGAACATCTCAAACATCTGCCAGCAAGCAGTGCCTCAGAACACTTACTCTAGCCCACTTTTAATCCGCTCCACATCCCGGTGAGAGACAAACGCCGGCCTTCTGACAACATCCTTTTGGGTCTTGGAAGCTGTGTTTGTCTGAATCATCCCTTTAGACGGAAAAAAGAAAACAAACAAGAATCAAGAATTAGTCCCAGAAAATGACTTACTGTTATTTTTCAGAAGCTAGTAACACAGCAAATATTCATGACTGAAGTGTACATGTATGAACAGAGAAAATCCTTCTGGATGGAAATTGCTCATGATAAAAACTTGAATCCTTCAACTGCCCTTATTATAAGACCCAGCAAACAAAAAGGTAAATGAACAGTCTGCAATTAGTCTAATCTGGAAATCAAAGTCAGACGGTAAAGAGGAGGGCTGGGGCAGCCAGATAACAAGACACCATCCATGTGAGCTGCCCGAAACCAGGCATCAGTGATTACAGTTGGAATGTGGTAGCTACATCTTCAAAGTTTTTTCTTTTTTTTTTGAGGAAGATTAGCCCTGAGCTAACTACTGCCAATCCTCCTCTTTTTGCTGAGGAAGGCTGGCCCTGAGCTAACATCCGTGACCATCTTCCTCTACTTTATATGTGGGACGCCTGCCACAGCATGGCTTTTGCCAAGCGGTGCCATGTCCACATCCAGGATCCAAACCAGTGAACCCTGGGCCGCCAAGAAGCAGAACGTGTGAACTTAACCGCTGTGCCACCGGGCCGGCCCCCAAAGTTTTTTTCTATATTAAGTGTGAAATGTCACTTTCAATTCATGCATGTTGTAGACTTCTGTCCAAGCTGCAGCCAGAGTGATTTCTTTAAAAAGTAAATCATCATACATGCTAGTGAGAACGTAAAATGGCACAACCACTTTGGAAAATAGTTTAGCAGTTTCTTATGAAGTTAAATACACACTGCCTATGTGATTCAGCAATCCTACTCCTTGCTATTTACCCAAGAGAAATGAAAACCCATAGCCACACAAGGACTTGCATTTGAATGTTCCTAGAAGCATTAATATACAATAACGAAAAACTGAAAACCTGAATATCCATCAACAGGTGAATGGATAAACAAACCACAGGATATCCTTACAATGGAATATTACTCAGCAACGAAAATGGAAGAACCACCACACGTGCAACAACATAGATGAATCTAAAAAACGTTATTCTGAGTGAAAGAAGTCAGCCATATGCAGAGCACATACTGCAAGATTCTGTTTATATGAAGTTCTACAATAGATAAAACTAATCTGTAATGACTGAAAGCAAATCAGTTGGGGTGGGGGAGACTGACTGCAAATGGGCATGAGGAAGCTTTTTGGATTGATGGGAATGTTCTGTATCTTGATTAGGATAGTAGTCGCATGCATTTGTCAGCCTCATCCAACTGTACACTTAGAACGGCTGTATCTTAGTGTAGCAATTATGCCTCACTGTAGTTGTTGTAAAACAAAACAAAATAAACAACAACAAAAAGAACAAATCAGACCATGCCACGACTCCGCTCAAAACCTTGTGGTTTCCAGCTTATAAATATCCAGCTTTTTATCTCTGCTCTCATCTCTTACAGACCTTCTTATTGTTCTTTGAAACCTCAAGCCTGTGTGCTGCCCACAGCCTTGGTGCTAGCTCTGCCCTCTCCTGGAGCGCCCTCCTTCCCATGTGCGTGGGCTGCACCCTGTCTCCCAAAGTTTCTCTCTCGGATAACAGTAGGTGCTCTCCCATGACTCCTCCATTCTCTCGCTGCTTCATCACCTTGCCCCATAGCTGTCATCAGTTTCTGAAATTGCCTGGTTTGCCAGCACCTAGAACAGTGCCTGACACACAGCTGGCACGCCAATACTAGTTTAATGAATGAGAGAATACAGGAAATAGAAAAAAATTGTCTGGAACACTGCAAACTGCTCTGAACTAGTTTCTATGAACCAGGTGAACAAAATTATTGGTCAAAATAAACAAGGTACATTGCTTCTCATCTCTCCATCACCCTTTAAAATTGTCAAAACAATAGAATACCAAAGAAAAAAATGTTTTAATTTAAGTCATTTTTAATTTCACCACCCAACAGAAGAGATTTTTATTCTTCTCTATTGCCTTGAATTCTTGGTCCACATGCATACATTGTTGCACTTCTCAGGCACATTAAATTTTTTTAAAAATCTTTTCCATTTTAAAGATAACACAAACAGAAAAGTTCAGAAACTTAAATTTGGGGTTCTGATTTTTTCATTTAATAATATCAAATTTCACTTTCACTATATTGTTTTCATAACCATAATTTTTAACAACTACTCAATACTCCTCTGAAATTTAAGACCCTAATTTGTTTAGTCACTACCTTACTGGTCCACAGAATATTCCTCTATTTAAGTACTCTAGACAAGGCTGCAATAAATATCTTCATGCCCATAGCTTTTTTTTCTTCTTATTCCTGAGAGGATGAAAAAATAATTATATTTTGGGGCTTGCCCAGTGGCGCAGTGGTTAAGTTCGCATGTTCCACTTTGGCAGTCCGGGGTCTGCCGGTTCGGATCCTGGGTAAGGACCTACGCACTGCTTGTCAAGCCATGCTGTGGTGGCATCCCATATATAAAGTAGAGGAAGATGGGCACGGATGTTAGCTCAGGGCCAGTCTTCCTCAGCAAAAAGAGGAGGATTGGTGGCAGATCTTAGCTCAGGGCTAATCTTCCTCAAAAAAAAATCATATTTTAATAACTCTTGATATGTATTACCAGGTTGCTTTCCAAAATAGTATAATGGTCCTTCAAAGCTACGTTACTTAACACAGTAATTGGTACAGGGCTCAAATCTCAGATGCCACCTGGGAATGTAAAGGACATGAGTACTTCCAAAGACTCACAGAGCTGGTCCTGAAAGGGCGAGTATCTGACCATATTCAGGGAGCATCCTGGGGTATAGCTGACGGGATGGTACATTCAGAGGGAGGGCAGTTCCCACCCTGATTTCTTACTAAATACAGCAGACAGATTGGTAGAAGCTAACCAGAAGATTTTCCCATGGTGGCTCAGATGAACATGGCAGAAGGCAAAGTCTTTGGTCAATGTGATGGATAAAACCATTGACCTATGATGAAGCCCAAAAGAAACAGCAAAGTTCTAAAATTCTGAAGGCACCCACAGGCCCGGGGTCTCTGTTGCAGTCATCAGCACCTGGAAATCCTGCCTCAGCCTGGGAAGCAGCCCACCCAGAATCAGCAACTTAGAACAGCAGAGCTGGACATACCCCCACAGACCACTTAGTCCAGTCCCCCCATTTTACAGACAAAGGAACTGAGGCCTAGAGAGGCCGGGTGCTGTTCCCAGGGTTGCACAGCTACTGTGTGTCCGAGCCGAAGCTCTAGAGCACGGGTCTTCTGATCACCACTGGCTTCCACACCACCGAACTGCTTGCCTTGCTAAAAAGAACCCTGATTCTGGGGGTAGCTTACACATCTGCTCTGCTCCCATTCCCGCAAGTACATCGCGTGCTGGATTCAAACCAAGCAAAACTTACCTTGGAAACTCAGCTCGTAGTTCCGTGAACCCGCCTGAAACGGCACCACTCCTCTGGGACAGCAGAGAAAGAAAGACTCCAGGTATGAAGAGTCGATGCTCGAACTTTCCTGATTGTCTGTCTAATTACAGAAAGAAAAAAAAAAGGTAACGACTTCAAGGGAGGTTTTTAAGAAATCCCTACCATTGTATCTTATATAATTTTATTTCAGCCATGGCATTTGAACAGAAACACATCTGGCCTCCCAAACCAGATTGTACAGGCTTCCAGGTTGGAGTCACCCCACAGCCTTTTGTCATCTTCTTCATCACCGGGCTAGGAGAGAGCAGTCTCCTGCAGAAACTGACCATACGCTTGGCGGATGCCTGAAAAATAGAGCTCTTTGCAATAGTCTCTTCACACCTTCCATAAATATGACCCAAGTGTACAGATCACTTGTACCCATGGCACAGACATCATGTCCACACTGGCTATCTAACAGAATCCAACACTCCAGCATGAAACAGAACACACAGCTCTCTTCACCTATCACCTGACGAGAAAGCACAGTTGAGAGCTGCGGTGAAGGCAGGTGAGGCGCCAACAGGTGTCCTGCTATCCGAACGCAAGGGACCTACTCCTTCTCCTCTGCCCTGAGCCAGCAAATAAAATTAACCGAGCCTCCACTCAGTCAACAACATGGAAAAAGCACCTGGATTTGCACCGACTGGGGCTAAAATGAAAGGGGGGAAGAACATCCCCAAATGAAAAGATAGAACCTCTGGTCTCAAGGCCTATATGAAGGGTCTGAACATTAGAATGGGTGGGTAAAGGGAAGTCTATTGATTCTAGCCAGGGGGCCGGCTAGGCCACCATTCCACTGTCCCCATCCTATGGCAGGGGTGCAGACCAGGGCAGACAGGATGTAAGCCCCTAACGGCATGGGTTCCCAATATTAATGGTGAGGAGATACTTGTTCCTTGTGATCTAGAATGGAGGAGCTAATGACAAAAAATCCTGCTGGCAGCTGGTGGTGGGAGGGGGCTCCCAGTCCCTTTAATGACATTCCAGACTCTGCAGCTTTCAGCTACACCGCCCCCCCAGCCCCTACCCCATCCCCCTAATGGAAATGCCTGCTGGATGTAAGGGGAGGGCACCAGAACGAAAGCATCCAAGGAAACGGCCCTGGGTGGAGAAGAGCCTGAACCAGGTCCCTTTAGCCTAGAGAGGAACATGGTGGGGGCAGGAAAGCTGGACTCGAATATTTGCGCACAGTGTAAAGTGGGGATAAACTTGAAGATTTCAGGAGGTAGAACCAGGACAAATGGGAGGAAGGGACCAGAGGGCCATCTTTAGCAGAACTTTCTGAATTACAGCATCCAACAATTAAGTCACAATACGAAGACTGTTGCAACAGCGGCTGGGACACTATCTGTCAGCATGATTGTAAAAGAGACTGCCCTCTGGCGTGGGCAGTGGGAAACTGTTTCCATGATCAGATGATGTGCTGGTAAACCATACACCTTCCTCAGACCCCAAGGAGCAGCTAAAGTGGGCAAACCCCTGCGAGCACAGGGTGGGGTGAGGCACCCCAGTTTGACGACTCAAATCTCTGCCCTCATCTCCCGTTCCCGCAGCTGAAGCCTCGTATCCATCAACTGCCTGCTCAGCTCTGCAGAACCCTGTTCCCGGCTGGAAAGAATCTACAAAGGCCAGAGCCTTCAAACTTTTAACAGGAGCGTGAATCCCCCAGGCATCTTGTTAAAATGCAGACTATGATTCAGGGGAAGAGTTTTAGATTCTGCATTTTGAACAGCTCCCGGGTGATGCTGATGCGGCTCGTCTGTGGACCTGACTTTGCCTAGCAAGGCTCCAGGGTCTAGACCACTGCGATTCACTAGAACTTTCTGTGATGATGGAAATGTTCTCTGTGTTGTCCTATATAGTAGCCACTAGCTATATATGACCACAGAGCACTTAAAGTGTGACTAGTGCAACCATGGAACTGAATTCTTAATTTTATTTAAATTAAATTAAGCTTAAAATTAAATAGTCACATGTGGCTAGCTGCTGTCAGACTGAACAGAACGAGGCCATTAAATCAGTGTCTGAGCATCCGGACAGCCTAGCATAGTTCACTCAGGCCTTCCTCTGGCCCTGCCTTCACACTGGACTCCAGTTCTGAGTGGACAAATGAATGGCAGAGCCTTCAATCCTTTATCCTCCCAGAAGACTTGAATTTATGTCTGTTTCAGCAACGAGGGCTTGGCTTTCGTCCTGTGCCTACGTGACTGCCTTGATCTCGGCTTTCTAGAGCTGTGGCTTGCCCTTGCCTTGGGCAATTCTCTCAGGCCATGGTCTCCCGCCCCTGGACCCCAGCTTTCACCGCTGCTGAGCTTCGCTACCTGCTGGTAAACATCTCCAAGGGTCTGGAGCTGCACCGCCTGCCAGATGCAAACCCCATGACTACCAGGCTCCGTCCTGCCCCACTGCTGCCTGACTGCCCAGCTGTTTAATTATCACCTCTCCCAGGCCCACGTCCTCTCCGTGTCTACCGTCTATGTAGATACTGGTCCTGGCTAAGCACCTTAATTCCCATATATCAATTCTACCTTCCAGAGAGTTCACTGTCAAAGCATATGCACCTACCTTTTGTTGGTAAAAGTTTCTGTTCTCCTAGTTCCTAATAGGGAGGTTCCTAACCTGGAAAGCTCAGTTGCCTAACTCTTATTAAAAATTCAGTTACAGGAAATAAAACCTGTAGGGTCCTCTCTGAAGGCCATACAGTCGCCTCTTTTCTCTAAATATTCTAACCTATACACTGGATCAAACCAGGCCACCGAAGAGCTGAAAACATGGACCACAACACATGGAACCGTGAAGGAGACCAGGCTGCTCGTTACGATGGTGGCTCACATCTCCTGGAACCATCATTTTTATTTTGCTTGAATAGCCAGCAATGAAAACCCTAAACTTAGAGTCTGTTTTTCCTCTGCTTTCTTTTTTTTTTTTAAATAGCTCAAGAGCCAAATCAATTTATAGAATGATGGGTCTAATTAATATGAAACAGCCAGCGTTTATTCACATCTTCAAGAATATTTCTTATAATAGACACACGCCGCAGATTAAATGAAAACAACATTTTATGTGTTTGCAGGTTGAAAGATACAGTCTAGAATTTTGCGTTTAACAAAGACTGAATGTCCCAAGGGAGAACTTTGCATTAAAGAAGTTTTATCAGGAAGTTTCCCGATGTTTTTACTAGGGAACATAAGTGACGGAACTTGTGTAAATTTAAATATCATCTAGTCCCCACTCAGAGTTCTCTTTGGTCTCTGGGACCCTGATGTCACTAGAATGCAAATGTTTTCCAAGCTTTTTTCCTTATCTTACTGAAAATTGCAGGTATTTGACATAAGAACCAAGACCTATAGTTTATTTTTATTTTAACCAAGGCTAATCAATTTGAGTTTATAATTTCTATTTCCACAGACACCTCGCAGAGTCACTTTTATAGAACTGCACTTTGACAACATCCTTGTCTTGAACGTAAAAGAACCTGTACAAAGCTTAACATCACAGGAGCCTTCACACCGAGGGGCTCCACAGGCCACGGCGGGAGAGAAGAAAGCCAAGAGGAAAGGGACCAAGAGACTGGACTCTGAGCCCCTACCCTATTTCCACAGGGCAGCTCTGCTTTACCCGAATCTGCTCATTTAGATTCTGTGAAAGATCGTTTGATAACATGTCTCCGTTGCTAAGACAGTTGGGAAACCACTGTGCTACTGTCGCGACGGTAGGACTGCTGTTGAGGACCTCGCTCACCACAGCATACACGGGCCCCTCTATGTGGTCCCATAGGAGATGGTTTTCTCAGGCCTCTCTAACAGGAAAAAGTGGTGCTTCTCCTGAGTAAATTTTGTCTTCTTCCCACAGAGGCACTGGAGATCTTGTTATAGACTGTTTTCTTTGTTTGCTTTGGCAACTAGGCAGCTCGGAGATAAATTTCTATCCCATTGATTTCTAACTGCATGGAACCTCATGCTGGCATTCCATGTCCCTGGCTTGTCTTCTTCATGTTAATCTCTTTCTCAACACTCTGATTTCATTATCTACTTAAGGGCACTCTCTCTCTGTAATCCCATGAATCAAAGGGAGGAAGGGACACTAGACAGAAGCTCTGCTTATCTAGACTTCTATCCTCTATTACTATGTCCCTGTGTGGGTGAGCCTAGAATCTTCTAGTTCCAGTCTTTCAAGGGCATCTGAATCCAGACTCTGACTGAATCCTAGTGACCATCTACATCAGTCTTCTGACTTCTCATTCTTGCCTTCTTCTCTGGCTGGAAGCAGGAGTCTCTGTACATTTATGTACAGTCATGCGCTGCATAATGACACTGCAGTCAGTGACGAACCGCATAGACAACGGTGGTCCCAAAGATTAGTACCGTATAGCCGAGGTGTGTAGTAGGCTAGACCGTCTAGGTTTGTATAGCTACCATAGAGGAGGAAGAAATTATCCTCTGCCTTTCTAGGTTCTTCTGGCTGATCTAAGAATTAAATTGACATGAGATACATTAACAGGAGAAAAACAAACAAAAGTTTAATAACATGTATACATGGGAGAAACCCAGGAAAACTGAGTAATTTGCCAAGATGGCCAAAGCCCTCACCTTAAATATTATCCTCAGCTAAACACAAAAGATGTTGGGGGTGGGGAGAGTCAGGGACTTCAAAGGGAAGGACAGTAATTCACAGGTAGGAGAAAAAGAGAAAACATTTGGAAAACAAGTGTTTATTTAGCCACACAGAAACAGAAGAACACAGAGGGGAGCCGAACAAACTGGGTTTTCTAGGTTCCTCCCTGTCTACTACCTGGCTCATGTCATGCTAAGGTGATAGCTTGCTTCCCAAGACAGGTTTTCTTTATCTGAATCCTTTTAAGCAGTCAAGGGAGAGATAACAAAAACATTCTGAGTCTTATGTTTCTTAAAAATAAACAGCCTAAAATAATCGTGTTAAAGAGACGTATTTTGGGGTGGCAAATTTTGTTCCTGTTCAGTAGACTCTATGATGTTCGCATAATGACAAAATCGCCTGACGACGCAGTTCTCAGAACATATCCCCATCATTAAGCAACACATGACTGTACTGATACATGGAAAGCTATGTCAAGGTTCCACTTCAGTCATGTCTCAAGGAGTTCCTTAAGAATAATTAATGTAAGTTTTTGTTTAAGATTATAATCAGAGTACATGCATGCTAAAAAAATGCAAATACTGCTGTGTATAAAGTAAAAAAGCACCATTTCCTCTACTCCATGCACTCTCCACGGGTAAGCACATAGGCAGCAAACATTTTATTAACAGTTTTTTTCTGAAGTTGGCAAGTTTAAATGAGAGCCTCCACAAGGAGGAAGAGTACTCACCTTCTCCCCGTATTGAACCCATTTGTCAGATTCATTCCTCCAGTACCAAATCCATTTTGTGGCGAAGACACAGTTGGCTGGCATCATGACAGATGAAGGCGTGGAGATACGTCGGATGGGATTAAAATCACAAGTCATTTTCTGGAAATTGACTCTATGATTTCCAATAGAAATGCTAAGAGGGAAAAGTTTAAAGTTAACAAAATGCTTCCTTGACCACTGCTTTCTATACCCTGGTCCTCCCTAACAAGAGCACAGAATTAAAACTTTAGAGCTGGAAGAGATCTTCAAATTTTCTTTATACAGCTCCAGGTCTTACACATAAAAGAAAAAACTGTGAAATACAGAGAGGGAACGTAACTTGCCTACCCTACATTTTTTTTTTAAAAGATTTTATTTTTCCTTTTTCTCCCCAAAGCCCCCCAGCACATAGTTGTGTATTTATTTTTAGTTGTGGGTCCTTCTGGGTGTGGCATGTGGGATGCCGCCTCAGCATGGCTTGAAGAGCAGTCCCATGTCTGCACCCAGGATCCGAACCGATGAAACCCGGGGCCACCGAAGTGGAGCTCTCGAACTTAACTACACGGCCACAGGGCTGGCCCCTACCCTACATTTTTAATGGTGTCACAAAAAGTGTCCTTCCTTCAAAAAATATCCCCAAATAAAACTGTGCCCACAAAACAATTGATGAGCTCAACGTCAAAAAGTGAGTTAGAAACCCATAGGAGGTCAGTTTTTTCAATTATTGTTGTTTAAATAGTTGTCAAAGTGTGGTCCAAGACCTTTTCAGGGAGCCAGCAAGGTCAAAGTTATTTTCATAATAATATTAAGACATTAATTGACCTTTTTATTTTCATTCTCTCACAGGTATACAATGGAGTTTTCCAGAGGCTACAGGATGTGTGATTTCACAATAGATTAAAGAGATTCGCAGAAATATAAAACAGTGTCATTCCTCTCAATGAATTTTTTGTTTTGTTTTGGAAAAGTTATTTTGATAGTTATTCATATATACAGTTATACGCATATAACTATATGTTATATAAATATAGTTATATAAAAATGTTATTTACATTAGCGTAATGAGTTTACAGTCATGTGCCACATAAGAACGTTTCGGTCAATGACGAACTGCATATGCAGTGGGGTCCCATAAGATTAGCACCACATACCTGGGTGTGTAGTGGGCTATACCATCTAGGTTTGTGTGAGTACACTCTATGATGTTTGCACAATGCCAAAATTGCCTAAAAACGCATTTCTCAAAATGTATTGCTGTCATTAGCGATGCATGACTGTATTGTTATTTTTAAATGAATCAATAAATACTTAATTTTTCTCAGTTTTTATTTTTAACGTGGTAAATATGGATGATAGCTACAATCCATATAAAAAGAAGCTCTTTGGGATCCTCAGTACATTTTAAGAGTGCATGTAAACTGAGGTCCTGAGACCAAAAAGTCTGAGGATTCCTGCTCTAATGAGGACCTCATAGATCAGTGGTTCTCAGGCCGGAACAATGTTGCCCCCGCTACCCACCCAGGGAACATCGGACAGTGACTAAAGGCATCTTTGGTTACCACAACTAGCATCTAGTAGACAGAGGGCAAGAATGCTGCTAAACAGAGCGCACCCCCCGCCCCAAACAAATCATTATTTGGCCCAAAACGTCAGTAATGCTAAGATTGAGAAACCCTACTTCAGGTTTACCTAGCAGGGAAAAAAAATACACCTAGAAATGGGAAAATAGCTGATGCCTCCCTCTAGTGGCAAAATGCAGCCACACAGAATCTCCACCCCAAAATCACTAAATTGGCAGACGATGAAATGTATGTAATTTTTCCCCCTAGAGAATTTTCTTATAAAACTAGTATGCATCTTATAAACACAGCCGTGTGGAGGATCACCCATTTTAGCCCTGACAGAAACAGAAACAGAAAGTCTCCTCTTGGATAGCTCCAGGAGAGAGAAATCAGTTAACATGAAGGCAGGTGTAAAATGCTCAACTGTACAACAAAATTCTGCACTAGACTATATGAAATTACTCAAACCATGTCCTAAAATTGTGAAATTAAGCCAAAAGCTCTTTTGAGTTAATCATTTAGCATGTTTAATAATCCTACGATGAGGGGATCGGAACACACACCGACCTCTGCATTGTGTTTTTCTGCAGGACACATTGACAAATATTAACTAAACAAATAATTGTGTCGCTGTTTACCTCACTTGAGTTAGCAAATATTCCCAGAATCCCTAGTATTAGCCAGGCTCTGAGTGACTGAAAATCTACCAGGCTTTTGTTTTTTCTTTTCTTTTCTTTTCTTTTCTTTTTTTTTTTTAAGGAAGATTAGCCCTGAGCTAACATCTGCCACCAATCCTCCTCTTTTTGGAAGACTGGCCCTGAGCTAACATCCGTGCCCATCTTCCTCTACTTTATATGTGGGACGCCTGCCGCAGAGTGGCTTGATAAGTGGTGCGTAAGTCAGCACCGGGCATCCGAACTGGTGAACCCCCGGCCACCTTAGCAAAGCACACAAACTTAACTGCTACACCACTGGGCCGGCCCCTTGGCTTATGTTTTTTCTTCGTTAACTCAGCAGGCATTTGCCACTTATCTCAAGAGTTATCTCAAACTTGAACAGGATTCTGAAGGAAAACTGTTTTTTCTCCTTTACATAAGCCTGGTACTATGCTTTCCTTTGATGATGCCGTGGATCTCACAAGCCAGAGTCCAGCCACCAACTTACAAGATGATTTTGGGGTCACAGTAGGCCTTCTCAATATTCTCCATGGGCTGGAGGTCTGTCCAGGTGTTTGCAATTGACATCTGCCACCGGTAGGGCAGGTGGAAGTGAACATTGTTGCATCTTTCTACAAAGACAGAGAGGAGGTCTGAGGGTTTGTTAAGTGGGGGTTCTAAGCAATTCAACCAAATTCACTGCTGGCTTTCCCCCGAAAGACCTGCCTTTCCCACCCTGCCGGTCCTGCATGCAAGCACACTTCCCATCTGTACCTTTGCTCATGCTGGCTCCTGCTTGTATTGCCCCATATTCCTATCTCCCGGTTCCTTTATTATTCATGGAGACTCATCAGAAAACAAAAATTCCCCACTCCCCAAAAGGTCTCTTTACCTACATGGAAATTTCAGATCATTCTAAATTTATAGTTACTCTTTCTGCACTCCACATGTGGATGTATGGAGACAAAATGCTCTCCAGCATAGACACCTGCTTGTATTTCCTTGGAACCCTGGCCTCGCTAACCTCATTCTGTTCTCATCTGAGCTGGATTTCACATTCCCTTAGCCAGCACTCAGTAGGCAGTTTGTGCTTTATTATTTATGTATCTACTTATTTTATATAATTTTCTCATTTGCGGATGGTTTGATGCCCCACCTTAATTACAAATTCACTGAAAAGCTTACATCACTGTTTAGCTTACATCTCCCTTGCAGGACTGGCATAGGGCTGGGCATGCAAAAGATGGCTATTGAATGAATGTTTGCTAAATGATAAATTAATGTTATAAGTCTACAATACAGGAAAATAGAAAGTAGTTCTGTTTTTCACCATTTGCACTCTGTTATGTTTAAATCATTTTGAACTATCCAAAAGACGTGTGACTACTTTAAAACAAAAAGAGGCAGGCTTGACATCACAGGGAAAGCCACAGGGTGGCACTGCCTGAGATTTGGCTGATTCAAAAACACACAGCCCCTTGTTATAGTCCATACCTCACACCCATTAGAATGGCTGCTATAAAAAAAAAAAAAAACAGAAAATAACAAGTGTTGGTGAGGATATGGAGAAACTGGAACCCCTGTACATTGCTGGTGAAAATGTAAAATGGTGCAGCTGCTGTGCAAAACAGTGTGGCAGTTCCTCAAAAAATTAAACAGAATTACCATATAATCGAGCAATTCCACTTCTGGGGATATACCCAAGCGGATTGAAAGCAAGGTCTTGAGCAGATATGGGCACACCCATGTTCACAGCAGCATTATTCATAATAGCCAAAAGGCAGGCGCAGCTCAACTGTCCACTGATGGATGCATGGATACACAAAATGTGGCATCTACAGACAGTGGAATATTGGAATAGTATCCAGCCCTAAAAAGGAAGGAAATTCTCACACAGCCTACAACATGGGTGAACTTTGAGGACGTTATGCTAAGTGAAATAAGCCAGTGTCACACACACGTACAAAACAAAAACTGTTTGATTCCCCTCATATGAGGGACCCAGAGTAATCGTTTTCATAGAAACAGAAACTAGAGTGGTGGCTGTCAGGAGGAGGAGGAACGGAGGAGTTGTGGTTGAGTGGGTGCAGAGTTTCAGTTTTCCCAGATGAAAAGAGTCCTGGAGACTGCACAACAATATCAATGTAACTAACACTACAGAACTGTACACTTAAAAATGGCTAAGATGTGAAAATCTACGTCACGTGTACTTTACCACAATTAAAAATAAAAACAAATTTTTTTTTAAGTTAAAGACTTGTGATTTAGAGAACACAGGGCAGAATCTTCCTCTTCGGACACCAGGCAAATAAGTCTAAGACCACTAAGTGATCGAGCACATGAAATCAGGTGTGATACCCAGGCCTGAGATAGAGGCAGAAACGTGAGAACAGGGTAGAAGGAGAGGACAGAAATTCGTCCCAAGCACAGTCCCGTGGGAAATATTTCTACAGGAAGCCTGGTGGGACCGGACAGTGAACAGGTGTGGCTCCTCAACTGGAATGACACACACGTCATCAGTCATACGGAGCACCCATGTCTCTTCAGTACACGCATGAGGAGCAATGGGAAAGAGCCCACGGCCCAGAAGAGACAGTGCCTAAATAATGAGAGGAAACAAACTTTGAAAATGCATCTGCTAGGATACTTTTGTCTTTTGGAATTATTTGTTGTTTGTTTGCTTTTAGTATATGAAAAGATGGGTCCCTGATCAAGCGTAATATTTCACCTAAAATTGAATTGCAAAGGAGAAAGTATAATATGCAGTAGTGAAGAACATGGGCTGGCTGGGTGATTTAGGGTCAAAACCCAACTTGGCTACTTGTGCATGTGAGGTCTTAACCTCTCTACGCCTCCAGTTTCCACGTTTATAAAATGAGTTAAGAACAGCACCTACGTCTAGAGTCGATGTGAAATTTAAAGAGGTTGCATGTAAGTTCTTAGTATTGTGCCTGACAAACAGCAAACGCTCAGTAATGTTAACCATGTTACTATTAATAAAGTTTCTGTTTCTAGAAAGTCCTTAAGTTACTCACTACGTTGACAACCCTTATACAGATTGTCAAGACAAATTTCCTTTGAGTCATGATCATCCATCCTGGAAGATGTGGTATTCGCAACGTCAGATATGGAATCTATAAAACAAAAGAGGATACGTGTATGCTGATCTTAATGTTTAAGCCAAAAATCAAGATACCCGGTATCACAATGGGAAAGAATATCTGAAACTGGGGCCAAGTTCAAGAAAATTCCCATGATTCACGTGTTATTGATGAAGGCCTACATGCCTCCTCCATAAAAGCGAATATAAACATTAATGATCACATGAGAGTTATGCTTCTTTCTTAAACCATGGTCAAACTATTCCTGTCCCTGATGAGTGCAGCAACTTATTCCATATGGTTCTACTGGTTGGTCCTTCCATCTTCATGTCAGTCTCTGCACCAGTACTACCCTTTAACCAAAACCCTCTTACTATACGCCCTTTCATAAGTGCAGGGGAACATCCAAAGATAAATCACCAGCCACAGCCACTTTGCTACAGACACAAGACATGGGGCCCTCTTTGTCCTTCTGTGACTTACTCAGTGCAGAGCCTGGGGTCCTTCTTGAAAGTTCATTAGCAGGGGTAACAGAGATTTGGGCAGAGTTCTGACCATGGGTCCCATAGGCTGCAGCTCTGTTGCTTGAAGAAGGTGTAGAAGGGGACCCCTTGGCCAGAGTGCTGACTTGCACAGGGGCAGTAGTCTTCCCAGGTGTGGGCAGGACCTGGGTTCTCAGATTCTGACTTCCAGAGCATAACATGTCCTTATCCCCTCTGACTGCCGATGGTAAGCCAAAACTGGTGGCACCGGTTCTAGCTACCTCAGTAGCTTCATCTGTAACTTTACTAGAGCCATTTGGCGTGTTATGGTAAGATTTACCAGCCCCAAATCTCTTCTCTCCGTGTTTATCGTTAACAAATAATGCTGAAATATCACTGTCTGTAATTTTGCCAGTGATCTGGAGATTACTGTGAGTAGCTCCAGTGTCCTGATTCCTGGGTAACGATTTTTCCCTCTGTCTACTGGTTGTGGTTTTGTAATTGAAAGATCTTGTGGAAGTTACATCTGTGGCCATTCCATCAACATTATTATTAAAAAGCGGAAAACGCTGGACATCTTGACTCCCACTTCTGCCCTCGTCGTCCAAAGAAAACATGCCCGTGCTCTTTCTGGTGGTTATGATTTTTGGTATTTGTGGAGAACCAAGAGGAGAGCAGGAGGCAGCTTGATTCTGAGGAAACAAAATCTCTGCACTGGCAGCTTTGTTAATCAGCTGGGATGTGGGGCCCTTCCAGATGGAACCTGGTGTTGAATCAGAAGTGCGGTAACTGCTGCCTTGATTCCCGCGAAAGAGACGCTCTGGACTCCCATTCTCTGCAAACCTCTGGTTTCCTCCCACTTGACCTGTTCCTCCAAGATTGGAAGGCTTAAGCGAGACGAAGGCTGGCTGCAGGCAATCCTGACTCCCCAAATGCATGAACTTGTGGGTGAGATCCTTCACAGGTACATCATCCAGGGGAGCCTTGCCGCTGATTTGGTCTGGACTGGGTGTGCAGGACCTCTCAGTAGAAGCTGAGGCAGACGGAAGAATTTCTAGACTGCCATGAAAGAATCGGTCTCTACTCTTGCTTCTACCTCTATATGGCGCATCTCTGCGATGTGAGGAAGGAGCTAGGAAGAGAAAACAAAACAATGAAAATTAGTGCTAGCACGATTGACTTCTTACCCCTGTTCCTCCTCAGCTTTTCCAGGTTTGCCACCCAAGTTCTACCAAGTTACTTGTCCTAATCTGGCGTGTAAAAATCTTGAGAAACGCAGTTATGACGGTGAAGGGATCCTGCCATTCTGCTAGCACAGTGGAAGGCACCATCCCGTGGCCCAGGATAACAGTCGGACTGACCCTGGCTCTGCTTGGCTTCTCTCCTGGGACTCAGTCCCCAAACCCCCAAAATCTTAAGTGGGGCTATCCACTATCCCCTGGTTCAAGTCAGCACTCACCGCTATGGTGAATGGAGAGACAGACTAGTGCAAATCAGGGAGAATTTTCCAAAAGTCACTTAGATTTTGCCCATATTGAGATATAGGTGTACCTAACAAGTTAAGGATTCACAATCCTTAGAACAAACAAAAAGAATGAAACTATGGTGTAAAGGTCTGATTTCATTTAAGCTGGACATTTTTCCAGTGTTCTTCATCTAGCCCTCAAGAGCCCAAGCTTAAGCGAGTAATATCAAAAAGAATTGGCTTCTTTCTAGAACCTAGAAATCACACCTACCAGGAAGCAGAGACGAGGCAGGAGTGAGCGTGTGTGTCTGTGTGTACATGTGGTATACATGCATGTGATGTTTATGTGTGGTGTACTGTGTGTGTGTGTGTGTGTGAGAGAGAGAGAGATGCATGCATGTGGTATATGTATACTTAGTGTATGAGGTGTGTCCATGGGTGAGATATATGTGTGTGGTGTGTGCAGGGTACCTGAGTACGTGAAGTGTGTGTGTGTGGTGTGAATGCACGTATCTGTGTATGGTACGTGCATGTGTGAAGTGTGTGGTATGTGTGTGTGTGATATAGGTGAGGTGTATGCATGCGTGTGGTATCTATATATGTGGTACGTGTGTTGTGTGTGTGTGTGTGTGAAGCATGTGGTATGCGTGTGTGTGATATAGGTGAGGTGTATGCATGCGTGTGGTATATATATATATGTGGTATGTGTGCTTTGTGTGCGTGTGTGTGGAGTGTGTATGTGTGTGGTGTGGGTTGTATTATTGTGTGCAGAGAAGGGAAGGAAGAGAGATCCTTTCTCTTCCAAACCCAGGGGGCAGCAGGAATATAGTAAAAACCAACATCCTCCAGTCAACAAAATAGTTAACTAGGTAGATTAACTATTTGTGATCATAAATAAAGATTTCTCTTGTATACAATAAATTTATACTGGGAAACTACCCAAAAATCACCCCTCCAGATATTCCCCTTTCAGAGAGCATTGTGGTGTGCGGGAAAAAGCATTACATGTGGAATCAGAACACATGAACCCTGCTACTCTCTAGTGGTGTGAGGCCTAGGAAACATACTTTTATTTATTCATAGTATTAGCCTTCATTCTCTTAAAAATGAATTAATGCTGCTTGCAATAAAAGTCACTTAAAATTTCTGAGTCTCAGTTTCCTTATCCATTAGGTGAGGCTAATAATACACCCGCCTTTCTTCGGGCTTTTGCTCTGAGGAACAATGACAAGATATTTTAGGTCAAAGTCCCGTGTAAACTATAAAGCATTTCTCAAATATAAGATGTAATTGTTTCTTACCTCTTACAGAATCTTAGAATTATGTATGCTACTTACTTTATAAAATTCACCTCTTCTACATCCACTTCATAAAGACATTAAAAATTGGCAACTGTTAATACCATTAAACACAGGAAAATGCTTAAGAAATAGTACTGATCACTTCACACCCATCAGGATGGCTGTCATCCAAAACCAGAAAATAACAAGTGTGGGCAAAGAGGTGGAGAAACAAAGTGTTTTGCATTGCTGGTAGGAATGTAAAATGGTGCAGCCGCTGTGGAAAATGGTATGATGGTTCCTCAAAAAACTAAACATAGAACTACTGTGTGATCCAGCAATTCCACTTCTGAGTATAGACCCAAAAGAACTGAAAGCAGGGTTTCAAAGAGATATTAGTACACCCATGATCATAACAGCATTATTCCCAATAGCCAACAGGTAGGAGTATCCATCCATTGTTGGATGTCATTGTTTATCCATGAATGGATCAACAAAATGCAGTTATCCGTATAGTGGAATATTATTCAGCCTTAAAAAGAAAGGAAATTCTCAAACAGGCTACAACATGGAAGAACTTTGAGAACGTTATGTTAAGTGAAATAAGCAACTCACAAAAAGACAAATACTGTATGATTCTACTTCTGTGAGGTTGCTAGAGTGGTCAAATTCATAGAGATGGCAAGTAGAATAGAGGGTGCCAGGGGCTGGGGGGAGGAGGGGGTGCAGTTAAGGTTTAATGGGTACAGAGCTTCAGCAGAGAAGATGAAAACGTTCTGGGGATGGATGATGGTGATGGTTGCACAACAACATGAATGTACTTAATGCCACTGAGCTACACACTTAAAAATGGTTAAAATGGCCAATTTTATGTTATATTTACCACAATTTAAAAAACAAAAATAATTTTTAAAGAAATAGTACTGAGGACTATAAATTAAATTGTATATAGTTTTGCATCAATGCTAAATTTCCTGTATTAATTGTATTGTGGTTATGTAAGAGAATGGCCTTGTTTTGAGGAGGTCCACTCTGATATTTAGGTGTGAAGTCTCCTGATGGCTGCACCCCTCAAATGCTTTAACTACAAATATATTATGTGTGTGTGGGTATCTATACATACACATATATTGAGAAAAAGTGATAAAACAATTGTGACAAAATGTTAACAACTGAATCTAAAAAAATGTTACCTTTTTCCCTTAAAAAAAGATTTAACCATTAGCTTTTAGAAAAATGATAAGCATTTTTAAAACTCTGGTGGAGGGGGAGTAGCGCTTAGCACAAAAATCAAATGGCAAAATCGCCTACATACTATGATTAAAATTATGCAAAAATTCTGAATGCATATGGACAAGGTCTGAAAGAAAACTAAACAGTTTTATGTGGTGACGTAGAGTGATTATAGGTAAAGTTTTTCTTTCCTTGTGATTTCTGTTTATTTCTGTTTATTCTGTTAATTAAAAAGTAGAAAGCATTTACCTCTTAACCCAGGGGCTTTCTTTCGGCCATGCTTGTTGTTACAGATGTCCTGAATGTTCTGGACCACGGCCTGGCTCAGTCCGTGTTCCCTCATGATTGCCAGCACCTTTCTGTCCATCAGGTTATGGGACCTGAGACAGTTGGCATAACTGCAATTCCCTCGGGTAAAGTGTTCACAGATGTGGAGCCTCTCACACGGTGGCTGCTGGTTGCAAATCTGTCTTCGCCCCTCTCCTTTATAATTTTTGCATATCTATAGAAGAAGGAAAGCACAGCAGAGACAAAACACCTTCCTGAATCTGCCACATAGTCATTAAGGAAAGTCCAAGTATACAAACATTTCGGAAGCAAGCAGAGATACACCAGAGGAAAAAAATGCGTGTGTATTCTACAGTCTTGGATGGGTTGTATGCAGTTGATGATTTATTTGGGGCAGAAGAGGCCAGCACACTAACTAAAAAGAACATGAATTTTATAAGCCTTTGGAAGAATCAAAATAAGATGGTCATCTATAGAAAGGACCAAACAGGACCCCAAGTGAGCCCTACGTTATAGAGGAACCCGAAAGAGGAAGGCCCATTTTTGGATATCAACTCATTCTGCAATTAAAAGGACATGTGGATCTTACCTGCAACTGTTTGGAATTCAGAATCTAGTCTCTGCTAGACAGAATGTGGCAAAGTTTCTCAAAAGAGCATTAAATAAGATAATTTTTCTATTTCTATGTAAATAGGTATATTTACATATCTAGCTCTACAGAGATGTGGTTCTTACTGAAAGGAGCAAAAAGAATACTGTCACTGAGGCCAGACCATATGATGCAGAACTGGAAGACGCTGGTTTAAAACTCTGCATCCCTGGAACCAGCTATGTGACCTCATCTGAATTATTTATTTACTCGCAGCCTCTGTTTCTTTTGCCATAAAGTAGGAAAATATTTGCTTCGTCTACCTAAACCAAGTTGTTGAGCCAATTAATAAAATATGCGAATGTCTTGTGCAAAATATAAAATGTGATGCAAATGTTTGAGTCATTATATGAAGAATCTTCAAGATTAAAACATTTATAAGTTGTTTCAATAGACTCTGAGTAAACCAGATCAACATGGCTCACTGTGACTTATCTAGGCGGCAAACACATGGAATCTTAGACTCTGGCAACAACGATTTAGCCACAGAGACAACTTCTAAAACCTGATTCAAATACTTGCCATTGCTATAGAGCCTATTATCTAGATTTAGACTCTAGACCAGCAGTTCTCAAAGCGTGGTCCCTGGACCAGTAGCATTAGCTCCACCCAGAAACTTACAAATGCTAATCCTTAGGCCCTTCCCCTTATCTATAGAATCAGGACCACCAGAAGTGGGGCCCAGCAATTTGTTTTTTAACAAACCCTCCAAAAGATTCTGATGCACGTTAAAGCTTAAGAACCAGTATCCTAGAGGCTCTAGCAAAAAACAAAAAAAGGACAATCAGTAACTTCGCAAATGATGCTCTGATTAACATTCCTATTACCATGCTGCTGTTTAAGTACGAATGCTCCTGCCTTAAGTAAGCCAAAACAAATGAAAGCATGTCCTCCATTAATAAGCACATTTCAATTTTACAAGTTTATATACCAGGAAGTCAGGTTTTCCTGACGCTTTTATGTTCTCACAGGTCAAAGCGAAGTGAAAAAGTGTGAATATTTTGTTTTTAGGGCATGGAGTGTGTCTGGTTCACTGCTGCCTCCAGGATTTAACTCAGTGCCTACCACTTGCAGGCACTCCTAAGTGTTAGCTGAACAAATGCAAAATGAAACGAGACCCCGAGGATGAAATGCCTTGTCCACGATCACACAGGTAGTTAGGGGCAGACTCAGGACTTTGAGAGCACGGAAGGACCTTCCTTGACCAACTATTCTTGAAACTAGCTGAACTCTGGCTGACCCCTCCTTGTAAACCCTGTGAAAATATTCCGCCCTACTCTCCCAAGTTAAAACACTCCATTAGAGACCTCTCTTGCCCAGTATTTTCCAATAGAACTTATGCTAGTGATGCTCTGGGCGATTTTCCACTACAGGAACTAGCTCCTCAGACCTAGTTCAGGAAACAGTGCAATCTCCCAGGCTGTGATCTTAACCCTGACATGTGGCAAATGGCAACTAAATTATTAGCTAAAAATAAACTTCAGGCATGACCCTCCTCACCCCACCCATTAATCATCGCTATTGAATTCTTAAAAGGGAAAGGGAGCCTCAGGTGACACTGCCCCCTTCTTTGGTCTCTGATGAAAGGATGAGGGGCATTTCCCAGGAGGACCCTCTCAGCGCTTCTGTCAATCAGCTCTTCTGGGAACCCTCTCTTGGATTCCTAATTCCTGACCTCCTCCCTTGAAAAGGGAAGAGCTGCCACGCCCCTTATTCTCCAGGGCCTCGACTCAGATGTGGGGCCTGATATAAAAAGTCCTTGGTGATTTTGGAGAATTGAAACAGAGTTCAGACCCGATGTGTGACCTTTCCAAGCCTCCAAGTTAACACTAGACCGCAGGTCTACGATCTTCTCAAGTGTCATAACAAGTCTTCATTACATCGTTCCTTCACAAAAAAGGAAAAGAAGGGGATGCCTCTGCTTGTCAAGGGGACCTTTAACAAGGTTGGGGTATAAGGCATTTCCTCATGCTGGTAGCCATGGGGGACTAGGGTTGGCACACAGGCTAAGGGCCAAAGACAGCCCAAGATCTCTAAACCGTGGGCTCCTGGGAACAGAGACAAAGAGACAAATCCAAGTTCTTAGATGAAAGAATGCATGAGGTGGGGAGAAGAAATAGGATGTATTTTCCTTCTCCCTTCCCCCTCCCCAAATATATTTATATAGAGTGCCTTGCATTCCTATTTCTCCTGAGCTTTTGTTTGTTTGTTTGCTTTTTGAGGAAGATTAGCCCTCAGCTAAGTACTGCCAGTCCTCCTCTTTTTGCTGAGGAAGCCTGGCCCTGAGCTAACATCCGTGCCCAACTTCCTCTAGTTTATACGTGGGACGCCTACCACAGCATGGCTGCCAAGCAGTGCCATGTCCGCACCCGGGATCCGAACCAGCGAAGCCCGGGCCGCCGAGAAGCGGAACGTGCGAACTTAACCGCTGCGCCACCGGGCCGGCCCCTCTCCTGAGCTTTTTAAACGCAAAACCACCCTTCATGTCCTAAGTTTTTTAGGTCCTCAGGGAAACACACTGAGCTTAGAGTCAAAACATGTTTAACCCTCCAGAGGTCCCTAATAGCTATATTGTCATATATCAAAGTGCACCTGAATTTCAGCCTTGTTTATCATATCTCCATCTCTTCCACCCACTCCACTTGGGTCTTCCATTATGCTTCTGCGTCTCTTTCAGTGTGAGGCTAACTTCTCTACTCAAAGATTTTTCTCAGAATGGTCAGATACCATTCTTTAAACAGCGTCCTCTGATTCTCAAGCCAATGGATGAGACTCTTAATTACCCACCATTGTTCCTACCTTTCTCCTAGTGACAGAAGCTTCCAAGTTTTAACTGGACATATGGTTACCCAGCCAGAAACTACATTTCCCAGCCTCCAGTGTGACCATGTGATAAGCTGTGGCCAACGAGATGCGATAATTATATTTTATTTGAATCACTACATTCTGGGGTCTCTTTGTAACAACAGCTTAGCCTCAAACAATACACCCTGTCATCTTCCAAAACCTCGATTCAAAGCCCATCTCTTCCAGGAGGCTGCCCCGATGTAAAGCATCAATTAGTCCTCCTAGCATATCTTCAGATCACACAAGCTCACACAGGGTTCCCTAGCAGCCGAGAGGAGGAGGCAAATTCTTATAAAACTTCAAATAGGAAGGAAATTGCTGGAATCTCTTAGGTCACTCAGCAACAGCCTTGACTGCCTTCTGCAGAGCCCTGAGGCTAACTTACGCGTTTTGTCTGCTCCTATTCCAACACATCTATGACACAACGCTGCCAATATTCTCCCTACTTTTTAAACTAAGAAATCATAACTCACCTCAGGCATAAAAAAGGGGTCACTTTGGAGGAGGAGCACTGCTAATTCCTCTTTGTTGAGTCCAGAGAGCTCATGATTTTTCAGGATTCTGAAGTTCTCTTCTGAGAGAACATCATGAGAATATTTGCATAAATTCCTGGAAGAAAGGACAACTGTCAGTGTTTCCACTTCACAGAAGAAATCATCCAGGGAACTTTCAGCCATTGAAGATCAACGCCCATATCTTTTGTTATCTACACAGCTTGATCCTACTTAAAGAATATACTTTTTAATTTTTTTTAAGATGTTATTTTTCCCTTTTCTCCCCAAAGCCCCCCGGTACATAGTTGTATATTTTCAGGTGTGGGTCCTTCTAGTTGTGGCGTGTGGGATGCCACCTCAGCATGGCTTGATGAGTGGTGCCATGTCTGTGCCTAGAATTCGAACCGGCGAAACCCTGGGCCACCAAAGTAGAGCGTGCGAACTTAACCATTCGGCCACGGGGCTGGCCCCAAGAACATACTTTAAAAAGACAAAGTGATGAGACAGCTAGATGGGGGGGATCTATGCTTTAAACTATTGCAATGCTTCTTTAAACAGTACCTCTTCTTAGTATATATTAATAATGTGAGAAGAGAAAAAAATTGGCAAAGAAACTGAAACTAATTTATTGGAAATGATTGCCCACTGAGAGACAAGGAATAATTGAGATAACACATCTATGGACTGACAATAAAATCAATGGGAAGAGAATTCCATTTATCAAACATTTTAATTCTATGAAATTGTTCATTGCTTTATCTCTTCTGTGTCTTACACACCAATGTATACCTATAAGATTTCCTACAAAGGAATGGAACAAGCTCTTAATTGTATATTTCAAACAACTCCACAGAAAAAGAAATAAAAATCCTCTTTACTCTAAGACATTGATGATTTAGGTCAACACTGTCCAACAGAACTTTCTGTGATGATGGAAATGTTGTATAATCTGAGCTTTCCAAGATGGAAGCCATATGTGGCTACTGAGCACTTGAAATATAGCTAGTGAGACTTAGGAACTAAAAGTGCTGTTTTACTTTATTTTAATTAATTTAAATTTGAATAGCCACACACAGTAATGCCTACCATACTGAATAGCAGAGATTTAGATCGCTGTTATTCAAAGCATTGTGGGAAAACCAGTGGCATCCCCATTACCTAGGAGCTTATCAGAAATTTAGAACCTCAGGCCCCACCGCAGACCTACTGAATCAAAATCTGCCTTTCAACAACATCCCCATATGATTTATTAACATTAAAGTCTGAGAAGCACTGATTTAGATCCTTGAGAAAGCCTAATAGAAATGATGTTTTCATTAGACAAGCGTAACTTGATAGTTATCAATGTCCACATAACACACTCATTACACTTTTTAACTCATGTATGCTACCTATAATAACGCAAAGTCCTCAGATTCGTGGTTTTAATAGTTACTAATATAATGGGATATTAATATTTTCTAGTTTGCACAACCATTATCAAATTATCGGGTGGTTAGGTAATGACTAGATTTTCACTCTATAAATAGTGTGACTACAATTACCTTTATACAAACAACCTTTCTTTTACATTATTTTCCTGGGATTTACTCCTTTGGGAGGACACAATAATTTTCTTGGCAGCTTGAGTTTCATTTTGATCTACTGCTCTCTAGAACACACACCAGCAATCTGTGAGTGTGTCTATTTCCCTGCAAAGACATTCACATGGAGTTTTATCACTTTTGCTCCTTCAATAGTTATGAAATAGACTTATGCTTTTAACTTTAGTTTTTAGCAAGACTGAAATATTCCCAAATGTTGGCTTGATGCTTATAGTTCCTTTTACTTATACTATTTGTTCATATCCTTTAACTGTTTATCTAGTGGATAATGGGTACCGATGTACAGACTTATAATTGTTCTTTATATGTATATTTTTTATATTTTTTGATGTTAATCCTTAGCCTTATTTCAAACAGTTTTTCACTTTTTCCCTTTTTATCAAGAACTTATTAAAGTTGTTGCTGAATTTTTATATGATCAGATCCTTCCAGTTTGCCATTCATAACCTAGCCTACTATTAAAATACCAAGAAATTAATTCCTCCACCATAGCTGGATAGCTATAACATTTTGTTTCATTTTTAAAGGAGACATTTTCAACTTTAATTCTTTAAAACATCTGGAGCTTATTATGACAAGTGGTGTCGGGGAACACCAGTGCTTTATGTCAACTTTTCTCATTAATGTATATTAAATAGGATTCCTTTTTATTATTGTGTTATCTTGGACTATTGTGTGTTAACCTTTTAATAAATTTAGAACTGTTGGAATCCCTATTGCATTTTATCAATCTACTGCTCTGCTTTGAAACCCATACTACATAATTTAAACGTGCTTTGCACCATATTTTAAATATTAACAGTAATTTATCATATCATTGGCTTATTCCTTTTCAAAAAACTCTTTAGTGTGCTTAACTATTTTCTCTCTATAGAAATTTTATTATGGTTTTGTTAATTTCCGTAAAATATCATATTAAGAATCTAATTCGTGTTGACTCCATAAATTAGATTGGATATTATATCATCTTAATTATGTTAAATCTTCTGATTCTGGAATATAAAATATCTCTCCATTTATTCAAGTCTGTTCTATTTTTCTTATTGAGAATTAAAATCTTTCTTTTAATAGTACTCATTTTCCAAATATTAAACATTTATCTGTTGCCACTATTATTTTTTAGTTGTTTGTCACTAGTAAACAGAAATGCAAGTGACTTTGCAAAATCATCTTATTGAAATTGGTAACGATTTTTCTCAAAATGTAAACATCTAGGTAAAAGTTATTCTCTAAGAATTAATCTTTAAAAGTCACATTCAGATGCTGCTGCCTGTGCGTAGGCATTTCTGAAACCCTCTGCAATTGCCTTCAGATCTAGATGTGGAACCTCATAAGAAAAATCACAGAATCGCCGACTGGTGTCAGCCACAGCACCAGCCCTTAAAATCCAACCACCCCTCCCATGCACCTTGCTTCATGGAGAAGCCAAGGGCAGCTGGTCAGACCCTGGCTACAGCCTCTCTCCCAGCTGTTTTCTCAGGCAGGCCTTCTCCTTGCTTTTTCCACCCGGTGTCCCTGGCTTTTAGTGTGTTTTGGACACTCCTTGATAAGGCTGACCTCAGCTCTCTGCTTGCTTTGGGTTCTGTGGTTTCAGATAACTGCTACCCAGCAGGCCCCACCATCCAAGCCCTCAGCAGCTGGACAAAGACTCCACCTCATCACTCTCCCAACCCCCATGGGAGGGGGAATCTGAAAAGAATTTACAGCAAGAAGGGCCCAGCTTCCTGCCCAAAGCAGAAAGCCCCTCCCTTATAGCTTTATGAGAAGTTTATGAACCTCATTACCTCATAAAGCATCCTCACTCCATTGGCCATTGCCACTAACGATCCTCTTGACATGGAACTGAAAATGACAACTCCTGACCACTAGACAGGTTCTGCCCTCTGGCCCAGAGATGCCTGACACCTGTTAGTCAGAGGGAATTAAGAATCTTTGCTTTCCCTTTAGCTCTAGGCCAGACAGCCTGAACACGGAGCCAAGACTATGGTACCTCTCCTGTGGCCAAATTAGGGTCACAGATGAGGGCTCTGCCCCTCTCCAGAACCCAGCAAGATGCAGCATTGCTCACACCTGCCCTGTGCCTGCCCTGTCCTAGATGAGGAGGAGTGGGGTACTTCCTAGGGCCTGGAAGTGAACCTTTCCTCTAAATCACTAAAGGCAGCCAGGCAGCCCAATGGGGACCCCTCTGCCTGGAACTCTGAGTGTCCAGGCTTTCCAAGCCCACCTAAGACACTGAAGCCTAGAGGAAGAGCCCACTCAGCACACACTGCCCGCCTGAGGGCCCAGTTTCACTTTGCATTCTCATCTCCATCCTCAGGCAAACTGCTCATTCCTCTAGATTCTGTGATACTCAGCTAGAACCCAGCTTCACTTGGCCACATCTAGGTCTAGCCTTGGTTTCTGACCTGCAGCCCACTCCCTGGGAGGCCCTGCTGTTTCCCCACATTGCCTAGACTTCTCCCAACTTCTTCTCAGAGGCTTCATCTTTGTCCTAATGTCAGCATATTCATCAGCCACGGGGGTGGGGCAGTTTGTACTGTACAGTATTTGGGTGTGAGAGCAGAAGTACAGAAACTAACATTTATGACCAATTTACTAAGTGACAGGAACTCTGCATCTGTTGTTTAATTTAGTCATTACAAAAATCCTATGAGACAACAGTTTACTTTTCACTTTGGGAAACTGAGGTGGGATAAAATGAGAAATCAAAGGTGACTCAAATAAGAGGAAGACCTGGTAACTGAACCCAGATCCCAAAAAGCAAACAAAAATAGACGTATCTGAAACTTTTCCAAATCAGAAAGAAAGAAAAAGGCACTCTGGATTATTTAGGCCACTGTTCCCCTGGACTAAATGGAAAATTGAGAGCAGAGTATAAGAAGAGAGAATGCATATAAATCATATAAAGGGTGTCGCAGGGACACAAATGATACAAACTATTTCTTCCGATGGGCCTTGAGGAGACAAGTTCAGCAGCACTGATCCTGGTTAGGGCTCAATGGAGGTCGTGTTTCGGTTTAAGGTGACAGGAGCTTCCTTCCCACTTTCTTATGATCACTCTGCCCCAGCTCCAGGTCCCTAATATTGGTTGGGAGGCTTACACCAGGAAATAGTGTGAAAGCCCCCCATGGCTTCTTGGGCTTCTCTAAGCCAGTGGTTCTCAAAGTGAGGTCCCCGGACCAGCACTGTCAGCATCTCTTGGGAGGCTGTCAGAAATGCAAATTCTCAGGCTCCATCCCAGACCTACTGGGTGAGTCTCAAAGTTTTAGTGGGCATTAGAATCGTTTAGAGAGTTTGTTAGAACACAGATTGCTGGGGCCCCACCCCCAGAGTTTCTGATCAACAGGTCTGGGGTGGGGGCCGAGAAGTTGCATTTCTAACAAGCTCCCAGGTGACGCTGATGCTGCTGGTCTAATGAGTACACTTGGAGTATCGTGGCTCAAGGTTTCTTCCTCCAACAAAGGACAATGGATCCCACAGAAGTTGGTTCGTACCCGCAGGGTCTCCCCACCTCCTGGCACAGAAAGAGCTCGCTGAGAAGCTATTATGAAGGGCCCAGGGAAAAACAAGCATTTGCAGAATGCTGCCTGCACTTGGAGCAGATAAACTTCAAACAGTGTGAGTTGGGAGAGGATATGATAATTTTTTTTTAAAAAAAAAGCAAAGATGGCCTTGAAAGAGGCAAAATTGTCTCTCTTTCAAGAATCTCAGGCCAAAAGACTAAAAACAAATGACCTTTTCACTTTTCTCTCCCAGCTACAGAACAAAATGTTATTTTAACCCTGGCAATAAATCCTCCCCCCACCACCGATGAGGCCTAGCCTGCAGAGTGCTTCTCATCCTTGGCTACACAGGATAATCAACTGAGGAGTATTTGGAAATACCTAAGCCTGGACCACACCCTTGGAGACTGATTTGATTTGACAGGAGGTGGGACCCCAGGTAATTCGAATGTGCAGTCAGGGCTGAGATCTGCTGGTTGGGCTTGTCAGATTAGTTTCTAAATTAGTTTCCTGAATGAGATGTTCACCTCTGAGCTCTTGCACTTCGCACGTCGGTAAACACAGGGCCAGCTCTGACCTCAACAAGCAGACCAGCGAGAAAAAGATAATAATGTAAGGGAGAGTCTTATTTTTTGACAGTAATTTGTATCAGAATATTCCTACCCTTCTCCTCCTCATTCCCTCTGCTCTCCAACACCTCGACGGGGTTGGGGAGGGCGGGGCTTGGGGGGGCGGTGATCAAAACAAAGAAATAGTTGATTTTCACAGAAAACAGGAAATAGCTCACCATGATATAAGACAGGTGAAAAAGGAACCCGGATGTGTGAAAGATAAAATCTAGAGAACATTTATCTAAAAAATAAAATGTCATCAATCAAAAACAACGCTAACGAAGTATTATTTTAAAGCCATGAGACTCCTGTTGTTTGTACTTCTAATGTTCAAGATTCAATTGCCATGTTACTAGAGGGCAGGGTGGTTTGCCGAATCTGGAGCCCCCTAGTGAGATGGGGGAGAATCACAGGAGATCAGAGGAGAGCACAGAAGCAGAGTAAGGAGCAGCTGGGGGCAGAGAGGAGCTGAAGAAACGGACCTGCTTTAACCACAACTGAAAGACCCAGAACTCACTAGGCCCAAAGAAGAGAAATCCAGCTGCCTGCTGCCACATGGTGAGCCCAAGGTGCAGGCGGCTGCAGGCCTCAGCCTGGGGAGAGGACTGTATCAGGTAGGCTGCGAGACTCGGGGCCGCAGAGGGCAACAGGAAGGGACCAGGCCCGCTGAGGATGGGAGGGGTGGGGGGGCCAAGGATCTGTGTGTAGTCTATAGCTGTACCGAGTGAGACTTGGGAATCTGCATTTTAATACATTCCCCCCAAGTGATTCAGATAGCCATTGAAATAATTCAGATATATTCCGAAGCTGGGTACCCAAGGGTGATCCATCAGGGTGCAGGGAAAAAATGTTACAACTCTTTATATTTATTTTTTATCTAAAAAGGTAAAAAATGATTGCCTGGGCTGAAAAGAGTAGAGGAGTAGGAAGGATTAAATGGTTAACTTAGAAGAGGCACAAAAGAACCTTCAGTACTAATGGAAAATTTTTTTCTTTTAAATGAGATAATGCATTTATTTCTTTTTTTTTTTTTGAGGAAGATTAGCCCTGAGCTAACATCTGCTACCAATCCCACTCTTTTTGCTGAGGAAGACTGTCCCTGAGCTAACATCCATGCCCATCTTCCTCTACTTTATATCTGGGACGCCTACCACAGCATGGCTTGCCAAGCAGTACCATGTTCACACCCGGGATCCGAACTAGTGAACCCCGGGCTACCAAAGCGGAACGTGCCCACTTCACTGCTGCACCACGGGGCCGGCCCCCAAATTTTCTCTATCTTAATCATGTTGATGGTTACAGGAGCGTACCCATTTGAGAAGAGTCTTCAAATTGTACATTTTAAATGGGTACATTTTATTGCACGTAACTCATACGTCAATAAAGTTGATTTTAAAGGGTTTTTTTTTAAAGGTAAAAAGTTAGGAAATATTTAACATACAAATTAAGAGTTACACATTGTGTGTATGATTTTTAAATAAATATACACATAATAGGAGTACATGCTTAAAGTGTTCTCTATTGACGGGAGTGAGGAATGAAAATGTTTGGTAACTACTTCCCTAGGGGACTTCTCTTAACCTGATACTCTGAGTTGGTCTGAAACGGATTGAAATCTCTCCTCAGTGGGGAGGTGTTAAGAGATGATGAAATGGGTCTCCACTCGTGCCTCCCACCCTGAGTCTAGCTCCTCTGCTCCAAAACCTGGTTAAACTGACTTCTCACTGGGCCTGAAATCCTAGGTCCTTCTGGATTCTTTTGCTTGTTTCCACCCCCATCCTGGGGCCTTGCCAATTCCAAAGTAGCCTGTAGGTAAAGATCATAGATCCCTGCTTGGAAGTAAATGAGGTCAGGAGCAGTAAGCAAATTAGAACCCTTTTATGGAAGGAAGACAAATCTACACTTATTTTAAATGTTTAATTCTGCCATCTCTATACGATGTGAAAAATAGAAAATACCCTGTTATCAAATGCTTGTCACTTATTTAAGATTTTATCACAATTCACAGTATCCCTTATAATGTTGTTTCTTAGCTTAATTTCTGCAGAAAGCCCACAGAAATTGAAAGTCAAATTAAAATAAACATGAAGCAAATCTGAAAAGAGAACAAAAATTCCCAAATGATTCTTATTGGGTACACACCCTTTTATGCCACGATGTTGCAGAAAATGGCGTGTCTCCAAAGCAATCAGCCTGACAAGGAGACTCCATGGACAGAGCACAGTTACTGACAGAAGGAGCTTCCAGGAAGACTCCTCCTGGGTAGATACACCCACACAAATGACATGTCACACGCAAAAGTAAAAAGTGAACCTTGAGACATCATGCTGAGTGAAAGAAGCCAGACGCAATGAGACAAAGATTATACGATTCTGTTTATAGGAAACATCGAGAATGGGCAAATCCACTGAGACAGAAAGCAGATTAGAGGTTGCCAGGGGCTGGGGAGAGGGGAGAATGAGGAGTGACGGTGGCTGGGTGTGAGTTTCTTTTTGAGGTGATAAAACTGTTCTGGAACTAAATAGTGGTGACGGTTGCACATTGTGAATGTACTTATCGCCACTGAACTGCACACTTTAAAACGGCAAAAAATAAAATAAAATAAAGGCCATTACAGACAAAAAGAGAGTGCTAAGATGACCAAAAAAAAACAAAATGCAAATAAGAAGCAACTACTAGGAATTAGACATGAAGTACGACAAACTTAAAAAATGAGCATTATGGCTTAAAAGGGCTAGAGGCCCAGAATACATAAGGAATTAAAACCACACGGGGTACAATTTCACACTCCTTGTATTGGCACAGATTTTTAAAGGCTGATGATATCAATTGGCAAGGATATGAAGCAAGGGAATACTCATATTCTTCTGGTGAGAGTAAATCTGGGAATACACACTTGGAAAACAATTTGGGGTTATCTCACAAACCTTCAGTGTGGGGGTTCCACTCCTAGATACTTCGGAAACTCCTGCACGTGCACACAGGGAAACATGTACCAAAATGTTCAATGCGTCATGGTCTGTAATAGTAAAATATTGAAAACACTCTATCTTTTAATAAAACAAAAATCGATATATAAATTGTGTACCTTCATACAAAAGAAAACTATCCATTTGAATGACCTAGAGCAGCCCCTCTTCTAAAACAGATGGGGCTCGGGGCAAGAGAAAACGGAGGCCCAGGCACCGAGTGTCTAAATACTTAAAAGCAATTAATCAAGCTAAGAAGTGGTTCAAGAAAATGTGTTCTACCTTTCTATCTTGACAAACGTACTTTCACAACAACCTGGAAGGCCAAGATGGAATTTGGAATTCTCAGACTCCTGAGAGTTCTATGATAGGATACAGCAGAATGAAGAAAGTCAGCCTTGGCTCCCAACTTTGGCCTACCACTTCTCTTCCCACCCCAGGCTCTGTCCCACACCGCTAGTGCTGCCACACAGAGGCAGTGGACACGTCAGCCTGTACATCCAAATTCCTCCCACATGTAGGAAGACCTGGGGAAGAAGCCCACTCAGGCTCTGGAAGTGGGCTTGGGAATTCCAGTGTCCCAGGAACCAAGAGCATGGTCTAGAATGAGAGTGGGGGCCACAGGCTCTAGAGGAGTATGATTCCTTGGCTCCACAGACTCCTCAGAAAGTAGGGATACAGGGGCTGGCCTGGGGGCATAGTGGTTAAGTTTGTATGCTCCACTTCAGCGGCCCAGGTTCACAGGTTGGGATCCCAGGTGTGGACCTACACCACTCATCAGCCATGCTGTGGTGGCATTCCGCATACAAAACAGAGGAAGACTGGCACAGATGTTAGCTCAGAGCAAATCTTCCTTAGGGAAAAAAAAAAAACCGTAGGGACACAACTGGAGGAGGCCCAAACTAGGACCTGTAAAGCAGAGGGCCCAGGACAGAAGCCTATCTTGCCCAGGTCTTGAGGTGTTACAGAAATAAGGCTCTGTATCTTAGGGGTGAGTCTCAGAAACATCCTGCTACACAAACAAGAGCGAATAAAGCAAGTATTTGCACACTTAGTATTGATGAAATTTATAGGCTTGAAAAGAGGCAAAACAATCCTAACTACTGCTTAGAAATACACACATATTTGAAAAAATAATAAATGTATGACAAAAATAAACCTCACAAGCAGAACAGTGTTGGTGGGACTGTAAACTGGTATAGCCATTATGGAAAACAGTATGGAGGGTCCTTGAAAAATTAAAATTAGAACTACCACATGATCCAGCAATCCCACTTCTGGGTACATATCCAAAGGAAATACAATCAGTATCTCAAAGAGACACCTGCACTCTCATGTTCAACGCAGCGTTATCCACCATAGCCCAGATGTGGAAGCAACCTAAGTGTCATCTGTTGATACAGGTGAATGGATAAAGAAAATGAGGTCTATATATATGTATATACACACACACATATATATGAGAATACAATGGAATATTATTCAGCCATAAAAAGAAGGAAATCTTGCCATTTCACATGACATCACATATGAACCTAAAAGACATTGTCCTAAGCAAAATCAGCCAGACACAGAAAGACAAACACTGCATGATCTCACTTATACGTGGACTCTATCAAATAGTCACTCATAGAAAAAGAGGGTAGAATGGCGGTTGCCTGCAACTGACAGGGCAGGAAATGAGGAGATGTTGGTCAAAGGGTATGAACTTTCAAGTATAAGATGAATAAGTTCTGGAGATCTAAGGTACAGCATGATGACTATAGTTTATAAAAATGTAGTGTATACTTGAAATTTGCTAAGAGAGTAGATCTTAAGTGTTCTTATCATAAAGGGGGGGTAAAGAGAGTGATGGATAGGTTAATTAGCTCGATTGAGGGAGTCGTTTCACAATGTATACATATATCAAAATATCATGTGGTATATCTTAAATATATACAATGTTTCTTAGTCAATCATACCTTAATAAAGCTGGAGAGAAAAAAAGAACAGTGTTTTTCTCTAGTTATCACCTCTATGATGGGGAAGATGATCAAGGAAGAGAATTCCAGAGGGATTCCGGAGGGATTGTTGATATCCTATTTCTGAAACCGATTTGTGGGTACACACATATTCATTGCATGCTTTATATATTTTCATAAGACTTAAATATCACATAATAAGAACTTTAGGGGCTGGCCCTGTGGCTGAGTGGTTAAGCTGGCACGCTCCACTTCAGTGGCCCAGGGTTTCCCTGGTTGGGATCCTGGGCACAGACATGGCACCGCTCATCAAGCCATGCTGAGGCGGCATCCCACATGCCACAACTAGAAGGACCCACAACTAAAAATATACAACTACGTACCGGGGGACTTCGGGGAGAAAAAGGAAAAATAAAATCTTTAAAAAAAAAGAACTTTCATGAGAAAATTCTTTTAAAATTAAAATAATAAGATACTACTTTATACCCTTCATAGTGGTGGCATAAATCAAAACAGTCCTGTAATGCCAAGTGCCAGTTGGCCATAAAATGGGGAAACCGGGACTCTCAAACATGGAGGTGTAAATTGTTACAACCACCTTTAACACTAACCTGTCAGAATTTGGAATAGTGGAAGCTGTGCAAACATTCAACCTAGTAATTCCATTTCCTAATGGTCTACACTGGAGAAGTTCTTGCCATGAGCACCAAGAGACATGTATATTCTTGGCAGCATGGTTTGTTGTAACAAAAAACTGGAAATGTCACAAATGCCCATTATTGAGGGGATAGGTTCTGAATTGTGGTATTAATCAGATGATGAAATACTATACAGCTGTTAAAATTAATAAACTAGATCCTTATGACAGCAGGAGTAGATCTCCAAAACATAACGTTGAGTAGAAATTCTAAATCACATAAAACAATACTACATTTTGTATATGGATACAAATATACATACAAGGAAATTATAAAATCATGGAAGGACAGGATACACACCAAAATCATGACTGAGGTTGCTTTTAGAGAGAGAAGGGAAGGACACTAGGGAAGAGAAAAAAATAATACCCTTAGGCCTTTTGTGGGTTTTATTTATTTTAAAAGATAAGAAGCAAAATGAAAAATGTAAATATTTATTCTGGGAGGTGAATTATAAGCTTATTATACCATATATTCTTTTATATAATATAACTTTTGTTACATAATCAGAATCTATATATTCTTATGTTTATTATATTATTCTTTGCATTTTGGCGTATTTCTTTTTCAATTTATGAAATAGTCAACTAATCCTCTCCGCACCTACCCACCCCCACCCAAAGTTTCAATTAAGCAAAAGAGAAAGGCATACAAACAGGAAGCCCAGAGGAAACACCCACATTGGCAGAAACCACAAAGCTAGTTGAAGACACTCAGACAAGCCTGTTTTAAACGGTTAACTAGAAATCATGCTCGCGAAAAATAACTTGAATTATGAAAGATCGAGTTTCATACAGCTACGTGACTACACAAGGACTAGTTAGGAAGTCTGCAGATCTGGGTTCTACCCTTACTCTGAAAGCTATCTGCTATGTGACCCTCAGGAAATTTCTAAACAGCTCTAGGCCTGTTTCCTAACAGTAAGTTGGGACTTACAATACCTACCTCAAGAATCCTGGGAAAGACTGACTAGGATACTGTCTCTAAAGTGCTTGTCATAGTGCTTGGTACGTAGTTATTTGTTCAATAAATGGTAGCTATTATTTCTGTCAGAACTGGGGTTACAACTCCACCTGTGGGCATATATTTCGGTAAAACAAACAGGAATATCCAAAGTGATACATCAAAACAAATAATTATGCAACACTGAAGCAAGCCCTGCTGTTGACTAAAATATATAGCTAAAAGTAATGTAAGAGAAAAGATGGTAACTACAGAATAAGTAAGAGAAATCCTATCTATGGATAATAGCACTATAGAAGAAATTTTCTAAGTCCAGCACGCAAACTGTCCTCAGGCAGAGAATAGTTTATCAGACTGAATGGTAATCTCAACATGGGTATCAATTGATCAACAGATCCCATGAACCTGTTATCTACAAAGCAAGTCCTTACATTCCCACATGTCAAGTTTTAGAAGAGAAGGTTTTATAAGTTGCTGCAAGGGGAGAAGATTTTTAAAACATACCTGGAGAAAAAAACATTTTCTAGGCTTTGAGGCAAAAAAAAAATTCTCCCAAAGGTCCTTATTATGAGGACACAATGTACATTAATGGAATAAAAATCTGTAATTCTCAAATTCAAAAGAGACGTAAAAGGAAATAAAAAATATGACTAGATCAATAAATGTAAGAAGAACTTATCACCTCACTAAAAAAAAAAAAGAGTTTAATGAATTCCCCCAAAGGATCCATCCAAACTTGCACAGACCAAATTATCTCTGTATTATATCTACTCTTTTAAATATAGAAAGTGTAGGTTAACAACCCAATTTATGAGTTTAAATGGTTTTGATGTTTCAAATCAGGCAGAAAAAACCACACCATAATAAAATTCATAAAACAAAAAACTGTGTTAAGAAACTGAAACAAAATGTCTAAATATATTGGATATGTAACATACCAAAACAATTACAGATTATGTCTGTGTAGGACTTTTCCTGAAAACACAAGTCAAATTATGACAATTTCAGGGAAATTTGAACACCTACTAGTTACAAGATGATATTAAAATTGTAATTGTAGGGGCCAGCCGAGGCCGTGTGAAGTTCCCACGCTCAACTTTGATGGCCCAGGGTTTCTCCAGTTCAGATTCTGGGCACCGACGTGGCACCACTCATCAAGCCATGCTGAGGCGGCGTCCCACATAGTGCAACTGGAAGGACCAACAACTCAAAATATGAAACTATGTACGGGGTGCTTTGGGGAGAAAAAGGAAAAAATAAAATCTTAAAAAAAAAAATGTGATCATTGTACTGTGGGTATGTTAATAAAATAGAGTCCTTATCGTTTAGAGATACTTAAGTATTTACGAAGCAAATGATCTCTGGGATTTGGTTTAAAATAACACTTTGGAGCTGGGGACAGGGATGGGGAGGAGCAAATAAATGAAACGAGATTGGCCATGGTTCTTGAAAATTGTTGAAGTGAAATGATGGGTACAGGGAGGATCATGACTCTATTTCTCTACTTTAGTATATTTTGAAAATTCATAGTAAAAAATTAAAAGATAAGAAGCATATCCGGGTGGCCCGTAGCCAAGTAGTGAAGTTCGCGGGCTCTGCTTGGGAGGCCCAGGGTTTCACCGGTTCGGATAACAGGCGCCGACATGGCACCGCTCATCAAGTCATGCTGAGACAGCGTCCCACATGCCACAACTGGAAGGACCCACGACTCAAAATATACAACTACGTACCGGGGGGCTTTGGAAAGAAAAAGGAAAAATAAAATCTTTAAAAAAAAAAAAAAAAGCATATGTATTTAAAACTAAAAGCCAGTACTAGTTGGTGAATAATTTTTCATAACAGAACAGACAAGATAAAGCCTTCCAACTCTGTCATTCAGTACAGTGCTAGAATGTTCCTTCCTTTTCTTTCTATTCTCCACCCTCCCCTCCTTCCTGATTTCATCTGTTGTGATTTAGATGACTCTCTCTATACACATAACTTCTGAAACTCAGAAACAGACTTTCAGATTGGTGCCTCACAACATATTTAATAAATATTTTTTTAAATAACGGAGCATATTCAAGCACTTTAAAAATTTTATACTTTTGCCCTAAACAAATAAATTTCTTTAAAAAAATAATCTCATCTACCTCATCCATTTAAATTACCTGTTTTTTGTATGTTTTATTGCACATACATTGGGGGTGAGTAATCTAAAGTTTTTTGCTAACAAGCGCATGATCAAAAGTTTGATCACCACCATTTGGGACACTAGGATACCACTTAAAGTTTTTAAGGAGGGGCAAAGTGTGTGAAGTACTATATCAAGAAAAATAATTGCGCGGAAGTACATAGGTACAGAAAAGATGGGGAGAAAGGCTGTGGTCAGAGATCATTCACTAATTCAACAAGGCATTCATTCAGAAGTGAGATGGGAAGGAGAAACGGGGGAAGGGATGGGAGACTTCAATAAAAGGCCTCGGTGATTAAGGTATTGTGAGGGATGAAGAAGGGGTTGAACGGAAGGTCAGAGAGCCTGCCCTGGGGCAAAGAAGATGAGTTCGATTCGCATTGGCAGGAGATTCAGGTACAGATGCTCCTCAGACACTGGGAGACGAAGGACCTAGATTCGGTAGGAAGGTCTGGGCAGCGGATGTGCATATGGAAGCCATCTTTGTATGTGTGACAGCTGAACCCCAGGGAGTGAGCTCTCTTAGGGAGAGACGTGGAAGACAGGTCAAAAGGCCTAACTCAAACCTTGGGATACACCTACATCTAGGAGGCAAAAAAGAACAAGTGGAAATATGGAGGCGGCTGCCCGAGACTAAGCCGCACTATCTCAAAGTGCTTGCAAGCGCCGGTTGGGGCCACCGCAGGCAGACCACCGGGGAGGAGAGCCGGCTGAGAACACTGCATCATTGGTAACTTTGAAGAGGACCATTCTGGTCAGGTGACGCTGGTTAGCTTCAGATATGAGAAAAGTGATAATGAGGAGAATGGACGGCCAAGCAGAGATCCCTGGCTCCAGGCGGTGGAGACGGATCCAGGTGCTGAGCTCGGCTGGGGTGCTGGGAAGATCGCAAAACGCCTGGGGACGAAGGTGACAGAGGGAAAGACTCAAGATTCCAGAGAGTCGAGGCGTATTCCTTCGTTCCCAAACCTGCCTCCAAATTCTCTAGGCCCTGGCTTGCCCCAAAGAATTTTATTCTCATTGGGGTGGAGAGTTAAGCAGAGACTTCACCGGGGCAATGTCGCGTTAGCCATAATCGAGGAAAGGTCTGGAGGCGTTGGAGGGAAGGGAACCGCCAAGAAGAGAAGCGCGGGTCTAGCAGGGGCTCTCCAAGGAGAGCAGAGAAATGAGGAGCTGGAGGCAGAGGCTGTCGGGTGCGAGGTCCCCGCGAAGGCGCGCCCCTCGCGGAGCAGCCGCCGCGACAGTCCTCCCAGACCGAGACCCCAGGGAGCCGCCCCTCCATCTCTGCGCACTCACCGCTCCGACTGCGAATAGTGGCACCGGTCCAGCAGGTTGAGCTTGCAGAGGTGCAGGTTTTCGCAGGATCTCTGGCAGAACTTGCGACGGCAGACCCGGGCTCGAGTGGTGGCCACCACCGATCGGGTGACCCCGGCCTTGCCGCCGGTCTCCAACACCACGAAGCGGTCGGGCCCGGCCGCCTCCAGCACCTCGCAGAGCTGCGCCTCGGGGAGCGCGATCTTCTTGAGTAGCTCGTCCAGGGACATGCGGCCCCCGTGGGCGCACAAGATTTTGGTGATGAAGCAGCACACCTCCGGGTCCGCCATGGCGCGCTGCTCTGGGCTGGCGGCGGCACCGGACTCTGCTTTGCGGAGAATCGAAACTTACAAGAGTCCCGGGGGGGAGGCGGGCGCGGGCGGGGCTCCGGCTGGGCGCGCCCGGGGCGAGCCAGCGCGCACTCTCCACCGCCTTTAGCAGAGCCCAGCGCTTTCGGTTTCACACTCGGCTCTGGGTGGAGGCCAGATCTCACCGACCCGGGCCCTGTGTTAGATTTAAAGCCAATCGCGACGGCAACCGAATGCAATGAGCGCGAACGAGCGCGGGCAAATCTGCCCGCGACCGCCCGGACAGCTCCCTTTCGGTTCCAGGCTCTGCGAGGGCGAGGTTCGCCAGCTGAGCACCGTGAGGATTCTTCGGAAAGAAGAGAAACTAAAAATGATCTCTGGGCGCTGGTGGAGTTTTTATAAGCCAGCTGAAAGTGGCGAATGACGCGAGTCTTGGGAGCCCCTCGAGGAGTCCTCAGTTCTCCACCCCACCCATCCCTGGAACGGACAGACCTGAGTGCGCACTTCCTTCGAGCTGGGCGCTTGATATTAGTGAATCTTCACAGCAACTCCACGAGTTAGACATTATTATCTTGACTCTGTACGTGAATAAGTAACGAGTAAGCATGCACAGCCATCAAGCTGGACCCCGGACGCTACCCGAGGATTCCCAAAACTGGCCCCCGGCCCCAGATCGTGGTCCATCTGGCCACGACCGACGTGCCCTTTCTCCCACACCACCATACCCTCTTAAAGAACAGCAATTATTACTCTCCCTCTTTTTTGCCTTCCCACAAGCTTTTTGAAAAACCACTTCTTGACACGTTCTTGCCTGTCTATAACGCTAACAGCGGTATCCTGGACACCGGTTAGTCCCGGGTAGCAAGTAGTCACAGACGAGCACGCTTAGACATAGACCAAGATTTCAGATAGGTTACTCTCTTTAGATATTTGAACAAGACCTTTTCCCTCTGCAGGGATCCACTCGGCCCCCAGAGTTAGTACAAAGACTGTTTTAAAGTGAAAAGATATGAGCTACAGATGACGCAGAAAGAAATTTTATCTAACCTTCTCTTGATCTGCTAAAGCAAAGCATCCTGAAAATACAACTACCATTAACCCTTTTCCAAGAGTTTCCTGCTAATTCAGCTGCCTTGGAGACAGACTGCCCATTTCTATTAGCATCAAAAAGCCCAATAGAACCTTCCATACTCTCCCGATGAAGTCCTAAAGAACCCTCCTTTTGTTAAATTGAGACATAGAAAGTTACTTCTGGCTATTCCAGGAGTTTTCCATTACTGGGCGCTCCCCTCATCCCATTGTGTAAATAAATCTTATTTTTTCTCCTGTTAATCTGTCTGTTTTCAGTTAATTTGCAGGCCTCCAATCCTTGGACCCAAGTTGGAAGAGGAAAAAATTGGAAGTTGGAAGAGAGTTGTTGCTCCTAGTTTCCAGATTAAAAAAAATGGGTCATTGATCAGATAAGAAAGAAACCTTTTTTGGGCTGTCTGGTGCCTAATGGTTAAGTTCACACACTCTGCTTTGGCTGCCTGGAGTTCGTGGGTTCAGATCCCAGGTGCAGGCCTACATCAAGCCATGCTGTGGCGGTGTCCTACATGCAAATAGAGGAAGATTGGCACAGATGTTAACTCAGGACCAGTCTTCCTCACCTAAACAAATCAATAAATAAACCTATTTTTAAAATGGTAGAATTTGGTTGTCAAACTAGAAATTCTTCAAACTGATTACTGGGAATTCTCCTCAGTTTGGTAATTCGTGGGAGATGAACTGTATCTCAGGAATAGAGTACGTTAGTAATGAAAACCAGCCAAACCTGGGGCCCACACAGGGTCATCTGACTTCTTGTTCCTTTTAGCAATTTCTTCTACAGTTGCCTTTCACTCCACTTGGCCTTATTTGTGGTCTGACAGGTTCCCAGGGACTGAGCTTTCATTACCAAATCAATTAAATTCAGCATAGCATCTTCTGTGTGGCCCTTACTTAGTCACACCAACATGCAGAAGTTTAAGAAATAGTCCCTGTACTCAAGGAGCTTGTGTTTGGGAAGACATGAAAAAACATTAAAACACAAGGGAATCAGTGGTTGAATATTACAGTGGGTTTATAGGAGATTAGAAAAGAAAGAGCATGGTTTGGCCAGAGTGGTTAGGAATAGAGTTATAAAATCCCCTCAATTCAAGGCCACGTAAAACCATGTAGGGGGTTGTGGGAAGGGAAAAGCAGACATTTGGGGAAATACTAAAATTTGTGTTGTCACAGGTTGGCTTCTCCGAGAAGCAGATACTGATATGGAATTAAGAGTACAGAAGATTTCCTGGAGCGTAAAACAGAGAAAGTCAACGGAAGAGGCAGGACTGATCTGTGTGAGCTGTCAGATGGTGGTGCAGACTTGACAAAGTCTCTGCCAGCCCGATGGGGAGCAGGAGTCTAGCCTTGGGCAGAAAGGCCCAGGCCCTTGTACTCCTGCCTTGCTTGGTCATTGGTGGCGGCCATGAAGAAATGTGTGACTTCAGCTCAAACCGTGGGGCGGATCCTGAAGGAGCTAAAGCTGGAGACTATCAGCTAAACATACTCCTTGCAGATGAGCAGCAAGGCCTGGCTTGAAGGAGGATCTGAGTAACCCATTGGTGCCCTGAGGAATCCGCTATTGTGCACCCTTTGTGCCACGTGGATCAATTTCTCCATCCGTATTCAGGGAACAGCTCCTTCAGAGTTCTGATGGGCCACTCTTCCTGAAAGAAAACTTAGAAGAGAGAAGTTAATGGGATGGACCACAGCCCCTGTCACTGCAATCAGTTGCAAGCTTGCAACTTGCCTTCATCATGTCCGTCCACCACTATCCATTCTAATTCCCCTCCCCCTCAGCCACCACCTCAGCTGGTCTCAGTAGCTTACCTGAGTGAGAACCCCAAATCCTCATTCCTAAGGGGTCTGAGCACCATCTCAGACCTGGCTTTCTGCTCTTGTCATGTCCAATCACAGTCACAATTGGGCAAAAGAGTACCAAATGTCACCCAAATAGGTCACTAGAGTCCATCCATATTCCTCCCTGCCCCCTCTAACAGCAGCCTTACCTCCTCCTGCTGACCAAGTCAATTTGCCTCTGATAACACAGCGATTCCTTGCTTTACCTGCTAGTCTCTGACCATTTGGAGGCCAAAGTGCCTGGTGGCAGCCATAAATTGTCCAATGGGACCTTTGCTGTGCTCCAGTTGAGAATGTGCCCCTTTTGGAGACTAAGATCTCTAACTCTGCAGAGCCCAGAGTTGTGGGGACAGGGAACCAAGTGGGTCATTGGAATGATGCTAATGGGGGCCACTCAAGCTTCTATCCATTGTTTCAGGACTCATGTATTCTTACTCTTGGGGACACAGTACCATATTAAGTTGTCTGATTGACCACATATCCGATGATATCCTGGAGAAGATGTCATCACTGCAGTGTTCTGCCTTGATGCTGGAGCTTGAGCTGCATCTTTAACTGGCCATTCCAGTACTTTATCTATCCAATAGCTCCTGGTTGGTGAGGTGTGTGATATGACCAGCGGATCCCATGTTCATGGACCACTCCCCCATTTCCTGTGCCATCAAGAGAGTCCTCTAGTCAGATGCTATGTTATGTGGGATTCCATGTCTGTGGATCAGGCGATCTTTAAGCCCCCAGAGAGTGGTGCTATTGAGGTCCTTCAGACAGGAAAGGCAACCCCATACCCAGAATCATTGTCTATTCCAGTCAGAGCAAACAGCTGGCCCGTCCAGGACAAAAGGGGCCCAATGTAGTCAACTGGTCACCAAGTAGCCTATTGGTCTCCTTAAAGAATAGAACTTAGCATTGGTCTTTATGGCTGGTAGATTGGACATTCAGAGGTGGCAGTAACTGTGTTCATTTGGGCAAATGACAGTCCGTACATCACCTCCATCTCTGCCACCATAGCCTCTTTGTTCAGGCACCCATCATACAGCAGTGAGGGGAGAGGGGGCTCTGACAAAGGCTGGGTACATTAACAGGTGAGAGCTATCACAGTACGGAAGGATCACAAGGATGCAATAGAGGGTTAGCCCGACTTCCAAGTACGTCAATGCCAACTATACATTTTGGAGCTAGAGGAATGACAACCAGTGCATTCATGGACCCAGGGGACCTGTCATAAGATGGACCTATTTGCTCCCACTCTAACACGGGGGGCATGAAGATGCTTCAGTTGGCAGAGTATCAGTCGACCTCTGACCTTGTGCCCAACAGTCACCAAAATGTCTGGGTACTCCCTGCCCAGTGTTCTGTCATCCCCATAAATGCTGTAGATCTCCTTGGGGAAGGACTGGAGGAACAACCATAGCTCATTCTTGCCATTGTGTTGCAGGTTCTTCTCCCTGGGGACCTGGCCACCTCTTCAGTTACTTGGTTCTGAGTCTGTACATTCGTTCAGGTATGGAAACCGGGACAGGAATTGTGACTTTTTATTGGGGTAACTGTCCTCCTCATTGTCCTGCTTATCAATTCTTGTTCTCTTTAGATTGCATATGTTAAACAGTATTTTGTATGCTACACATCTGTTTTCCTTCTAGGGAAACTCTGTTCTATTCACAGTCTCTACAGCTCTCTACAGGTCAGGCCCCCTGGCTGCCACTCTGCCTTTGTTGCTACGAGCCCCTGGCTTCTGCCGGGAAGGGCCATTACATGGTGTCTATTGCATCAGGGGCCTATCATCCCTGTTGGTGTTAGCGAGCCAGGTTCCAGGACAGGCCCTCCTTCCATCAGTTATGTCCTTCAGGGGAAGCATCACTGAACTTCTTAGTGACATTGGTGTCCTCTCACCAGTATGTTTCTGAGAGCTTTGATGAATGTGATTCCTCTGAGCCATCCTGTGGAGCCCAATCCTCTGGTGCATCTTCTGGCCTAACATGATATATCTATTCCAGCTCATCCACTTTTCTGAGTCTTTTAATCCTTTCCTCTACTGTCGACCCCAGAAATTTAGACAATTCAACCTCACTTTTCATTGGCCATCACTTTCCCAGGCTTCTAGGAGCCCCCTGGCAGCAATTTTGCATTATCTCCTGGTCCTTGCCAGGATACTAACTCTTGTATCCTGGGAGAGTGCTCCTACACCAAGAAATTCTCCTGGGGGCCGGCCTGGTGGCACAGCAGTTAATTGCGCAAGTTCCGCTTTGGTGGCCCAGGGTTCACTGGTTTGGATCCCGGGTGTGGACATGGCACCACTTGGCGAGCCATGCTGTGGTAGGCGTCCCACATAGAAAGTAGAGGAAGATGGGCATGGATGTTAGCTCAGAGCCAGTCTTCCTCACCAAATAAATAAATAAATAAATAAATTGGAGGAGCGTGCCAAGCTGCAGTTGCTAGGACACATTCGCCTGATATCAGGCTGTGTGAATCAGTTGAACCACCAATCAGAGAAGGAAGCAAAACACACACAAGGCAGCGATGAGTCAGCTATGTTAAGTCATAGAAATTAAAAGTACATAAACATCAGAGGGTTGAGTCAGATGAAATGTCCAAAGTCCACGGCAAACAGGTGTTCTCCAGGAAATGTGGGAGTCAAGGGAGGTGTTAGTCAAACGGTGAGACAGACAGGGCAGGGCAGAGGTGAGGAGCAGGCAGAGGGGTTTTCCCTGGATTGAATCTGCTTAGCAGCGAGGCTCCCTCAGAAGAACTGAACTGGGGAGGGATGGAGCAGTAGGTATAGCGGAGGGGTTACCTTTAGAGGGAGAAAGGCATTTCCCTCTTTGAGAATAAATTTACAGACTTTGCTTTGGTGGTGTTAAAATGAGCAACTTCAGGCTGCAAACCTTCTAGTAACACTGGTCTGAAGGCAGAGGCAATGGGCATGTAGTAATCCGGAGGTGGGGCTGACTTGGTGACGATGGCCTGATGTGGCAGTCAGCTGGCCCCCAGCAAGTTTCCCCTCCTGATATTTGCACCCTGGTGTAGTCCCCTCCCATAGTGAATAGGCGTGGTCTGTGTAATGAATAGGATATTACAGAAACCGCAGTGTGAGTTACAAGTCTAAGTCATACAAAACATTGTAACTTCCTCCTCATTCACTCTTTCATCATTCACTCTGGGGAAGCGCATTGTTAGGTTGTGTGGACACTCAAGCAGCCCTCTGGAGAGATCCACATGGCAAGGAGCAAAGGGTTCCTGTCAACAACCAACATTAACTTGCCAGGCATGTGGGTGAGCCACTTGGAATGGGATCCTTCAGCCTCAGTCAAGATATCAGGTGAGTAGAGCCCCAGCTGACAGCTTGACTTCAATGTTAGCAGAGACTCTGAGCCAGAACCACCCAGCTGAGCTCCTCAGCAGAAACCATGAGAGAGAAGAATATTGATTGCTCTAAGCTATTATGTTTTGGGGCAAACTTTTATGCAGGAATGGATAATTAATACAATACAGCCAAACACACAAAATAACAAAGGTCCAAAACATGAAGCAGCATGAACTGTTTTTCTGGGTTTTTTTCCCTCCCCAAAGCCCCAGTGCATGGTTGTATATCCTGGTTGTAAGTCCTCCTAGTTCTTCTCTGTGAGCCACTACCACAGCATGGCAACTGACAGATGGGTGGTGGGGTTCTGCAAGGGGGAAATGAACCTGGGCCGGAGGCGGTGAGAGGGCTGAACTTTAACCACCAGGCCATGAGGGCTGGCTCGTAATATGGACTGTTTAAGGAAACTGGGTAGGTAATCAGGTCCACAGGACTGAAAGAACAGATTAGGTGAAGAGAGTAGATGAGAGGGAGTGGGAATTACAACAGGTTACCAGGTTGTGTGTAGCTAGAGATACATAACAGAGAACTTGAGACTTGGAGACCAGTGTGTGGAAGGTCAAGGCAGGAACGGGCGTGGCAGGCAGAGGCCCAGCAGCAGGCTGCATCTGGGTGGGCTTTCATGGCTTGGGCTTCTTCCTTGAGTACTATTCCACCTAGAATTGAGATGGAATAGGATTGAGGCTGTGCCTTAAAGCCCAAGGCACTGGGCGGGACATTAACAAGACCACCAGACCCTGAGCATTTACTATGTATTAAGTGCTTTAAATAATATGAAGACTTAAACAAAATGTGGCGTATCCATACAATGAAATATTATTCAGCCATCAAAAAGAATGAAGTACTGGTACATCTATTAACACAGATGAACCTTGAAAACATTATACTAAGTTGAAGAAGCCAAACATAAAGGGTCAGATACTGCATGATTCCGTTTATATGAAATGTCCAGAACAGGCAAATCCATAGAGATAGAAAATAGACGAATGGTTGCCAGGGGTTTGGGAAAGGGGAACAGGGAGTGACAGGTTTCTTTTGGGGGTGATAACAATGCTCTAAAATTACATAATGTTGATGCACAATCTTGTGAATATACTTAAAAAATCACTAAATTGTACACTTTAAAATAGTGAATTTTGTGGCATGCAAATTATATCTCACTAAAAAAATAATATGAGGACTGAAGCACATGTCACAGCACTCTGACAGTGTGCCCAGCACTATTCTAAATACTTTCTCTGTATAATTCATTCACCTTTCACAACCAGTGGACCTAGGAGCGAAGTACTATCGTTATCATTTTCTTTTTACAGGTGAGAAAACTGAAGCTTAGAGAGGTGTAGTGACTAGCTCAGGTCACACAGCTAAAGCAAGTAGGTGAACTCAGGCAGTCTCTCCTGAGGCTGCATGCTTAATCACTGTTATCCTACCTGTTGCTTGTAAATGATCTCGCGTGAGTCTTAAGCAAATTGGTGAGATGGGTTTTATTACCTCTATTTACAGAGGAAAAACTAAAACTCAGAGAGGTTAACTAACCTGCTCAAGGTCACACAGGTAGGAAGCAAGGGAGGCAGTTTCAAATGCAGGTCTTGCTGCCTCTGAAGCACACAACCCTATGCCACCTTTAGCTCTTGCTAGCAGGCTGCCTTCAGCACTAGGGGATGAACTGAAATGGACCTTCCCAGGACCCCACACCTCAGTGGCTGGCTGACACAGGGACTTCCTTCTCTCAGGGCTTCCTTCTTTCAGACCTGGTTGCAACCCCTGGTATTTTTCCTGTTTACATTTTATTATCTTTATATTGCTTTCTGATCTTCCAATTATCTTCCCACCAAATAAACAATTACAATAGCAGAGATTATAAGTTACTTTTCTCAGTATCCTCACATACACAAAGCCACTTAGTTTTAACTGGTATAAATGCAAATTACCTTTTATATTGAAATAAATATTGACTCCCCAGTCTTTAATTCATTTCAGTTAAAAGTACGGCCATACAAAAGAATTTGGGAGTTTTCAAATAGATGTCTCTTTTTTATTTTAGATTATGGTAAATTTCTACACAAAAATAGAATGGTATAATAAACATGCATAAAATCATCATCCAGCTTCAACAATTATCATCTACAGATTTCTTATTATCTAGTTCTCCAATCTATTCATAGTTCAGCCATTACCGTATTATCTTTCAGTACTGGTTAAATCACTTTTTAAAAAGCAAAATGTTAACTGGTGTCATTTCTTGCTTATAAATTTATAGATAATTTGCACTTTCTTCATTTTAATTCTCAGTATCTTCCAAAATTTCCATGGTGAATACTGAGTAATTTTGTAATAAGAAAAAACAAGTTATTTTAAAATAACAGAAAAACATATTTCTTTAGGGAGTATTTTTCAAGTGCTTAATCCCAGAGTCATTTTTGCTCTTGCTTAGAACATTCAAAAAGGGGTCCTCTTCCAGGGGCAACCCCAGTGGCCTAGTGATAAAGTTTGGTGTGCTCTGCATCAGTGGCCTGGGCCCAGTTCCCAGGTGCAGACTACACCACTCTCCTGTTAGTAGCCATGTTGTGGCAGTGGCTGACACACAAAAAAAGGAAGAATGGCAGCAGATATTGGCTCAGGGTGAAGCTTCCTCAGCAAAGAAAATAAAAGGGTCTTCTTCTCATGAACCCATATAACTCACTAGGAGGGAGTGAAATAAAATTTTTTTGTTTTTTTTAAAAATAATTTATTTTTGTTTTATTGAGGTCATAAGTTTATAACATTGTGAAATTTCAGTTGCACATTACTATTTTCCAGTCACCGTATATATGTGACCCTTTATACCTTATGCCCATCTCCCAATCCCCTTCCCCTCTGGTAACCACTAATCTGTTTTCTTTGACCATGTGTTTGTTTATCTTCCATATATGAGTGAAATCATATGGTGTCTGTGTTTCTCTGTCTGGCTTGTTTTGCTTAACGTAATACCCTCAAGGTCCATCCATGATGTTGCAAATAGCATGATTTTGTCTTTTTTTATGGCGGAGTAGTATTCCGTTGTATATATGTATATAGCACATCTTATTTACACATTCATCAGTCACTGGGCACCTGGGTTGCTTCCATGTTTTGGCTATTGTGAATAATGCTGCAGTGAACATAGGAGGGCATAAATTTCTTTGAATTATTGATTTCAAGTTCTTTGGATAAATACCCAGTAGTGGAATAGCTGGGTCGTATGGTATTTCTGTTTTTAACGTTTTGAGAAATCTCCATACTGTTCTCCATAGCGGCTGTACCAGTTTGCATTCCCACCAGCAGTGAATGAAGGCTCCCTTTTTTCCACATCCTCTCCAACATTTGGGGGTTTTTTTTTCTGTCTTGGTAATTATAGACATTCTAACAAGTGTAAAGTGATATCTCCTTGTAGTTTTGATTTGCATTTTCCTAATGATTAGTGATGTTGAACATCTTTTCATGTGCGTGTACACCATCTGTATATGTTCTTTGGGAAGAGGTCTATTCAGATCTTTTGTCCATTTTTTGATCTGGTTGTTTGTTTTCTTGTTGTTGAGTTATATGAGTTCTTTATATATTTTGGAAATTAACTCCTTGTCGGATATATGATTTGCAAATATTTTCTCCCAGTTGGTGAGTTGCCTTTTCATTTTGTTCCTGATTTTCTTTGCCTTGCAGAAGCTCTTTAGACTGATGAAGTCCCATTTGTTTATTTTTTCTTTTGTTTCCCTTGCCCAAGTAGATATGGTATTCGAAAAGATCATTCTAACACTAACATCAAAGAGTCTCTAATCCATATTGAGTCAATTTTTGTTTATGGTGAAAGATAATGTTCTACTTTCATTCTTTGCATGTGGCTGTCCAGTTTCCCCAACATCATTTATTGAAAAGACTTTCCTTTCTCCGTTGTATGTTCTTGGCTCCTTTGTTGAAGATTAGCTGTCCATAAATGTGTGGTTTTACTTCTGGGCTTTCAGTTCTGTTCCATTGATCTGTGTGCCTGTTTTTGTCCCAGTATCATGCTGTTTTGATTACCATAGCTTTACAGTACATTTTGAAGTCAGGGATTGTGATGCCTCCAGCTTTGTTCTTTTTTCTCAAGATTGCTCTAGCTATTTGGGATCTTTTCTTGCCCCATATGAATTTTAGGACTCTTTGTTCTATTTCTGTGAAGAATGTCATTGGGATTCTGACTGGGATTGTGTTGAATCTGTAGATTCTTCCTTTCCAGTTTGGGTACATTTTACTTCTTTCTCTTGCCTAATTGCTCTGGCGAAAGCCTCCAGTACTATGTTGAATAAAAGTGGTGAGACTGGGCACCCTTGTCTTGTTCCTGTTTTCAGAGGGATGACTTTCAGTTTTTCCCCATTGAGTATGATGTTCGCTGTGGGTTTGTCATATATGGCCTTTATTATGTTGAGATACTTTCCTTCTATATCCATTTTATTGAGAGTTTTAATCATAAATGGATGTTGGATCTTGTTAAATACTTTCTCTGCATCTATTGAGATGATCATGTGGCTTTTGTTCCTCATTTTGTTAATGTGGTGTATCACAGCAATTGATTTGCAGATGTTGAACCATCCCTGGTATAAATCCCACTTGATCATGGTGTATGATCCTTTAATGTATTCCTGTATTTGGGTTGCCAATATTGTTTTGAGGATATCTGCATCTGTGTTCATCAGTAATATTGGCCTGTAATTTTCCTTCTTTGTATTGTCCTTTTCTGCCTCTGGGATCAGGGTAATGTTGGACTCGTAAAATGTGTCAGTAAGTGTTCCATCTTCTTTAATTTTTTGGAATAGTTTGAGAAGGATAGGTATTAAATCTTGCTTGCATGTTTGACAGAATTCTCCAGAGAAACTGTCCGGTCCTGGAGTTATAGTTTTTTGGGAGGTTTTTGATCCTGTTTCAATGTCTTTACTTGTGATTAGTTTATTCAGATTCTCTTGTTCTTCTTGATTCACTTTTGGGAGGTTGTATGAGTCTAAGAATTTATCCATTTCTTCTAGATTGCCCAATTTGTTGGTATATAGTTTTTCATAGTATTCTCTTATAATCCTTTATATTTCTATGGTATCGTTGTGATTTCTCCTCTTTCATTCTTTTCCTTTATTTCAGCCTTCTTTCTTTTTTTCTTAGTAAGTCTGGCTAAGGGTTTGTCAGTTTTGTTTATCTTCTCAAAGAACCAGCTCTTAAGTGGCATTGATCCTTTCTACTGTTTTTTGTGTTTCAATTTCATTTATTTCTGCTCTAGTTTTTATTATTTCCCCCCTTCTGCTGACTTTGGGATTTGTTTGTTCTTCTTTTTCTACTTTCGTTAGGTAGAGTTTAAGATTGCTTATTTGAGATTTTTCTTTCTTGTTAAGGTGGGCCTGTATTGCTATGAATTTCCCTGTTAGGACTGCTTTTGCTGCATCCCATGTGAGTTGGTATGGTGTGTTTTCATTTTAATTTGTCTTCAGATTTTTTTATTTCTCCTTTAATTTCTTCAGTGACCCATTTGTTGTTCAGTAGCATGTTGTTTAGTCTCTACACATTTATCACTTTCCCAGGTTTTTTTCTCGTGGTTGATTTCTAGGTTCATAGCATTGTGATAGGAAAAGATGCTTGATATGATTTCAGTCTTCTTAAATTTATTGAGGCTTGCCTTGTTTCCCAACATATGGTCTATCCTTAAGAATGTTCCATGTGCACTTGAGAAGAATGTGTCATCTGCTGTTTTGGGATGGAGTGTGCTATATATGTCTATTAAGTCCATCTAGTCTAGTATTTCATTTGATTCCATTATTTCCTTATTGACTTCCTCTCCAGAGGATCTATCCATTGATGTAAGAGGGGTGTTAAGGTCCCCTACTACTACTGTGTTGCTGTTAATATCTCCTTTTATGTCTGTTAATAATTGCTTTGTGTACTTTGTTGCTCCTGTGTTAGGTGCATATAGTTTTGTAAGTGTTATGTCCTATTGATGCAGTATCTATTTTATCATTATATACTGCCCCTTTTTGTCTCTCATTGCCTCTTTTATCTTGAAGTCTACTTTATCTAATATAAGTATGGCAACATCTGCTGTCTTTGTTTGCCACTAGCTTGGAGTATCATCTTCCATCCCTTCACTCTGAGCTTCTGTTTGTTTTTAGAGCTGAGATGTGTTTCCTGGGGGCAGCATATTTTTGGGTCTTATTTTTTAATCCACCCAGCCACTCTGTGTCTTTTCTTTGGAGAACTCAATCCATTTACATTTAGAGTGATTATTGATATATGAGGGCTTAATGCTGCCATTTTATCACTTTTTTCCCATTGTTCTGTATTTCCCCTGTTTCTTGTCCCATGTATTTTGGTTGCCAATTCAGTTTAGTGGCTCTCTATGATGGTTTTTTGTTTTCTCTTTATTTATCACCTGTATCTCTGCTCTGATTTTTTGTTTAGCAGTTACCATGAGGTTTGTATAGATCTCATAGACGGTCCCTTTTCTAATAGCCTCTTATTTCCTTAGTCTAAGCAGGTTCCAACCCTTTCCTCTTCCCTAATTTATTGTTGTCACAACTTATTCCATTTTGTGTTGTGAGTTTGTGGGTAAATTGCAGTGATGATATTTATTTTTGATGCTTTCCTCCCCTTCATCTTTAATGTTATAATTAAGTGTTTGCTAACCTGTTCTGATAGAACGCTGCAATTTTCTGATTTTGTTTGCCTATTTATCTCTCACTCAAGGCTTTGTAAACACTTCTCTTTTTCCCCCAGGTATGAGAGCCTTCTTGATCATTTCTTGGGGGTGGGGCGTCTTGTGATGATGTACTCCCTCAGCTTTTGTTTATCTAGGAAAGTTTTTATTTCTCCATCTTATCTGAAGGATATTTTCACTGGATAGAGTATTCTTGGCTGAAAGTTTTTGTCTTTCAGAATTTGGAATATATCATTCCACTCTCTCCTAGCCTGTGAGATTTCTGCTGAGAAATCTACTGAAAGCCTGATAGGGGTTCCTTTATAGGTTATTTTCTTCTGCCTTACTGCCCTTAATATTTTTTCTTTGTCATCGACTTTTACCAGTTTTACTAATATATCCGTTGGAGAAGGTCTTTTTACATCAAGTAATGAGTTCTATTGGCTTCTTTTATTTGTAATTCCAGCTCCTTCTCCAGGTTTGGGAAGTTCTCTGCTATTATTTCTTTGAATAATCTCTCTATTCCCTTCTCCCTCTCTTCTCTACCTGGAATACCTATCATCTTTATGTTGCATTTCCTAATTGAGTCAGATATTTCTCAGAGAATTTCTTCATTTCTTTTTAGTCTTAGTTCTCCCTTCTCCTCCACTGAAGCATTTCCACATTCCTGTCCTCTAAATTGTTAATTCTGTCCTCCATAAATCAGCTCTGTTATTTAAGGACTCCAGATTTTTCTTTATCTCATTCATTGTGTTTTTCATCTCCAACGTCTTTGATTTTTTTTTTATGGTTTCAATCTCTTTTGTGAAGAACTCCCTCTGTTCATTAATTTTATTCCTGATTTCATTGAACTGTCTTTATGAGTTTTCTTGTAACGCATTGAGTTTTTTTATGATAGCTATTTTGAATCCTCTGTCATTTAGATTGTAAATTTCTGTGCCTTCAGGATTGATTTCTGGGTGCTTGTCATTCTCCTTCTGGTCTGGAGTGTTAATATAACGCTTCATACTATTTGATGGGGTGTATTTGTGCATAGTGGTAGTATCTGGTCACAGATTCTACCTGCTGCCACTGGGGGTGAGGGTGTAGGAGCTGTGTATTCTGGGCCTTCCATGATCTCTGGCATCTGTGCCTGTCCTTTGGAAGCTATGCTGACAGGGCCCATCTGTGTTTGCATGCTCACCTCTGCTGCTTAACAAACCTATGGGTAGGCACTCTGGCAGAGTCCCTTGCTCTGGCTGACTGGCTGAGCTGATGCACCAGGATGGGGAAGGGGTACTTTGTTTCACATGTACGGTCCTAGGGCTCTCCCACTCTGCACTCACTCTCTGCCCTCCTGGGGTGCTTGGGTTGATGAAGACACCCTCACGATTGCTTTTCCTCCTTGGTGTAGAGCTTTCTCACAGGCTGGGAGGCAATTCTGAGAGTGAAGAAATTTCTGTGGAGGGCAGCTCTCCTCCCCCACCCCCCATAGATGCATGTGGTCCTGTGCCCTAGATCTCTGCCATCTGGGGAGGGAGGGGAGATCTCCTTACCTCCTTCCACTGCCTCCCTGAGGGCCCAGCACCTCCACCTTCAGAGGTAGGGCTGCATGGATCTCTCAGACATCTATTGTGTTGTGTCAATGTCCTCTGCTGGTTTATGAGTGTCCTTTTCATTGTATCTTAGGGGGGATAGTCTAAGGGAAGAGCTTACTCTGCCATGATGCTGATGTCCCTCCCTAAAATTTGTCTTTTAAAACATCCTTTTCAATGGTAAGGTGGAATATTTGTGAAACTAGTGAACAAAAGAAGAAAAAACTAACAGCACTCAATAGAATTGATGAATAGAGTTACTGTGGTTCTGTAGCAGAAATGGTGAGGGTTCTCCTTTTCGTGAGAACTTTTCCTTAAGGAAAATCCACTCTATCAAGAAATGCCAAAACTTCTTACTGTCTTTCATATTCCCTCAGCAACTCATGGCCCTGGAGAATGATTGGTGGTTTCCAAGGACTTCGTGTCAATACCACTGTGCAACAGGGCTAGACTGGAGTAACAGAGACTCCAGAACAGCACTCTGAGCTCAGATCTGGATTACCTTAAAACAAAAAACAACAAGAAAACAGATTTAGCAAAATGCAATTTACATATCATAAAATTAACTTGTTTTAATTGTACAGTTCAATGCTTTTAAGTAAATTTACATAGTCACACAACTATCATCACAATCTGAGTTATTTTTTACAACCTCTCAGAAATTGCTGTTCTATTGCAATTGCAACAAGTTTGCAAGTTCCAACTTTCCCTCTTAAACCCATGCAACCAGCTTTTGCGTGTCTCTGTTGTTATGTGTTTCATAACACATTAGATTCTTAGAGCTGTAGCTGGGAATAATAGCTTCTTCTCAAGTATACTTAATGCCATGTTCTGTCCTTCATAATTATAGCTATGGTTCAAACAGCCTCTACAGGAATTTAGAGGTTTAAAGCAGTATCCCAAACTGCTAGAAATCAGAGATCATTTCAATAGATTTAGCAAGATCAACAAGGCTGTTTACAGCATTATCAGCAATACTGCCCTTAGGCCCTAGAGAGAGGGGTCCCTGCCCAGGGCTCAGTGCTCTGACTCTACACCAGATGTGAAGAAGCCATGGAGCTAAGGGGTTCTTGCAGCCATCCTCACCATGCTATGGTGCCCAGGACTCTGAATTCCCTGCCACGCAACCCCAAGCCTGTTTCCACACCTGCACAGGTCTCTTCCCTGCATCTGTTCTCCCTTTAGGTGTGTCAGAGAGTGACAGTTCACGAGAGAGTGGGTGACAACAGCTTGCACTTATGGGCTAGGTGTCCACACACACACACACTGCTCCTCATGGTGCAGATGGAGCCTGGGCTGAGAAGAGAAGGGCATGGGTTGAGGGTTGGGGCTAGCTCTCTCCACACTGCCATCTCTAGCAACAGCATTCTGAGAAGCGTGAGAATTCTAAATTAGAGCCTGACCTTCTTTATGACTGTATATTTGTCAGAATACAAGGATAAAACATTTTATTTAACAGTTTGCTCTGATTTAAAAATTTTCAGTGTTTAGATATGGTATGTAGATCTCTGTTTGTATGATTTCACTTACAGGAAATGTCCAGAATAGGCAAATGCATAGAAACAGAAGATAGATTAGTGGTTGTCAGAGGCTGGGGGCAGGGGGGGAATGATGAACAACTGTTGATGGATGTGGGGTTTCTTTTGGGGATGATGGAAGTGTTCTGGAGTTGGATAGTGGTGATGGATACACAACACTGTGAATATACTGAAAGTCACTGAATTGTACACGTTACACTTGATCTTAGCCAAAAGGCCAAGAAGCGATGAATTGTATATCTTAAAAGGGTGAGTTTTATGGTATTTGAATAATATCACAACAAAGAGATTCCAAAATTATATAGACTATTCTGTAAAAATGAGCTAAAAATAATTTTGTTTTAAATTCAACCAAAAGTAGGAATATTTGTGATATTTGGAACCAAAAGAATTGTTAAGTATTGTGCTGGTGAATTTGTGCATCTCGGAAGTCTACACAGATGCCTATCTCCATGTCTCTGTATATCTCTATATATCTATATCTATCTATATATCAATGTTTGCGTGTATACAAAAGTGTATGTGTCAGTGAATTGAGATACGTAGTCATTCATTTACTCTTCAAGTAGTGGTGGGGGCTGGGGGAGGGAGGCAGGGGCTGAAGCGCCACGAGGCTGCGAAAGAATCTAGGAAGTCATACCTTCGTTCTATGAGCTTATGGTACACTTGAGTCTCTATAAAGCTAGTTATTCGGGGTGGTGTGTAATGTAATTCAACCGTGCCACAACTGCCTATACACTTGGAAGAATTACTTCACTTCTCCAGATGTTAGTTCTGTTAATTCTCAGGATTGGCCTCGAAGTCCTTCGACGTCCCTTTCAGCTCTCTAACATTCCATGATTCGGTGACTAGATCACCTTTGCAGCCGTGTTAACTGGGTTCGCAAGTAAGATAAATTAAGTCCTCCAAACAACACATATTTATGACAGTTCCATATTGTGTGTGTCAACGGAAATAAACGTATTTTGGTGAACTCCCGCTTCCATAGGCCAGCTTCCTCGGTTCAGGAGAAATTTCTTCCTAAGCTTCCCACAGCCACCGGAGGCCGACATCACGCGCCAGTCAGCGCCGGGGGTTGCTATGGAGCCCAACGCGGTCCAAATCGGAAGTGGTCCTTGAAAATGACTTTCCCACGGAACATGTATTCGAAAAGCAAGGCCATTCGAATTCGCTTTTTCCTGAAGTAAACACATAAACAGAGAAACAAACTCTCACTCCTAGCAAAGGAACGACGCTCTCTTCCTAGGAGAGGAGGAAGCGGAACGGAACCACGAAGCGGAGGGCACCGGTTCTTCTGAGAGCGCTAATCTGGGACGGACCAGCCCGCCCGCGGGGTTGCCGTGGAGACAGAGCGAGCTGTGTGGATGCGGAGACGCTCTGAGGCCCGGCCTTTGGGGTCTGTCTGCGGAGAGGGCTCACAGGACCGACGAAAAGATGGTTAGTGGCGCTGAACAGTGAGGGAGAACTCTGAGTAGGTCCTGGGACTGGAGATTGGCGGTTCCCAGCGCACTTCTGGGCTAAGTGTAAGAGTGTCAGCAGAGGATGATCTCGTCCTCCCCGTGTTCCCACGGGGAACAGGGGTACCACTAAAGACTTTGATGCTTTCTTTCCTCCTGCTTCTGCATTTCCCTACACCTGAGCTACGCGTGGGCTGGAAAGCGGACCAAGGGAAGGCTGAGATGACAGAAGCTGCGCGAAGGCGTCTCTTACCTCGCTCTAGTTGGAGAAGATACAGAAGTTGGGAGTAGCTGCTTGGTTCAGCTCAAGTCCAGGGCCTTGACCCCTTTAGTAAAATACGTGTTACAGAAGGAGTTTGAATAGGCTTCCCTGGGATTCGTTTTTAAGGATTTGACTTGTAAATGCTGGAGCTGTCACACTCAGTTTAAAACTGACCGTAGGAGCTGGATCTTTGTTGTTTCTTTCACAGATGCTTTCAAGGGCCAAACCTGCTGTAGGCGGGGACCTACCGCAAGCGGACAAAAGAAAGAAGAAAGGTAGGAAGATTCCAAAGCTAGAGGAGCTGCTTTCGCAACGAGATTTCACTGGAGCTATTACTCTATTGGAGGTAATGTCCAAAGAAGGTTGCTTCTTGGGAGGTGAATACCAGAACGCAGACGAATGCTTGGGTGAATGCTGGGTGCTGTGCTGTTGGAACAGGTGCGCACATTCTGGGGCTTCCTTTCAATCTAGTCAGGCACAGATTCCAGTTCCAAGTTAACTGTAAACCTGATTAAAGATGAACTAAAAAGAGATTTATTTCTTGAGGGACGCTTTTTCTTTTTTGTCTGAGAAAGTCTTTATTTTTCCTCACTTTTGAAGGATAATTTCACTAGATACAGAATTCTAGTTGATGGGTTTTTTTCTTTTAACACTTTAAATGCTTCACTTCTTTTTCTTCTTGTTTGCATGGTTTCTGAAAAAAAGTTTGATTTAATTCTTACCCTTGTTTTCCTATAGGTGAGATGTTTTTCCCCCCGCTTCTTTCAAGATTTTCTCTTTGTCTTTGGTTTTCCGCAGTTTGAAAATCATATACCTAGGTATAGTTTTTTTTTTTTTTTGGTATTTATCCTGCTTGGTGCCCCTCTGATCTTCCTGGATCTGTGGTTTGATGTATCTTATTAATTTTAGAAAATTCTCAGCTATTATTACTTCAAATATTTCTTCTGTCCCTTTCTCTCTCTCTTCTTCTTCTGCTATTTCCATTACATGTATGTTATATCTTTTGTTATTGTCCACAGTTCTTGGATATTCTATTCTGTCTTCTTTTTCCTCTTTGCATTTCAGTTTGGGAAGTTTCTATTGACATATCTTCAAGCTCACTGATTCTTTCCTTGGTTGAGTCCAGTCTACAGATGAGCCCATCAAAGGCATTCTTCATTTCTGTTACAGAGTTTTTTCATTTCTAGCATTTCCTTTTGACTTTTTCTTTTGAGGGACACTTTTAATTATGTCTGGTCCCACCGATGGTGAATCCAACTGAAAAATAGAGAGGCACATTTAATACAGTGTCGGTTCACACACTGTTCTTCCCAACCCCTGACCAATTTATGATTTATTTCTATTATATATTGTAACATTTTTACCAAATTTAAATAATTCAACCATGCTTCATGCTCATTGTCTAAAATCTTATAGCTTTAGAACATATTTCAAATCTGTGGCAGCAGGTCTCACCTTTCAATATGCCTCAGAATCACCTAGGGTACTTATTAAGATATGTATTCATGAACCCTTGCCTTAGGGATTCTTTTTTTTTTTTTTAAGATTTTATTTTTCCTTTTTCTCCCCAAAGCTCCCCGGTATACAGTTGTATATTTTTAGTTGTGGGTTCTTCTAGTTGTGGCATGTGGGATGATGCCTCAGCGTGACTTGATGAGTGGTGCCATGTCTGCGCCCGGATCCTAGCCAGTGAAACCCTGGGCTGCCGAAGTGGAGTGCACCAAGTTAACCACTCGGCCACGGGGCCGGCCCCGCCTTAGGGATTCTGATTCTCTACAGAATCCGTCTTTGGTGGTGTTCAGGAACCTGCTTTTTTGGCAACTAGCCTAAGTGCTTCTAAAGTAGATGGTCCAAGGACGCTGCACTTTGAGACACTGCTTTGTGGGACGCACAGGTTATGGGAGAATGAAGGAGTGCACCGAAGATCAAAGAGATGAAGAGTTTTGACAGCACAACCTGGTTGTGTTGTGCCGCAGTCATTTCTCCAAAGCACTGCTGCAGCCATGCCACTCATCTCTATCAACGATAATTATTTTAGTTAGCTTATGTATCTTTCTCAGTCTTCCATGTATAGTCCTCTGTTTCCTCCTAGTGCTCTGGTTTTGAGCACCTTGTGTGACTTTCTGATGTCAGCTTTCTCATCTTGGAAGTGAGGAAGTTGGCTTGGAAGGACCTTCTAGCTCTGTCAATCAGTGGACTGAGTGGTAGGGATTTGTCTAATTTTTTTCAGTCTCTCTTTTTCTTCTCTATTTTCTTTAAGGCAAAGACCACACATTTCTTGTGTAATCCCACACTGCCTTTAATTGTCAGGGAGGCTCTGCTCTGTGCTTACATTCTTAGGGTCAAAGGGCCATGCAGTCTGGGAATGAGAACTGCCGTGGTTTGGGGTGAAGAAGTCTCCTTAGTTCTCCTGTGGCTCCAGGGAATTCCTGGGGCAAATTCAGGGAGACCTCAAAGAAGAATTTCTTCACACTTAAGGTACTGGACTCAAATTCACAGCATTGGTGAGAGGAGGCTTTCTAATGTTATGGAGTTAGCTACAAGCGTAAGGTCTTAGCCCAGACAGGAAAGTATCCACGATGTCTTCATCTTGTAATGGTCAAGGAACCCGAAGTTCTGTAGCAATGCTCTGTAAATATGTGTTGGCTCACTATTTAATTTTGCACCCATGTTTTTGATTTATCACCCTGTAGAGTGAAAAAAATCTCACCTTACATGGTGGTTCAGACTCCTCCTTCAAGGTCTCGGTCCTTTCCTCCAAAACAGGACTTTTCTTCTGTTAGCTGAGGAATTCATAAAAATTTTTTCACAATGAACATAAATGAGGCCAGTCTTCTGAACACCCGTAGTTCTTATGAGCCCTGGTAAGCCTGTTCCGGGGTAGTAGAATGCTGTAGTGGCTTGTCCTCAGTGAAAGGTCATGACCTATGAATAAATGTACGTGTGTGCTAATGGGACAGGTTTGAAGTGTGGGGTTGAATGCAGCAGAGCATGGAGTGGGAGAACATGGGCTTCGGAGTCAGTGGGCTCTGGTGGTCCCTGCCACCACACTTACTGGCTGTGTGGCCTTGAGTTCATTGCTTAATCTCGCTAACCTTCAGTTATTTGGCATTAAATAATTCACATAGTTCTTACGTTCCTTACATATCCCCCAGAATTGTTATGAGAATATCTCTTAAATACTTTCTGGAGTAAGGTGTCAGTAAATACAGAAAAGCAAATGTGAAATATTTGAAATATAAGTTTCTATGACAATCAGAAGGTGATTGTGCTAAGTTCTGTAGGTATAGGTTTAATTAAATTGGGTATTGTCTTGTTTCAATTACTTGTGATTTCCTGTTGTTCATCAGTAACTTAACATAGCAGTTTTTAAACAGAGGGTTTACTATTCAAAGTTTTTCATCATTTTTTTTTCATGAAATTTTAACCTGAAGTTCAAACGTCATGTTGGGGAACAGGAAGAGGATACTAATTTGTGGATTGGATACTGTGCCTTTCACCTGGGTGACTACAAGAGAGCTTTAGAGGTTAGTAAAAAAAAAAAATTATAACGGAAGGGTTTTGAAAATGTCATTAAGCTTTGTATTATAATAATATACACTCATGATAAAATTCAAACAATATGGAAGGGAACAAAGTAAAAATAAAAAAAGCCATCCTGTCTGCCTTCCCCAATCCTATTTTTTTGTTAATGGAGGCAACCATTGGCTCATTTTTGATGTATGGCTTCAGAAATCTTTTATCTATGTTCAAGTGTATGTATATATGTCCTGTTTACTTTTTACTTTTAGATATATACTAATGAGATTGTTCAACATATTAACATTTGTATTTCTTAAAGAAATCTTCAGAAGAAGAAAAATAAGCCCTTTTGATAAAGAATGTTCATGATTCTTTTCTTAAAAGAAGTTAATTTTTATTTGGATTTGTTAATTTTAGACATAGGACAGAGTATATTATCTTTATATTTTTGCAAGTATTGTTTTGAAAGTTGTCGTCGTTGGTCGTTGTAAACCCTATCTAACGATGAACAGTCTTTAGGATTATGGACCTAGATAAAATTATAGATGCCTTATGTCAAGCAGTTTTTAATTTGGAGATGAAATTGTTTAAACATTTCCAAGATAGTCTTACTCCCAAAATGTAATCTAAGGATATTTAAAGAACCCGCATAGCTGAAATGAAAGTATCCAAGATCAGGTCACGGGGAGGTGAGATGAAGAACAAAGCAACGAAATCGGTGAAGGAAAAGGGAAATGTGAAAAGGAAAGAACAGAGGCTGGTAGTATTTGTGAAAGATGTAGGAGAAAAGACAATAACCCAAATGTAGTCAGAAAAAGAAACAAAGCCATCGGGGAAAGACTGATAAATAGTAAAAGTATATGGAAAATGTAGTTGACAGAGTGAATCTCAAAAACTGTTCTTGGAAGGAAAAAAATATCTTTTTAAAATGTAAAGCCACATAAACAAAGCCAGAAAACAATTAGAATGAAGTGAAATTTGTAGTGTATTAAGGTCATCAGATTTTAAGTTAACTGAACCTATGTGTTTTTTATAAGGTATCTTTTGTATGTCTCCTTTTTTTTTTTTTGAGGAAGATTAGCCCTGATCTAACAGTCACTGCCAATCCTCCTCTTTTTGCTGAGGAAGATTGGCCCTGAGCTAACATCTGTGCCCATCTTCCTCTACTTTGTACCTGGGACACCTGTCACAGCGTGGCTTGATAAGCGATGTGAGGGTCCCCACCCAGATCTCAACTGGTGAACCACAGGCCACTGAAGCGGAGTGTGCAAACTTAACTGCTGTGCCACTGGCCTGGCCCCTTTTGTATGTCTTTTTAAGTTAGCAAAAATAAAATATGTTAGTCACTTTTCATTTCTGCAGTTTGTTAGCCTATATCAATGTTAAAAGGGGAAAGAACAAGCATAAGATTATGTGACCAACAGTCCTGTGTAGTTAGGATTGAGCTTCAGCTCAGTATTTAACCTTACAGGTAGAGGATAGTTGAGGAGCAGGTAGGATTCCTTAAATGTGCACAGTCTCAGTAAGAAATCCTATTCCGTTGTAGAAGAATGACCCATGGATGGCTTTACTGCTGAAATGAGATGGCTACTTAATATGTATTTCAGGAATATGAAAATGCAACAAAAGAGGAAAACTGCAATCCTGAAGTCTGGGTGAACCTAGCCTGTACCTACTTCTTTCTCGGAATGTATAAACAAGCTGAAGCAGCTGGATTTAAAGGTAAAATGGGCCTTTTAATATCTGGTATTCATCACTAATATAGTAAGAGTCATTTTTGAGATTTTAAAACTTAATTCCTTTTTCTATTGAGGAAAAACCAAGTGACATTAGAAAGTTTAAAAATAGCTTTACTCTTCAAAAAATATTGGATCTGAGCAACTGTACATGTAAAGAGAGTTAATCTCTGTGCTGCTTGCCCTCCCCACCCCGTCTCCCCAGAAGCTACAGCCAGAAAGCAGAAGGATGAAAGAAGAAAAAGGGAGAGGTGTCTTTCTTAGGCCCCACGTGGTAGGATGTTCATGCTGTTGGTAGGAGTTGGGTATAGTTGTTCAAACTCTTAGGGATGTGGATTTTATAGCTGCTTTTCCTGCTTTGGAGTGAGGAGCCAAGCAATTTCAGCTTGAACAATCCAGACTTCTTCCCTTTTGCTTTGTCATGGCAGTCATCTTAGGAAACTGGACTCAAATTTGCAAATAAGAGTATAGCAAAAGGGAAACATGGGAGGAAAGATGAAGAATAATTAGACTGTGAATCAACTTAAATTCAAAGAAATGCAGAGAAAGTGAGCGAGAGAATATTTGTTAGGAGATTTGTTAGGGAAGAATGTATTCCAGGTTACAATAGGTTAGAATTCTTAGAGAATTAACTGATATATACATATTTAGAAAAAATTCCAACTCAAATTCCTGGAAAATGTGGAACTTGAAGCCTTTCTTGATTCATACCCAAATTGTTTCATATGTATTAATGTAGTTTTTCCTAAGTTAGTTATTAGAGCCTTTAAGTTACTTACTTTATCTCATGTTTCTAGATTTTGTGTGTGCCAAGAACAGTGTTAGACACATAGAAAGTGATCATGGTAGCTGTCTCTCTTTCCGTATATATTTTTTCTTTTTTGTACACTGAAGTATGACTTTTTACTGTAAAGGGATATAGGATGGGTGTCCCGAATTAGGAAGATTCTCCAAGAGTGCAAAGGGAATTTGGAACTTAACCTTTTTGCGTGGCTATCTGTTTCAGCGTGGCAGATGATCATGCTAGAAGACCTATGGAATAGAGGCTGGGCTAGTGTGTAAGAAAATATGGCAGTGTGTGGGAAAGGAGATTTCAGAAGGAATTGACAGAGAATACTGCAAAGAACAGCTGAATGAGAGTGGATTTCCAGATGTATTGAGTTGACCATAACCATTTATTTCCAGTGTTTGGTTCAGTATGTGAACAGCACAGCGATGGGCTGCTGCTAGAACTGTGTGTGTGGAGCGCTGTGCTGTGGGTCACCATAATGGAACCAGACAGAGAAGTGGTGGAGAAGAGCAGAGCCTTAGAACGTTTTTCTTCTGATTCTTGATGCTACTGCAGATGGAAATTAGACTAAAATTATATACGTTCTAGCAGAGACATATGAGGGTCAGATGGGTAAGGATTTGGGAAGATTTATCTGAGCCTCATGTCATTCCTACAAGGGACTAAGTGCCGTAGACAATTGGGTTCTTTAATAAGCAGCTTGGATTTTTTTTTCAGCTCCAAAAAGCCGACTTCAAAACCGCCTCCTCTTCCACTTGGCTCACAAGGTATTTATGTTCTCATTTCACACTTTGTGCTTGTAAAATATTTTTCTCTTTCTTCCTTCTTTTTACCAACAATGGTGAAAGGTAATTAACTAGAAATTCTTGTTAATGATATTTCCAGAACCAGTAGAATATAACTGTTAACTTTATAGGGTTTTTCTCCTCCATCAAAGTTTTTTACCCTATTAATTTATTCAGAGATATTAAATTTTAGTTTTTCTTAAGCAGTAGTCATTTAAGAAGATTAGTTTGTTTCAACTATCCTATTGTCTCTTAGAAAACAGAATCAAAAACACCTTGCCCTGATGCCTGGAAGTAAGTCAACACTTTTTAGAATTGCCTTATAGTAATAATTTTGATCATCATCATAAAATGATTTTTTAAAATAATTTTTTGTGTTATAAAAGTTACACATTAATTCTATTAAACAAAATAGAAATAAGAAAAAAAGGAAATAACATATACCATATTTAAAGATAACTACATTTCAACCTTTTGGTATATTATATCTCCTTTTAGGATAATAATTTTTTATATGCATATTTTTATTTTTGTTTATTTTATTTTGCAGAATAGGACTCACGCTGAATATATGTTTTTGTATTCTGCTTTTTTTTTTTAAATTGGCACCTGAGCTAACAACTGTTGCCAATCTTTTTTTTTTTTCTGCTTTATCTCCCCAAATCCGCCCCCCCCCAACCCGGTACATAGTTGCATATCTTAGTTGCAGGTCCTTCTAGTTGTGGCATGTGGGATGCTGCCTCAACGTGGCCTTGATGAGTGGTGCCATGTCTGCACCCAGGATCCGAACCGGCAAAACCGTGGTCCGCCACAGCAGAGCACAAGAACTTAACCACTCAGCCATGGGGCTGGCTCCTGGTTTTTGTTTTTACTTACCTTTATACTATGAGCATATCCTTGAGTCACTAAATAGTCTTCAAAATCATTTTTATTTTTTTTTTGGCTGAGGAAGATTCACCCTGAGCTAATATCTGCGCCACTCTTCCTCTATTTTATATATAGATTGCTGCCACAGCATGGCTGATGAGTAGTGTAGGTCTGTGCCTGGGATCTGAACCCATGAACCCAGGCCACCACAGCAGAGCATGCCGAGCCCAAGCACTTGGCCATGGGGCCGGCCCCTAAAACCATAATTTTTTAAAATGGTTTTTATAACATTCCATTGTATGCATGTACCGTAATTTGTGTAACATTTCCTATTTATTTGACTTTTAGATTGTTTTTAATTTTAATTATAAAAATACATTTCTGAATATCCTAGAAATGGACTTACTGAATTATTGGGTATGAACAACTATGAAGTTTTTAATTGGTATTGCTAAGTTATTTTACAGAAAGTTTATCTAATTGTCCACAGGCAGTATATGAAAATAATTATTTTTGGTGCATTTAAAAATTTCACACTGAAAATTTAAAAAATCTTAAAAAAAAAAAAAAGGGGGCGGGTGCTGTGGCTGAGTGGTTAAGTTCGTACGCTCCGCTTCGGTGGCCCAGGGTTTCGCCAGTTTGAATCCTGGGCGTGGACATGGCACTGCTTATCAAGCCATGCTGAAGCAGCATCCCACATGCCACAACTAGAAGGACCCACAACTAAAAATATACAACTATGTACCAGGGGGCTTTGGGGAAGAAAAAGGAAAAAAAATGTAAAAATCTTAAAAAAAAAATTCACACTGTATTTATCTGTCTCTCTGTTTAGTTGTTTCAGTTTTTGCTTTACATGTTTTTCAGACTCTATCAAGGGCATGGAAATTTAGAATTATGTCCACCTGGTGGATTGAAACATTTATCATTGTGAAATGTCTTTCCTTAACTCTAAAAATCCCTCTTCACAGAAAGTCTGCTTTGTCATAGTTGAAGAGCTGCCTCAGCTCTCTTTTGGTCAGTGTTTGCCTGTTATATCTCTTTACATCCTTTTACTTTCTGCCTTTCTGTGTCCTTCCATTTTAAACATCTCTCTTATAAACAGCATATAAAAAAGATAAAGAGACATAGAAAAAAAGGAAAGGGAGAAAATATAAAGAAATAGAAAAGAAAAAGAAAGTAAGGGGGGGGGGCCATCAAGTAATGAATATTAGCTGTAACTTATAGACTTTCCATTGTCAAGGCTTTGCTGAGGCTTTCGTTCTTTCTCTGAAGGAGAGACAAAGGAGAAGACGACAAGGAATGGAGGGGAAGACCATAGAGATGAGATGGCTGAGGGAGGAGTTAAAATCTCCACACCATAGGTGTTGATTTCTCTAACTGTACTCTAACGTGAATCTCTACATGCCTTTCTGTCTCTCACAATTTTAGTTTAATGATGAGAAGAAATTGATGAACTTTCATCAAAATCTTCAGGATATCACAGAAGATCAGCTCAGTTTGGCCTCAATCCACTATATGCGATCTCACTACCAAGAAGCTATTGATATTTATAAGCGAATACTGCTAGATAACAGGTCTGTGTTCTTTTGTGCTTACCTGAAATCTCATTTTGTTCATTTCTTCTTAACTAGTTTGGCTGAGGACCTAGTGTACTTTCAGTCTAGTATCACTATGTGTTCAACTTTGTTTAGCCAATAATCTGGTGAGATTAAGATCTCCTTCTTGTCTACATCAGAGTTTCTCCATCTTTATTTTATCATCACCCTTCCAAGGAGCTTTTTTAGACTTTTTCCCCCCAATCACCCTCTTTTGAAACTTTAATAGCACAGATATATTGTATATCCATTTATGTACTGTATGTATATCTGTGCTTTATACATAAAATGAGTACAATTTTCCACCTGCCCATAAGAACCAATTTCTGCCCCTTTGGAGTTGATATTGCCCTGTTGAAAATGTGTGGTCCAGGTGTATCAGTTTTAGTGTTGTAGTAACATTGTAGGTAATTTGCTGACAAAATTAGAAACAAACCTTTCTAAAGAATTAACATTCCAACTATCACTACTTTGCCTCTCTCCTACACCCCAAAATATCTCATCCACCTCCCCTGATCCCTCTTTTGCTTTACCATCACTGTCTCCCACCCATTCCCATTCTCAGTCATTAAGTCTACTTGCCTTGTCTGTCTGTCCTCTATATGGTGTGTGCTTATTTGCATTTATGCTCAATTACAGCATATGTTAGTTTCATTTTTTTTTTAACACAAATAGGTAGGAGTTGAACTTTTCCATTTCTCCCCTAGTTGTCGTCTTTTACTCTACTTATATCAAAACACCCAAATATTACAATACAAAAAGAAAAATATTGTACTGATTATATCTTGCCTTCTTTCTTCAGAAGGCGAATTCTTGTCCTCTTTCCCTTGCTGTCCATGGAGCCATTAAAAAAGTCTTTGTAGTTTGAGAACGTTTCTATGAAGTAGACCTAAGCTGTTAACCCTTAATTCTTTCATCTAATAGGGAATACCTTGCCCTCAATGTGTATGTGGCCCTGTGTTACTACAAGTTGGATTACTACGATGTGTCTCAAGAAGTCCTGGCTGTTTACCTTCAGCAAATTCCTGACAGTACCATCGCGCTCAATCTTAAGGCCTGTAATCATTTTCGCCTTTACAACGGCAAAGCAGCTGAGGTAGTGCTGGAAGTTTGTTGTTAGTTTATTTAATTCTGGTTTGAATTACCCTATACTTTCTGGATTATTCATGAAACTCTATTATGTGTAACTCTTGATTAATATCGCTTTGTTGTTGCCAGTATGATTCTATAAGAATCTAATTGTATAAATATTATCAGATATTCTAAAAAGAAGGTTGACTTCTGAATTCTCTGTATGTGTCTAATATATTGTAGATGACCTTTACCTAGATGCTTTACATTAATTTAAATATGTTAAAACCAAATGCTTCTGCTTCTTCCTCTAAAATATGTTTGTGGCTCTGTGGTTTAGTGTCACCAACATGTAAATCACATCAGAAACCTAAGATATCCATCACTTTCTTCACCTTCATCTCCTGCCTAAGTATTCACCAGTTCTTGTCAATTCTCTGTCCTAGATATCTGTTTTATCTATCCCCTCTTTTCCTTTGCCACTCTTGTAGTCCAGGCGCTCCTCATCAATTGTGTCAGTTCTTTAAATAATTTCCCTGCCTCTACTCTGGTCCTCTCCAGTCCAGCCATTGAGTTTGTCCCATACACCATACTCTCCTACTACCATAGCTTTGACTACAGCATTCTCATTTTCTGGAATGTCTTTCTTTGCTTGGTACACTTCAATGTCTCCCTTAAGGTTGCTCCAAGAGGCAATAGTGGTAGACATTTTATGAATACTTAGGAGTTTGCTAACTTATAGGCACTATGTAGAACACTTTATATCCATTATTTAGTTTCCATGATAATCCTGTAGATAAATTCCATTATAGCTGTCGTTTTGTAGGAAACTGAGAGTGCACAGCAGGCCATACATTATAACTGCTTTTTATTTAACATTGACACTGTGTGTGTGTGTGTGTGTGTGTATTTATGTGTGTGTATGTATAAATATATATTTTCTTACTAATTATATATTATTTATTATTATATATCATATTATATATTATAATATAATATAAAATAGTATATAATAATATATATTTTTTATATAAAATATATGCTTTAAAATATATATTTATATAGAGTTTGATGGCGCGACTTGTTTGTAGTTGACATGGGGCCTTCGGGAAGGGAAGCGAAGGCGAGAGGGAAGTCAGACCAGGAGGAGAGGGGGCGGAAGGACTGAGGAAAGCGTGAGGTGCAGGGCAGAACTTTCCGTGTCCCTAGGCTGATCTGCACCTTCATTTTCCTCTCCTGCCATGTGGAGAGCGTAGTACTCCTTGCCGCCCCGCCTGACGAGGACCCGGAAGGATTCCCAGTGGTAACAGTGAATCTGAGCCCCTGCTAGTGTCCAGTGAAGACAGGTCAGTGGGAGAGGACTCTTTACAAAAAGAAGACTGACATTGGAGAAGATCCAAGATGGCGCCATGAGTAGTCCTCTTTGTCTCTCCCCCTTCGAGTCTACAATTATTTGGACACTTATCGCTTGACAAAGGATATCCAGACAGTATCTCAGGACGTCTGAGATACCCACGCGACTATACATCGGAAGGCGGACGGACTTTCCTCTGGGAGGATGTGGAAATAGGTGAAAACTCTCCGACCCCGACCGAGCAGCCTAGTACCCGCAAGCAGCTTTCTTCCAACGGACACCCCCAGAGGATCTACACACATCTAGGGCAGGAGCGAGCACACAACAGAGGAGCGACGGTGGAAACAGGTGACCAGAACCCTACCTAAACCCCCCGCAATTACTCCTAAACGCAGAGGGAAACTTTGGAGTTGCACACCTGAGCCCGCGGGGAGAGTGTCTCCCCACCATTGGCGGGGAGACCCCACCTGGTGTTCGCGGCACCCGGAGGGTCCCAGAGAGAGTCGCTGAGGGTACGGAGGTCTCCCAGCTGCCGTTGCCCGCCCCGTGGGAGTAGGGATTGCCGGAGATCTCGGAGAGGACTGGGGCTGGGGGAAGTTTCAAAGGCCGGCTCTGCGACCCGGAGGGGAAGCGCCGGAGTTCCGCCCGGGCAGCAGACAAAACTCTCTGTCTGCCATTAGCAGAGGGGCCACGCCCAGCACTCAACTCCGGGAAAGCCCTGGAGAGAATCCCAGAGGACGGGGCAACCCCCAGCTGCCGTTGCCCACCCCGTGGGACTAGGGATAGCCGGAGATCTCGGAGAGGACTGGGGCTGGGAGGAGTTTCCAGAGACCCAGCTTCGTAGCCTAGGGGGAAACCCTACAGGCTCACAGCAGCCTTAGGGAAAGCCTCTGCACAGCACCAGTAGAAGGCACCCAGCTGGCAGCCACAAGGCTGGAAGACCCCAGGGCAAAAGCAGCATAGCTAGGTGAACTAACCACAGACTGTAGAAGATGCCAATAGCTCTCCTGCGACCCATAGAGGACAAGTGAGATTTTGTGGGTGCCGACAGCAACGGAGCGAGAAATATAAGTGATCCCACCCCTGGCTGCTGGAAAAGCCCATAACACCGTTGCAGACCCCAAGGAGGGAGCACATCTAGGTGGGCTGCAACAGTAGGCACCAGCAGCCTGAAGCCCCCCCTGTGACGGCCCCCACGGCAGAGGAGGGAATCCAAAGGGCCACTGTGGCTACGAGGAGGGGCCCAGGCCCAGTTAGCAACTGCGGACAGGGTTCCTGGTTGGTGCAGTATAAACAGCTGCTCCCCCACCGCAGCAGCTGAAACAAGTGAAAGGAGCAACTAAACTCTATCTCCATGCGGAGGCACAAATCAACAACATCAAGCAATATGAAAAAATACGTTAAATCTCCAGAACAGAAAGAAAGTAACAAATACACAGAAAACAATCCCAAAGAAAATGAGATATATAACCTAAATGATGATGACTTCAAAACAGCCATCATTAAAATACTCAATGAGTTAAGAGAAAATTCTGACTGACAACTCAACGACTTCAGGAGCTATGTCACAAAAGAGTTTGATACGATAAAGAAGAACCAAACAGAAATATTGGAAATGAAGAACACAATAGAGGAGATTAAGAAAAATCTAGATGCTCTGAACAGTAGGGCCGATAATATGGAGGAAAGAATTAGCAATTTGGAAGATGGCAATATAGAATTGCTGCAGGCAGAGGAGGGGAGAGAAGCAAGACTAAAAAGAAATGAAGAAACTCTCCGAGAATTATCAGACACAATTAGGAGATGCAACGTAAGGAATATAGGTATACCAGAGGGAGAAGAGAAGGAGAAAGGGGCAGAAAGCCTATTCAAAGAAATAATGGCTGAAAACTTCCCAAATCTGGTGAGAGAGATGGACCTTCAGGTGACAGAAGCCAATAGATCTCCAAACTTTATCAGTGCAAGAAGACCAACTCCACGGCATATAGTAGTGAAGCTAGCAAAAGTCAACGACAGGGAGAAAATACCAAGGACAGCCAGGCAAAAGAAACTAACCTACAAAGGAACCCCCATCAGGCTATCAGCAGATTTCTCAGCAGAAACTTTACAGGCTAGAAGAGAGTGGAATGATATATTCAAAAATCTGAAGGACAAAAATCTACAGCCGAGAATTCTCTACCCAGCGAAAATATCCTTCAGATACGATGGAGAAATAAAAACTTTCCAAGATAAACAAAAATTAAGGGAGTTCATTGCCACAAAACCTCCTCTACAGGAAATCCTCAGAAAAACCCTCATTTCTGAAAAATCCAAAAAAGGAAAGGGGCTACAAAACCAAGAGCAGAGGAGATAAGTAGAAGGACAACAACAGAGAGTAGCAGCTCTACATCAGAACAGATTAAACCATGGGACGAGAAACAAAGGAAATTGAAGAAAACCGGAAAACAAGACACAAAATGGTAGTGGTAGGCCCCCACATCTCAATAATCACTCTAAATGTAAATGGATTGAACTCCCCAATCAAAAGACACAGAGTGGCAGGATGGATCAAAGAACAAGATCCAACAATATGCTGCCTCCAGGAAACACACCTCAGCCCCAAAGACAAACACAGACTCAGAGTGAAGGGATGGAGAACAATACTCCAAGCTAATAAGGAACAAAAGAAAGCAGGTGTCGCTATACTAATATCAGACAAGGTAGATTTCAAAGCAAAACAGATAAAGAAAGATAAAGAGGGACAGTATATAATGATAAAAGGGACTCTCCACCAAGAAGACATAACACTTATAAATATATACGCACCCAACACAGGAGCACCAAAATTTGTAAAGCGACTCTTAATAGAACTAAAAGAAGACATCAACAACAATACAATAATAGTAGGGGACCTCAACACACCATTAACACCAATGGACAGAACATCCAGACAGAAAATCAACAAGGAAATAATAGAATTAAATGAAAAATTAGACCAGATGGACTTAATAGATATATATAGAACACTTCATCCAAAAACAGCAGGTTACACATTCTTCTCAAGTGCACATGGAACATTCTCAAGGATTGACCATATTTTGGGAACCAAAGCAAACATCAATAAATACAAGAGAGTTGAAATAATATCAAGCATCTTTTCTGATCATAATGCTATTAAACTAGAAATCAACTACAAGAAAAAAGCAGAGAAAGGTGCAAAAATGTGGAGACTAAACAACACGCTTCTCAACAAACAATGGATCATTGAAGAAATTAAAGAAGAAATCAAATTTTATCTGGAGACTAATGAAAATGAGAACACGACATACCAAATCATTTGGGATGCAGCAAAAGCAGTCCTAAGAGGGAAATTCATCGCAATACAGGCTCACCTCACTAAACAAGAAAAAGCTCACATAAGCAACCTCAAACGACACCTAACAGAACTAGAAAAAGAAGAACAAACAAAGCCCAGAGTCAGTAGAAGGAGGGAAATAATAAAAATAAGAGCAGAAATAAACGATATTGAAACAAAAAAGACAATAGAAAGGATCAATGAAACAAAGAGTTGGTTCTTCGAAAGAATTAGCAAAATTGACAAACCCCTAGCCAGACTCACCAAGAAAAGAAGAGAGAAATCGCAAATTAATAAAATTAGGAATGACAGAGGAGAAATCACAACAGATACCAATGAAATACAAGAGATCATAAGAGAATACTATGAAAAACTATATGCCAACAAATTGAACAACCTGGAAGAAATGGACAAATTCCTAGACTCCTACAATCTCCCCAAACTGAATCAGGAAGAAATGGAGAATCTGAATAGGCCAATCACAAGTAAGGAAATAGAAACGGTAATCAAAAACCTCCCCAAAAATAAGAGTCCAGGACCAGACGGCTTCTCTGGAGAATTCTACCAAACATTCAAAGAAGACTTAATACCTATTCTCCTCAAACTGTTCCAGAAAATTGAGAAAGATGGAGAACTCCCTAACACATTCTATGAAGCCAACATCACTCTGATCCCCAAACCTGACAAGGACAACACAAAGAAGGAGAACTACAGGCCGATATCACTGATGAACATAGATGCAAAAATCCTCAACAAAATTTTGGCAAACCGAATACAGCAATACATCAAAAAGATTATACACCATGATCAAGTGGGATTTATACCTGGGACACAGGGATGGTTCAACATCCGCAAGTCAATTAACGTGATACACTACATCAACAAAATGAAAAACAAAAACCACATGATCATCTCAATAGATGCAGAGAAAGCATTCAACAAGATCCAACACCCATTTATGATAAAAACCCTCAGTAAAATGGGTATAGAAGGAAAGTACCTCAACATAATAAAGGCCATATATGATAGACCCACAGCCAACATCATACTCAATGGACAAAAACTGAAAGCCATCCCTCTGAGGACAGGAACAAGACAAGGGTGCCCACTTTCACCACTCCTATTCAACATAGTACTGGAGGTGCTGGCCAGAGCAATTCGGCAGGAAAAAGAAATAAAAGGAATCCAAATAGGTAACGAAGAAGTAAAACTCTCGCTGTTTGCAGACGACATGATCTTATATATAGAAAACCCCAAAGAATCCATAGAAAAACTATTAGAAATAATCAACAACTACAGCAAAGTAGCAGGGTATAAAATTAACGTGCATAAATCAGTAGCATTTCTATACACTAACAATGAACTAACAGAAAAAGAACTCAAGAACTCAATCCCATTCACAATCGCAATGAAAAGAATAAAATACCTTGGGGTAAACTTAACCAAGGAAGTGAAGGATCTATACAATGAAAACTACAAGACTTTCTTGAAAGAAATTGATGATGACATAAAGAGATGGAAAGACATTCCTTGCACATGGATTGGAAGAATAAACATAGTTAAAATGTCCATACTACCTAAAGCAATATACAGATTCAATGCTATCCCAATCAGAATCCCAAGAACATTCTTCACAGAAATTGAACTAACAATCCTAAAATTCATATGGGGCAACAAAAGACCGCGAATTGCTAAAGCAATCCTGAGCAAAAACAAAGCCGGCGGAATCACAATCCCCGATTTCAAAACATACTACAAAGCTACAGTGATCAAAACAGCATAGTACTGGTACAAAAACAGGTCCACAGATCAATGGAACAGAATTGAAAGCCCAGAGATAAAACCACACATCTATGGACAGCTAATCTTCGACAAAGGAGCAGAGGGCCTACAATGGAGAAAAGAAAGTCTCTTCAGCAAATGGTGCTGGGAAAACTGGACAGCCACATGCAAAAGATTGAAAATTGACCATTCTTTTTCACCACACACCAAAATAAACTCAAAATGGATCAAAGACCTAAAGATTAGGCCTGAGACAATAAGTCTTTTGGAAGAGAATATAGGCAGTACACTCTTTGACATCAGTTTCAAAAGAATCTTTTCGGACACTGTAACTCCTCAGTTGAGGGAAACAATAGAAAGAATAAACAAATGGGACTTCATCAGACTAAAGAGCTTCTTCAAGGCAAGGGAAAACAGGATTGAAACAAAAAAACAGCTCACTAATTGGGAAAAGATATTTACAAGCCACTTATCTGACAAAGGGTTAATCTCCATAATATACAAAGAACTCACACTGATTAGCAACAAAAATACAAACAACCCGATCAAAAAATGGGCAGAGGACATGAACAGACATTTCTCAAAAGAAGATATGAATATGGCCAATAGACACATGAAAAGATGTTTATCATCACTAATCATCAGGGAAATGCAAATCAAAACTACACTAAGATATCACCTTACACCCGTTAGATTGGCAAAAATATCCAAAACCAAGAGTGACAAATGTTGGAGAGGATGTGGAGAAAAAGGAACCCTCATACACTGTTGGTGGGAATGCAAACCGGTACAGCCACTATGGAAAACAGTATGGAGATTTCTCAAAAAGTTAAAAATTGAAATACCCTATGACCCAGCCATCCCATTACTGGGTATCTATCCTAAGAACCTGATATCAGAAATCTCAAGAGTCCGTTGCACCCCTATGTTCATCGCAGCATTATTTACAATAGCCAAGACGTGGAACCAGCCTACATGCCCAGAAACTGATGATTGGATAAAAAAGATGTGGTATATATACACAATGGAATACTACTCAGCCATAAAAAAAGACAAAATTGGCCCATTCACAACAATGTGGATGGACCTCGAGGGTATTATGTTAAGCGAAATAAGCCAGTCCGAGAAAGACGAACTCTATATGACTCCACTCATAGGTGGAAGTTAGTATATTGATAAGGAGATCTGATCGGTGGTTACCAGGGAAAAGGGGGGGTGGGTTACCAGGGCACAGAGGGGGAAGTGGTGTACCCACAACATGACTAACAAAAATGTACAACTGAAATCTCACAAGGTTGTAATCTATCATAACATTAATTAAAAAATATATATATATATTTATATATACACACGTATACACGCATATACATACATGTAGACAGAGATATTAGTAGATATATAAATAGAGAGCATGTTCTGTACTAAATCTGTATACTGATTTAGATATATATATCTGTATATATTTTATATACAGATATTTTTAGGTTAACCCTATGAGGGAGCCATACTTGCAAATTACTTCCTTGGCCATTACTTTAGTTGATGTCAGAAGCCACCATAATTAAAATGTAAAATTTCTGCATGTGTCAGAATTTTTAAATCCTACTCTTGCCCAAAAAACAGTTCCAACTGGCGTCATGCCGCCAGAGTAGGGGGAGGAAAGAAACTGAAACCAACAAATTAACTACATAAAGGCAAAATTTATTGTGAAGATGTCATAGCAAGGAACGCTATTAACGTGCTTCGTGCTGGCAGGAGATTGGACTCCTGAGTGAAACAGTGTTTCATAGTTGGTGGTGAGGGGGCAGAGTGGCACATGTCCTTGGCATATACCTGGATTCACCTTTCATGGCTTATGTCAATAAAGGTGGTCAGTTGTGGCAGAAGGAATGTCTCTCAGTTGAATTGCTTAGTATGCAATCGATCAGTCCATTTATGTATTAGATAAAATACATTCTTGGGTATGCTCATTTCAACTAAAGAGTCCCTTGAGTCTGCCTAATTGGCTAGTTTCCAGCATCAGCAGTTCCAGAGCAAACTGAATTTGCTTTAGATTTTTCACCTTTTGGTAAGAACAAATAAAAGAAATATATTCTTGCCTTTCTACTTTGAGTCAGTCTTGGGGACTCCGCCAATTTTGGGGTAAGGTGCAGCCTATTAAATGCTAACACTTTGTCTGCACGTGTTTTTTCACAGAATGGTGTGGGTGGCCTGGTTAACCAGTGTTCTGTAGGTCTGGTGCTGAGTCAGGACAGCAAACCAACTTTCCATCTCCAAAAGGCATGCTTTTTCATTTGAAATTGTGTCCATGCAGTTTACATATTGATTTTATAATGTACTCCAGCAGTAAATGACTATGTCAGATACTAAAAAATGCTAAGAAGTGGGATAACAATAGTATAGTTTGTGTTTACTTATGATAATTTTATTAAACCATTTAAAATCAAGCATTCCTCTAGTAATTTGTGTAATGGACTCTATATTATATGATTCATTCTCACTCACGAACACCAATAGCGTTCTCCTCTTCTATAGTGAGCATGAGGAGCCGGCCCCATGGCCGAGTGGTTAAGTTTGTGCACTCTGCTCAGTGGCCCAGGGTTTTGCTGCGTTAGATCCTGGGCACAGACCCAGAACCACTCATCAGGCCATGCTGAGGCGGTGTCCCACATAGCACAACTGGAAGGATCTACAGCTAGATTGTGTAGCTATGTACTGGGAGGCTTTGGAGAAAAGAAGAAGGAAAAAAAATATATAGTGAGCATGAAATAATCTGTAATGATTCACTTAATTCTTAAAGTACTTTGAATAACTTACACAAGGTTATACAACTAACAAGTGACAAATTCAGGTCTCAAACTCTTGTCTATCTGACTCTAAAGCTTATAAACTTAACCACTAAAAATTACTGTAAATTTGGGTATACTTTCCTCTTTGCTCTTTTTATATATATGTAATACAACTTCCAAATAATAAGCATGATTTCATGTATGTATAACCAAATAAGCATGATATATATATAATGCTTATATATCAAATATATATCATGCTTCTTATATGTAATTTATATATTATATATATAGTCATGCTTACTATTTGGTAGTTGCCTAACTATCTTTAATCTAGACAAGCTTATTGAGGGTTAAGTCTGTGTCTTTTGACATTTGTATTCCAGCACCTGACAGAATGCACACACAAAGTTGATGACAACTAAGTATTGGCTGAATGAGAATTTTGAAATGTGACTAACAATTAAGGGAGAATCACATTTAAAGAAGAAGACGTTCAAAAGAGGTCAATAAAGACGAAGACTGAGAAAAAGCCATTGGGTTTCATAACTAGGATTTCCTACTCTGATTAGGATATCATTATTGGGGATTGAAGCTAGATGGCAAGGAGATAAGGAATGAGTGAGTAATCACTTGGACTGGGAATTTTCAAAAAAGATATGGCAGAGGGATGGGATGTAGATAATGAAGAAATAGAAGCAGTGAATATAAGATTCTGGTGCAAAGGAGAACGCTGGTTTCAGAGAATAAAGTATTAAAAGAACTTTTTCCCCCAAACTGGGAAGGCCTATAGTGATTAAGAACAGGTTTTTTGAAATCAGATAGACCCAAATTCCAATCCTAGCTTACTAGCTGTGTGGCTTTCAGTGGACTACTTAACCTCCTTAAACATCATCTGCAAAATAGGGAAAGTGATAGTACTGGCTTATTGTAGGTTGCTGTGCAGATTAAGTGATGTGCTGTAATGTAAAGTCCTAAGCTGGTGCACATAGTAAACTCTCCGTAAACATTAGCAGTTATCAAAAGTTTTATAGGCAGAAACAGTCAGATTAATTTTTTTCTTTGTTTTAGTGCTTTCTGTATCTTTTTTAAGACCATTGTTTAAGAAATGACTTCCTAGCCTAAGATCATATTCTCTGATATTAACTTCTAAAAGCCTTATTTTGCCTTTTTCAAATGCAAATTATCTGTAATTATATTATTTTTGAAAGATCTAACTTCTCAATTAAAAGACAAAAATTGGTAAATTAGATTGAAAAGACAAAACTCTAATACGTTTTAAATATAAGGACACAGAAAATTTGAATGTAAGAGGATACATTTCATGCAGAATATTTCTTACATGGTTTCTATCATTGGTGTCATGCTTTTAGGAAGGTCATTTTCACTCTAACATAGATAAGATGACTTTCATCTTCTGTTTATAGATTTTTGGTGGGTTTTTTTGAGGAAGATTAGCCCTGAGCTAACATATGCTGCCAATCCTGCTCTTTTTGCTGAGGAAGACTGGCCCTGATCTGACATCTGTGCCCATCTTCCTGTACTTAATAGGTGGGATGCCTACCACAGCATGGCTTGCCAAGCGGTGCCATGTCTGTACCCGGCATCTGAACCGGTGAAACCCAGGCCACTGAAGCAGAATGTGAGCACTTAACTGCTGCCCCACCAGGCCGGCCCCTATGGTTTTATTTTTTAACAGGTTTATTGAGATATAACTAGCATACCACACAATGCACCCTTTTAAAATATGCAATTTAATCGTTTTTAGTATATTCACAGGTATATGCAATCATCACCACAGTCAATTTTAGAACATTTCCATTACCTCAAAAAGAAACCCCATACTCCTTAGCTATTAACTGTTATTCCCCCAGCCCCAAGCAACTACTAATCTACTTTCTCTCTAGATTTTCCTATTCTGGATATTTCATCTAAAAGGAATCATATAATATGTGATCATTTATGACTGACTTCTTTTTCTTAGCATAATGTTTATAATGTTTATATGTTGTAGCAAGTATTAGTACTTCATTCATTTTCACGACCAAATAATATTCTATTTTATCTATATATACCACATTTTATTTTTCATTCATCACCTAATGGACATTGGTTGTTTTTGCCTTCTGCCTATTACGAATAATGCTGCTATAAACATTTGTGTACATGTTTTTGCACATGTTTTGGACATGTTTTCATTTCTCTTGGGTATAAAACTAGGAGTAGAATTGCTGAGTCATGTGGTAGCTTTATGTTTAATTGAGAACTGCCAAACCATTTTCCAAAGTAGCTGCACCAGTTTACATTACCACCAGCAGCGTATAGGAGTTTTAGCTTCTCTGCGTCCTTGCCAACTGTTGTTATTATCCGACATTTTTATTCTAGCCATCTCAGTGGACATGAAGTGGAATCTCATTGTGGTTTTGAGTTGCGTTTCCCTGGTGGCTAATGATGTTGAAGAGGTTTTTCATGTGCGGCGAGTGCTGCTTTAAATTCTGTCCCTAGGCATCTCACTTGCGTCACTCTTAGTCCCAGCTAGCCCTGCCTGAGACTGAAACGATCCTCATAATACTGAAAGATTTTGTGTTTTCACTGTCATTTGCTCAAGTGTGTAGTGAAGTTTTCCAGAGACAAAATTGTTTCAAAATAGGTCAAATGCAGTTACAGGTATGCTAATCTAGCTGTCCTCTTTTAAGCCAGACATTAAGGAGATTTGCAAAAATGTAAAACTCTTCTCACTAAATTTTTGTTTTGGTAAATACAGTTTTTTAAAATGAAAAATATTTGTGTTAATGTGTAGTGGGTTTATTTTTGATTAATTGAATACTTAAAAATTTCTGTTTTAATTTTTAATAAATATTGATGGCTATCACCTACATAAACAAAAGCTCTTTGGGATCCTTAATTATTTTTAAGCTTATAAAAGTGATCTTGAGATCAAAAAGCTTGAAAACTGCTGTTCTAACCTGATATTACCCAGCACTTTGGAACTGCTGCTGTGGACAAGAGCAGAGATTAATGAAAGGATTGCTGAGCAGACGTGCATTTATGAGATCAGGTAGAACAAGTTTGTAGTAGTTAGTGAGAACAGTCAAGAATTTAATTATGTATCCAGAAAAGCTTAGCTAACCACTGATAGAAGTAGAAAAAGGAGGAGAGGAGGATTACTCAAAATTATAGATGGGCAAGGTAGGAATAGCAGAAAGAGGAAGTAGGTGAGTCTAGGGTATTAGTGAAGACACTGGAAATGGGTAACCATTTGTTCTAAATGAATTAAGGGGGCAGGAGAATACAGAAGAGACCTGGTAGGTCTAATAAATAATAAAACAGAAGGGAGAAGGTGTTTTAATTGAGTTATGTAAATAAAGTCCAATGCGGCAGGAAGGAAGTACTATGAGAATTCAGGATATAGATGCAATGGTCAGACTGAAGAATCAACCTCAGTTGTTAAAAGTTTAGCTCCCTTATCACTTTTATTCCTGAAAGAAAAGACTGACTCTAGTAGTCTTCAGACTTGAGTTCACCAGTTTCAAACTTGCTTAGTGTAAGGTTCAAGTCACTTAATGTTTATAAGCCTCAATGTTCTCATCTGTAAAATGAGGATAATAATAATTATATTGACTATTTCTTAGTCCTGAAGAACAGATGAAATAGTGTGATAAATTCTTTGTAAACTGTAAAACACTGTGCAAATATGTGGTGTAAGAACTTTCACTTGTTATCTTCATAAGCCTTTCGTTTTTCAATTTCAGGCAGAACTCAAAAGCTTGATGGACAACGCTTCTTCTTCCTTTGAGTTTGCTAAAGAACTCATCAAGCACAATCTGGTGAATAATAACTTTCCATCTTGACTAACTTGAGTCCTACCCTCCTTTGGTACATCACAGCAGTTAGAAAGATGAATGAAGGGAGATATCTCTACTCAAGTGAACTCCTCCTTGTTGTGGAGGAGAGAAAAGGAGTTTACCATATCAGATCCTTTCCTCAAGGAAATCCTTTTTGGGAGGGTATTTAGAAAGAGGTACAAGGTAGTGTAGATCCAAGCATTCATTTTGTTGGCAAAGCCAAAGGAACATATCCTTGTGGGTTAGAACAAATGGGAAGGATTTTCTGGTAAAAGTAAAACTGGAGCTTGTCTTTGGAATAGGGCTGAGATTTAGAGGGTTCATTCAAGGCAAGGGCATGGAGTTAGAATGAGGGTGACATATGTGACAGGTTGTGAGCAGACTGAGCTTACTAGGACAGAAAGTTTACACTGGGGCATAGTGAAAAGTAAAGTTTTACTTAGTGAAAAAGTAAGGGGGTGGTTAGGTTTAGGGCTGGATTATCATGGCCATTGCTAAAAAATATCCAGATTCAGATTGCTTGATTCTGTTGATCAAGCAATATAGTGGATGCAGAGTAGCTGTTTTCAACTCAGACACTTGGGGACATTGGGCAAATTATTCAATATTTCTGAGTTTCAGATTCCTCATCTAAAAATGGCAATATTAACTACACCTTTTCCTTCTGATTTCTCTATTTCTTTCTTTACCACCAATTCTCCTAGTACACATGCTAAAAACCATAGCTGTCTTAGACTCTCTCCTCTCCTTTATCTCTGATCTCTATTTGGTCACTTTAATCCTATTAATTCTTTCTTGGCAATGTCTTATATTTATTCCATTCCTTCTCTAATTCAGGTTTCCAGCACAGGTATAGTTTTCTTTGGATAGTTTCTATTATGAGCTTCTGCCTCTTTTCACTTCTAATCCAGTTTATGAATTAAAGCCAGCTTAATTTTTGTGGGGAATGGTGTGTTAGTCTGGAAATTAAACTTGGAGAGAGATCAAGACTGGAGAATAGGCTTAGGAATATTCATAAGAGAAGTGATTGCTGAAGTCCTGACAACTAAATGTGGAAGAACAGGTAAAAACAGAAAAATATGGTTCCAAGAGAGCATCTGTATTTAAGGGGCTGGAAGAAGGAGAATAAGCAAATAAGACAAGAAAGAGCGGGCAAGAAAGAGCACCTAGATAGTGGAATGTCATTTACAACTGCACATTTTAATCACCTGCGAGGTTTTTTACAGTAATGATATATGGACTCCACCCCCAGAGATTCTTATTTAATGGTTGGGCGAGGGCTCGGCTATCAGTATTTTTCTTAAAAGCTTCCCACGTAGATATAATATACGGCCAGAGTAAAGAAACACTATATGTATATATGACTGGAAGGAGTATATCAGCTAGTAAATAGCAGTATTTGGACAGTGGGATTAAAGAAAGAAGTGAGAATATGGAAATTTTCCTTTTCCCTTTTGTGACACTATAAGTTTTTTTTCCAGTGAACACATATTATTTATGTAGTTTAAAACAAAACTTGAAAAATATTGAGCAATGTAAAGGGTTATGAGCATTGACTTTTGCAGTCAGACTTGAGGTCAAAGTGAAGCTACACTGTGTACTAGCTTTGTGACTTTGGATAAGTCACTTAACATTGCTGAGTCTCAGTGTTCTCATATGTAGAACAGGAGAAATTATAGTACCTGCCTTATTTTCTCGTGAGGATTAGATGAGGTAATGTGTATAATGTACATTGCACAGTATATAGCATGTAGTAAGCATTTCGTAAACAGGGCTGTTGTTGTCATGCTATGGCCATCAGTGTCAAAACTACAGACACATCATGGAGCAAGAGGACAGAAAAGTACATTGAATTTTGTTAAAGGGGTTAATTTATGACTTGTGAGAGTAAGTTTACCAGTGTGGTGAGAGCAGAAGTCAGTTTTCTGGGAGGTTAAGGAGCGAGAGGATGAGAAGAAAGCTGAAGCAGTAAGCCATGTACTTTTCAAGTGCGGCAATGAAAGAAAGAAGAAAAAAGGGCCTGTCCAGAGGGAACAGTGGCACCAAGTGGAAGATTCTCAAGAGAGCAAAAACCCTTGTGTATGTTTAAAGTTGAGAAGTAGGACCAGGACTAATGAAGATAGAATGATTAATTAATGGAGAAACAAGATCCAGATGGAGTTAGAAGTCATGAGATTAAGAAGACAGGTGAAGGATTTAATCTTGGTAAAAGAAGGGAACATCTCAGACAAGGAGAAACCAAACAAGATGACCAAATGGCTATTTTGAGGTAGAAAGAAGAGATTAGGTAGTGTATGCCTGGTAGCCTTGATTTCTGTATATTTCTTCATGAAACAACTTGCTGTGTGCCAGACACTGTGCTAGGCTCTGGGTACTCAGCAGTGTGCAAAACTGTCCTTTCGTGGTTGGTGTTTTTGTTTTAGCTGTGCTGTATGGCATTTATCATCATATGACAACATACTTATATGTTCGCCCATTGAATGTCTCCCCCCACTTGAATGTAGCCTCTATAGTGACAGGGGAGTAACTTGGTCTTGCTTTAACCCCAGTGCTTATTATGGTACCAGGCATATGGTAGGTGCTAGTGAATATTGCTGAATTAGTTAATACTACCTACCACATGCCACACATTTAGCCCACTTTAACTCATTTAATCTTCATAATAATCCTGAAAGGTAGATGTTACTAATACCATTTAGAGATGAGGAAACAGGCTTAGATAGGTTATATAAATTCCTTCATGGAGCTTTGATGTAGAATATGTCTAGAAAAAGTTTCATTAATTACTGAGTACTTTAAGAGTTTTCTGCAGTTCTTATGAAGAGAAAGGGAAATGTATGCAATAGGGCTATGCCTTTATTCTGTTTCTTGTACTTCTTATAGCTTAGATAATGGCTTTCTTTCTGTGAGGTTAAGGTCATGTATATAGAGAGAGCTTCAAAAATATTCATCCTTTTAAAGATTTTATTTTTCCTTTTTTTCCCCAAAGCCCCCCAGTACATAGTTGTATATTTTAGTTGTAGGTCCTTCTTGTTGTGGCATGTGGGACGCCGCCTCAGCATGGCCTGATGAGCGGTGCCATGTCCGCACCCAGGATCCGAACTGGCAAAACCCTGGGCCGCCAAAGCGGAGCACACGAACTTAACCACCTGGCCATGGGGCCGGCCCCTATCCATCCTTTTAAAGAGTAACTGAGTGCCTAGTTGTAAGTGGCAGCTCCTTAAACATTTCCAGCAGTAAATATATTCATACTTGTTGCCATGATGACAGGGTTTCTCCATCTCTAGGTTGTTTTCCGAGGAGGTGAAGGGGCTTTGCAGGTTTTGCCCCCACTGGTTGATGTCATTCCTGAAGCTAGGCTGAACTTGGTGATTTACTACCTTCGTCAAGGTAAGAAAAACTGTCTTGGTCTTGCTTGTAACGAGAAATTTTTAGAACAATTATTCTCTAATTGAACTATTTTATTAACTTTTAAAATCCATAGTACTTCCAAAAATATATTTGCAACAGCTTCATAGGATGGAACAAATTTATTGGTGCTTATTTCTTTTGCCTTTTCTCTTTATCCTCTCTTTCCTTTTCTGTTGCTTCCAACCTTCTCCCTCATTCTGTTTTTCTTTTTTCCTCCTGTTTTTCTTTCTTGTTCTCTACCCATTCTTATTTCAGTTGTTCCATTGTTTTTCCTTCCCCTCCCTTGTAGGTCTTTCTTTTTCTAGCGTCCCCCTGTGTATAATGTACATCCACATTTTCTTGTCTTTTTTCTGTATCGTTAACTGTATTTTATTTGCTCTAATTGTCTGCTTTTCTGTTTCTTTGTACCTTTGGCTTCTTATGAGAAATATTATGATTCAAAGAGAATGTGATATTTGTTGCCGCTAAGTAAGGTTAAAATCGTTAGACACATGCCTGAAGCAGTCTTTTATCTAAGAGTTATGAGTACAGTGCAGTAGCTACCACACATTGGTGGTGGCACTCTGTCGCGGACCTCAGACTAACAGTGTGGGCCTTTAAACTAACCAGACAACATATTCCTCATCGAGGAAAATGTGTTTATTAAAATAAGAACACGAACTTGCAAACAGTTCCCTCTATTTGATATACAAGCACAAAGAAATATGCTTTTGGACAAGAATTAAAGAAACATATTTTATAAATTAATTTTTATTATACAAATTTTCAAACATAAACAGAAGTAAATAGTATGAACACCCAAAAATTCATCCCAGATTCAGCAGTCTGCAGGATATTGCCAGTCTTTTTTCATCTATCCTCCCTCTCCCTTTTTGTTGCTGAAATTTTTTTTTTTGTGGAAGATCAGCCCTGAGCTAACATCTGCTGACAATTCTCCTCTTTTTGCTGAGGAAGACTGACTCTAAGCTAACATCCGTGCCCATCTTCCTCCACTTTACATGTGGGATGCCTGCCACAGCATGGCTTGCCAAGTGGTGCCGTGTCCACACCTGGGATCCGAACTGGTTAACTCCGGGCTGCTGAAGTGGAACATGCAAACTTAACTGCTGTGCTACCGGGCCAGCCCCATGTTGCTGAGATGTTTTAAAGCAAATTCCAGACTTTGTCATTTCACTCCTACATAATTAATATATATCTCTTTAAAAAAAATTTTTTTCTTATATAATTATAATGTCATTAGTATATAATACTTAGTCCATAGTCTTAGCTTGAACATTTTTTTAGGTGCTTCATGGCTTCATATGGGCTTCTTACAAATATTTGTTTATCTTTAGGATAACTACTCGGCATTGAACTTGATGGAGAGTTAGAGGACAGATAAAAGAAATTATAGTTCCCATGAATGTTTGAGTACTGAAGGATCTTATCTTTTGGGGGACTGTTTTAGAAGAGTTTACTGGAATACAGACTAGTATAGTTACTTATTTCTTATATTTCAGATGATGTACAAGAAGCTTATAACTTAATTAAAGATCTGGAACCTACTACTCCTCAGGTAATTGAGAATGTGTCACATTTTTACTAACCAAGTTCTGTTGAAAGCACAATTTCAGAAAGGTGGCTGGAAGGCACGTTAGATAAGATTCCTGCTTGTAGAATCTCACGAAAGACCATACGTATTGATCTAGGAATATTATGTGAGACTTTGGATATGAGAATGAATATTCTAGACTTTTTCCTGTTTTAAACTCCCTTATGTGTGATCATTTCCTCAAAAGGGTTGAGGTTTGAAAATACTGTAATCTAGAATTCTGTTGAAACTTATCTCACTGGTGTATTTGTCTGCAACTTGTCTTTCTCCCTGGCTAGATCGTTAGCTCCTTGCAGTCAGGGAACAGTCTATAGTGTATCTCCAACGCTGTGTACAGTAAGCACACAGTAGGCATTCCACTTACTGAATCAAAGACTGGCTGAGAAATGTCTCCAGACCTCATGAAATCTAAACAGGTATATTTCACAAGTGTGTTAAAAGCTTCAGCATCTTTTGTAGTGTTCCTTTTATGAGCCCTCAAATAAAAATAGCACCCACATAAAAACTGATAAAGCTGCTAAGGAGGGTATGTATTAAAGAATAGAACCAAGTCTGAAAGAGATACAGGTGAGGCCCCAGGACTCCAAAAGAGAGAATACCTTTCAAATGCAAATCAGAGGAGGAAAAGGATCACTAGCAAAGGAAGGTTATTATATCGTTGGAAAGGGAAAATAATATATATGGTGTGGTCACAGAGAATGGCAGTGGCTGACAGGTGATAAAAATTATTACAAAAACATTTTATTGTTAAGTTTTTCCATTGAATTAAAATAAAGCTTAACTCCTGGAAGTTTCCACTGAGTTTTTCTGCTTAAGATTGAGAATTTACAAATATGATGAATTCTGTTACTTGGACACTTTCCTGGAAACCAAATGGAAGTCTTCTAATTCTTTCATTCAAGACAGAGGTAGGACAGAGAAAAGCGGCTCTGGGTAGCGTTTGATAATAAACTATGGAGTGGAGGCAAATAATTAATTTGAAAGATTTCTCATAGCTCCATATTCCTTTTAAATTAATTAGTGTTATTCCATGTTTCCAGGAGTATATCCTCAAAGGAGTGGTCAATGCAGCCCTAGGCCAGGAAATGGGTTCGGTGAGTATGAAATTGCTGGTAATCTATAGTTTGCCAAGTTGTAGCGTGCGGAAAAGATCAAAAGAAATGTCAGAGTTCAACCAGAAATAAGCTTACAAATAGGCTCTTCTGCGTTTCCTTTCTCCATGTCACCAATTCGGATTCCACGGTAGAAAGAGTTCTGTATTATTTAAAGACAAAAAAACAGAAAACTTTAGCCCTGAGAATTGCTGCTTTGCTTTAAAAAAGCCCAAATTTTTAAAAATTATTTTATTGAGGTCATAATGGTTTATAACATTGTCTAATTTCAGATGTACATTATTATTTATCTGTTTCTGTGTCGACTGCCTCGTACTCACCACCAATAGCCTGATTATCGGTCACCGTATATATGTGCTCCTTTACGCCTTTTGCCCACCCACAATCCCCTTCCCCTCTGGTAACCACTAATCTGTTCTTTTTATCCATGTGTTTGTTTGTCTTTCACATATGAGTGAAATCATGTTTGTCTTTCTCTATCTGGCTTATTTCACTTAACATCGTACCCTAAGGGTCCATTCCTGTTGTTGCAAATGGGACGATTTTGTCTTTTTTTATGGTGGAGTAGTATTCCATTGTATATATATATTCCACATCTTCTTTATCCATTCATCAGTTGATGGGCACTTGGGTTGCTTCCACGTCTTGGCTATTGTGAAGAAGGCTGCAAGGAACATAGGGCTGCATAAATCTCTTTGGATCATTAGTTCAAGTTCTTTGGATAAATACCTGGTAGTGGGATAGCTAGATCGTATAGTTTTTCTATTTTTAACTTTTGGAGAAATCTCCATACTCTTTTCTGTAGTGGCTGCACCAGTTTGCATTCCCACCAGCAATGTTTGAGGGTTCCCTTTTATCCACATCCTCTCCAACATTTGTGGTGTTTTGTCTTAGTAATGATAGCCATTCTGACAGGTATGAGGTGATATCTCGTATTTTTGATTTGTGTTTCCCTAATACTGATGTTGAACATCTTTTCATGTGCCTGTTGGCCATCTATATATCTTCTTTGGAAAAGTGTCTGTTCATATCTTTTGCCCCTTTTTTGATCCGGTTGTGTGTTTTTTTGTTGTTGAGTTATATGGGTTCTTTATATATTTTAAAAATTAACCCCTTGTCAGATATATGATTTGCAAATATTTTCTCCCAGTTGGTGAGTTGTCTTTTCATTTTGTTCATGGTTCCCTTTGCCTCGTAGAAGCTCTTTAGTCTGTTGTAGTCCCATTTGTTAATTTTTCTTTTGTTCCATATGCCTGAGTAGATATGGCATTCGAAATGAGGCTGCTAAGACCTGTGTCAAAGAGCATACTGCCTATATTTTCTTCTAGCAGTTTTATGGTTTCAGGTCTTACATTCAAGACTTTGATCCATTTTGAGTTAATTTTTGTGTATGGTGTAACATAATGGTCTACTTTCATTCTTTTGCATGTGGCTGTCCAGTTTTCCCAGCACCATTTGTGAAGAGACTTTCCTTTCTCCGTTGTATGTTCTCACCTCCTTTGTCAAAAATTAGCTGTCTGTAGATGTGTGGTTTTATTTCTGGGCTTTCAGTTCTGTTCCATTGATCCATGTGTCTGCTTTTGTACTAGTACCATGCTGTTTTGATTACTATAGCTTTGTAGTATATTTTGAAGTCAGGGATTGTTATGCCTCCAGCTTTGTTCGTTCTTCTCAGGATTGCTTTAGCTATTCCAGGTCTTTTGTTGTTCCATATAAATTTTAGCATTCTTTGTTCTGTTTCCATGAAGGATGTCACTGGGATTCTGATTGGGATTGTACTGAATCTGTAGATTGCTTTAGGTAATGTAGACATTTTAGTTATATTTATTCTTCCAATCCATGACCATGGAATATCTATTTCTTTATGTCATCTTCGATTTCTTTCAATAATGTCTTATAGTTTTTATTGTATAGGTCTTTCACCTCCTTGGTTAAGTTTCTTCCTAGATATTTTATTCTTTTTGTTGCGATTATAAATGGGATTGTATTCTTGAGTTCTCTTTCTGCTAGTTCATTATTAGTGTATAGAAATGCAATTGATTTTTCTAAGTTCATTTTGTACCCTGCAACTTTGCTGTAGTTGTTGATTATTTCTAATAGTTTTCTGGTGGATTATTTAGGGTTAAAAAAGCCCAATTTTTTTTTATTTTTAAAGATTGGCACCTGAGCTGACATCTGTTGCCAATTTTCATTTTTTTCTTTCTTCTTCTTCTTCCCAAAGCCCCCCAGTACATAGTTGTATATTCTAGTTGTGAGTACCTATGGTTGTGCTATGTGAGACGCCACTTCAGCATGGCTTGATGAGTGGTGCCATGTCTGCGCCCAGGATCCAAACAGGAGAAACCCTGGGCTGCTGAAGCCACGTGTGCGAACCCAACCACTTGGCCACAGGGCTGGCCCCAAAGCCCAATTTTTAAACAGTGTTTATATCTAATAACAACAACAACAAATCATTGCACAGCTTCATTCTTATTTTCAGTGAGTTTTTTTTAACTACCTCCAAGCTATAATTTTGGCATCTGTAAAATGGGGATAATTGTTTCTCTGGGGAAGCTTTTTATAAACACCAAAAGACTATCTAATATTAAGCTCTTATTCATCTTAATATGGCATATTAAGTTCTTTTTGAAACAAAGTGGGATATAAATAAATCTTTTTATGTCTAGCTCACTCCACAGTGCCTCATATAGTAGATAGGCAGTAAATAGTTATTGAATAAATGAATGAGTTTATTTAATAAATACTCTTTGTTATAACCATAGCTCCTCCCAGAAGGTCTGATATATGATAGAAGAGCAATAAATATTTGTTATATGAATGAATGAGTAAATGAATGAGTTCATTTAATGAAGATACTTTTAGGGTAGAATTTGGGGATTGGATTTTTTTTCTTCTTTTCTATCTAACCCTGAATAGGTTTTATCTCATTTTCAAGTTATCATTTTCCAGCTGCTTATGCTAATAAGAACTAGTATTGTTTAGGGAAGAATTTAGAACAAGAGTATATGTTAAATCCTGACAAATATGTTAAAACCATAAAGTGTAATACAAGTAAATATTTTCAGCTTATTCTTCCGTGTCGACTCTGTTTTGTTTTCAGAGGGACCACGTGAAAATTGCCCAGCAGTTCTTCCAGTTGGTGGGAGGATCAGCTAGTGAATGTGGTGCGTCTGCAGTCTGCACTTAGGAGCGCAATTCCTCGTTGGAGCGGGTCGTGTATTGACTGGGGAAGTTTAGGTCTCTCCAGGGATACGTCTGTTAAGCTTCCCGTTATGAAGCAGGAAGTCAGACACAGGAGAGAATCAACGTCTCAGCTAAAGTGGGATGAGAGAGTCTATAAATAGAGGAGAATACGTGTGTTCTTTAGTTCATGAGAGATTTAAAAATTTGATTCTGTTTTTTATTTGAAATCTTAATTTGTATTGATTTTTTAAGAGCTCTTTATGTATTAAACTTTTTTCATGTTGTAGATATTTTTTTCAGTGTGTCATTTGCCTTTAACTTTGCCTACAGTATTTTTTCCATATAAAAATATTTAAATCTTGTTTAATTATGTTTATCTTTTCTATAATGATCTTACATGGGTATCAAGCTTACAAAGTGCTTTCTTACCTCCGTAGTTATGTAATATTCATCTATCCCATCAGTAGTTTTGTGGATTCATTTTTATTATTAAAGTATTGATTTCAGCAGTCAAGATTCAGTGTAAGATTTGAGAAAGGGCTATGAAAAGGGCTGCTGCTTGGCGAGTATGAACCACTATGGCTGTTTCTACCAGTTGTCTGTGGTCAGCAGTCTATTCTGATGAACAGTGTTCATGCTGAACTAGTTGTTAAATATTTTTATCACCCCTGGATATTCATTTTCTTTCAAATGTTTCACCAAAACCATTTCCTGAATAATATTTCCTTTCCCCATTTCATTCATCCGTACAACAAATATTTATTGAGGGGTTGGGGATACAGGAGTAAACAAAACAAACCTCCCACGTGCAGCATAGACTCTAGTAGGACAGACTATAACCATAATTCACAAATAGATTATATAGTATATCTGACTGTGAGAAAAAATTGAACAGGGTGAGGAGGATGGGGAGTGCCAGTGACAAACGTGAGGAGTTATACTAATCCTCTGCTACCTTAACTAGGAATCTGAGGGGCCAGCCTGGTTGTACAGCAGTTAAGTTCGCAGCTTCTGCTTCAGTGGTCCAGGGGTCACCAGTTCAGATCCCTGGTGCAGACATGGCACCACTTCTCAAGCCATGCTGTGGCAGGCGTCCCACATATAAAGTAGAGGAAGATAGGCATGGATGTTAGCTCAGGGCTAATCTTCCTCAAAAAAAAAGAAAGAATAGTAATCTGATATCAGACAAAAAGTTGGTCAGGATCAGGATCAGATGATTCTATGGCAAATTATTTCTACATTTGAGATTGGAAGTGCTAGGTTGTCTGAGACAAATGATGATGGAAACTAAGCCACGTTTGTTGAGTGTGCAGGTGTTGAAGTTGGTTGAGAGAATCAAAGCCCTGGAAAATGGTCTGGGGAATCTGTAGCCTGTGGGGCACGTGTTCATTTTGGACTCTGGGAGTTAACCCCGATATTATTGGTCATTCTCAAGTACTGTGCCCTCTGTTATGCTGAGGTTTTGTCCACTGAACAAAATCTATAGTTTTAAGAATCTGGAAAGATGCCTTGGAACACATTCCTAACTCTAAATTATAAAATAACTCAAATTTCAGCTAAAGAGAACTTTTAGTTTCTTGAATACACCTGGTTTCTTTTCCCATTCCATTTCAGATACAATACCAGGGAGGCAGTGCATGGCTTCCTGTTTCTTCCTGCTGAAGCAATTTGATGATGTCTTGATTTACCTCAACTCGTTCAAGGTCAGTAGAGAATTTTGTAGATAACTTTGTATACAAAATACTATAGATAATGTGTCAGAGATAAGATGCTCTTACAGATGGCCCTTTTATTATGGTAGTATTAGTGGCATCAGCTAATTCCTTAAAATTATTTTTGTGTTTGATATAACTGATGTTTTTATATTTTATATGTTAATGCTTAATGAGACTTGTTCTTGGGATGTTTTTCAGAGTTACTTCTATAATGATGACATCTTTAACTTTAATTATGCCCAAGCCAAAGCTGCAACAGGCAATACTAGTGAGGGTGAAGAGGTGGGTACCTGCTTGTGAAGGCATTTGAATGAGTCTATCTAAAAACATTATCTCACTAAAATAAAATGTTCAAGGGTAAAAGATTATTAAAAGTTCCTTTCTTAGGTTACATTAAAAAGTACAATGTGAATAGACATATATATTTGATAACCATATTAATGTTTTCCCTTTTTGGTAAATTTTATAAAAGCATAAAGTACATGGACAAGGTGTACAAATCAAAAAGTACAGCTTGATGAATTTTTTAAGTGAACATACCCAAATAATCAGTACCCAGCTCATGAAACAGAATATTATTAGAACCCTAGAAACGCCCCCATCTCCTTCTTGAGTCAGTCCCTTTCCCCCAAGGCTAACCACTGTCTTGACTTCTAACTCATAGATTGATTTGTCTGAATTATTCAAAATAATTCAATTGAATCATCCAATTCAATTTTGTTATTATTCAACAAATTATTCAAGTTCCAAGTATTTTCTAGTTTCCATTATGATTTATTCTTTGACTGTGGGTTATTTTGAAATGTGTTTCATGATTTTCAAATATGTGTGTTATCCTTTCAATGTTAGTTTATTTTGATTTCTAACTTGATTGTATTGTGGCCATGGAAGGTGGTTGGTGTAACACCAGTCCTTGGGAATTTGAGACTTGCTTTATTGCCTGGTAGCATGGTCATAAGTTCTTGAAGAGAATATATATTGTACAGTTGTTAATTATTCTGTTCAAATCTTCTGTATCCTTACCAACCTTTTTTCAGCTTGTGATATCAATAACTGAGAGAAGTATGTTAAAGTCACAATTTTGTCCTTTACTTTTCTTAGCAGTCTATATAGAATTTGGTCATCTATAAGGCTACGTTAATCATTAATCTAAGGCAAGCTGATACGGATATTTTTACTGCAAAAGTATCTTCATGTTTATTCCCTTTCTTTCCTCTTCTTGCAGGTTTTCCTTTTAATCCAAAGTGAGAAGATGAAAAATGACTACATTTACCTCAGTTGGTTAGCTCGGTGCTGTGAGTCTTCTTTTAAATGTTATAAAGGAATCCTCTTTTTTTTCTCTGTTGCGTAATCTTCTGGATAGAAATTACATTGAGTGTTTTCTTTTCTTTTTTTAAAGATTTTATTTTTCTCCCAAAGCCCCCTGGTACATAGTTGTGTATTTTTAGTTGTGGGTCCTTCTAGTTGTGGCATGTGGGATGCCGCCTCAGTATGGCCCGTCGAGCAGTGCCATGTCCATGCCCAGGATCCGAACTGGCGAAACCCCTGTGCCACTGAAGCAGAGCACCCAAACTCAACCACTCGGCCACGGGGCCGGCCCCAACTGTTTTCTAATTTTGTTTTGTAGAATGAGTAAACGCTGAAATTAAGCGTCAGTAAGGGTGGCCATGTTATGTGTGTTATATGAGTTTACCCTGTAATTAGTTCTGCCACACAACATGGACCTAGCATGAACAGACGTGAAAGATGCTGGGTTCTTCCTTTAGCTCTGTTAAAATTTCCATATTCTCGGTTTACAGTGTTTTTTGTTAAATGATATTGTTATGCTAATTTTACCTTTTCACTATGGTTGCAGGCCTGAAAAGTGGTAAAATGTCAAAAAAATAATTTTTGTATATTATAGCCTATCGACTCTGTCTGTCTCTTCAATATCTTTTCTTGCTCCTTTTTTTCACTTGGATTTAAAATGTTCACTGAGTTTTTGAAGTCAGGATAATTTTAGCAATCAGGTATTCTAAATGAGGCTGAAACTATATGAACAGGAATCATTGAATGATAGGTGACTTTTAAGCAGATGTGCAAAGTGGTAGCTACTGGAAATCAACCTAATCTAAAAAGACATAATTATGTGAATCCTAACTTAAACATTTTAAGTGTGGTAGAGTTCTGATGGGGAACCAGCTTAATGCCAACTTTACAAGCTTTCCATGTAAGAGCTGTTTACCATTAGTTTGTATATTTAGAACATAGAACCAAATCCATAGAATAGCAAGATGCAGAAGTATGTTTCTTTATATTTATAAATCTTTGGGTTTTTTTGTAGATATCATAAATAAGAAACCAAGATTAGCCTGGGAACTTTATCTCAAGATGGAAACCTCTGGCGAGTCCTTTAGCCTCTTACAGCTCATTGCTAACGACTGCTACAAGGTGAGTCTGAGTGAGACCTAAAGTCAAAATTGAAGATCAGTATCCTATTGCTGCATTGACTAAATACTGAGGAAAAGTGTCCAAGAGATTAAATGGCTATTAGTGAGAGGAATTGCATAGTGATATCATCCCTTTTATGAGTGAACTGAATTCAGAGATAGCATTTCAGGGTTTTATATATAAAACATGTATACATATAAATGAAATATGAAATAATGATTCAGAGAGGAGGTTTTAGATTTCTAAAGGCTGTGAATCTTTAGATTACCATTCAGGTAGAGATATTCATCTGGTAGTTGGAAGTTTGGTTCTGAATCTCAAAAAAGATGTTCTCTGACATATAGAGACATAGATTTGGAGAAATCATCACCATTTCAATAGTAATTGAAGTCCTGGAAAACAGTGAGATTACCCAAGTAAGGAAGTAAAGTGAGAGGAGTAGAGAGTTGCAGAGCCAGCCCTGATGGCCTGTTAAAGTTTGGGATGCTCCGCTTTGGTGGCCTGGGTTCCGTTCCTCGGCGCAGAACCACATGACTCATCTGCCAGTAGCCATGCTGTGGTGGTGACTCACATAAAAGAACTAGAAGGACTTACAACTAGAATATACAACTATGTACGGGGGCTTTGGAGAGGGGAAAAAAAGAGTTGCAAACTAAACCTTGGAGAATACTACAGTACAATACTGCGCACATTCTGCTTTGGTGGCCCGGGGTTCACCAGTTCGGATCCCAGGTGTGGACATAGCCCCCCTTGGCAAGCCATGCTGTGGTAGGCGACCCACATATAAAGTAAAGGAAGATGGGCACAGATGTTAGCTCAGGGCCATTCTTCCTCAGAAAAAAGAGGAGGATTGGCAGCAGTTAGCTCAGGGCTAAACTTCCTCAGAAAAAAAAAAAGTAGCCTCAAATTCCAAAAATGCCTATTTTTAGAGTATTTCTTCCTGTCCAAAAGATGGGAAAATGTCAGGTAAAGAGAGTCTAGTGATGGCCAGCTCTGGCGGCCTAGTGGTTAAGTTCAGCGTGCTCCACTTTGGCAGCCCCAGTTTGGTTCCCAGGTGTGGACCTACAGCACTCATCTATCAGTGGCCATGCTGTGATGGCTGCTCATATACAAAATAGAGGAAGATTGGCAACAGATGTTAGTTCAGGTGAATCTTCCTCAGCAAAAAAAAAAAAAAAAAAAGAAAGAGAGAGAATGTAGCGTTAAATTAATCAGTAATAGCTCATTTCAAAGTGAATCATTATAAAAATGAAGTGAATCACCGTCCATGGAAAAGGTTTTAAAACATATGAAACTTGAAAATGTTTAACATGACTTGGTGGATGACAATGATGTTAGTGAGTTTGGGGAGGCAGAGGGAAAGAAAACATTAAGAGACAGGAATTTAGTTCAGTTTTAGGTGTATTAAATCTGAAGTGTGTTTGAGGCTCCCAGACAGAAATATTACATGTGGGAACTTATCACGTGAGCCTGGAGCTCAGTTGTTGATGTGAGAGGTCGGGATTAGAGATGTGGTTTTAGAAGTCAACAGTAGTTACTGGTGGTGGTGGTGGTGGTAGTAGTAGTAGTGGTAGCAGCAGTAGTACCAGCAGAGTATGGGAGAGAATGAGATTAACCAGTGAATGGGGTGTGGAGCCATGTGGAACACTAGTATTTAAGGGATGGAAATAGAAAGAAGAATCAGTGAAAGAGACAGAGAATGAAGATGAACAGAAAGGACAGGAAAGAACCAGGAGAGAGGAAAAAAAGTGCTTTTCATTACTCTTTTCTTGTTTCTGTTTTATCAAACGCCAAGGAAGGAGAATGTCAAATCTGCAACTAGATGGAATTGCATGGGGCTTGAGAAAACAGTAGATAGAGAAGAAAATCATATTGGAAAGCAGATCCAGTGAGTGTAATGTAGAGCACAGTCTTAAAAAATTTGATGATGAGTATAAGGAGAAAAATGTGCTGCTAACTTAAAGGGAAAACAAGGTTAGGGATTTTTTGGTAGGGATTTATTTTTGCAAGTGGAGAGAGAGGTTTTTTCTTTTAGAATAGGGAATAAGAGTGTATCTTTAGGCAGAGGAAAAGGAGCCACTGACCAAGGAGATTAAAGATCCAAGAGAGTAGGAGCAATTTTTGATGGAATAAGGTGCTAAAGGAGATGAGCCGAGGATGGGGTAAGATCAAAGGAAGATAATGACCTTGAAAAACAGTTTGGCATTGCCTAGTGTCTCTGGTCCCACGACCACACGCTAGTTTGGTGATTCACTGGGAGGACTCATATGACTCAACGTAAAGTTATACTCACGGCTAAGGTTTATTGTAATATGGAGAAAGCAAGAAAAAGATACGTATAGACAAAGACTAGAGAGGTCAAGCATAGACTTTCTTGTCTTCCCTCTGTGCAGATTGCACAGTCATGACTTTCTCTAGCTGCAAACTGCAGACACATGTACGATGTCCTGTGCAGGAAAAACAGAAAAGACAAATAGGAAAAAATGGCAGAATTAAGTCCTAACATAGCAATAATTGCATTAAATGTAAATGGTCTAAATACACCAATTAAAAGACAGATATTGACAAAGTGGATAAAAACCATGACCCAACTATGTGCTCTCTACAGGAAATTCACTTCAAATTTAATGATATAAATAGGTTGAAAGTAAAAGGATGGAAAAAGATATACCATGAAATAGGCAGTTTCTTTAACAGACAAATATATGCTTACCATAAAGCCCAGTAGTCACACTCCTGGCATATATCCGAGAGAAATGAAAACTATATCCACACAAATACCTATTCGCAAATGTCAACAGCAGCTTTATTTGTACCAGTCCAAAACTAGAAGCAATCAAGTGTCCTTCAGTAGGAGAATGGTTAAACAACTGTGGTTTGCATGGAATACTACTCACTAATAAAAAGGTACTGTGATGACAAGCCTGATTGCATTTCATAGGTCAGGGTGATCAGGGTGGTGGTTGCTGAAGCTGCGGTGGCTCTGGCAATTTCTTAAAATAACAGTGAAGTTTGCCACATCTATTGACTCTTTCTTTTACAAACGATTTCCCTGTAGCACGTGATGCTGTTTGATAGCATTTTACCCACAGGAGAACTTCTTTCAAAATTTGAGTCACTTCTCTCAAACCCTGCCACTGCTTTATCAACTAAGTTTATGTAATATTCTAAATCCTTTGTTGTCATTTCAACAGTCTTCACAGCATCTTCGCCAGGAGTAGATTCCATCTCAAGAAACCACTTTCTTGGCTCATCCATAAGGAGCAACTCCTCATCTGCTATAGTTTTATCATGAGATTGCAGCAATTCAGTCACATCTTCAGGCTCCACTTCTAATTCTAGTTCTCTTCCTATTTCTACCACATTTGCAGTTACTTCCTCCCCTGAAGTCTTGAACCCCTCAAAGTCATCCATGAGGGTTGGAATCAACTTCTTCCAAACTCCTGTTAATGTTGATATTTTAACCTCTTCACATGAATCAGGAATTTTCTTAATGACATGTAGAATGGTGAATCCTTTCCAGAAGGTTTTCAATTTACTTTGCCCAGATCCATCAGAGGAATCATTATCTTTAGCAGCTATAGCCTTACAAAATGTTTTTCTTAAATAATAACACTTGGGAGTTGAAATTACTCCTTGATCCAGGGGCTGCAGAATGGATGTTGTGTTGGCAGGCCTGAAAATAATGTTAATCTAGTACATCTCCATCAGAGCTCTTGGGTGACCAGGTGCATTGTCAATGAGCAGTAATATTTTGAAAGAAATCTTTTTTTCTGAACAGTAGGTCTCAACGGTGGCCTTAAAATATTCAGTCAATCATGTTGTAAACAGATGTGCTGTCGTCCAGACTTTGTTGTTTCGTTTATAGAGCACAGGCAGAGTAGATGTAGCATAATTCTTAAGGGCCTTAGGATTTTCAGAATTATAAATGAGCATTGGCTTCAACTTAAGGTCACCAGCTGCATTGGTCCCTAACAAGAGAGTCAGCCTGTCCTTTGAACCTTTGAAGTCAGGCATTGACATCTCTTCTCTAGCTGTGAAAGTCTAGATGGCATCTTCTTCCAATATAAGGCTGATTTGTCTACATTTAAAATCCGTTGTTTAGTGTAGCCACCTTCGTTAATAATCTCAGCTAGATCTTCTGGATAACTTGCTGCAGCTTCTCCATCAGCACTTGCTGCTTCACCTTGCACTTTTATGCTATGGAGATGGCTTCTTTCCTTAAACCTCATGAACCAACCTCTGCTAACTTCAAACTTTTCTCCTGCAGCTTCCTTACCTCTCTCAGCCGTCATAGAATTGAAGAGTTTGGGCCTTGCTTTGGATTAGACTTTGGCTTAAGAGAATGCTGTGGCTGATTTGATCTTCTATCCAGACCACTAAAACTTTCTCCATATCGGCAATAAGGCTGTTTCGCCTTCTTATCATTCATGTGTTTACTGGAGTAGCACTTTTAATTTCCTTCAAGAACTTTGCCGTTGCATTCACAGCTTGGCTAAGTGTTTGGCACAAGAGGCCTAGCTTTCAGCCTGTCTCAGCTTTCGACATGCCTCCCTCACTAAGCTTAGTCATTGCTAGCTTTTGATTTAAAGTGAGAGACGTGTAACTGTTCCTTTGAACACTTAGGGCCATGTAGGGTTATTAATTGGCCTAATTTCAATATTATTGTGTCTTGGAATAGGGAAGCCTGAGGAGAGGGAGAGAGATGGGAGAACAGCCAGCTGGTGGAGCAGTCAGAACACACATGACATTTATTAAGTTTGCTGTCTTATATGGGCACAGTTCATGGTACCCCAAAACAATTGCCATAGTAACATCAAAGATCACTGATCACAGATCACCATAACAAATATAATGAAAAAGTTGGAAATATTGAAAGAATTACCAAAATGTGGGGTCCACCTGGTGGTGTAGTGGTTAAGTTCATGCAGTTCACTTTGGCAGCCCGGGGTTCATGGGTTTGGATCTTGGACATGGACCTTCACACCGCTCGTCAAGCCATGCTGCGGCAGCGTTCCACATATAAAGTAGAGGAAGATTGGCATGGGTATTAGCTCAGGGACAGTCTTCCTCAAGCAAAAAGAGGAAGATTGGCGACAGATGTTAGCTCAGGGCCAATCTTCTTCACCAAAAAAAAAAATTATGAAAATGTGACACAGGGACATGAAGTAAGCAAATATTGTTGGAAAAGTGACACCGATAGACTTGCTCAATGAGGGTTGCCACAAATCTTCAGTTTGTAAAAAATGCGATATCTGTGGAGTACAATAAAGCAAAGTTCAGTAAAATGAGGTATGGCTGTAGTCATTAAACTGTACATTTATTTTGCATGAAACATTCTATATGTGTTATTTTACACACACACAAATTTTAAGAGAACTTAGGAAGAAGGATTAACCTTAAAAAGTAATAAGAACACTTCTTCCTGTGAGATAGGCAGAAAAAAGGGAAGGATGGATGAAAGTGTAAGTACAATTTGAACTGAAGGGAGGAAAGTTGTGCTTTCCCTCTGAAATACAGAAAAATCTAAGAATGCCATAGAGATCCTAAGGAAATTGGCAAAGGCTTAGAACAACTGTTTACAGGAGTGGAGAGGAAACTGAGCCACACTGAGGAAGGAGGATTGCCCAGCAATTTGAAGCCTTCAGTGAAATTGGTAACACTATACATTTACGAGTGCCAATCAAGAAAACTCATTTAAGCAAAATTTAGTGGTATTCAACATGCTCTACAAGGCCAAGGAAATGTCGTATATTTGAGAAAGAGGTCTGTCAAAATGAATTAAATACTTAAAAGATTCAATGTTTAGAGTAGTGGTCAGTATACATCTAGGCAGTCTGAGAATTTAGGAACAAGGTCAGGGAAAGACCATCCTCTTGGTTTGAATGTGATCAAGTTAGCATAGGGGCTGGCCCTGTGGCTGAGTGGTTAGGTTCACGTGCTCCGCTTCAGCAGCCAGGGTTTTGCTGGTTCAGATCCTGGGCGCGGACATGGCACTGCTCATCAAGCCACGCTGAGGCTGTGTCCCACATGCCACAACTAGAAGGACCCACAACTAAAATATACAACTATGTACTGGGGGGATTTGGAGAGAAAAAGCAGAAAAAATAAAAGAAGACTGGCAACAGTTGTTAGCTCAGGTGTCAATCTTTAAGGAAAAAAAAAGGCATAAAATGAATGATAGTAGTCATCTACAGAATGTATTGAGGAAACTTGAAAAATGATCAGCTCAAATCGCAGTCGTCAGAGTTTATCCTAAAGATTAGACTACAATTAAAAGAAATGACAAACGTGTTGATTATAGCATAACGACTATATGTAGAAAAAAATGTCATATTACTGAAAATTGAATGAAGGTAAGTTGATTTAAATTGAACCTGTGTACCCAGACTGTGATTTTCCTTCTTCTTGTTTTAATAAAGAATTGAAATGTATCTAATTTGCTAACTGAAAATGTTGTCATTACCCATGCACTTGTTTCATACAGTTCTGTTTCATGGTATCTTTACATTTAGTTTCATTCTGTGCGACCTTTTGACTACAAGTGTTACCACAACACTTTCTTTTATTCAGATGGGCCAGTTTTACTATTCAGCCAAAGCATTCGATGTCTTAGAGAGGCTGGATCCCAACCCTGAATACTGGGAAGGCAAGAGGGGTGCCTGTGTAGGCATCTTCCAGATGATCTTAGCTGGGAGAGAACCCAAGTAAGTAAGCAGACGAGAGCCCTCCCTCTGTTCATTTGCTGGCCTGTGAGGGAAAGGAATTGTTTTCTTGGGTGACATCTTCTGAAAACTCAAAATTTTAATGATGCTTTAGAATGATGAATAAAAGGTTAAGACTTTTTATATTTCTATCTGACCTTTTCCTCCAAAAATTTTTTATTTTGTAAATCAGATCATTCTAAATCATATGTCCTGGGGACATAGAGTATGCTACAGCTCTCAAACACAAGAACAAGATATAGATTTGGCTCCAAATGAATGGCAATTTTCATAAACCAAGTCTTTTTCAATCTCTTCTCCTCTTTGACCTGTTTTCTTTTTCTTGTGTCTTTTAGTTTAGGCCTCAAAGAATTAGGAATGGAGTGAGTGTGGTTGATAATTCTTTTTTTTTCTTCTTCCCTCTTATATTCCAGGAAATACTGAGATATTAGGATACATAAAATTAAATGGCATATAGCTCAAATTGTAACAAAAATTTAAATACTTAAAACTAAATTAAGTTTTCTAAAAATAACTTCATGGAATCTGTTTGTTACTAATGTATGAATAGGAGATGTGATTATTGTAAGTAAATAATCTATCAAAAATTACTACGTGACTTATATCTACTTCCAATCCTAAGTAAAAGTTTAAAAGAATTTGGTTAGGAAAAAGAGGATACTTGAGGGGAAAAAAGTGGAAAATATGAGGGAACTCTTAGGGAAGAGGATCAATAAGCAGTCACCTATAGATTTGATAAGGTAATAGGAAAGTTTTAGTATGCATTATTTAAAACATGAGTTTTAATTTTAACTAAATTTAAATTACTTAAAACATAAATACTGGGCACTTACCAAATCTTGGTTCTTAACTTTCCTTTCTTCTATATTTATTAATAAATTATTTTTCTTGAAGAAATCATCTATTCCTCTGGCTTTATAAAATTTTATCTATATGCCAGTGACACCCAGTTTAAGGTGATTATCACCTTAAACAGGAGAAATCGGGGACTCAGACGAGTTAAGTGACTTGTTAGCATGGAGCTAGAAGCTGAACCCACTCTTTCAACCTAGCTCCTCTTTCTACTCTGCCATGCAGAAGAAGCATAGAAATGAAAATATTTATGTCATATTAGGACAAAGATTAATAGCATGTATATAGATAGTGTAAGTAAGCAAGGAAAACTTGTGTTGGTGAGAAGGATTTCAGTTTCCATTTTACTGTGCCACCATAAGAATAAAAGCCTAGGAAGTTTGTACACAGTGAAAGAGCCTATTTCCAAAAATGCCCTATAAGCAGTATATAAAGAACTATTATGAGTTTATTTTACTTGTTAATTTGCATTCTTTATTGAAACACTTTGTCCTTTCAAATCTTTTCCTCAGAGAGACCCTTCGAGAAGTGCTCCATTTACTGAGAAGCACGGGTAACACCCAAGTAGAGTACATCATCCGGATCATGAAAAAATGGGCCAAGGAGAACAGAGTGCCTGTCTAAAGGAGCTCCAGAGTCCTTGGGAACAGTCACGGCTTTGACATAAACTTGGAAATCACTTTCCTCAAGTTTCATGTAGGATGCAGGGCTCTGTTTTATTGACCTTTCCTTCCTTGTTCTTCGAGCCTCCAGATCAGTGGCTGGCTTGCTTAGACCTAGCCTCCTGGCTGGACTAGGAGCCACAGTCTGTGTTGTGGCTCCTGTATGATCTGACTAGCAATAAGACTTTGGACTTGTCTGGTGCCTTTCTTCCAGAAATACTCAGAGTCCTCTTATACTGTAATTGACTGACTTTGAGGAGAATGGCATAACATTTTTTATATTAGCATTCCACAGCATTTTCTCCTGGCTGCAATAACAAATGCCTTTAATGCTCAAGAGTCACCGTCATTCTATCATCTTAATTTTAGCCATCCATGTACATTATCCCATTTTACTGGGGAATTCCATAGAGTTTTGTAATGCTTCTTTGAATCTTGGGAGAGCAGTGGTTATAAATAGCCATGTGATTCTAAGAATGGCAGTAAGATCCTTTATCAGACTGTCCAGTCATTAATAGATAATAGGCTTATGGGAATACTCTTTGCGTAATTGAATTCTTGATGATAACAACATGTTACAATGGAGTAACATGAGTATTGCAGTTGTTTAAAAAGTGAGTACTAGGAAAAAAGTCTCTGCGGTACATTTAAAGATATTCAGGAAACAAAGTGTACAAATCTCATTAGCCACTTCATTACATTTTAGGTAACAAAACGAGTTAGGTTTTTTCTTCATGTATCTTCCTGAATAAAGATCAATTTTGAAGTTAAGGCTGCAAAGATTACATATATGCATTGTGGCCATTCATTAATGTAATGATAATAGACATGGATTGTGTGAGCCCTTTGAGGGACCTCCTAATGGCTGGATTCTCTGTCCTAAGTCATGTGCTAGCCTCATGTTTCTGAGCTCTCACAACATGAACCTATTATACAATTGAGCATTTTGAGGCTCACAACCTATTTTCAGAAGATAGACTTACATGTTTTTACGTACTAGATTACCTTTGTTTCTACACCATATAATTTTTTCTATTAGTTTAAGGTAGCCAGTATTACAGGTGTAGAAAGTACAGAGCCATCGCTATCCAGCATGAGAACTGAAAAAAGTCGAAATTCCCTAAAGCACTAAAGACGGAAGAATTCCTGTAAGGCTGCCTCAGTTGTCCCACCCAGAGCCCCACCATCCACTGTGGCTGGAGAAGCTGTACACACAGCAGGAGTCAAGGCAGCTGAGGGGGAAGATCAGTGGGCACAGAGAGCCTTTGCCTTCTGGACAGTTGAAGGGGTGCTTTCGGCGCTCCTCGGAAAGACGGCCAGTTCCCCATCTTTTACCTTGGACCTGGGTCTGATCAGTGCAGAGCACACATCACAAGAAACTGGCCTGAATAAGTGAATTTTAGAAAACAAAATTACATCATTTTTCATATGCCAAAGTTTCTCTGTTTCCTTGCTATGTTGTTCCTACTTTTTCAATAATTGGTTCTCAGTGTCTAAGATACTAGGTGGGTCGGATCTGGGCAGAACCTGCTACAATTTTTAGAATCTTTCTTGTGATTCTTACTTACCTCACTTAAAATATTAGGAAACATAGTAGTGGAAAAAGACAGATGGAACTCCTTACTGGCTTTTGGCAATGGATTTGTCTTCCACTTAATAGCTATTATTTTCAAATTTCTTATACTTGAAAAGCTTTTCCATTGATGGTGATTTGCTTTTAAATGAGCTTTCACTGAACTTAACACTCTAGCTTCTCCCTGCCATTTTCCTGTCTTTTGAAAAACTACAGATAGTCCAAAAATGGTAATTCCCAGAATTTTAGACTAATTTTTTAAAAAGTTTTTAATCTATAGAATTGAGCCAAAAACCATAAAGACTAGTTTAAGAGAGATACCATTCAATTCTGCTATTAGGGATAGCTGCTTCTGAAACGTCTTGGCAGGGTCTCAAGACGGCAGAGTAGCATTGCGCGGCTGTTTGCCTTCTATGTGATGATATAGCAGAGAGGACGGCCCAGCCTTAGGACTGTAGTATGGTGTGGACAGTTTGTAGCATCAATGTACTATTTATAGTCTGTAGCAAATATTACTTGCAAGTGGAAAAAATTTTTAAATTATTTTTATACTTCAAAAGAATTATTATTATTATGTAATATATTCAAATTAAACTTTATTATTTGGTTCTTCTTATGGTATTCTGGTGAGTGTGGTGAGTGTGGGTCTTGGATATGTCATGTGCCTTCTCCCCTTTCTTCCCTGATCCCAGAGTGAAGGGGAAAAGCAGTTTGGGGCTCCACAAGTTCCTCTTTATGAGAGAGGAAAGTAGATCTTCCCTAAGAAGCTCTGTCCGCTGGGGCTCGTGGTTCCTGCTCAGTCGTATTAGGTTTGGGTCATGGCTGAGTTACAGCCCATTCCGGAAGCTGTATCACCAGTGTATAGTACAACGCCTCACACATCGAAAGCTCTCACATATTTGTTGACTGAATAATTAAACATATAGTAACTGGTAGGGCAGGGGACTTGTGAGACCTGACCTCATATATTCTATTCATATATTCTAGTTCCTATCTAATAATTATTTTATTGTGTGCCAATCATACACTAGTTGCTAGGGAGGTGGAGATAAATAACCACAGTTCTGACCCTTAAGGAACTCAGTCTAACAGAAATATACACCGCTAAACACAATAACGTATGATTGTTGTCATTAGGAACAAAGTATTGAGAGAGAAAAAAAGGCAGCAGAAATGTTTGTATCCATGTAAATGGGACACCTCCTGCCTCATTTGAGAGAAGTAATCAAAATGGATCCTGAAACTCAACAGCTAGCAAGATACCCATGCGTCTGCCAGGTGTACAGCACATGCAACATACGTCCAATTACACGAAAGCCAGAGGATTGTCTTCCTCCTTTATGGCTTGGTACACTTAAAAAGCTGCAAGCTGGGGCTGGCCCCATGGCCGAGTGGTTAAGTTCACATGCTCCGCTTCAGTGGCCCAGGATTTCACTGGTTCAGATCCTGGGCGCGGACATGGCACCGCTCATCAGGCCATGCTGAGGCGGTGTCCCACATGCCACAACTAAAAGCACCCATAACTCAAATATATACAACTATATACTGGGGGGATTTGGGGAGAGAAAGCAGGAGGAAAAAAAAAAAGATTGGCAACAGTTGTTAGTGCAGGTGCCAATCTTAAAAAAATAAAAGTTGCAAGCAAGTGGGTATTATATCCCAAAAGTTATACCTACTTTCTAATGGCAAAATGAATTAGTGATTTACTAGTATCTATATTTAGGACTGTCTTAATACGACTTGGATGAGTAGTCATCTCTCTTCTCCATTCTATAAAATACTTCTAAGGTTTATATGTATAAATTATGATAAGGTTCAAAAAGTATTCTGCCTATTTAGAGATGCTCTCGGAGAAGCAGAGCTACAGATCGCATGATGTGCCTGTAACCTCCCTTGACTCTGGACTGCAGGAGTAGGTGAAGAATGTAAGACAGCTCACAGTAAAGCACTGGGTTAATACAGTTAGCTGATGTGTGTGCATTGAGTGTGTAGTGTAGAGACAACTTTGCACTTTTATTGCATCAAAACCTTTTCTTTAAATAAAATCCAAATGCCAAATACAGCTAGGGACTGCCCTGGTGGTCGGGGCAAAGGGGAGGCCAGGAAGCAGACGCAGCAGGTTCCCTGCCCAGGCTGCTCCTCTCAGGGCAACGCAGTCTACAATCCTCAGCTGTGGGGGGAATAAGTTCCCTACTCCCTGAACCTCGGCTGAGAGGACAATGGGCAGCACGGAATTCAGCATCCAGAACATAAACTTTGGATGCATTTTATCTGATTTGATTCATCATATTTTTTTGTATATTCATTCATGTATTCATGTATTTATTTGGTCATTTACTAATATCCCCCTGTGTTCCAGAAAAGATTTGAGACAAATTAACAAAATAAATATAACAAAATATGAGTAGAGAGAAGGCGTTTAAGAGTAAAGGAGGGCCTGGCCCCGTGCCCGAGCCGTTAAGTTCCCAGTGTTTCGTTGGTTTGAATCTGGGCACGGACACGGTACTGCTCATCAAACCACGCTGAGGCAGCATCCCACATGCCACAACTAGAAGGACCCACAACGAAAAATATACAACTATGTACCGGGAGGCTTTGGGGAGAAAAAGGAAAAAATAAAATCTTTAAAAAGCCTTCAAAACAAAATTTAAAAAAAAAAAAGAGTAAAGGAAGCCAAGATGAAAGTCCATTTACATACCAGAATTGCTAACGGGGGGCCAGAAATTCACCTTCAAGCTTCCTACCAACCAAAGCAAAGGGTGAAACACAATGAGATACAAAATGCACGGTCCACCTGTGCGAATGAACTCCCTAAGGGGAAGAAAAAACTCGATTCTTAGCGATCTCTGATTGTTCATGGAGTTCTGAAGTAGGTTTTCTGCACTATAACTTAGGTAAAACTCTACGCTCAACGAAAGTTTCAAGGGAATCTCATTGCTTCTCTAAACATGTACAGGTCTTTCCTGTTATGTATGGTTAAATAATCACACTTGCCCTTCTATTTTTGATTTCCTCTATAAACGTATAGTGATACTCTCCTTTGCCAGTTTCTGAGTAGCAGGTACTAATATGGTGGAGCTGAGACATGTTACTCAAGTTTTAAAAAGTACAAGTGTGTGTTAGGATGAAAATGTAGGTAACAGTGACCTAAAGAATAATTTCAAGGTACCGTAAAAGCAATGAAACGATAGGATAGCACAGCTTATACATTTACTGACGAAATTCACAGGGGAAAACATTGTGGGATAGGTTAACCAGAAAAGTCTACATGGGGGAAGTGAACCTTAAGCTAAAACTTGAAGTAAAATTTACGTAGAGAACAAGCAAACAATTATGTCAGATGATAGCATAAATGAAGCCATGAGTAATATTTACAGATGTTTAATCTTTAATAGTTTCTACCCTTTATCTATTTCCATAGAGAGGTTAATTTGTTATTTGAAAAACAGTATGGCCTTATTTGTAAACTTGTAGTTTCATACTATGACTTGACAATTTCACTCTTAGGTATATGCCCAAGGGATACTCCTGTACACGTACACCAGGAGATAGGTACAAGAATGGTCCTTGCAGCACCGTCTGTGGGAAAAACCTGGAAATAACCCAAATACCCATGGAAAGGAGAGTGGATAAATAAACTGTGGTAAAGTCACATTGGAATATTATACAAAATAAATGAACTACAGGCTGTTGCAACAAGATGAATGAATCTCAGCAATATATTGCTTACTGTAGTAACTTTTTAGAAGGTGAAGACAACTCAAATATAAATATACAATCAAAAGGGAAGCAGGAAGATGAACAGAGAAGTCAGGATGGTGGTTACCAGCGGTGGAGGAAGGGCTGGGTGGAGGTGAGACCACACAGGTTGGTTATTGTTATGGTTCTACTTTCCATGTTGGGTGGTGAGCCACAGGAGTTTATGCCTTAAAAAAAAACTGTAAATAAATATACTATTAAAGATAAATTATCAAAAGTTAAAAGAGAAACAATGGTGAGCATATGTCTTGAACTAAAAATTACGACCAACCCAATCCTGTGTACCTGAGGTAAAAACAAAACAAAACATATAAACATATAACTAGAAGGAAATACTCCTAACTGTAAACAATGATTATCTTCAAATGATAGAATTAGGTAACTGTACTTCATATTCTTATTTTCTTTCTGTATTTTCCAATTTTTCCACAATGAGCATGTCACTTATATTATCAGGAAAAGACCATTAAAATAATTTTAAAATATTTTTTTTAAAACCAAAGAAGAGATCTTCAGTTTGCACCTAACAAAATCAATAATTCCTTCATATCAACTAATACTCAGTCCTTATACAAATTTCCCCAATTGTCACCAACGTGGTTTACTAGAATTAGGATCCAAACTAAGTCCAGCATTGCATGCAGCTGTTATACGCCTTACACTTATTTTTTTAATAGACACCCCCTCCCTACTTTTCCCCAAGCCATTGATTTGGGAGAAACTTGGGTTATTTGTGTTGTGGAATGTCCTGCATTCTGAATTTGGTAGATTGCTTCCTCATAGCATTGTTGAACTTGTTCCTATAGCACTCAAATTGCCTTTAAATTGATAGATCTAAAGACTGAGTAGATTCAAGTTTAAATCTTAGGCTTCTTAGGTGGTGTGTACTTCCTACTGGACAATGTCAGGGGATTTATAATGTCTGGTTCTCTCACTCTAGAAGAATTTTATTCTTCTCATTAGTACATCTGTATTACAAAAAAATTGTAGTCATTGTTGTATTTTTAATTTCATCAATAAGAAATTTGGGAAAATTTGGCTTCTCTCGTGATAAGGTAGCTATAATAGTCTCAACTTTGCCTCTTGGCCTGCAAAGCCTAAGATCTGGCTCTTTCCAGGAAAAGTCTGTTGACTCCTCTTCCAGAAAGTTGCTATGTCTGCCTCCAGAGAAAGTCATGCAAGGTACAGTTGGAATACTTAAAAAGACTCATTGTTGGGACTTCACTGAGCTTCCACACTGTATGATTCTACTTATTTGAAGTATCTAAAGCAGTCAAATTCATTGCAGCAGAAAGTAAAACGGTGGTTACCAGAGGCTGGAGAGTGGGGGAAAAAGGGAGTTTAATGGGTATAGAGTTTTAGTTCTCCAAGATGCAAAAGTTCTGGAGACCTGTTTCATAGTAAAGTGAAGATACTTAACACCACTGAACCGTACACTTAAAAATGATTACAATGGTAATTTTTTTTTCTTTTTGAGGAAGATCAGCCCTGAGCTAACATCTGCTGCCAATCCTCTTCTTTTTGCTGAGGAAGACTGGCCCTGAGCTAACATCTGTGCCCATCTTCCTCTGCTTTATTTGTGGGATGCCTACCACAGAATGGCGTGCTAAGCGGTGCCATGTCCGCACCCAGAATCTGAACCGGCGAACCCCAGGCTGCCAAAGCGGAGGGTGCACACTTAACTGCTGGGCCACCAGGCTGGCCCCTACAATGGTAAATTTTATGTTACGAGTTTTTTACCACGATAAAAAAAGTAAAGGGGGGGCTCCATGGCCTAGTAGTTAAGTTTGGTGTGCTCTGCTTTGGCAGCCCGGGTTCAGTTCCCAGGCATAGACCTACACCACTTGTTGGCAGCTGTGACGTGGTAGCGACCCACATACAAAACAGAAGACGATTGGCATGGATGTTAGCTCAGGCCAAATCTTCCTCAAGCAAAAAGGGGAAGATTGGCAATAGATGTTAACTCAGAGCAAATCTTCCTCAGCAAAAAAAAAAAAGGGGGGGCTGTAAAAAGATATGCCACACAAATACTAATCATAAGAAAGCTGGGATGGCTATATTGATAATCAGACAAAGCAGACTTCAGAGCAAAGAGCCCAGGGAAACCACTTGAATCGTTTGCCTTGTTTTTGAATTGGATCTTCCCAAGACATTCTGGTCTTAACTCAAATGTGCCCTACTCAGAGAGGACTGACCTAAGATTGGACTGTGGTCCTTTCTACCTGGTTTTGTTGATTCTGTTTGTCTCTGCTATTGCAATTAAGTTTTTCCTATTGTTTGACTCCAGAGGGCAACTGTCTTACCTTATTCCTAAATTCATTTTGGGGAAGGTGGGAGACGGAGTTGGTGAGAATCCTGCTGCCCGCCTCTTGGACTCAACACTAATGGAGAAGGCATTAAGGAGTGGGGTTGAATTGCCCCTTTCCTACAAGTGCTCTTCTCCAAGGTGCAAGGTTACCACACCTTGCATTGAACAGTAATCTTCAACATGAGATTTGAGAGTTCATAAAATTATCAAAATTGTTGTGAAGATGTTCTAGATAGCAATTATTCATGAAAAAGTTATGACAAAAACAAAAACAGTGCCTGATCTTATAGTACTACACTTAGATAACGCTGACTCAGATATCTTAGATAATTTCATATCTTAGACAAAGATATTCTGACTTTGCATTCAACAGGAATTGACTGCCACCTCTTCCCAGCCTTCTCAAAGGCCCTCACTACTCAGTAACAGTACTCATGATTTTCCAAATTCGCAGTGAATACATAGGTAGACACGCTCTACCCCTAAAAAGTCCACAAAGTAACAAAATTAATTTTTTCTCATCTATTCAGTTTCTAACTGCTAAGGTGGCTGTTCATTTCAAATTGGTGATCATAGCCACTTAGAGGATTGTGAAATCAATTTTGAGGGTCACAAGCAGCATTTTAAACAAATGAAATAGACTACAACAGAATTTGACTTAATAAAAGATATCAGAGGGCACCACACTAATCCTTATCCAAGGCAAGAGTCGGGGAGGGAGGGGTGATACACGCACTGGTGTCTCATTGGAATTCCAGGTTAATCTGTTGCACAGATAACATTGTACAGTCTGATTTTGTATTACCACAACTACCTGTGATTTATGAAGCAAAGTACAAGAGAATTTTATTTGCTGATAGAAAACCCAGAATTTTCGATTGAATTCTGATGAGGAACTTCAAGTATGTTTTTGAGAAAGGGTGTGTCATCAAGTGTGTTGTGTATGTGTGTGTACTATAATTTATTAGTCAAATTAGTATAAATTGTTTCAAAGAAGTTGCTTTATTATTAGAAGAAAAAATATATTGAAAAATACAGGTGCATGTTCAAGTTTAGCGTTGGATGTGGAAGCATAAATAGTGAAAATACTGAGGAAAATGTTTAATCAGAAAACATTGACTTTACATCTCATTCTAAGAATAAAAATACAATGCATTTCCTCCTGGGGCCAGCCCGGTGGTGCACTGGTTAAGTTTGCATGTTCTGATTCTCGGCGGCCCGGGGTTTGCTGGTTCAGATCCCGGGTGTGGATGTGGCACTGCTTGGCACGCCATGCTGTGGTAGGTGTCCCACATACAAAGTAGAGGAAGATGGGCACGATGTTAGCTCAGGGCCAGTCTTCCTCAGCAAAAAAAGAGGAGGACTGGCAGTATTAGCTCAGAGCTAATTTTCCTCAAAAAAAAAAAAAGAAAGAAAAAAAAATACAGTGCATTTCCTGCAAATGAAACCTCAGTACGTTCAAAATTAAAAGGACATTTGAAAATACAGCATGATCAACTTGTCAATAAGCCCATAAAATATGTTCTTAAGGAGAAAGGTATAAAGTTATTGGCACAGTTTCTCAGTTGTTCCACAAATATGAATGAGAAAGACCATCTTTGTAATTAGTTGTGGCAAAAGAGAAATGGGTCATATTAAGTGCCAAAAAACTTCTTCATCCAATATTTATGGATATGGTCATATGTTTTTGGTGGAAAAGCAGCTGATAAATTAAAAGCTATCCTTCTTAGCAATAGCACAATATTAACTCAATTACCACGGGACGTTTAGAAGAATCAATGATATTATGCAGTTATAGTCCAACTTGATAAGAGTACTAACACTACAAGTTGCATAACACTTTTATGCCAGATATGTAACAAAACAATTTTATAGAGGAGTTATTGTCTGTATAGAGAAAAATATTTTCAGAATTAGAAAATAGCATTTAGGTCAATAAAAATTAAACTATCTAATTTATAACAGAATTGCAAGTGATGGAACAACAAATATGATCAGGAAACATAGTTGAGATACAAAAATATTGTTAAAAACTACTAAAAACAGAAGGTAATTTGGAATATTAAATAAAAACAATTGTATATAAGATTCATTTGCTTTTCAAAACCTTAAATAATTGGATTCAACTTGATGTTCTATGAAGAGAATAAATTACTGTGGCTTGGTACTTCATTTACACAGACAAATGATTGCCATACATGAAATTTATCATCATGTTGGATTAAGATTACAGAAGAATTTATTGCTAAGAAGAAAGTGGATTCCCATTATCACTATTCACAACGCCCTTATATGTGAACTAGGATTTTTAATTTTGATCCTTTTAAGAATAAAGGAAAAGATCAGGCTCAATAGTCGACCAGATGTGCATGCAGCATTGCCCTCACGCATTCTGGTCTGGAATAAACCTATCAACAGGCAAGGACCTCCATGGCACTAAATAAAATCTTTACTAATTTGCTTCTGTGCTCTTTATGTTAAGATTTGTTTCTACATTGTATTCTAAAATATGTTTATATGAACTTTGTTCTTTATTCCACACAATAAGTATTGTGAAGCTTGTATTTCAAATATATATATTTGTGTATAATGGGTTACAATGTCAAATCTATTTCTTACTGTGTATTGTGGTTCAAAAAGTTGGAAAAACACTCAATGCCTTAGAAGTTAGCAGAAGATAACGTTAGACGGGTAACACACCTGCAAAACGATTTGGCCTAGACCACCAATCTGCTGTTTGAACTAAGCTGTGGAGGATACTGAATATGAGTAAAAGTAAGGTATAGAATTTACTTTGTAGGTAAGGTGCTGCTAGGACAGAGAATGATATAATAAAAACCAGTCTTTCAGAAGCATTAATACAGCCCCATTGCAAGACTGGCAGGAATAGAGACTGCCAGGAGAAAGGTCACTTACGTGCTATTAAAACAATACAGAAATGAGATCCTAACGCGGAATCAGACTAGGAGCAATGGGAAAGAAGATAATGGAGGTAAAACAGAATGCTAAGGAAAAATAATAGCAATTTAGAGCTCGGAGAGACCTCTAGAACCATCGATTCCACCACCACCTTTATACAAATAGGGAAAGTAATAAGAGCAAAAAACTGAACCTACTCGGAATTTGTCTGACGTCACACTGACTCAAGGAGTCATCAATGGGTGTTAACACTGTTAATCCGGTTAATGGAATCAACAGAAGGTGCGGATTCCCTTCAGGATGTAGAGGCCAAGCCCTCAAAATTGCTTTCCATTGAACAGATTAAAATGGACAGTAATTCTCATCCTTTTAAAAGGAATTGCAATTAGTTTATCAAGGTGTACCTACAATGCTGTCTCAATCAACGCTCTTCCCCCATCCCATGTGCGTCATTTAGCACTCAACTTTCAGACAATGCATCCCCTGAAATACTACCAAACCCTGTTGAGAAGTTGTCTGTGACTGATTTCAACAGCTAAGGTTTTCTGAACGAGCCCAGAACTGCTCATTTGCTTGTTCAATTTCCCAACTGCAGACGTTACTGAGCATTTTACGACGTGGCAGGGCGAGAGCAACAGGAGTCGGTCGAGGAAAGGGAGGCCTGTGGGAGTCAGTGTTGCGCTCCGCGGAGGGAAGCCGGGGGCGAGTCCGGCTGGAGTTAGCCATTTCCTTTCTTCCCCCGACACTTCGGGCTGTGGGCGCCGGGCCGGCAGGCACGGCGGCGGGCCGCGCGGCCATCTACCCTTTCACGGTATCTGCCTTGAATAACCAGCTGACAACCCCAACTCTTCAGGGCCGAAAGCCGGAGGCACGTGCCAGGCGGGACCCGGCGCCATGACTAGGTCAGTCCCGGGCACATCCCGACGCCCGCCCTTGAAGGAGACCCATGCGCGGCTCTGGTTTCCGGGTGCGAATAGTAAGCTTCTCGGGAAACCCCAGACCCCTCCCTTTTGGAAGGGCGCAGATGGCGTCTCCGTTTCCAAGGAAACCGGTTCTGCCATGACGTCACTTCCGGTGACCTGCCCGGACTCCAGACGGTTGGGAGGAAAAGAGGAAAACTGAGCCACAGCCACGACGGTGGACGCGAGCGTCTCCTGTCTGCGCATGCGCCCGCTCAGCGGCCTGCTTCTATTTATGTGGGGGATCCAACATGGCGGCTGCGGCGACCCTGGCGATGGCGGTGGAGCCCATCAGAACGTAGTGGCGGGGCAGGGGGCACGGTCGGCACTCACGGTGGCGTCGGCGGAGACGGCTGAGGGTGGTGGAGGGAAGAAAAGCGACGGAGAGCAGAAGGAAGGGCGGGCAGGCAAACAACTCGGCGTAGAAGCGAGTGCCGGCTCGAGCGAAGGCAGAGGGCCAGAACAGTGGGGATGGCGGAGCCGCGCCGAGTAGCGTTTATTAGCCTGTCACCGGTGAGGCGGCGCGAGGCCGAGTACCCGGCGGCCGAACGCGAGCCCGAGTACCCTCGCGAGCCTCCCCGGCTGGAGCCGCAGCCGTACCGCGAGCCGGCCCGGGCGGAGCAGCCGGCCCCACGGGAGGCTGCCCCGCGGTCGGACGCGCAGCCCCCGCCGCGGGAGAAGCCGCTCCCCCAGCGCGAGGTCAGCCGCGCCGAGCCGCCCATGTCGCTGCAGCGCGAGCCCCCGCGGCCCGAGCCGCCGCCGCCGCCGCTCCCGCTCCCGCAGCTGCACTTGCAGCCGCCCCCACCGCGGGAGTCGGCTTCCCGGGCCGAGCCGCAGCCGAGGCCGCCGAGGGAGACGGTGCGCCTGGAGCTGGTGCTCAAGGATCCCACCGACGAGAGCTGCGTGGAGTTCAGTTACCCGGAGCTGCTGCTGTGCGGAGAACAACGGGTACAGAAGATTCCTTCCTCATCCCCTAGAGCCGGGGAGCCTCAGGACCCGACGGCCTTCCCCCGTGGTTTGCACTTTGCGACGCCCACCTTGCGCGTCTCGGGTCGCCGGAGAGGGTGGGCTGGACGGGGCAGGGGCCGAGCGGGTGGACGGGTGGTTGGTGCTGCTTTCCTCTGCCCCCAAGGGTTGGCCGAGGCTCCCACCCTGCTCCACCAGCCTCCCTCGTGCGCCAGCTCCAAACGCAGCTCCGAGCCGATTTTCCTGTGTACCTTTCGAAACCTCAGATTTTCCTCCTTTTCTCTGTTCCCCACACCAAATCTGGGGGCCCTGCAAGTTGCGTGGTTGAGTTTTCCTTGTGGAGCTCCTGCTGTCGTTCCGGTAGAAAGGAAGAGAAAACCTTGGGGGACACGCCCCCCAATCTGAAGCAGAGAGATTGTGTAACCTCTCCAGTATCATCCTCATCTTCATCACTGTGTTGCTTGGCATTGTGGCTGCTGAGATGTGCTTGCGAGCGCCGGGTATTTTTCTTAATCGAAGGGGATTTAAAAGTAATCTGAAATTTTTCGGACTAAGAATTCTACTTTAGGAATGAAGGAGAAGTGGGTTATCTGTTATTTTTCTCTCTCGTGTTGGTATTGGTGAACCTTTTAGCTTTGTTTTCTCTGGAGTTTGTTTATATTGTAATTGAATGAGAAGGTATCTCTCCTGTTATATTTGGCGCCTACCATCATATTCTTGAGTGCGTATCATTAGTTTATAGGTCCGAGTTGGAGGATTTTGCACTTGGCTATTGTCATTTTTGGAGAATAATGAAAAAGATCTTAGCTTTGAATTTTTAGAAACTTTATTGAAAATATGTAGGTATGCCTTTGATGGAACTAGTGAACAATGGAGATAGGAGAGAGGTTTGTTGGCAATTGTAATTTTTATTGTTGTGGGTTGGTGATCTTCAGAAGTAAACTGAAAAGGGAAATGATAGAGTAACAGTATTAAGGAAACAATTTCTCTCTTGTTTAGAGGTTATGCTCAGGTTTTGCTTTGGCACAGTGTAATGGACTTTAGAAGGCGCTTGTTTTGTTTTCATCCTCAACTATCTCTACGGTTGAAATGAATGACTCTAGTTTAAAAATGTATTAAACGATGTCGCTAGATTTTGTTTATTTTATGGCCAACTAATCTTGTGATCATTATTTACAAATATGGTTATATTTGTCAGATCATTACTAAATGTTTGCAACCAAAATGTACTGTGAAGGGATCATTTAAGATCTCTACCCTTAACAGTTCATTTTGGTCATTTCCACGTAGTGTTTGGCCCTGTAGACTCACTTCAGTGCCCCTACTATTTATAAATGGGATGTCATTTTTTTTTCCCTGAAAGAACTTCGAAAATATTGGATTGGAGCGTTTTTCAAATAAATTGTATTTGATCTTCTAATCTAAGTAGGTTTGCAGTTTTACTCCCTAATTTATTTCATAAATTTCAGATAAAAAGCATCATATTTGGGTAAAAATACTTAATAGCTAACATTTACTGAGTTCTTACTATGTACTAGACACACTTCTGAGTTTGTACATGACTTACTGAGTTTAGTCCAGCAGAACTCCATGAGGCAGGAGCCATCATCCCCGCTTTATGAGTGAGGAGGCGCAGAGTGGTTATATGTGTTTTTAATAGAACTTCTTTCCATGCTAGTACCAGTTCTTAGTGAAACAAAATTTCTTACAGTTATATAGTTTATATTTAGAGGATCCTGCCAAAATAAACTAAAATTAGAATCATGGTAGAAATACAAAGACCTTTATTAAGACTCTTTATGCTGTAATATTCATGCATTGATAAATTAATAGTAGAAATATATCTGATAATTATAAAAAGGTTAATTTTGACACCTTATCTTGTTAACTTGATAATATCAGAACTGCTAATTTGATGAAGTAGGAGAAAGATGAATAATTCTGTTTAGTTTTTGTGTTTATATTACCAATTTAGGGGTTAATTAGTCCAATTTTCTCATTGTATTTTCAGCTGTATATCATTTGTCGTTTCCCACCGAAAAAAATCCATTGTTTATTACAATGCATGTTTACAACAAAGATTTGCCAGATTTTCCTATGATTACTCCCAATGAACATGTTTATTACATAAGAAAGTGTAGAAAACACCTTTCTAAATAAAGTAGTTATAGATCCATGAAAGGAAATCCTAGGAAGAGAGAACATCAAAAAGCAAAATGTGGCTGTTAGAACTGATCTGGGACATGGCGATTCCCAAATTTGGTTTTTCTTCCCCTCAGAGGGAGTCTAATTATTTTGAGGGATGTTGTAATATTTTCAAAATAGTTTTAATTTTGAATTAATGTAATTGAACAACATACCGTGTAGTAGGGTATGAGTAGAAAAGGGAGAAAAAGAGATCTGGTAAAATTAAAAGAAAAAAAGGTTCTAAAATTTTGAAATAGCCATTTATCACTGAATAAGATTTTAGCTTCATACTGTTAAGTTGATGGGTGAAGGTATAAAAAAATCTGTTACATGTAAATATCATCTGTATTGGGGTGCATTTAAATCATCCCCCCCAATAAATACTAAATGAACAGTAAAACCCCAATTAACCAAATGGAAAGTTTTTTCTACATTTTATTTTTATTAATGAGAAGAAGCACAATTAAATGAGCATATGTTGGCAAAATTTGAAAATCAAAACCCTCTTCCAGGTTGTCAGGACAGGGGCCGGCCCCGTGGTGCAGTGGTTAAGTTCACACGTTCTGCTTCGGCGGCCGGGGGTTCACCGGTTCGAATCCCGGGTGGGAACAAGGCACCGCTTCGCAGCCATGCTGTGGCAGGCGTCCCACCTATAAAGTGGAGGAAGATGTGCACAGATGTTAGCTCAGGGCCAGTCTTCCCCAGCAAAAAGAGGAGGATTAGCAGATGTTAGCTCAAGGTTAGTCTTCCTCAAAAAACAGAAAAAAACAACAGGTTGTCAGGACAGGGTAGCTAAACCCTTAACCTTGTTGCCTCTGAGAGGCTGGTTCAGGATGCTGACTAAGGTGTTGCAATCATGTATATCCTGCTAATTTGTTCATCACTTCTGGCTAAAGGGAAATAGTACAATTTAGAAATAAGTTTTAGCGGTAATTGATATGCAAGAAATTCTTTTTTAATTCTTAGTAAATCAGAAAATTGGTTAACTGAAACATCCATTTGTGAACATGATTGATTGAACTTTTACTCTAAAAAGAAAAATAAATGATTATAGTGTTAATATGATTATACTGTTACAGAATTCTGTGGTATTCCATTGCTTGTCAAATTGCATGTTTTGGATAAGATATGTGAAAGATCTGAAAATGGTGTCAACGAGTCAGCCTCAAAGGACAAAATTATTAGGTCAGCTTTATGTGTGGATAATTGGTTATTTTGATATTTACTAATTTTCAGATCTTTTTTTCACCTGGAAAACGTAGAGAAAGCTTACTTAGAACCTTGATTGGGGTAGAAGGTTATTTTTTAGCTGTGAAAGAAAAGTGAGTCAGTTTCCTTAAATGTATTGTTACAGAGTGTTGAGTAAACAAGACATTTACTTTTGATACCTCTATAAAGTCTGCGTAAAATATTTTAGAGTGGCATATAAGATGATTCTTACTAAAAATATGTGTCCATGCATTTATATTTGCACATATAAAAGAGATTAGACTAGTAAAAAGACCTGGTATTTGGACTTCACAGTGACATGAAGGAGCAGTTTATAATGGCGAGGCGTGTCACTTGCTCACTGTCCTTAACTTTAGCCTTAAGTTAAGGCTGTATACCCTGAACATACCTAGTATTTTTTATTTAATTATTAGTGTTTTCCTGCTAGTTTATTTCTTTTCAGTATTTTTGCTACAAACTGCAAGTATTTTCGCTACAAACAGCATTTCTTTCTAGCTACTTTTAATTTTTATTGATAACTCCTGTCAGGATAAAAGATCTATAAATTTATTGCTTGTTACAATAAATTTAATAATTTAAAAAATTGATTCTAAAATTAATTCCCTTAAGCTTTAAGGAGTTTCCCTTTATTCTAATGCCATAGATGTGATGAATTGTTTTGCATTCATTCTGTCTATATTTTTCTGTCATGTCTTTTAGATTGATCTTATCTCAGCCTTTGTATCCAGGATGAAGTGTCTCAGTTCCAAAGTGTGCATATCTTTGCCCCTTCTCTATTTTTTCTTGCCCTTCAGGGTCAGCCAAATCTGTATCCACTATTTCAGCTGTAGTATACTTTCATTTTTAATTACTTGAAGATGTTTAGTAAAAACATCTAGCCTTCCTTTTTTTTAAAATTAACTTTCTAGTCACTTGTCTGTAATTAGAAAAAAATAGAACTCGTATTCATACAGAGCTCCTTGTTTTGTACATTGAAAAACCATATGTATGAAATGCGTTTGCTAAAATAGTAAGCTTGAGTAAAGGATTTGGGTTTCTTTTGGTTTGTTTTGGTAAGTAGATGGTAAATGTGGGATCCTAGCTGTGTTTTTTTTTTTTTTTAACATACAGTAAACTTTCACTCTCCCCTACTGGATGAAGCTCTGGTAATGTAATCTATTTGCAGCTGTTGCACTTTTCTAGCTTTGTTTAAAGGTAGTGTGTATTCCCTGAATGGATGTCCATTGACAGGGTGCAGGTGATGCAGAAGTTGTTGATACCAGGCCTCAGAGAAAGCTGTAGCAGCTCCGGGTACTCTGGTGATAACTCAGGGCAGACGACTGAACGTTGACTCCAAATTAAAAACCTACAGATCGTTCTACATGCATTTGCTGTGACCAAAGCAGTTAATCTTTGTTGGGAAGATCTCAAACTAGAGTTATAGCTAGAATTTCTCTTTCTACCTAATTTTCTTGGGGTGTTTTGGGGCCTTGTTATTTTGGATGAGGTGACTGTATGATCATTTTGTAGGTGGAGACAATCTGAATTGAGTTCTCAACCACCAAAAACAACTTTAGAATGTGTAAGAGTCTGTTAAAACTGCAAGTATTTTTGCTACAAACCAACATTTTTTCTAGTTACTTTTAATGCTTCTAACTTATTTGTTGATATTTGGGAAAACTGATTCTTAAGGATATATTTAACTCTGGGTAAAGTAATACTAATACTTCTGTTTCGTTTCCCAATCACTTTGAATCAGAAGAAGCCCATTCATGTAGAAGACCCATTTAATGATGAGCATCAAGAGAGGCAAGAAGTGGAAATGTTGGCTAAGAAGTTTGAAATGAAATATGTAAGTATAATAAACTCTTCACTTAGGTAATTTTATCCTTTTGGCCTACTCTCTTTCTGTGACTGGTTGGGAGGGCTTATAATATCCATTGCCCGTCTTATCTTGTTCTCACAAATTGAATCCTAATGAATTGTTAGACAGTCAAAGATTCTGATAGGTTTGTGATAGCCATCATTTATTGTACTCCTTTTGGAGTCCAGGCAGTTTGCTTAACACAGAGTGTCTCCAACTGTTAGAACGAAACTACAAGGTGAGTAATATTGACTGCATTTTACAGATGAAGAAACTGCGGCTCTGACCTCAAAGTTAAGTAACTGATCTAAGATCACACAGTGGGAGGAACTAGGCTGTGTGTCCGGGTCTGTCCAGCTCTAAATCTTTGCCCTTTCTACTGCCATGGAGAATGCTACTTTAACTCCTGTGGTGTCGTAGTTCTCAAGGCTTCCTGCCACTTAAGAGTTTGGGAATGAATGTGTGTATTTCTAGGCCCCAGGATCAGAATCAATCAGAAGCAGCATGAAATTTCTTTGAAAGTGTCTTGTTTACCTGAAAAATTCGTGTACGTTTTATATTTTGTGTCACAATAGATTGGAGTTTAATATAAAAATAAATTTAATTATCTGATTGTGAAGTTGCTTAACATTTTTCTCAAAATTTCTAGTGTAATTGGGGTTTGAAGGAAGATTCACTCCTCACCCCATGTTTATCCTATAGCTTTAGCGACTCTTTGGCACTTTGTTAAAACTTAATCCATGAGAAGGAAGACCTTACCCTTTCTGGTTCCCCTGTGAGCATTGAATGTATCTCACAGAGATGGGATGGCAGCTCATACTAGCCCTGTCATTCATGTTACCCTCAAAATGCAACTACGATCTTGGTTGACATTGGTTGGCTCCTTGTGATAGTGCAGAAACTGTTTGAGAGTGGGGGAAATGTAGGTGAAGAGATTGGAGTCTGGGTCAGGTTCTAGGCCACGTTTTACCACCTACTATTCATGTCCTGTGGGGAAGTTATTTAACCTCTCTGGGCCACAGTTTTCTTCTCTATAAATTGAGAGGTTTAGGTTTTTTGAAGCCCCTTCTTGCTCTGTGTTCTGTGACTGTATAATAATAAATTTCGAGATGGACTGGTGTGGGTTTTGATGGAAGTAATGGTAAAAGTTGTTACTTAGACTAATTTGTAGTGTTTAATTACAATACCATGTTCTCAGATTGTACATCCTGAATTACTGTCTATACTTTTTATACAAGTTAATATATTTGTTCAATTTAATGTTTTAACCAGCAGTACATTTCTATGGTTCAAAATTCAAAAATAATAAAAAGTATAGAGTGAAAAATCTTCCCTTCATTCTGTTGTCTGCTCACCTAATCTCACTTCCTAGAGGCAAGTAATGTTCTTGGGGGTCCTTCCAGAGATATTTTGTGGTTATCTCTGTATGTACATGTATTCCTCCCCCTGCCCCACACCTCTTTTTACACATTACAGAGTACACAGTTCTGGTTTTTGCTTTTTTCATTTACTTTATCTTGGAGATTTTTGCGTATCTGGACAAAGAGAGCTTTCTCTCTCTTTTTTCAAGGCTGCATGTTATTCCATTGTATGGAATATCACTATTTATTTAACCAATCCCCAAATGATTTAGGTTGTTTCCAAAAATTTGCTCTTGTAAATAGTGCTCCAGTAAATTATTAGTAACATGGCATTTCACATATTGTCAAGTTTATCTGTAGGGCAAATTCCTAGGAGTGGAATTTTTAGGTCAAAAGATTTATGCATTTATAGTTTTGGTATATTATTATTGAATTACCAGTTTCTAAATTACCAGTTTTCACTCCCTCAAACACTATTTTAGAGTACCTATTTTGCCATGAGTTATAAAACCAAGGATTAGAATTGCCCTTTGCAGGTAGGAAGGGTCCTAGTATATGATCCTATAAGTAATGATCCTTTATCCGTATGATCCTATATGATTATATAATGATCATATATCCACATGATGTTTTTGTTTTTTTTAAAGATTTTATTTCTCCTTTTTCTCCCCAAAGCCCACTGGTACATAGTTGTGTATTTTTAGTTGTGGGTCCTTCTAATTGTGGCATGTGGGATGCCGCCTCAGCATGGCTTGATGAGTGGTGCCATGTACACGTGCAGGATCCAAACTGGCGAAACCCTGGGCTGCCGAAACGGAGCGCACGAACTTAACCACTCGACCACGGGGCTGGCCCCTATCCATATGATCTTACGAGTAATATGATGTATTACCTCAGAGTTACATTGAATCTTATTGGGGAACTTTGGATAGTACTTAGCATAGAAAAGCCAGTGTTCTGAAGACGTTGGTTGATGTATAAAATTGAGTTTCAGATAACTGGGATATATCCAGGCACTGTCATTGAGCACAGATAAAATGTTACTCTTGTTATAATCCAAATTAATGAACTGTATTTCTTCTCTAGATTTTTATTTTGGCTACTCACTCTCTTATTTGTATTCTAAGTAGAGATTTAAAATGTCCTACCTCATGAAGGCTTTATGTGCATAAACCTAAAAGCTTGCCATGAGTTTTATATCTATGAGTATTACACACACACACACACATATATTTTATAATGAATTATTTGGAGCCTTTTAAGAAACTCATTAGGCTACAAGTGACCTGGGAGAGGATACCTCATCCAGCTCTAGGTTCTAGGCTGTCACAAAAGATCATTCTTAAATAACAAAGATCTTTATTGGTCTTCAGGGGTACAAATTCAGATGTCTATATGTATGTTTATATTTATACGTAGAATATATATATTTCTATTTTAAGTAGAAGAAAATCTTTTAAATACTGTGTGTAAAGTCTTGCAAAATATTAACCCACCAAAGTTAGATTCCCTTTTTCTAATTTTTTTTTTGCAGATGACAAAAAGAGGACTTCATTGTTTGAGGCTTATAAAACAAATAAAACTTGCATCCCTAGCTACCTTTTCTTCTTTTGTTTCCTTAATATTATAATTTAGATGTCCTTGTCATTATTTATTTCTGAAAATAGCTTAAGGTTACTTCTAGCCCTTTGTTTCTTGGACTGAGAGATGCACTTACTTGTTAAATGTTGTGTATAAATAATAAAGTATTTGAGCATTTATATTGAGTATACAAAGGAGCATGATAGTTGCCCTCGCCTGGAGAAACTTTCAAAATAATCGAGAAGATAAGACATATGTATGACACACAAATGCAGCGCCTATAGAAAGGAGTGACTTTCCTTTGGGGATTTGAAAGTGTGTAGAAGGGCTGATTCCAGTCCTGAAATCGGAAGGAATTTTGGAGACTTTGGTGCATAGTCTTTGAATGGACACTTCCAGTCTCCTGTGGAAGCAAATTTCTCTGTAGTCCCCGGAATAGCTTTTCTACCCTTTGTAGGAGAGTGGTGGATGAGAGGCAGTAGCAGCAATGTATTCTAATGGAAGGAGCACAGGACTATGAGCTAACACAACTGAATTGTGATCCTGTCTTTGCCATATTAACTATCTGGATGACCTTAGTGAAGGCTCTGGCTTTTTTATCCTTTGGTATCTATGAGGGGAAAGTAAGATCTGCCTAGCCAACGTTATAGCAAAGGGGTTTTGTCATCATCAGATGAAAAAATAGATTGTTAGTGTTTGAAATATTTAAAGTACTATCTAAATTTGAGTACTGTTTAGTCACTTAAACCTATTACTCTTGTGGAGAAATGCTCTGTCTTATTCTGTACATGTCAGATTCTTTTTGACATAAACATCTGGGGGATTGTAAACTCTATTAATTGACTACCCTACTGATTTTGATATTTTAGTTCAGGCATTCTATTCCAAATGGCCTTTATCTCTGGTTCTCCAATCACTTTTTACACATTCTTCTTAACTATCGTGGCCTTCTTAAAGACCACAGTTAAGTATTTGGAAGTCATCAGACCAAAAGTGGCCTGGGAGAAGATATTTTGTCCCATGATAGGGTCTTATGAAAGATCACTCTTAAATGACAAACTAAGATCTTTATTGACCTATAGTTTACTGTCCTATAGTTACTTTAGTATCCTATAGTTCAGGAGTAGCAAATTCACATGTCCCCAAGACCCTGCTGATTAGTTAGTGAAGCAGGCCAAAAGGACAATAAATGTAGGGAATTGTCCCAAAGAGAGGACAGCACATGCCCTATCTAGAGGGGCCAGCTGCTGCTCAGCTCCAGCCCTTTGTTACTTTGCAGGAACTTGGGCTTAGGGTTGCCACATCTTCCCATTTCTCAAAAAAGGGCCAAAATCTGGATTTTCCTCTAACATCTCTTACTTCCAAATGTTGGCTTCTAATTAAAATGCCTAGTAGGCTAAACAAAATACATCTGTGGGCCAAATTCAGCTCTCAGGCCCTAGTTTGAGTCCTTAATGTACTTGCTTCGCTGTTGGTTTTTTCCCCCCAATATATTTAACTCACTAGTCCATCTGCTTTCACATTCTGCCCTTTCTCTTCTGCGAGCAGAGTGGTTGGTGGTACATGTGGAAGGACATGCCATTTCCATTGTGGCGGAGAATATGTTTGTAGGAAGTTTCAGAGAACTGAGCAAGTTAAACTCAGTTGGGGGTTTCCAGTTATGGGGAAAAATAAAATGCATTGAGATGTGACTGGGCTTGTGAGTGATGTTAGTGATAAATCCTGTGGTTTGTTGGAAGGCCTGAGAGGCAAGTTGATGGCTTTTTGTGGTTTTTAGTATGTGTAGCTGTTGGGTGTGCTGGAGAGGAGTTTCGGCAAGTGGAGCAGGCTGCCACTTGAGGGAGAAGGGAAGGATAACCATGGAGTATAGGATGTGTCCTTCCTCTTGTAGCAGTTGCTCAGGGAAGAAAGATTGAGACAGTTTTGGTAGCTGAAAAACAGTGATAACAGAAATTATAGGGAGTATAAAATTGTAAAAGGAGCAGCCTGTATTGAATGGTTTGTTTGTGTTTTTCCCCTGTTCTGTCCTATTTTTATTGCCTATGTCCTAGTTCCTGTTCTGTTGCTCTTCAGGTAATGTGACAGTGCACATTCAACATCAATTGCTAAATGCTTTTTGGGGAAAAGGGCAATATAACTATTCAGTACTTATTTTTATCTAGAACAATTTAGTAATATTTAGTAATACCCTAAATATATTAAATAAGATTTGTACATAACTAGTTAAGTCCAAGTTTTAACATTTATACTGCTGTATGAGCTCCAGATTTGTTGTGTTGGTTACTATAGGAGGGAAGCAGGATACAGTTAAAGAGGCCCCTGTGGGCCCTGCCTGGTGCTTTAGTCGTTAAATCTGTGTGCTCCTCTTTGGCGGCCCAGTGTTCACAGGTTCGGATCCTGGGCTCAGACCTCCACACTGCTCATCAAACCATGCTGTGGCGGTGTCCCACATACAAAATAGAGGAGGTTTTGCACAGATGTTAGCTTAGTGACAATCTTCCTCAAGCAAAAAGAGGAAGATTGGCAACAGATGTTAGCTCAGGGACAGTCTTCCTTGCCCCCCCAAAATAAAAAAATAAATAAAGAGGCCCCTGTGCCTTTCCTCATTCCCACTTTTAAGACTCCAAATGTTTAGGCTAAATATCCTAGTTTCCAACTCAGTTTTTAGATGGTTTCGAGGTTGTGTATGCTTTTGCTGAAGCCACGTATACTGTAGAGCAGAGGAGATTTGGTTTGATGAGTATGGACTTGATCTCTAACCCTTCTAAGGCAAAAGATAACCTGTGGTGGTGGGAAGATTTCTTTTAGTGATTTTTCTCATTCTGTTACCCCAGCCATCTTGAAAGATCATGCTATACTAGAACTCGCTATAAATTCAGTAACCTAAATGAAAGCACTTAGCATAGTACCTGGTACCCTAGCCGGGGCTCAGTTAACGCTGTTTGGATCTGAGTGACTCTGAATAGGAAGATGTGTATTCTGCCAGGGCATCTATTAGCATTTGTGAAGTCACAATACAACTTTAAAATCTGCTTACTATACCATGTAAACTTTGAATACCACCTTTGATGCTTTATTCTATGTGATTTTGGACTCTCAGAGCCCTGGTGGCTTTGTATTTATTTTAAAAGGGAAGGTAAGGGTAGATTTGATGGTATAAGGGAAAGAATGGCAATATCTTGGAATAACTGTATAATTCCCAAAGAGTGACTTCTTCACAGTAAGGACTACTCAATTGAGTGGAAAGGAAGTATATTTTTATATTTAAAATAATTATGGATTATTTGGAAAGTATGATCGAATATGAGGCTGATCCAAGTGGATGTTAGAAAGCATTTATGCTCTCTTTCTGGGAGTTTTAAGAATTCTTTTACTTACTCGCGTTGTCAGATGATCATCCACACTTGCTGAGGGGTTAGAACTTCCTTGGGAACTTCCTCGGCTGGTTTCCCTGTTTGTTTTCGCTTTCTATTAGTTCTGGTCCCTAAGGATCAACTTGGTAAGGCTTTGGGTAAAGCAGTTTGGGCAAACTTATTAACACCACCACAAAATAAATTCTGCTTACAAAGCGCAAATGCCAGTGTATTTAGGTTCTTTAGACCAACAATTGTGTAACACTACATGTACAATCAAAACATAAAATAATAGCCTTTTAAAACAAGTAGAGGTGAGGGGGATTCTTAAAAAGCAAGGAAGAATTCTCAACTCAACTAATAGTTTCTTTATTTCGGTTAAACCACTTGTAATCGCTTGCCGTGACATGCACTTTTGATTCCTTGGCCTCTTTGAGCTACATAAGTTCTCTTCAACTTCCTTAAATTTCTTAGGAACAGTTGAGAATCAGCAGTTTTAGGGTACTTGGGAGGGAAGTTCTATCTCCGTAAGTGGTGATTATAGAAATGTATGTATACTGTTTCTATGCTAAGTCAGTTCTTCACTGTCTTTCTGCTGACTTAAATCTCTACTCTTTTCTATTGGTAGGTTAAGGAAATCAGCAGAGGTGGAGAAAGAAGGTTGTGACAGGGCTGGGACAAATAGGGAAGCTATGTGACCACGGGATACTTTCTTCTCAATTATAAGACTGGAGTCTTAGCAATCAGTGTCATGCGTCCTCTGTCTTCCATAGGTGATTAATGATGGTAGCTATTAGTTAGGTTTCTTATTACCTGGAGGCAATAGGGGGTCCTTCTTAAGAACATCTTAGTTGTTTTCCAACTTAGTATTACAGTTGCATTGGCTTGAAACACTGGTTATCAGGTTAAGCAGGTACTAATGACTCAGTCGGTCATTTTCTTCTGAGTCATAGTGAACTAGTTCCCTAGGGGAAGAGATTTAAAGGTGTTTCTTCATTTTAGATATAGCAAAATTCAAGTTTTTTTCAATTTGGAAAATAAATTTTGTATTTTTATAAGATGCATTTATCGTGTAGACTGTGGAACATCGACAACTGCCAAGGTCCAGAGGATTCAAGGAAGACTGTGATTCTGCTGCAGGGCTTATTCTTGCTCAGGATGCTAAAAAAGAGCAGTTCAAAATAGACCTAGTAGGGAAGACACTATAATATAATCTTTTGCCAATCTATCTTGAGTTCCTTTAAGTGAAATTTTACTATTTGTGAATTAATTGGTTTGTGCCTTTTTGGCAACTGTCAAAAGTTTAGTTCCATTTTATACCATTTGTCTGTCACTGGATTTCAGCATAATTGGGGAACCTAGAGACCTAGAGGTTGGAGAAAAGAAAAGAGGGTAAGGCAGGAGGCAGGCCAGGGAAGAAGTTTTCTAATGAGGCCAAAAGGTGAGGAAAAGTAAACCGAGGCCCAAAACTGTATTCTGGTGGCCTCTTTGATGAAGGAGGGAACCTTGAATGTGCTTAACAGTGGCTGCTTTGGCAGAAAGCGATTAATAGGTAGAACAAAGGCCGTGTAACCCTGGCTGATGGAGAGGGGTTTAATAAAACTCAGGCAGGGATGTGTCAAACACATGTATCCAGAACTCTCCCCGAGGTGGGACTGGGAAGCAGAATCGTATGTGGAGTCAAAAACTGAGTGATGGTGAACACTTGGTGGACCATGCCTAAGAAAATAAATTTATTGAATGGGTAGTACATGTACTTGATGAAAAGATAGAAAAAGCAATATGATGAAAAGTAAATCCCCCTGCAACCTCTGACTCCCAGCTAACCAGTTCCCTCCTCAGAGAGAATCACTGTGTGAGTTTCTAGTCCTAGAGATCTTTGTGTATGTAAGCATTTACATATTTCAAAGATTTTGTTCACTGTAAAAGAATGTATAAAATGGATAAATACAGATAAACAGAGGGAAGAAAATAAAAACCACCTAATCATCTGTAAACCCACTGTCAGGCATAACCACTGTTGAAGTTTGATGTGTATCCTTTCAGGGCTTTTCAAACTGTATGTGTGCTTACGTATCTGCCCTCTCGCACTTACAGTTTTTTAGTCACTTGAGTAATACATGAATACTTTCCCGTTATTAAGAACAAATTCAAATAATAAATATTAAGCCAAAGTCTTCCCTCACACTGCCTCCAATTATATCCCTTCCTGTCGGTAATAACCACGGTTACCTACTTGTAATTCTTTGAGCATTTTGTATATATCTATAGACATGTATTGCTATGCTGTATTTTTCATAAATGAGATCCTACTGTTTGTATGATAGTTGGAAAAGCAATATCTTGTTATTTTAATGTTGTCTCAGATTACCAGTTAGGTTGAACACTTTCAAATAATTAGTGAACATTAATATTACCTTTTCTGTGAATAACCTGAACTATACGTAACATTTGGTAAACTGCTTTCGCGGCCTTTTATACTATTAAATATTCCTCTACCACATTGTTTTAAAATGAATGTTAACATTGACTGGATGTTCATAGTATATATATTTAAACCTTTATCATTGTTATGATGCTTGGTGAAGATCTTATACTTCTACAGTCGTTTTTTTGAGAGGCATTTTGGTCAGATTAATGCTATTATGACAAAGTAAAGCTTTAGCCATTTTGTTTACTGTCATTGATAAGATTCACATTTATGTGTTTAACCATTTTACTGCATATATTAGATTATGAACTCAGAATATTAACAACACTGTAGTTTCCTGTAGTAACTACTGGCAACCTTGACTAGACTTAAATGTTCCTAAATCTCTCTAATTATACATATGTTATTTGTACTTCTGCATGTGTCTGATTGTGCCCATTAGAACAGAACCTATTTGTTTTTTTAATTTTCTAGGTAAATCTTATAGGCAGCTACTTGTGCCCAGACAAAAAATATGTTAGGAGAGCAGAAAAAGATGACTGTGATTTTAAGTAGAAAGTATCAAGAAGAAAAGGTTTAAAACTTAGGCTGGGGCCTGGCCCCGTGGCCAAGTGGTTAAGTTTGTGTCTTCTGCTTTGGTGGCCCAGGCTTTTGCCAGTTTGGATCCTGGGCAGGGACGTGGCACTGCTCATCAAGCCATGCTGAGGCGGTGTCCCACATGCCACAACTAGAAGGACCCACAACTAAAAATACACAACTTTGGACTGGGGGGATTTGGGGAGAAAAAGCAGAAAAAAAGAAGATTGGCAGCAGTTGTTAGCTCAGGAGCCAATCTGTAAAAAAAAAAAAAAAAAGTTGGGCTGAGCTGTGATGGGTGGGAGAATTCAGAGAATAAGAGATTATTCCAAATAAGGGGAAAGTATGAGGAAAGATAAGCAAGTATGTTTGGAAGGAGAGTGGATAGAGTGAATGGATCAGTGTTCAAGTTGGAAAATTGTAAGAAAAAAGTTGGAAAGGTAGTTTGAGTCAACATGTAGAAGGCATTTAACTAATGCCATATTAACGGTTTTATATTTATCTTGTAATAGAAAGGATGCTTCTGAAGCATTTTGAGCCGGGAATGATATAAAATGGTATTTTAGAAATATTAATTAGATGATGATATACTGGATAAATTGAGGTAAACATGAGAGAGGAGAGGCTAATTAAGGCATTCATAATATTTGAGTGAAAAACAATGGCTAGCATTATAGCAATAGCTGGTAGAAGGGAAAGGAAGCTGTAGATGAAAATAATTGTGTGAACAAACATTTGTGGGGAGAGAAAGTTGAAGTGAAAATAATTATGAGGGGTTTTAAAAATCGGCATTATTGAAGTATAATTTAAGTAAATACAATTCATCCATTTTGAGTGTGCAATTTGATGAATTTTTACAGACGTACACAGTTCTATAATCACTACTGCAATCGTGAATAGAATGGTTTTATCACCCCAGAAATTTCTCTTTTACCTCTCTACAGATAATCCTCTCCCTCCAGCCCTGGCAATCTCTGATCTACTTCCTATCACTATGGGGTTTTGGTTTTTTACCTTTTCTAGAGTTTCCTGTAAATAGAATTTTATAGTCTTTTGTGTCTGCCTCTTCCACTTAGCAGAATGTTTTTGAAATTCATGCATGTGTTGCATTTTATTGGTAGTTCCTTCTTTTGTATTGCTGGGTGGTAATCCGTCATATGGATGTACCACAATTTGTTTATCCATTCACTGGATTGGCATTGGGCATTGGGTTGTTTCCGGTTTTTGGCTGCTGTGAATGAAGCTACTCTGAACATTAGAATACAAGTCTTGGTGTGAACATACGTTTTCATTTCTCTTGAGTAAATGACAAGAGTGGGATTATTAGGTCGTATGGTAAGTGCGTGTTTAGTTTTATAAGAAACTGCCGAACTGTTTTCCAGAGTGGCTGTATCATTTTGCACCAGCCATGTAAGAGAGTTTCAGTTGCTCTACATCCTTATTAACACTTGGTGTCATCAATCTTTTTAATTTTTGCTAATAGTAAAGTTTTAAGGCAGAAAAATAGAATGAATAAAATGACAGTGTCAAGTAGGAGAAGCTAATTTGGAGACAAGTGATACTGGGGACAATGGCTTCAGTTTTGGTATTGAGTTTAAGGTGTGTCTGATTGGAAAAATGACCCCAGAGCTTCCATAACTTCTCTTACAGAGCTTCTAATAGATTGGCGCTTTGGAGTCCTATGGTCACGAGTTTGAAGATTAGCTGTAGTACTTTCTGTGTGATCTTAGACAAATTATTTGTCCTTTCCAAGCGTTAGTTTTTCCTGTTTGTCAAATGTGAACTAACAAATGGTTGCACTTAGTGTAGGTGCTGATGCAAAGTTAGCGCTCAGTGGCTGGTGGCTGTCCTCCTCCTCATCATCATGATTGCTGCTTAAATATATATTTTATGCCCCGGTAACTTGCGACTTTCCTGTAGATCTCTGTATTTTCTTCCTTCCTAACTGATCTTCTCCCCAGCTGTATTCATTGCCCACCACAATAGCCAGAGAGATTTTGTTAAGCACTCATCTCGTCAGGTTACTTCCTTGTTCTAATCTTTTCAGTGGCTTCTGCAAGTAATTGCTTCCACTTATCCTTTGGGCATAAATGTCTCAGGAAAGCCTTGATTAGGTCCTCTGTTGAAATAGTCTGGTACCACCTATGTTTTTCTTTCTACCATTTATCACTACTGTAATTATTTGTTTAATCTTTCTTCTTTCCACAATACTATAAAATTCACGAAGGCTGGCATTTGGTAGGTGCTTAGTTAATTTGTTGAGCAGATTATCTTGTTTTAAGTTTGTTCAGGACAAGGACTTTTCATACTTAAATTTAAATTCCTTCTGACATTTAACATATTGCTTTCTATAGCATAAGTTCTTAACAGACACTTTTGAGTCTAAGTGGTTTGAAATAAACTATGTAACTTAGAATTATCAGGTCAAATATGAAAAGTTTTAAAAATTATTTTAGTGTATTTCTATTATGACAGTAATACTTCATAGAAAGTTTGGAAAACATAGAAGAGGCAAAAGAAGAGAATCTAAGAGTGTGGCAAAATATCTCGGCAGGTGAGATCAGATTGCTTTCCAAAAGAGTTTTATTGGTATATTCTTATCAGCTGTGTTTGAGCAGTCCTATTTCTTCTCCGTCTTGCCAGAATTTAGAAAGTTTGTAATTTCATAGATGAAATTGGTATCTTACTTTAATTCCATCTCTTTGATTTATTAATTGCTCTTCATTGAGTTGTAATGCTGTCTTTTTCATGTTAAATTCTCCGATACTGGCCTAGGTTTTTGAACGTTACTGTTCATTTATCTGTTCTTATGTACCTGCCATATCTATTTTAACTCCCGTAACTTTAAATATGTTTAATATGTGACAGAGCTGGTCCTCTTCATTAGTTTTTATCTCTAGATTTTTAGATTCTTCCTGGAGCTCGCTCTTTCTTTTGGGTGAAACACTCCCTCATGTATACTTAACTGCTTGTGTGTGACTTTTTCTCAATAGAATAACTCCTATCCTAGAAATAACTCTTTCCTTCCCTTGACTTCTGATTCTCACTGTAATTCTATAATCTAGTGTAAGGGTTCCAGTTTGCAGACCTGGTAAATGGAAAAAAATCAGGACTATTGTGTGTTGCATCTAAGCCCACACATATGTTGTGTGTATGTATGTATGCTGCACATGTGTCTGGCTGTATGTTTAAGATTGCCACATGGCATTTCTTGAGAACACACACGTTTTGTGTATATATGTGTGTGTGTGTATATTTGGTGCATATGTGCCTGTGTATGTTTAAGGTTGCCAAGTGATATTTCTTGAGAAGGATTTTCCTTGTTCTGAGGTTGTGCCTTCAGTGGCCTTATTCAGCAAAATACTGTTGTTCCAGGAACCCCCTCAGATACCAAAATCTGAGGATGCTCCAGTCCCTTATATAAAATGGCACAAAGCACAGTGAATACACTTGGCCCTCCCTAACTGCGAGTTTCCACATCCTCTGATATGGAGGGCCAACTGTAAAAGGTTTGCCACCCAAGTGTTGTTCTCCAAAATGTTTTTGAAATTTACCTAACTTGTAAAATCCAAAAATCTGGGAAGCACTACTTTATCTAACACTGTAATGACTCTTTTGATGGTGATGATATACTAATAGTGTTACTTTGTCCACTGAAAGGGTACGGTGGAATCATAGCTTACAGGGGTTAGGTTTTGTTAACGTTGGTTTGTAATACAAACATAGCAGTTAGTGAAAACTACTTTTGCAAATTACTTAGAAAGGGATGGCACCGTGTTGGAGACATCTCAGTAAGTCCAGCATAACCATTTTTCCCGTGGAACACTGAACGGATCACTGTTTCTTTGCATGGAAATAAAATGAAGCAGTTTGCTTTAAGGGATGTGTTGCACAAAACTCATCCATGTTGCACCATTAGAATCATACTTTGCATTGAGAGGGAATGCACTGTGAGAATTGAAACTGAATGAGATTCACATTTTGCATCTCATGCTTTCTGCAGGTGTTACTCTGGCTAAGTGGTGGCATGTCAGGAGGCAGAACCCTTAGCACCAATTGCTTTCCTCTTTCTGAGCATCCTCTCCCCATGCCTCACTCCTGCACCAAAAAAAGAATAAGGGTTGGGGAGGTGTTAGAAAGATGCTTAGAGAATATAGTTGAGGATCCGGCCTTGTGGCCGAGTGGTTAAATTCTCACCCTCCACTTTGGCGGCCTGGGATTTCGCCAGTTTGGATCCTGGGCGGGGACATGGCACTGCTCATCAGGCCATGCTGAGGTGACATCCCACATGCCACAACTAGAAGGACCCACAACTGTAATATACAGCTATGTACTGGTGGGATTTGGGGAGGGGAAAAAAAGAAGATTGGCAATGGTTTTTAGCTCAGGTGCCAATCTTAAAAAAAAAAACGAAACAGAAAATATAGTTGAATTTGAGTGAGTAAATGAATATCTAAAATGAGTCTTAGAGACTGAACTAAATACTTTTTTTAGTGGTGTCACAATATTAGCCTTCCTGCTCACTTAAACTACTTATAACAAGCTTATGTATATAGCCTTTAGAGTACATGTAACATTTTATACCTGAGATAAAATGAGCTCTTTATGCTGTAATCAGCCAGAGTTAGAATGCTCTATGAAGTATGATGTGAATAATGGAATCTACACTACCTGGTTCTTTTTGTTTTTGTTTTGTTTAAAAAATTTTTTTTTTATTTAAAAAGAATTACAGGCTCACTAGAAGTTGCAAATATAATAGAGAGAAGTCCCTTGTACCGATCACCCAGTTTCTCCCAATGGTAATACCTTATGTAACTATAGTTATCAAAATAGGAAATTGACATTGGCACAATACAATTACCTAGACTACAGACCCTATTCAGATTTCACCAGTTCTTACATGCACTCAGTTTTTATTTTCTTGTGTGTCTATGTGTATAATTCTATGACATTTTAAAAAGTAATTTTAAGAATAGTTTGGATTTACAGAAAAGTTGTGAAGATAATACAAAGAGTTCCTACATAATCCTCACCCACTCTCCCTATGATATCTTACATTTGTATAGTAGATTTGTTACAGCTAACAAAACAGCATTGGTATGTTACTATTATTTAAACTCCACAACTTTATCCAGATTTCACTAGTTTTCTCTTTTTTAGTGCCTGGATCCCATCCAGGATACCACATCACATTTAGTCATTATGTCTCAGGCTCATCTGGACGGTGACAGTTTTTCGAATTTTTCTTGTTTTGGATAATCTTGACAGCTTTGAGGAATACTGGTCAGTTATTTGTAGGATGTCCCTCAGTTTAGTTTGTCTGATGTTCTTCTCATGGTTAACCTATAACTGGGGTTATAGGCTTTTGAGAGGAAGACCACAAGGTAAAGTGACATTTTTATCACATCATATCAGGGGTACATGCGGTCAACCTGACTTGTCACTGTTGATTTTGTCCTTGGTCACCTGGCTAAGGTAATGCTGGCCAGGTTTTTCAGTGTACAGTCACTTTGTCCCCTCCTTTTCATACACTACTCTTTTAGAGCAAGTCCCTAAGCACAAATTACATTCAAGGTCTGGGGGGACTTAAATTCAGCCTCCTAGAGTAGGGATTAGCTACAGAAATTATTTGGAATTCTTCTAACAGATATTTTTTAACTTTATGGAGATAGCATGAGTACTGAATCAGTCTAACATATCTGTTCTTTGCAGGGTGGGAAACCCCGTAAACACCGGAAGGATCGGCTACAAGATTTAATTGATATAGGTTTTGGCTATGATGAGACAGATCCATTTATTGATAACTCAGAGGCTGTGAGTAATGTTTCTCTAATATAGCAGCAATTTTTTGTCTGTTTGGGATAGTAGAAGTCAGCGATAAAGTAACGAAACTAGTCATCGAATGTTTTTGCTAACTAATCCGCTATTGATGTACATCTGAATTTTTCCAGTTTTATGTGCTTACAGATAATTCAGCACCTATGTACCTTTCTTTGTGTAATGAGTGAATATGTATGTAAGATAGCATGCAAATATATGTGTAGGATAAATTTCTAGAAGTGGAATTTATTGATCCAAGGGTATTTATGTATTGAAATTTTATTGATACTCCCAAACTTGGGCAGGTGTATTTTCTTTGTTGGTGAGGAAGATTCACTGTGAGCTAACACCTGTTACCAATCTTCTTCTCTTTTTACTTGAGGAAGATTAGGCCTGAGCTAACATCTGTGTCAGTCTTTCTCCACTTTGTATGTGGGATGCCTCCACAGCATGGCTGACAAGTGGAGTAGGTCCATGCCTGGGATCTGAACCCACAGACCCAGCCTACTGAATCAGAGTGTGAGGAACTTTAACCACTTGGCCACAAGGCCGGCCCCTGGGCAGGTGTATTTTGAAATGACTACCGGATAAGAACTGTGTGATCTTGAAGATTGGAGCTGCTGGTTGAAGTTAATCTGGCAGACATCTTTAAAGTTTACTTAATTTTTTATTGCTGCCAAGCCTTACTACAATGGCAGTGATTGAATGTCAGCTTTTATCACCAGTCTGTTTTGATCAAGCGCTGCAGCTTTTCCCCTGGACTCTTCTTTCTCTTATAAAAGGAAGAAGAACTTAGGAGAGCATTTAAGGACTGTGGCAGTCCATTGATCACACAGCAAATGAATGAGGACATGTGATATTTCGGGGCAGTTAAGGTGTATGTTCTTATATTATCTCAGTGTGCTAGAGTAATCTAAACCCTGGGATTATGATATCCTCTGCAGTGTGCAGTCGTCACTTAGGATATACAGAAAGTGACAGTAAGGTGACTATTAGACTTACACAAATTTGTATGTCTTTTTCCTCTTGCTGTAGTGCTTGATTGTATAGATGCCGACAAGGCATGTAGTGGTAGGAGAGTGATAAGAAGGACTTCCAGCATGGGGCATGCTGGATACCCTGTCATACTCCTAAAATAACTCAGTTTTGGTGTTCTGACATAAACTAGTTTACCATATCAGACACCCTAGGCTGCAGAGGTAAAAATATTGACAACGCCCATTGGGGTAGAGAGACCTTCCTGTTATTGAAAAGATTGTCAACCAGTAGATTAAGGCATGGGATGTTTTCAAGAGTCTTGACTCTGGTTGGGAACTTGAGTCAAAATTTCTGGATTCTAGACCTGACTCAGTTTCTCATTCACCATGTGACCAAGAGCAAGTCTTTTAGCATCGCCCAGTTTTCTCTGCTTTGACTGTCTTGCCCAGTGGAATTACTCTGAGACTCAAGTAAGATAATGACATGCTGAAAAGCATAAAGCCAGTATAAGGCATTAGTATTAATGTTAACATTATATGTAAAGTATATTTTGAGTTCTAAATAATCCAAAAAGGAACTCAGCCATATATAAATGGACATTGCATGTACTCAGGCTTATATAAATAGCATTTTTAAAAATTAATAAACTTAATTTTTTTATAGCAGTTTTAAGTTCACAGCAAAATTGAGCAGAAGATACAGAGATTTCCCATATACTCTCTGCCCCTACACAGGCCAACCTCCCTTATTATCAACATCTCCCAACCAGAGTGGCCCATTAGTTATAATCAATGAACCTACATTGGCAGAGTCTATAGTTTACCTTAGGGTTCTTTCTTGGTGTTGTACATTCTATGGGTTTTGACAAATATATAATGACATGTATCCACCATTATAGTATCATGCAGAACTGTTTCACTGCTCTAAAAAGTCTGTGTTCCACCTATTCATCCCTCGCTAACCCCTGGCAACCACTAATCTTTTTACTGTCTCCATAGTTTTGCTTTTTCTTGAATGTCATACAGTTGGAGTCATCCAGTATGTAGCCTGTCATAATTAGCATTTTTAATATCTCCTTTCGTAGCATTCAGAATATTAGAATAAAGTGTTTTTCAAACTGACTTTTGCAGCCCATAATTGGATTATATATCAATTTAGAGAGTGTGGCCAGCATTTTTAAAGAAAATGAAATAGAATAGGGGCTATCATAGTAAATCAGTGGTAGAGTATGTGATTTTTATTGTGTATATATGTGTGTGTATGTGCACACTGGGTTTTGATGTGTAATGTATTTTCCACTTGGGTTGTGGGGAAGAAAATTTCAAAGTCACTGCTTTAATAAGTAAGAATAAATTTTGTGTAAGTTGTTGTATAAAAGTTGTACAGTTAGTTGCTGATATTTATAGGACAGGCTAGGTCTTTATTTTATAAGAGGAAATTGAACTAAAATACAAGTCATTCATTGACTTGCAAAAGAATTTTGTGTTGTTATCCTTAACAGATTGTTTGGTTCTTTTTATGAGATAATTCAGACATAAAACAATTATGATCTGACCAAATGATCTGTTCTTTTCATTCAGTGTACTGTTTGTGAGCTTTCCCTGTTCATGAATTATTTAGTAGAGACTGAAAATATTGTGGTTCTAATTAATTTTCAGAATCATGTACTACTTATTACTATAAATACGTGAAAATAAATGCTTTTGAAGATTATTTTTAGTCTCACATATATGCTGCCAAACTTTAGAAGGATTGAAATAAAATGTTTTTCTTTATTATTAATAAATAACCATACCAGGCACTTTTACTTAAGTCGTCTCTTTTAAATTTCACTAGAACTTTGTGAAGTAAGTAATATTGTCCTTGTTTTATAACCCCAAAATATTGATGTTAAGTGATTTATTGTGGGTCGCAAAAGCTAGTCAGTGACAAAGGATCTGGATCCAGGCCTTCTGATTCTCAGGTTTAGTGCTCCATTGCCTCTTAACGCATTCTACTTAAAAGGCTAAATTAAATATGCCTAAAGAGTTTGTTCTCCTGGAGAGTGTTCTGAAAGAGAAAGTTCGGGAGAATACTGCAGAAGAAGACAGATGTGAGCACGTCCACAGGGCCCAGTAACCTGGTGGTGAGTGTGTTTCCCATGTGAGAAGCTGCTCGGTGTAGTGGGTGTGTTGGGAGTCAGCCAGCGACTGTGCTGTAAACTAGTACAATTACTCTGGCAGGGTTCCTAACCTCTCTGAATCTGGTTTTCACTTATCGAATGGGAATAATATTTGCCTTCCTTGCCTCACAAGGGTGTCAGGGGGACCAAATGAAATAATTTATATGAAGAAGCATTGCAAATTATTATTATTTAAAGGAGTATACAAGTATACGTAAGCAAAAAGTACAGGTGTATTTATCTTATCACAGTTACACATTAATACTACAAAGTCTTTTCACTCTGAATCCTTTTCTTCTCACGTCAGTCCTTTACTTGCAGGTAGTGCTGGACTCTTTCTGAAGGTCGTTCCTGTAGATCTTTAGAGGAGCTCATCAAGTGGAGCAACAAGAAAGGACTTCATTCCTTTTTTCTTTCTCACTTTCTTTTTGATTCAATATCATTAAACCAGACATTCTTTGTTTTTCCATTCCCCATGTAATTTAAAAGGATACAGGTTAAAATCACAAATTTTGTGCTTAGCCTTAATATTCTTAAAGTAACTAGTATGTTATGTATATTCCTTGCCTATGGCAAAGAATTTTCCTTAAAAATCTGACTTTCTTCAAGACTAATTATCTAATGTGCAGAACCCATGAGTAGAGTTCTGGGGACCCCCGGTAGCAGATATCTTGCCTCTGTTAAATAGGTAGTTCCTTTTTTTCTTCCACTGTGAACACCTTCATTTAGTTGATTGACTTTCATTTAATGTTTGCTTTTTATCCATCTTCATCAGGTGAGATAATGATAAACTTTAAAATCCAGGTTTAGGGCCCAGCCCCGTGGCCGAGTGGTTGAGTTTCCACACGCTCCATTTCAGCGGCCTGGGTTCATGGATTTGGATCCCGAGTGTGGACCTACTCCACTCACCAGTCATGCTGTGGAGGTGTCCCACAAACAAAAAAATAGAGGAAGGTTGGCACAGGTGTTAGCTCAGGGCTAATCTTCCTCAAGCAAAGAAAGAAGAGCATTGGCAACGGATGTTAGCTCAGGGCGAATCTTCCTCAGCAGGAAAAAAAAAAAATCTGTTCTTAAAGGCATCAACTTTAAGTGAATCTAGGTCAGACCTTCAGTCTGATTTAGACAATTCCAGTCCCTTGCTCTAAGCAAAGTGCCTGGCTGCTTATAGGACCTCAGTGTATGCTTACTGAATTGAGCAATTCTTTTTCTGCTTCCCTTTAAAATACATATATGCTGTTTTTCTTTTAAATGTTTAAAAAATTCTCCCCTCCTTAAATGCTTAGAGCTAAGACAGAAGAAATAACTTTGTTCTTCTTTATAATCTCCTTATGAATAAAATTATATACTGATCTGGTGGGAAGTGAAAGTTAGTCTTTGGACGTTTAGTCATCTGTTTTACCTTGTTTCAGTTTCTCATGAGAATCATTTGTCTTTAAGAATAGTAACAATGATCCTTAAATTTTTCTCATCAGATGATATATTTAGAATTTGCTTCATTATTCTAGAAGTTCCTTTCTTCGTAAATACTGAATGATCAGAGCTCATTTTTATTCCAGATATTCACTTTTTCTAAATGTATTCCATGAACTTCCTCATTGCAGTCAGTTTTGCAGTTGGGATTTAAGGAGGGTGCTGACATGGTGATTGAATTTCTTTGACATAGTTATAGAATTGAAGATGATAGGATATATCTGAAATCTTTTTTTTTTAATTTAGTATGACGAATTAGTTCCTGCTTCTCTAACAACAAAATATGGAGGCTTTTATATCAACACTGGCACTCTGCAATTTCGCCAGGCTTCAGACACTGAAGAAGAAGATATTACAGACAACCAAAAGCACAAGCCACCCAAAGTGAGTTTATCCAATGTTGCAGCAGTAATGTGAGCGTTCAATTAATAGGATATACTTTTTGAATTTTACTTGTACCACGGCTGTGAATATAAGGAACAGTAAAATGCTAACCATTGTTTAATGAATCTATAGGTTATTTACATGCTTTAAAGTAAAATTATGTAGATATGGGGAAATTGATAAAGAATTATATTTTCTTTTAAAACTTCTCTCTCCCTATGTGGTCTAATAATCTACTGTTTCTGGGATAAGGTTAAGTTTCTAGGTTAACACTTGGCATAGAAATGGCTCTTCGTAGCAGTTAGCTTTCCTAAGATGTAATTTGTAAGACAAATTCTATAGAATATATATATTGTATTTGGGAAATGGATAGAATGTTTTTAGATAAGTCTTTCTTGAAGTGTGATCCAGAATTTTCTTGAAGTGAATTGTACCAGCATCACCAAAATGTTTGTTACAAGGCCCTACCCCAGATAACTGAATCAAAACCAGGGGTGGGAGTGCTCATGGACCCTAAGAATCTGCATTTTTAACAAGATTTTTAATCTGCATTCTAATGCACACTGAAATTTGAGAAAAACCGCTGCCCTGGATGCTGGATTGCTGACATCAGAGAGTAAAGCATTGATACTTAGATAAGTAGTGCATTCCTTTATCATTGTTCAGATTCCCAAAATAAAAGAAGATGATATTGAGATGAAGAAGCGGAAGCGGAAAGAGGAAGGGGAAAAAGAGAAGAAACCAAGGAAAAAAGTACCCAAACAACTGGGGTATGTGAAATTAAACATAATAAGGGAACTAGTGTCATAACATGACTAGCTCTCCTTTTAGAAAGATGTATTTAGCATTAATTAATTCAGCTTAGCTGGGTCTAACTCAATACAGTATTTGTAAATATCAACGACCTATTAATTTATATTTTAATAATATATTTATTAATAAGTAGAAGGCTTTGACTTCCTAGAGACGTCATGGTGTTTTAGATCAGATTTAGAAATTGATTCATTAAGTATTTTGCTGATTACAACTTTTTGCCAACAAGAACCAGTTTGAAAAGATGGTATCAACATTGAACAGATCATTTTAATCTTTTTGTGCTAAAACTAAGCTTAGATGCTTAGGGATTGAGGATTGGCAGTAGTCTATGTGTAAACAGTTTATAGTTTATCTGTAAATGATTTATTGTCATTTTAATATTTAAAAAGTCATTTATTTTATTTAATTATTCTTAATGCTTGTGACTTTAGGTAGTGATATTGTTTCTAAAAACCACGTAGAATTTCTCAAAAGCCTTAAGTCATAAGAATAAAATGTTTTTACCATGCAGTCCTAAAATTACCAATTGCCCCTACTTCTTTGGCTGTTTTTGCAGAACTAAGGGACAGAAACTTGTGAGAGACTGGATTTTCCTTCTCTCCTTAAGCAGGGGAGGTGCATCTGAATTTTGGGCTCTCAGTGTCCAAAAGGTTGATGTAGGGAGGTATTTAACCTCCTAAGCATGAGATTATAGTGATCCTTGAGTCATTAAGAAGTTATTAAGAAAAAACATAAATATATTACTAGTGTTGTTTTAAATGTTTATTATTTACAAGTAAACTTCTTTGGGAACGAAAAGTATAAGTAATGCCTTTTATTGAATTTATCGTTTTCTCAAATGTATAACTTATTCATCCAGTAAATATTTATTAAGTACCTACATTACTCAGACACTGTTCTGGGTTTTGGTATATAATAGTAAATGAAACATGGGCCTGCCTTCAAGGTACTGATAAACTTTTAGGTTCTGTAGTGCACATAGAAGCATGTAAGCCATAGAATTTAGAAAAGATTTCTTAGAGAAAATGATAGCTAAACTGAGATCCCCTTTTCCCCATAGAGAGAGAAAGATGTTGTTGAAAATTACGTATCTATCTGATTGCCTCACACATTCCTAGAATAGAAAGTGAAAAATGATCAGAAGATAGTAGCAGATGGAATAGGGTCTAGATAGATGACATGGTGATGGATGAAGGCTCCCAGATGGATACAGAGGAGTTTGTATTTCTTTGGCAGTTTGTAGGACAGACCACCTGGGGTACCAGTTTGAAAGTATACTATGTGGGCTTCTCTGGTTGTAAGGCAACTTTGTTTTCAGCAAATGTGCATTTCTTTACTTAGTTAACTCTTGAAGTAACTGTAGATGTGCTAAAGAATGTGAACATTCCAGAAAGAGTAAGTGGAACTTAGTGTACTTTAATAAACCTGAGCTACATTCAGTTGTGTTTCTTTCTTTTGACCTTATTCCTTTCATTTCTTCACTTTAATAGCCATTTGCCTAGATAGCTTTCATAAGTGGCAATCCAGATGATGATGACGATGCTATTGTAAAAGTATAATTTAAGGGGCCAGCCCCATGGTCAAGTGGTTAAGTTCGTGCACTCCGCTTCGGTAGCCCAGGGTTTTGCTGGTTCAGATCCTGGGTGTGGACATGGCACTGCTCATCAAGCCATGCTGAGGCGGTGTCCCACGTGCCACAACTAGAAGGACCCACAACTAAAAATATATAGCTATGTAGCGGGGGGCTTTGGGGAGAGAAAGGAAAAATAAAAATCTTTAAAAAAAAAAAAAAGTATAATAAGAAATTTGCTCTCCCACCTATCAGATGATTATTTTAATTCTGTGCCTGCTTATTTTTACCTTTAAAATCATACTTAGCCTAACTGATCACTTTTTTCTTCACAGAGTTGTGGCTCTAAATTCACACAAGTCTGAAAAAAAAAAGAAACGTTATAAGGATTCTCTTTCTCTAGCTGCCATGATACGAAAATTTCAGAAAGAGAAAGATGCATTAAAGAAGGAGTCTAACCCCAAAGTCCCGGTGAACTTAACAACCTCCTCTCTGAATAAACCCCCATCTGTGGCTGTAGCATTGGGAAATGATGTCTCGGACTTAAATCTGAACAATGCTGATCCAGACCTCCCCATTTTTGTTAGCACAAATGAACATGAACTGTTTCAGGAAGCTGAAAATGCCCTAGAGATGCTAGATGATTTCGACTTTGACAGATTACTGGATGCTGCTTCTGATGGTAGCCCCCTCTCTGAGTCAGGGGGAGAGAATGGAACCACCACCCAGCCAACCTACACCTCTCAGGTTATGCCCAAGGTGGTACCTACACTCCCAGAGGGTCTGCCCGTCCTTCTTGAAAAACGTATCGAAGACCTCCGTGTAGTAAGTGTAATAATTCTCTTGTTTTTCATTTGTTGCACAAACATAACAATAAATGCTTTTTCTAAGACAAAAATAATAACCCACAATCCTAACACCCATATAAACAACGACTTTTAATTTTGTATATTTCCTTTTAGCCATTGGCTATATGCGTAGACCTTTATTTTTATATATATAACTACAGTTATAACACGGATACGGTTGATTATTTTATTAATTTCACCTTATAAATATTTTTCTGCATAGGTTTTATAAATACAATTTTTACTGGCTTGTATAGTCATGTAAAGAAAATAGAGGGAACATAGAAGCAAATAGTAACATTGCAGTATACCTGAACTTGGTCCAAACTATGTTGACATCTGGTTATTTTCTAATCGATTTTACCAGCTAATCCTTTCCAGCTAATCAGCAGCTTTAGTAAGCATGCACACTGTGTTCCCACTGGGACAGACTTAGGAGTTGAGCTTTTAACATGTCACAGTAGATTTCTCTTCAGATTGACTTGGATTCATCATCTTTATTTCTTTAGCCGCAAATTAAGATAAATGTCATCACTCTTCTCCATTTAATCTCAGGGAGATATTTTGACTTAAAATATGCCAAACCTGGCTTAAAATGCCCTTTTTGATTACTTTAGCATGTTTATCTGAATCCATGCCATATTTTAGTCCTCTTTTTTTTCCTGATTACAAAAGTAAAACAATATAAAATGTATTTCATACTTAGGGAAGATTTCCCATAATCTGACATTCCTTACCCCCAGTAGAGATAACCACAATTAAACTACTGTTTATTTTTCTGGATTTTAATCCATGCATTTGCAAATATATTATTATGAAAAATAATTGTTAATGGGATTGTAATATATGGACTATTCTACAGCTTCTTTCTTGCAGGATTACAGTAATCCATTTAAATCAGATTTTAAAATTTGTTAATTATCTCTATATTGCATTTATTTCTCTTAACTATTTCTAAATTTTGAATAAGGATTAGGGATTTATCTAATTTTTCCAGCAACTGGCCCATAGATTTTATCAATTCTATTTTTTTTTCTATTTTTGGTTCTTTAATGTTTCTTCTGAGGTAGTGACTTACTAATTAGTTCCTCTATATTTTTACTTACTTTATTTTAATGTATTCATTAGTCCAAGACTTAGAGAAGTGTTGAAGTATCTCATTGCCAGTGTTTCTTAGATTGTAACTTTTGCTTACTGTGGTTTTTGCTTTGTTTATTTGTATGCATGGTGTTTGGCCCATGAGGTTCTTGATGGCTAGATCCTCCTTGTGACAATTGTCATTTGAAGGTGACCCTTTTTGTGCTATTAATGCTTTTCATGTTGAATTCAATTTTGTCTGATTTTACTGTAGACTGCTTTCTTTTTATTTATTTTTGTGTGGTATAGCCTTTTCCATCACTTAACTTCAACCTTTTTGAGTTCCTTTATTTTAGCTCTTTATTCTATAGACAGGATATAAATGGAAATTTGTTTATTGACCTCATCTGAGTCTTTTTTCTTTTAAAAAATGATTTTATCTTTACTTAGAATTGTTATGATGATATAATTGATTTTTATTTTCGTTTTTTTATGTTGTTTTATTCCTCCCTCCCCCTCCTTTGTTTTTATTCTTTTGCTATTTTCTGTGCTTATTTTTGAAAAGTATACAATCTGTAGTTTTATTAATCGAATAGGTTTTTTATTTAATCTTCTCTACCACTCTATATGCAAAGTGTAGGGATTGTTTCCTTTTTATGGTTAAGAAGCTTAAGTGGAGGTAAAGAGCTTGCTCAAGTCTTCACACTAGTAAGTGGAGGAGCCAGAATTTGAACACAAGGGTTCATCTGACTCCAAGTATGTGCTTTTTGTTGTCCCAAGTTGTCCATCCCTAATATCTTTCACTTCTTATAGGTTTTAAAAAGGAGTTAATGATGCGATCCAGGTTTTTCAAGATTTAATTAATAATAATAGCTAGTATTTATTTAGCAAAACCGTATACTGTGCATTAAGTGCAGTGCTACCCTGTCTCATGTGTCACGGCCCCGTTTACCTCCCACTCAGGAGACAGTGCCCTGACTGGGTGTAGTGTATTTTACATATTGTGTAGACTGTCGTCCAACAAACATGTGAGGTAGGTAATATTTTTCTATTTAATAGATGAGGAAACTAAGGTTCAGAAGGTTAAGTGGTTTGCCCAAGACCACGTATTTTTTAAGTAGCTGATCCAGGATTTAAAGCCAGGACCATCGAACTCCATAGCTTGCACTCTGTCTGCTGTGTTTTATGCCATTCATTCTCACTTAATAAACAAAATTGGTTAGTAATGAGTGTGGTTGAGTCTTGTGAAAAGCTCTGTCATATCTCACATACTAAAAACCATCCTCTCTCTCTATAGTAGCCATGCCAGGATTAGTATAACTGCTTCCTGATCCTCAGTAGGAAATTATCAATAAGATTCGTTTCACTTACTGCTATCTATGCATTCGTCATATTTTTTCTTTAAAATATGAGGTAGTGTTTTTTCTTCGGGAGTTAAGAATTCATCCTCGGGTAAAATACTCGTCTGTCTGACAAGGAGTTTCTTCTTGTTGCTCTTTTCTCACTTTGTAACATTCTTCCACTGTTCAACCTCTTGACTTTTTTTGATTCTCTTTCTTAAAATTTAGTTTTCATTCTGGTTTTCTTCCTGCATTTCTGTCCTCTACATACCCAGTCTTTGTCCTTCCTAAGAAGTGCTGAGGCACGTCGCAGAAATTTTCCTCTTCTGTTTGCAGTCTATAAAATTGCCGAATAACTTGGTAGATTGACAGTCACAGTATGCCTTGCTCAGATTATTGGGTCAAGCCTCTTGTTGTTTTACATCTCGTGGCTCTTAAGATAAAGTGTATCTTTTGTGATTTCCCCAGTAAATTTTGCTTATGGTAGTGTCTTGGTTTGTATACTCTTTGTTTCTGGTCATGTGGTTAACGCCATAAACATAATGATGAAAATATTATCCTTAAGCTCATTGAATTAACTTTTGCCTATCCCTTGATAATAACCTTGGCTAATATTTTTAGAACCTAGACTGGCTGCAGTAAGCTGAGGATCTTTGTACAGGGGGGCCGTGTTGCCCAGTGAAGTCAGGAAGCTTCTAGTCTGAGTCCTGATCTACCACTTAGTAGCAGCGTGACTTGGGGGCAAACCATGTAACCTCTGTAAGATTTAGGTTCCTTGTTTGTAAAATGGGGGCTATAATATCAATGTTATTGGCTGTTATGAGGATTAAATATGGTAATGAGTATAAAATACAGAGTGTCAGACACATTTTAGACAATAATGTCTGTAGAAAGTGAGACATCTGCTTTCTCTTATCTTGGAGATCACAGCAAGAATTAAGAAACAAACCTACAGATAGTCAAATGCATAGGACACCAAAGCAGTGAAAAGTCTTGTGTGTATAATTTTGTGAATTTAGGAAGATTGAGAAAAGTTAAATATAGACATGATAGGAAAGAATGGTATGTATGTAAATTTTGTTTCAGCCTCCTAATGCTGGGTACAGAGGATACAAAGTGGAGTAAATCTTAGCCTCACCCTCAAGGAGCTTAGTCTTTAGTAAATAGATATGGAAACAATGTGTTTGAGAGTTATATTGACAATCTTATGTTTCTCTAGGCTGCCAAACTTTTTGATGAAGAAGGAAGGAAAAAATTCTTTACACAGGATATGAATAATATTCTTCTGGAGTAAGTAATTTTCTTCTTTGATTAAAAAACCTTAAAAATTATTTACACCTTAAGAATTCATTTAAAAATAGAGTAGGCCATTGAGATACAGATGCTGAGTGGTTGGCTAGTCTCATGCATTAGCTCTTCCCTTTCTGCCTTACAGCTTGTATGGTAACATTTGTTTCTCAGCAAAATTATGTTTTTGCATATATTGTTTCTCTAGGACTCCTTATGATAATCAAAACTTCTAGGGTTATAATTGCCAGAGCAAGCAACTACTGTACAGGTTGAATATTATTCTAGATTTAAATGTATTTTTTGTCACCTTATATGAAAATACCTTCCTGAGTGTTTATATTAAATTTGGTATAATTTTACATCTACTTTTCAGACTTAGGAAAAATAATTCCACTGATATCTAGTGAAGTTAATTCTAATTCATACAAACATTTATAGCCAAATGGAAAGTATGGTTTGATGAAGGAATCGTGGTTGTGGGGTGATGGAGGCCATTGTGGAGGCGACAGAAGTTAGTTTGGGAAGGAGAGGATGAAGGCTGATATTATATGATATAGATTGTATTTAAATTAGTGATAATTTTCACTCTAGAGTTTGATACTAATGGAGCTGCAGGCTCTGAGATTGTGGTCAAATAAGTTGTACTTATAAAACCGATTGGCTTATAAATTTTGCCTTTAGCTACAGAAATTGAGTATGTAATTGACTGCAAGCAGAACTAGGCAAAAAAGAAGTAATCCTGGGGAAAGCAGCAAATTTTACTCCTCTCTGATGAAAATAATGTATGCCTACTCTTGGGGGTTCAGTGGGATCATATAGAAAGAAACAGGGAAGCAATGTTTCTAATACTGTGATTCCTGTCTTTTAAATATATAATGGAGATAGGTTCTCATGAGATATAAGGGTAGATTGGTTTGTTGGTTCTGGTAACTATTTTAATTAATTGCAATCTCTCATTATCCTGGAGTACTTAAAAAATGTTTTTAATCCTGATGGACTTATGAAACATATAACCTAGTGTACTGCTGGTGTGGGTGACAGAGGAATTTCTTGTTCCCATTCTTTGTTTTAGCCAGGGATTTTCAGATTGATTCTGTCTGCCTGAAAGCAAGGCAAATGCTTCCTGTCTGTGCCAGTTCCTTTTACCTACCTCCCTTTTCAGCCCCAGATTCAATAAACAGTGTAACCATTACTCGCCAGAGCTGTCCCAGATTCCATAATCAGGGATCTGACTAGCTCATCTTCTTCTTTCCATTTGAGAGCCCTGAGTATACTAGATCAGGTCCTCCTTCTGTGATGAAGACAGTTCTTTTTTATTTTACTCTACTGTAAGCGGAAACAAATGTTTCTCTCCTGGGAGAATCAAAAGACCATCCTTGAGACGTAACATCTCAAATAAGCAGAATATTAGTATTCCATTAACAGGCTTCTCTATTCGTTCCTCCCGTGTCTATATCAAAACAAATCCTCTAGTTTTTTGGAGCCCATATACTTTTTATTTCATAGAGTGTATGCCTGCAATTCTGCAGGCCCTAGTCTTCAGAGTTGAATTATACCCTTTTAGTTAGTCACTTTCTTATGCCCGCCGGTCTGTTTTTCCACTTTCCTAAGCAAACATCCCTTATTTCTCTAGACTGAGTTGATCTTTTAAGGGCATATGGTACATGATTGTTTAGGGTAGTGATTCCCATGAAGTTATCTGAGTGTGTTGGCCCTGCCTCACCATTGCTTCCATATGCTGGGGAGAAAAAGAGGTGAGTTTGTTTGAATAGGAAGCCTTTGTTCTTTTTGCCTAATTTAATTTGATTTGGATTAACAAATATATAACATGCTGATTTGATCTCCTCCCCTATTTTCTCTTTTACCTCAAGCAGACATTGCTCATAAAATCTTGACACTCTTTGCCTGTGATCCCAATTCAACCTGACGCTTGAGCCAGCTCATCAAATGCTCTAGGCATTTGTAGTACCAGTCCTGCTGGACACTTGCAGTGAGACCTGTCTGCCATCTCATTGTTAGATGCTCTTTTAAGAAGCTCATGAATGAGTAGTGGCTTTTGAATCTCAATATGAATGGATTTATCAATTGGTCTGTCTGTCTCTTTCTCTCTCTCTCTGAAATAAAGGAAGGTTACCAAGTGATCTATGCCACTGCTTTTCCTTACTCTCTTGAGGGGTTACTTTGCAGTTGGAAAAATCCCAAACAATTTTTCAACCACATCTCTAACCTGTTCCTCATTGGGCCTTCTTTAGGTAACACTCACACCAGCCCATCTGAGTGAAGTACTGTTCGAGGACAAGACAGACGAATATCCCTCTTGTCTATTTCCAGTTAACACATCAACAGGCTTTTGAATTCTTACTATAAGATAAGAGCTATTTTGGATTTTGAGTTTGGATTATTGCTCCAAGTCTTTCTTCAGTTTGTAGTTTTCAGTGGTTGGTGGGATATCTGGAATACTTGAGGAAAAATTCAGTAGATCCCAGAATTCATTTGTACTTAATTAGTGAGAGCTTTTCTTTTATCAATATTTTTAACTGATTGAATAAAGAAAGTATATTCTGTTTTTTTTTTTAAAGAGAGGGAATTGCTGGTTAGGAAGATATGTCATACATCTACTATGGGAAAATTATATTTCGAGAATTTTTTGTGAAAATACCATAGTATAGGGATCACTAAATTTTCCTGAGAAGAATCTTGTATACAAAGGTGGCCATTGCTTCAGCTCTGGATTCCCATGTTGCATTTCTTTGAAGCTTCTCCAGAGGCAAATGAGAGCTTTGGATAGATAGGGGTATAAAGGTGGATTTCCACCCTATTGACTCACAAAACCTGATGTTCGTTCTCTAATGCATTAACAGCAGATGGTCCCAGTATATTTTCATCCATTTAGAGCCTGTAGTGATCTCATGCTCATAATTTATTATCAGAGGTTTGAGGCCCATCGTAGTAACTTTAATGCATGGATATCTGCTTTTGGGATAGATTTCAGTTAAAGAAGGGAAAGGAACCTGGTGGAGAGAAGGGGACGGAGTTCAAGAAGGTTTACCATTTCAGGAGACCTTTATTTCTCTGTGAAATAAATGTGAAAATAATGAAATTCAAACTTTTATTGCCATGTGTTTTTAGTTGTCCCCAGATACTTCTTAGACCTTAGAAGGTTGGAATTCTTAATGAGAAAAAAATATTAAAGTAGATGTGTGAGGAATGCGTGCTTAAAATATACTGTTGTCAGAGGGCCTGGCCCAGTTGCATAGTAGTTAAGTTCACATGTTCTGCTTTGGCGGCCCAGGGGTCACATGTTCAGATCCCCGGTGCGGACCTACACACCGCTCATCAAGCCATGCTGTGATGGCATCCCACGTACAAAATAGAGGAACATGGGCACAAATGTTAGCTCAGCAACAATCTTCCTCAAGTGAAAAAAGAAGAGGCAGGTTGACAACAGATGTTAGCTCAGCGACAATCTTCCTCACCCAAAAAAAAAATAGATATATGTGTGTGTGTGTTTACTGCTTTCAGGTAGGAATTTGTGAGAGAATTAACCCTAGTAACTTCTAGGGTTAATACGTTTCTCTGATTTTGACCTAATATTACTGGCTTAGGAACGCTTCTTGTTTCTGAGTTACCCCCTCTTTGGAAACCACTGATTTTTATATGTAGGTCATTGAGTCAGTTTATTCTTACTTGAGATCTCTTACTGCTTGGAGTTTCTATTTTGTTTTCAGCCTCAACAAACCTTTAATAACAGGGCAAGCCTAGAAAGCCTCCTCTCCAGAGTCTAGACTTTTAACAAAGATCACACATAGTGCTATTTAGCCAAGTGCTTTTACACAGAACTCATGACCATAGTAATTGTTTTCCATATGAACCTCTGCATTTGATCCTCTGGCTCTTATAAGTCTTAAACCTCTTTCCATTTTTTTAATTTTGTTTGGCTTCTCTAAGACCAAGAATTTTCTATTGCCAATCTTAAGGAGCATAGTTTTCTACATTTCATTGTTTCCGAGATTACAATATATCTTATAAGTGATGGATACATTTGATATGGCAGGGTTTCTTTTCTTCCCCCACACTGTTAATTGAATCCTTGGACGCATCTTATATTTGTGAGAAATGTTGATTAAGTCTATCTGCACCTTCTCCTGTAATAGAATGTGAGGATTTGGACGTAGTTTTTTGCCAAGAGCCCCGTTTTGGTCGTGGCCTTCAAATTAACATCTGTTCTCAGCTTTCTACAGTTAACAGCTGCCAGCTACAGTGTCTTTCACTGTGAAAGAAACCTCAATTATTTATTAATAGGCTTGTCCTGCTAAGAATATGGTGACTGCTACAATCTCTTCTCCTTTTTTTTAAAAAAATAGCTATTAGGCTAAATACCCATTTAACAACTTGTTTTCTTTCTGAAAACCTAATTTATAAGTGGAAGCAGGAACTGGAGAATTGGAATAAATTTAACAAAACTATTAAATATCTAGTTTGTACAATGCAGGCACAATAAGGGAAAGAAAGATGGATAAAACAGACTATATGTTTTAGAAGCTGAAGAGCTTTACCTCTTCTGAATGTTTAATTTTTACACACACACCTCTAAGGAAAAAAAATACTCTAGAACTCGTTGAAACTATGTGACTCTGTAGTGTAGCAATTTCAGGGGGGTGAGGAGGAGTATAAGCTCTCTTTGAGGAAACAAGCTTTTGGTTAATAATGAAGTGTCTTTGCTTTATCCAAAAATGTAGACTTTTCCTGTTATCAGAAGATTGTTTTGCCAGCTTGCTGGGCCGGCCTGGTGGCATAGTGGTTAAGTTCAAGCACTCCACTTTGGTGGCCTGGGGTTCACAAGTTTGGATGCCAGGTGTGGATCTACACATCGTTTGTCAAGCCATGCCATGGCAGCGTCCCACATACAAAAAAAAGGAAGATTGGCACAGCTGTTAGTTCAGTGACAGTCTTCCTCAAGCAAAAAGAGGAAGGTTGGCAATAGGTGCTAGCTCATGGCCAGTCTTCCTCAGGAAAAAAGAAAAGAAAAGAAAGAAAACAACTCAGTTTGCTTATAGTTCTATAAATTCTACTCTTAATCTAGACTCATCCGAATTTTCTGTAGCATTACTATTTGTTGATGAGGTTTTTTTTCCCTTGAAAAATACCATCTAGGAAATTGTGGAAAGATAAAATGTGAAAAGAATCACTGCCTTTGCCTCCTTGCTTGTGTGTTGCTACCTAAAGGAAATTCTATTCTATTTATTTGATGTTGTTGTTTTTGGTCAGCATTGAGTTACAGCTGCAGGAACTAGGCCCCGTCATTCGTAGTGGTGTCTACTCCCATCTTGAAGCTTTTGTGCCATGCAATAAAGAAACACTGGTAAAACGTCTAAAGAAGTTACATCTCAATGTCCAGGTAAGAGGATGAGCAATAATATCTACATCTGGGGTTTTATAACCTGTAAAGGGACTGGTTTCTGTGTGGGGCTTTTGTGTATTAATTGCTTTATAGTCATACTGTGTGTATTTAACAACCATAAGAGGTTATTAAAGGCACGTTGGATCTCCTGAAAAAAAATTACTTTTCAACGGTTGGTAAGTTTAGATAAGAAATAATGTTTTCTAAGGCATAAATTCTTGGACTGGTAAATTAACCTCAGTTCCACAGCTGAAACAACTTTGCCCTCAACAAATAATCTGACATATTTATAATTTACTTTTCATATTCCTGAAATGAATCTATACAGATATGCTCACACTGACATTATGAAGACAAATGGACAGAATCTCAGGATTGCATGTAAACTTAAAAATTATTTATCGTCCATGTTTTGCTAGATTCTCCTCAAGTACAATGCACTAAGTGATTGTTTAAGTTTAATGCTTCTGGTGGTCAGAGACTTATTTCATTACACTGTCAGAAAGTTGAGCCAAATCCAAGTGCTTTCCACCCCGTTGGTGTTAATTCTACCTTTGAGTGCATTCACGACTCTAATTTTGTCCACTTCTCGGCTGTCATATTTTTGAACGCATTTATGATGTTCCCTTCTTTACTTCACGTAAGATTCATGTTTTCAGTACCTTCACTGTCCTGATTACTCTTCCCTTAATCATTTGACTATATATTTTAAAAATATTTATGACTTGCAAGTAATGGAAAATAACTTGAATGCAGTTTAAGACTCAAAAAGGACATTTTTTTTCTAGGAGTAAAGGTATTTTACAGAATTAAGGGAAAGAGTGCAGCCAGGAAGGGATGGGAACTGATAATTTGGATTAACTATTTCTCTCTACCTCTCTCCCCTTGTCTCATTTTTATCCTTTTATGTGCATCTGCAGGTAAGATTACTTTATTCCCAAGGTTTTATATTACAGAAGAGCCACACACAGAGACTAATTCAGCTCTCTCATCCCAATCCAAATTCTTGGGACAAAAATCTGATTATACTATCTTGGATCAATCTAAACTATTTCTGGCCAAGGGATGGGAGTCACAGAGCACAGTATGGCTATCCAGGGCTCCCCAGGGTGCGGATGGGGAATAACTGTAGTGCCCTGGATCACCGTAATGGGAGTGATCTGACCGGCATAGAATTCTTTATTATAGGTCCTATACTTCTGTTGTTAAAATATTTCTTTGGAATTGAGAAACTATAGTTCTTTATCAATTCAAAGTGAATTAATGAACAAATGAAACTTTTTTGAGGTCTCAGATTTTGTGCCTATTCCTGGCACCTTCAGACATGGACAGTTGGAGCTTACTGCCTTAAGTTCAAATGACAGAAATGAGTACCAGTTAAAAAAGAACTAGAAGTAGGAAAACAACTTTCTGTACATTATAAAATAGTTTTTAAGGAAGATTTCAGGTTTGATGTTTGAAGTTATTTAATATCCTTATTGGCTGCAGAAGAAACACATTGATCTTACCCTTGCTTTTCTTTGTATGGTTTTGTCACGTACATTTTTATTCCTAAACATTATGTTGTTTGGTTTTGCATGTTTTTGAGCTTCATACTGTCCATTTTCTTCTGCAGCTTGCTTTTTTACACTCAGCATTATATACCTCAGGTTTATCTGTGTCTTTACATGTAGTGGAAATCCATTCATTTTTTCCTGCTGTGTACAGTGTTCCATTGTATAAATATATTCCAATTAATTTATTCATTTTACTGTTGATGGATATTTGGGTTGTTCTCAGGTAGATAGTCTTAGCTACATAATTCTTAAAAAGTGATCAGCCAAAACCATGACACTGGATGTTCACATTTTTTAAAATGGAATTTTATAGCAGACACTATCTTATGTGCAATAATATTTATTAGTTGGTATGCATGAAATAGAAAAAATCCTTATTAGTAATAATATTTGTGTTCTGTTTTTATTAACAAAATAAATGTTTTCATTTGTAAAACATACCTGCTATAACTTGATAATTGCATTCCTAAAAATCCTCTCCTTACCAAAAATCACATTTTAAAAACAGTTGTGCCAGTGAAGAAAAGCAAAGTCTTATAATATTTCTGTACCTATGATAGTAATAAAGGTATGTTTTAAATAGTTACATATATATTTTGTTAACTTGCAAGATGAAAATAATAAATTGGTTGATTAAAGCGGTCAGATGCAAACCTGCTTGCTTTTGTTTTTGCTCTAAACCCACATGGATAAGAGTCTCCCAGTTTCCTCTTTCACTTTGGCCTTGATTGTGCATTTTTGCTCGCAGCGTAAGCCACAATTACTAACAATAAACGAGAGAACAGGACGCCACATCCTTTTAGTAGTCACCCAAACTAAATCATGTGCAATGTAGCTTTTGTTCTTGAATCATTTGTATTACAGTTAAAGTATCCGTATAATTTATTGGCCAAACATAGGGCGTTTTTAAGATTATAAAGGAGCATCATGAATAATCATGCTGGGTCAACACGCAAAAACAGGGCCTCTCCTTAGCTACCTGGGAAGTATAGTCATCCTAACTTTATATCCAATGTGCATTATGAAAAGTCAGTGTTAGAGAAGAAATGTCTGTGTTTAAATATGTTAACACTTCACATCTATAATCAATATCTAAAACAAATTTCATCATTTTGAGGATCTACTTGCAAAATAAGTTTTGTAAATATCTTTGAAAAAACTTTTAGTATGTTTTTTCCCTCAGGATGATCGTTTAAGAGAACCTCTGCAAAAACTGAAACTGGCTGTTAGCAATGTCATGCCTGAACAGCTATTCAAATACCAGGAGGACTGCCAGGCTCGTAGTCAAGCTAAGTGTGCCAAGTATGTACCTCTTCTGTTTGGACTGGCTTTTGCATTTGAGAAATAATTTTAGCTGTTAGGGATTGGTCTTAAGTGGACTTCATCACCAAGTAGAAATTCACATATACCCCTGAAATGGTGTAACTGAATATTTTCTAAATGATACGTCACTTCCCATTCAATTGCTTTGGTGTCAAGGGCACAAGGCCTATTGATTTAGTGATAGATGTGATCAAAGCAAGAGCTAACCTTGGTCAGACATTTCACATGTTGACCGACTGACTGACTGAGGTGGGACACAAATATTTTCTAAGCTAAAAGATTTGTTCATGCCTTTATAATATAGTTTGGAGACTTTATTTGCCAAACCACTTTATAATGCACTTCAAATTCAAAGTATTATGTGGGAAGGTAGATTCTCTATTTACTGTGTATTTTTTTCTTTTTCTTTTTCTTTTTCTTTTTTGCTGAGGAAGATTCACCCTGAGCTAACGTTTCTTGCCAGTCTTCCTCTTTTTGTACGTGAGCTGCTGCATGGCCACTCACTGACAGATGTGTGGTGTAAGTGTGCACCTGGGAACCGAACCCGGCTGGCAAAGCAAAGCACGCTGATCTTAACCACTAGGGCACCAGGGCTGGCCCTACCCTGTCTTTTGAGTTAACATTCATTTAAGCAATTCAGCAAATGCCTATGGAACATATTATAGGTAATGTTGGGTTAAAACTTTACTTCATAAAATGTTTTTCGTTTTTAGGTTGCAGACAGATGAAGAACGAGAAAAAAATGGATCCGAGGAAGATGATGATGAGAAACCAGGCAAACGTGTCATAGGACCAAGAAAGAAATTCCACTGGGATGACACTATTAGGTAAGGTTTAACCAAAGCCTTCACTTTTAACCAAATAGATAATGCGGAAGTAAGGTTTCTCATAAAAAGAATCCACATTAAATGGAAGACTAGATTGGAAGCAAGCAAGTACTAGTCTGTAGGAAAAGTTTATTCAAGAGAAGATTGGGGGCTGGCCCTGTGGCCGAGTGGTTAAGTTTGTGTACTCTGCTTCGGTGGCCCAGGGTTTTGCTGGTTCGGATCCTGGGCGCGGACGTGGCACCACTCATGAAACCATGCTGGGGCAGTGTCCCACATGCCACAACTAGAGGGACCTACAACTATGTACTGGGGCATTTGGGGAGAAAAAGCAGGAAAAAAAAATAGAGAGAAAATTGAATTGATCCTAATATCTTTAGAATGCTTTCACTTTCATTTTCATGTAATACTTTATATAAGCTAATCTTCTGATTATTGAGTAAGTCATACTGGTTTCAGAAGGTGAAGTACTCACTTGTGTAATCAGTCATCTTTCTTACCACTATTTCTGTAGCTCAAGTAGAGGGTTTAGTTGTAGGACTGTCCCTTTCAATCTTTGGTGCCTAGATTAAAGGTGTCAAAGGAAATTGTTTCATCTTGGGGATTTGGCTATAGTGCAATGAGTGATGGATGTTAGAAATTACTTATCTTCATGTCACCTTCTGAATTCTTCAGATAATATCCTTTATTATTGCTGTCAGATTTATGTGTCTTTTTAAAAAAATGTTTTTCAAGCTTAATTTTCTACAATTTTGCAGTCAGATTTATATATAAACATATATTTTTAATCTGTTTAGAACTTTGTTATGTAACCTTGTTGAGATCAAATTGGGATGCTATGAGTTAGAGCCAAATAAAAGCCAGTCTGCTGAGGATTATCTTAAATCCTTTATGGAGACAGAGGTGAAACCATTGTGGCCTAAGGGCTGGATGCAGGCAAGGTAAGAAATATAACATCCCAGATTTTGTTTTACTTTCTTATTATTTCTGTTATTAAAGATACATATATACACACACACATATATGACGTTGATTTTGCCAAGAACTTGATGTGTTTAACATTCTATACAGTTGTCTCAGATGATCTCTGCTTTTGAAAACTTCAAGCACTTAAAAGACAAAACAGTTAGTCACCTGGACGTAGAGATATACATAAAGGTGATTTGTTTTTACACACCACTTTTTCTTGTTTGCACCTGAATTTGCTAGTAGAGGAGAAGGGAGGAGGGAAGATGGTTATGAACTTTGGGAGGGGAACTTCATATGGGTATCTTGAAGATAAGGACCTGAATACAAGCTTTAGAGTGTACAAAAAGAGACACAACCTTAAGTTCTATTGAAAATAGTTAATGTAGAATGGTATCTCAAAAGCTAAGAGTAGTCCAGTTTTAAAGTTTAAAGAGTTAAGCAAAGAATGTTAAAATTAATAGACTTGGCTATCTCAACCTGTCATCTTAAAGTGTTGCATCTTAAATCAACAGAAAACATCTGTTGATTTGTTAAAAGATTTAAATAGAGATGGTATAAAACTCTCCATAAAAATTGATTATTGAATTTATTGTACCATTATAACTTTTGCTTGGTAAATAAGCAAGTAATAGCCTATTGAAAATCAAATGATTAAAATGATAAAGTAATTATCATGTTTTTGTCTACTATAAAAAAATAATTGTGTCCTTTTGATTTTTCCAGAATGCTTTTTAAAGAAAGCCGGAGTGTACATAATCATCTTACTTCTGCTCCGTGAGTAAATGCAGACTCTAGACTTCTTCATTTATTTTTATTCACATTATGTGCTTTAGTAAATGAAGGTACCATTTATTAAATGCCAGGTAAAATAGGACTTAAACATACATTTAGACAATCTCCATTTTACAGTGGCCTTTTTAAAAAAAATCGTTTTTACTGTTGACCTTGTAGAACTCAGAACACATTTCTCTATTAAATAGTTCTCAGGGTAGTCTCCACACACCTGACTCCATAATGTAACATGTATTGGCCTGAGAGCTGGTAATACGGAGCCATCTAATCAGGAAGGCTCTGGTGGTTTCCTTTGTTCCTGGGCCTCCTGCCCTCCAGTTCTTTTGTTCTTTTGTTCTTTTTCTTCCCCTCTTAGTGACCATCTACATGGGAAACCTATAGCCTTGTGCTTTCCAAGACAGTTCTGTATGCATACCTACCCTGTCTGGCCTTGCAAAGTGTTTTATTCCACAAAATTAACCAAGTCTTCATGTCCTTCCTTCTGTTCAAAACTGGCTATTTCCTTAGTGATGTGATTACTACAGAAAGGTCTCTTATCCTCCTGATAGGCAGTAGTAAAAAGGCAAGTTTTTTTCTGTGGTTACATTTTTGGGTGAATACTGGTTAAACGCAACAAAAATTTTATTTTTGCCTGCAACTTAGGGCTATTTTTCTGTAGCCTAGAAGTGTAATATTAAGGGTTAATAAAATATAAAACTAGCAAGTCACCGAGAGTTTACTGAGCACTCTAATTCAGCCTTCTGCCTGGAGGTCTGGGTAGCATTAGAAAAGTCCCTGTCTCCTTCTGGCAGTTCTGATAGGTGAGGTCTTACAGCTCTTAGGAAGGATGCTGTGCTACTTCGCCATCAGCGATGTATTGAGTTGCTTGTGGTTTTCAGGTCTTGCTATTCTCTTTTTTTGAATCTAGGTTTCGGGTAGTTTGATTTCATCTATTATAGGTTTACTCGAGTTATCCCAGGGCGAGGGGAGTAGAAAGAGAGATATATTTATTTATGTATTTATGTACTTATTTATTTATTTATATGCATTTGTGTCAGTAATATTTCTGGCCTTTAATTTCTCTATAGTTCTAAAATTACATTGTGTTACAATTCAGGTATAAGTAATTCATTCCTTTAATTCTAAAGCAAGTGTTTACACAGATCCTCTCCCTCAGTTTATTAGTAGCTTCATAATTATAGCAAACTTTGTTTTGTTTTGTTTTGTTTTGTACCAGAAATTAGGACTCTATGGGATAGGTGCGTCTGGAAGTCTTTTGCCCTAGTGGTCTTTATAAAAAAAAACATTGAAAATTACTGTTGTCCTACTGAAGTTGTAGATTGGCAGTTTTAATCAAGATATTTGTTAATCTAATTGATGACATTTTAACTTATTGAAGTAGAACTATTCATACAATGTGAGGTATTTTAGCTTGTCAATCTTTAATTATTCAGCAAACATTTGAGTACTTTCTCCTGCTATGGAACTCATAAGATTTTTTTTAATCTTCAAACTTTCACACTGGTTCCCAAAGCTTCTAAGTTTCCACAGTATTTTTTCTTGCCTTTTTGTCTGTCATTTTTTATTTGATTTTTTTTTTCCTGAGGAAGATTAGCCCTGAACTAACATCTGTTGTCCGTCTTCCACTTTTTTTCTTTTTGCTTGAGGAAGATTAACCCTGAGCTAACATCTGTGCCAGTCTTCCTCCACCTTATATGTGGGTCACTGCCACAGCATGGCTGATGAGTGGTCTAGGTCCATGCCTGGGATCTGAAACCCGGCAACCCGGGCCACCAAAGTGGAGCATGCTGAACTTAACCACTATGCCATGGGGCTGGCCCCGTGAATTTTTATATTAAAAATAATTTTCTTTAAAGCTTGATCTTTTTGCTTTGTCTTTTAGTATTTCATTTACAGTTTCTTGGCATGATTTAATTTGAGCTTAAAGTTTCTTGAAGCTCTGTTTTGCTATAAATATTTATAAATTCTTACCAGTTCCTTGAAGTGAGTCTCCTTAGGCAGTTTGTTAGCCTATTATGAATATTTACATTTAATTTTTTAAAAAACTTTATCATAATCTGCATTTTATATTTTACTAATGGTTTGACCTTTCTTCTAGTTAATTGAAATTGGGGAAAATGTTGCTGTGTATTCACATATAAAGTGAGCATTTGTATATGGTCCCTTCCTTCAGAGAGCTTTCCAAATAGGAGAAGAAATATTTGCCCACATCATTACAAGGTGATGTGGTATAACTTCCTGATGGGTGTCCTAACTGGTCCTGAAATGGCCTCCTTTTTTTTTTTTTTTTTTTTTTTTTTCCATTTCTTTTTTTATTGAGTTAATGATAGGTTACAATCTTGTGTGATTTCAGTTGTACATTAATGTTTGTTATTCGTGTTGTAGGTGCACCACTTCACCCTTTGTGCCCACCCCCCACCCCACCTTTCCCCTGGTAGCCACTAATCTGTTATCTTTGTCCACATTTTTAAATTCCTCATATGAGTGGAGTCATACAGAGATTATCCTTCTCTAACTGGCTTATTTCACTTAACATAATTCCCTCAAGGTCCATCCATGTTGTTGCAAATGGGACGATTTTGTTCTGTTTTGCAGCTGAGTAGTATTCCATTGTATATATATACCACAACTTCTTTATCCATTCAACTGTTGATGGGCACTTAGGTTGCTTCCATGTCTTGGCTATTGTAAATAATGCTGCAATGAACTTTGGGGTGCATAGGACTTTTGGAATTGCTGACTTCAAGCTCTTTGGATAGATACCCAGTAGTGGAAAGGCTGGATCGTATGGTAGTTCTATTTTTAATTTTTTGAGGAATCTCCATACTGTTTTCCATAGTGGCTGCACTAGTTTGCATTCCCACCAGCAGTGTATGAGGGTTCCATTCTCTCCACAACCTCTCCAACATTTGTTACTATTAGTTTTAGATATTTTTGTCATTCTAATGGGTGTAAGGTGATATCTTAGTGTAGTTTTGATTTGCATTTCCCTGATGATCAGTGATGATGAGCATCTTTTCATGTGCCTATTGGCCATCCGTATATCTTCTTTGGAGAAATGTCTGTTCATGTCTCCAGCCCATTTTTTGATCGGGTTGTTTGATTTTTTGTTGTTGAGTTGTGAGAGTTCTTTATATATTATGGATATTAAGCCTTTGTCAGATATATGACTTGCAAATATTTTTTCCCAGTTAGTGGGTTGTTTTTTTGTTTCATTCCTGTTTTCATTTGCCTTGAAGAAGCTCTTTAGTCTGATGAAGTCCCATTTGTTTATTCTTTCTATTGTTTCCCTTCTCTGAGAAGACATGCTGTCCGAAAATGTCCTTTTAATACTGATGTCAAAGAGTGTACTGCCTACGTTTTCTTCTAGAAGCCTTATGGTTTCAGGTCTCACCTTTAGGTCTTTAATCCATTTTGAGTTTATTTTGGTGAATGGTGAAAAAGAATGGTCAGTTTTCATTCTTTTACATATGGCTTTCCAGTTTTCCCAGCACCATTTGTTGAAAAGACTTTCTTTTCTCCATTGTATGCATTCTGCTCCTTTGTCGAAGATAAGCTGTCCATAGATGTGTGGTTTTATTTCTGGGCTTTCAATTCTGTTCCATTGATCTGTGCACCTGTTTTTGTACCAGTATCATGCTGTTCTGATTACTGTAGCTTTGTAGTACGTTTTGAAGTCAGGGATTGTAATGCCTCCCGTTTTGTTCTTTTTTCTCAGGATTGCTTTAGCAATTCTGGGTCTTTTGTTGCCCCATATAAATTTTAGGATTCTTTGTTCTAATTCTGTAAAGAATGTCATTGGGATTCTGATTGGGATAGCGTTGAATCTGTAGATGGCTTTAGGTAGAACGGACATTTTTTTTTTTTTTTTTTAAACACTGAACTCATTTTATTGGAAATTTTTAATTCTGAGGTTTCACATTACCAATAGCAAGCACTTGAAATAGAAAATATTTTCCAAAATGAAGCACATTATAACTGGGATGTGGATGAGAGGGCTAAAGATGATCAATACATGCATTAAATCCTGTATATTTATTTCCCAGTTCTATTTTGTGTACACTTTTCCCCTAGAACGGACATTTTAACTATGTTTATTCTTCCAATCCATGTACATGGAATGTCTTTCCATCTCCTTATGTCGTCATCCAATTCTCTCAGAAAGGCCTTGTAATTTTCATTATATAGGTCCTTCACTTCCTTAGTTAAATTTACCCCGAGGTATTTTATTCTTTTTGTTTGAAATGACCTCCTTTTTAACTTTTGTCTTAGGGCAAAGAAAAAGGTGATTCCTGCACCTAAACCCAAAGTGAAGGTAAGTATTGAACCAAATCTTTAGTTAGACGCAATTGGTGAATGTTGAAATGCATTCTTAGAGTGCAAAGGATTTATGGTATTTAGCATAGATCGATAGGTACCATACTCTTAAGATGGGTATTTTCAGACTTTGTAAAAATCCAGAACCATTGTTTTTGGGAGAATGGATGATTGTGTAGCAGTGGGAAGTTTGCATACATCAATTAAATTGTAAGGCTTAACTTAATACCACTTAGAAATGCTAATGTAGATAAAATATAACAAATATCCTTTAAAAGCATAGCTGAGATTGCAGATATGTAAAAGAAATTCCTAATGCCCAAAACAAAGAAGCTGCTAGAATGTTAATCTGTCACTGAAACTTTGGTTTCCCTTAGGGGCATTTTACTGATTTCCATCTATCACTTTATGGTTTATTTTTAAGTTTCTTCTCAGAGTATAGCTGATAGGGTTTTCTTGGGCTTATATAGGTTGGGGATTGGAATGAAATTCTGCATAAACCTGGGACCCTCAAAGGATAACATCTTTAATAAAAGAAAAGACCAGGAAAGAAGTCCACACACCAGCAGAAAGATTCAGACACTTAAGTGTCTTGGCCTGGGTTCTGGGTGAGGGGACGAAAGTCCTCCCTGAGAAGTTTCTCTGGTTTATTTATACTACCTGCGCCATTTGGGGAACCCTCAAGCTGAGAAAATAACTTAAAGTGATTAGATAGATTAGTATTAAGCGAGGGCAACTGGCAAATCAGATTCTTCTGGAATAAGGCTCCTCATCCTAGCCACATATATTCCATATCAAACATGAGTTTACAATATAAAAATACAGAATACGTGAGGAAATAAGTTACTGTGAGTGAGAGTCAGCAGAACCAACCAGCAGAATTAGATCCCTAAGAAGGGCAGTGATAAATTTATTGAGGTTAGAATATAATTTAACTTAAATTTTTTCAATATTTAAAGAAATAGAAGATGGGTTAAAAAATAGTCTATGGAAATACACAAAGCAGGAGCTGGCCCTGTGGCCAAGTGGTTAAGATCGTGCGCTCAGCTTCGGTGGCCCAGGGTTTCACTGGCTTGGATCCTGGGCGTGGACATGGCACCATTCATCAGGCCATATTGAGCCGGTGTCCCACATGCCACAACTAGAAGGACCCACAACTAAGATACACAACTGTGTACCAGGGGGCTTTGGGGAGAAAAAGGAAAAATAAAAAATCTTAAGAAAATACACAAAGCAGAGTTGCAGAAGAACCAAGTATAACCTCTAGAATTGAAAACTATAATGATTTGAAATTAAAATTGTAATGAAAGCCCACACCCTTTAGGTTTTAGCCTCTCCTCATAGCTTGCATCTCTTTGAATAGTTGAATTTCTTTGCTTGTAAGATTATGGCCAGTAGGTCAGTGTTTGTTACTCTGTAGCCTTCTTACCTTTTGGTGTTAGAGGCTCTTTGAATACAGAGTAAATAGTCCTCTTCTATTTTAGTAACCTACTTTGTCTTCTAATCCAAATAATATTGAGCCAATATTTCATTAACTCTGTTGAGTTCATGCTTTGTTTTGATATTTGACTTTATTTTGAAACTTCTAATATCCTCCATAAAGGTTGGTTAAATTTTGATCCATCTATTCAAACATATGATTAATTTATCAGAACTCTAATAATGGATGTGTTAGGATGGTGTAGGGGATTTGCCTGTTTGTTTCTTTGTGATTAAATTACTTTTTCATTTTTTTCCCCAAATGGGAAAACTATTGCTGATTTGATTCTTTTCATACCCTACTGCCCCTCAAATACCTGTTTGAATCATAAAGGATAATGTAGGGATATGCTTACAGTGGAAAATGCAAACAATACAGAAAAGTAAGAGGGAGAAAAATAAAAGTATCCAGAAATTTCTGCTCACTCAGAGAAAATAAGCTCTTAACTTTCTGGTACCATCTGCCCTCACTGTTTCTGGATCCCTGTCCCTACGCTGCTCCTTCCGTCCCTCCGTCCAACTACTCATTCATTCAGATTGAATTAACGTTTTACATAAATGGGATAACCTGCTTTTTCCACTCAAATGTATATCCTGAACAATTTTTTCTGTCATTGTAAATCTACACTGTACTCTCTTGGGTAGATTTAATGTTATTTTTTTAAAGAAAAAATTATTAATAAAAAAGTTACTTAAAACAGCAATTTTATACTGGTAACACTACCAATATTATTCTGAAACACTCCCCCACCCTCAGTTTCTGTACTTTTTATGATGATGAGTTTTTCACTAATCATTTAACTGGATGGCATGTCAAAGCAAATATTGTCTTATTTACGTTACCCATTCATCTTAGCAGACAATTTTGACATTAATGCACTTACACTACAGACTTCTGAGAGGCAGTGAGGTTTTCAATCAGGGCTTTTAGAATAGAAGCTTAGAAAAATTGCTAAGGAAGTTAGAGTGTAACAGCGTTCTTAACAGCTTATTTACTGTAATACCTTAGAAGGTGATGGTAAAGACCCTTCCTCTCCATTCTGTCCCCACTATGATTAAGGTAAGTGTTGTGGTTGTATAAATCAATATATGATAGAAGACTTTGGGTTTGGGTTTATTTGGGTTTGTTTTCTTCTTTTTAAGAAACTAATTGAAGAAACTTTGAAATGATTTTATGTAATAGTTTTATTTCTTCTTAATCTTAAAAATGAAATGAGTCAAATACTCTATATTTCCCTTTTAAGAGAAACTTAAAAGAAACTCTCTTTTAAGAGTTACTTTTTAGAAAAATTTTATTGAGGTCATAATAGTTTACAACATTGTGAAATTTCAGTTGTACATTATTATTTGTCAGTCACCATATATATGGGCCCCGTTACTCCTTATTCCCACCCCTCAACCCCCTTCCCCTCTGGTAACCACAAATCTGTTCAGAGAGAAAGAGTTACTTTTTAATTCTTTTGCTCTTTGAATAGGTTAAACTCTGCTCTAATTCAGTTATTTCTTCCTTGAATTTTAAGAAAGTTAATTTTTTTTAAAAAACAGGCAATACTCTCTTACGTATTCAGAGTTTTAATTCCTAATACCCTTGTTTTCTTAGCATAGTGCCTTGCTCATAGTCGATACTTAGTAAATATATGTTGAATAAATTACAAATGACTTCTACCATAATGAGTAGAAAACATAATTTAAGTAAGCTTGAATTGAATCATCTGCCAGCTTGATGTACTAGATTCTCTATGTACTAGCTATGGGTAGCTTCTGGACAGGGCATACAAAGAGGCAGAAATGCAAAGACGTGGAAATTGAGGGGTAGTATTCTAGCAAACCATACTACACAAGAGGGCTAGAGTCTTAAGATAAAGGCAGAATTTCTTCTAGGTACAAGGAGAATAAAAAGAGAATAGTCTCTGAACAGATGGATTTAGAATCCAGAGATCTGATACAGGTGTGGGGGGGGAGGGGCGTTTCATCAGTAATGTAACTAGTATATGAATGTTCCCTCATCTTGGTTGTAAGCCTTCATAGAATGGCTTACTAAGACATGACAGCTGTGTGCAGTATATCAGATACTTTGGCTTATGACGGTTCAGTCAGGAGCTCTATCGTCTCAAAAATTGTTTTGGTTTTTACAGTCTGTAAAAAAGATTTCCAGCAGAATTTTAATCACCATGAGGATTTTAGTCCTTTAAAAGCTAATACTTCATAATTTTTTATTAATCATTTTATTTTTTCCAATATAATGCTGTTTATGCTAGGAGTGTAGCCCAAAAAAGGACCAGAAAACTCCTGCATCCTTGGTGGCTTCACTTGGTGGTCCTTCAACAAGTTCTAGCACATCTGCCGTGGCATCCACCAGTTCTGGCTCTACACCAGCCCAGGAGACGATCTGCCTCGATGACTCACTAGATGAAGACCTTTCTTTCCATCCACCTGCACTGGACCTTGTCTCGGAAGCTTTAGCCGTTATCAACAATGGGAACAAGGGGCCTCCAGCTGGCTCACGGTTAAGCATGCCAACTGCAAAACCTCGTCCAGGACTGAGAGAAGAGAAATTAGCAAGTATCATGAGTAAGCTGCCACTGGCTACTCCCAAAAAACTAGATTCTACTCAGACTGCGCATTCATCAAGTCTTATTGCTGGTCACACAGGGCCAGTACCAAAGAAACCCCAGGATTTAACTCATACTGGCATCTCTTCAGGCCTTATTGCTGGTTCTTCAATTCAGAACCCTAAAGTTTCCTTAGAACCTTTACCAGCCAGGCTACTTCAGCAAGGACTGCAGAGGTCAAGCCAGATTCACGCTTCTTCCTCTTCACAGACCCATGTTTCCTCTTCTTCCCAAGCCCAAGTTGCTGCCTCCTCTCATGCTCTGGGAACATCAGAGGCCCAAGATGCTTCTTCATTAACACAAGTAACAAAGGTGCACCAGCATTCAGCTGTCCAACAAAACTATGTGTCTCCATTACAAGCAACCATTAGTAAATCACAGACCAACCCAGTGGTGAAATTAAGTAATAATCCACAACTTTCCTGTTCATCCCCACTTATTAAGACTTCAGATAAGCCACTTATGTACCGCCTTCCCTTATCTACTCCCTCATCTGGAAATGGTTCTCAAGGGTCCCACCCCCTGGTTTCAAGGACAGTACCTAGCACCACTACCTCCAGTAACTATTTAGCCAAGGCTATGGTGTCACAAATCTCCACGCAGGGTTTCAAATCTCCCTTCTCAATGGCTGCATCCCCAAAACTTGCCGCATCTCCAAAACCTGCCACATCTCCTAAACCCTTGCCCTCACCTAAGCCTTCTGCCTCACCCAAGCCCTCTCTGTCAGCTAAGCCTTCAGTATCAACTAAACTTATTTCTAAATCCAACCCAACTCCCAAGCCTACTGTATCCCCAAGTTCTTCCAGTCCAAATGCACTAGTAGCCCAGAGTAGCCACTCCAGCAGTAACAACCCAGTCCATAAACAGCCCAGTGGAATAAACATCAGCAGACAGTCTCCCACCTTGAATTTATTGCCCTCTAATCGCACTTCAGGCCTTCCATCTACAAAAAATCTTCAGGCCCCTTCAAAGCTAACAAACTCATCATCCACTGGAACTGTTGGGAAGAATAGCTTGAGTGGAATTGCAATGAATGTACCTGCCAGCAGAGGTAGCAACCTTAACTCAAGCGGAGCTAATAGGACTAGTCTATCTGGGGGAACAGGAAGTGGAATACAGGGTGCTACTAAACCGTTGTCTACTCCACATAGACCATCCTCTGCCTCAGGGTCTTCAGTGGTAACAGCCAGTGTGCAGGTATGTATGTCAATATACACTCATGTGATCAAATGTGAGACTGTGTAATCTTTCTTGTGAGTCAATTTAATAACCTTGTTATAATATATAAATTGTTTATAATAGTTTATTGTAGCTTATGGCCAAGGAATGTTCCTGATGTTGACATCACAATGATGGGGACACTTGGGGATGAGGTTTTTGTTGAGGTGTGGATTTTTTTTCTCAGTAAGTATCACATGCTTACTTTCAGAATTTTTGAAAAGCACAACGAAAATGCATGTTTAAAACCATATCTTACAAAGTTCAGAACAAAGCAGTAACTTATGAATTTAACATACCTTCACTTGTTCCCTTCTCCCCACCCTAGACCCCTTTCTTCTGCCAACTTTCTTATTTTTTTATTTAATAAAGTGTATATATTCAGATTATTTTTTCTTTTAACCATTTGTCTTTTCAAATACAATTTTTATTTTGCATGAATTTTGCAGCTATTCATGTGTAATTCTCTATGTCTAATTAGTGTCAGTAATCCTTTTATACCATGATTTCCCCATTCATGAGTTTTTAATTTAAATTTATCTCTCAGTTAGCAGGAGTACTTCACTCAGGGAATCTTTTCAAGAAGGCTAACATGAGAGCTCTTTTACCGTAGCTCTTGCGTGCTTGATCATTTCTGTGCTGTCACACTTGAGTAGGTATGGACTTCTCGGGTCGCTAACTGTCTCTCTCCAGATTTTGCTCCGCTGACCCTTGCTTAGTATTCAGGATTATAGAAAAGTCTGAGGCCATTCTGATTTTTTGTGCCCTTATAAGTAATGTGTTTTCTCTGCCTAAATGCTAGTAAGATTTTCTCTTTTTCTTTGTAATTTAAGTGTTACTAGATTATGGCTCGGTTTATCTAGTTTTCATTAATTTTGTACCTAGAACATGGCAACATATTTCAATCTCAGACCTGGCTGTTTTTTCAGGTCAAGAATATTTTATTCTAAATATTATGTCTCTTATTTCTGATTCATTTGTCTTAGGTTTTTGAGAACTCTTTATTACTCATATATTTCAGCTCTCTGCCTTTCATATCATCATCTCTGTTATTGTTTTCATCCTTCTGCCACTTTGTGTTCTGAGATTTGTATTTCTCAGATTTGTCCTTCACATTACTGATTTGGTTTCTTAAGCATTTGCACCCCTCCCCCCCCCCACCAAAAAGTAATACATGTTCAGTGTAGGCAAATCTAGAAAAAAGACAATTAAACATCACCCATCGTCCCACCACTGTTCATTTTTTCCTGGTACTTTTAAAAACTCTTTTCAAAAAGAAAGTGTGTTTTATATAATATTCTGTTTCATAACTAGCTTTTTAAAAAATATAACATTTTATGATTTGTTAATTTTTAAATATTCTTTGAAAACATGACTTTTATTGATTTATGGAATTGTGTTGTCTCAGAAAGTGCTCTAACTTTGTACTGCCTCCTGTTTATGTGGATCAGGAGCATCTAATGAGAGAATTTTCCCCTCGGTGTTTGTAGAGGTTCTCTACTGTTCAGTACAAGCTGAGTGTTGGTATTTAGTATATGCTTAAAATCCAAATCATCACTCTGCCATTACTGTAAAGTTAGGAGTGAATTTATTCCAAAATTCTAATATAGAACAAAATTCAGTTAACTGATACTGCATCAATTGAAATCTAAGATTAACTGATGTTTTATCTATATAATTTTGCTTTTATCAGAAATAAGAAAATAAGAAGCTGATTAGGGATTGTATATTAAAACTTAAGTTATAACTAAGATGTGGGAGTTCGCCCACACTCCTCTTTGTATTATCTTTATTGAAATGTTGGACTGTTTTTGAAATACATCTTTAGTTTGATCAAAGGAGTATGTGAGAAGATTATAACAGAAATGGCAGTTCCTTGCCCCATATTCTCCTTGCTAGTATCAACTACTTTTTAACTCTCTTAGCTTTTTCTCTGTTTTAAAATAATGAGTGAATGGAAGACTCTTAGTTATCCATTTTAGTGTTATCTTTTGACTTCTCATGATAAATAAGGCTTTTAGCTTTTTTTTGCCTTTCTCAGTCTCCTGAAAGAATAAAATCACAACTTTTGGTTAAATCCATGACTATGTAAATACTGTTTCTGTTGAGCTATATATCATAAACTCTGGTTTCATTTGCTTTCTTATAAAGTTTTGGCTTTTTTCCTGGAACTAAAAATTGATTTTTTTCCTTCGTTTTCTTTGAATTTAAGGTTAAATCTCTCTCCATTCTTCGTCGTCCTCAGAATCGATCAGTTCTATTTTTTTCCTGGAAACCTTTTTGTATTTGATCATTTATTTCAAAAGAGCTCAGATACTTGGGATACCAATTGTTTATCAATTAGTTTGTCAGCAAGGAACCTACACGGCAAAATTTGTGCTTCTAAGAAGTACCTACTCCCCCCTTGTTTTCTTCCTCTCTGAAATGGCTTTATTATTTGGAGACCTCAATGTTCCTTCCTTCATATCTGATCCTTTTTGTTCTGTCTTATCAGTTTGAAGAAAAGGTCAGTAATTGAATAAAGTTGTTTCTAACTTTTGGTAAACCTAAGATTCTTTTTTTTTTTTAAACAGCATCTCATTGAAGTCTTATCAGCTACCTTGTAAGCTCTAGATCTTGTCTCTTGCACTCCAACTCTAAAAACAGATTTCCTATCTATGCCTGCAAAACATTCAACTCCTGTCTGAAAGACATCTTCAGCTGTCTACTCATTTGCGGAGTGAAAATGACAGGTCCTGGGTTTAACAGAAGTTAAAATCTTTCCACGTTCAGATTATTGCCTCTACCTGCTTTCTATTTAATAACTTTCCACTCAAAGCTTTCCTCTTCTTTCTTGCCCTTCAACTTATTTTTTATGAATCTTGTCTTTGCCACTTTATCATTCCCAAAATAATTTATTCATTAAGAAAATGTTTAAGTGTTTAAATATGTGCCAGGCACTCTTCTAGGTGCTGGGGAAATAGGGTAAACACCATACTCAAGATTCCTCCTCTCATGGAGCGTATATTCTAGATAGGAAGATAAGCAAAACACAAATTTTTAAAAAATATTAAGTGGTATGAAAAAATAAAATAATATGATAAAGTCTTATTGCTGCTGACATAGATAAGGGAGGGAGGGAAGGCCTCTTTGAGGGTGCAACATTTGGGTTGAGAACTGAATGAGCAGGAACCAGCCATTTGAAGATAAGAGGGAAGAAACAGTCCAGGCAAGAGGGATGGTAGGTGTGAAGACACTGAGATACGAAAGAGCCTGACGTGCAGGCCTGCATGGCTAGACTGTAGGACGAGATGGCAGGGGATGAGGTCGTGGATCGACCAGAACCATGTGATGGAGGACCTTGTGGGCCACAATAAGGGACGTGGGGTTTTATGCTGTGTGCAGTGGGAAGAGATTGGAGGGTCTTCAGCAGGGGAGTGGTATGGTCTAATTTATATTTCTAAAGATTGCTGTGGGTGTTGTGGAGGATGGGGGGCAGATGTACTCACCAAAATAAAACGTGGTTAAAAAAAAATGTAACGTCCACCGCAGGAAGAGCACAATTTCTCTTTATATGTCCCCCTGGGAATGCAATGTGGAGGTTATGGAAAATATTTTTGATAATTGGGCGTTATCCTGGACTGTTTGCCTACTTCATGTTGACAGCTTCTCTTGTGTGCTTCTGGATGATGTCAGCAGTGGGATACCCCATGTTTAAAAAGTCTCCATCCTCTAGGAGAGAGAAATTTATAAATACCCCTGTAACATTTAGATAAACTGATGTTCATTTTGGTTTTAAAACAAATGAAAGTAGATATGGAAGTTTGTTGAAAGTACAAAATGCTAGACAGTTATGGCATGGTACCATTTTTTATTGCTAGTAGTTACTTAATTTTGGAAGTTAGCCAAATTTACATTTTCCACCTTTTTTTTTTTTGAGGATGATTCGCCCTTAGCTAACATCTGTTGCAGTCTTCCTCTTTTTTTGCTTGAGGAAGATTAGCCATGAGCTAACATCTGTACAAGTCTTCCTACATTTTGTATGTGGGTCACTGCCACAGTATGGCTGATGAGTGGTACAGGTCCACACCTGGCATCTGAATCCACGAACCTGGGTTGCCAAAGTGGAGCATGCAGAACTGAACCACTACACCATGGAGCCAGCCCCCATTTTCCATCTGTTTTAATGCTTAGTTAACCTCCTCGAGAAAAGCTTAAGAGTTCTCCTTATTAGCAGTATTTAATATTCCTCACTGGGGGCTCCACATGGATTCTTTCTACCCAAATTGCTTCAAAGTGTTACTGTTTTTAACTTAGTAATTCTTTCCTAAATGCACCCATTTTGTATGTCAATGTTGGCACAGTAGAGGGAAAGACTGGAAGATCAGAGTAGTCAAGGCCAGGCATAAAGTGATGAAGATTTGTACTTAGGAGTTGGAGGAAGTTGTGGAAAAAAAAAAAAAGAATAGGTACATAATTACAATAGGTAATTATGAACTCATCTGGTCCTTCATTTTATGATGCCTACAAACTAAAGGTTTCAAGCCTGCGTGGCAGGACAGAATGAGACTGTTGATGATAGCAATTAACACATGAGGTGGGGAATGACTGCAGGAGATGATGAGTTCAGTTGTGGACATGCCAGATTGGTGAGTGTTAGCTATCCAAGTGGAATTCTTTCCAGACTTTTTAGATATACAGGATTGAAATTGAGATGAGCGGTCAGAACTATGGATATAAATTTGAGAGATAACAAATAAAGGAGAATAAGGGAAGGGGAGCCTATTGGAGAGAGAGTGGAAGAACCAGAATAGAAGGCTTCTTGAGGATATTCTTCATTTTTTGTTCAGCAGTGGCATGGACCAGTAAGTGTATGAATATGTGTAATGTGGCATATATGTATGGGAAGCTCACCTGTGTTTTTCTCATACATTAACTAATAAATGCTCAGCACTTTATTAATTCATAATGTTTACTGGTAGAAGTAATCAACACACAAACCTAACAATAGCTAACATTTATTATTGATTGAAAAAATATTCAAAGAATTCAATTTTCTTGACCAAATTTAGAACTGTGGCCAAAATTTTTGGCCAGGGAAATTTAGGGTTGGTAAAATAAGGCTACAAAAGAAAACTCACAGTTGCAGAAACTATAATAGATAATATCTGATACCGAGACAATTTTATTGTAATCTTTGTGGATAAGTGCACATAGAAAAGAAAAAAGTCAAAATGGGAAAAAACTATTTAATTGCTATATAGAAAATTGTTCAGAGTTAAATTAGCTTAAGGAAGTATATTTAAGTAGTTTCTTAATGAAAGCTTATCGCTGTTAGCATATTTCTCATTTAAATGTTTTTATTCATAAACATAGCATCAAAGCCCCAAGTAGGGGAGCATCAAAACACTCTCTCGCTTACCTTTTACCTTATAGGGAGTCTAAGTTCAGACAAGTAGTAGAAATGGAAACCAGCTCTCAGGGGTTAAGGAGAGACTAGATAATGTGGAAACACAGGCAGTCATTCAGTAAGTTGAATAATAAAAGGAATACAAATAAGTCAGGTTGAGGAAGAGCCAGGAATAACAGTGTGGTTGTAAAAAGAGATAAAAAGATCTCTGTAGATGAGAAGGCAGAGGACACATGGAAAAGGTGCAGTGCTAGGTATTTGTACCAGAAAGTTGTGCATAGGTGGGGTTCGTGGCATAGCTCAGGTGGTTAGCTTTGGAGAAAGACAGGTGAGGCTAATGATGAGCAAGAACATCTAGGATGGCCCTGTCTCTTTAAGGTGTTAGGATGGACGTAAAGGATATCAAGTTAAGGGGCTCTGAGAGAGGAATAGTTTGGAAGAGCAACCGCAGGAATTGTGCCGGGAAAAACTGTAAGACAAACAGTAAAATTACCAAGCATTTTCAGGGACCACATTGAAATTGTATGGAATTAATTACTAGTGGTTCAGATCTAGGGGCTAGGAGCAAAAGTGGAAAAGTGGAAATCTAATCTTGGAAAGGAGTGGAATAAGAGAGCGAGTGGGTGTTAATGTAGGCATTAAAATAAGAAGGAGTCTAAATTTGTGGTGAAGAGTGAGTATAGAGTTATTTCCAAAACCCATCTTGGTAGCTCTTTGAAATTTATTTTTCACCTCAGTCTTTATTTGTCTCAGAGTTTTTGTTAGAACAGATATAAGACACAGTCTTGCACCCATGAGGATATTAAATAAAATAAATCAATTCAGGTTAAAGATTTGATTTCTTATGTATTTTGACCCCTGGTTTCTGCAGTCTACAGCAGGAGCATCATTATTGGCTAATGCCTCACCTCTGACTCTCATGACATCACCTTTGTCTGTAACAAATCAAAATGTGACTCCTTTTGGGATGCTGGGTGGCCTTGTTCCAGTGACCATGCCCTTCCAGTTTCCCTTGGAGCTACTTGGCTTTGGAACGGACACAGCTGGAGTGACAACCACCTCGGGATCTACCTCAGCCGCTTTCCACCATAGCCTAACTCAGAGTAAGTGGCTCTTTCATTTTTCGGCTACCTAGTTTGAGAGAACAGGAAACCTCACAAATTTATACTAATTGAGAGTAGTCTAGTTTGATTTAGTGAAGATTATAGAATATTTTTTTCAGAGATGCAGTTTATTTCATCTATATATAATAAGTCAAATTACTGGAGTCTGAGATTCTATTTACAATTTTTAAATGAGCCATCTATACCACATTTCTATCTTACTGAAATTTATAATAAGAGGAAGTCAAGTTTGCTGAGTTATTTGCACACACATAGACATTTATATATGTAAATTTTTTTAAACGTATGTGCTCTTGTTTAAGAAAAGCCTTTGAAGTCAGGGGCTGTACTTGCATTAACTAAATTAAACTATTTTCATTTTTGATCAAAGAGGGCGCACATCTTAGATTTAAGAGGATCACTGACAGTCTGTTTTTCTCTCAGATTTACTAAAGGGTTTACAACCAGGAGCTCAGCATGCAGCAACACTTTCCCACTCACCTCTGCCTGCACATTTACAGCAAACATTTAATGGTAAGAAAGGCGTCTGTTTCTTCATCTCTTTATTATTTATATAGATATATAGATTGTATTATAAATCTTTTCTGAAAACAATGTGAATGGAATGACAAAGGTTGGAAGAAACAGATTTTCATATGACTGAATCTTCATTAGCAACAACCTTCTTTAAAAAGAAAGGAAATAGGTGGGCTGGCCTGATGGCACAGGGGTTAAGTTTGCACGTTCTGCTTCGGCAGCCTGGGGTTTGTGGGTTCAGATCCCGGGTGTGGACCTACGCACCACTTGTGAAGCCATGCTGTGGCACGCGTCCCACATATAAAATAGAGGAAGACGGGCATGGATGTTAGCTCAGGGCCAGTCTTCCTCAGCAAAAAGAGGAGGATTGTCAGCAGATGTTAGCTCAGGGCTAATCTTCCTCAAAAAAAAAAAAAATTAAAGGAAATAGGTGAATGAGATCTTTTGTTGCGAGTGAAACAGTTTTTTTGAAGGTGTAATTATATTGAAATGATGGCAAAGAAGAGGGTTCATAAGACAGTGTACAAAAGTCAGGTCCAGTAATTAGAAAAGTTTACTTTTATTGAAAGCTTACTGATTGCCAAATAGTCTTATGACTACTTGCATCTATTAGCTAATTTAATCCTTACTACAAGCTTGTGAATGAGAGAACGATCCTCATTTTACAGATCAGGAAACTGAATCAGAGGTAAGCATCTTGCCCAAGAAAATACACTAGTAAGTGTTTGATCTGAGTTATACACCTGGGAAGTCTAAGTCTGTAGCCTGTATTCTTAACCATGAAACTGCCTCTTAGCAGTGATTAAATTAATATGATCCCAACTGTATGCATTATGTACTTGCAGCCCAACTAGATCATTATGAAATCTGAGATTAGACAGTGGACACTGGATATAACCTGTTGACCTCCAGGTTCTTGCTCTCACCAGCCCTTGACCTCAGTATACTGCTGATGCTATTCTGAAGGCCATTTTCAGGATCTTTTGAGCAGAAATAACTGTTCAATTGCCCTCTTAACTTTGGAAGTTGACTGAGGCCTCACTATTCTTTTTGGCCTCTGCATTTAAAATCATCTTTGAACAAGTTTCCAATTGGACCACAGTGTGGAAATGAGAGCTAGGTAGCAGTCATGAGGCAACAGTTGTAATTAATCCTCTAAAAGACACAAGTGCTAGACACCTGAAATTTATATAATATTATAAACCTGTGTCACCACAATAAAAATTTTTTTTTAAAAGGACCTAAGTGGTAAGCTGCTCCAGACTCACCCCTTGAGAGAATGAAAGTAAAAGCACAGCTGTGCAAGTGGGGAGACACAAAGTGGGCACAGACGTCAGCAGTCCTGATCTTCCTGGACTCCTTGATTAGGCTTACATGCTCAAGGAAAACTGTCCTGTGACTAAAGAAGTTCCACCCTGGGTATTGACAACTGCTCGAAACGATGAGTCCAGCTTAGGGCTGTATGCACATGGGGCAGAGTGGTATGAACCTGCAAGGAGTTAGACAAACAGGATTCTGGTGGCTCAACACCCCAGTATTCCAGCTTTTATATAAATTATCCTGTTGTCTGGGCAGCACCATTGTTCCAGAGGGAGAAAAGAAATAAGACTATCAGTATTTCCCAAGTAATTGAAATTAAAAAGTTTACAATTTTTCATTTTAAAGTATCACACACAGAATTTGAGAATCAGGCTTGGACTTTTTAATTCCAGGACTGCCTCTCTGAGCAAGTTTCTTTACTTGTTTGACCATCACTTCTCTTGCTTGTAAACTGGGGACAACAAAATGTTTTTAATAGGCTTCTTATGAGAATTTAATAAAAAGAATTTAAAGCTTCTAGCATAGTACCTGGTACGTAGTAAGAACTCAATTAACGTTAATTCTCCGACCTTATCTAGTCTAAAGATGGAGGTTGGTAAACTTTTTCTGTAAAGGCCCGAATGATAAATATTATAGGCTTTGTAGGCCATGCAGTCTCTGTCACAGCTGCTCAACTCTGACATTGTAGTGCGAAAACAGCCGTTGACGATGTGTAACGTGAGTATGGCTGGGTTCCAGTAAAACTGTACTTAGAAAAAGACGTGGCAGACCAGATTTAGCCTTTAGGCCATAGTTTACCAAACCCAGGTCTCACAGTTCAGTTAATGTGAATATTTTATTTTGCTAATTAACCAAGCTTCTTTGAGCAAAATCCCACCTTGCCATTTTATGAATTTAAGTATACCTCAAGTCAAATTATTTCTCTCTACAGATGCAAGTATATAATATCTCATTATAAATGAAAAAGCCAATTCCTTAGATACTGTCACCAACGTTAGTTTAATAGTATTCTGTTTATACAGCTTTTGAAATAATCTTGTTTCATTGCTGTATCTTTTTCATCAAAAGAGGTAGTTTTTTTGTTTATGTTTTACCAGAGTACTTTAGACATCATGAGAGTACCTAGCAATGTGACTTTTGTGGTCTCCTCCAGCCTTAAGATTATTATTGTAGTACAGTAATTTGTTCCTTCTTTTTCTTTTATTTTGCTGAGGAAGATTAACACAGAACTAACATCTGTGGCCAATCTTCCTCCTTTGTTTTTTTTTGCTTGAGGAAGATTAGCCCTGAGCTAACATTTGTGTCAGTCTTCCTCCACTTTATATGTGGGTTGCCGCCACAGCATGGCTGACAAGTAGTATGGGTCCATGCCCAGGGTCCGAACCCAGGAACCTGGGCTGCCGAAGTGGAGCATGCCAAACTTAACCACTGTGCCACAGGGCTGACCCCAATTTGTTCCTTTTTACTTGTGTATTTCTGCCATCCAGGCCTCCCCCTGTCTTTTTCTCTCCAGCCTGGTGGGGACTTCATTTTCCTTGCTAAGGCAATGACCTGTTAGAGGCTTTCTCCGTATTTTGTTGGCTCTTGAGGTCATTGGGTCCTACTCTTGCCCAGTTTAAATAGACTAATCAGCGTTTTCCCAGTAAAAGTTAAACAGCTTTATGTAAAACTAGAAACCCTTGTTCCCAGTAGCAGACTTTCCTCTTGCTTACAACTTTTGCCAGGTTAGGACCGCAACAAAGACTCAGCTGGATTTTTTACTACCGGTGTGCCCCATTCATTTACATAGATAATTGAGTTAATTACCAAATGCCATGTCACGGCAAGAAATTTAATTTCTCTTGAAAGAAAATGAAATTGATCTTGTCTTGGAAAGGAATCAAAAGGTGTGTTAGACACCTCGAAGGGGGGGATTCTCTCTTTTATGTTCCTTTATAATCCTCACAGCATTTGACACAATTGGCTGTGAGATAGATAATAAATACTTCTTGAAATATTATTTGTGGGACACTGAAGAGCAATTGAACCATAGTCATTGGAGATAAGAGGGTCATTCTTGTTGTTTTTATCCCCTTTATGTTCTCAACCTCCGTACTGCTACAGCATGTAAGATATTAAAGGTTATCTTTTTAACAGTGTCATCCACATGAAAATTGAAAGCTAATTGTTCTTTTTGCTTTGTTTGTTTTTGTCTGTTTTTTAAAACATGCCGACCCATACCAATTAAACATCTCTTTTCTCAGATGGAGGCCAAAGTAAAGGGGACACTAAATTACCACGGAAATCTCAGTGACTTCCCAGCAAGCAAAGGAGATGACACACTCAGCTGGCTGATGGAATCTACCTGATGGGAAAGTACTCATGTGGTCATAGGGCTGCTGTTCTGTCGATGTTTACATTCTCTCGTCCCAAGCACTGTGGTGAGGAGGAAAAAGAAAAGAAAACATTACTTGAGTAAAGCCAGGTGCAGGAGGAAGAAATGCTTTCATGCAAAGTTAGTGACCTTTGGTCTCTTCTAAAGAAAGAGAGTTACCATATTAACTGACTTGAAAGAGAATCAGTTGTCAAACCCACAGAAGTACAAATTTTATTTTTCCCGGGGGAGGAAGAAGGAAATTGAGGATTTGGGTGAACTCCATCCATCCTGGGGGTTGGATCTGAACACTTGCAGACATAATTGCATAATAAAAGGCAATTTATCTGGAATTAGGACAGTTTATCAGGAGTAATGATCATGTCTATTTGAGTGGACTACGCAGCAAATTTGCCACAAAGAAAATTAGTGCCCCTATGTCTGATAGAGACAGTAGCTGAGTAAATACCGTACCCTCAAAAATCCTGAGCAAACTTGAATCTTCTCCAGTGTGTAGCAACTCCCCATATAAATCAGTGGACTACAGATGCTTCAGGAAAGTTATTTTAACACAGTGATATATATTATTAAATCATTGAGATTTTTAAAAGTCAAGAAATTGAGCCTGTTGCTCCTAACAGACGAAACTTAGATGTCCCCTTTTTGTAAAAGGGTCAATTACATCTTGCATTCAGAAGCAGGTACTTAACTCTCTTCTTCAGGTGATTTGTGCATCTGGTATTGACTGGTTAATTCTTATTTCCATTCTTGTTGTTAAAATGTGACTGTTCACATTTTTCTCTTGAGAAATGGGGATCTTTAATGTAGGGCTGTGGCTTTGGTGCTCTTAGCCCTTTCAGGCCTACCAGTATGAACTGTAAATTTCCCCCTCAATTCACAACTTCTCTTTCTGTTCTTTTAGCTAGTGGTACTTCAGGCAATTACTAACTATTGATTTAAACAGGTATAAGTGTGTACTACATATGCTTCTTCATTGGTCATTCAAATGGCATATATATATTTTTGGAATTTTTAAGATGGTATTTTAAAGGGAGGAATTACATTAGGATCATTATGTATACAAGGGATTATTTTTATAACAATCAGTGTATTTTTGCTCCCTATAACCAGTGTAGTGAAATTGATTTGGAGCATTTGGGATCTTAAAGCTTTACTAATATTTACTCAGAGTATTGATATATGAGTGAGCCTGCAGATAATAAGATTCCTTAGTTGTTATAGCTTCCTTATGCAAATAGCATACTCAACAAAGGGTGTTAAGGGAGAAATTTATGGTTCTGTTTGGATGCATTTTATTTGATTTTTTTGCCTCATCATTGTCTCTCTCTCCCCCTCTCTTTTTTATTCTTCCTATTTAGGCTTCTAAATGTTTTCAAACTGTACCCAAGAATAGTGTAAGCTTGGTCCATTTATAATGACAGACTAACCTAAAAAACGGCATCAGATTGGTAGTAGCAAGATTTCTTGTGCATAGTTTCATTACGAATCACCCTATACCATTGTTTATGCAAATAAGAGTATTAACTGGGCCCTTTTTTCTTTTTATAAGCAAAATTCCCAGATAGATTATGGGGCTATGAATAAATTATCACAGATCTGTGCAGATCTGTAAGCCTGTATTTTGACTTCAAAGTCACATTGGCTTGCTTCATAGCAAAAAGTTAATAAATAACTGAAAACTTTAGTTCCAAGAACTTGTTATGGTAAGAGGAAAGGATTATTTTAAAGAACTCATTGATATAATTACTTGCCTCTAAGAATTTAGTTTACCAGTAAAACAAATAAGAATATTGTATCAACCCTGGTAGATATTTTAGAAGGATATTGGGATGTTGCAGAAAGGTTTGACTTGAATTGAGTATGTTTGATTAAAGTAAGTTTGTTTTTTTAATTAGAGAAGCTTACTCAATTCTTGAGTTATTGCAGTGTAGCATACCTCTTGCTTTTATCTAATTTGGGGGGAAAAAGTCTTTGCTAATACTTTATAGGAGTTTTCCTTTGAGAAGCTAGCCTTTGTTTTACTTCCTATGTCAGGAGAGAAAGCAGAGTGCATATTAATCTCTCTTCCTTCTGATAACTGTGCATGTATTCATCTGTGTGTGTCTATACACATATATTTATTTATATATAAGGTCATGACTAATGTAAGTCGAGGAATAACAATTTTAATTTCTTAAATCTATGAATTCTGAATCATGCCATGTGAAAATCCTTGATGACTCTGTTGTCATGAGAGAAGAACAAGATCACCAGTTCTTGCCCCCAGCATCATTTTGTAACTAACCAGTAAACATATCTGAAGGCCTTGGCGCTGAGAAGTCCACACGTGTGGAGACTGTGTTCTGTTCTCTTCAGCCTTGATTCCTGGAGGACTGCTGCCAGAGCCCCGCCCCACCACCTCATTGTCACTAACATATCCATTTCAGTCAAGACTGCCTTTTTATGTTGTACAAATAAAACAAATATCCTTATGTTCCTTATTAAATAAGTCTGATCAGAGAGTTCCTACATGTAAATACAAACCTATTTCTTTTCTAGATCATAACATTGAAATTGGTGTCCATACTTTATGGTCACCTGTCTTTACAGTTTTTCTTACTAAAAAACAAACATATAAAGTTTTTATTTTTTAGCACAGAGACTTGTGATTCATACTGTATTTTTGCACTTAAAAGTCAAATTATGTTATTTTTTAAAATGCTGAGTAATTGGAAAGGATATAGAGCGATGAGTATTTCTGCAGAGCATTAGCAACATCCCAATGCAAAAGTAATCAGCACACTTATGTCCCACTCAGCGGGATTCTTGATTCAGGAAAATTAAGCTGTTTGATTTCCACTGTTTTGTATTTTAAATTGCCTTCACTGATGTATAAGCTGTTACTGTGCATACAAGTGACTCCTCAGTATTCACGAGCAATAATGGTCGGCAGAGTTGTCTTCGAGACAGCCGTGCTGAGCCTCGGCTGGAGACTGTTTGGGAGCAAAGTGTCAAGCTCGTTCAGAGCCTCCGAAATAAATACAAGCAATAATTCCATTATAAGTTGATGATAATTCTTTCTCATATGCTTCTGAGATAAGAAGATAAATCATAATTTTAAAACAGCCTGAAGAAAAAGGTTTTGGGAAAAGAAGTGAGGTTAATCTGAAGTCACAAAATCCTGATATTCTGAGGAAATCAGAGGATTGTGTTAGTACATTCTTTCATGCCTACCACCCCTTTGATGGATGTTGTTAGCCCAAATTACATTTCCTTATATCATAGAAGCTGAAGAGGATTTGTTATATTACCAAGGTGGGAGGAAGAACCGGGCACATACGTGTTTGAATACTGTGGGTTTGACACCTGTTTGAGAACAACTTATTGGAAAAGATTTTTAACCCAGGATTTTTTTTTCCCAAAGCAGATCTAAATTGTTTACTACCCAGGGTTGGAAAGGGCAGACACCTCTAATCCTTCTCCTCTGGTTGCCCTCTGCCACACCCCTTTCCACCTCTACTTGGTTCAAGACCTTTTCTGAAATGGAAATTCTGCTGTTGTTCAAACTGCCATTGATTATGAGAACTCTGTGTCCCTTGGGATCATCTCTTAGAACTCCAGTTATCTATCATATTTGCTGCTACATCTGTAAGATGAACTTTGCCTGTATTGGTCTACTTTAATCTAACTTACAGTTCTTTATTTCTGGGAGGTTTTGTCATACAGTTTCACCCATGTATAGAATTAGGATACTTTATTTTAGGGGTGTACTGTAGAAGCACACTGGTCCCTGTATTCTTTTTATCATCATTTAGGTTTTGAATTTGTTTGCTTTTTTTGTTCAATGGTATTTGTTTTGTTTTAAATTAGAAATAAAAAAGTGAGAAAAATCTATAATCAGGCCAAACTTGAGAACTTTCCCTGTGCTTCAGCACTGGTTTCTGCTGACCTTATGTTCTCAAAAGGGGCACTGTTACTTTCTATTGTGCATGTATGATTGTTCTTTTGTTTTGTTTTTTGCTTTTGGGGGCTTTTGTTTTTGTAATAATGAAGCAGAAGGAAAATGCGGTAGTAGGTAAATGATTACAAACGTTATGCAATTTTATTTTATAAAATTTAAGGGAAAAAGTTTAACTCTCTGTAAATCATTTCTTAGCTCTGGTAAAATGCTTATATTACTCCTCTAAAACATGCTCAATTCAGGCCTTTGTCTTTGTTAAGTGCCTTTTTTTGCTTTCTTTTTTCCCCTCTTTTGAAGCTGTTCTCAGATATCCTAAAGTACAGGCTAATAAGTCAGGGGATTCAGGAGGAAGAGTCTCAAATTTGCCAATGTCGTGTCGTGCTGTTTGTTTTAACATTCTTCCTTTTCTTTCTATGTATATGGATATATGTGTAAGATACATACGTACATATATATGGATATATATATGTATACATATGTAATATATATATAAAACTAGTCGCTGCTGTACCATTGCATCCTTTCCAAACACTCCCATTTCAACGTCTGCAAAACTTCTGCCTTGTTTATTCCATTGCTTCTAGTCAATTCAAGTGGGTGGATTGGGAAATCGTCTTTTCACAAGATGCTATCTCCCCCTTTGAATATCTGTTTGTAGAAGTTAACAAAAGTATATATATAATTAGTCAGTTATTACAAGCAAAATAAATTTAGTGGACTCATTGACTGTTCCTAGATGTAACCCACTGTGTTATGCCCTTCACACTTGGTGAGTAATGCTGAAGAAAGCGTTGGAATAACCAGAGTCTTCTGTGGGTCAAGCTGATACGGTGCACTCTGGCAGGCAAGACTCAAGACATGGAAGAGCTAGAGTTAGAACCATGTATTGTATCTGTCTGAGTTTTGAAGGAAGTCAGCAACTTTGTCAACATTAAAAACGCATCATATATTCTTCTGGGAAATGATTTTTGAAGAATTCATATAGCTACGTATCTGTAAAAGGTTAGTAAACTTAGAAGCAGAAAGACTTCAGATACTGAGGAAAACACTCATATAACCTATAGCATTCTTGAGAGATCTTCAGTTTTCTTTTTATTTGCCAGATAATTAGCATTTGGCTTAATCTGATTTGATGGTTATTTAGATTTCTCCCTTGAGCAAAATAACATAATTTTCAGGTCTAAGATTCATCTGTTTCTTGTTGAAAACAGATGTGACATGTTAAGGGAGACTAAGTTGAACCAATCCTCAGAACCCAGTACAAATATATCTAATAAGTGCCCCCTTTTAAATACATTTTAATTGGGAAGAGGAGACTGATGGCCATAAGGAGAAAGTAGAGGCTCCTGGTAGTGTTACCGGAGGGGAACTGCCATCAGGTGGCCTCAGTTCAGTCGTAAGTGTTACTCTTGAATTGCTGTTTGTAGGGGGAATGTCATTTAACCTTCGTGCCTCACATTACCCATTAGAAAATTGGGTATGATAATATTCACCTACCTCCCAGGGATATCAGAGACTTTCAAAAATATTTTGTTTTTCTAAAATGTCCTATATAATTAAAAAAAGTATTATCATCTTCCTGCAGAGGCTAAAAAATGTTTCCCTATGATGGATATAAAAAGCACCATATGATTTTTTAAGTTTAAAAAAATCACTGGAATTCTAATTTAGATGCATATTTGTTATTTAAACATATTATATTTGTGGTGGGATAAAATGGTTAGTTTCAGGTTAATAAGTGGGGGGGAATAACACTAAGTTTCTTAATTCTAAGTAGATTTTTTTTTAGACTTTTATGGTGTTATTACATGTGTGATTTTTGCCAAGATTGTGGAGCTAAAGCTAGGTAAAGTGTGGGTGATTGGTTATTGGAGTTGATAAATGATCCCAAAAGTTTTATCTGCCTCACTTTTCCATCTTCTCAATTTAATTTCCTTGTATTACTTGTTCGGTGGTGGATAGCTAAGCTTTTAACTTTCTGAGAATGAGTGGGGTTGCCTCATTCTTGTAAATGAGAGATTGTGTACTATTCCTGTAACTTTCCGTTTATCCAGCTTTGCACTGAAGGGAGCAAGCACTACACACAGTCAGATGGGTACACTTTTTAGCCAGTCTACCTTTGTAATTTATGCTTCTTCAACCCATGAAAGAGTTGGAGCCATCAACTGCTCAGGTTGTAGGAAAATGAGAGAGGGGAAGCAAGATTCACTTTCTAGCTAGGGCAGGGGTAGAAGGAAACATATTTTGCCCAGCTCTGAGGAGGAAATCAAGATCATTTTATCCCACCTTCCATCTCGACACATTAAGTAGTAATACATAGAAGTTTCCTTACGTCATTTAAAACAACAACAGGAAAAAGTGGATACTGCATTTTTAGTTAGGGCTAAAAGCTGAGCAACAATTGCTGGGGGTGTGTGTAGATTTAAATTGTAGCACCTTATTCAGGGTCAGGAAAGAGAATGTGGGGGGATGAGGAACAAATTATCCATCGTAAGTGAGTCAGGAGAAAACACCAGGCCCAAGCAGACAGAGCGTCTAGGTTAATTCCCAGAATTGGCCAAGGCCCATTTAATCTCTAGTGATAGGATGGTTTTTCCTTCAAAATCACTTTTTGGCTTTTTGTTGCTTTTTCCAGATAAGGCCTTAGTTAGTAGCCTCTAAATATCAACTATGCAGATAAACAAACTTTATTTTCTACATTTTCTCTCATTTTCCATTCTTCAAATAACAGATGTTAAGACTTCTACCCAAAGAAATAAAGCATAAGGGTTTTGTTGAATGTGTGTTTGTTCCTCAAGGGAAAATTAACAGAAGCGTAAAATAGATATTTTGTGTGTTCATCTATCCTAAAATGTGAACTTTATATTGAAAAACTTAAATACAGATCCTTTCTCTGGTACAGAACTGTAGTTGGAACCATGGCATGTCTTTGGGTTGTTATGATAAAATCATCCCAGAGTTCAATTCTGAGAAAGTTTTAGATTCTGTGGCACAGTATTCAGGTTTGTAGAGCTGAACAGATGGTCAGACTCTAATTAAAAATAGCTTTGAATATTAATGTTGATTCTTCTTTCTTCATTTCCTTTAGTCTTCATTCTTCTTTCCTCTAGTGTGAGCTCTTAAGTTAACTGTTCGTCAACCAGTTGCTACAGTGGAATATGAAGTGCATGTTAAGGGTCCACAGAGGCAAGGTTACCCTGCCTTTCACCTGTTCTCTCTCACTTGGACCCTCTATCCTGTGTCCCCGTTGAATTCAAGGACAGACTGCAGGCGTTTTCCAGGAGACTGTTTACATCCCCGCATAGACACAGGCAGGGACTCGTAGGATTTCAGTCAGACTGCCTTTGAATAAGTTGATATTAAATCACATTTTTCTCAGATACTCCTAAAGAACCGTTTGCTTGAAAGTAGCTATTTGTGATCTTTATATAATTTCCTCATACTGTAATACTTCTACTGCTCAATCTTTCCAATATATTTCCATTTTATAGCAGGTTAGTACTTAAATTTTGGACACATTTCTGAACTGTTACCCAAACAGGTCAAGAATACTTACAGAAATCTCAGTAGTACAATTAAGGGGGTCTATATATCCAGGACTTAGAATCATCATTAGTAACTGGATTTTTTTTTTTCTCTTCTCCTTTGTATTAAAAAAATAGATTTCTCTGCTGTATAATGTGGTAGCAGCTGCATTTCATGGCTGCTTCTTGATACTTCTCAAGGTTATTCAAGAGAGATGCAGACTTTTGTTAGGGACTCTTACCTTCATAATACTCTGCCTTGCTATTTCGTACTTCCCTGCAATAAACCTGCTCGGCAAAGGTCTGAGTCAAACAGGCCATGTGAATCCTTAGTACCAATTTTATGTTCCTCAGAAAACTCTCTATACATTATTTGCTCCCATTTTCCTAATAATAATATAATTCTATTTTATCCTAAATCTAATTTTAAAATATTTTATAAGAGAGCACTAATGGAAACCTAATTGAAATACAAACAAGATGACTATTACCCAAGATAACTTGGAAATACTTCTGTTTTTGAAGTTAACAGCTCCATCTACCCTCTAAGCACATTTAGGAGTCAGCAGGAATCAAGACCAGACAGGTGGCATGTTTTTCTATGTGACAACGTGCCCTTAATTTGTCAGATCTTACCTATCTTGTATTTTCTGTCCTTACGGCCGTAAACTTTCCTCATTTTTTGTTTATCTCTGCTGTTTGCAGGGATAGTGTGCCCCGTGCCAAACATTGGGTGTTCTTTCCCGTACCTGCACAATTACCAAGGATTACCCCAATTCTGGCTAGAAGCATTAAAAGAGAAAGAAGTTATTTTCAGTTGACAAAGGTTTTATTGTTTTATATAGTTAGTTGGAAAGTTGGCCAACTTTGGCCAACTTTTAAAATCCTGATATGCCTATGTAATTAATTACATATACCTTCTGAGACCTTCAGATAAGCAAAGGGCCCTTCCACCAGTAGAATAGGTTCCCAACCTACAAATAATTTCCTTGAATCCATGGCCAGCCTCCAGAGAAAGGATTCAAGCTTGGACAGTCCTTTTGTTGGCTGTCATTGAAAAATTGTATTATAGTAGGTATCAAAAATATCAAATTGTTCTTAAGAAGAGTATGTAAATCTGGGGCTTGCCCTTGTGTTTTGCTCACTAAACACTGTCAGGCTTAAAAGAAGAGGAAAAGAAATTTCTGGCTGGTGAAAATTTTGTGCCCCAAATAATATGTTAATCAGACTCTACCAAGGTGTTTTCTCTCTTTTATTACAAGCAAGAAAATCTATTTATAGCTGTAAAAATTATTATGGGACTGCAGACCTATTTGCTATAACTGATTGGAAATAAGGATTCTGATTTTTAGTCTGGGTAAGCACATATTTCCAACCCTTACAGTGTGAGTTTTGATAAGGGAAAGACTTTTGTTTGGTGACAGAAGGAAAAACAGGACTTATTTGTACAGTGAGTGTTCCCTCTGTCGAGGAACTTCCCTCCAGTTACACATCCTCCTCTCACTGTACCCTCCTCCATACTTGATAAAGACGCCAACAGCTTTCACAACCAACCTTGAAGGAAGGAGCCTAAACAATTGCTGCTCCCCTGGGGGAAAGGCACCGCTTACTGTATTGCATTTGTTTATAGGGAGGTGTGTTTTTGCTAATTTGAAGGGATATACTGTATTTTAAATAAGTGTATGACTTAATATTTTGGGATTTTTTTTCCTCCTTTAAAACTGGACCTGAACACAGCTTTGAGTTGATATTTGTAATAATCTCAGGACCTGAAAGATTGTAGCATTTAGTGTGTCTTAAAAATTATGTACTGTACCAGCCATGGATTTTTGTAAATATACCTGTCTCTCTTTTTTGTATTATTTTAGTAAAAAAATAATAAATTTAAATAAAAGGGGGTGGTGATGACATGTGAATGGGTTTGGGTATGTGTGTGTGTGTTTGTATAAGGCTCTTTTGAGATGAACTGGTGCTTGTTTAATTTCCGGCTCTAATCAGAGCAGGAATATGGACAAACTGCTGCTACTGACCCCTGCACTGAGCCCAGGTATTTCCATTTGTCTTTCCCAGCGGGTGATGAAATACAAGCTACCAGGAAACGGCTGAGAGGTTGAATTCTTCTTCCCACTGCCATCTTGCCTTTGCATTCTCAGTGGTAACGCTTTCCCAACTTAGGGTGGTTTGCTGGTCTTTAGTTGTCAGAGAGCTCTTGTCACTATTTTCTATGAAGAAAGAAGGACAGGTAAATTTTTTAACCAAAAAATATCACACATTTCATAAAACCCTGATAAATTTTGGTTATGCTAGAGGGCTTAAACATTCCTAAATAGGGATCTGTGAATTTGGTAAATTAAACCCATGGATATACTCCTTCAGTGCAGGGATTTTTTTTTTTTTCGCTTTTTTTTTCTTTTTTTTTTGCAACAGCCTTGCTCATATTCCAGGTGTAGCTAGCAAACCCGTTTTAAAGCAGGAGCCTTATTTGATTCAGTGTAGATGTTTCCTGTCTATCCTTTGTGACAGGGCTTTTTACATGAGTGTTTTTTCTTTTTGTATGTGTTATGTGTTTGTTGTATTAAATAAAGAGGAATGTACATATTATTCTCGTGTCTGTTGTATTATTGGGCTAACTTGGATTCTAGTATCTCATTCTTTCAGTAGTGGTTGAATGTCTGTTGTCTGTATCGCATTGTGCTAGGCACTATGGGATACAGAAGTAAAAGATACAGTCCCCACCCTCAATATATTGATAAACAGTTTGCAATCACATGACAAATTAAAAGATAACAGTTCAAAATTTTTCAGAAAGATGTTGTCCATTGCCACTTGACATTTGAGTTCAGAGCAGGGGAGAAATCGGACTGGAGAGATCTGGGAAGACTTTGTCAAGTGGATGGCACTAGAGGTGGGCTTCCAAGGATAGTTGGGATTTGGCTAGGCAGAAGGAAAAGGGAATGTCTTGAGTGGAGTCAGGAAGAAGCAGGAAGTAGACCAGGCTGGTTTGAGGTGTGTGTTGGGATTCGCAGAAGCCAGCCTGTGGAAGTCCTGGGATGCAGGCTCAATTAGGTTCTTCCTTTGGGTTTGAGGGTGTGTGTGTGTGTGAGGGTGCTACCAGGGTCAAGGCTTGAAATGTAGATAGGGAATTATCTGTAAAAGTGATCATGTTTTAAAGCCTTACTTATAGAGGACTTCTTAAAGGAAAAGTATCATTAAGAGAAAAGAGTAAGAAAATAATTCAACTTTAGAAATCCAGCTAGGGAGTGGGAAAAGGATGAAGAGAAAGAAAGTACTTGTCAGAGGAATTGAACAGTTTGTCATTTCTAAGTGTATATTTATATATGCATAGAAAATACAAAAAGACATACCGCCTAAAGCATAAAGAGTAGTGGTATGAGCGCTTTTATTTTTCCTTTTAGTTAAGTGCATTTTCAGTGCATTGTCATTATGATAAGAAATTTTAAAAGGCATGGCCCTCATGCATGGGGCCTGAGGGTAGGCTGCAAGTGTGCTTTTACTAAAACATTAACAGGTAAGGACAGTTTTGGCAAAAGTGTGTTCTTGGGAGAAACAGCCCCTCAAGAAATTTGTGGTTAAATAATTTGCACTTAACTATGTTGTCACCATTTGTAGGTGTATAGTAACATATTAAAGTTGCCATTGTTAAACAAGGTTTTTTTAGACTCACAATTTCCCCAAGCTTATTTGACCACGGAGTGCTTTTCTTCCTGTAACTCCAGTTAACATTAAACATATACGGCATGTAAAGCACTTAGCACAATGACATGTAGTAAGCACTGGGCAAATGTTAGCTTTTATTATTCTTCATACCAATTCTGTTTTATTCTTTATTATATTCTGTATTTTAAAAAAGACAGATTTTAAGAAGAAAAAACATGGCCCAAGGAGTTAAGGATTTCAGAATAACTAAGAGAGAAATATTATTCTCTTTTGGTTTAGAGAGCCAAGAAGTAAGTGGGTAGAGAAATGCAACCAATTCTCTAGAGCTGAATGAGGGTCATGTGTCCAGAAGGGAGGGTTGTTCAAGGGAGTAAAGAAAAATGTATGAAGCAGAAAGTTTATGTTTTACACTTGTCCACGTTGGTAAGAAATCATCTCAGACCTGAGCTCTGGCACAGGAAAGTGTCTGCGGCTGGTTACAAAAAGGATGCGTGGAGCAGCAACTCTAGGTGGAGCTTGAAGGCAAAGCGAACAAATTGGTGAAGGAGCTGCTTTGCCCTTACAGACTTATTCTAAGGGGAAAATGGACTTGTACAAAGGCTTCTGTACAAGGATGTTCATCTCAATGTTGCTCATAACAGTACAAGTTTGAAACAATCTAATGCCATGTTAGAGGGGATTGGTTAAATAAAATAAAAGTTAAATGAAAATTTTTAAAAGTAAGACCAGACCAAGATGTCCATGTATTAAATGAAAGAGCAGTTTCAAGTGTAAATGCACAGAAAAATATGTAGGAAGTCATACACCCCAAAATGTAGAGTGGTATGAGTGCTTCTTCTTTATCCTTTTACTTAGATGTATTTTCAGTGAAAATGGTAATCTGAGCAAGTTTGTTTTTTAAGAAACAAATAGGTAGACTTGGTTGAAGAAAGGGAGAAAGAAAGGGGAAAGTGGCTCTTCCTGTCTCACCACTGAGAGAAGGGAAAAGAAAAGAATTTATTTCCTCCAATCAGATCCTGCCATATCCCAAAATTGGATCTAGCTTGGACGGAAGACACAATGAACTGCTTGATTTGAAACAGATTTTTTTGAAAAGATTATCCTTGCACTTGGTTAAAAAGAAAAAAGTACCAAGTACATGGATATACAGTGAGCCCAAAGCCTCTCTCCTACCCATGATCCCCATTCTCCTTCCTCAGAGCAACCACTGCTGCCAATTTATCCAGTTATAAGCATAGATATGTATCTGACTTTTTAACATAAATTTAGCATACATGTCTACTGTATTGTACTTAGCATTTTTTTCAATTGGAAATTATTCTACATCAGTACGTAGAGGTCTGTCTCGTTCTTTTCCACAGCTCATGGTATTCCATAGTGTGGTAATCAGCATGATTTATTGTATCCATTCTTTATTGATGGGCATTCAGATTACTACCACACATCAAACTGTGATATCCTTTATGTATTTTCAGTCTGAGTATGCGTATCAAGTGGATATTCAAAAGTCCTTTTTGGTGAGTGTAATGATGATCTAGTGCTCTAGATTTGAAAATCAGTGTCCAATTTGTAAGACCGCTTCATATCCGTGTAAAGCTTTGAGAAATACTTGAGAAAATAAATCTTTTTAAGGGAGTTTTGATAATTGGAAATAAAAATAGAAGAGCTGATTCTGGGTGCACCAAGGGTTGGGTTACATACAGTGCAGATGAGATCATGAGCTTTTCAGTGACAACCCCTCTGATGCAGGTGTATTCTGTTGTGAGTGTCCTTACCCCAAAAACGATTGCTCTCCCTCATCTGTATGTGCCTTGACGTGGCTTGGTTTTTCTGTCTGTGTGTGTGTGTGTTCCTCTTCTGTGTCCCTGTGTCTGTCCCTTCACTATTTCTCCACTATCTTTCCTAGTAAGGTGGCATAGCGTAAAGAAGAAAAGGCTGACATTAGACAGACTTGGGTTCACCAGTCCCCACCATGAGGCTGTGGCATTTTAGATGAGATGCTTAGCTCCTTCCAGCCTGTTCCTCATTTCCACCGTTGTCATACCCAGTGGCGGGGTTTGTTGTTGGACTAGAGACGAGGTATGGAAAGCACCTAGCATAGTGCCTAGCACATAAGAAGAGCTAAGAAATGGTGGCTACTATGATTCTCTTTTCTGCCTTTTTTCTTCTTAAATTCATGCTTCCTCTTGCTCTCTTAATTTTCCAAAATATAGGAGTGAAGCCAAAGTGTTTTAAAAAAATCTTTTAATATTTAAAGTACAGGAGTGGATAAGTATCAGTTAAAATTCTTTCATTCCAAGTACCAAACCCCTGGCTTAAAAAGTAAAGAGAAACTGCTCTAAAAAATAAAGTCTACTAAACAAAACAGTCAAGGGAATCTTTCGGTTCACATAACTGAATAGTCTAGAGGTAAACCTGGTTCAGGTGAATCTTTATCCAGTGATTCAGTGTCACCAAGACCCACCCCTCTGCTCTGGCATTCAAAGTGTGGGGTTCCACAGGTAGCCCCTGACAGCTTCAGGCTCCCCCGTCATAGCCAAATGGCTGCTGCAGTTCCAAACTGTATGTGAGTTCAGTGTTGTATGTAGTTTATTTTTGCTCAGTTGTACCTCAGATACAAAGCAATGCATTAATCATGTGCCTGAGTTCACAGCACACGGCCATCAGCACTCAGAACAATAACTCAGCCCCTCATTTTGTTAGAAATTAGGTTTCTCCTTTCTTCCTTAGTCCTCACTCCTTTGTGTCCCGTAGGCACCCACTGTTACTTTTTTGATATGTGCCCCTTGTTATGTATTCATCCTTCTAAAGAACGAATTGTTCTTTTGTGTATGCAATTTTTATACTAATATTCCCGTGCTATAAATCTTGCTGTTTCCTACTTTTCTCACTTTCTTAGATTTATCCATGTTGCTATATGTACATCCTGTGTTGCTTCCTATTGCTGCATAGTATTCCTCACTGTGCATCCTCCACATTTTACATATCCATCCCCCTAGAGGTGGATGCCTAGGTTGCCTCCAATTCCTTCTTACCACAAGAAAGGCTATAGTCTTCTGTGAGTTGCCTGTTCATCTCTGCTCATTATTTGAGTGCATTTTCATCTTGTTGTTGTAGATGATAATCTCTTACCAGTTTTAGATGTGTCAGAGATTTGTTTGTCACCTGTTTTTTACATTGCCTATGAGATTCTTTATTGAACAAAAATCCTTTTGACAGTCAAATTGATCTTTTTTGTCTTATATTTATGTTTTGAGAGGTTTGTTATGAAATATTCCCACCCCCCAGGTCACAAAGATATCCTCCTCCATTTTCTTTTCATAGCTTTATAGTTTTACCTTTCACTTGTTTTCATTCATAATCCATCTGTTGTCCACCTTCGTGCACTGTGTAATGTAGGGATCCAGCTTTATTGTTCTGCATTTAGTGAGCCAGTTTTCCCAGCACCATCTAGTGAATCTCCCCTTAATTTTTGGTACCATTTAAAAAAATTTTTTTCCTTCTTCTCCCCAAAGCCCCCCCAGTATACAGTTGTGTATTTTAGTTGTGGGTCCTTCTAGTTGTGGCATGTGGAACGCTGCCTCAGCATGGCTTGGTGAGCTGTGCTAGATCCATGCCCAGCATCCGAACTGGTGAAACCCTGGGCTGCCCAAGCGGAGTGTGTGAACTTAACCACTCAGCCACGGGGCCGGCCCCTGGTACCACTTTTTCTCATAGGTCAAATCCTCATAATTGCAAGGGTCTATTTCTGAGCCCTGTTCTGTTCCATTGGTCTTTTTATTTCTGCACCGGGATCACAATGTCTTTTCATTACTGTGGACTTACTGTATGCCTTAATATCTAGTAAGGAGAGTCTCCCTCTTTGCTCTTCTATGTTGTCTCAGCTAATTGTGGATTTTTATTCTCCTATATAAATTTTAGAATAAAATCTTCAAGTTCCGTTAAAAATTCCAGCCGAAATATTTGTTAGGATTGAATTTAATTCATAAAGTAGTTTAGGAAGAATACAATCTTTGTTCAATTACCTCATTCATGATATCTCTCTTCATTTATTTGAATCCTCTTTTATGTCTTCTAATAAAACTTTTTCATCTTCTCTGTAAAGGTATTGTTCACATATTGATTGCTTGGTACTTTATAGTGCTTACTTTTATGAATGCTCTATTATTCTCTATTATGTTCTCTAGTGTTTTTTCCTAGTATCAAGGAATGCTGTTGATTTTGTATCCAGCAACTTTGCTAAACTCTCTTATTCTAATAACTTGGATGTCTGATTATTTTATTAGCTTTTCAATGGAGATGATCTACAAATAATCTACAAATAATGACAGTTTAATGTCCTCTCCCAATTCTTTCACTTTTCATATCTTGTTTTATCTGAGAGCATTAGACTGGTCCTTTAATACTATGTTAGACAGTAGTGGGGAAAGTATTTTAGTGGCAAAATATCTCAATTTTCTCCATTAAGTCTGGTGTTTATTCTAGATTTTTGGTATATAGTTTTTATGAAGTTAAGAAAGTTCTATTCCTAATTTCCTGGGAATATTGATCATAAGTATGAGTTGAATTACATCAAGTGCTTTTCCCCTAACACCTATGTATGACCAGCACTTGCAGGAAATTTCTTAGAAATGGATTCATTCTATTTTGTTCTTCTTATAATCTCGGTTGTGTCTGTAGTTGTTTCCCTGTTGTCATTCTGTTTTGTTCGATGCATCTTCTGCCTCTTTTTCTTATTCAATCTTACGAGAGGTTTGTCCTTCTTAATTGTTCAAAGAACCATGAATTTTATTGGGTGCATATATGTTTATTATGGTTATCTTTTTGATCTATTGTTCTTTTTACCCATTTATAATGTCCCTCATTTTTCTTTTTGATGTTTTTGCCCTAATATTAAATTTGATATCCCAGGTATCTATATCCTCAAAAATATTCCATTGTATGAATATATTACATTTTTATTTACCCATCCATCCATCAGTTGACAGACACTTGGGCTGTTTCTACTTTTTGGATATTATGATTAATGCTGCTGTGAACATTTATGTACAAGTTTTTGTGTGGATGTATGTTTTCATTTCTCTTGGGTATATAGCTAGGAGTGCAGTTGCTGGGTCATATGGTAACTGTTTAATTTTTTGAGGCACCACCAAGTTGTTTCCCACAATAGCTGAACCATTTAATGTTCTTACCAGTAATGTATAAATTTCCATTTTTCCACATCTTTGCCAGAACTTGTTATTTCCCATTTTTTTGGTTATATCTTGGGAGGTATAAAGTGTTATCTCCTCCTTTGATTTGTATTTGCCTAATGACTAATGGTGTTGAGCATCTTTTCATGTGCTTATTAAGTACTTAATATATTAAGTATAACTTATTTATATTAGTATATTAAGTATAAAAGCACTTCTTCCAGAAGAGTTTTCAAAGAGACTCTTTGTGCTATAAACTTTTGAAGGCCTTATATGTTTGAGGGTATCATCTTTTCTTCCTCACATTTAAATAACAGTTTAGCTGGATATAATATTCTAAGTTATTTTCTTTCATCACTTAGAAAATATAACTTCATTGTTTTTTTGTCTCCAGTGTCTCTGTTAGGAAAACTAACGTCAATCTAATTCTTATTCTTTTGTGGACCTCAAGCTTTTAGAATTTTTTCTTTAATGTTCTTAAATTTCACTAAACTGGGGCCCGCCCCATGGCTGAGTGGTTAAGTTCGCACACTCCACCTCTGAGGCCCAGGGTTTCGCTGGTTCGGATCCTGGGGGCAAACATGGCACAGCTCATCAGGCCATGCTGAGGCAGCATCCCACATGCCACAACTAGAAAGACCCGCAACTTAAAAATATACAACTATGTACTGGGGAGAATTGAGGATAAAAAGCAGGGGGAAAAAAAGAAGATTGGGAACAGTTGTCAGCTCAGGTGCCAATCTTTAAAAAAAAAAAAAAAAAAAGAATGAAAAACAGGGAGGAAACTCCATAATTAAAAAAAAAATTGGGCCGGCCCCATGGCTGAGTGGTTAAGTTCTCATGCTCCACTGCGGCGGCCCAGGGTTTCGCTGGTTCGAATCCTGGGCCAGGACATGGCGCCGCTCTTCAGGCCACGTTGAGGCGGCATCCCACATGCCACAACTGGAAGGACCTGCAGCTAGGATACACAACTGTGTACCGGGGGGGATTTGGGGAGATAAAGCAGAAAAAAAAAAAAAAAAGATTGGCAACACTTGTTGACGCAGGTGCCAATCTTAAATAAATAAATAAAACTGTAAAAAAAAAATTGTTTTTCACTATACTCTATCAAAGTTTTGGTTTTTCCATATTTATTCTGTTTGGTGCTCTGTGAGACCTTTGAATTGGAGTCCTTCTTATTTTTTTTTTTTTTTTTTTTTTTAAAGATTTTATTTTTTTTCCTTTTTCTCCCCAAAGCCCCCCAGTACATAGTTGTATATTCTTCGTTGTGGGTCCTTCTAGTTGTGGCATGTGGGACGCTGCCTCAGCGTGGTTTGATGAGCAGTGCCATGTCCGTGCCCAGGATTCGAACCAACGAAACACTGGGCCGCCTGCAGCGGAGTGCACGAACTTAACCACTCGGCCACGGGGCCAGCCCCGAGTCCTTCTTATCTTTAACTTTTGAAAAGTTCTTATGATTTCTTTAAATATTCTCTTCCCTAAATCCATTTTCTCTCTCCCTGGGACTCGTGTTATATAGATATTGACTTATTATTATTCTCTCTTAAATGCTCTTTCATGTTTTCCATTTCTTTCCAGTATCTTCTGGGAAAATTCCTTGAGCTCATCTAGCTCATTATTCATTTTTCAGCTATGTAGCCATTCTTATTTTTGTCTAATCTGTTGAGTTTGTTCAGCTGTTCCATATTTCAGATGCAGTATTTCCATTTGGTTCTGTATAATTGCTTCTTCCTTATTGTTTTCCTCTTATCTCTGTGTGGATCTTTACTATGCTTATTTTAAGCTCTTCATCTGTCTTGTTCCATTCTGGTTTGTCTAGTACAGTTTGTTCCATTTATTGCTTCTTTTGTTGTGACTGTATTTCTCAAATATCTCATTATTTTCACCTGTGAGCTTGTTTTTTCCTGGGTTTATCAACTTTCTTAGCAAGTGATGTATACTAAAGGGAGAGGCCAAGGTCGGGGCCCTAGGATGTACTTTAAGAAGTGGATTGGGAGCATCAGGGGGCATTTCCCACAGCAAGGTCCCAGGCACCAGAGTCAGACCTTGAACCAAACTGTGGGTCCAATCATGCAGTTTATTGTTTTCTACTAACCTGCTCACAGTGGCTTATTTCTGTGTGTTTTTGCTGCTATTTTATTATATATCCCTGCACTTTGGAACTTTAGCTATGGGTATTCTTTGAGGCCTGGATTTAAAGTGCATTCCTCTAAAGAGTAGTCTGAGTTTGCTTCTTCCAGGCTCCTCAGAACATTACCAACCCAAGACCACTTCAAACTAAATGTTCAGCTTAAGGATTTCGGGGCCACAGAGATAGGATGAATTTCAGCCATGAAGGCATGTGAGTGATTGTTGCTGGTGGTTAAGAACTCTTGATAAGCTTCCCACCCTGCCGCCCCACCCTGAGCTGAGGTTGAGACAGAAAAGTCTCTTCTTTGGGGCCAGCCCAGTGGTGCAGTGGTTAAGTTCGGACGTTCCACTTCGGCGGCCTGGGGTTCGCTGGTTCAGATCCCAGGTGTGGACATGGCACTGCTTGACAGGCCATGCTGTGGTACGTGTCCCACATATAAAGTAGAGGAAGATGGGCATGGATGTTAGCTTAGGGCCAGTCTTCCTCAGCAAAAAGAGGAGGATTGGCAGTAGTTAGCTCAGAGCTAATCTTCCACACAAAAAAAGGTCTCTTCTTGGTGAAGTCAGGGATATTTTTTTTCATTCTCAGCAACAAAGTCAATCCTTGGGGGTTCCATCATTTTGCAAGCCTCTATGATCTGACCTCCCACCAAGCTAGTCTGAGGCTTTCTTTCCTTTTGACTGCCTAAAGCAAATTAAAATCCAGACTCTAGGCCACCAGGGATCAGCAAATATCCTCAGCAAATGCTGCTTTTAGTGCTCACTTACCCATTCCTTCTCCTATCTGACTTCTGGTTATTCTGGCTTCCTTTACTGTCAGCTCAGTTATGCTTTAAGAAAGTATTTTTGTGGTTTGTCAAAATTGCACCCAGCACTTTAAGGTATTTTATATTGAGAGAGATTTCTCTGCACATCTAATCTTCCATAATGTCAAAAACAAAAGCCCTATATATATTTTGTATAAAAATAGTTATATCTATATATAAACATATAATATATAAATAATATACAATATAATGTAGAAATAGTAATAGTTCTATATTAACTGTCCATTCCCACAGTCCAGTTTGTAAGTCAGTCTGTCCCATGTCACCTACAGTGCATCAGGTGTCCTAATGAAAGAAGGAGTCCCATAACGAGGAAGGGTTGACACTGGTAACTTCATTTACTAAAATGGGACTCTTTCTGTGTCAGTTTCACCAGAAACCCCAAAGGCTGAGAACAAAACAATAGGTGCCAAGTCCATCCCCATTCTAAAGGGAGGAGGAGCTAGATCAGCTGTGGCCACATGCTGAGAGACTGTGAAGCTCGTACTCAGAAGCACTAGCTCATGCTGCGGAGGATGAGCTCGGCATCCACCTCCGCGCTATATGAGAGAATATGAGAGGATTTCTTTGGAAGCAGTTGTTGTGTGCTGGACATTTCCCTTCTCCCCATGCAGGAGAGGGTGGGGGTGCTCCTCTTCACCTCATGCCAATGAGGGGGCACTTCAAGAGGACCATTTGGAAAGCCTGACACATCCTATGGAGTTTGAGAGACACAGGGACTTGTGTCTGACTCACTTTTAAAAGTCTAAAGATAAATTGTAGGTGGCTAGCTCCTTGAGAAGACAGAAGAGGAGAGAAGACTGCATTCGGAATGGCTTACACTCCCAAAGTTCCTGAATTCCTATGGACCTCAAGTGGTTCTCAAGGAAAGGAGACAGATTTGGTGATTTTAAAAAGGAATCCAGCCAACAAGAACACATGGAGGGATGAAATGGCCTCAATGGAAGTGAGGCTGCTGGAAACTAAGGGGCTGGGGCAGGAATCCTAAGTAACTAGAGAAGTCATGGCCTACAAGGAACTACAGACGAGAGATCTCCAGTGATGGAGAAACTCCTGAGGACGCATGAGAAAGCACCTATGAGAAAAGCAGCAGCACTGGAATCTGCTACTCCCAGGGGACACTAACGCCAGTTTACAACCCTACCAATCAAGTCAGACCTTAGCTCTTCCCTCCTTTGCTGCTGGTGGAGAGCGGGTCCAGGACAGCAGCTAGCAAGGGGGGAGCAAGGGGGGAGGAGGCAGTGTGTGCGAAACAGACGTGCCTCTGACCATGACCCCCATTCTCCCGTAGATTTCCAGGCTGGTGGAGGGAGAAGTTTTAAATTAACTGACATCTGAAGCTTTGATATGACACTGGATGAGGCTTGTTAATACCTAGAAAAAGAGACTATTTTTTTTAAATGATGATGATGATGATAACTCTTTAACCTATTTGTTACCTAAGAGATTGGAAAAGCTATAAATTTCATCCAGGCATGGGAAAGAACAAATCATTACAGCAGGTTTGTAGGGCACTCATGAGAAAACAAAGCTGCTTTCTAGTTATGCCTTCCAAGTCTAGCTTGTTCCACGAACAGGTTGCATTTGAGAAGCAGAAGAGCAGATCAGGGAGATGGAGAGGTTGGTCATGTCCTCCAGCCCTCACTGCTCAGCCCACAGCAACCTCAGCTGACAATGGGGAGAACTTTTATTGGGTGAAGTTTGGAATTTTAATGTTATACAGATTGGACTTTTTTAAAACCAAAGGGAAAAAGGCTAACTCTCATGTTACTTCCTGGAAAAGCTGTGGGAACCATCTGTGATTTCGTGCTGGAAAGGAAGAAGTCAGCCAGGAGGTTTGCAAACAGGGAGAGGAATGAATTGCTCTCTGCTTGCATCTAGCAAGTCCAGCTTGCTTGCTAATGTCACACTTACTTCTGAGTATTTTGTACTACAGTTTATATGCTACAGGAGGTTATTAATAAGGTTAATTTGATTACAAGTAAGACCCTTAAATAGTAGAAACTACTATGTAATGGGAAGTAGCCATGAAAATCCTGTAAACCACACAGAGATCAAGTGATTATCTTGCTGGAAAGTATTTACAAGAGTTGTCAAACTTAAAAATTACTGATTTTTCTTTTACAAAAGAAGCAAGTGTTTTTCATTTGCTGTCCTTTTCTGTGATGACAAGAGGCTATCAGGAGTATGCTGCCATGCTGTCTATAGTCTGTTTTTTGGCTGCCAGCATTCATTCCCACATCCTTCTGTGCTACTCTCTGTGTCACAGGGACTAGAAATCTGGAAACTACATTTCCCAAACGCCTTTGCCTTCAAGGTTCTGGATGTGATTTCTTTTTGCCAGTGTATTCATGTGAGATTTTGTAGGTGGGAGGAAAAAGTGGTATTTTTTTTCTCTAGCAGCATCTAGCAAAATGGGTAGGCCATGGTAGACTTAGAGTTCTGCTGTAGCTTCCAAGTGACCCCGTCAGCCCAATATCTCAGTACTTAGGGGCAGCTCTGATCAGCAGTGGGGGTTCCCTGCATTTTCCTGACCTGGGGGACAGCAGGAGCCTTCTAATACTCTGAACTGCTGAACGTCAGTGGCAACTTCCCTAAGTCCTGCAGTTCTTCTGCTAGTGCCATAAACATCTCAATGCCCTGCACTCGAAAGGCCTACGGTGGTTTCTCTTTTTCTGACTGAGCCCTGATGGATACAGCTGCCTAGCTGATATTTTGAAAGAAATGAACATACTTAATGGGTCCCTTTAAGTTAAAAGTAATTTTTTAATGCTATAAGTGAGGCATTAACTATGCCTTTTAAAAAGAAACTCATGCTATAGAGAAATTTGAAAATGGATGTTTAGAAATGTTTATCACTATGTGATTTCATTGCCCAAAATAATGTGTTAAACCAAGATTTTCAAAATAATGAAGCATACTGAATTACACTGTTTTCAATAAAATAAACAATGTTTCTTTACTGAGAGAAATTAGGACTTTTTTTTTACTGTTAATAAATAAAAGTATTTTCAAAATAGTTTATTTCATTTTTAAAACAACCTTATTTCTATTTTGTGCATGCTGTAAATGTACATACTACATTGATTCAGTAGTACATGTATATAACTTTAAAATAAAGACTTATGGGGGAGGCACACAATTTTTACCACTATAGATATACAATCAAAAAAGTTTTGAAATCACTGCTTTAGGACACACCTCTATATTATCACAATTGATGGAAGCGAGTGCCTACATGCGTATACTCTCTCAGATATACCCTCTTTTATTACTCCTGGCTCTCTCCAACCAAAATTTCCCCCAGATTCCCATGTGCATGGCCAAACAGCCAGTCACTGCTCTTGTTAGAGAGTTAAGACTGGACTCTTGGGGGTCTACCCCCACAGTTTCATGGGCATAGAAAACTTGTCCTAGAACTCCTCCTTTACCCTCACAGAGCTTGAAGGACAGAATAATGGTGGCCACACAGTGGTTGAGGGATGGAGGTGGGGTCTCTCTACGTAAAAGCATGGGCATTGCCCCACCCCAACATGTGCACACACACAAGCTGAAGATCCCAGATCCCTCACATCATTTGGGTCTTTGCTCAAATGTCTCCTTATCAGTAAGGACCTCCCTGAACACATTATAAAACAGCAGATCCCAATCACCTGCCTCTGGCTTTATTTTTGTCCATAGCACTCATCACCATTTGACAAGTTTTATGTTTATTTGATTATTGGCTGTCTTCCCCTTTGCAGAATGGAAACTTCATGAGTGTAGGACGTTTTACCTATTCTGCCTGCTTTTCTTTCCCTAGCATCTAGAAGAGTGCCTGACTCAAAGCAGATGCTCAATAAAAATTCATTGATTGATAAAATATTTGCTTTCCCAGCCTCCCTTGACCAAGACAGGGGAACATGACCCCTGCCACGCTAATTAAAATTACTCACCCCAGAACGGAACTCTTGGGTAATGACTTCACCCATTCTGGCACAAGTGGAAGCAGAGAAGTCAGCTACAGCCAGTGTCCTGGAGCAGCAGCTCTGGTGCCAGCGTCGTCACTGTCAACTGTCACTGTGTCAGCATTGCAAGCTGTAGCAACCGTGCCTGGTGCTGTTTTCACTGGACCAGATCTGGGGCAGGATTTTGGGTGAGGTTCTTGGCTGTGTAGCTTCCAAGCCTGGTCTCTAGCCTTACCAGGAAATTCTGAGAATCATCCAGCATCTTTTTAATAAGAATGCCTTTTCTGCTATAAAACTTAAAAAAAAAAATTTTTTTAACAGGCATCAGATTGCCTGGGGTCAAACACAGGCTTCACCACTGACCAGTTAGTAATGTTGGCTGAACCATGAAGCTGCTCTGAGCTTGTTCCCACATTTTTTAGTGGGTAAAATCAGAGGATACCTCATAGGACTCTGGTGAGGGTGAAATGAGAGGTTGCCTGTAAAGTGCCCTGGGATGTAGTTCACACACTTGCAACCCTAGGTTATATAAGGCCAACAGAAGTGTTTTGTTTGACTGTTGTTTTTAACTGATTGCTAACATTTAAAAGTTAGGGCATTTCATAACGATTCTAGATTTACAACTTCTCTTGAAAAATCAGAAGCTCTGGCAACACTGGGACCACATTCCTACTTTGCAACAAGGAGATTGTGCTGCAAAGAGCCTAGCTCCTTTGGAGGAGGTGGGAACCCACCTGGCCTGATTCACTTGTTACCTGCCTGGTCTCTGCTGTAGTGTTTGTTTGTAGCCCTGCACTAGGAATATAAAGATTTCTTAAAGCTACAAAATTAAAAAGCTGGGCTGGGGCCAGCCCATGCCTGAGTGGTTAAGTTTTTGTGCTCCGCTTCGGTGGCCCAGGGTTTTGCCAGTTCAGATCCTGGGTGCAGACATGGCACCACTTATCAGGCCATGTTGAGATGGTGTCCCACACGTGACAACTAGAAGGACCCACAACTGAAAATATATACAACTATGTCCCCTGGGGCTTTGGGGAGAAAAAGGAAAAAAAAAAAAAAGTTGGGCTAAATTGTCACTAAGAACTTTTTCAGACTGACTTGGTTTTCTACTGTTGCACAGTAATTCCAAAACGTGTGAATTATTACCAAACAACAGCCAACATGCTGTGGCAGCAACCCACATCCAAAATAGAGGAAAATTGGCACAGTTGTTAGCTCAGAGTCAATCTTCCTCAAGTAAAAAGAGGAAGACCAGAAACAGATGTTAGGTCAGGGCAAATCTTCCAAAGCAAAAAAAAAAAAAAGAAGAAAGAAGAAAGAAACATTTTTTAAAAACCACCTGCAATGCTGGGTCAGCTACCATGGCCAGCCACATACAAGCCCTGAGCAACATGGGAAGGAAAAACTCTTTCACAGAGGGGGAGGAAGTAGAGGCAGCTAGTATAAACAAACAGTCCATTAGAGGAGACTGGGATTCAAGAAGTGCAGTGGCTTTTCAATGGCTGAGTTGTAAGAATCTCACTGGCTGAGCTGTTGCCGGGCAAGAAGAGAAAGTGTTCTTCCTGTAGGCTCTGCTGTCTTGTTAGGGCACGAGAGCCGGTGCTTCTGGCCTCCTGAGTCCATTTTAAATGAAGTTTCCATTTATTAATTATCACAATTCACATGAAGTCATACTAGTTTCCTCTTCTGTTGATTCTGGAAGCTCACGGTTCCAGCCAGAATATGAAAGGTTACATCGAAGTTGGCCACAGCTAGCGCTGGTGGACCCTGACAGAGCCCCAGGAGAGACCTGTGAGAGTGGGAAGTCACAAGGCTGAGCAGTTGCACCTTGGCTCGTGGAGGATGATGAAGCTGAGACACAGGTAATCTAGTCCGTAAAAGCTAAGATCACATAGGTAACGCAGAAAATCTAGAGGAGCTCAGCGGAGTGAATCATTTTAACCTTGCCATGTTGACCACAAGGACCTAGGGCCGTGTCTATCTAGACTTCCCCAGGAAACGTGAAGCGCAAAAGGTAAATAGGAATACTAATACAAACGGTCAAGTTCCAAGCAGAGGGAGTAACAAGGTGTGCGGAGGAAGACGAGGAGAGAATTTCATATACCTGCAGCAGAGGGTGAGAGATGAAGGTTGAGACATACAGGCAAGGGTGATTTAGGCAGGGTCCAGCAGTTTGAACTTTCCCTTAGGGGCAGTGGGGAGCCACTGAGAGATTTTAAACAAGGGATGAGGTCGCTGAGACTCACAAAGAGAAGTGACTTGTCCAAGATATACACTTAGGCACAGAACCAGAAAACGAACTAACTCCCAATTATTTCTAATTAACTAATTCCTAATGAGTCAACTACCAATTCCTCGCTGTCCCACGCTTATCACTGACCGCCAAGCCAGAACACAAGGCATACGTTTTCAACTCGCCACTGGCTCTGCGGAAATAGCCTCAGCGCTTCAACCGGAAACAGAAGATAACCGCTACAGACGCCACCTAACTGCCGGCTGGAACCAAGCTGAGTCCGGAAAGCCGCAAGACCGGAAGGGCCCGGCTGTTTCCGGTAAAAACGCGACAGAGCAGAAGCTCAGGGGGCGAGTCTCCGAGATTCGGCCGGTGAGCCCAGCGCGCTCGGCTCCGCGACGCCGACATGCCCGCTTTTGCGCAGGCGCGGGGGCTCCTGCGCAAGCAAACGCGTACGCAAAATCGTGCGCGCGCCGGTTCTCCGCCCGGCGCCTCGGAGCTGCCTCAAGGGTAAAACCTTTGGAGCTGTTACGCGGGCTTTTGTTCTCTGAACTACACCTCCCAGCATGCCCGGCCCCTCATATTGGCAGTAGGTGTGGTTTCCCAAGATAGGGTGAAAGAAACGTGATGATGACGTGCCAACAGGGAAAAACCTGAATACGTTGTTTGAGCACGTCGTTCGCAGAAGCCCCAGTGGCCTAATGGATAAGGCATTGGCCTCCTAAGCCAGGGATTGTGGGTTCGAGTCCCATCTGGGGTGGTTAGTGTTTTTCTGCCTTTAAAATGCCTTTTTCCTTTTCTAAACAATTAGAGCGAAATATGCTAACTTAATTTTACCTTTTAAAAATGGGAAGTGTATGTGGGGTTTTCCTAGGTGTTGGGCTACAGTTTATGAGAATCAACATACTCCATTTCTTTCCTCTGAGCCCTACGTCCCGTAAGATTTCTGGGAAGTTGATACGTTGAATTTTGATATTCCCTCTAGAAATCAAAAGTCGTCTCAGCGTGTTCTATTTCAAATCAATACCCACTCCCGCCAAGCCCTCTTCTTTTCGAGACTCAGCGGTCTGCCAGCTAATGGCTTCTTAAATTACTCAGTAAGGAAGGGACCTCCTTTTTCCTCGCCCGGCCTCTCTCAGGGTTTCTTAAGGATCTGGTTATTCAGTTGCACTCGGCTTTCGTTTGCTTTTCTCTTAACTCCTTGGGGGCGTTGCTCGGCGTTTGATTAATAAGGGCCCGCAGAGCAGGGAGGTGAGACGTTCCTGGGCTCCGCCGTCGATAGGGCGCGCGGAGGTCTTGGTCGGGGTCCCGCCAATGAGCGGCTGGGCTGGCGGGCGCCGTCAGGGCGGTGTGGGCGCCGTCGTCACCGGGTTCGGAGGACGGGAAAATGGCGGCCTTAGGGTCGCCGGCGCGCACTCTGCGAGGCCTGCTACGGGAGTTGCGCTACATGAACGCGGCCACCGGCCGCCCCTATCGCGACACTGCGGCCTATCGGTACCTCGTGAAAGCTTTCCGTGCACATCGGGTACGGAAGCCCGTGTCCGGTTCCAGCGTCCCTTCCCGGGAAGGGAGGGAGAGTCGGGTCTGGGGCGCCTGCATTTCTGAGGCCAGCCCTTCCACCCAGCCCCCGTTCCGGCCAAGCAAACCCAGGCTCTCGGCTCTGGTCTGTGGCCTAAGCCCGGGGCCTGACCAAGGGCCAGCGGGAGAGCACAGCCGCCCTGGCCTGGCGCCGTCCCCGGGGATTTCGTTGGCCGGTCTTTGCATGTGTAGACGGAAAGTCAGAGAAAGGGAAATGGGAGAAAAAAAAAACGGTGCACTTGGTGGCGAGTGTAGGGTCACCAGCCACAGCATCTGTCCAGCGTTCCCCTCCCCCTTCCCCTAGTAGAGCTATCCTGAGAAGCAACTTTTGAGGCAGGAAACTGTAATACGGTGAAGGATATGGGGAGCTTCTTGAAGAGCAGGAACTGTTTTTTACTTATGTTGTATCTCCACCACTTAATAGTGCCTTCTAGAGCGAAGTAGAAACCTATAATGAGGTTGTACTGTCCGTTACCACGTGATTATGCCCAGATGCCTTCTTTCTATCTAGCAGATAAATACGAACATAGGGGAAGCCATCCTTGGGATATCCCGTGTGAAATCCACACTTGATATCCGCCTTCGGCACGAGCGGGTGGAACAGTTTCATTTTTCAAATGGGGCAACTGAGGCTCAGGGACAGTGACCTGTACAAGGACGTGTATAAGAACAACTAGAACCTAGGTAACCTGGTACCCAAAAAGGGGTCTTCCATTTAATTGCTGCCTTTGGAGTTATGGATCGGGCTTGGAGAAAAGTGGCAGCCTATCTCTGAAGTAGGAAATTGAATTGGCCTTTAGGGAAGGAAGCTCACTGTCCTTTGAGCAATGTGGGAAAGGGAGAACCGTCCTCCTAACTCAAATTTCTGAGCCATGGAAGTTGGAATGCAAAATGAAATTCAACTAATTTTTTAAAGGCCACAATGCTAAGGACTTCTAGGAACTTGGCTACAAACGACAAGTAAGATGCACATGGGTCTTGTGTTTTAAGAAGCTTACAGTCCAATTGAGGAGCCATACAAGGAAGCACTTAGAATAAATAAGTGCTGAGGGAGTAAACAGGAGGTCCTAGTATAAAGAAGGGTAGGCTTTCAGGAGGAAATTCATTAAACAGGGATTAGAAGGATAAACTGGAACCAGTAAGCAAATGGGGTTGGGGAAGATGAAGTCCACTTGAAAGAAGCTGCACAACTGGAAGCCCAGAGGTGAGAAGAGCTGCCAGTGGAGAATGGTTCAAGCTTAGGGTGTGGTGGGTGAAGTGGAGCGAGATGTGGTAGGCAGGAACTTAAACTGGACTGTAAATGTAACGGGAGGTCATTCTGATTTTTAAGAAGGTGACATGGTTATAGTCCTATGTTATGTAGGCAACATTATTGCCCTTGAGAGAGGCTTGGTAATGGCTCTGAAATTTCTTGGAAATACTTGTGAAATTCATGCTAAAAATTCCAGAAGCACCACTCTGGAATGCATACGTGGATGTGGGGAATGGTTTTTATTTCCTGCTGGCTCAGAGGTAACTCAGTAACCATCTTTGCCCCTTTTCTCTATCCTTTCCCGAGGTTGAAGGGATTCAATTAAGGAGGAACCTCCTCTTTCTCCTTAGGGAAAATATACTATTTCATTTGATCTCTTTTGGTCTCCTGTGATTTCCTTACTGTGTATTTTGCTGACCCTTCTCTCCTGACTCAGGATGAGCTGAATCAAGATCAATATTCTCCTGTCCTACAGTAATATAGAATTCCTGTTTCAAATCCTGTCAATTTGGGCTTAGGAAATAGAAATGAGTGTTACCCTTTGTTGAGGTGTGACATTGGTGTTCATCTTTAATAAATCTTTTTTTTCTTCTGCTTCTCCCCAAAGTCCCCCAGTACATAGTTGTATATTTTAGTTGTAGGTCCTTCTGGCCCTGCTATTCGGGACACCACTTTAGCATGGCTTGATGAACAGTGCTAGGTCCGCACCCAGGATCCGAACCGGTGAAACCCTAGGCCGCCAAAGCGGAGCGTGTAAACTTAACCACTAGGCCACAGGGCCAGCCCTTCATAAATTTTTTTTTTTTAAAGATTTTATTTTTTCCTTTTTCTCCCCAAAGCCCCCCAGTACATAGTTGTATATTTCTCATTGTGGGTTCTTCTAGTGGTGGTATGTGGGACGCTGCCTCAGCGTGGTTTGATGAGCAGTGCTATGTCCGCGCCCAGGATTCAAACCAAGGAAACACTGGAACGCCTGCAGCGGAGCACGCGAACTTAACCACTCGGCCATGGGACCAGCCCCCAGCCCTTCATAAATTTTTAATTATAAAAAGTTATATTGACTAAAGCAGATGAATTCTATTTTCAAGCAGTTTATAAGTGCCATTTTCACACAATGTGATCTACAGATCTTAAACCATACATTCTAGTTTTCAGAGTCCTACCTTAAATATTCAACTAAAGAAAGGTGAAAGAAAGGGGATTATGTGGGCAGTGGTGCCCAGAGATTAATCCACGGTTGGAAAGGGCTCCTTAAGTCATTTGAGGCTGTGCCCACATCTCTGTCTCACCTTTCCTGCCATTTTCTCAAAACCTTAGAACACAAAACTAGTCAAGTAAAAGACAGTGTACTAACTTAATCTAGAAATTAATTATGATGAAGAAAAAACAAGGTTTGGAGTCATTAGGGACTTCCAAATGGACATGGAGTTTCCAGCTACTTAAGATCATCAGAATCTGGATTTTTCAGATGGATAAATAAATTGTGAGAGTGAATATAATTAAGTAACATGAATATATGCCTGTTACTTTTATATATAAAACATTTATTTTGTTACTGTTGAGGACAAAGCTATTATTTTCAGACAAAATAAGTTTTTAATTTTCATTGAAATGAAAGGCATGTGCCACATTAACCAAAGTCACAACCATAAGGCAGTCCTTCATTTGTTTGAAGGGGAGCAAGTTCTGTATTATATTCCTTGGGTGACATTAATGATTAGTGACCTGATTATAGTTCCCCATCTCTGCCATTAACCAACCACCAAGACTCTCTGGGCTTTAATTTCCTCTTTTATAAAATGAGGGAATTGAAAAGGGAAGACTTTCCAGTATTAAAATGTGAGGACACTCAATGAAGCTCCTCAGAGAAAGTCCTTGTAAAATTCGTCTTTGATTAATTGGAGGTCAGCTTTCCTAATCATCAATAATTACAGAGTGCCTCCATTTATGTATTAAGTATCACATATACATGTTTGTATTTCCTCTGTGCAACTTACTTTCATTCTAGAGAATGCTTGTGTGTTAAATCTGTCTCTGTGGCCTTGTATCTGTCGCTGGGCTGTTAATTGAGTATCTGACCTTGCTACTTCTCTAGGTTACCAGTGAGAAGTTGTGCAGAGCCCAACATGAGCTTCATTTCCAAGCTGCCACCTATCTCTGCCTCCTACGCAGCATCCGAGAACACGTGGCCCTTCATCAGGAATTTCATGGCAAGGGTGAGCGCTCAGTGGAGGAGTCCGCTGGCTTGGTGGGTCTCAAGTTGCCCCATCAGCCTGGAGGGAAGGGCTGGGAGCCATGAAAACGGAGAGATTCCTTGGATGCTGCCTTCATACAAGAATTTAATCATTTCTGTCATATGTATTTATAATTAAAGTTTTTTTTAAGTTTAGGATTTTTCTCTGTAATTTTGTTGACTGAGTGTTTCTTAGGGAGGTCTCATCCTTACTCTCAGTTAATTTACTGAACTTCCTACACTACACTGATTGATGTTCTTGATCTGCTTTTAAAACTCTTTATGTTTTTAATTTCAAAAGTAATACAAGCCTATTGTTTTAAGGAATTCAAATGGTACAGACATAAAATAAAAGCCGTCTTTTTTCCCCCTTGTCCCGCCCCTCTGCCATCTCCATTACCAGGTGGTAACCGTTACTAACAGTGTGATGTGCATCTTTCCAGATGTTTCCTATGTGTATATAAACATACAATTATACATATATACTTTATTAAAAAATACACAAATATCACGTGTTAAGGTCCTGGCAGGCAACAGATGGCACACTCAAATAGGGTTACTGAGGAGAGTTAATGGAGGGATATATGAAGATGTGGGGCAACATGGTGAAGCTCCTAGAGGAAAGCACAGTGGGGGAGCTATTACCTCCAGAGGCCTGACAGAGTTGACCCTTAGGACAGGAAGATGGCCACCATTCAACTGCAGGCGCCAGGCAGGAAGTCTAGGGAGAGGGAGATGCAATGAGCACACTGACTTCTCTCCTGCCTTCTAATCTCCCTGTCAAATTGCTCTTCCTCTTGAATTCTCTATCAGGGTGAACAGCTCCACCATGCACATGGCTGACCAAGTCAAAAACTTGGGCTTCCTTCTTTATTCCTCTCTCTCTTCCTTCTCCACACCCAGTCAGCCAGCAAGTTCTGCTTCTGCAATGGCTCTAACATCCTTCTCCTCCCCCATCTTCACTGCCTCTGTTCAAGTTCAAGCATTGATCGTCTTTTAGCTGAACTATTAAATGGTCCCCTTGCTTCTAGCGTCATGAATTCCTCAGGTAAAAATTACTCTCTTTCTGTGAACTACCAACAGTAGTGGTATATGTCAGTTTCTTATAGACATGTCCTATACCCTCTTTTTCCCTGCAAGTGCCTTAAGAATAAGGACCGGGCCAGCCCAGTGGCGCAGCGGTTAAGTTCGCACGTTCCGCTTCTCGGCGGCCCAGGGTTCATTGGTTCAGATCCCGGGTGCGGACATGACACCACTTAGCATGCCATGCTGTGGCAGGCGTCCCACATATAAAGTAGAGGAAGATGGGCACGATGTTAGCTCAGGGCCAGGCTTCCTCAGCAAAAAAGAGGACTGCCAGTAGTTAGCTCAGGGCTAATCTTCCTCAGAAAAAAAAAAAAAGAATAAGGACCATGTCTCATTCATCTTTGTAGTTTCCAAAACACCTTCCACAGTCAGTGACTTACATATAGCATTATTCAATCAGTATTTTGAATGCATGGCTCAGTTCTACTCACTAGGGGAGTACAATCTGAACAGAACTATTCATAAAGCATTTTAAAACACCATCTCTTTCTTCTAAGAGATTAACATTAATAGTACTAAGGTCAAACAAGCATTTATTCAATTAAATGGATCAGAAAAAAAGAAATGTTTAACATACTTGTTTCCCCCCCTGCTTTATTTCATGGGCATGGGTATATTAATATTATCTGAAGATGTTTTACTTTGGTAAGATGAAGAAAGCAAAAGGATTAGGACAGGTTGATGTTTTGATTTCCTTTGTTGTTACAATATTGTATCTGCAACAAATAACATTTTGAAAGAAAGAGATTTGAAGCAGAATTGCCTAACAGGGTAAGCATATTGATTATGGGTATGAGTCATATAGACATAGGTTTTAATCCCACCTTTATAATTTACCAGCTGTGTGATCTTGGGCAGGTTAGTTGACCTGAGCTTGTTTCCTCTTCTGTAAAATCAGAATGCCAACAAGGTGGCTGTAATAAATAAGAATAATGTTTACATAAAACACTTGGATAGTACATAATGAGTGCTGGACGAAAAGAAAATCTTACTGTTTTCATCTTTTTACTATACTCTCATTCTTTTATCATGAACCCTTTTCTAAGCCCTATTGTCACCAATCTTCCAAAGTATAGACAAGTTATTTCTTATGGTTTAAAGAACCCACTTAGGCCATTTCTGTCCATATATATTCAAACCTGCAACTCTTATTAATGGTTTTCCCATCAAGAATTAGGTGAACTCAATGTCAGAAATGGAAGGGACTGATTCTGGAACAAAAATGATAAACTTTCTATACTGGGAAGGTCTCAGAACTAGGGAATCCTGAGGTTTGGGCACTGTGTTAACTTACTAGTTAGTGATGTGGTGCATGCTGTATCCCAGTCCTTCATTTGCTTTTTCTTTTACCCTCTCTCCTCTAACTTCACCTGCTTCCTCCCACTGAATTCTGTTAGCATTTAAGTATGCTCAATGCTCTTCCATTTCAAAACAAATACATGGCCTCTAACTCAAATGCCTTTTCAGCTACTGCCTTTTCCTGTTCCTCTTCACAAATTGAATGAATGCATTCAATGAATTGAATGAATTATATTCATTTTCTACATTTTTTAAACATAAAATGAGTTATATTGAGGTCGAATTTACATATAATAACAATACCCACTTTAAGTCTACCGGTCTACGAATAATGCCGAATGCACCTGTGTAGTAACTATCCAAATAAAGCTAGAGAACATTTCCATCTCCCCAGAAAGTTCTCTTGTGCCCATCTGTAGTCAGTTTCCCTTCCCCACATCTGGCAACCACTGACCTGCTTGCTGTCTCTATAGATTAGCTTGGCTTGTTCAAGTATTTCATCCAAATGCGGTCATACAGTATGTACTCTTTTGAGTTGGCTTCTTTTGCTCAGCATACTGATTTTGAGATTAATAATCCAGGGGCTGGCCTGGTAGCGCAGCAGTTAAGTTCACGTACCCTGCTTCGGTGGCCCAGGGTTCAGTTGGTTCAGATCCCGGGCACAGACCTAGTACTGCTTATCAAGCCATGCTATGGCAGGCGTCCCACATATAAAGTAGAGGAAGATGGGCACGGATGTTAGCTCAGGGCCAATAATCCTCAGCAAAAAGAGGAGGATTGGCGGCAGATGTTAGCTCAGGGCTAATCCTCCTCAAAAAAATAAATAAATCCATGTTGCGTGTATACATTTTCTGCATTTTTCACTGCCCATGCAACCTCCATCCACTGCAGTCTAGTTTCTGCCCCTCCACTCTACCAGAACTGCCTTGCAAGGTTACAAATGACCTTCAGGTCACTAAACACAGTGGGTCATTCCTTATCTTGATCTCTAGGGAGCATTTGACACTATTGACGATTGCTTCCTCTTCCCTTGACTTTGATGACACCACATTCTTGTTTTCTCTCACTCTAGCCATTTGTCTTCAGTTTCCTCTTCTGCATATCTCCTATATATTGGTGTTCCTCAGGTTCAGACGTAGCTCCTTACCTCACATTCTACATGTTTTCCCCTGGGTAATCACCTCTACTTCCCAGGCTTCAATTATGATCAACAGGCTAACTCCAGTCCAGGCCCCCCTGCCAAGCTGTAGATGTGTCTGCCTAGCAGACAGCACCACTTAGATGACCCAAATGCATCTCAAATTCAATGCCTTCAAAGTGGAGCCTCATCATCTTCCCCTATAAACCTCCTCTCTGGTATTCCCTATCAGTCTATTGACACTTTCACTCAGTCACTCAAGTCAGAAATCTGAATCATTCTTGACTGCTTCCTCTCTTTCATTGTCAGGTCACTAAATTAATTAGATTCTACCTCCACAGAATCTCTATTGCTACTACCCTAGTACAGACCTCTTATATCTTGCATCTCTTTCCTGAACCACTGCCCTCCCTAATTGGTCTAACTCCAAATTGCTCCTTTCAATCAATCCATTTTCCACTGATCTTGTCACTCTCCAGCTTACAACCCTTCAAAGTACAATGTTAACAGGGGCCTCCAGAATCTGGCCTTGCCAAATCTCTTCAGCTTCATCTCTACTCTCCTTATATTTGACAGTCTAGCCATACCAAAATTCACTTCTAGACGCCATGGTCTGTCTTTCAACATTTTGCTGTTCCTTATGCAAGGAAAGCTCTTTCCCCTAATCGTACCCCTTTCCCTAGCTAATTCCTGTTAATTCTTCAGATCTGAGGTTAAATTTCACTTTCTCTCCTTTCCTCCTTCAACAGGCATTTCTGAATGCCTACTATGTATTGGACAGTGGCTTAGCTATCCTTACCTTTTCATTCTTAGAAAAAGTGAAAGTGTCTTTTTTCAAGCAACATGGTTTATATATGCTTATTGCTTTTAATTCCTCCACCTTTAACAGACCAGTCAACTAGCTCTCACTGTTCAGGTTTGGCTCCAGCTGTTTCTCCTCTCCATAAACTTCAGATGTTTATGCACTTTGACTAGAACTGTTTTTGGCTATAAGGTACTAAGTTATTAGTACTCTGCTTGTCCCTTGTCTGGGTAAGCGTTAGGGATACAAATATGAACATGACGATAGGAAAAAAAGGTTCACATACCAGGATTATGTGAGAGGAAAAGAAATCTGTTTTGTTTTAAACTAAAGGTAAGCTAATCCAAGGCACATTCTGTTTGTAAGGTAAGTTTTTAATGCACTCAACTAAAAGATAAATAATTTACACTGAATTTGAATTTTTAAATTTACATTTACATTAACAGGAACCATGTCTATAAAATTTGATAGGTGAGTACTGATGCCCCCAGAATAACTACAATATTAAATTTTACTATATAGCCTTTAATTATTTACTATATTTAGTTTATAACTTACATTAAAATGAAGAGTTGTCTGCTTGGATAGCTAGCAAAAAGTATGTTACTTGTACCTATTCCAGTTTTTAATTACCTAGTTTCTAGCATGTATAGATTAACTCTACTCTTATATAAGTTCATATTTCCTTATGAGACCTTGCTCCTGAAGAGGAATGGATATCATTGCTAGAATGTACACATAGACATATTCGCAGAGGTTTTTCTTTTTGTTTTTTTTCAGGTAAGATTAATACATAGCTACTAAAATTTAAAAATTTAAAAAATTTACAAACAGAAGAGAACAAACTTTCAATTCTGTTAATGATAGTCTAGGTAATTTAGATTAACCCTTCCGTTGAACACAACTAAAAAATGTGTATGAAATATTTTTTAAAATTCTCTTTTTTGAGGAAGACTAGCCCTGAGCTAACATCTGCTGCCAATCCTCCTCTTTTTGCTGAGGAAGATTGGCCCTGAGCTAACATCTGTGCCCATCTTCCTCTATTTTATACGTGGGACGCCTGCCACAGCATTGCTTGACAAGTGGTTCATAGGTCCTGGCCTAGGATGAACTGGTGAACCCTGGGCCACCAACGCAGCCTGTACGAACTTACCCACTTGGCCACGGGGGTCACTGAAGAGCTATTAAGCTATTAAGATAGGGAAATACTGGGCCAAATCTTAGAAGACAAGAAGTGAAAGTAAGTGTGGCACACAAAGGCACATTTTTTACTTCAGGGCATTTGCCAGTTTAGTAGCAATAGCTTCTGTATTGAAACTGAGCTGCACCTTTGGCCAGCTTGTAGGGCTGGGGAGGCAAAAGGCAAAGTCCAGGGCCCACCAAGGTAGGCACTCTAATAAACCACACCCACTTTAAACTAGAACCCTGAAGTTTACCCTCAAGGGTGAACTGGAAGTGAAAACGTCCTTGCTAGGCTTTCAGCCCAGATTTGTGTCATTTTGGTGGTGAAGAGAAACAGGTCTTGAACCTGTATGATGGTGGTCCTTGACTCGTACTGTCTTCAGTTATCTATCAGGGAAAAATAAAGATCCTCTCCGGAGGAACATAGCATTACAGTATATTGTATTACTTGTATTACTCCTATACATATTTTTTCAAATACAAGTTCAGCACACAAAGATAACCAGACACACACAAAAACAATACCCAGAAGTGAAAACCAGCAGAAACAATAGACAACAGAAACAGAACCACAAAAAACTTCAGATATTAGAATTAGCAAACTCGAATTACAAAGCAGTTATGTTCACTCGGGTCAAAGAATAACCAAGCTTGGAAATTTCATCAGGGAACCAGAAATTATAAAAAAGATGACACAGTAGACTTGAAAAGAACCTAAAAAAAATTCTCTAGAACTGAAAAAATGAAGAATTCAATTAATGGATTTAATAGCAGACTAGATACAGCTGAAGGGAGATTAGTGAACTGTAAAGTTTGTCAGAAAAACATCGCGAAGGCAGCTTGGCAAGACAAAATGGAAAATGCAAAAAGAGTAAAAAGATAAAGAGGATACAGTGAAAACTGCCTAATATACATTTATTTGGAGATCCAGAAGTTGATGAGTGAGAGACAATTTGAGAATAGCTAAAAATTTCCTGGAATTGATAAAAGACCTCAGTTACAGATTCTAAAAGCTCAATGAATCCCAAGCAGAATACATAAAAAAAAAAATCCACACCCAGATACATCATAGTAAAACTGCACAAAACGAAAGGCAAAAAGAACAAAATTTTAAAGCAACCAACTATCTTCAAAGGAGTCTGACTGAGAACTGACTGTGCAGGAGCAATGAAGGTAAAGGGCAGCACAAAGAATCTACATGCTAAAAGAAAACAACCTCCAACCTAGAATTCCATACTGAATAAAAATACTTATCTAGAATTAAGAAAGGCAAAATAAAGATCTTTTCAGATCAACAAAAATGGGACATTCTCCACTAGCTGACCAACACAAAAGTAAACTGAAGCAGGTTAGGCAAACTTCGGTGAAGAAGCAGATAGTAACTATTTCAGTCTTGCAGGCCATACAATATTATGTGTCACAACCACTCAACTCTGCTCTTGTCGTGCAAAAGCAACCACAGACAACAGTAAATGAATGAGCCTGGCAGCATGCCAATCAAACTCTTCAGAAAAATAGGCAGTGGGCTGGATTTGGCCTGTGGACGTAGATTGCTGACTCCTGACCTAAAGTTTAAACTTCAGACAAAAGGGAAATGATCACAGACGGAAAGGCTGAGATTTCAGAAGGAATGTAGGGCAAAGCAAGTGATAAATAAACAAACATCAATTATATGAAACTCAGTTTTAAAAAACATATAGAACTAAAACATGTGACAAGAGGAGCATAGAACCCGGGAAGAAGTTGAATGGAGTTAGTTTTCTGGGTTCCCTGCATTATCTTTCTGGAGGAAGAGTAAAGGTATTGATTAAATTAGACTTTGATACATTAAGGATGCTTGTAATGACTTCTAGGGTAACCACTCCAAGAATAAAAACAGAATAAAACTTCCAAAGTACTAGAAGGAGAAAAAATGAAATGATTAAAAGGCAGGCAAGGAGAGAAAAGTAAACATAAAACAGGTGAGACAAATAGAAAACATAAGCACTTTAAACCCCAATATGAGTAGTGACACGAATATAAACTTCAACATTTTAGTCTATTTCCCTCCCAAGGATATTGTTCTTCAGGATAAGATCATACTGTATATAAAACAGTGCATCTCCCTAGGACATAATAGTTTGTACATTTTTCTTTTATTGTACATTGTTTTCAAAGAATGGTATTCCTAGTATTTGGAGTTGTTGGAATTTTGAGTTCTCTGAAAAATCAGAGAGAAACTATTTGGGCAATTACTAAAGACAACGTGATTCTACAATTTTTAGTGGCCCAATATGCATTTCAAGGCATCTTGGGACTGATTGCTATTTCATGTTAATTTCTTATTGATCTTGCTAATAAACTATAAGTTCCCAGGCGATGCATATAAAATTTTAATGAAATTTTTTTACCATTACTCCTTTTCGAAATATCTAGGAAGTACCTATGTCTCATCTTAACGAATTAATATTTTACAAAAAGTCAAAAGACCAGGCATGGCTCTGGGCTAGGCATTTTCTGTTAGCTCAGTCAGTCCTCACACAACGCTCTAAAGTATGTGCGTTCACCTCCATTAGACACGAGATTAAGAAACAAATTGCTGAAGGTCCCACAGTTAGTAATCGGTCGACCGAGGGCTGGAGTCCAGGACGACGGCAAGCTCCGAACCCACAGGCTTTCCTCCCCGTTGTCAGTGCTGCCGATACACTGGAAAGGCCTTATTCTTCAAATTTCTCTCTCAAGCAGGAAAAAAAAATCTCTACAAGACCACCTCCTTTCCTTTCTCAGAACACTGCATAATTTTTTAGTTCCACATCTACACTAACAGCTTCCTGCTGTCATCAGTAATGATTAATCCGAATGGGTTAGTTCACCTGTTTCCTAACGTGTTTCAGGTGTTAGTTCCTGAACCTGACTCATCCCAGTGCGGGGGGCTTAAGGCCTCTAGGCCTGGATGAAGGGAACTGAGCCAGATGTCAGGTCCCCAGGGCTCCTTTTGTAGGGGTCAGGCGGCAGGGACAAAAAGCTTGCGTCTACACGATTCTGGGTGGGCCCCTGAAAGCGAGTTAATCGGTCAGCGAGTATTCGTCAGGAATACGCCCATATTAGCTACTAAGACTGCTAACCTCAGTGGAACCGACGGGCTTGGTTTCTACTTACTTTCGACTCGGGCTAACCCTCTAGCACTTTTGCTAATCTGGGTCTGGTTCCCCGGCACACCCGCAGCCAGTAGCGCGAGGTTTGGCGCCTCGGGCGGATCCGGCTGGAGGATCGGTTGAAGCACCAGAGTCTCGCGAGATCTGGGAAGAAGGGGCGGGAGAAGCGCGCGTGCACGCGCCCGAGAGCCGTTAGGGTGGAACCCTTCCCGGGCGGGGCGGGCAGAACAAATGCTGTTGGAAGCCAGTTGGTGGAGCCCCGCGGGAAACGACTAAGCGCGAGGAGCGTGCGCGCTCACGTCGCGGCGACGGTGGCGGCGAGCGGCGTCAGAGCTTGGAGGGGGGGGCTGACGGCTTCTGGCGGGTGGCGGTGTTGGAGGCGGCAGCTTGCTTAGCCCGTATCGCTTCTGCCCCAGGAACCCGACGGAGAGTGAGGGAACGAGGGTCGCTTTCGGGGGCTGCTGCCTTCCACGTACGCGTCGTCGTGAGGAGCGCAGCCCGGAGTCTCCTGCAGCCCCTCCGGCTCCGTCTCCGCACGCCTCGAGGCGCCGGCGGCCACCGAGACAGCGCCTCACCTTCCCCCACCCCTTCCCCTTGTCCCCCCGCCCGAAAGGGCCCGGTTGGCGCCCCACCCCCGCCCGTCCGCCCGCTACGCCGCCGCCATGTCGGCGCAGGCCCAGATGCGCGCGATGCTGGACCAGTTGATGGGCACCTCCCGGGACGGTAAGCCTCTGCCAGCGCCCTGGGGGTGGGGGAGGGGGCCGGGGACGGCGAGGGGAAGGGGCTCGGCGGGCGCACCTGGGCTTGTGTGTGTGGCTGAGTAAGGGGCTCCCAGATTGGTACACGAGGTCCCGGCTCCCATCCCATCCAATCAGCGCTGGGCAGGCGGGTTTGGGGGGCGGCGACAGGACGGATTGGCGGGAACTGCTGCCAATGGGGTCAGGCGGGGCCTGGAGGCAGAAAGGAGAGTTTGAGCCTTCAGTGTTGACTTGGCTGGGATGGGAGAGCCCACGTCTCTCCTGCGTAGTCGGGCGGCCGGTTTGGTGGCTCCCTGGGTGCCTGGACTGCTAAAGCCTCCGACCCCGGCGCGACGGCCTTCACCCAGGGCTCGGGCTCCCCGTCGCCGCCGCCCTCCAGGGTATCCAGAGAGAACTGCCCCCACCCCTTCCCTGGGCCCGGAGGAAGCCTTCACCGGGAACCCAGGCGCAGGGGTGCTCTCTCGATCCCCGCAGAAACCACCGTTCCTATGAGAAAATCTGACCCAAACCATGGTTTCTTGAAGTGGGTGTGTTTGGCCCCATTTTGTGAAAAAAGAAATGTTATGGCCTGTTTTTTCCGAGAGCCCTCCATTTTGTTAGACAATTTGATAGAGGCTTTGTTCAGTAAATATTGACAAGTCTTGCATGTGCCCCAAATAGAACCATTTTGAAAATGTGGTGCCCAGTGAAGTACAATGGAGGGAAGCAACGATCCTTTTAGGCATTTAGGTTAGAATTTATATAGAAAAGTACTAATTGCTGGATATCTTTTTGTGATAAAGAGAATTTCTAAATAAGATGAAATGCTGTTGCTTTTTTTTGGTGATGATAATTCGTAATGTACTCTTTGAATTTCATCTCAAATCCATTCTAACCTGGAGGAAAGGTCTAGTGCAGTACTTTCTCTCTTAAAAACACAGCAGAACACTTGCTCATTTTTATGTGTTGATTGTTCAGACATAGTTACTTAGCCATTAAAGAAATGCTTTTTTCTTGACAAGTTATTTAAATTGCTTGATGTAAGAGAAAATGGACACTCTTACATTTTTAGCAGTCGCTCTTAGAATTTTGAGTGCTTGGCAGCGAAATACGTGAGTAGATTAAAAAATTTTATTGAATTGAAATATTTTTAGCAATGCATGTTTAGAATGGCTTTTCAGTGTTTGCAGTTCTGTTTTAATGAAAACCCACATTGGGAACTTTTCGAAGAACATATAGACAAATAGGTGTAGATGGCAAACCTACTTGTGTAGAGAGGAGGGGAAGATTGCGAAAGAAACGAATTTTATTTGCATAGTAAACCCTTGAAACTTAACATTAATTAAAAATGCCACTGGAGAAACTTTTACCCCTTACCATTTTTCACTTTTAGGTAAAAACGTTTATTTTATATTTGCATCGTGTCTTAACATTGCTCCTTTTTCGTTATGAAGGCCATATTGGGAAGGGGCTTAATCCAGGATTTTAGCTGACAGAATAATCTTTGTAATAAAATTATAAAAATCATTTAAGACTTACTTTACATGATCCTTTTACTCCTAGATGGATACCATTTTTGGTGTCTTCTGTGAGGATTGAATTTCCTAATTTTACTGGGAGGGTAGTTGGATCAAAGCAGCTACTAGCACCTGATGAATTTCTGAACTAGGCATCCAATCTAGTACTGCAAAGCTAAATTTAAAAATATATATATTCCTGTGTGTGTAGTCAGCAGAAACATGGATTTTTCTTAAAATCCACTCTGTATACAAATACATTTATATTTTTTATGTGTCTGTTTCTGGATTTTTTTTGCCTCCAGACTAAGAGGTTTACCAGTGAACTTATGTTTACAAGTCTGTGATATTATTTAGCTGAAATGACTGGATTTTCACTGTTGTGTTGGGCCAGAAGTAAGAAGCATACTACTTGCAAGGAAAAGAATTGAACGTTTTTTTACATACCCAAATTAGTTCTTTTATGCATATGAGATAAGAATCAGAACATTTCTTTTCCTTCTTACAGATAATAAGTTTACGTATTTCATCTTATGACTCAGGACCTTTAAATAATTAGGATTGTTCTTTTTTAGCATGCAGTCAACTTGGTTATCCAGGGATAGGGGATCATGGATATGTTCTTGAATAACATCATGAATTTGAAACCATGTAATGGGAAGCTTTGTATTGGACACAGGAAAAGCTTACAGGGAATGCTGTTGGGTGTGTTTGGCACTAAGAGGTGGAAATGGGGTCCAAGAAGTGGGAGAGAGTTGGAAAAGGTAGGTAGGAGGGTATTTAAGGCAGCTGTCCAATTTTTTTTTTTTTTTTTTTTAATCCTAGAGACTGTAAAGCAGCCACTGTCTTCTTGGTTAGTGGGACTCAAGGTAGCAATGACCCCATCAAGCCTTAGTGTCCTGCCTGTGAGGGAATCTGAAGTGGCACAGGTGGTCCAGGGTACTGGGAAAACCTTACTTCCCTTTCACCTCCGTCTCTCCCTAATAAAAGTTTTATTTCCTCTCCCCTTCTCCAAAATCAGTTTTTAATTAGTTCCTTTTAAAACTCCTTGGAGATTTAAGTCTGTTAAATATACCTTATTTTGAATTGCTTGAATCAATTAATAATTAGATTACCTAAACTTTGTGACTAGGAATTTTAGTGGCAGGGATAAGGAGAGGTAATCTTGGATCACTGGGCACTTCCAGAAAGGACAGTCTTGGGTGAGTGGTGGAAGTGGGGGGCTTTGGACAACCAGAGGGCAGCATGATGGCGCTGGGAGGCTGGGCAGGGGGTGACCAGGAGGTGGGAGAGGAATGCATAAGGGAGGTGGGAGGGCCAAAGACAAACTTTGCCTTCTTTGCAATTTCGCCTAGGGCCCTGGTGGTGGCAACCGCCTGTGTGCCACTGAAAATCGTGCCGATGCCTGGCATACTGCATAAATGGAAGCAGGGTACCGCGTGAGTTGAAACATTGGTCACACTATATAAAGTTTGTATATGTGAATCAGTGTAACTCATACCCATGTAACTGGGGGTCTGACTCTATTTGGATTTTTCTGATAAGGCATCATGGGCTAAGGAAAAGAGCATTGGGCTGAGACTCAGGAGACCTGGTTTCTAGCCCCAGCTGTACCTCTAATTGTAACCTTGGGTAAGTCACCTCACCTTTTTTGCCTCAAGTTAAATCTATAATTTGTTAAATGGGAAACCAAATAATTTCCTATGTTATTCTCAAAAATTGTTGAAAAATAAGTATACTTTAAGTTTTTCAGAAAGGAGGAACTATAAGTAGATATAAATTAGTATTTTATCTGAAGTTTAAGATAACGTTAAATTTTATAAATACCTTTCTGTTTTAGTTGTTAGCATTAATAGAAGGGAGAGGGTTAATTTGTTTTCCCTGATTGTGTTCTATTTGAAAGGGAGGAGCAGGACAGGAAAGTTCAAGCAGCAGTTTGAGAATTGTCTATGTGACACTTGGAAGAACCCAGTGTCCTCACACAGACTATAGTCATTTTTGCTGAGTTGGGTTAATTGCAAGAATGTCCCTTAGACAAAGCCCTTTTGCCAACAAATACAGTTTGGTTATAAGTCTCTTGTCTTGACTCCAGAAAAGTCTGGCAAGGTGCAAGGGATAGGAATTAAACAAAATTGAGGGTGTGAATTTAGATTACATTCTAAGTTTAGGAACTAGGGAGGTCTCAAAAGGTAGTTTTGAGGTTTCCATACCTCTTAATTGTTTATAACCTTTTAATGGGATTAGAAATGATCTCTGAAAGGTTAAAACATGTTGGAAATGGCAGTCTGCCCTCAAAAACAGCCAGTAGACTAATAGAATAAAATTTTGTAGCATCGTTACTTGTCCATTATGCTTAAGGAATGTTTAGGGCAAGTTAAAGTTTTCAGATAATTTTAGCTATTTTTGATGGTACTCTTTCTCAACATGTAATGATGTACTTCCTCAGTTAACAGAGTTTATTAATCATAATTTAATATTTTTTGCTGATTAGTTGTAGTTTATGGGTTGTAAAATTAAAAGGATACTCATCCCAGGAGATAACCAGGAAAATACAGTTCAGAAATCATATACTTGTTTCTAATATAAGTTTAGTGATACCTGTCTGTTGAACCTGTAGGACAGTATGACATTTCTGTCTTTCTGCAAAATAAATTATTGAATCAAAGATTGAAGTAGTGTTGTCTTCAGTGTATTTTCTTCATAAAAATCATCCTTACTGTAATCTCTGTTTCTTGACTTGTCATCAGCATTGAGAGCATTTTCTTTTAATTTTCTCTCATTAACATAATGAACCATATTTATTTCTTGGTCAGTTGTAAGCCATTCTTCTATTCTACTTGGATTGTTCATTTTAAGTGAAGGAGGCGTAGCCTTTAATGTACAAGCTCACATTTTTTGAAAAAATAATGGGGTATATCTTACTCCAGAGCTTGTAAATTCTTTAATGTTATAAGAAATTTTAGCAAACACAATGTTAAACAGTAGTCAAACATAACATTAAATAGAGTTTTAGTAAATATTTGAGTTTATCAGAGGTCCAGGCATATCAAAACACTGAAAGCTATGTTAACACCCATATAGTGAACCTGGTTAAAAAAACTTTATTTTGCATTTTGAACTCTGAGTAGTATTTCTGTCTACAGAACAGCCCAGAAAACAATAATAGTATCACCTCATATAACCTTGCATTCTCTTCAGTTGTTTAGCTCTTCCCAAGGAAGCCTATGCTTCTGAGACATTCTTTCACTTTGGGTAAAAAAATAAAACCAAAGAAAAATCATTTTGTCTGTCATTGCATAAGGTCTGTAAGCAGCAGGTAAATGCTTTGATTTGATTAGGGCGAGCTGTCGCATAGGGATAAATGGTAGTGAGCTGCCTGTTCAAGATAGGTAGCAGGAACTCAAGGCAGGTAGGTATCCTGGATCAGGGTCAGAGCTGGTGAGTCAGATAGTGTTCAGTACCAGTTGGTTCATACAGATATTAGAGCTTCAAGTTGCTAGGGGTTCAGGCAAGCAGTGGGGTTGCAAAGATAGGCAGACGGCTTGAAACTGAAGGTCAGTAAGTATGGGTAAGACTAGATAAATGAGGCAGATGCTCCTCAAGAATGGAATTCTAGAAAGATGCTTGAAATGGATTGGATCCTAAAAGCCCAGGGCTGTTAGTATAATCCTTGAGGAACCATAAGCATCCTACTACCCAGCTTAATCAATCTGCTAAGAAATTGTAGACTAAGAAGATGAAGAAAGTTGGGAACGTTTTGCTGGGGAAAGAGTGAGACAGAGAAAGGGTTTCTGACAGGAAGCTTGGGGATTCAGCACCTGCAGAAAAGTCATTCTGTCCCTTTTTGGTTTAAATTCTCATGTACCAGCAGCTGCTAGGGTAGAAATTGGAAGGCAAGGCCAAAATAGATGAGCTAACCAATTTTGTAAGATTATTGAGGATATAGAGAAAAGTAGTTTGTAACTCTGAAATTGGCTACAGCTTCATGTTGTTTTAACTGAATAACTTAGGACTTTGAAAAGTCAAAGCCATCTGAAAGTAACAGTGTAGCTCATCAACTGAATAAATGCCATATTTTGCTATTTAACATGGACTATAAAACATTTTTCCTGAAAAAACACTCACTAGATATTGATTCATATGTTCTAATTTAGTTGTGAACCATGTGCAATGATGTTTGACCTGTGTGATTCAACCTGAAAAGAATTTAACCAGCTGCTCTTGCTGAGTCTTTTGTCATGTCTCCTGAATGCATGGTAAATTGTTTTGTTTTTATCTTCTTGAGACCTTAGTTTTTGTCTTTCAGAGTTAAAACTTTCCAAAGCTTTGCCTTTCGGTAAAATAGATTGGGTATCTTTTGGGTAGTACCTATCGTGTACCTAGCTGTTCAGCTGCTTCTACGTTCTGTCCTACTATTAGGTTACACGGTGTACCCTTTTCAGTTACTTGTGGGTATGTTTTAGATCAGGGTTGGCACTATGGCCCACCTGCTTTTTGTAAATAAAATTTTATTGGAACGCGACTGTGTCCTTTTTTGTACATATCTGTGGCTGCTTTGCCTTACAGCAGCAGAGTTGAGTAGTTGCAACAGAGCGATATGGCTGGCAAGCTTAAAATATTTGCTCTCTGGCCCTTTAAGAAAAGGATTGTTGACCACTGTTCTAGATGGGTGATTCTCAAAGTGTGGTCCCCAGAACAGAAACCTTAACATTACCTGATAACTTGTTAGAAATACATATTCTTGGGCCCACCCCAGGCCTATTGTATCAGAAATTCTGGGGATAGGGGCCAGCAATTTGTGTTTTAAGAGCCTTCCTCATGACTCTGATGCACATTAAAAGTTTTGAGAAACCATGTATTAGTCACACACAGCACCTTTCCTATTTTTTATCCCATTTTCTGTTTAATATTTTTTGTCAACTCACTTTCTAAAAATTTTAAGTTAATTTTAAAATGAAAGTTTATGTCACCAGAAAAATAAATGCAATGAAAACAATATGGTGTCATAAAGATAACTAGATTTTGTTGTCACTTACTTTATGCTAAAGATTAGAACTTCTTAGATGGGTTAAACACATATAAGGGCCAAGTGGAACCTTTTTTACTTGACTCAGTCATGATAAATAATCACCTCTAAGTGATTGAGTTGTGTTTAAAATGTCATGTTGGTGGAATCATATAACACCTAAAATCATCTTTTGTACAAATCCCATACTTTCGAAAATACTGTTTTAGCTATTCGTCTGAAAGGAAAGCCTCTTGAACTGTATGCATCCTAGCCACTAAGTAGAAATGACTGGCCAGAAATACACACCTGTGAGATGGAGAGATCTAGGAATCTCTCGAGAGGCCCATTGAGACTTCTAGGGTGAAATTGCCTCATTTAGCTTAATTTCTCACCTCTCCATTAGTGTTTTGGTCCATAGTAGTCAGCAGTTCTGCAGAATTTCACCATTCTGTTCCATAGTGGGAATGTGAAAAAGTACCTGGCTGTGGGAAAAGCTGCATCTCAAACATAACTCCTGGACTAGAAACTGGGGAAAGTGGCTATAATTCTTCATTATGGACAGGAGAACAGCAGGGCATGCATGCTAGGAAAACAGTTGATTCACCTCGGTTTCTGGAAACCATGTGTTTGAGAAATTCCTGTGTTACTGTTTAATTTGCCTCATAGTATTAGAAGGAGTATTTTCTCGGGCATGATATTCTGCGTATTTATTGGCTGATGTGCTTTAGGGTATAGTAATTGTTGATAGAAATAGAATCTTGCTTTCCTGAATATCCCCAGTTTGCTGAGTTGCTTTAGTTATTTCCTCCTTTCCTTTTCTTAGAGATTATGGACATATTTGCTTCTGTGATCTTTTGACTCTGCAATAAAGTAGTGACATAGGACTCTAATCCTAGAGGGACTCAGTCTAGTGGGGAGCGAAAATTTACACATGAACAATTATGTTTGTTTTTAAGTGATGAATTCTGTGACAACTGATTATAGGTGTCTAAGTTTGAAAAAAGTGTTTAAAAATACAAAAGATGGGCCAGCCCAGCAGCGTAGTGCTTAAGTTTGCACACTCCACTTTGGCAGCCCAGGGTTCACAGGTTTGGATCCTGGGCGCAGACCTACTCACTACCCATCAAGCCATGCTGTGGCAGTGTCCCACATACAAAAAATAGAGAAGGATTGGCACAGATGTTAGCTCAAGGATAATCTTCCTCAAGCAAAGAGAGGAAGGTTGGCAGCGCATATTGGCTCACAGCCAATCTTCCTCACCAAAAAAAAAAACAAAACCAAAAGACACCTGTGTGAATGAACAAATGTTTTGTATATTTCCCTCAAATTAAAAAAAATTGAAGCATTGCAAATGAAGTCTCTTATGTTCCCCTTCATAGTCTCAGTCCTTTCTCCAGAAGCTTCTCCAGAAGCTTGTGAATTTGGTGTGTATTCAATGTGACACAGTATTTCTCCTGTGTTGTTTCAGTAGTTGTAAGGCTCAGTCTCCTTCATGGTAATCTGTTTCTCATTTTAACTTCCTTTATCATTGAGTCGTTTGTCACCTCTGTCCTTTGATATTCTCATTTCTTTCCCCTTTTTATTTCTTTCCTTCATTGGTTTTAGGTTTGGGGAGGCTCTGCATAGCTTTTATAGCTATCACCAACCAATGAGAACTTGTCTTTTTAGTAGATAAATCAGCCAATCACTTTTTCTTTGGTTCTTTTCAGCTATTTCTTCATAGCCAGAGATAGCTTCTATTTTGTGTATAGAAAGTTCTGGATGATAGAAGGCACCAGATATCCAGAGTTCCAGTGTTAACTCTATCAGAATTGCAGCTCTGCAAGTAAGTATCAAAGTGTAAAATTTAGCAGGCTGCAACTTTTTAGTGACTGACTTTCTTTTATAACATATCTCATAAAATAATTTACTTTTAGAGCTTAATTTTTAGATAACTATTCAAGCTTTTCTAATTTATTTCTTATATCAAAGAGGAAAAATATGTTGATAGATTTCCTAAAGCATGTGATGTGATGGTGTTGACCCCTGCCAGTGGCCAGGACTCTGTGCTTGTATAGAGAGAGAAGATAGTGTTGTGGCAAGGGATGGTGTAGAGCCCTTGGAATGCAGCTCCTTTAGTATTCTGTTCTCACGTTTCTGTCACCATTAGAATAGCTCTTAAAGACCCTATAAGCTTTTTCTCCTACTATCCAGGGTGTTTCCCAGTCTCATTCCTTAGAATTTTGTTAGACAGTTTTCATAGACAAGTAGGCTGGTAGATTTAAAAAGTGATTTTTAGTATTTAGTATGATCTTTGATCATATTCAGCAAGAATGAATTTGTTCTGGAAATTTCTTCTACAGTGGGCATTACATTTTTAAAATGTTGGGTTTGTCATGGGGATTACGGTGGGGGTGATATTAGTACCTATTCTTAATTATAAGCTTATAGGACCATATGAAAGGATTAAGAGGGATAGCCTTTCTGAACTGTGTAGTACCCTTATTTTTGTATTTTCTGGAGGAAAGAGCTGCTACTACTACTCAGGATGAATTTGTAAGTTCTGTTAGAAAGAAGTGACTTGATGTTCCATTTGGAAGGGAGAATACCATAATTGGTCTTTCCCACTACCATCTTTGGCTGAGTACTCTCTCTTTCCTTTCTTTATGTAATAAATATATTCCTGGGAAGTTTGACATGGATCAAGTCATACTAAGTGTGTCAAAGCATCTATAATCATTTTGTGTTAAGATATGATAGTGAGTCCTTTTATAAAATGAATCCTATAGTTTGAGCTGTATAAATATACAGTGAATTAAACTGAATGTATTTATTAACAAAGGAACATGGAGTAATAAGAGGGTTGTTTTTTAAAGGTTAATTACAAAAGGGTTCTTCGAGGTGGGTTTTAGGCTGAATTCTAAACAAACAAAGGTAGGTGGGAGAAGTTAGTGGAGTTGGTGAGAAAATTCAAGGGTGTAAAAGTGATCACGTTGGTTCTTCAGTATCATAGTCACTGTGTAGCCGTAGTCACCTGCTTTTACCTTGGTTCCATGTGAAGATGTAAGGATTTACTAGTACAGGGCAGATTCTTCCTTCCTTGTGCTAGACCAGAATTTGGCCACGGGTCTTTCTCCAGTTCCCACGTTGTTATGTGGACTCAGTAGCTTATATTGTAAGAAATGGTAATAAGAGGGTGGAATATTTCTCTGCATTTGAGGATTCGAGGGCACAGGGAAGTAAGAAGCTTTAAGCTTTCAGTTATACACTTCTTCTAACTCTGGTGTTCCTTTCACTGAAGGTGTATGGGTTTTATTTCAGAGGGAATGTGCCTACCCTGTCCCAAGCCATCAGTAACATGTGGCCCCTAACAACTGTGCCTGTGGGGAGGGCTTTGGTTGTGGTGTTGGAGGATGTGGGAGGGCTTTCTCTCTCCTGGCCTCATTTATAAACTAGGGGATGCTTCCATTTGCTTTGTGTGCTGTTGAGTTTTCTCCTCTCTGTTTTCCCTAAGCTAAGCTCTAAGCTAATTCTGTACAAAAGAAATACTAATTAGTTGTTTTTTATAAATTGCTTGCCATTAATGCCTGATAATATGCAGTAAAATAAGGATTCTGCATACCAATATATATGTCAAATATTACAAACTTTAAGGTTCTTTTGAAATTACAATACTAAACTCAGTTCACTTTTGCTTAGCCTTCACAGTTGTTGATCACATAGCATGGTCATCCACTCACAGCTTAAAAAAATACAGGGAGCATCGGAGAGAATGGGTAAAGTAAAATTTTGATGTTTTTAAAATAGCACCTAAATCTATGAAAGTTGATTTGATTTATTGTTTGTTTGGGAGGGAGAGGGTGGGTGGCACTGGAGGGGAGGGGGTGGATGTTGGGAAAATAGCATGCACCATGTAAATGATATTAGATCCCATTTAGGGTAAGATTTTAAGTGTTACTACTACAATTTAAGGTGAAGTCAGTTTCAGAAAAGGCAGGACCATAAAATAGCAGTGTTGGGGTTTACAGTGGGCTGATTTTTCCCTCCCAACAGGTTGAAGGGGTTTTGAGAATAGCAGTATTTGGGTACGGTTTGGACAGGAGCCTCCTTTTTAGTGTGGCCTGTCTGTATTACCTGAGTGAAACTGCCTTGGTACCACTTTAGGCTCTGTTAGATTGCTGAAAGACTTCGACAGGAATAACTTGCATTCCAGTTTTTATTGTACACCTGTGATTCAGGTGTTCCCAAATACTGGTTATAATTCATGAAACTCATGAAGGAATTAAGTGAGAGAGAGAGAGAGGTTAAGAGAGTTGTACTCTGAAGTTAGTTGCTTAGTGGGAAATATTAATAGAAATTTTGGTGCTTCCATTCAAGTGAGGAACACTTTGCCTGCCAAAGTGCGTAACAAGTTTCTAATTCTAAAAACTTGGCATTGTGGTTACGTACAAAGCTTGATTAGTAGTGGAGGTTAGAGGGCAGAGAGACTTCCATGTTTTTATGGGTAAGACATGTTGTTGTTAACTCAAATAACTTGGTCTAAGCTCTGCCTCATTATTTTTAAACTTTTTTTTTTACGTTGTTTACACACTAAAACTCTGGATTGAAGAAAAGAATGAAAAACTTATTTAAGAAATCAAATTTTACCCAAAAAATATTGTTCTGGCCCAACTTTGCTATTCCCCTACATGAAGCCATTTGCCAAAGTTAAATATGATTTACTTACTGTTCCCCAAACCTTCCAGCCTCTATAAGCTTTGTCAAAGATATTACTCCAGTTTGGAATGCTCTTTTTTCTCCTTTCCTTTGGTCTAAGTCCTATCTTCCTTCAAGTTTTGGCTTCTACTTATTTAATGAAGCCTTTTCTAACCTCTCCAGTCCCTAATAGTCATTCTAGTCTTAGAATTCCTGAAGTACTACTGTTTGAAACATCCTTTTCATACTTGGATCATGCTACCTTGTATTATTACTTGTTACTTCATTTAAATGTCCTGTTTCTCTAGCAGAATCATGGGCTCTTTGAGGGTAGAGAGCTTGTCTTAGTTGCCTTATTCTAACCTCATTGTCTAGCACAGAGGATATGTTCACTGATAGGTTTGATTCTCTGATTTGGATCCAATGTTAGTGTAACAGGGCAATTGTTTTTTCTTAATTTAGGTTATTTTTGTATGAATATATGCCCAGAAAACCCAAAGATAAAATGCATTGAACTCATAAATTAATTCCTTGTATTATAAAGAGATTTGGTTCATATTTGTGTCCCCCGCTCCCCTCAAATGGGCACTGTTTACCTAGTTTCTTTTGAAAAACATGGTTTGGGCCAGATATCTTGACAGAAACCAAAATTACCAGTATTTTTATTGTAAAATTTCTTGGTGTAGCCAAATTATGCTTTCATGGCATAAGCCCAAATAAATTTATTAAGTACTGCATGGTAATGTGGCCAAATTAGTTTTAAATGTTAACCTTAAAGTCTTTTAAGTAAAACTTTCAAGATATCAGTAAACAGATACTCACTTGCTGGTCCCTCTCAGAATATTTCTGTATCTCAAATTATTAGAGGTTTTATTATTTTATTGTTTTAAAGCTTTCTGTAATGTACAGGCTGACATTTGATAGCTGTATTTATTGTATTTGCTGCAGTTATCAAATGTCTGTGGAACAACCATTCATATGCAGTGAAGAATTGTTTTAAAATACTTTTTGGCATTTATAGAAACTGATTCTTTTTTAAAAGCTCATCAGGGATAATATTTGCTAAATTTGTATTTGAAATTGTTCATATCTTATCTGAGAGCTGTGTCTTCAGGGCACATATATCTGAATGATAGATTTAATGTTGTGATTTCTGGAGCGAAAGCAGTTGCCCTACTTGATGAAATGTTTGATTAGTAAAATTTCCATGAATCTTGATTTTATTCTAAGGTCTAGCTTATAACATTCTCGAGCCGTTAGTTTGACAAAGTGCTGAAACTATACCGCTGTCGCATTACTGAAAAGCTTAGAGACTTGTAGCAGGGAGACTCCTAGGTAGGTAAGATTTTTTTGCCCGTACGTAAAAAATGTATATCATCTTTAAGTTTCTTAGCATAATTTGGGTACAGATTTAAAATAAAACTTTTTTTTTATAGGCTAGGAAGCAAAAAGCCTCTAATATAGCCCTCTAATGTAGCATTGCCATTCTGGCGTGAGCTTATCACAGTCCCATTCTCACATCAGCCTAAGGCCCTCACCAAAGTCTCGATGAAATATACTTTAAAAAAATGTTTTTTAAAACCCTCTTGGCCCAAGGACCACTTTCCAGAGCTGCAGCCTTGGACTTTTACCTGTGGTCAGTCATATTCTTCTCTAGGGTTACACTTACTAAGTCAATATTTAAAAAAATAAAACACCCTGATTTTGTTCACTTTTGTTTTCATATACAAGAATCTTTACAGTCAACATGTACTTCTAGATGCTGTATTGAAATTGCTGGCAGAGTCTATTCTATACAAACTGAACAATCTGGCCCCTTGTTTTATTTGTAAAGGTTCAATGTATCTATGCCTGCCCACTTCAATCCGCAAGGGAGTGTCAGAAAGGCCCCGCATTCGCCGAGCCGTGAGTTATCACTAACTTTTCAGATGTGTTAATGAATGTGGAACAAAAGCAGTTGTGTTTAAAAGGAAAAAAGGACCATCAAGACAACCTTTATTATAGTAGCAGGCGTGAACACTAAGTGAATTATTCCAAATTGTGGTGTCAAAAATAAGCTATTTAGCTAGAGACTAGCCTCTAGAAAACCTATTGTTGAACTGCTCTGAAGCTATCATTTTAGCTATGTTACTGTTCTTAAAATTTTATGTACCCTGTTTGCAAATTAGGATATTCTTTAAGTCTTTTTAACCAAGTCAAAACAATTTGAACAAAATCTTACCCCACCTAAAAATGACAGTATTTAGTTGACTTTGAGTTAAGCTCTTCAAAATAAGACCATATGAAAGGGGTAAAGTTTTAACCTTTTTTGTTATTCACATGTGAAAGACAGAAATTAAATAATTGAGTCGCTTCCTAGATGAAAGTTTTTGGAGTGCTCTAAGCATCATGTGAAGTACAAAGGTATTTACAATCTGTTTTGGTACCTACAGTTCTTGCTTCAGTAATTCACCAGTAGGTTTTCATTCATTAATGATGATATCAATTTAAGGCTAAAATAAAACACCTACGTTTCTTAGGGCTTATCATTCTACATAGAGGAAACATCCTTGAGTTTTGTTTGGTTTGGTTTTTTTTCTTTCGAAGATTCTAAGCAAAAAAATTGTAACTAACATCTATGTTTTGTTAGAGCTAGTTACTTTTCTTTTTCTTAGATTCTTTAAAATTTTGAGTAGATAGGCATATTTGATTAGCAGGTTGGATACTTCTGTTGCTTAGGAGGTGTATTGTGTTTTATGAAGATAGAATAAATTTAAATGTACCCACTTTGGCCATATATAGCACAGACTACAAAAAACTTGGAGGTATGGGACCTTTGGAGGCATTAAAGTTAACATTTCATTTCGGCAATGTGCCTTTGTTTGACTGGTGTGTAAGTCCTTCTTCCAGGTTTGTACGCTCTTAAACACGTTATTCTACCCTCTCTAACTCCTCCCAGCAGCAAAAGGGAGACACTTCAGCTGGAACAAAATAGTGGAAGAAATGGCGTCTGGGGTTCAGTGGGGATTCGCAGTGTGTATGCAATGTTTGCAAGATTACTTTTTATGTTTTTCAATTAATGTAAATAATTACAAAATGAATCAGTGCTTAGTGTCAAGTAGGGAACATTGTATACCAGTAGAAACTCTCCTAGTGGGTCTGCTGCAAGTCGCTTAACCTCTTGGGGCCTCAGTTTCCTCATCTGCAACATGAAGGAGTTGGACTTGATAATCTTTAAGGTCCATTCCTGCTCTAAAATCCTATGCTTTTCTGAAGTACTCTGTTTAACAGAATGCATTGCTTTCCCACTTTGACTATTTGAGTTACATGTGCAGTACACGTACTGCAGCTGCATGTTGTCTAAAATAGATTTTCTGTAGGATATTATATAAAAAACTAATCCCTCTTGAGCTGATTTATAAATGTGTGTGTAATAAGCCACACATAAAAAGCTAGTGATAGTAGGGCTCTCAGAAAATACGTATTTTGCAGTTGTCTAACCTTGAATGTTATTAACTTTCCTATATTACAGGAGATACTACTCGTCAACGAATCAAATTCAGTGATGACAGAGTATGCAAGAGTCACCTTCTCAACTGTTGCCCTCATGATGTCCTCTCTGGAACTGTATGTATTTATTAAATCTATTATTTGATTATTGGTATACTACAAAAATGAACAACTTGACAAAGTCTTAATTCCTTGTCAAATTATTCTGCAATGATTTTTTTAAACACTGCTTTTAGCAGAGGGCTTTGCATCCCTTATGTTGTTTATTTATTTAGGTTGATAATTTAAATCTGCAATAATGGGATTTCTCACACAACTCACTGCTGTACTTTGTAGGTTTTTTTGTTCTTCAGAACAATTTAAAACATTTCTTATTTGGAATATAAAGGCAGTTATATAGCAGTTACACTTTTAGTTTAGAAACAGTATAAATGGTTTTCAAAATAGTTTCCTTTACTGTTGAGCAGAGTAGACTTTTGTCCAAAACAGTATACATTTTTGTTAAGAGTTGTGCACATTTATATTGTGGAAATCATAGTGGGGAAAATAGATTCGTAAATATTTAAATTCACACAGCTTAATTTGCAAGTAGTATTATCCTTTAAAATTCATTTATGTTGCTGACTCCTAATAATGTAAAGCTCACCTAATTCAGATTCTGTGTCTAATGGTGTTGGCTGATGTTAGAGTATCGTCATTTTAATTTGGAAGATAAACCACATGATGCTGGACTTAAGTGGAACCAAGGATTTGGTTCCCTGGCTTTTGGATTGGGTGGAAATGATTAGTCACTGCAAGAGCTTCCATTCACAGGCTGCATCTGATGGCGGAGAAGTGCCAGTGGGGGTTAAATATTGAGTTGACTTTATTTCTCATTTGCCAGAAATGACTGAAATGAAGAAAAGACTTCTGACTTCCCTTTTCAGAAGTGATGAGTTCCCTTGGTTAAGGATGTGTAAATGAGTGATTTCTTCTTGATAGGAAGAGTTAAATGCCCCAAACAGATATGTATCAGGCATATGCAATAGAAGACATCGCTTTCTTTTTCCAGTAGGAAAAACTATCAAAAATATATTAATGTTAAAAGGAAAAAAGAGCCTATGCTTTAAAAAATATATAATACCTAAATTTTTTGAAAGTATATATAATAAGTATAAGTATATATAATACCTAAATTTTTAAAAAGTGTAATACCACAAGGAAAGAAATCCAGTTTCTGAGCGCTTGAATTAGGACTATGACAGATAATTAATCCTCAGATCTCCTCTTTAGAGTTTTAGAAGTATTTTCTACTGTGCTATAATAAAATTGAAATCTATAAAATCTATCTGTAGTGTACTTTGATTCTTCACATTTACTATTGTGTTAAATTTAACAAAGTCATTTTATTTAATGGCTAAATCATCACTTCAAATAAATTTTGAGAGCAAGATTCATTAACAAAGTGGCAGAATTTGGTTTTTTTATTTTTTAATACTTTAAGACCAGCCGTAGCAGGACTTTGATGTATTATGGTCTTCAGGTATTTCATTAAAAATAAAAATCTGGCATCACGGCTGTCCTTTACTTTTTATAATGCACATATGCAGTTATGCTCATTTATTTATTTAAACCATTTTGAGATAGATGATCCAAAGTTAGCCTTAATGATATTAACTGACTTATTCAAAATCACTCAGTTTTGTTGATTTAAAGTAAGACTGGGACCAAACCCAAATTTTCTGAGCTGTAGTCTTCAGCATGTTTTCTACTCTGTAGGTAATACTTAATCCTGCATCATTTTAAATAAAAAGGATGAGTGGTTGGTTTTGAACTTTCCCTTCTTGTAAAATTCCTGCTGTTTGATTTATAACATGTACATCTTTTCAAATTTTAACATCCCTGAAATAATACATCTTAAAATTGATGACAGAAAAATACTGTCTTTGTTGGTAACAGTTTTCATATGGTACAGAACTTAATGATGAAGCTTAAAATTGCTGGTATCCTAGGGCTGGCGTGGTGCTGTAGTGGTTAAGTTTGTGTGTTCCACTTTGACAGCCTGGGATTCGCAGGTTTTGACCCTGGGCCAGACCTAGGACCGCTTGTCAAGCTATGCTGTGGCAGCATCCCACGTAAAATAGAGGAGGGTTGGCACAGATGTTAGCTTAGCAACAATCCTCCTCAAGCAAAAAGAGGAAGATTGGCAACAGATGTTAGCTCAGGGCCAGTCTTCCTCACCAAAAAAAAAAAAAAAGAGAGAGAGAGAGAGGCTCCTATCTTGGATTATATGAAAAACAGTTAAGGAAAGTCCTTCTACAGGTGCTTGCCAGGGAAACTCGAGATGAGAAATACCTCCTTTTTGTCAGTCTAATAGAAAAAAGGTGGTCATATGTAAGGAAGGGGTTACATAGTGGTGAATGTGTGTCAGAATTTAAGCAGAATTTTAAGGACTGTCTCTAGGACTCTAAGGCAACTCCAGGGTTGCCATAGAGTGCTATCCTTGAGAACTTGAAACCATCCATAGTGTCACTTCCTCATGACCCTTATGGTTACTAAAAAGGGCTGTTTATAACCGTTCATCCTATGTACAAATGGTTTGTAATTATAGAGCTGTGACTTCTTTAGCAACCAATCTCTGTAGAACAAAGACTTTTCTGGCACAAAGTCTAACAGTTCACATCTCTTTATGTTGAAGGTGCTGGTTTGTTTTGTTTTGTTTTGTTTTTTTACATGTTAGCTAAAAAGAACTGAATTGTAACTTGACTTTATAATGCTTTTTCTTTGTTGTATAACTGAAGGTTGCCCTTTAGTTTTCCTGACCTTGTTGCTCAGAATTATCACTTCTGGCAGAATAGGACTCACCAATATTCTAGATTATTTAGCAAAAGAATACACAGAAATGTATTCTCTGTCGTTTTCCATTATAAAGAGGTTGAACTTTATATCAAGCATTTGAAAATGGACAAGTGTGATTTCTAAAAATATACTCTAACTGACAATTAGTATGGAATATTTTTGGAATTCAGTTTGATGAAATGCCCCTGTAACATTTTACCTTTCATTAGTCTGCAACTCTGGTGTAACTAATTCTTAAACTAATAAATTAATCAGAGGAGGTAAAATGTAGAACAGAATCAAAGTAATTGTATATGTATCTCTTTGGATTATGATTTTTATAAGAAGCATGAAATTTTCTTATAACTTAGGAAGTTAGTGTATTTCAAAGGCTTGGCTTATTTTCCTATGCATCTAGAATATTTTCTTGTTTTAGTCCCACTGTTTTCTCCTTTTGGCACACTTGGTTTCTCCCTGTTGTGTTCACCATGCAGACACTAGACAGCATCCCCTTTCAGATTTAGGCAAAACAAAAAATCTGAGTAGAGTTGTTATCCCCATCTGCCCCCAGCACATTATTTCTGGTACATATCTTCCCTGAGGAAAGATAAGTATATTGAAGTACTTTTAAAAAAGTCTATCTAGTTCCTAGTGATCTGGGAAAAAGATACGTGTTAGTGATAATTTACAAAAGGCATCAAATCTAAAGCAGAGATGGTTACAGAAGTCGATATTAAGATCTGCAGAGATGGAAATGTATACTCTCATAGTGTGCCTGTCCTAAATTCAGAAATGGCCACTAGTAATTTTGTTATAGCCCCTATCATAGTATAATTTTAGTGTTGACAGGCCCTCATGTCTTCTAGCTTAAAGCCTTCATTTTATAGATAGGAAAAATTAAGGCTCAGAGAAATTTACACTTGTCAGATGTGTCTCATAATCAAAGAATCACAGTATATTATGCCGTGCAAGAATCTGAGTTACTTAAATCTAGATACCTTTTAAAATGTTTTTGTTGTTGTTGTTAGTTTTTAGGTAACAGTTATCTAGGGCAATGACTTTCAGATCTTTCTGACAAGTCCTTGGAGACATCTCTGTACTAAGAACATAAGGGTAGGCCAGTCTTTCCTTTTCAAACTAGAATTTTACACATTTTAAATGTAGAAGTTTTCTATGAAATTTTGTTTCAAAAAGATTCTACTGCTCAGAGATAGAATTTAAAAAGAACTGATTTTAAATACTTAAAGATGGGGATAAAGTAAAAACTTTATATCCCTTTTTGAAGTAATTGGTTGGGAGTATTGGTTGTCAACAATTCTGACTGAGTTGATTTTATGATGCCCCAAGAGGTTCTGGGTTTTATCCGAAGTGCAATTTTTACTAATTGAAACTCCTTTATTGCTCCTCTAACTCTTTCTTTTAAGGCCTATTTTAAAATCAGTTAGTTGGGTACATACAAACCTATTCTTTAAAACTGCTGAAGTCTCTTTGGTAGTACATATAGAAAAGATCCATGAAAGTATAGAGAAGCAGAATAGGTGATAAGAAGTAAACCTGTGCAGAATTTTCTCAACCAGCCACTTGATTGTAAGTTTCATATAATTAAGGCAGGGATGTTGTTTTGTTCAATGCTGTATCCCCGACGTTTAGAACAGTGTTCCTCCATTGTGTTGAATGAATAATCAATCAACTCAAAAGTGGAATGCTAAATAAATGTTTCAATAACTGAGTTTGGATTTCAAAATTTAATGATTGTTAGTCAGAACTGTGTTGCCTTTTAACAGATAAGGAGCTGGAGAATATCTTGGTTTTGTTGAGTTGCTTATCAAGATACGACAGCGGTGGTTCCACATGCAAATGTGAAAAAATTAATCTGTAGTTACTTTAAACTCAGTCTCTTCCCCAGAAATGGTTTATTTTGGGCTACTTTGGTATTTTTTAACAAGTGTTTTTAGCATTAGACTGGATTACTGGCTTGATTTTTGAAAAAATTTGTATTAGAGCCAATTTCTAGAGCTTTCCAGTTTGTAAAATGCCAGAAAACCTAGGTTTTACCTGATTTGGCTTTTGAAGTGTAATATGTCCTTGTATTGAACAGATTTGCTGTTTGTATTTTATCCTTCTCAGTCTCTTAAAAAAATATGCATTCCTTTAATAAGCATTTCTGGAGACTACCTAAACCAAAAATACATTTGATGCCTAGGAAATCAGAGGCACATTAACAGCTTTCGAGTGAATAATTAAAACTTTACTGTTAAACTTTAAAAACTAAGTCCTAAATATAGTTTGGAGCTTTGTTGGCAAATTGGCACATGAATACACGGAACTCTTCAACTTAGGGTACATATGCCCTTGGGAAATAACCTTTTTCTGTCATCCTGAATCATCTTTTTTTTTTTTAAAGGTTTTATTTTTTTCCTTTTTCTCCCCAAAGCCGTCCTGTACATAGTTGTATGTTCTTCATTGTGGGTCCTTCTAGTTGTGGCATGTGGGACGCTGCCTCAGCGTGGCTTGATGAGCAGTGCCATGTCCGCGCCCAGGATTCGAACCAATGAAACACTGGGCCGCCTGCAACGGAGCGCGTGAACTTAACCACTTGGCCATAGGGCCGGCCCCCTGAATAATCTTGCAGAAATTCATTTTATATCCTTAAAATAACTTAATATACTTCAGGCTTATGGAGGTGATTTTTATTTATTTATTTTTTACTTTTTATTAAGATTATGGTAGTTTACAACCATATGAAATTTCAGTTGTACATTATTATTTGTCAGTCATGTTCAAGGTGCACCCCTTCACCCTTTGTGCCCGCCCCCCACCCCCACTTTCCCCTGGTAACCAATAATCTGTTCTCTTTGTCTACATGTTTAACTTCCGCTTATGAGTGGAGTCTCACAGAGTTCGTCTTTCTCTATCTGGCTTATTTCACTTAACATAATACCCTCAGGGTGCATCCATGTTGTTGTGAATGGGGCAATTTTATCCTTTTTTATGGCTGAGTAGTATTCCATTGTATATACCATATCTTCTTTATCCAGTCATCAGTTGCTGGGCACTTAGGTTGCTTCCACATCTTGGCTATGATAGATAATGCTGCAATGAACATAGGGGTGCATGGGACTTTTGGAATTGCTGATTTCAAGTTCTTTGGATAGATACCCAGTAGTGGGATGACTGGGCCATATGGTATTTCTATTTTTAATATTTTGAGAAATCTCCATACTGTTTTCCACAGTGGCTGCACCAGTTTGGTGATTTTTTTTTAATGTGACCCAAAGACCATGTATTCTAGAATCTTGTTCTAGTTTAGTCTGTCTCTAGTTGAGATTGGTGAGCATTACTTGCATTAATGGTTAAATACCAATACATATATGCATGTAGATATGATGAGCCATAGTGCTGATGTCCAGCCTTTATAAATCAAATAACAAATTAATTTTACTTTTTATTTTTATTCTGTAGTATTATTGAATCAGTCTGAGGGAAGAATCTTTTTTAACTTCTTTAATAGAAAATTTCAAATATAAAGTAGAATTGTGTAATGAACGTCATACATCAGCTTCAATAAATATTTTACACATAACTACCGTATTTCATTTATACGTACTTATGTCCTCTCCATCCTTTTGCTTGTTTTTTAGGCATATCTTAAATCTTGAACCTGTCCTTTAGGATGACTCTTGAAACAGTACAAAGTATCAAAGACCAGTTACTCCCAAGTAAGGCAAAATGAGGTCTGGAAGTCACTGTTGAAAGAAATAGTTTTTTGTAGTCTAGTACTTGGTTAACATATTTCAGTGTCACATTTGCTTTTCTGTACAGTGATTCTCAATAAATACTTATTATCTAAGAACCAGGAATCATCCTCTTAGTATTCCCTGAATTCTTCAGATCTCTTTTAGAGGTATGTACAGTTTTGTAAACTGCATTTTATCAAGTCTGAAGAAACCAGTGTGTTCTCTGATGCTATTCATTGAAAAAGGGAGGATGGAGTTATAAATGCATCACTTGGAGTATGTAGACAATGAACACAGAATATAGCAAATGCATGGTAATAAGCGAAAACTTAAAACATTTTTATTATACAGTTGATTAACCAAAAACTTCAAGCAAAATCATGGATTTTCTATCTCTGGAATTTTTTTTTTTTTTTGGGGGTGGGGAGGAAGATTAGCCCTGAGCTAACATCTGGTGAAAATCCTCCTGTTTTTGCTGAGGAAGACTGGCCCTGAGTTAACATTCGTGCCCATCTTCCTCTACTTTATATGTGGGATGCCTACCACAGCATGGCTTGCCAAGCAGTGCCATGTCCGCACCTGGCATCCAAACCGGCAAACCCCGGACCGCCGAAGCAGAACGTGCACACTTAACCAGTGCGCCACCGGGCCGAACCCTGGAAATACTCTTAAAAATGTGATGAGTTCTACCTTGATGTGCAAGTGGCAAGACCAAATGACTTAGTAAAATCCTTTCTAGTTGGATGATTCTTACTCATTAAGGGAACTTTTAAAAGCATTTGGTGTTTGACCTATATAGAATAAAACATCTTAAATATATATTATGTAGACTTTTTTGGTCTGCAGGATCAAAAAATATAGGCACCTATTTTCATGTATTTGGATAGTGTAATTTGTAAAATTTCCAAATTTAGATTGGTTTTTATGTTTTTTTCCCCTTTATGGTATTTATTATAATAATAGTGTTTAGAATAATGAAATTTAAGTAATACTAGAATTAAGCAGAGGAAGAAATAAAAAAGGGTGAGCAAGAAGTGTCAGATCAATGAGGGCTGAGTGGAGAAAGTAAGAGAATTTGTAGTAAAAGTTAAAAAATTCCTCTTCAAGAAATGATGTTCTTTCATCTCTGGGAATGGTGCCGATTGCTGAGATCATTCATTCATTCACTTAACACGTACTTGAGAACCTACTATGTATGTGCCACATGCTATGCTGAGGACACAGAAGTGGACACAGATTTCTACTTTAATGGTGGGAGCTTACGTTCCAATGTGTGAGGCACATAACCAAGTATGAAAATAAGTAAGGTGATTTCAGATAGGATTTAAGTGCTATGACGAATAAAGCATGGTTAGGTAATTTACATTGTCCGGGACAGACAGCAAGAAGCTAATCTGGCAGGGTGGTTGGAGAAAACTTTTTTTTGATGAAGTGACATTTGAAGGATCTTCTTTTTCACCCAGACTGACTTGTTCCTTGTTGTCTCACTCATTTCCTTCCCCAACGTGATGCTTTTTCCTACCCTCTTCTCTGCGTGGAATACTCTTTCTCCTCTGCAGATGTAAATCCTGCCTAGCTTACTGCACATGATTGCCTGAGCCTGCAGCAGTGTAGCCTCTGAACCCCAGTGTAGCACATGCTCTCCAGACTACTGAATAGGCACTTGTTGTTTTATTTTGTCCGTGTGTATGTTCTCGCTCTCTTCTCAGTTAGATAGTGTAGTCTTTTGTTGGGCAAGGCCTTTTATTTTAATTTTCTCTAGATATCTTTGCATATCTAGGGTTAGAAATGGATAAAAATATTAAGAAAAGGTAGAAGAAGGGCTTTATTTTTCTTTATCTGCTGAGGGGAAAATGGACTTGGCGGTGTAACATACAAATGGGAACTGGCAGATAAAAAATTAAGAAGTACTGGAAAACCACGAATTTCTACAATGCGCAGTGCGCCCCATCTCTCCACTGAATGCTCATGTTCGACTTAATTTGTTTTGAGAGCCAGCAATTGGGAAATTGGAATTGGGAAAGAAAAACCTTAATTTTTAGTTTGAGACAGTAATGGTGTAACTGAAAGTCATACCCAGGTTTTGTTACTTCAAGATTTTTTCCATATTATTCTAGGCTTTCTCTTGTTCTTGAGCTGGGTCTTGAAGCAAACATTGAACTTGGATGGAAGAGAGATTTTACAAATACGAGGAAGAAAGAAAGTGAAGGTACAAGAAGCAAGGATCAAAGTGTAGATGATTTTGTTTTAGAAAATAGCACTGGCTTTGGAGTGGTGTATATATGGAAGGGTTCAAATGCTAGGCTAGGGCTTTGTGTTTTCTTTGCTTTCTGTCCTGCTGCTGTGGTTTTGTTTCATTTTTTCTCCAGCTGATGATGTGTATTCCTGTTAGTACTTTACTGATATTGCTACCTATTCTTATATTCCTTGCTGTCTTTCTACTATATCTAAATTATCATTGTCACATTTTGATGTCTTTCACTTAAGACTCTTAAAATAGTGTAAGAAAAACATAATAAAATGACAAATGGGAAAAATTATTTTAAACAAATTAAGCAGGATAAGTAAATAAATGGAAGAATTAAAGCCAGATTAGATGAAATTAGAACTGTTGCTCTCATGAAGCTGTTTTTTTTTTTTTTTTTTAAAAAAAGGATTGTTAAATAAAGTTATCTGGGAATGGAGTTTCTTAAATCTTAAGTATGATGAAAATTCTTATTTATATTATTAAGACACGTTTTATAGAAATTTATACTGTTATTCCCAACTATTCTTCCTCACCTTCTCCCCCGTTAAATTTTTGTGTGATGATGTCCTGCTGCTGTCATCTTTAGAAGTACTTTTCAGTGTCTCCACTATTAATAAATTGACCTAAGGTCGTCAGACTCTCAGGGTTTCTATATAATTTGTTTAATGAGAGTCCCCCAGAAAAATACTTGAACTGTAACTCCAAAGAAGAATATGTAAAACTTTCTGCTTGGAAAACATAGTTGGATAAAGAAAGCCTTTAGTGAACGTAGTCTTAGATCTGTACAATTCTGGAAACTGCTACTTGGATTTCCTATTGTTACATCAAATTCAGCATGTCCAAAACAATTTCCTTCACAGATCAACTCTACCGTTTGATTTAGTATCTTGGTGCCATCATTGTTTGCTCATGTCTGAAATATTTGAAGTCTTGATAATACTGCTGAACTTTCCTCTCCACATTTCATTTCCATTTAGTTAAAACCTGTTGATTTGGGGGTCAGTGAAAGAATATTGAGCTATATTAAAGGATAGGTTCAAATTTTTACTCTCCTACCACTGGCTTAGGATCTTAAGACTTCTGAGCCTGGATTTCTAGATTTGTAGGGAGGTGGTGATGAAATTGATGATTTCAGAGATCCATCCTCTTTAAAATGCTTTTAGTTTTCTTTAGCACTCTGTTTGACCTCCTTTCTTTTTCCTCTTCCAATTTGACCCTTCGGGGCTTTATTTCTGGTTTGTTGTAATAGCCTCTTCTGCCCTTAGTCTCTTTCTTTCTTTTTTTTTTTTGTAATCACTTTCTTTAGTGAGGAAGAGTGGCCCTCAGCTAACATCTGTTTCCAATCTTCCTCTTTTTTCCCCTCCCCAAAGTCCCCGTTACATAGCTGTATATCCTAGTTGCAAGCTCTTCTAGTTCTTCTATGTGGGACGCCGCCTCAGCATGGCTTGATGAGCAGTGATGGGTCCACGCCCAGGATCCGAACCGGCAAACCCTGGGCTGCTGAAGCAGAGCACACGAACTTAACCACTTGTCAGTCCATTCAGTAGTGTTGTGTTAATGCTTCTAAAAATATAGATTTTATCATGTCGCATTCCTGTCCTGGCAGTCAAACATTCCTCTTTGCCTACAGAGTAAATTCTGCATATGTTGACTCGTATTTAAAAATCTTCTGCCGTCTAGTCAGTCTGTAATTTGATCGATACAGCAGTTCTGAAGTACTTGAGAAAAGAGATTAAGTGAAATTCTCAGAGCTAAATGGCTAGTAAGAGGTAAAGGGAGGTCTTCCGAGTTGGTCAGTCCTCAGTCCGTCTTGTTTTGTTTATTACTTAGGCAGTGTAGTCTTCAAGTGTAAGAGGTAAAGACATGACACATGAATGTTTCCTGTTACACATCATCCCCTTCCCAGACCTGAACCCCGTCAGCAGTTTAATGTACATCTTTCACTCTCTTTTGTGTTCATTTGTAAGTGTGTGTGTTTTAACAAATGGCATTACATGTTTGAATGTTTCTCACTTAGAGAAATTTCCATATTAGTAGTCTACATTTTTTTAAAATACCTGCATTATATTTCAAATATGGCTGTCTCCTAAATTATTTATCCAGTGCTCTTAGTATGTTAATAGTTTTTGTTTCTGTTCTTGGTGTACGCTGTGGCAATGAAACTCTTGAATGTACATCTTTATTACATTTGCAACTGTTGTTTTAATTGAATGTCTTGTTTTTTTCATTGAGACTATAAATTCCTAGATAGCATGACTTTATATTCTCATACTGTTTTGGAATTCTCTTCAGGATCTAGCTCATAGAACTGAGCAAATGTACTAACATATAACAAAGCAAGAGTGTTTGCAATTACTTGGAGCTGTTACTGTGCCTCGTTTCTGTCACTGATATATTCATTAACATACTACTGCCATTAGTTTACATTTGGCAGTACACTCAAATGTATAAATCAGCCCTTTGATTTGCTCTACTTTAATATCATTTTTATTTGTTGATTTTGATGTATAATTTCCACATGCCTCTGTTCCTGTTGCTTTTTTTCTCTAAAATTAAAGTGGCTTATTGATTTTTCTGATTGTAAGGATATATAATATGTTCATTACGTTTAATTCATCCAGTATCAAAAAGTTCAAACTAACTAATCTCACAGCCGTATCTGTATCTGAATTTAGAAAAATGGCATTTTATTATATTTCTTTCTTTGCTATCTTCTGTGTTTTCCACTTAGTATCAAGAACATCATTTCTAGTGGCTATAAAATGGAGTGTTGTATGGCTATTCCATAATTCAATTAATTACACCCCTATTGTTAGGCTCTTAAAATGTTTCTAATTTTTTAAATCAAAAACATGATTTTAAAACTTTTTTGTCCATTTATCTTTATGAACTTATTTCTTTGTTTCCTCAGTTTGTTAGAATTACAATTCCTTAGTCAAATCATCAAGTTTGTTTAATAGTCTTGGGTTGTGAAAAACCTGGTCTTTTATGTCGGAGAGAAAAATAAGAGAAATAAACCATTTTCCTCGTGAAGCTTAGAGTCCACTTGGGGAGATAACATTCACTTTTGGAATTTCAAAATAACAACTAAAAAGCAGTTCGAAGAATCAACTTTGTTAAATAATAAAACAATATAAAATGTTATGAAGTTATAAGGGATCGGGTATAGTTATTTAAGATTTCGTAGAGGAAACGGATTTAGGATGGAGAAGACAAAATGCAGAACTGAATTTATCCAGTTAAAAATAAGCTGTTTGTTTTTGGTTGGGAAGATTGGCCCTGAGGTAGCGTCTGTGCCAATCTTCCTCTCTTTTGTATGTGGGACACCACCACAGCATGGCGTGATGAACAGTGTGTAGGTCTTTGCCTGGAATCCTAAACTGCGAACCCTTGGCTGGCCCCTATTTTTTTCATTTACAGTCTAAGAATTTAAATGTCTGTTAATTAAAATACAAAGAATAAACTCGTGGAAAGAATTTAATTATGAAGTAGATTACTTGTTAAATTTAAAAACTCAAAACGCTTCCTGTGACTTTCATCACAAAAAGTCATTTTAAGTTAAATAACCAAACCTTTTATTTTGCTCAGTTTGAGGCTCACTTATTTATTTATTTATTTATTCCCCAAAGATTGGCACCTGGGCTAACAACTGTTGCCAATCTTTTTTTGTTTTTCCTGCTTTTATCTCCCCAAAGCCTCCTGTACACAGTTGTATATCTTAGTTGCACGTCCTTCTAGCTGTGGGATGTGGGACGCCACCTCAACGTGGCCTGACGAGCAGTCCCATGTCCGCACCCAGGATCCGAACCCTGGGCCGTCGCAGCGGAGCATGCGAACTTAACCACTCGGCCACGGAGCCGGCCCCGAGGCTCACTTATTTCAACAGAGAAGCAGCAACAGCAAATATCTGTGCACTTAGTGTTCAGAGCACTATTGCACCATCAGTGATGAAGTCAGGATTGATTTCTACTTTTGAATATTGGTCCATAGTTGGTCATGGTGTGCTCTATCATGATTCCCTCTGGTTGCTTTTTAATTAGATGGCTAGGGTCTCAGAGAACATTAACATACGCATACTTTCCATTTACTCACTTTTACAGGGGCAAATAATTGTTTGGTTTATTTTGGCTTGCTTGTTATTTATTTTAAATATTCCATATGTGTGGCCCAGGACAGTGAAAAGCCCAAGTAGTCTACCTCCTGGAGGAAAAGAGCACACAGGAAAAAAGAAGAGAAGTTCAGAAGACGTATGAAGGAAAGGAGATGAAGCAAAGGAAATAATCCAAGGAGAGGCTGAGGAGACTTTGCCCTGCAGAGCTCAGACCAGTTTTGTCCTGGGGTGCATCTTGACCACCTTTGCTTGTCAAGCCTAGAACCCCCTTTGCCGGATGCCCTATTTTCCCACTTTGGTTCATTCAACAAATATTTATTAAACATTGCTATCTACCAGGCACAGGTACACAGTGGATAGAACAAAAAATCTACGTCCTTTTGGAGCTTAGATTCTAGAGAGTTAATAAATTTTTTCCTGTCCCATAAATCTCTCCCAAGGCATACATTACCCCCAACTCTACTCCTCTCACCAAAGCTCCAGCCCCACTACAGTGGTGTCATTGTGTCCTTTTTGGTGTTCATTTTGTTCTTGATCCACATAGTTGCTTTTCTTCCTTTGGTTGGTCTTGTGATGTAAATTTAAAGAGAGAGTTGTGGGAAAGCCTAGAATTCTTGTCAAAAGGTAGTTATGAGTGGGCAACAAGGCTTATATGTTACTTTTAAGTTTTTTTTTAGAACAGATTGGAATTGTGGTTGATCAGGGGATAAAGATAGAACTGGGGGAAAGGCAGTAGACAGCTGCTTTGAATATCTGCTGCGTGCAGAGCTTTTTTAGATGTTATAGGGGATATCATCTGAAAATATTAAAAGATAAGTTACTACTGAAATACTTGGAAGTAACGTGATAAGGTAGAAGGGGTGTTAGACTGGAAATCAGTCTAACCAGATTTTCTAATAAGTACCCTGAACAAGTCAGTCTTTCTGGGCTTCAGTTCCTTTTTCTGTAGAATGGGAAGAGAACTAGATCAGTGAGTGGTTCTCAACCCTGTACATTAAAGCGCCTGGGAGGCTTTTCAGTTCAGTCTTTGGAAGGTAGGGCTTGGGCCTGTTTTCAAAAGCTTCCATCAATGTTAGTTAAAAGCTCCCCTGGGTCCAGGTTGAGAACCAGTGTGCTCAACCAAAGGCATTTCCGACTGTGACATCTTAACATTTTATGAAGTAAGTGTAGTCCCATGAACAACTATAGCCGTGGAAATACATACAAATGTAAAGGGAGTTGTTGGAGTGATTAATGTTAAGATACTCTTAATTAAAGGACTGGTCTGGTGACGTAGCTGTTAACTTTGCAAACTCCACTTCGGCAACCTGGGGTTTGCGGGTTTGGATCCTGGGTGCGGACCTACACACTTCTCATCAGGCCATGCTGTGGCAGCGTTCCACATAGAAGACCTAGAAGGACTTACAACTAGGATACGCAACTATGTGCTGGGGCTCTGGGGAGAAAAAAAAAAGATATTAAGAAAACAACTGGCTGGTGTAGCAGTAACAAATTCTTTGTTAACTTCTTTCGTTCCTGCAAGTTTTTTTGAAAGAGTATTACATTTTTTCTTTACTACATGTTGCTTAATAAGCAGCTTTGAATTTCCATACACCTGTAGAAGGTTTCATTTGCTCTTTGTCACTGGGAAACTCCTTAGTTTGTTAACCCATAGACTAATGAACGGGAGTAAGCAGTGGGGCCTGGGAAAATTTCAGCATGCTCAGCAACACCCTGATACTTTAGAGCCGTTAGTGTGATGAGGACTTTTATAATAGTGAATATCCCTTATTATTTCCGCAAGGATATCTTTGATGGCATTGTCTATTTTCCCATTCGTTGCTTTGTGCAATTAAGAACTGAGGTAATAAAGTTTACAGAGAAACTTCTCTTTTAGATAGTCATAAAATCTCAGAGTTAGAAGGAAGAATAAAAGCTACCTGATAGGGGCCAGCCCGATGGTGCAGCGATTAAGTTCGCAAGTTCTGCTTCGGCGGCCCGGGGTTTGCTAGTTTGGATCCCGGGTGTGGACATGGCACCATTTGGCAAGCTGTGCTGTGGCAGGTGTCCCACATATAAAGTGGAGGAAGATGGGCACTGGTGTTAGCTCAGGGCCAGTCTTCCCCAGCAAAAGGAGGAGGATTGTCAGCAGATGTTAGCTCAGGGCTAATCTTCCTCAAAAAATAAAAAGCTACCTGATGGTTGAATTCTTTCCTTGATAACCTAGAAAAATGGTTGTCCAAACTGTATTTGACTCTCTCCGTTATCTGGAAACTCACTAACTGAGGAGGCTTATTCCATCTTTGGAAAGCTCTAATAATTAGAAAATATTTTCTTGTATTGAGAGAGTTAAAATCTGACTGGAGTGCCTTGGGGCCATAATAAACTGAAAAGTTCTTCAGTTGATGGATGACTAGGTTCACATCTTGATTCTTCTCCAGCTAATTACATCTGTTCTCTGGCTTTTTTGTATAGCTTGGTTTTGAGACACTTTGTCTAATTTATTTATTATTAAATAAATTTATTATTATTAAATAAATCTAATTTATTTATTGAAATGTGTTACCACACAGAATGTGTTTTTTGGAAGAGAGTTGTTTGCTTTTAACACTAGCCTTCAGTAAGAGATTTCTCACTTTGCTCATACTGCATCCTGTAAGTTAGTTTTATATCACTTAAATTTCTTGGTCGTGCCACACCAAAACCCTTACTTTTGCCTACTAAGTTTTTTTAATTTGTCTAATTTTCTGCTCATACCTAGTTATCTGTAAATTTTTTTCTTAGCTATAACCATAGGACTTCATATTTATTTATTTTTTATCTGCTCTGTCAATCTGTTTGACTGTTTTAGTTTGGGATATTTTGCAAAATTGGTGATCATATCCTTTGTTGTACACATATCCAGATTGTTCGCAAAAAAGTTAAACAGGCAAAGTTGTTTCTAGATCCTACAAAGCTGAGACGCAGACCTGTGTGCTGTAGATACTCCAGTCCTGTTCCCTGCTGCTAGAAACTTCCCTTTGGTTGGGTGACTCTGGCCTATCCTTTTTGAAGGATCTGCCTTCTAAATCTTCTGTAAATCTTTGAACACACTTAAGGTTAGTTTGCTTCCTCTCACTTTTTAGATCCAGTTTAAATGTGTCCTCTTCAGAAAGATCTTGTTTGACCACCTCATCCCAAGTAGCCTCCCATAGTAATGGGAGCATTTCTCTTTTATTATGTCGTTTAACTTTGTTCAGAGACACAAGTGTGGTTCATTATTTGTTTCCTTCTCTGTAGAATGTTAGCTCCATGAGGTCAGAGACTGTATCTTGGTGTCACTTATTAGTGTGTCCCTAGCATCTAGCATAGTGCTTGGCATAAGTAGGTCCTAAGTTATTAGTTGAAGGAATGACTTTACTGTGGTAATGTTTGTTGTACTTGTACTTTGTGTAGTTTGTGTAACAAAAAACAAAAGGAATATTTACTGTACCTTTTTGAATTAGTCTATTTCCTTTTCACCACCCTTCCAGAGATTCTGAGACCTTCCAGTGATGGGATAGCATACCTACAACTCGAAAACCTCTGCTTTGCTTTTCATCACCCATTAATCACATCTGTAATTATCTTTGCTTCTAGCCCATTTTTTCCCCCTCAGTTTTTCCCCAAAAATATTTCATGAAACATCAGTTTCCCAGATACAAGTAGAAATTAACCGATTTTTAGGAACTTGTTTTAGATAGGAGAAACACCTATGGTTTGGTAAATAATGTCTAATTGGAATTCTAAGTAGAAAGATCCTATGTTCTGTAAGAGTATTTTATTTCCCTGATAAATGCTTATCAGAGGTGGACTTAGATACTTGTTCTTGCTGAAGTTATAGTGAGTCTTAATAAATTCCCTCTTTACTAGTTCACTTGGTCTCTTGTTGGGAATCCATGTCAAACTCACCAGTCTGTTATTTGAGGACTCCATCTTTATTTGAAAATCAAAGTGTTCTTCAAAGAAGATGTGATATATATATATATACACACATAATGCAATACTACTCAACCATTAAAAAAGACAATGTCATCCCACTTGCAACCACATGGATGAACCTTAAGGGCATTATGTTAAGTGAAATAAGCCAGACAGAGAGACAAACACTGTATGATTTCACTCATGTGTGGAATATAAACAAACTTATGAACAAAGAACAATTTAGTGTTACTGGGGGAAGAGGGCTGGAGGGTGGGCACAGGGGGTAAAGGGGCACATTTATGTAGTGTCTGATGACTATTAATGAACAACTGAAATTTCACAATGTTATAAACTATTAGGACCACAATAAAAAACAAAATGTTCTTCAAAGGATATTGACTATAATTCAACAATTTGATTCATACATTCTTTTAGTTTGATTTAAAATTAACTTTATCTTTTCTGTGTTAAAGGGCCAAGTGAAATATGTTTTGATATAAAAGCTAGAAGCTTTTTTGAGATTCTGGCAAGCTTTTTCTTAACCATTTGTTCTTAGGTAAAAAAGTAATCACTGTTCCCATCTGTTGGTAGACAGAATTAATGCAGTTTTTTTTTTTCTAGCACCAAGTTTTATACTTGTCCATGAAATTTTGTAGTTTTAAAGTCCATAAGTAAAGAAACATCTCTATAACTTGATATGTATTCTGAAGAGAACTGTGGTGGTTAATGAATTTTTGAAAAATGTGTTTTCTGTTTCAGTAATATGAATCTTTTTTTCCCTCCCTAGAGAATGGACCTTGGAGAATGTCTGAAAGTCCATGACCTGGCTTTAAGAGCGGATTATGAAATTGCATCCAAAGAACAAGATTTTTTCTTTGAACTTGATGTATGTGATTTTGGTTTAATGAGTTAGATTATCTTTTGCAGTAAAATATTTTGAATATGGATTAATATCTCTTAATAGGAAAAGGCTCTTATCAAATTATCTTCGTTGTGGTTATATGAAGGGTAGTACTAAATTAAGTAAGATCATGTACTTTCTTGACTAACATTTTTTTAAAAATATAAAGTGAAGGGGCTGGCCCCGTGGCCGAGTGGTTAAGTTCTCGCGCTCCGCTGCAAGCGGCCCAGTGTTTCGTTGGTTCGAATCCTGGGCGCGGACATGGCACTGCTCATCAAACCACGCTGAGGCAGCGTCCCACATGCCACAACTAGAAGGACCCACAACGAAGAATATACAACTATGTACTGGGGGGCTTTGGGGAGAAAAAGGAAAAAATGAAAATCTTTAAAAAAAAAATAAATAAAGTGAAACTGAGTATTTTAAGAAAGTTTGTAAAGGTCATGCAATTCATATATTCTTTTGAAAAGTAAGCATATTCTTCCCAATAAAGTAGTAATGATTAAGGAAATAGCAGTTTAAGCAAATGAAAGCAACTAATTTCTAGTGTATATAAGGCCCTTTAATAATCTACTGAATTTTTACATTCACACTCATTTTTGTATCTGTAAATATATAAAGAGAGAAGGAAGATATGGATGATGTTTTTTATGTAAATCTAATAAAAGAAATAGAAGACACCATTTGGGTATCTAAAGGGCTCAAAATCTGACTTTATGTTATTGTTTATACAAACATGATGAGAATTGTTTGTCTAAAAATAGGGAAACTGGGGGCTGGCCCCATGGCATAGTGGTTAAGTTTGTGTGCTCTGCTTCAGCTGCCTGGGATTCACCAGTTTGGATCCTGGGCATGTACCTGCATACCACTCATCAAGCCATGCTGTGGTAGCATCCCACATAGAACAACTAGAAGGACTTACAACTAAGATATACAACTATGTACTTGGGCTTTGGGGAGAAAGAAAAAAAAGAAGAAGATTGGCAACCAACTGATGTTAGCTGTGGACCAGTCTTCTTCACCAAAAAGAATAAAAAACAGGGAAACTTTTTTTTTGCATTTATATTTAAAAAGCCAATCACCATTACATAAAACATACTGTTGAGCATAAATCTTACGATACTTCTTTTTCCTTTCTTTTTTTTGGTGGGGGAAGTTTAGCCCTGAGCTAACTGCTGCCAATCTTCCTCTTTTTGCTGAGGAAGACTGGCCCTGAGCTAACATCCATGCCTATCTTCCTCTACTTTATATGTAGGACACCTACCATAGCATGGCTTTGCCAAGCGGTGCCATGTCTGCACCCTCAAACCCCAGGCCACCGAAGTGGAACATGCGCACTTCCTGCTACGCCGCCGGGCTGACCCCTAAATCTTATAATACTTTTTATCAGTAAGGTAGTGGGTGTTTCATTTAGTTTGGGACATAAAGCAGTCAACAGGCCCCACCGTCTACTTCTTTAAACTTCAGACAGTTTCTCCTAACAGAAATGAAAATCATTTATATAAACAATTTAATATGAGGTTGAAACAACTGGGGAAAAAACTTTAAAGCAGTTGGATTATGATTTAATATACACTGGGCATAAAACACAACAGAAATTCACCATCACTTAGATGTAGGGGTATGGATATTTAGGGTGTATTTTCAGTCTTTTTCTATTATAGTATGATAATAGATAATTTTTGCTTATGAAGTGTTTATAGAATAAATTTCTAGAAATAGAATAACTGAGTCAAAGAGTTAATTTTGCCAAATTGCTCTCCATGAGAATTACCAATTTGCATTCCCGCCATTAATATATGAGATTATCTGTTTCTCATATGGCCACATAGTGTGTTGTCAAGATTTTTTTTACAACTTTGGTAGATGAAATATGGAACATAAATTGTAGTTTTAATTTGTATTTCTCTTATGAGTGAGTTTGAACATATTTCATGTATTAAGATCTGTTTCTGTTTCCTTCACAGTGAACTGTTAGTATACAATTTTTTTGGGCTATTGGCTAATCTTGGATGTTAGCATTTTTCTAATTGATTTGTACTAACTATTTATTATGAAAATTAGTCCCTTCCCTCATAATATTTTACATTTTTTCCTATTTTTTCTTTCGGTGGTTGTGGGTCTTGGAGATTGCTTTTATTGGTGTCTAACTTACCAGTCTTTTAAAAATCTCTGTTGGGTTAATTCAAAAAGCATTCCCTGTTGTGAGGGGATAAGAGTTCTTTACCGTGATTTCTTCTGGTATTTTTATGGCTTTGTTTTGTTCACTTAAATCTTTGATCCAACTTAAGTTTATTCTGGTCTAAGGAATTGAGGTATAGATCTAGCTTTTTTCCCCAGATAGCTGCTTAGTTGACCCAACACTATTTATTGATTAGTCCATCTGTTCTTTCACTGCTTTGAGATGCTACTTTTATCTTCCCACAAGGAAGTTTTAATTGATTTTTGTTGTAATTTTAAAGATGAATTTTAAATTAAAAGAGCTATTTCTTTGTCATCACAGATAAAAGCTTCTAAATGACCCTTATTGCTTTTCATTTCCTAGATTCTTGGGTTAACCAGCCATTTATAGAATTCAATATGTGCTGAGTAAATTTATATTTTTAATTGAACATTTGTGCTTTAAATTAGCGGTATTTCCATACAGTAAGATATGGATGTCCAGATTGCTTAATTTGGGAATAAACTTTAAAAGTTTACTTTTAAATAAACTATTATTTAATTGTAGGCATATTGATATATGCTTGACAAATGTCTTTTATATAAATATTCAACTAGATTTTTGCACTGTAGACTATAGACACTGCTGAAATTCTCAATGGCTTATTCTTTGAAAAAAGGATGTGTTTTCCTGATTATAACATTTTCATTGTGGAAAATTTGTAAAATGCAGAAAAATTATTAAGAATTATCCAAATCTTCAGAAATAATTATCATTTTATGTATGCTCTTCCATTTTTTTGTTTATTTTAGAAAATTGGGCACTTACTGCATATAACATTTTGTGACTTACTTTTTATTTATAAATCAATCATGAACGTTTTCTTATGTCCTTAAGTGTTCTATTGAGATCTTCTTTTAATGGCTGAAGATCAAAATTTCTACATTACCTGGATAATTAGGATATTTACAGCTTTTTACCATTTATAAATAGCAATGTGAAGAACATATTTGAATTTTAATCCTTCCATATATCTGATTACTTTCTTAAAACAAATTTCTGGAAATAAAATTACTAAGTTGGGACATTTTTAAGACTTTTGATGCAAATTACCACATTGCTTTTTTTTAAAGGCTGTACTGGTTTCTGCTTCCTTCAGTGGTGTGTGAGAGTGGCAATTTCTTTATAACCTTTTTTGGGAATTATTCATGTTTCTCTTTGCCAGTTTGATAGATGATGAATAGTATTTATGATTCATAATTGAACATGCTTTTCTTAGTTTTTACTTCTATAATAGCATTTTATTTATTTTACTTTTTTTATTATTTTTTTGGTGAGGAAGATTAGCCCCGAGCTAACACCTGTGCCAGTTTTCCTCTATATTTTGTATGTGGGTTGCCACCACAGCATGGCTGATGAGTGGTGTAGGTCTATGTTTGGGATCCAAATCCAGGAACCCCAGGCTACTGAAGCGATGCACACTGAACCTAACCACTAGGCCCTGGGGCCAGACCTTATAGTAGTGTTTTAAAAAACAAAGCATAATTTTTGAGTAAAGATATTTATGAATGAAGTTGATTTTTCTGGCAGTAATTGTCTTTTCATTAAACTTTGTAGGCTATGGATCATCTGCAGTCATTCATTGCAGATTGTGATCGAAGAACAGAAGTGGCTAAGAAAAGATTAGCAGAAACTCAAGAAGAGATTAGTGCTGAAGTGGCAGCAAAGGTAAGAATTTCAGTCATTTCATTAGTACAAAATATGGTTTCAGCTCACTACTTTTTATTTTTTTAATTTTGAAATAATTATATTTGCAGGCGATTGCAGAGACATATTTAGGGAATTCTATGTATTCTTCCTCTAGCCTCCACTTATATTAACGTCTTACACAACTGTAGTACAGTATCAGAGCCAAGAAATTGATGTTGGTCCAATCCTTACATTTTATTCACTTATGCACCCACTCTGTGTGTGTGTGTGTGTATGTAGCTCTATGCAGTTTTAGCACTTGTGTAACTTGGGTAACTATCACCATAATTAGGTTACTTAACTGTGACGTCACCACAAGACTTCCTCATGTTACCCCTTTCTGGCCACACCCATACCCCTTTATTCCTAGCTCCTGGCAACCATTAATTCTTTCTCCTTCTCTATAATTATGTTATTTCACTGAATATTACATAAATGGAGCCATGCAGTATGTGTTCTTTTGAGATTGGCTCTTTTTACTCTGTGTAACTTCCTTGAAATTCACAGAAGTTGTTGTGTATATCAGTAGTTCATTTCTTTTTATTTCTGAGTCATATTCCATGGTATGGATATACCATAGTTTAACCGTTTACACATTAAAGGACACTTGGGTTGGTTCCAGTTATTGGCTAATACCAGTAAAGCTGTAATAAACATTTATGTACAGATTTTTATGTGGACATAAGTTTTCATTTGTCTGAGATAAATGCCCAAGAGTGCAATTGCTGGGTCATATGGTAAGTCCATTTTTAGTTTTGATAGCAAGTGCCAAACTTTTTCTTGAGTGACTGTACCATTTTACATTCCTACCAGCAATTTATTAGAGATCTAGTCTCCACGTCCGTGCCACCATTTGATGATATCACTATGTTTCATTTTATCCCTTCTGAGAGGTGTGTAGTGATTGAGGTATCCACTTTGCATTTCCCTAATGACTAATGATAAACTTTTTTTTCATGTGCTTATTTGCCATTCATATATCTCCTTCAGTGAAATGTCTGTGTATATCTTGTGCCCATTTTCCAATTGGAGTCTCTTTTTTGGGGGGGCAGGGTGAGGAAGATTGGCCCTGAGCTAATAACATCTGTTGCGAGTCTTCCTCATTTTGCTTGAGGAAGTTGATTTGTTCTAATCAGAATCCAAACAAGGTCCGTATATTGCATTTTGTTGATTTGATGACTTACTCCTTTATAACATTCTGTTACATTCAGTGCAGTCTGGTACATTTTATGAAAATGCTGAATGGGTCAAAGAGTTACCCAGATAGCATTCAGATGACAGCATTAAATATAATGCTCAGATATGTATGTACAAAGGGAAATTAATTGACTTGTTTGAGGAAAGGGTTACTTTTAGCCAGCTTTTTCTGAAAAGTTTTCTGAAGATGGAGACTGGAAAGATGGGCTTCCTAAAGTACAAAGGATCTCTACTATTTCTTAGTTGAAAGATAGCCAAAGTGTTGGCTAGATCCCGAGTTGTACTGGTTTATAGAGCATTGTATTGGTTATCCATTACTGCAAAAATGCTGTTGAACGAACTACCTCAAAACTCAGTGACTTAAAACAAGATTTATTTACCCTATATGAGTCTATAGTCAATGACTGGGCAGTTATTCTTGTCTCAGCTGAGCCCACTCGTATGTCTTTCAGTCAGCCAGGGCTGCTAAACAGACTGTACCCAGAAGATTAGCCTGGCCACGTTCTCTTGGTAATAGCAGAGATGCAGAAGCTTCATGCCCAGTCATACAAGCACTTTTCAAGTCTTTTCTTTTGTTATGTTTGTCACCTTCCCAGTAACCAAAGCCAGTTACATGGCCACATTCAGAGTCAGTATGATGGTACTCAGTCACACAGCAAAGGGCATGGATACAAGGAGGGGTGAAGAGTTTTGGGCATTAATGCAGTCATTCCGTGGCAGATCTTTAAAGAAAAATATCACTTTGTTATTAACGAAGTAGGATAATGATAATAAAATTGGGAATTTTTTGAGGGACAGATATCTTGGATTGAAGGAGATTTGAGAAGTAAAGATTATTGGCACACTAGTTTATTGGAATTGAGTGTCCATATCACATTAAACCTTCTTTGCTAATATAGTTGGCCACACAGGTTGAATATTTACTCTGTGGCCAAAATACAGACTGTATATGTATCATGTGCCATCAAAATAGTAGGAATGAACTAGGTTTCCAGAATGATGGTGACAGGGAAGAAGAGGAAGCATATCAAATACCAAGGAAAGAATTAATCCTGGTGGAAAGACATGGAACAAGATAGAAAGGGTCCCATGTTAGTACCCTGAAAAGTCAATAATATGCTGTGCAATGTATGTACAAGGCACATATTCTCATTTCTCACAACTTGGTGAGATAGGTATGATAGGTATTATCCCTATTTCTCAGATGAGGAAGTAGATTCAAGTTAAGTAATATGGCCAAAATCGCATAGCTGGTAATTGATTTTGCAGTAAGCTAGATATCTTGGACGATAAAGCCATATCTTTGCTTTAAAGAGTATCTACCAGTTTATTCATTTAAGTCATATTTGACCCTACAACATCTGTTGTGCATTGGAGATACAAAGATGGGAAATATAGATAGCTATCTTTAAAGTGGTATAATATATATAAAAGTAATTGTCATAAAAGATACAAAGGTGGCACAAAGGAGGTATGGCTCCCTCTGCTTACATGTTTAAGTGGGGATGAAATGTGATAATTTATTGGTCAAGAATGCTTCACAGAATAGACTTGAGGGGCCGGCCTGGTGGTGCAGCGGTTAAGTTCACACATTCTGCTTTGGCAGCCCGGGGTTCGCTGTTTTGGATCCCGGATGTAGACATGACACCGCTTGGCAAGCCATGCTGTGATAGGCATCACACATATAAAGTAAAGGAAGATGGGCATGGATGTTAGCTCAGGGCCGGTCTTCCTCAGCAAAGAGAGGACGATTGTCAGCAGATGTTAGCTCAGGGCTAATCTTCCTCAAAAAATAAAAAGAATAGACTCGAGTTGGATCTGGTTGAATGAATTGACATTGACTAGGCAGGCAAGGGAGGTAAGGAATGGCATCCCAGGAAGAGGAAACAGTATGTGCAGTGTCATAGAGGCAGAAGACAACAGGGTAAGTTTGGGAAACTAAATATAGCTAGATTTTGTTGTGAAGTGGGGGAACAGCAAGAGATGGTTTGGAAAGGAACAGAGGGCCAGATTGTGGAAGAAAAGGTATTTTATCCTTGGAATACACTGCCTAAGCAAGGTTGGAAAGTAATAGTTCTACTGAAATCCCTTGTATCCCTGACCTCACTAAAGTGAAGGCAGGCAGGCAGGCAGGCTCAGAATCTCCTCATGTCCCACCAGTTCACTTAGGATATGCTCAAAGGCATTATTTATACTCAGTTTACCTTAGATAACGTTAAGTCTTTTCTGAGCATTTCTGACATATTTTGAACTTTGATACTCATTCTGCTTTTTATTCATGATCTTCTCTTTTGTTTCTTTCTAGGCAGAACGTGTTCATGAGTTAAATGAAGAAATTGGTAAATTGTTGGCCAAGGTGGAACAACTAGGAGCTGAAGGGAATGTGGAAGAATCCCAGAAAGTAATGGATGAAGTAGAGAAAGCACGGGCAAAGAAGAGAGAAGCAGAGGTAACTAAATTCTTAACAGTAGTATATGGAGCCTTTGTATCTGTACTTCTTAAAGAACATGTATTTGACTAGAAATTATTGAAAAGTTACTAAAGGGAATTTAAGCCAATTTAAAAATATTTGGGGCCAGCCTCAGTGGCCTAGTGCTTAAGTTTGGTGCACTCCGCTTCATCGGCCTGGGTTTGGTTTCCAGGTGCGGACCTACACCACTCATCTGTCAGTGGCATGCTGTGGTGGCAGCTCACATATGAAAAAAAAAAAAGGAAGATTGGCAGTGGACATTAGCTCAGGGCAGATGTTCCTCAGGAAAAAAAAAGAAGAAGAAAGAGATTAGTCCATGTTGTACTAATGGGTTGTGTATCAAAATTACAGGTTTTCTTTTAATTTAGAGCCATCAATTTGTTGAAATTTATAACTGGTAAATGAAATTGTTAGTTAGTCATAACAGTCACGCACATGTAACAGTCACATACTCTCTGTGAACATGGTCATTATGATACCCTAACCCTGACTCTATCCCCTTGCAAAGATACTTCCCACCTCAGTATAATCTGCTAGCACCTTGGGAGCTTCCTGTCATTCTTCCTCCAAAGCAAAGGTCAAAATCTGATATCCTGCGGACAAAGTTCTATTTTGTTTGGCCCACCCAATTTGTTTGTTTTTCTTTTTTTTAAATGGAATGCCTTCACATGAAATTGTACTCTTCCTTTTGTCATAGTCTCCCCTGCTTCTAACTATCACCCCTGGGTTTAATTTGTTCTTATTCTAGGCTCTTAAGATGGAAGCTTAGATCATTGATTTTAGACCATTTTAATGCTATACGTTGTCTTCTAAGCACAGCTATAGCTGCATCCCACAGATTTTCTTATATTGTGTTTTCATTTTCATGCAGTTCAGAATGTTTGCTAATAGCATTTATGATTTATTCTTTGACCTATGGGTTATTGTGGGTGTGTTTAGTTTTTATATATTTGGTACGTTTTGCAGATGCTTTTCTGTTACTGATTTTGATTTAGTTCTGTTATGGTCAGAGAATACTTATCATGAATTCGTCTATATTTGTTTTATGGTCCTGCATATGGTCTGTCTTGGTGAATATTCCATCTGCAATTGAAAAGAATGATGCTCTGCCTTGTTAGGTGGAGTGTTCTATAAATGTCAGTTGAGTCAAGATAGTTGATGGATTTGTTCAAGTCTTCTATATGCTGTGTGTTTTCTACTTCTTGTACACTATTTACTGAGATGAATGTTGAAGTCTCCAGCTGTAACTGTGAGTTTGTCTATTTGTGCTTTGCATTTTGTCAGTTTTTGTTTTGTATATTTTGAAGGTCTGTTATTAGGTTAGTACACATTTAAGATTATGTCTTTTTGATTAATTGAACCCTTTATTATTTTGAAATGTCCTTACTTATCCCTAGTAACATCCCTTGTTCTGAAATCTCCTTTGATTTTTTTTTTTTCCCCTAAGATTAGCACCTGAGCTAACCACTGTTGCCAATCTATTTTTTTTTCCCTGCTTTATCTCCCCAAGTCTCCCTGGTACATAGATGTATATCTTAGTTACACGTCCTTCTAGTTGTGTCACGTAGGATGCCACCTCAGCGTGGCCTGATGAGCAGTGCCATGTCTGTGCCCAGGATCCAAACTGGCGAAACCCTGAGCTGCCACAGCAGAGCACACAGACTTAACCACTTAGCCATGGGGCTGGCCCCAAAATCTCCTTTGATATTAATAAAGCCTTTCTAGCTTTCTTTGTAAGTTAAAGGTTGTGTACCATAAACCCTAGAGAAACCATTAGAGGAAAAAAAGAGGTATAACTAAGAGGAGAAATAAAATGGAATCCTAAAAAACACTTAGTCCACAAGAGGGCAGAAGAAAAGGAACAAACAACAGATTGGACGTATAGGAAAAAAAATAGCAGCATGGTAGATTTAAATCCAATGTATCAATAATTACATTAAATGTAAATGGTGTAAACGCTCCAATTGAAAGGCAGAGATTGTGAGACTGGATTTTTCTTTTAAAAAAAGCAGGACTCAGCTATATGCTAGCTACAAAGTCCACTTTAAATATGAAGATACACATTAAAGGTAATAGGATGAAAAAAGATATGCCATGTAGCCTTTGTTGGTAATTTTAATGTCTTAATATTTAGAATTTATTTAAGTGTAATTAATATCAATCCAGAAAATAAAACACTGCATTTTAAAATGCAAATATTTATACTAATATCGTACTATTTAGTATTATAGCTAATTTATTTCCCCAAAAGACTCTTGGGTAATGAATCCAGTGAGCATTATTACTTTGCTTCCATATACTAGTTTCCGTAAAACTTCATAAGTATGTAGTTGAAGATTTACTGGTATTACACAGTAGCTTAACGTCTTTAGCCTGTTATATATTATCATCAGTTGATTTTTACTAAGGATAATGCATTAGGAAATTTACTTGCACTTTACTAAGGATAGTGCATTAAAAAAATTATAGATTGTGTTCACTGCCCATAATAGACAACTTAACTCATAATGGCTTAACCAAAGAAGAGTTTTGTTTTTCTCATTTACTAAATATTCAAGGTTAGAGAGTCTGGGGTTGGTACAGCAACTCCATGAAGCCATCTAGCTACAGGCTACTTCTGGCTTTATGTTGGATTCATCTTTATGCTTATCCAGTTTGTAGTAGCAATATGGCCACTAAGCCTAAAGCCTTTCCTCTTTGCATAAAGAGGAGGAATAACAAGGCATAGGAATTAGGTTGACTCACCTTTCTGTTTTGTGTGTTTGTGTTTTCCTTTTTTAAACTTGTATTTTGAAATAGTTTCAGATAAGTAAAAAAATAAAAGTAGTATAAAGAATTCCCCTGGGGCGGGCCCCATGGCCAAGTGGTGAAGTTCCATGAGCTCCTCTTCCGTGGCCCAGGGTTTCCCCGGTTCGGATCCTGGGTGCAGACATGGCACTGCTCATCAGGTCATGCTGAGGCAGTGGCCCACATCGCACAACCAGAAGGACCTACAAGTAGAATATACAACTATGTACCAGGGGGCTTTGGGGAGAAGAAGGGAAAAAATAAAATCTTCAAAAACAAATTGTAGGCCAGTTATTTTATAAAGTGTCCTTCAGTTTGAGTTTGTCTAATTTTCTTTTTTTAAAGATTGGCACCTGAGCTAACAACTATTGCCAATCTTTTTTTTTTTCTGCTTTTTTTCTCCCCAGACCCCCCCCAGTATATAGTTCTATTTTAGTTGTGGGTCCTTCTAGTTGTGGCATGTGGGATGCTGCCTCACTGTGGCCTGATGAGCAGTGCCATGTCTGCACCCAGGATCTGAACCGGTGAAACCCTGGGCCGCCGAAGCAGAATGCACGAACTTAACCACTTGGCCACAGAGCCGACCCCGAGTTTGTCTAATTTTTCTTCCTGGTTAGACTTTTCAGAGGAATGCCACTGAAGTAATGTTATATCCTATCAGAAGGCAAACGTTAGTGGTTTGTACCATTTCTGGTGATGTTGCCTATTTTTCCACTGTGAAGTTACGATGTTTTCTTTTTAGTAATTAATAGGTATTTTGGTATGACACATTTGAAACTGTGAATGTTCTGTTTCCCATCACTTTTTGATCCACAGGTTGTAGAAGCCATTGGTGATTTTCGTCTGAATTTGTTGACTCCCTTTTAAAGAACTTTCCTATAGACTCTATCCAGCAATGTCTACTTATATCTGCTTAGCCAAAGCTACTTTAAAGCTTGGAAAGTTAATGTTTTTATTTGGGCATGCTGCTGCCTCAACAAAAACCAGAATTTTCAGTAAGGGTAAAGGGTAGAGTGGATAGGCAAACCCACTAATCTATATTTCACTACTGAACTTAAAATAAATAAAATGGTTGAGTACAAGACATCTTAATCTCAGTAAGACACTTTTCATCTCTTGTCTTATAGAACTACTTTTAGTTTAGTGGGAAGTCTTATCATTAGTATGTCTTGTCCACATTTCCAGAGCAGGGGGAAATGATGTGTGGGGAAAAAGGAAGCTCTAACAATATGGAAGACAGACAGTCCTTCTCTGCAAGCGTGGGCAGCTTTTGCTTCCTTGACCCTTCACTGCTGTATAGTTCTGGGGTTGCTACATCTCATTTTTAAGAAAAATTATAGAAAACAGAATATTGTAAAACATTGAGAAAACCTTTTAATGTTGTGTTCTGAATCATAGTAGAATTGTTAATGGTAGTTCTTGGCAAAAGGTGTTTGAGGCTCTGATCTTTTGCCTCCAGTGGACAGGTCCTGAGAACAGAGGATGGGGGACATGGGGTACCTGTAATTTTTGTGACAAAATAGCCTTGATTTTGTGTAGTCATTTAAAAACATTTTTAGTATAAACAGTGTAATTTTGTTTAATTGTATGACTTTTAGTGAGGTTTATGATGAACATTGTTTTCCTTGCTTTTGTTTAGGAAGTTTATCGGAATTCTATGCCAGCTTCAAGTTTCCAACAGCAGAAACTTCGAGTCTGTGAAGTCTGCTCTGCCTATTTAGGTCTTCATGATAATGACAGAAGATTGGCCGATCATTTTGGGGGTAAATTGCACCTGGGATTTATTGAAATAAGAGAGAAGCTTGAAGAATTAAAGGTATATTGGTAAATTAATATCTGTCACTTTATCCTATTTAGCCACTCATTCTTTTGATCTGCATTAGTTGTGGTTAGTTGTCTTTTTGTATAATATTCTTGACTGCGATTCTGTTAACAATTCATATTGAATAGGGTAGGATTATAAATGGAGATACCAACTGGTTTAGTGAATGATGTCTGAGAAACAGACTTTGAAATGCAATCCCCTTATTTTGGGAGGTAATGTTTTGTGTTGGGTATCATGTTGAATTAGGAATCTTCCAAACTGGGTTCTAAACTAATCCTTTCATACAAAGTCCCCTAAAATTTCTATTGTTATTTTCTTTTATATAAAATTATTAATAATATTAATATAACAAATATTTAAAGGAAGATGGAGAAAATGAGTCATGTATTTATTTGAAATATTTTCCAGTTTTTCACCAAATAGCCAGGACCTTGTTTGTAGGACCTCTAGTTTTATTTTATGCTTCTGCCTCCATTTCAGAAGAGACTTAGAATGAAACCTGTTTTTAAAAAATAGACAGTCACTGTCACTTAAATATATAGGCTGTCGTGAGAAAGACAACACAGTTCTTACACATCTGCTGAGTTCTTTTGAGAAGTTAAAAAACAAAGTGAGGGTATCTGAAACGGTAAACATAAGTGGTCAATGGATATAATCAGTTTACTTTTCAACAGTCTTATGTGGTTAGTTTTTTAAAAATTGTGGCACTGTAGCATTTTGTCATGAATTCAGGACTGGCTCAAAGGTGGCAAACACTGGATAGTGACTTTATGCATTTATGACTGGAATTAACCCAAGATCCATAGTTTGACATTTAAAATAAGGTGGAATCAGAAACAGCTAGAGACATCTCCATATTTACAGTTAATACTGAGCTCTTCTCAGTATTCTGAGTAGTGAGGATGATCTTGGGTTAAATTTTTTAAAAATCACAAAATGAGTTTCACTACAGCAAATGGTGTGGGCCTCTAAGGTAAAACTCAAAGATTCTATTTACTTGGGTATCTTTGCAGATATAGACCGAGCAACAGAATTGTTTAGCATTTTATTGGTATTTTTAAAAGCAGCAACATCAAGATGGTAATTGGAAGTGACAGAAGACATTTCTATATTGCAAATCATAGAGCATGGAAATTTATGGTGATTTATAATGGTTGATGTTCGAAAAAACACAAAATAATGCTAGAAAACATTCAGAAGTGGACAATCTTAAGGGGTTTTGAAATATCATTAAGAAATGATGGAGAAACATGGAGTGTTACAAATGTTCCCCCAAGGAAAGATTTTAGAAACCAGACTTGTAAGCCTGATGGCCTGGCAAAACTTCAAATTGAATTGTTATTAAACAGATTTTGATATTACCTTGTACTATATTGGAAACCAGATATGTTAAAGTTTAAGATAATGCTCAGTAAGAATGGACTCAGTAAATAATGCTTTCTGTTTATTATTATTTGACCTATCATTGTTTTTTAAGAGAGTCGTCGCTGAGAAGCAGGAGAAAAGAAACCAGGAACGCCTAAAACGAAGAGAAGAAAGGGAGAGAGAAGAAAGAGAGAAGCTGAGGAGGTATGGAGTAATTAATTGACTAGTCCCAGTATCTGAAGCTGAATATCTCCAGTTCTCAAAAGAGATGTGATTGATGCAAGATTTTAGATGTTAATAAATCTGGACGTGGGAAATTTTGTTTACTCTTAAAAATATTACCATATGAAACAATATTTATATGAGCATGTTCACTTGTGGCCATTTAAGTCCAGGTGATTTCCTTTAAAATGTACAATGAAGTCAGTTTAAATGTCTTGAAATAGACTGAGTATAACATGCTCAAAGCTTGGAGGAAGGTGGCATGACCTAGTCACATATTATAAAGGAGTTTAATTAACTTAGGCACAATATCTACAGAAGAGAATTTATTTAAATTTTAGAGATGTGTAATACAATTAAAGGAACACTATAAATGAAAACTGCAGGTATCCTGTCCATCCTCAAGTTGTTACAGTAGTTATGAAGATGTGTTACAAAGAATGTTTCACCATGACGCGATGCATTTGTTGCCAGTGGATAAAAGTGACTCAGAACATTGACCTGCAGTTTTAATTTCAAGACATTTAAACTGACTTCGTTTGTTACATGGCTTGTAACAGGTAATCTTTTTACAGTGTCATGGCAAGATGAAACACAGCTATATATGGGTATCCTCCCTTTTTAGGGAAAGTGCTGTCATTCCTCTAATGATATGTATGTTCTTCATTTACCATAAATTTTAACTCAAGAGCTTTATGTCTGTGCTCTTTTGTGTACACTAAGTTTCCATGGGAATATTACCCAGTATGTAATATTTAAGACCATATAAATGGCATTAGAAATCTCAGTTTAAGTTAAAATTCAACTGAATTTAGTGCTAGTAATATAAATGATTCAACTGAGGTGACAGTCAAATGGGGGAAAAAGAATTCTTTGCCTGATTACGTTTTCACATTCACAGATGATAAGAAAGTACATCACATCTTTACTTGTTTGTTGCCAACTGGCAAACTTCTTTTAACACTGTTTATAAAATGTAACACTATTTCAGAAATGTTTTTGAAAATTTCTTTTTTAATCTACGAACTTGAGGAAATGCTGCAACTAAGTATGGAAGATAAGGAAATTACAAGCAAGTACAGAATTACATGAGATAGGATTCCAAGTATGGTAGTGAAAAGGGTAATAATAAAAATTACTATCACTTACTGGTTGCTTATCATGTGCCAGGCACTGTGCTAAGAATTTACTTATATTAGTTCATCTGATCCTTACAACCCCCTGTGAAATTTATATTACTATTCCTCCTTTGCAATTGACAAACTAAGCTGAGAGAGAATATATAGTCTGCCCAGGTCACACAGATGGTGATTGGTGAAACCAGAGTTACAACTTACGTCAGGCTGAATCCACAGCTGTGTATCAACCATGCTGTATATTCTCCACAAAAAACCTCTGTGCCTTCCTAGTAACCATGATATTAGCTTTTACTACTTATTGAGCATTAATTCTGTGCTGGGAAATGTGAAGAGTGCTTCCAGGTAAGAGTATTGTGTTTCATGTTAAGAAGCAGATGTAAGATTGAATCAGGCATTCTAGGGGTTATAGTAGGAGGTTGTAGTTCCAAAGTGTATGCATCTCATCATAGGAATTTTACTTTGTTTCCAGAGGGAAAGAAGAAATGACAGAGATATAAATGACAAATAATTTTTTCCAGGTTGGGAAGTGGTTTCTGGAGAATTAGTGAGTTGTGATGTACTGTTATAGTCTCCTAGGAGCATATTCTTTTTTAGCGCCAGATAACCTAGTTAAGGAGGCTCATATGCCAAGGCGGGGATGTCTATAGAGTTTGTGGTGCATTTTGGAAAAATTTGTATGCATACAATACATGCCTTATATTTATAAAATTGGTATAAAAATTAAAAATCAGGAAGAATAATTTTAACCGCACATTTTTTCTCATTTATGGTTACTTTTCTAAAAATAGTTTTTTTTTTAGGTCTCGATCACATAGCAAGAATCCAAAAAGGTAGGTTATTGTATAAGAAAGGTATAAGTAGTGAAGCTGTGTTTTTCAAAGGTTATTTTTATAGATTAAATATCTTTTAAAAATGGATGAGAATTAATAGATTAATACTCTTAATTCTTGTGTAGTTTAAGTTTGAGCAATGTCATTTGAGAAGAAACTGGTCAGAAGATACTCATGGACTACAATTTAGTATTGTCAGAGTAATTATATACAGTGCCCTGGAGTTATAGCGAAAGCTTATATTTTAAAGAAATGTAAAGAAATTTTAAATAAAAATTTAAATCTTTAGAAGCTCAGAGTAAACATGTGACAGGATTTATTTTTTAAAAATCAATTTGAGTGGTGCATTTAAGAAACATTCGAAGAGGTTGTACCTGTGGAAAATATAAGTAGGTTAAATAGTTGGATATATTTTTGAATGAAAAAGATCCATGGTGGGTTATTAAGGGAAACTGAAATGTTTAGTTTATGCCTTGATCTTGACTTTCTATGAGTTTATCCCTTTGTTACAGTGATCACAAAAGGCTTTAAAGGGTGCTTACAGCCTTAAAGACGAAGAGGACAAGATAACACTTGACTTTGGCGTTGGGCATTAATATTTGGGGGCTTTTGAAGCCTTTCTCATAGTTTTTACTAAGTACTGGTAATTTTTTTCTCAGAATGGTGGGGAACATAATGTACTTCATCATTCTTAATTCTTCACTTACCATTCCCGTTCCGGAGTCTTTCTCATGGATCCGTTCCCATGTAGAATGCCCTTTCTCTCTTTTTCAAATCCTCCCATTCCTCTTGTTCACATCACATCTTTTTGAAACCTTCTGAGTACTCTTAACTCTGAAGAGTATTTCCCAAGAACTTTTCCCTATAAATTGGAGCATTTGTTGTTAATGAAAGAAAAACCTTATATTTCTGTTACATGCCCTTTAGTACTTTCAAGAAAATTTCAGTGGTATTTCTGCTTAAAACACCAAAAAACGAAGACTTAATAAACGAGACCAATTTATATTGTTGTGAGTTTCTCGAATCCAGGATAAGAAATAGAAGCATTAGATGATGACACTGTAGTTGTTTACCAGTTAACTAATACAGGCTAGTCCCTTTGTTGAAAAGATACTTGAAGGGTTTAGACATAAAACATCTTTAGATATTCAGGCCAGAAATTTAATTTCTACCACTCTAGTCCAAGCCACCTCTTACCTCTCTATTATAAAAGTCTCTTAACTACTATCTTAATTTCTATACTTGCCCACTCTTCTTTTCCACCTCAGTCTGTTTTTCACACATCAGCCAGAATGAGCCCTTTACAAAGTGAAAGAAATCACGTCAGGCCTCTGTTTGAACCCTCCGGAGGTGCTCCATCTCTCACAGAAGTTGAAATCCTCACCATAGCTTTTAAGTAGAGTGGTCAGTCTGCCCTGGGGTAGTTCCATTTTATGTCTTCTCTCAGCATAGTTATTAATCCCCACCCCCCGCCACATAATTTATCATTCAGAGCCTCCTGTTATGAATGGTAAAGAACTTGGTCATCCTGCCTGTAATACCCCTGATACTATTCCCCTTTGCTCACTTCATTCCAGCCAAGTGGGTCTCTTCTATTCCTTCAACATGCTGAACTTTCTCACCTTAGGGCCTTTGTGTTCCCTCTACCAGACACACTCTTTGAGATGGCTTATTAGCTGATTCCTTTACTTCATTTCATCTTTGCTTTAATGCTATCCTGTCAGAAAAGCCTTCCCTGCCTATTCTGTATAAAAAATTACTACCTCCTCTCTCTCCATCTTTACCCTTCTTAATATATCATTTCTTTACTACCTGACCTATCTTTATTTACTGCCTACATATCTATGTAAACCTCTTCCTGGAGTATAAGCTCCATGAGGTTAAGGAAGTCTTTTTTTTCCAAAGATGAATGAAGTGGGGCTGGCCTGGTGGTGCAGCAATTAAGTTCACACGTTCTGCTTCAGCAGCCCCGGGGTTTGCTGGTTCAGACCCCCAGATGCAGACCTAAGCACTACATGTCAGGCCATGCTGTGGCAGGCATCCCACATATAAAGTAGAGGAAGATGGGCATGGATGTTCACTCAGGGCCAATCTTCCTCAGCAAAAAGAGGAGGATTGGCAGCAGATGTTAGCTCAGGGCTAATCTTCCACAAAGAAGACAAAATTTTAAGATGAATAAAGTTATGCATTGGAAGGAATAGATTCATTATAATAGCTCAAAATGAGTGATTAAACAAAATATCATTTGATAAAACTTGTATCGAGTGAATGTTATGTTCTTTTCCCTGTGCTCCTTTTCGGAAATATTTTTTATTCAGTTGTGGAAGTAGTCTCTTCAGCTGTGGTTGATGCTAGGTCCACAATCTGTGACTTTCTTTGCCTATAATGTGGACATAAGCTGAATGCATTTAAACTTCATTTAACAAAATAATCATTTGGAAATAAACTCAGTTTATAAATTCTGTCAACTTAATGATATGCGTTTGAACTTTATCAAATTATAAGAAAACATCACATTCTTAAGGTGCTTAAAAAAATTTTTGTACCAGCTTTATTGAGGTATAATTTACATAGCATACCATAAGTTCACCCATTTTAAGTGTAAAGTAAATGATTTTTAGTAAATTTAAAGTTGTGCATCTATCACAATCCATTTTAGAACATTTTCATCACTTGTAAAGTGCCTTTTCTAACAAAGCTGCATGCCTTTCTTCCCCTTTGTTTTCTCTCAAATGTTTTATGTCCTTTGCATATGCCATCCCAACTCTCACCACACACATAATACCCAAGTTAGTTTTGCAACCAAGTGGAGCCTACAGGAGTGTTTTTCCTTCTAATTTCTTCTAAATGTTTTTCCTTCTCATATGTACTTGTAAATAGTGTTTTTTCCCCCAACTTAAAGTTCTCAAATGATTTATGCATGTGAGTTTTTCCTCACAAATCATGTACTACTTGAATAGAGAACTGTCTTACTGTGTTTTAATTACATTGTGACTGGGTATTGTGGGCATTCAAACTTACTTTGAAGTTCATATAACCTTTCTAATTCAGAGTTAGTAACTTATTCTAAACAATATTCTTTCTCATGCCTCTCCTCTCTTCTGTCCATGTCCATCAGGTACTTACTTTGTTTCTAAAGTATACTAAAAATCTTAGAAGTTTAAATGGAATTAAATCCATAAAGCCTCTAGATAATACAATTCGTGGTGTGTAGTAGTGGTAGAGGTTGTTTCCTTTCACTTTTTTGATATTCCTGATGTAAATTTATACAATACTGATTGACCTCTGAGAACCCATGTTTAATTTTTATTTTTGAATTCTAGCATGTAGTTATTTAATATGCCAGCAATTTATTTTAGTGTAGATTTAGCTGACTTGAAACAGAATTGGCATTAAATAAGGCTGCAGAGGGATATTTTCTCTTTAAAGAAAAAGCTTTAGAAAGCAAGAAGTGTGGTGCTGCCGAAGCTGAAAACTAAGTCAGATGTTTTCTGTAGATCCAGGTCCAGAGAGCATCGCAGACATCGGTCTCGCTCCATGTCACGGGAACGGAAGAGGAGAACTCGATCCAAATCCCGGGAGAAACGCCATCGCCACAGATCCCGTTCCAGCAGCCGCAGCCGCAGCCGCAGCCACCAGAGAAGCGGGCACAGTTCTAGAGACAGGAGCAGAGAGCGATCCAGGAGGAGGTACTGAGGCATCCGTAAGAGGAGTGGCGCTCCCTTTATGATTGAGAGTTGGATACTGTTGGTTTGCAACTTGCCTCTGGTGATATGTACACATTTGTGTGGGTGTATAACGTATTTTTCCCTGATTATATGGGTAATTCAATAAGAACATACGTATGAGCCAGAGTAAGAAATTGGAACCAATATGTGCAGAGGTTACTGCTTTTCTCTGCTTACAGTGTCTTGTAAAAAAAGTACTTTATGGGCAAATAATTTTAGGTACCAATACTCGGAGTTTTTTCAGTATGTATTGGCAAATTAGGGGCTCTGAGAAGTCCTTTCATTAAAAGTTTTTTAGCTTTGTTTGACTCATTGTTTTCCAGACTTCTTTGAACTTGTGCACTTTTTCAGAGCAGACACATTCTAGTATTCTTATTTAATCTGCACTTAGGTATATGCATTGTTATATACAGTTACTTGGCAGGGCAGATTCAGAATCTTAAGAAGTTACACTTCCTTGACATGAAAACTCAAAACGTGCAAGGAGGGTAGACTTAGAGTGAGGAATGTTTAAGGACCTGAGTATCTATTCAGGACAGACAAAGAATTCGAATGTGATGGAGCCTCAGCATTCGCAGTCTGTGTAGACCAAGCTCCCAGAGCTTCTCAGGTCATCTGATGGCCCTTAAGCCAGGTGATTTCTATGGAACATAAACCATGCTTAAAATAGCTTTTTTCTTGCCAACTCTTCTTAAGCGTATGTATGACAGACTTTTTGAGTGCCTGGTACCTACTAGTCTTAAATTTTCTATGGATTAGTCCACATAAAGCCCATGATAGAATCCACAGAAAGCTGTTGAAAATCTTTTTTCTTTTTGACCCTGAACCAGTCATTCCCTGAAACTACTTGCAAGCTCAGTTGGTTAATAGGCTCTCAATCAGTATTTTATTTATTATATTCTTGCCTTGTTCCAAGTAGGGTTTTTTTTTTCGAGATTCTTTTTTTCCCCCCACCTTTATTGAGCTATAATTGACAAATAAAATTGTAAGATATTTAAAGTGTACATCGTGATGATTTGATATATGTATACTTTGTGAAAGGATCCCACCATTAGTTAATTAACACCATCACTGCACATATTTTCTTTGGTGAGAACATTTAAGTTCTATTCTCTTAGCAGACCATGCAGTTCTTAAGGTGACTTCAGTCAGTAAGAATTGTATACTTTCTACTCTACTAGCCTAGTAAAAAAATAACAAAGAAATACAACATAGTTAAACAACTTTGAGTGAGTTAGAACACAGGACTAACATCTTTGACAATAATGAGACTGATATAAGACCTAATATATTATAACGTACTAAACTTTATATCATAGAGTAAATAATACAGGAATTTAGATGAGGGAGATTCCAGAGTGATAAAAAATGGCTTCAGGTAGTAGATAAAACTTGAATAAAGTAGGTATAATTTGAATAGGTAAAACCAGGTAGGAAAAAGGTATTCAAGATAGAGTGAATATCACAAGCAAATGCAGAAAACAAGCAAGGAATTTCTAAGGGACAGAGTTCCCCGTAGTGTCATTTGTAGACCACTTATCTCACACTCTTAAAACTGTGGGCACCAAGTGCATTGCCCAGAAAATTGCATTTAAAAAAATTCTCCGTGAGTCGTATCTGTGGTATAAATTTTGAGAATCATCCTTCTGGTTGATGGAAGATGTAGACCATTTCCCTTGTCAGCCTGCCCACCTATCATAGTTTCTGGTGTCTGAATGTTTAAAGGCCTTCATTGGTGGTGGGGATGGAAGGGATGGGCATGAAGTCTCCTCATCCGAGATTGGGTTTTCCTCGTCCCTAATGCTTCCTGCATTTATGAAGTTGTATAGGAAATTTTTCCACCATACTACATGACACCTCTAATCTAATATTTTCAGCATGTTCATAAAGAGGATTATTTATTATAAATTTTGCTTTCCTTAAGAGCACTTCTAATCCTTATATGCAAATTATTCTTTCAAAGTAACATTCTTTGTTTTTGCCAAAAATTAGCAATTGCTATTAAAACCTACGTTATGACATATAAGATAACATCAAGTTATTGCTATATATTTGGTTTTCAAGGTGAAAGTCCCAGTTAGAAGTTTTTTGTTTGCAGTTCTCCTGCTCCAACTGTGAAATACTGGTCTCTGACATAAGTAGATTCTGCTTGTAACCTTTCTCTGGCAATAGTTAGTTACCCTTGGTAAATGAGGACTATTTGCATTTTTCTGCTTCCTATTCTGTTTAGACACATGTAGTGCAGACTTCAGAGTAAGCCTACTTGAGTTCACTGGCCCCCTGGGCCCAGTAATCTAATTATCCTACCTGTCTTTCCCCATCTGCTAAGTAAAGATAGTCAGAGTACCTACCTTATTAGGCTTATTTGAGTGAAATAGTGAATAGAAACTGCTTATGTTTGGGACATTGTAATCTCTCACAAAACGTTAGTTGATGCTCATCTCATAGTTGTTTTTCAGTTATTACCACCAACCTCTGGGACTTACCAGCACCTGGTGTCCTTATTCTTAGGCATCGTCTCCATCATCTCTCTCCATGTTCTGTTCTTACAAAGGCTATAGGTAGGGCTAGTGTAACTAGGCATGCACTGTATGATTTTTTTTTTTTACACATCATTTTTTAATTAAGCTTATTAAAACCTTAATTAAATAGAATGCTCAAAGTTAACATTATTTAATCTTCCAGCTTTTTTGGTTTGACCCTCCTTAACTATATTTCTAAAACTGATTTCAGTGGTAGTTTTTTTCCTGCCTTAGAAGTTGAAAGTATTACTTATTCAGGTTTTTGGCAGTGCCTCAGATCCTAATTCTAAACATGGGTTGAGTGAGATAATTATGTAAAAGTACCATGTCACCTGTAAAGAATCAAATAAATGTAATATATGTTACTGAGTCATTCTAGATGTTGAAAGTATGGAAGATTCCGTATTAATTCTGATCCCACCGTCCTTTGGTTTTCCTTCTGATTGAATCTCTGATATGAGCTTGTTTTGTTATTATTTACCTTTCTTATTGAAGTTGGGTATGGGAATGGAGCAGATGGTATTAAGAAGCAGTTATGGTTAATCAAGATTTATTATGGTGTGATCATCTTTCTTTGTTTTCCATTCTGATTTTTTTTCTGTTGGTTGAATGAGCTAATTCAGGAGGAGTAAAGTAGATATTCAAAATAATAAATGGTTATTTAAAGCCATACCATTAATTGAGTAGTTCTCTTATATAAGTCAAGTGTTGGCAAAGTACCGCCTGCAGGCCAAATCTGGCCCTGTAGCCTGTTTTTGTATAGCCAGCGAGCTGTGGATGGTTTTTACTTTGATAACGAGGTGATAAAAAGAAAGGGAAGAAGAATGTACCATAGAGACTGTATGTGACCTACAAAACCTTAAAATGTTTACTGTCTCACTAGACAGCAAAGAAAAAAGGTTTGCTGACTCCTGTGTCCAGTCATTGATTTCCATTCAATTTGGAATCTAAATTCTATTATATATTTTTTAAAAATTTGACAACATTTTTCACTTTTTAAAGGTATTGTCTCTATATTATTTTTTATATTAAATACATTTGCTATCAATTTGCTATGATTGCCTCTGTGATAATGAGAATATCCTATAAATCATTCCCCTTTCTTTCTTGGATGTATTCTCTATATCTTCAGCTAGCAATACCTTAATATTTATCCAATTCTTTCATTTGGATTTTGGGTTTCCCAACACATTTTGCTCCTCAAATTAATATTTTTCAGATCCTCAAAAGAAAGATTCAGAGACCAAGACTTAGCATCACGTGACAGAGACAGGAGTTCAAGAGACAGATCACCTCGTGACAGAGATCGAAAAGATAAGAAGCGGTCCTATGAGAGCGCTAATGGCAGATCAGAAGACAGGAGGAGCTCTGAAGAGCGCGAAGCAGGGGAGATATAATTAGCTATGTACATGTCCTCAATCCTTAAGCTTCCTATGGAGTTACGTACTATTGTTTAGTTTACAGCTGTTCGGGGTGACACAGTGAGCAGTTCGAGACACCAGTCCAGCTAGGCTAGATGTACAGTATCTAACTTGATCTGAACTGAACTTGTTTTCCTTGTGAAGCCTATAACTACATCCCTAGTTTCTGGTGAAGCTGTAATACAATTCTGAAAGTACAGTTTTATATAAGATGCTGATGTCTTTATTCTTTCTAGTAGGAGTGATAGTGAACGAATTGTGTTACTTGCCTTGGGATTTTTTGAACATTTGTAAAATTCTGTCTTCCTTTCTAGTTCAAACAGCAGCAGCTTTGGGGAATTTTTTTTTTCTTTTATTCTTCCTGCCTTTTGTATCCCCTAATTGTAAGAGAAAGGGGGTCAGGGAAGCAATATAACTTCTCTTCTAAGATTCTATTCCCATTATTAATTACTAGCTGATTACAGTTCAGAGCATTATAATGGAATGTGTGCTGGAGAAATTTAAAATACTGGGAGGTTTTTTTGTTTGTTTAATGGTGCCTATTTAGAGTTGGAACTTGAACAGCTGTTGCATTACATAGTTTGCTTTTTTATTGAAATTTTGAAATCAAACATGTCTTGATTTTTCTGTTCTATTAAATTGCTACATTCAGGATGTTTTGAAGGGGGGTGGGGGCAGGGACTCTTTCATAAGCACTTCTTATTTTATTTTGTGTGTGTGGAGTATAAAGGCTACACTCTTATTGTGAAAAATAATAATAGTAATAAAATGAAAGAAACAATCACCACCACCATCATTAAACTGTAACTTGTCTAGTAAATTGTCACTAGAACTATTTGCTGTGGGCATTTCTTCTATTCTGTTGTATCATTAATAGTGCCTTACTGTGCAAGGCACCCAAGGAGATAAATATATACTTGCAGAGATCAGGATGAACTGTCGCTCCACCTGGGCCCCTTGCTGACTGCTCCAGCTACTTCAGGGCTGTCGGAACAACCGCTGTGGGGAAGGACCGGACTGGCAGAAGAAATTGGGTTTTTTGTTTGTTTTTGGTTTGTTTTGTTTTTCTTCTTCTCCGGCAAACTGAAATAAAAACACGGTATAACCAACATGATGAGACTAACGATTTCTACACTGAAGATTGATGGGCCCGCTGGTGATTAAACAGTAGGTGGCAGGTATCACCTGTGATTCTAGGAAATCTGAGGAACAAAAATACATTAAGTAATGAAATTAGTGTCTGTGAGCATAGTTAACTAAGATCACCTTTTCAGGGGGACTGGCCCCGTGGCCGAGAGGTTGAGTTCGCGCTCCACTTTAGCAGCCCAGGGTTTCACTGGTTTGGACCCTGGGCACGGACATGGCACCGCTCATTAGGCCACACCGAGGTGGCGTCCCACATAGCACAACCAGAAGGACCCACAACTAGAATATACAAGTGTGTACTGGGGGGGTTGGGGAGAAGAAGTAGGAACAACAAAAAGAAGACTGGCAACAGATGATAGCTCAGGTGCAAATCTTCCAAAAAAAAACACCTTTCAAGAACTATTTCTGTCTTTGGTCCCTTCAGTGTGACAAAGGTGATGTGACAGAGGAACGTGGGCCTGAGAGAGAGAGGGAAACTGATACCATCTAAGTGACATCAGATTTACGTCTAGAAGGGACACTCACTAAGTTCCCAGTTTACCAAGCTATGCCTCATTAGCTGAAGGATTTCTACCATATCTGCTTTCACAATTCAATTTATACAGAATTTAATCTGAGAGAGCTGCCTACACAGTGGTCCATTCCCTTGTTTTATTTTTGGTTGCTGGGAAATTGTTTTTATCTACTTTGTTCCTACTGGTCTGCACTGTTTTCTTAAATCCTTCTAAGTACTTTGGATTTAGTTCCTTGGGGTATGGAGTAAGATCAAAAAGGTTAAGCTGGTGGGTGTAAGGAAAACTGTCTGGGTCTTGTTAGAGTTAGTGATATATCTGAAGTTAGATACCAAACTCCAAAACATGATTGAAAAGTGTTTTAGAATTATGTTTGTATAAATTGAATTCAACACTTGTTCCCTGCCTAATCATCTAAATGACGGGGTGTCTTGTCTTGTTAGCTGCTACTGCAGTTGGTATTTGTAGGTGGTACAGGCTGCGCGACCACCAGCAATCAATCACAGCCAGGGAAGGACATCCTCATCCCGGGCTGGCACCATGGTAGATCACTTGAGCTGCAAGCTTCTTTAAATGAATGAACCCACTTTTAAAAAATCTTTTTATAAAAATTCTGTTGCTTAAATACTCCTAATATTTAGACTTTGGGGTAGACAGTCTGTTTTTAATATCCTTAAGCCAGGGCAGCCACTCTGAATTAGAATAACCATAGAATCTCAATATCTTTCTCTCATACACACACAATTTTTGATACTTCTGTTATCTGGTGAACACTAATAGAAAGTATAAGTTTAGTCACATACTTGCAAATGCATTTCATAACCTGGGGGTATCGTGCTAAGTGTTTCCTTCAGTAAGGCCTTTGTTTTGCTGTCATCAAGCATTCCCCCCAAAGCTGCTTTGCTGAGCTGCTAAAGCTAAAGAAAAAACCCTCCATTTCTAAGTAGGTTTTTCTTTTTCAAGGAAGACCACCTTACCTCTCTGATAATTAACCCTAAAACTAAGGTTTAACTTTTCTTTGTCTTTTCCAAGGTCCTGTTTTTTCCCTTCAGGTCCTCTTTTAAGAGTCTATTTTAATTATTTAATAATAGCTTCCAACATTAGCCCTTTGAACCAAAGCCAAGGGTGAGTTAAATTTAAACACTTTGGGCATTCATCGTGGTAATTTGTCATTCACTGTGGTACCTTTCAAAATGGTAGTTTTAGATAATGACCCATCTTCATAAGGTTTTTATAAATAAATGTCTAAGTTTTTCAACATTAAAAACCCAAGTAAATGTTATATAGTTTAAGATATATACATATCCAAGGTGGACATTCAGCTGGTTGTGACTGGTGTGGCTATACAAATTGTTAAAACATTGAAACATGCCCCTTCGGTCAGTAATTAGATGCTGCCCTGAGCTTCCTGAGGGCCTTCCCCCGACCCAAGAACATCCTCGCATTTCTCAAGGTTGGTGCCTGGCACAGCTGAGAACCTTCATAACCTTGGCCCACCACAGTGCTGTAGTGACTCAAATGTTTTGAAAACCATCCTCGTCTGTGTTTTTCCTATCTGAAAAAACAAAGCTGTTTACATCATGATCTTACTAAACCTTGACTACTGATGATTAGATTTTCCCACGATTTAAATATGGCAATACAAAGTTGCCCCTTTCTCTGTTTTTCTTTCCATTGCCTGTTCTAATTTGAAGAAATAATCCCAACTTCAGGGGAGTTAGGAAAGGGTGGAGAGGGCTGAGAACAGGGTTTTGATGGCAGAGGCCTGCCAGCAGAGTGGTGCTGGGGCTACAGTGAGCAGAGCATTGTGGGGCACTGGGGCCAGCAGATGTTTCTGAACTGTGAGATATGCCCACATGTTCAGCAGAGACCAGGATGTTGCAGGTTCTGGGTCTAAAAGCACATCTGGGGATCAGACCAAACTTAGCCTGCATAGTAGGGTTTAGGATGAAAGCAGGGCATTCAGACTCACAGAACTAGGCTCTCAGTCAAGGATCCAGCAAGGAAAGACGCCATACAGGAGACGCCAAAGACTGGTGCGCACACCAGAATCAACTGACACTGCTTTGGAAGAGTGACTCTAAAGGTCCCAAACATAGCACACTTGTATTTCTGGATACTATTGGCTGCCTGTAACAGAAGATCAACTCAAATGGGCATAAAAAGGAAGGGTCTGTATTGCCTCATGGGAGTGAGTTCCATGTGACAGCTCCATCCCTAGGTTAGCACCCAAGCCTGATATCCAGATGGAAAGAAACCATTCCACCTTGTGTATCTTAAGAGCAAGGCAATTTTTCCCAGAAGCCTCAGGCAACCTTGTACATCTCTGATCCAAACTGCGTTGTGTTCCCATTTGGGAACCAACTGAAGTGGGCAGGGTAATGACACCTCTGATTGGTTTAGGCCTGGGCTCCTGAACCAAACATTGGCCAGGGGTCGGGAGTGCAAGGTTGGCAGGATTGGCTTAGATGTGTCAGATGCCTCCTAGGCTATCCCTGCTCACCCCTACCCCGAACCTGGAGTCACTGCCAGACCACACAGCTGCTCCACGGTGCAGGCGGGAGGGTAGAGCAGGTGAGGGAGAGACAACCCCAGCGATTCCTTGGCCTGGACACACACCCTAGTGTTTACAGCCAGACCAAGTTCTGGGGCAGAGAATGGACCTTGTTTTCCACATCCTCCCATGAGCCTGGCACAGGGACACAGCTGATGCTCAGTAAATGTGGCATGAATGAAGTGCCTTAGCAGTTCAAGCACACGAATCCACATGGTTTCGTCTGACTTACACACCACCGTGGAGCTGCAGGAGCAGTTTCCCATCATCACACCCACGTACCGGGGAGGGAACGGTGGTGCCAAGTGACTAATCCAAGTCACGACACAGTCAGCTGATATCTGATTCTGAGCCTGAGGTGGCTCCTGGCATAGTATTGTGACAGGGATGTCCTGGGCTGGGAGGGGCAACTCAGGACCAACAGAAGTGTCCAAAGGGAACAAAAAATGCCAAAATGAACGCAGGCAGAATAACTGTATAGTACTGTACAATTTCTAAAACCTGTAGTCTCATTTTACTTTTATATTACCTCTAAAACTGAAAATAACAGATGAAAAGCCAATATTCAAACGAGAATATATGGAGTTACATGTTTTAGTTCCCTGAGAAAAATTTTTTTTAGAAAGTTTGGTACAAATTACTTGAAATCAGTGTTAAAATCTATCAGGTGATGAAATATGAAGTACCCAATATCACAAAGTATTTCTGTCAAAAGTGTCTATATTGAATTTAAGCCTAACTTCCAGTTTACAGGAAATGAGACAAATCCAGAATCTGTGTCACTCTACAAGACAGCTTACATGGTCTCTTCAAAAAGTCAGTGTTACAGAAAAAACTTTCTAGGTTAAAAGAGACTAAAGAGATAACCGATAATGCTTAAACCCTGATTGGGTCTTTGTTTAAAAGACATTAGTGAAACTGGAGAAATCGGAACATGGATTGAATATGAACTTAATGTTAATCTTAGTTAATTAACTGTAATGGAATTACAATTGTAGAAAAATATTCTTGTTTTTAGGAGATACTGAAGTATTTAGGGGTGACGTGTCGTCTTATTTTCAAATGGTTCAACAGTTTTATACATATACATAAATAAGAGTGAATGTGGTAAAACATTAACAGTTGTTAGATTTGGCTAGAGAGCATATGGGTATTCATCATGTCACTTTTTTCAACTCTATATTTTGAAAATTTTCACAAAGTTGAGGGATATCAGACTTTTCATTTAAATCATCACTTTAAAATTGCTCTGCCTTGGTAGGCGTATGTCTTTTAGGCAGGATTTCTCTAAATATGTTCTTTGGACCATCAGTATCAGAATCAAAAAAGAAAATATGCATGGGGCCAGCCTGTGGCTGAGTGGTTAAGTTCGTGTGCTCTGCTTCGGTGGCCCAGGATTTCCTGATTCAGATCCTGGGCGCAGACCTAGCATTGCTCATCAAGCCACACTGTGGCAACATCCCACAGAGAAGAGCTAGAATTCCTTACAACTAGGATATACAACTATGTACTGGGGCTTTGGGGAGGGGGAGAAAAAAAGAGGAAGATTGGCAACAGATGTTAGCTCAGGGCTAATCTTCCTTGACAAAAAAAAAAAAGGTACTCGAGATGGGTGCAATTTCTTTTGTGCAAATTATACCTCAAGGAGGTCGATTTAAAATATATATACTTTTTTTTTTCCTGGTGGCAATATGTACTCTTTCAGACAGGTTTCTCATAATCTGATTTCTGGACTGTCTGCATCAGAATCACCAGGAAAGCTGCTAAAAACTGGACTTGGGGGCCACTGTCCCACACCTGACCCACTGAATCAGGATCTCCTGACTTGGGGAGAATGAGTTGCATGTGCTTAACACAGGTTTGTTCCCCAAACCAGATGTCCAGAGCTGCTCCCCAGAGGCTGCTGCGAGCTGCTGGACCAGCCAGTATCGGAGGCTGGTCTCCAAAGCTCCAGGAAACAAGCCAGTGCTGGTGGCAACATTATTAGATGTGGGTTTCAAACAATAGCAGCTGGCAGTGCCTAGTGGGAAGAGAGACTAGGAAAATTACTCAGAGGAATTCCACGCAGACCAACCTGCTGTGTAACTTTTCCACTTCTGTTTTGTAGAAAGGGAAAAAGACATGCTCAGAAGGCTAGGCTGAAACTTGTGGGAGCACCTCAGGGAAAGAGAGAATTAGAGGCTGTAAGAAAAGGCAGTCACAGGAGTAACTGCTGGAGCTCGCAGTTCTCAGGCCAGGCTGCACATCAGAATCTCGTGCACCTTTCAAAAATTCTACTTTCTCTTTTTATCAAAGTAGTACATGAATATTTTTTTGTTTTTTTAATGTGAATTAAAACATTCACTGGTGGCGCAGTGGTTAAGTGCGTACGTTCCGCTTCAGCGTCCCCAGGTTTGCCGGTTTGGATCCTGGGTGCGGACACGGCACCGCTTGGCACGCCATGCTGTGGTAGGTGTTCCACATATAAAGAAGAGGAAGATGGGCACGGATGTTAGCTCAGGGCCAGTCTTCCTCAGCAAAAGAGGAGGATTGGCAGTAGTTAGCTCAGAGCTAATCTTCCTCAAAATAAATAAATGTGAATATGGTTTTAAGTTAGTACTAAAGGATGCATGTTTAAAAAAAAAAAAATAAGCCCCTTGTTAACCTCATTCCTGTTCCTTGGAGACAGACATTTAAGTGTTTAAATCTTAAGTGTAACAGTTTGCTGGATTCTTATGTATCCACCCAACCCCACCCACATCAAGGTCTAGACCATTCCCAGCCCCTAGAATGCTTCCTAGTGCCCTTTCCCAGCTAATACTGCCCTCCCCTAAGAGAACCAGTGTTCTGACTTCTGTCACCATCACTTAGTTTTAAGACACCACTTTAAATTATTTTTGAGGTTTCCTCTAGTATTTGTCTCATTTCTAATTAATAAGTGTGAACTGCTAGTTCTTGGTTTGCCACCTTTGGACAGTAACTAGTAGCGTCCTACTGTGGCGGATCAGAAGTTCACTCATTCCCATTCCTCACCAAGTGAAGCCAAAAAACTCAGACTTCCAGGCCTCAGCACATCACCGCACCCTGGGCACCTGCATCTTTTATCCTCCACCAGTGATGCTAAGTGGCGCCCGTGCCCAGGGAGCCCCGAGTCTGGTACTTGGCCCTGATGCTGGGAGGAGTCGAAGGCTCCTGAATGCACCACACACAGGATGTTTACTTAGAAGGGCTTGGAAATGAGTTAAAATTGAACATCTTATCAAGCTTGAGGGGTAATTTGTAGTCCGAATAAGAAAACCATGAGAAAGACCGAAGTGTTTCTAAGATTTTTATTGCTTGTCAAGCGCACTCTTTTAGAACTAGCCCCCTTCTCCGAGACGGCCCAGACATTCAGTACAAGGTGCTGGTTTAAATGGACCAATGAAGATATCCCTGTTTGAAAAGAATTTGGATGCATGGTCTGACTTTAAAGAGGAAGGTTGGTTTGCACATTACAGTTGTGTTGAATGCTCAGCACCAAGATAAGATGCAGGTGCAGGCCGGAGTGATTAAACGAGCCCTTCGTCCCACCCCATTGCCACTCCCTCTAGCCCGAAAGCCCTTCACGGAACCCTGATACAGAGACATCTTCAGGCTGGTATCCCCACACGTCTCCCAGTGCCGTTCTCACTCCGACAGACCCCTGCTTTGCAGCGACTCCACCGACCAAGCAGGGGCTGCTCCCTTGCTTCTCCCGCCCAGGTGGCCCTGTCCTCTGCATCTTCCCAGCCTTGGCCATCAGCTGGTCAGAGGTCCCTCGGCCCCACACGCCAGTCTCTATGCAGAACTTCACTCTGCGAGCCCTTTGCCAACTCTCGGGACAGGGAAGGCCCCTCCCTCTTCCTCTGCTGGGGACAGCCACTTCTCATTTGCTGTCACTGCCGCTGTGTCAGCTGTGTCAGCCATGCGCCCAGCTGCCTGGGAATGGCATTTATAGCAATGATGTTATCACTGCCAAATCCCAACGCCATAAAATGACAGAAAACTCATTTCATGGGCTCAGATGAGACCCAGATGGGGATCACCTGTGGTCGTTAGTCTTTCTGTTCCTCTATGACTGAGAGAGTGTGCCTGTGATTAAGCAGGTAAGGGAGAAAATGGGAAACGGCCATTTTAATCAGGGAGAAATTGAGGCTCAGAAATGTTAAAAAAGCCATCCCCAGGTCACCAAACAAATCTGCTTCAGAAGCTGGAGACTAAGTGGGCATCGAGACCCATGGCCACAGAAGGTCTCCTCCCCCTCGATGCGATCTTCCTGCGCCAGAAGTCCAGCTCTCTGGTTCACCCAGGAAGGGCCCCTAGAGCATGGAGCAGGGAGGCCTGGAAGCCAGAGTCCAGGCAAAAGCTGCTCCCGCTCTCAACTTGGCCTCCCCTGCGGGCGCTGCATGCCAACAGACTCAGGACAGCGGAACCCACATCACTCGGTCCCCTTGGCACAGACCCAAGGTCTTGGAGAGGTGCAGTCCAAAGCCACAAGTTTGCCTCTCTCCAGGCCCCCGCACTTGAGATCCGGCTCGTCCTCGTCCTCCACCGGAACTCTGGGGAAGGGCGAGAAGAGGGGAGGCACTCAGGATAACTGGGCCACCTGGCCTTTGCAGGCCCGCCCAGCATCCATGCCTGCTGCCTCTACCGGCCCGAGTCCTGCTTGCATGGCCACACAGGCCAGGGGGTCTGGAGAGAGCCCTGTGGTAGGAGCCATGAGAATGCCTCCTGGCTCCTCAGCTATGTGGCACTGGGTGAGCCACCAAACCTCTCTCAGCTGCATACCCCTTATCTGTAAAACAGTGTGACATTCCTGCCTGGGTGAATGCACTGGGGGACGCAAACAAGGGACGGGGCGATGGGGACCAAACAAAATCTTGGAGTATGGTCCTGAGCATGGATGTGGTCAGTCTCCTGAGAGGCCCCCAGGCTGGGGGTGGAGGCGGGAAGCTGAATCTGGGGACCAAGAAGGATCCAAAATGGCAGTGGGAGGAGGTGTCAGCAGAGGAGAGGGCCTCCAGCCCCTCTTTGGCACCTGCCGTCACTCTGGTCACACTGGGGAACCCACACTAGTGTGTTGGGGACAGAGGGGGCCCCCACCCAGACCCATGGTCACTCACAGCTGGGGTGGCAGGGGGGCCCCGTCGATCCAGTGCCAGCCCTGGGGGCCTCGCCGGGCCCCCACCCAGGAGTACTTGGTGACTGGGTATCTGCTCAGGAAGTCCTGAGGGAAAAAAAGCGGCTGCTCACTCTCCCCGACACCAGGATGGCTCACTTGGGGCTCTGTCCCCGTCCCCAGGCTTCTGCATGTTCCCTGCTCCTTAAGCCAGAGAAGCAACTGCTCAAGCCACCTTTCCCCAAACACCAGGAATCGGAAAGCTCTACTGGATGCTTGCTAGCTGCCAGGCACTGTGCTCAGGACTGGGGACCAGAAATGGGGTGATCCCATCTGAGCCCTCAAGGGGAGAGAGGATGTGAACACCAATCCCTAGCGAGCAACACACAATGGGTACTGAGAGGACAGGCGAGGAAAGGCATGAGCAGAGCTGGAGGCTACAAAGCACGTCCAGGTAATAGCGAAAAGCCTAACAGGGCAGGAGGCGAGTGATGGGGCTGCAAAGGCTGCAGCAGCAGACTGGGAGCAGATGGTCAACAATACAATTGCCAGCAGGAGCATACGTTAACGTTGTAACCGTTCAGCACAATACTATTAAGACCATTAAAAAAAAAGACAAGTATGAAGACCACAGAGCAATATGGGGAAAAGTTATGGTATGTGAAGGGTTATAGTAAGTGAAACAGCCGAATCAAAGTTGTGTGATTATAACAACGAAAAGGTAAGTATGCACATGGAGGCAGACACACAAGGAGCAACAAAAACCAAAACAAGTGTGTTAGAGAGGTATTAGAGATGATCTTTTTCTTTTAAATATTTGTCCTCAACGTCTTGTTTTTAGCAACAAATTAAAGCAAAAAATTGTACTTAAAAATTTTCAGCTTGCGAGGCCGGCCCAGTGGCGCAGCGGTTAAGTTTGCATGTTCCACTTTTGGCAGCCCAGGGTTTTCTGGTTCAGATCCCAGGCATAGACTTACGCACCACTTGTCAAGCCAAGCTGTGGCAGGCATCCCACATATAAAGTAGAGAAAGATGGGCACAGATGTTAGGTTAGGGCCAGTCTTCCTCAGCAAAAAAAAGAGGAGGTTTGGTGCAGATGTTAGCTCAGGGCTAATCTTCCTCAAAAGAAAAAAAAACTTCAGCTTGCAAAAACATGTTTCAGTATTCTAAGTCCCAATGCGGGGACTTGGTGGGGTGGGGCAGCATTGCTGGCACAGTCCACGTGAATCCAGTTTTTCTGGAACATAATTTGGTGCCATGAACGAGTGGTAACACCATTCCTATTGCTCGGCTGGGTGATTCCACTTTGGGGAATAAATCCAAGAACATAATGGGGAGAAAATGAACTTACCCAAAGATAACACAGTGCTATTTATAAAGAAAAAAATGGAAAGCTCCCAAATGCTCAGCAACCAGGAAATAACTAGGCAAATTATGAGATATCAACATGATGGAAAATTACAGTGCTGTTAAAGATGACAAGTACACAGAAAATGCAGTTATGCAAGAAAAGGTAAATAGGAAATCATGCCAAGTAAAAAAAATAAGCAGGCCACACCAGCAAATACACATCACTCACAATGCCAAGAAGCATATATTCACATTAGTGAAGATTACAAGTAGACTGGTATAAATGAATTTAACGTATGTTCAGTTCTTCCCTAGAAAATTAAGTTGGCAAAGACAGAATCTTTATATTTAACCCTGGGAATTAGAAAGCAAGCTGCAGTCATGACTGTCTCCTTGGTGCCATTCAGGTCTGTTTAAAGGTCCCTTCCTGCAGGGACACCGTGCTGACCCCCTCTAAGGTGAGCTCCCTCTGTGCTACCATAACCTGCATCGTTTAGAGCTTGGTGGGCTGCATTTCACCGGCTTGCTTATGTGTCAGTTTCCTGTATTAGACAGTGAGCTGGCTGTGGCTGAGGACTGGGGGCCTAGCTTATTCTCCACTGACCATGAAAGCCCAGCCCACAGGAGGCTAGCTCAACAAAATTGTGCTCGCTGCCAGTAACCAGCAAGGACCACAGGTCACACAGGGGCCATCAGGGCAACCATGTGCCCCAGAGGTGTCAGTGCAGACCCATCTTCTCCCCTCAAGGGAGCACCAGCCTGTTAAAGCTGAGAGAAGCCAGAAGCAACTTCCAGGCTGACGGTTGTTAAGCTTATCCCTTCTGAAATTCCAAAGATCAGACTGCAGATGAAAGGGGAGAGTGGTGGCCAGAACAGAGAAGGCACACACAGCCTTGCCTAGGTTAGTCATTTCCCCTCTGGCTGGACTCCACACGCTGGGGCCCGCGGGTAGGGGCCGGGCGGGGAGCTTGGGAGAGAATGAGAAGGACCCTGGGCTGGCTCTGGGGTGTGAGTCAGAGGGCAGAGCAGCCCCAGGCATCTCGCTGCCGTGGCTGCAGCAGATCTGGGGCTCCTGCTGGCCAGCACCGTCCTCCTGGGGCAGTTAGCTGCCTGTTCGGGAAGGCGAGAGGGGAGCCATCTTTGGGGAGAGTAGAGCTTTGGGGTCAGGCCACCCCATATTCAAATTCTGGTTCTCTGACTTATAAGTTATATGACCTGAGGCAAGTTACCCAGCCTTTCAGAGGTTCAGTGTGGTCCTCTGTAAAATGGAGGAGACATTTGTAATGAGGCCTGAGATCACATTATGAAGCCAAGGGCATGTAGTACACACTCATTCAAGAGGAACTGCCAGTCTGCGCTGGGTGGCATGCAAAGCTTTGTGCCCTGTCCCCAACACTGACCTCATTTAACAGCGTTGCTAAGAGGATCCAGCCCTTCTTTCTGTCCTAGCCCCAGGCCCTCTGGCTCTCCTTTCTTTCAAACTCTGTGCCTCCTGGTGACAGGAGCCATGGCCTGTCCCTGCCCCGCTCCATCCACTCCATCCAGTCCTTCTTTTCCTTGCAGCTCAGACCCCATTAACCTGTTCTCACTGTTAGCAAAAATTATGGTGTGAGAAAAGTGTTGTCCAGAGACATAAATAAGCTCCAGAAACTTCTGAGTAATTTATGGCTCAAAGGACGGCTCTGTTAGGAAGGCACAGACCCCCAAGGCCTCCACTCTCTTCAGCTGGTGCCTCTCTAGCTTCGCCACGAATGTGAGGGGGAATGTGAGCCTGAGCAGAACTTCCTTGAAATCTCAAATTATAGTCTGAAAATTAAGGTAAATTATTTCCTATGCCTTCATACATTTCTTTTTAAAAAATTGTGTGAAATGTGCACATCATAAAATTTACCCTTTGAACCATTCTTAGGCGTACAGTTCAGTGGCATTACGTGCATTCACTCTGTTGTGCAACCATCACCCCCATCCACCTCCAGAACTAAAACTCTGCACCCAAACACGGACTCCCCCTCCTCCGCCCCCGGCAAGCACCATTCTCCGTCCTGCCTCCATACATTTCTGCTTTAATATTTAAATGCTGTGAATGATTTGATTTTCCTCATGCTATGATGTATATTTACTCATGTTTTCCTCTCTGCAATCAAGAGGTGGCTTACGGTCCAGTGTTCATTTAAGGCGGCTTCTTCCCTCACCCATCCTGCACAACAAAGCTGCTCTCACACCAACGGCGAGTGAATCTAATGACTGCTGGTGTAGACGGCGCTGAAACGTCCTCCTTTTCTCTAACTGTGAGCGCAACCAGCTCTTGGGGAGGATGAGATGTGTTGATCCCAGGGCTGTGTGTACGGCTGGCACCTTGGCATGCCCCTGGGTTTGTGCATCCCAGCTCACGGAGCCTGGCCTCTGCCAGGGGGCCCAGCCCCTCTGCCAGCCTGTCCTTGGCTGCTCCTCTCCAGCCCCAGCTCAGTGCCTCCTGGAGCTTCCGGCCCTCGTGCAGAAGTCAGGAGGATTCCAGAGCTCCACAGTTAGCGTATTTTGAACTGTAACTGCCTGGGTCCCGAATCTTTGCTTTGGTGTTTTTGCAAGGAGCTTTTCAGAAGGAGCTTATCCAGACTTTGTGATATATTTTCTGAATACTTACTTGTGTTTCAAATGATTGACCCTGTTTGCTTCATTTTAAAAGAATTATCTCAAGCTCCATTTGCAACTTGGATGGTTAAGCCCGTCTTCCCCTTTGAGGACCCACCAGCCACAGGAAGGCCGTTTGCTCAGCCGAGGCCTGAGGTCATCCTGGTTTGAACCTGTCTGATGAGAGGCTGGAGGGCAGGGACCCTTCATTTCACTGGCTTTCTGATGACACTTGCTGAGCTCAGTGGGTCTGTCTCACGAGATGGGAAAATTATGCTGGCCTGCGAAGTCCCTGCCCGGCTCGGCCGCCCTCCCCAGCTCCAGGCCTCTCTAGGGACCTCCCTCCGCTTCCACTGGCCCTCATTTTGCAGATGCAACCGGGCTGGATTGTTCGTTGCAGGTGCCCGGGAAGCCTTCTCTGCACAGCCTGTTCTCATCTCCCAATTATAAGAACTCAGGGTCCGGCCCAGGCCCAGGGCAGAAACCGTTATGTGCACCCTGATCTCTTGTCTTCACTGGCTACCGTTCCTCTAGCATTTCTTCCTAATGATAGCACATAGTGTTTGTAGAACATTTAGAAGATTAAACAAAACTTTAAAGAAGAAGAAAAAAATTATTTGTAAACTTGCCCCCCAGTGGTAACCACTATTAAAATACGAGTTTGGGGCTGGCCCTGTGGCCGAGTGGTTAAATTCGCGCGCTCCGCTTTGGCGGCCCAGGGTTTCACTGGTTCGGATCCTGGGCACAGCGGACATGGTACCGCTTGTCAGGTCAAGCTGAGGCGGTGTTCCACATGCCACAACTAGAAGGACCCACAACTAAAATCTACAACTGTGTACTGGGGGGACTTGGTGAGGAAAAAAAAGCAGAAAAAAAAAGATTGGCAACAGTTGTTAGCTCAGGTGCCAATCTTAAAAAAAAAAAGAGTCTATTTCAGTGATTTTTGTTTGCATATATATTTACCATACTGGGATCACAGATTTGATTTTTTTCAATCTACACTGTGTCTTTTTCATTTCCCCATCTCTCCTGGGGTGACGTCCACCACCCTGTCCCTTTGACGTTGGGCTGGGCCATGTTATTCGCTTTAGCCAATGGGATGTTAGCAGGGATGACATGAGCAGAGACCTTAAATGATGCTTGGTTCTTGCCCTTCTGCCGTTTTTCTTATGAAGAGTTTCTCTCAGGAAGAAGGATGAGAGACTCATGGAGCAAATGCAAACCCAACCCACAGCCTCACGCTACGCCCAGCCAATCTGCATCCTGAAGCTGCATCAAACCCAGCCAAGATCAGCCCATCAGTGGTCCTCCCACAGACCAACGATCAAGAAAGAAATGCTTATTGTCCAAGTCACTGACTTTTGGGGTGACTTGTTAGCCAGCATTATTGTAGCAATATCTGACTAGCATACCCACTAAATGTAATTTCTTTTCTGTACTACCTCCCAGAGAATACACACGTTTCTCCCCCACAGACCTGCCAGCACAGACTGGGTCCTGGGCTCGCTGTTAACTGCTTGGCCACCAGGCTGGATGAGAACAGCCTTGCTCCAGCCCTCCAGCTCCACCTCCACTGCTGAGATCGAAGACCAAACTGACGTCCAGTCCTCCCGCATTTCACTTTATTTCTCCAGGCCTTGGTGACTTTTTCTATAATGTAGAGTTGGACTAGATCTTTGTGATTCCTTCCAACGCTGGGAACCTGTCATCTGTAAAGGTATCCACACCCTTCTCCTGCCCACCCCCCTTCTCACCTGGGTGTGGCTCAGCAGGGGGAGGGTAGCATGGTGGGCTGCACAGAAAGCCTGGCTGGCCTCCCAGGCCTGAGTGTCAGCAGAGAGGTAGTAGCAGTGCTCCTCGGACCACATCCAGCCCTGGGGGCAGGGCCGGCACCTGGCCCCTGCAAGGACAGAGACCACGGTGAGCACAGGGGAAACTGTAAAGAGCTGAATGTACGTGCACTGAAAAGTCAAAACACGGCCGCGCCTCGAGTGAGGGGGCAAATCTGGAGGCATGGAGCTGGCGAGTAGGGGGGGCAGGGCCCCCGGAAGCTGCACAGTTGGTACAGTGCACCAAGCCCCCGAGGGGCCTGCCTCCCACTGCTGTCAGAGAGCAGGCCATGTCCAGCGGGAGGAAGGAGCTTTGTCCTTCTCTTTGCTCAGCAGGCCCCGTGTCTTCATGCTGCATCTGCCCCGGGACGTCTTCTAATTCTCACAAAAGTGCAGTGAGGACTAGACAGCCGGGTGGTGGAGCAGGGGAGGAGAGGAGACCCCAAGGAGGCACCATACCTGCTCTAGAGGCCAGGGCCACGATGGCGACTGCAGACACTGCCAGGAGCAGGGCCATGACTATCAGGGCCCAGCGCAGGGACTTCAGGTACATGGGCAGCCCTGCGACAAGGAGGCACAATCAGGAGACACAGGTTAGGAAGAGACCCCCCCCCCAACCACAACCAACTCAGAACCACACGGACTCATCCACAAGCATCACGCCCCACAGAGCACCCCATCAGCCCAAGACACCACGATAAACCACTCGATTTCAGTAAACTTTGTATTTGGGAGAAAAACACTAGGTGTTCCGCTTCTTAAATAGAAAGGAATGAGGGCTGGACGTTTGCCAGACCCGGGTTCAAGTCCCAACTCCATGGGCCCCTCAAGTGTGGCTGGGGTTTTCCCACTTTAACCCTGGAATCACACCGGCCTCTTCTCTCTCTCCAGGTCATGGGAGGCCTCTAAGGAGGCATTGTGCAGAGAGTGCCTTGCAGGCTGTCAGCCGCTCAAGGACCCAGGGGACCAGATGGCTGGAATGAGGCTGCAGAGGGTAAAGGAACTCCGGAGACAGGAGGACACTTCTGGAGGAGGGAGGGTACAGGCAAAGACTCCGCGAGAGGACAGATTCGAAGGCCACATCCCAGCACGTAAAGGGAATACCAGGGTGGCCAGAGGGGGAGACTCGGAAAATAAACACCGCAAATGCTTAAGCCCAGCCAGAGCATGACACCGGGGAGAAGAAGAGGGGACCCTTCTCTCCCAGAGCCCCTGCTGCAAGGGGCCCAGGACCCCCCACAGTCTGGAGGATAAGGGTCAGCAATGCCACATAATTGTTGTGAGGGTCCTAAGAACTCAGTCATCATATTTGACAAAGCCTGAAACAGCTGAAGTAATGCTGTAGCAAATATTTTATTACTTTGAAAAGACTAATTCCATTTTAAACCCACATGTATATCATATATACCCACACATAAACGTGCACGTGTGTACGGTACCCACACATATGCAAAGACAACACAATTCCAAGGTTTGCCACAGACCTTCAATAAACCTTTTTAATAAAGGTTTCAATAATAATTGAACTTTAAAAGCACAGGCACTTTTGAAATCCTCATTTTCCCATTTGTATTAGAGAAAATGCTCACTTCAAAGACTGGAGAAGTGTGTTATACTGATACCTGAAAAGTTGACATGCCATCTGTGACCTTTTTTGGAGTTTGTTTTTTTAAAATACATAATCTGCGTCTTAAAGGGATTTGACCCAAATTTCCATTGACTGATAAATGGATAAACAAAACGCAGTATATCCACCATACAATGGAGTATTACTCAACCATAAAAAGGAATAAGTGCTGGTACATCCTACAACACAGATGAACTTTGAAAACATTATGGTAAGTAAAACTTGCCTGTCACAAAAGGACACATATTATGTGAGTCTATTTTTATGAAATGTCTGGAATAGGAAAACCCACAGAGACAGAAAGTAGATAAGTGGTTACCTGGGGCTGGGGGCTGCGGTGGCGGGGGATGATAGCTAAAAGGTACAGCATTTCTTTCTGGGGTGATAAAAATATTCTAAAACTGGCTGTGGTGATGGTTACACGACTCTGCGAATATGCTAAAGACCATTGAATTGTGTAATTTAAAGAGGTGAATCGTGTGGTGTGTGAATTATAGCTCAATGAAGCTGTTACCAAAACAGGGATACAAAAATGCTTAAAATAAAAGATACAGGTAATTCGAGTCTTAAAATAATAAAAGCAGAACTAAAAAGCCTGGAGAAGAATAGGAAAATAAATCCATCAGTCACCTCAGTAAAGAATTATTGCGTCTGAACACTAAATTCAGCTCTGACCTTTCAGAAAACAAAGCAGTAAAGAAATACCAACGGTTGCAAACATTTCACACACCTTCTAACGTAGGGCTGCAGTGCTGACCTTGGAAATGGACCCCTACAGAGCCTTCTGTCCCCCTCAACTTCCAGGCAAAGAGAAGTCCCGCCCACCCCCTTTCAAAGGCAATTGTAACACAAATACAAGTCTCCTTGTAAACACATGAAACTCTACATGAAGCTAAAGTCCCCTTTAAACCCCGTCTTGTCCCTACCCCAATCCTGGACCTTCTCCTCTTTAAATCGAATTCTCTCAGTGCCTGCAAACCCACCCAGTCCAGTTCCTAAGGGGCTTCAGCCACACCTCGAGAGAGCAGTAACATGGCGATGATACTATACGTCCCCTTCCTCTCCAGCATCTTCCCTTCTGCCTTCTTCTCTAGCATCCACCCAACGTCCTTTTCAAGTCTTGGACTGACATCTCTGAATTGACACCCTCTGCTCACTTTCCCACTGCTCATCCCATCTTCATTTACTACATTTTGACTACCTTCCTACCCTGCACCTGAAACACCCTCTGCTTCCTCCTAGTCAAATCCCAGGGCGCGGGTGGAGTCAGGTTTTGGAGGACTTAAATTTTATTCAATTGGGGGTGGGGCATCTTAAAAAATATAACACAGAGTGACGTCAGCATCATGGCTGAGTGAGCTTTCCTGGTAATCTCTCCCCTCCACCATACAACAAAAAAGACATTCATACTCCAAGATCCAAACACAACACAAAAGACATTGGAGAGACCCACACAGCCATATGTCAGAGGGCGGAGAGGCTGGAGCCCCCGTCAGAGGTGGAACGGGGTAAGAGAAAACTTTGCTCCCTCCCCAAAAGACTGCGATCCGGGACTGCGGGCAGCCTCTAACAGGGAAGGAACAGGGCAGGGGACATTCATTCATGGGAACATCAAAGCTCCCCAAGTACCCTGACAGCCTAGGGGAAAGCCCCCTACCAGGATGAAAGCTAGCACAGGGGTGAGCTCATCAAACCAACACCCCAGGAGACTAGCTAGTGAAGACAGAGCGAGAAAACCCCAAGAGCACCCCTAAGAATGCTTGCCTGCCCCCTGACCTGCCCAGTGCCAGCCCCAGCGCCTGGGATCCCAGCAGAACGCAGAGGGCTCAGAATACACAACTCTTGACCCCCACCGAATGACAACAGGCAATAACTGTGACCAAATAATACCAGATGCGCACAAAATGGAGCCACGCCCTTTAGCAGTATCAAAAATTATAGTAAGTCTCCAGACCAGAGAGAAAATGACAAGTACCCAGAAATCAGTCCTGAGGACACAGAAATATGTAATCTAAATGACAGAGAATTCAAAATAGCTATCATCAAAAAACTCAACTAGTGAAAAGAGAGTGCAGAGAAACAATTAAACGAGTTCAGGAGCTACTTCACAAAAGAGATTGAAACTATAAAGAATCAGTCAGAAATATTAGAGATGAAAGACATGATAGAAGAGATAAAAAAAAATACAGATTCCCTGAAAGCTCAAGCAGACATCACAGAGGAGCAAATAGGCATAATCGAGGATAGACATGTTGAAATGCTCCAGATAGAGGAGGAGAGAGAACTAAGACTAAAAAGAAACAAAGAAAGTCTCTGAGAAATATCCAACTCAATTAGGAAATACAACATAAGAATTATAGATATTCCAGAGGGAGAAGAGAAGGAGAATGGAGCAGAAAATTTGTTGAAAGAAATCACAGCAGAGAACTTCCCAAACCTAGGGAAGGAGATGGAAATCCATGTGGAAGAGGCTACCTGATCTCCTAAATATGTCAGTGTAAAAAGACTTACTGCAAGGCATAGAGTAGTGAAACTGGCAAAAGTGAATGACAAAGAAAAAATACTAAGCACAGCAAGGCAGAAGAAAATAACCTACAAAGGAACCCCTATCAGGCTTTCAGCGGATTTCTGTGAAATCCTAGGTTAGGAGAGACTAGAATGACATATTCAAATCTGAAGGACGAAAACTTTCAGCCAAGAATACTCTATCGAGTGAAAATATCCTTCAGATATGACAGAGACATAAAAACTTTCCCAGATAAACAAAAGCTAAGGGAGTTCGTAGCCACGAGACACCCCGCCACAAGAAATCCTCAAGAAGGCCCTCATACCCGAAAAAAAAAAAGGGAGAAAGGGGTCACAAAGCACAGAGTAAGGAGATAAATAGGTAGACCAAATCAGAAAATCGTAGCTATACACCAGAACAGGTTAGCAAATACTCAAGAATACCATTAAAGATAAAGGGAAGGAAAACATCAAAAAAAAATATAATCTTGTCATTTTAATCACAAACTCACAACACAAGATGGAATAAGATGTGAGA